>NC_045596.1:82483925-83750711 GCF_009762305.2 Zalophus californianus | reverse complement strand
TGAATTCAGCACCAAGCTTGGTACCAAAAGATACAATGATGGGCAAAACCAGAGAAGGCTGGTCTCTCCCTCCACAGATCTTACAGGTCAGAGGAGGAAATAAATATTAACAAATAATCCAGAAATAAATATATCAACGAAGGAAATTTGTGGCGAGAACCAGACTGATGTAAGTCCAAATTCTCTATCTTCCTGTTCCTAATTTTATCACCACGGGCAAGACACTGAAACTCACTGAACATCAGGTTCATCATCTGCGAAATGAGGCTATAAATGCCAACCACGTAAGATTATTGCATGAATTAGAAATAAGCATGAAAGTTGTCTCACAACAATTGTTATCAGGAGTAGATGAAGTAGACTTGTCCCTTTAGAGGGCAGGATCCCCCCTCCTCCTTCTCCATCTCTAATAACTTCCTTAGCCTCGGATGCCATCAGAATCTAGGAAGCACACATTTTTCCTATAAAGTTAGTTTCTCAAAGTCACTGTCTGCCCAGAAACTGAGGAAAGACAAAATAGAATCGCTATTAATTATAATCTATTGAGCGTATACCACATACCAAATATTGTGCTGGGTAATGTCTAATTTTATCTCACTTAAAGATTACAGCAATCCTTAAAGTAGATACTATTTTTATCCTAAACTTACAAAGAGGAAATGGAATCTCAGATATATGAAGTTATTTGCTTAGGTAATAGCAGCTGAATCTGAATACTTTCTGCAAAGCTGTAACGGGGCAAGCCAGTTTTCCTCCAGTCTTTCTTTTATGTGTGTCTCTTCCACTTTCACACCTCTACCGCACTCACGACACTTCACTTCAGTCACTTATGGTCACCAAATGTGCGGAGTTTTCCCTCCGTCAAGAAATTCTAGGACACCAGTTGAGTGTCCCACGGTTTAACTCAATTCTGACACTTAGGGCTTAGGGCTTAGTCCTACAGGGTTGCTTCCACTCTACGTCAGATGCCAATCACAAGTAGTAGATTCCCAGCTTATCCACAGCTTCTGTCTAATTTGGCTACAAATTGGAGATTCCCATGACTCCCTCTTCAGGTTCAATTAATTTGCTAGAGTGGCTCACAAAACTCAGGAAAACACTTACAAATGCCAGTGTATTAAATGATATGATAAAGGATACTGATGAACAGCTAGATGAAAAGATACATAGCACAAGGTCTGGGAGTTCCTAGGTGATAGATATGCAAATAAATATCCAGAGTGCAATACTCAGGGTCCTGAGTGCAGGAGGTTCTACCCCCACTGGGTTGGGGTGTATCAGCCTTCCTGTGTGGATTTGTTTGCCAACATGGAATCTCTGGGAATCCCCTACTATTAGGATTTATGGAATCTTCCTCACATAGGCACTATTGGTCAATAAGTACATGTTCAGCCCTTCTCCCTTCTCAAGAAAATGGGGGACTAGGGCTGAAGATTCTAGGCTTCTAATCATGGCTTGGTGTATTTGATGACTAGCCGTCATCCAGCCATTCAGGAGCCCATTTAGAGTTGCCTCATTAGAGCAAAAAACTCTCCTGTCATCCAGGAAATCACAAGGGTTTCAGGAGCTCTGTGCCAGGAACTAGAGGTGGACACCAATAGACATGTTTTCTATGATCTCGCAAAAGCCAACATGATTTTCCTGTATCTCTCCGATTTATTTGCCTAGTTTCCTTGCCAGTACTTTCTTGAATTTCTGAAATAGTAAGTTGGGATTCTGCATCTTGCTTTCTTCTTCCATCTCCTATTCTACATCCTTCTCTTTTGGCTACATTAACATACTCTGGATGTGCCAACATTCTGCTACTACCTCTGTGCTCTGGCAAGGATTGGGGCAAATTAGTGTTCTTTTAATTGAATGGATGGCTTTCTGGGAAATGATGGCAATTTTATTTAATAGAGCTGCCTGAGCTATGAAAAAGAGAAAAAAAAAGAGGAAAGATGTGATGAAAGACTTTTATCCTGTGAAATGCAAAGAACATCAAGAAAGAATTAGCTGATGAGGCAATGTTTTCTTAATGTGGGAAGAGAATGATCAACAATCAATAGCACAAAAGGGAGAGGAAAGCAACTAAATTCCAGTGAAAGAGGAAAGGAATAAATAATGGAAAGGAGAATAAATCACATTGTGTAATTGAATTAGAAAGATTTCTTATAAATGCTGAAGGGTGTCAAAATTGCGATGAGTAGGGGAGATAAATAGCTTTTAAAATTTCTTAGAGGGTGCCTGGGTGGCGTCTGCCTTCGGCTCAGGTCATGATCCCAGGGTCCTGGGATCAAGTCCCGCATCGGGCTCCCTGCCCCCTGGGGAACCTGCTTCTCCCTCTCCCTCTGCCTGCCACTCCCCCTGCTTGTACTCTCTCTCTCTGTCAAATAAATAAATAAAATCCAAAAAAAAAAAAAAAAAAGAACAAATAGAGAACAAGAAAGAGCTCATGGAAAATAAGAATATGACAGCCCACGGAAGGATGAGAAGATAAAATGCAAAAAACAGAACACCGCAACATGGGAATCTCTACTTGTGGTCCTGAGAACTCCCCAAGGATTGGGGTACAGAGGATGAAGTACCGCTTCAGAAATTTCTTGAATACAACTAAATTCTTGTGTTGAGCTGTTTCTATCTTCTCTCTTTAAAAAATACTTATTGGGAGGTAGTATCCTTGTCTAAGAGCTAGTAATATCCTAGATATCACTATGCTAGACAATCTAAGAATTTCTAATTACAGCTAATCCCTGCCTTAATAATCTAGATAATTGTTCCAGTTGACATTTTATTTTAGCTGACACATTTATTAATTTGTTATTGTTTTCTAATTTTTAATAGTTTCTTGAACATTATCAGCAGTAGAACACTGTTGAATAATATATTGTACACTGGAAATTATATATACTCGCTAAATGTTCTTATACAAATTTCTCAAAACATAATGCTTAAGCAATAGAATGGTTTCTTTTGAACATATTAAGCACAGATGAGTAAATGTGCTTCTTTTGGGTAGGTTCGTGGTATACACTTAAATGTTCTGTTCGAGTACTTGGTTTAAATTGTTTGAATGTATAATCGATTGCTTCTCAGTTTAGTTATCCCCCAAACATTTTGTTCAAAAACTCTCTAATAAAGTGTCACATTGTACTCTGGGTATTTATTTGCATATCTATCACCTAGGAACTCTTCAAGGATGAAGAAATTGTTTTATCCCATTTCCTCAGTCCCTAGGATGGTATTTTAGCCCCAAAATGCATGCAATGCACTGATAAATAAAAGTCCATTTCTCAGACACAATGGACTTGTGGACTACATCAAACCAAACAGAGTATACAAGAGTGCCAGAAAATAATAGTAGTGTAAATATACTCTGCTGGGGCTATAGATATAAAAAAAAGCTCCGGGATCTGTTAGTTTTTTTTATTCAGATTCAACCGAGTAGAAAATGAGAAAGAAGAATTGAAGTGTAAAATGAAGTAGAAATTCTATGACAGAGGAAGTGAATCTTAATTGTTGGGGTGAAGTGCAATTCTCAGAGTAATTGTGGTTGTGTATCTGAGATTCTAGTTTTCACAACTTTTTAGGCTTTTAAAGTTATTTTAAGTGGAATTAGGAGCAAAAAGTAAAATTGGGGCAAAAGTAAAGTATTTACCTCTTATCTTGTGTTGCAAATTATTCATAGGAGTTGAGCTTCCCTCTTAGAGAATTATAGAAAAAGTTTCAAATAGAATTTCTCCACACAAGCTGTGGTTTCATGTTCTTTGGATAATTTGTCAAAATTATCCTTCTTTAATGAAGAATTAGAAACCAGACCCTACCCATTGTTCTTATTTTCTTTATTCATTGTGTTTCTAAATTTAAAAATGGGCCAATACAACTCACTTATGACTTGGATTTTTCATATTTGGGGTTTTTGACTCCACTAAAAAGAGGACAATTCCTCCCACCCCCAAAACACTGACACACACACACACACACGCACACACCCCAAAAAGCATTACCTTGAGCTATGTAAGGTGTGGTTTCCTCTTTTGGAGGGATATTTGTGGGTCGAGGTGTAGGGGCAGGAGGTCTGTTTATAATAAAAGACCGACTCCCCAATTTTTTCTTTGTACTCATATTGGCCAGTATCACGTCATAGTCACTGTCTTCAGTCTCAACAAACGTGTATGGGTCTTCCTCCTTCCCCTGCTCCTTTTCATCTTCTTTCTTTTCTTCTTCTTTGGGGTCACCTCCTGTTTCTTGTCTTGCTCCGAGATCACGCCAATTTTGACTTCTTTCCGTCTGGCCTTCCACCATTTTTCCTGCTTATGAAATATTTAGATTGTGCTTACTCTTCTATTTTATGCAATATTGTTGATGTCCATCTGTCACTTCCTTGAAACTCTCCCCAAATAATTTATATATAGTCTCATAAATTTCAAAAAGAAAAGTACACTATATAATTTACTAACATATTTTCCTGCAGTTTGTAATTGTTAACTTTGTTTAAAGAAAAAAGTTCGGGGGTGCCTGGGTGGCTCAGATGGCTAAGTGTCTGCCTTCGGCTCGGGTCATGGTCCCGGGGTCCTGGGATCGAGGCCCAAATCGGGCTCCCTGCTCAGCGGGAAGCCTGCTTCTCCCTCTCCCTCTGCCTGCCGCTCACCCTGCTTGTGCTCTCTCTCTGTCAAATAAAAAATAAAAAATCTTAAAAAACAACAACAACAGTTTGGGCGCCTGGCTGACTCAGCCATAAGAGCATGCAACTCTTCATCTCAGGGCTGTAAATCTGAGCCCCACTTTGGGAGTAGAGTTTACTTAAAAATATAATCTTAAAGAAAAAAGAAAGGTTTGTTTAAAACATGGACTTCTTTGAAAACATATAAATAGGCATATAAGTATTTTCCAGATAATTTATAAGGGATTTAATATCAGAAAATCGAGTGATAAAACTAAGCCTCAAATCCCAAACGCTTTGGAAAAGTTGTTTTTCAAGCAGAATATGCTAAGATTTTTTTTTTTTTTCACTTGAAGTTATTTCACCTTTCATTGGGCTTGCACTGGGTGTTTTGCCTAACATTCAATTTATCTGAAAATGACAGGGGGACTAGCCAAACATGCCATTACTTGGTTTCTTACAGGAAGTCTCACTGTGGCCTAACAAACTGAGGTTCCACAATGCAACTCTTGATGTCTGTAAGACAGCGTGAACCTCATTTTTAGATAAAGAACACTGAAAGTAGGGTTTGTGACAAGGTGGCATGGATAATCAATGACTTGAAGATTAATTCATATGAAAAGAATAATCTTTCATGGTTTTAATAGCCAGTAAAATCTTTACTTTTTTTTTTTTTTAGATTTTATTTATTTATCAGAGAGAGAGAGAGACAGAGGCAGGCAGAGGGAGAAGCAGGCTCCCCGCCCAGCAAGGAGCCCGATGCGGGACTCGATCCCAGGACCCCGGGACCATGACCCGAGCCCAAGGCAGATGCTCAACCAACTGAGACACCCAGGCATCCTTCTTTACATATTTTTTAAAGAATATATTAAAATATTTTGTAGCAGTTATTTAGAAGACAAAGGTATCACATACTTTGGTTAATGACTAAGTTGGATAACATTTTGATGGCTCCATACCAATGAGAATTTTATTAAAAATTAGACTTTTGGGGCACCCAAGTGGCATAGTCAGTTAAGCGTCTGACTCTTGTTTTCGGCTCAGGTCGTGATCTCAGGGTCTTGGGATCGACCCCCCTGTCAGGCTCCTCACTCAGCATAGAGTCTGCTTGAGACCCTCTTTCCCTCTCCTTCTGCCCCTCCCCACCCGTTCTCTCTCCAAAATAAATAAATAAAATCTTGAAAAAATTAGACTTTTGACAGATGTTTTGCTTAAAGCATTAATGAAAACAATAAAATGGAAAGAATTTCAGTTACTGACCGAAAAATCATTACTTTTGTGGGTTGTTCTGAGAGATTCATGCACGTGACTTAAGGGAGAACTATTCTGCTTCCTCTTTGGTGACGATCTGGCCAAAAATATTTAGGTTATTTATGGATATTTGAGTGGAAAAATGTAGAAGCTAAGGAGAAAGGCAAGTTGTAGAGCAGAATAAAATATATATTATCTTAAGCAGTTCAGCCATTGTCCTGGGTAAGCTCATGAGGACGCCCCCAAAGGAGTCTTAAATCTGATTGTTTCAGTTAGTTTAAGCCAAGAAGTACTAATGACTACATGCCTAGCACTAACTTCCAAATCAGCATGATTTGCCTTTCTCCCTATGAATAATATGGTACTGAGATTTTGACTTCATGACTTCTGTTTCACTGACAGCATAACAGGTGAAACAGATTAAGTGTGTGGGGGAAACAATTTTTACAGTGTTTCATTTTTAGCGGAATGTGTCAACTATCTTACTTTTATCAACCTTACTTTTCCTGAGCTGCTGACTCCCTTTGTTTCTCCACCCACCTTCCTTCCCAACTCTTTCTAAAGTTGGGCTTGCACCAGAAATAACACATTTTACATTTTTATTTCTCAATGTATCAGATTCCGCTTTTCATGTCAGAGTGGGGCCTGAGCATTCTTAATTTAAGTTGTACATTAGTAAATAAAGTTGAAAATAAATCACTCCTATCATTCTAATTTTTGAAAAAAAAAAAGCTAGAGGAAGAGTGTGTAGCAAAGAGAAGACTCTTCAAAGCCAAGGAAGCTGTTTTATAGAAGTATTGATACATTCTAATTACGGGCTCTGTGGTCTTGGGTCTGAGTCAAAGAGGGATCATAGTGATTGTTGCCTTGCACACGTGTTGTGAAGATAAAAAGGGACAATGTGTTCTTTATAAACTAAAAGTGTTCTATAGTGTTTTGTATTCTTGTTTTCTCCGTGAATATGCCATAAATCCATCATGGGGAATCTGAGGCTCTGGACATGAGGAGGTGGCCTCACTTTTTTGATAATTTGAGGGCATATGAAACTAGTCTTAGAATACAATTCTGAAGGTATCACTAGCTAAATTCAAAGAACCCATGCCAGATCTCTGGGGGAAAAAAAAAGTGGTAGCTTCTAGTCTTACTTTTTACTAAGATCTTCAAAGAATTTTAAGAAAAAATAATGACTTTTTATTTTCCATTTACAATACTTCCAATATTAGTCTTATGAAAGATGAGATCAAAGTAACACAGCACAGAACGTGTAAAAGTACAGTTTTAAATAAAAAATGGGGATTTTTTGTTTTATCTTGCTTTTTCTATTTGGTACTTTTCAGAAGATATATTAGCCCATGTATACTTCTGGTTTTAGATATCAGGTGAATACTCTCTATAGAGTAGTTTTAGACCTCCTAGCCAATATACTATGTATAAAATTTACATTTGGGGAAAATATGATTTATTATTAGTCCTTTTGAGATTTTAGCCTGATAAAAGACAACTTTGCCTTCTTAACAATTTATTTTAATAATTATATGAAAGTATTCCATCTGTAGAAAGTGAGAAAATATACCAGAATTTTATTGTCAGTGTGCTGCTTATCTATGTCTCTCTTCCCACCCCCAGTATCGATACACTACCTCACTGATCTATTGCAATGGTTTATAAGAGCTCGGCTCATAGTAGGTAATCAATAAAATATTTGTTGAATGAGGGAAAGAATCAGAGGCGTGCCTATGAGGTTTTCCATACTTTCCATTAAGGAGGACTTTTCATCTCTAAATACAGTGTATAACCTTAGTAAAGGTTTATGTTCATCAACTTTAACCTTTATAGAGACAGGCCCTTCAATGATGCAAATGCTAAATTTCATGGCTTCAAAATTCACCTTTTTAAAACAGTGTTTATATACTTTATAGCCCTCTAGGCCTCAACAGCTAAAAGTATCATGACAAACGGAGTTTTAATAATAGATATTTCTTTCATCCTTCTAGTAAAACTTCATTGTAAGAAACCTTTTTGAATTTGGAAAGTAGATATAAATAGTGATCAATAAAGTGGGTGATTAATTAGTGACTGTAGAGTGAACCTGGAGCTGGAAGTCTGTTAGGCTGTTGAACACTCCAGCCAGAGAAATCCAATAGGGAAGCTCCTCTTGACGGTACCTGCACCTCCCCTTCCCCATTGCCCCCCCTCCCCATTACACAGGTCATTCTTGCATTTGGAAAGAAATGTAATCATAGCCCTTTTAACTGTTCTTCCACTTTAGCAATATATTGAGTGTTCTTAGACTTCGGTCTCAATGTAGTGTGTGATAAACTCTTTACCACTTGCTTCCCCTGCAGCTACCAGTGGAGAGAAAGTGCCCAAGGTTCTTTTCAAATCTGTAAAACATTAGCCTTTTCTTTTTGCCAGACAACTAAGGGTACTTTTTAAAAGGAAAGTTGTCATTTACTTTCCCACATGATGCTTGAGGTTCATTTTATGTGAAGGACTACAAATTCCTTCCAAGTTTTATTGCTTTACTTACTTAAAGCTTTATAATGAGATTGTTCTAAAGGAAAGGGAGGGAGGGAGGGGAGGAGGAAGGGAAAGAGGGTGGAAAGAGGGGCAGAGAGGGTGAGGGGAGGGACAGAAAAGGAAAGAAAGGAAGAGAGAGAGAGGGAGGGAGGGAAGGAGGCTGTGGGTGAATTAGTGGCAGGTATCTCTTGCTTGATTTCTTAGGCCTTAGTTAAGGAAGAGCAGGAAAGCTGCTCTTGGTTTTAAAAGCTGATCTTCCCTGTAACAGATCTTCCACTGCACTATATGCTATGGAAGCCTGTCAAACTTCTGTGGTTGTTGTTTTAAACTTAAACTTACCCTGTAACGTGCAGGGCGGTGTTTCCAGTTGGGAGGCAGCAGCCACAGGTCGTGGCGGGGGGAGAGGGGGTCTGCAGCTCATGAGTGGCTCTGGTGAATTATGTTCTGGATTGTCTCCAGGAATGAACACATACAAGCCATTATCATACTCGTTCACAGAATTCCCACCGCCAACCTCTGCTAGGCTCTGCTCGGCCTCTGTGCCCCCTGCATTCTCTTTTTCTTCCTTCGCCAGTCCATCGGCCTCAGCTCCTTCCGCACGCCGCCTGTATGATGTCCGCCCGCTTGCGCGATGAAATGCTGGGTTCTGTGTGGCTGTTTATGATGAAGATGGTAGATTTCATTTAAACACCCCATGTGGAGGCATTTCATGTTTTCCAATTTCATACAGAAGTGGTAGTACTGCTAATAAAGCTTTTATGAGCTGATACGTTAGAAAGATGACAAGCACATAATTTTAGTGAATAGTCATTCTTGGGCTTTTAAAATATTTACCAAATGAACAGTTAAAGCTTCGTCATATCTTCTACCTCACTATACGACACACTCATACATAAAATAACGTTCTGGTTCTCTAGAGTTATTATTTGAGCAGAGTCATATATATGTTTTTATTACTGCACTTTTACTAGAAAACAGTATAACTGACCTAATCAGTAATAAGTTATGGAAAAGGTAAAGACAAGGAAGAAATAAACCTTAACTTGCTTGTAAATAATGAAATGGTTATCGTTATTATCATAATACTGTGATCCTATTAATTATATTTTAATATATAATTATCATCAGATTATATCTTAATTCTTTAAAATATGTTAATATTTTTTGGTGGAGAAGACATCCAAATCACCAATAGTAGGTAAATCTTTATAAGACTCAGTTCTGTCACCTATAAAATATATCCTCTGCTGAAGCTTAACCAAATAATCCAAATTCCCTCCATCTTAAGAATCATATTACATCATTTGTTTTTATAGTGTACATAATAGATACCCTCTAGCCACTCGGGAAGAATTGAAAAAAGATATTATAATGCAATAACTTTAAATCTTAAAATTTTTTGTTTAAATTTTCTTTATAAAAATTCTGCTTTAAATAAAGGATTCACAAAATTTTAAAACAAACTTGGAATCTCTAAATTGGAGGGACTATGTGAATTGTTGTCATTGTCAGTGCAATAAACAAGCAGAAGATTGTTGTTTTAAAGTGTTGCTAAGCTGAGATTTGGCTAAAGAAGCCAATTGGCAGAGTATGGAGAAAAAGGACTTTTTTTTTTTTTTTTTTTTAACAACGCACAGTTACTTTGTAGAAACTTTTCGGTTATGGGAGAAAATTAGTGATGAGGAAAAATCGTGCCATGATGGTACTCATATTTCTACGTGGAATTTTATTTTTTATTGTTCTTTCCTTTCATGTGAGAAAGAAAGATGTAATTTCAGTACTAGAACTGCAGACCAAGATTCTTTAATTAACAGCCTAAGCAGAGCAGCCAACAGAAGGAGATCTCTTGCACAATTCTCATTCATCTTTCTTCCTCTAACTCCAAGCACTGGGCCTGAAATAAAGTAGTCTCTAGAAATGTTGATGGAGTCAATGATGCAGTCACTGAAAAGGAATTATGGCTCAGGCTAGCAAAGGAACTTCACTCTTTCTGTCTGGGCAAATCGATCATCAACTTAGAATTACACTCATGCTATAGGAAATTACTTGTAGCTGCTTTATGTTTATGTATTCAGTGTTCACGTTTTATGTATGCACTTTTCTAAGCCACAGAGCCTCCTTGGTCCTTGTCAAAAATGTCCAAACCTGGAATCCAGCCCTGGAGAGTTGGATGTAGCGGGTCAGTGAGTTTTAGCAAGCTTCATAGCGATGGCAATACCAATGGATATCTGCCAACTAAGGTGTGCTATGCTTCACCCCCTATCTCATTAAGGAACTTGAGGCCTAAGTCCAGTCACACAGAATTTCAAACACAAGACAATTCCAGGTCCTAACGATCTGTGGAAATGAGGTTGCTCTCTATAAATAATGGAAATAACATTTTTCTCTTTATAGGCAGTTCTTCTGAGGATTAAATCATAATAAATGGTCACTATCAGTTTTATTATTACTAAAAACAAAAATAAAATGTGTAACTTTAAAAATCAGTGCATTAATTCATTAATATTTAGCATTATTTTGTGTTATGCCATAACTTTTGAAGGTGTTTACTGATCTATCAATACTGATAGACATTGTATTTAGTTGTATTTGATTTGCAGGTCAATTTGCCTACCACCTGAGAAACCAGTGGTCATTAGTGGTTAGCTGAATATCAGCTGCTCAGTGTTAAAAGGGCAATGCCCCGTGGGCAGAGAATGCTTGCTATGGGAGATGTCACCGTGTGGTGAACAAACAAGAGAGTGGTCAGAAATGGGACCCGAGAAGGTTATCTAGGGCTTTTTAGATGATGATGAGGATAAGTATGATGGGAAGGTATTGGGAAATTTGGAACAGAAAAAATGACTAGCTCCTTCCGGAGCATAGAGTATTAGGGCTGGCAAATGTGGAAGCTGCTTACGCCAGGTTTCTTAGTAGTAGTACTGCTGACATTTTGGACCGGATAATCCTGTGTCATGTGGGGTATGTCCTGTGCTTTGTAAGATATTTAGCAGAATTTCTGGTGTTCACCCACTGAATGCTAGTTGTAAACCTCCCTTCTCAAGTCATGATAATAAAAAAGCTTCTGTTCATTGACAAGGATCCTCTGTTGTGAGTGGGAAATAGTCCCTTGTTGAGAACCACCGTGCTGTTGCAATAGTCCAGGGGAAAGCTAACGGCAGGGTGGACTGGGATAAATCGTGCAAGAGTGAGGAACAGCTGAATGCTGGCTATGCTATGAAGGTAGAGTCAACAGTACTGTCTGATTGTATTGGATATGGGGTGAGAGAGGAAGTAAAAAAGCCAAGGGAGACTCCCAGGTTTTTGGATGGAATTAAACAAGGAGAGAATCTTCGCTTACTGAGATGGGAAAGTCAGCAGGTGGTGTAGGTTTGAAAGGGTCAGGCATTAGGGTTTTTGGATTTGGAAATGGTGAGTGGGAGATGCCCATCAGGCATGTTGGTGAAGATGCTGAGCAAGCTATTGTATCAGGGGAATCTGGAATAATGGATAGAAGATTGAATTAGTCTTCAGACATTAGAATATAGAATTACATCCTATTATAGACAGTAAGGACCTTAGAGAGAGTTGTAGTCCAAGCTTCTCATTGCCTAGCAGAGAAAACTAGGGTCTGAAAAGAATGTGACTTTGTTTTTTAAAAAAATGAAAAAACCCCGAGTTGTCAAATAGAATATTTGCATCAACCTGACTTGTGTATTCTCTCTGGGTAGGAAAGACTGGTGTTTGATTTTTTAACAACTGAACTTAATAGAAGTATTTTGTTAAAGATTTTATTTATTTTTTGAGAGAGAGAGAGACAGCGCGAGAGGGAACACAAGCAGGAGGAGTGGGAGAGGGAGAAGCAGGCTTCCCGCGGAGCAGGGAGCCCGATGCGGGGCTCGATCCCAGGACCCTGGGATCATGACCTGAGCCGAAGGCAGATGCTTAACAAATGAGCCACCCAGGAGCCCCTTAATAGAAGTATTTAAACTAGCAAGATAATGTAGTAACATCTCTCCCATATTATAAATTAAAAGTCATTCAGTTAATTAAATGCCTTTCCATGCTCTCCTATGCTCTCTTCAGTCTTATTCTATCAGTTATATGTACCTTAATACAGATGCTACATATATACATATATTCATAACATCCAGGAACACTTACTGGGAGAATATGTAAGTAGTGAGGTACTATCATCTTCATAGTCATTTTCTTGCTCATCATTTCTGCTAACTTCTGGGATCTGAAAAAAAATGAATGTAATTTTTAATAATATCCATTAATCTTAATACATCTGCATCTACATACACCAAATGGAAGTTAATACCTGTGGAAATAATTGTTTTAGTTTTTATTTAGATACTTTGATTATACTATGTATCTTGCTTATTATATTTGTGCCATCTACAAGTGTTCAATGGCACAAAATATTAAAAGTATAACTGTGGCAACAGAACGTTTATAATAGACAATAAATTAATTTAAAAATGAAACAGAGCAACTACTTTAAGATTCAAAACAACAGTCATGAAATTTAGGTGCAATAAGTAAGTCTTAAATAAAATTGAACAGGACTATTTCTCTTAAAAACCATGAGATTTCAGGGGCACCTATGTGGCTCAGTCAGTTAAGTGTCTGCCTTGGGCTCAGGTCATGATCCCAGGGTCCTGGAATCGAGTCCCACATTGGGATCCCTGCTCAGTGGGGAGTCTGTTTCTCCCTCTGCCCTGCTCATGTTCTTTCTCTCAAATAAATAAATAAAATCTTAAAAAAAAAAAAAAACCAAAAACAAAGCATGAACTTTCCTTCATTTTAACATTTTTGTATCTTTAATCTGTTCAAAAGACATTCTTAAATTACATCAAGTATTATAATACAGTCAAAGACAGTGGAATTGTAAAATGGTTTATTTTCCATCTTTAAAAAGAAAAAAGAAACAGAGTAAGGGGATTTATGTTTGTTTTACTGAAGTCAGTTTCACTACACTTAGAAGGGAGAATTACTGAGAAAAGACAGAAATCTGTTCTCTCTGAATTGCTAGTCTTTGTTTATAATCTCTGAAGGAGACATAGGGTCTACAGTAGTGGAACATATTTGTGCTCCTAGAGTAAGGTAAGTAATGCCAGTGACAACTGTGAGAAAGCATCTAGAGAAAGAGATGGAGGTTGGTTGCATTAACATAGGTCACATTTTGTTACCACGAACTGTAAGTGATTATTCAAATGATTTATGCTTTTGTTTTTATTAAAGCTGAAATGATTAGTCCATTTGCTCTGCATTGGGAGTGTCCCTTTAAAAATTAGAAGCATCCATATTGAAGCATTATTAAATTTATAATAGCTTTGGTATGCAAAAGTATTTGACCTGCATATTGATTTCATCAATTTGGTTGGTCACTCACTTTGGCCAATGGGACTCTGGTGGAATTTATTTTTTCTTTCTTTCTCTTTCTTTCTTTCTTTCTTTCTTTCTTTCTTTCTTTCTTTCTTTCTTTCTTTCTTTCTTTCTTTCTTCTTTCTTTCTTTCTCTCTCTCTCTTTCTTCTTTCTTTCTTCCTTCCTTCCTTCCTTCTTTCTTTCTTTCCTTCTTTCTCTTTCTTCTTTCTTTTTCTTTCTTTCTTTTTTTCTTTCTTTCTTTCTTTCTCTCTCTCTTCTTTCTTTCTTCCTTCCTTTCTTTTTTCTTTCTTTCTTTCTTTCTCTTTCTTCTTTCTTCCTTCCTTCCTTTCTTTTTTCTTTCTTTCTTTCTTTCTCTTTCTTCTTTCTTTCTTTCTTTTCTTCTTTCTTTCTTTCTTTCTTTCTTTCTTTCTTTCTTTCTTTCTTTCTTTCTTTCTTTCTTTCTTCTTTCTTCTTTCTTTCCCTTTCTTCCCATTCCATCCCTTCCCTTCCCTCCCTTCCCTTCTCTCCCTTCCTTTTCTTTCCTTTCCTCCTTCCTTCCTTTTCTTTCTTTCCTTCCTTCTTTCCCTCCCTCCATCCATCCTTCTTTCTTCCTTCCTTCCTTAACTAATGCTACCCAGAGAAACAACATGTTTTTTTATTTCCAGTGGAATCTTGAAAATAAAATTCTCTTTAGTATTTTTTTTATAGTGAGCCTGATTCAGAAGCTCATTTTATATTTAAGTCATATTTTCCCCTTGGTGGACTCAATCAAATGCTAATATGAAAAGTCATGTAACTTTACAAGGGAGGTTGACATGTTGATTGATATTTGCATGCTTTGGTATTAAATGCATTATTTAATACAGCCATTCTTTGTTTCCAATTAGCCTGACCTCTTCATTTCATAAGATAGATCAAGAACATATTTTAAAAAATCCATAATACTCTTAAAATCATATCAAGGAAGTTTTTACTAGTTGGATAACAGGGATGGTTTTCAAAGATTTCAGAAATTATGTGAAAATTTCCTATGTACTATTCACAAGCTTAGATATGAGCTCAAAATCAGTGTGAATTAATAAAGAGACGGTGGGCAAGTGGGTGGGTGTATGTGTGTGCACTGAGGTTACAATCTAATGGAATCATTTTTGTGTCATAACTTAAGCTATATGACATTTGTATTAATGAACAAACAAGCAAGCCCAAAAATGTATTGAAGGAAGAAGCTTTCCAAATTTAAAAAGTAGCTAAGTTCAACAGATTTGAGCAGGTTCATAAATACTATGTAAAACTGACATTCTGTATATCAGGCAATGCAGACACTAATTGTTTTCTCAGGAATGAGAGGAAGGAAAACAATTTGTGTCTGCATTGCCTGATATTGGGGAGGGTATGTGCTATGGTGAGCGCTGTGAGTTGTGTAAGACTGTTGAATCACAGACCTGTGCCTCTGAAACGAATAATACATTATATGTAAAAAAAAAAAAAAAAGAAGAAGATAGTAGGAAGGGAAAAATGAAGGGGGGGAAATCGGAGGGGGAGACTAACCATGAGAGACCATAGACTCTGAGAAACAAACTGAGGGTTCTAGAGGGGCGGGGGGTGGGGGGATGTGTTAGCCTGGTGATGGCTATTAAAGAGGGCACATTCTGCATGGACTGGGTGTTATAGGCAAACAATGAATCATGGAACACTACATCAAAAACTAATGATGTAATGTATGGTGATTAACATAACAAAAAAAACCCCAATAGGTTTCTTACTTGAGTTCCTTACACTTAAAATCAGATTTATTTTAAAAAATATGTTAGATTCATGACATGAATAACTGTTGAATGAAATCAATGATGGCTTCAGAGACAAGTGTGATAGCCCTCTGACATACAATCACTTTAGTATTTGGCTGTGTGGTGCAGTGGGCAGAGAATGGATGGTGAAGTCAATCTAAGGACAAATCACAGCTCTATTATTTATTAGCTGCCTGATATCGGGCAAGATACTTAACTCTAAATCTCAATATTCTATCCTGCCAAATGTGAATAGTAATATGTATGCCATCAGTTTGCTGAGAGGGTTAAATTAGAATAATGTAAGCTAAGCACATATTACTTCTACCACATAGTAAGTGCTTAATAAATGTAATTTGCACATGTTAGGTTTTCCTTCATGCTATAAAATATAGAACTATATTTAATAAGCACAGTGATCACATCGATTTGACGGGAGAATCATCAATAACAAATCAATAATTATTTAACTTATTTCTTCTCAACTGTGTGCCTCTAGAAGTTCTGCTGATAGAAAAAGAACTGAAATATAAGCTTTCTATGTGATTGAAGTGTGGCATTGTGGTTTTGTTATTAGAAATACTTAGATAATTTACAAGATAATAGAGACAAGGATGGAAAAAAGGTAATTCTTTTTTTTTAAAGATTTTATTTATTTATTTGACAGAGAGAGACACAGCGAGAGAGGGAACACAAGCAGGGGGAGTGGGAGAGGGAGAAGCAGGCTTCCCGCTGAGCAGGGAGCCCGATGCGGGGCTCGATCCCAGGACCCTGGGATCATGACCTGAGCCAAAGGCAGACACTTAATGACTGAGCCACCCAGGCGCCCCAAAAGAGGTAATTCTTTAAGAAGTTCCTTTTTCTCAGGCTAGACTCTGACTTCATTCAATTGTTAAATATTTATGCAGGCCTAATAAGTGCTAACTACTCTGTTAGCAATTAGGGAAAATAAGTTAAAAATAAAAGAAGAGACATAATTTCCATTCTCACAACTATCATCTTTTTATAAGGAGAGAAGACAAAATAATAAAATGATTAGAATACAATATTTTACTTCACTACACAAATCCAGTCCTTAGAGGTGAAATGGAGAATTAAGAAATAATCAGATAATCAGGGCAAAATTTTATTAATTTGCTTTTTTTGTGAGGAGATTGGATTAAAAATTTATCTTGATACTTGCCTTGAGTCCCAGTACTCTACATGAAAAATCCAGCCTAAATAATAAAATCTACTAGCTGAATATGCTCAATTTAATATTCCAGCCCACAGATAGTCCTTGCAGCACACAATGTTTAATGAAATTAAAATCATTCATTATCAAAGATAAACTAAAAAGAGAACTTCTTGTTGACTGAGGTTTATAAAGCTCCACATGGCTTTGGCATCTAGCACTGTACAAATTGATCATAATTTTCTGATTTTGAGAGAATGAATAAAAACAATCTTCGTATGGCAGTTGGTTTCCAAATCTTGTTATGAGATTCTGAAGATATTATAATTAGCTTAACTCTCGCCCAGCTTTCCATAGTGTTGATTATAAAGGATTTTGCCAGCGGTAAAGCACATGGCAGTCTGTGGAATGAGAGTAAGAAGACACATATATGTTCGAAGAGTAACAAATTGGCCCTGTAATATTTTACATTTTATCCTAAATGAAGGCACTGAGCTGCAGAATCTGAGATAATATTCCAGTGGAAGTAATAAAGGTTATACTTCCTAAATGTGAGTAATAATGAACAATGTTTTACTAAAGCCATGAATAATAATATCAGAGCCTCAAACATTTTTTTCAAAGGCGCATAGTAGGACTATATTATTTTAGCTCTCATTACATCTTTTAAGAGAATTTGTTTCTCCTTAGGCCTATTGGAATATGGTATAAAAGCAGAATCATATGATCTTTTATGAAGTTCTCTTTATATAATAGGAATTAAAATCTTGAGTGTAAAAATTAAATAGGAAGTCCACCCATGATTGGGAAAAGAATAAAGAAGAATAAAAGAGCTGTGAGGGGGGGAAAAGTGGACATTTTCCTTAGTATGGACTAAAATTTGTCCTGAGGATATATGTTCCATTTTTTTGGACAGGGTTTTGATCTTAATCTCTGCCCATGATGCAGCTCTAACAACAGCTATGAACTTCAGGCTTGGCATGTGACCCTATAACCACACTCTCATCTCCTTTGGTAGTGTTTGTTTCAAACCCACCACAGTTGTGGCTTCATCTATGAGGTACCTGTACCTTCATTGGACCATATACTTAGTTTGATTTCAGCCATCTCTGTCACTAAAGTGGGAATGACAAATTTAAATTCACTCTTGTTAGGATTGTAGCTGTAAATGTAAGAAATAGTTATTTTTATTTAAAATTATGGCATTCCAAAATTTGAAAGGAATCTGTGGATAACTGGTTTAGTCTCTTGTTCACACACTGATACAATACTAAAACAATGTGTCACAATAAAAATGTAGGATTTAGATATTTTTCCAACCAAAAGTTGTTTTTATATGTGGTCTATAGTCTGCACTGCCCAACCCTCTTTACAAGTTGGCTTTTCTTGGGTTCCATACTAGTCCCTTTCCTCTTGTCACAGAATGCATTTTCTCTAGGTGATCTTATTCACTCCATTCTCTTTAATTTATATCTATACCATGATCATTCCTGGATACATCATTTGCTTCAAACTTTCCTGAGGTCTATATTCTAGGATTCAGCAAAGGATATTAGAGTAAACAGTTATAAAAGCGAAGGGGAAAACCTGGAGACAGAGATACCAGAAAAATCATGAGAGAGAACGCTTTAGATTGAAGTTTGTGTCTACACCCAAAATTCCTATGTTGAAATTCTAACTCTCAAGGTGATGGTATTAGGAGGTAGGGCCTCTAGGAAAGGGCCCTCATGAATGGGATTAGTACATTATAAAAGTAACATACAGAGATCCTTTACCCCCTCTGCTGTATGACAACACAGCGAAAAGATGGCCGTCTATGAACCAGGAACAGTGCCCTCGCCAGACATTGAATCTGTTGGGACCACATTCTGGGAATTCCCAGATCTCCAGAATGGTGAAAAGTAAGTATTACTTATAAGCATCAGTTTATGGAATTTTTGTTATGGCAACCTGAATGGACAAAGACAGAGGGTTTCAAGTAAATCCCAGTATTAAATGATTCACTAGGAATGAAAAAGAAAAACTCTGAAAACAGTTCACAGTATTTTTTAATCAAGGTCACTGGTGACCCTGGTGAGGGGAATTATAACAGAATTGGATGAATTCATACTGGATTGAAGAATCCTAAAATGGAAGTGAAGAATGGAAGGCAACATGTAGAGAATTTCAAGAACCATGATATGAATAGGTCAACTGTGCTTAAAATTTTTCAACAAATGAATTAGAGATGTCAGTGAAAGTGTCTTATTGTAGGCAAGGGTTGTGAGGATGGTAATAACATCCAGAGCACACGTGCACAAAACATGGTACTACGCAGAGTGGGATATATAAACATGAAAATCATGATCCCAAACCTCAAGAATTTTACAACTGTGGAGAAGAGAAGGAATATAGATAAGGCAAAATGAAGCAAGCTTTTAGGGGCTCCTGGGTGGCTCAGTTGTTAAGCATCTGCCTTCGGCTCAGGTCAGGGTCCCAGGGTCCTGGGATCGAGCCCCACATTGGGCTCCCCGCTCGGTGAAAAGCCTGCTTCTCCCTCTCCCACTCCCCCTTCTTGTGTTCCCTCTCTCACTGTGTCTCTCTCTGTCAAAAATACAAATAAAATCTTTAAAAAAATAAAAAAATAAAAAAATGAAACAAGCTTTTAAAATATACATATACTTGAAAGAGGCTATAAGATAGATATGTAATCATTTCCATCAGGAGGATGGAACAGAGAACAATTGAGAGTCAGTGGTATTCAAGCTGAGACTTAGAGGGTAAGTATGGTTTTAATCTGGAAAAAAAAGGGAGGAAGCAAATTCTTGGCTGATGGGTAAACATGACTGAAACAGTAGGTAGACCTGGTGAATGGTTCCTAGTTGGTTTGATTAGGTTGCATGGAAGGGTATATTTGAATGTCAAGATGTGGTGGTGCATTATGATTTGATTTTACAAACTTTTAAAGGTTCTTGAGTATGTAATTATTTCCCAAGAAGTGGGGAAGTAGCATGTTCCTGCTTGTATTTTAGAAAAATAATTCTGGTAATAGTGGGTAAGAGGGAGAGGGGGCTATTTCAATAGTCAAGGTAAAGGATATTAAGGACTAGTGAAAGAAAATATTTAATGAAGAAGGCAGATTTAATAAATATCAAGGAGATGAGATGAATAAGATTTTTTACAGTTTTGATGCCAAAGGCTGGAGGAAAAGGGTCAAATATGGCTATGTAAATTTCTGTTCAGCTCAATGCTATATGGTACCCTCTAGAGAACTTTTGTCATTTAGAGATGAAAACACTGATTAAAAACATCTTTTCTTTGAAACTGGAGGTCAGAGTCTGAGGTCAAGATATAATATCAACATCTTAGATATCCTTTGCATTGTTTAATGTAACATTTAAAAATTCATTTGGAATGGATATATGGCCATTAAATGGTGATTCTTCCCATTTCTTTATGAAGTTAAGAAGCTTACCAATTTGGAAGAACAGAAATCAGTTAATTGTATGGTGGTCAAATAAACTTTTAAGTCAACAAGACTTTTAACTATGAAACAAATGGATAGAATTGAATTGAAAAATAAGTACAAAATCCCAATTAAGTTATAAAGATAACAAAAGAGTGCTTAGATACTATTGGACAATAAACTATAAATTACATTTAATCAAATCCTACTATATTTCTTTCCTAGAAATGAAAAAATTTTTTAAAAGGTTGCCATGAAATTACATGGGTTGATTGGGTATTAGATGCTTCTGAACAATACACTGAAAACGAAAACCAGATAGTTGTATCCATCATTTAGAAATGATGTTAAATGGAATGGAGACATCAGCAAGAAGGGGTTTGGTAAAAGAGAGAAAAACAGAGAGAAAAATGTCAGAGATAGAAGGAGGATGTAATCGTACAGGTCAAAGGTCAAAGCTAAGAGAATCATTCTTTTTTTTTTTTTGGAGATTTTATTTATTTGAGAGAGAGAGAGGACAGAGGGAGAGGGAGAGGGAGAAGTAGATGCCCTGCTGAGCAGAGAGCTCGATGTGGGGTTCAATCACAGGACCCTGAGGTGAAGGCAGATGCTTAATCGACTGAGCCACCCTGGCAACCCTAAGAGAATCATTCTTTTTTTTTTTTTTAAGATTTTATTTATTTATTTGAGAGACAGAGAGAATGAGAGAGAAAGCACATGAGATGGGGGGAGGGTCAGAGGGAGAAGCAGACTCCCTGCTGAGTAGGGAGCCCGATGCGGGACTCGATCCTGGGACTCCAGGATCATGACCTGAGCCGAAGGCAGTCGCTTAACCAACTGAGCCACCCAGGTGCCCCTAAGAGAATCATTCTTAATGAACCTTTCTTGATTTCAGAATGGTATTCAGAATGCAACTAAAGCATCTTGAAGAGGAAGGAATTTCTAGTACAGGCAACTTTACAAAAATATGCAAAACTTAGGGAAATTCTTAGTATGTATCTATACATGCCATCTAACATTTTTGAGCATGACAATTATCACCAACTTTGGTCAGTCAATAAATATTTATTGAATGTTTGCTATGTGCATAATACTATAACACTAGGCAAGTTTCCAGGGGGCATACAAAATATGTTACATATAATATGTTCCCAGGATGCTACATATTTAGCTAGGAAAATAAAAGTAAAATGAGTAAAACAATTGTAGTCCCTTAAGTGTTTGATTTGGCTAAAGAGTGCAATAGAAGATAAAAAGAATGAAATTATCCTAGGTTGTAATAACTAGAGCTGGAATTTGAAAAACGGGTAAAATTTGAGAGCTAAATCTTGAATCTAGTCCCAGGAACTAATGCATGATTACCGAGCTAATGGATGAATAACCAATAGATGAATTGGTGGAAGAAGGAAGAACATGGGTATTCTTGGTAAGGAGAATTGGTGCAAGCCAAAGCTAAGTTGAGCAGGCCATATGCAGAGGGCAAAGAGCAAAGCTACCCAATCAAAAAAGCAGGTGAATTTTTGAGAGAACATGTGAATTTCGATACAAAGAGTGGAGTCAACATTTGCTTATTATATCCCAATTGTGGAATATTGGAAATATTTGTAGATGACAGTAGTGATGATGATTGGTATTGCTATTAAACATCCCATCTATAAATACATGTAGGTTATATAGGTTAAGAGCTTGAGTCCAGAAGTATTGTCAGACAAATCTAGATTCAAATCTCACTATTCTATTTATTACCCACCTGAGCTTCAGCAATTTTGCACTCTTGACCTCTCCGGATGTAAAAATGACTATAAATATGCCTAATGTCACAGGGTTATTGTGAATGTTAAATAATATCAAGTACTTATCACTCAGCTTGCCACATAGAAAGCACTAAACAACTGTTATCTCTATTATCTTCATTAAGATCATTATTTTATGACAGAATGACCTTTTATGTTGCCTTATTTTTTCATATTACTAAGCTATGTTTATGAAAAATTTATATTCAGTTATAAGATTGAGTAAAGATCAATTCTTCTCAAGTTGGAATATAGAGAATAAAAATAAAGACCTCCAAATAGTAGGGACTTTTTTGTAGCTTACAATAAAAAAAAAATATTTCTTTTGAAGTGTGAGGAATTATAAGGCAGATGCGATGGTGATCAATATTGGACCAATTAAGCTAATGGAAATTTAGCAGGGCTCTTGGGTTGTGTAGGCTGTACGTGGAATTTCCATGGAGTATGATATACAGAGCAGCCTAAGAGCTGGATGTCAGCAGGGTTGTTGAGGAAAAGGGTCTCTCAAATGATTCTACAGTGTTTAATTCCCAGATGGTTTATATTTGGTTTTACCACATTGATATCACGACAAGGGCTTGTTTAGGCTAATATTAAACTTAGATTGCCTTCTTCCAGGGTAAAATGATGCAAGGGAACACAGGTGCTAACTCAGAAGGGTATATCTTACTGGGTTCACCAAGAGTAGGGAAGAGTAATTGGACATGGATGAGGCTCAAAGTACACAGATGAGTAGTTAAGAAGGGACTAAGAAATTTGGTTTTAATAAACCATGAACCCGTGATTGTTGCATTCATTGCCTTAACTGTTTTTTCTAGTCTTGTACGAAGAACAAAGGCACAGACATGGCAGCCAAATAAAGCTTTGCTATTCACAATTGTAAAATCTTGAAATAAGTTTTAGTTTCAAAATCATAAGCTAAAAAAAGATAAAATTCTGTTGAGGAAACACAAAATACCATTAGGTCAAAAGTACGAATCATGCTATTTTGAATGCTCCAATAAAATCAAATTTAAAAAACAAAACAGGGGCGCCTGGGTGGCTCTGTTGGTTAAGCGACTGCCTTCGGCTCAGGTCATGATCCTGGAGTCCCGGGATTGAGTCCCGCATCGGGCTCCCTGCTCAGCGGGGAGTCTGCTTCTCCCTCTAGCCCTCTTCCCTCTCGTGCTCTCTATCTCTCATTCTCTCTCTCTCAAATAAATAAAATAAAATCTTTAAAAAAAATAAAAAACAAAACAAAACATGCTTTCATTTGGAGGAAAATGAAATAGACACTAAATAATGGATGGGTTTACATGTTTCCAAGTCGGCAGACTGGAGTTAGTAAAGAGGTGGCCAGCTTTACATTTATGTTGATTATTACTAAAAATCACTTTTTCTTCTTCTTTTTTTAAGCCTTAGATAATCCGGGTGAGGGTCAAAGAGAACCAATGGAAAAAACCAAGCTGAACAATAAAAGGCTGGAATTATCTTCACAGCGGTGGGACATCTCATTTATCTAAAACAGGAGGAGCAAGTGGTTTCTCGAATCCAAGCCAGAAACAAACATAAAATACCACTTAGAGACCCAGCAGTTTCCACCAAAGATTATACGCTTCAGTTGTTAGATAATAAGTATTATTTGACAAATGAAACAAAAGATCCTTTAAGTTTATATTATTACTATAAAAAAGAAGTGTTTTTGACAAATTAAGCTGAATGATTCTTAAAGCTTATATTGTTGCAAGTCTATTCCCAGTAGGTGTTTATATGGCTGGAATAATCCCTCACTTCCAAATACAGAATTAGAAGAGTCAATTCCTATTGATCAGAGCATTTAAAACATGAAAGATAAACAGAGCAGGTGAGTCATCAATTAATGAAGACATGGTGGGACAGTAAATAAAATTTCTATCCTCCAACTTCAATTTGAAGGCAGGTAACAATTCAGAAGAGGCTGTTCCCATGGAAAAAAGTCACTACAAATAAAAGTATGCAAAAAATACATATTTTATATATGTAGATTCAATATTTTTTATATACTGGAACACATTGTAGTACTCTATGTATTTCCTCCCATTTTATAATTTTATATTTAAATAGTGGAGTTTAGTAACACTATCAAAATCATTCAGTAGCAAAGCAGTAAGATCAGAAATTATGAGTTTTCTCATAATCAGAAAAACCTGTGAGACGCACATGTATCCCCAATGAATAATTCTCCTTACTAAAGGCCACCCTTTTCACCCTATCTCAATTTACCAGATTCCATTCAAATCAGTTATTAGAAGACCTTTACCATTTTACTTAACTTTCTAAGTACATTGGCAGGATGTACAATTTTAGATCTTACCTAAATATGAATTAATTTAAGGAAAATTACAAGAATGCATTTTTTTGTACCCCAAACAACAAAAAATAGTAGTAGAATAAATTTGATAAGTTGATAATAGAACCTATTGAAACTAAATTTTCAGTGCATTTAAGATAAAATAAAATGGAAAACTTTTGTGATAGAGGAAACAGCATTGTTACATATTAAAGAAATATACTTCCCACCCATGCACATGTAAAATCAAAACAGAGGAGAATCAATAAAACCAACAAGCTCACTTTGGAAGAAAAACGCCTTTTTCTTTTGCCCAGAAATCTGAAAGCTTTTAACTTGTAATGATGAAATATAGTTTATCTTGAGAGAGGGGCTGGGTACCAAGACACTCGGTGCTGTTGGTCATAGTCTATCATTACTTTAAAATGAGCCTCATCCCACTTCATTCTGCTACTGAGAACTGCAAACCTGCTTGTTGGGAGGTGGTAGGTTAGCATTTTTTTAAACTTCAAATGATTTATTTAGCAGATTTCCCACGGGAAAATAATTCCTAAACTTCACATTGACAGCCTAAAAGAAATTGGGACTACTGTAATGGAAATCAAAGTGTGTCTAATATGCATTTGCATCTGGAAGTAACTCCATGAGTGTGTAACCTTATATGAAGTTTAAATAAATTTGCCTAATGCAGTTCACCTTTGATTTTACCTTTGCATATCTTCTGAGAGGGATTTTTCTGGTCTTAAATGTAGACATTTATTTCCAAATGGCCACCCAAGGCAGTTGGTTGAAAAATGGCTTCACAATAGGATATATGTAGTTTAAAATAGTCTCTTTAAATTAAAAAGAAGTCCCCCTATAAATATGACCAATTCATCTTTGACAAAGCAAAAAAGGCAATACAATGGAGCAAAGATGGTCTCTTCAACAAATGGTTCTGGAACAACTGGATATCCACGTGCAAAAAGTGAATCTAGACACAGACCTCAAATCCTTCCCCAAATGGATCACAGACCTAGGTGTAAGATACAAAATTCTAAAACTCCTAGAAAATAACGTAGGAAAAGCCCAGATGACCTTGGGTATGGTGATGCCTTTTTAGACATGAGAACAAAAACAATCTCTGACAGAAACAATTACTAAGCTGGACTTCATTAAAATCAAAGACCCTGTAAAAGACAACATCAAGAAAATTAGAAGATAAGCCACAAACTGAGGGAATAGATTTTCAAAAGATACATCTGATAATGGATTGCTAGCCAAAATACACAACGAACTCTTAAAACTCAATAGTAAGAGAACAAATGACAAGTTTAAAAAATGAACCAAGACCTTGACAGTTCACCAAAGAAGATATACATACAGTTGGCAAATATATATATGAAAAGATGCTGCTAATCATAGGTCATCAAGGGAAATGCAAATTAAAACAATACAATATTGCTACATACCTATGTATGTAGTAAACTCAGAACACTGACAACACCAAATGCTGGTGAGGATGTGGAGTGACAGGAACTCTCTTCCATTGCTGGTGGGAATGTAAAATGGTATAGGTACTTTGGAAGACAAGTTGGCAGTTTTTTACAAAATTAAGCATATACTGTTAACATATGGCATAGCAATCTCACTTCTTGGTATTTATCTGAAGGAGTTAAAAACCTAGGTATACATAAAAACCTGTGCATGTATGTTTATAGCAGCTTTATTCATAATTACAACAACTTAGAAGCAACCAAGATGTCCTGCAGTACATGAATGGATAAATAAACTGTGGTACCTCCAGATATGCAGTGCTAAAAACAAACAAACAAACAAACCAACAAACAACCCATGAGCTATCAAGCTCTGAAAAACATGGAGGAATCATAAATGCATATTATTAAGTGATAAAAACTAATCTGAAAAGGCTACATACTATACAATTCTGACTATATGACGTTCTGGAAAAGGCAAAACTATGGAGACAGTAGAAGGATCAGTGGTTCCCAGGGGTGGGGTGGGGGGAGAGATGAATAGGCAGAGCACAGAATATTTTTAGGGCAGTGAAATACTCTATGCTATTATAGTGTTTTATTTATGTCATTATAATTTTGTCCAAACCCATAGAATGTACAAAACCAGGAGTGAACTCTAAGGTATTCTATGGACTTTGGATGACTATGATGATGTGCCAGTGTAGGTTCATCATGGTCACTAGCTGAAGTGAGTTTCTCCTAATCAGGGTTTTATCCACATTTCCTTTCTGAGATATATGTGATATGTGGCTACAGGCACTCCCCTTCGTCTTGCTTTCAAATAATAGAGAGATGCAGATTCCATGATTTAGAAAGGTCTTCATTACAGTTCTCTGCATTTATCAAGCAATTAATGATTTTCAAAGCTGTTTCACATATACCGCCATCCTCCTATCAGTCCTGCCACACAGAAGATAAATGTACCATTCTGGTGAGTGATACTGATGGTGGGGGAGGCTATGCATGTGTAGGGGCAAGAAGTATTTGGGAAATCTCTACACCTTCCTTTCAATTTTGTCTAAAAGTTCTTTAAAAAAATACAATATATAAAAACTTAAAAAGAAATTCGTATGCCATTAGATAGTGAATTTAATGTTCTTCATTTTGTCTGAAAGTATTTCTGAAACTGTTGAGGGTAAAATTCTATAGAAACCAACAATGGCATAACACAGAAATATGATTACTGAATCACTAGGTCATCTAGCTTTCTAGCATTACATATTAACATTCTGTCTAGATATCTGAGCCACTTTGCATTGCTATGGATCATGAAATTAAAACAGTAAGATAAGGACTGAATTACTTTACCTGGGATTTGCATTTATTAACAGCTGAGTTAAGTGAATGAATAAAAAATTAAATATTATGCCCTATGTTTGAGGACATTTTGAAGTTTTACAAAGAAATGTGCCTTACTAAAGAGTTGAGTTTCTCATCAAACTAAAGCAGTATCTTTAGGAAAAGTTCAATCTCTAAAGAATTACAATAGCAAAGGAGCTTTATCTTTTTATTTACTTATTTAAAAACATTTATTCATAACTTGATAAATAGCAGAAAATATATTAGGAAATGGGACTATAGGGAAGCTTACATTACTCTGAAAAAAAAAACACTGGCATCCATGTACATATTTATATGTGATAGGTATAACAATGTTGTTATAAAAACTAATAACTTACATAATATTACTATGTACCAGACACAGATCTAAGGTCTGTACTTACATTAACTTATTCAATCCTCAAAACAATTTTGCTATTGTAATCCTCATTTAATGAGTGAAAAAAATAGGCACAGTGGGCTCAAATAACTTGTCCACGTTTACACAGCTAATGTCTCTTACTAGAGGGCCCGAACAACCAGGGAAAAAAGAAAAGGAGCATATACAAAGAAGAATGTGTGAAGTCACCTCAGGGTACTGTGAGTCAAGAGTTGTAGAGATTCACAGGAGAGAGAGCTGACAAAAATTTGCAAGAAACATTCAAGTCTCAGGGTGATGGCTGGCATTTGGCACATCTTCGAAAGATGAGAAAGTATTTGCAAGTAGGGACAGAGGCAGGAGCTGGGCATCCTGGGCAGTCAGAGCAAAATAATCAAATGTGGACATGGAAAAGCACGGGTCGTGTTCGGGAAACAGTGGGCTGTCCAGCTTCAGTAGAGGACAGGGACAATCGACGTGTGTCTCTGGGGTGCAGGCAAACCCTAGTTGCACGGTGCTTCCTGTCTCCCCTGTGCCTCCAGCCCTCAGGTCGGGTGGCTGGGAGCCGGCTGTTCACCAATTCAGCCCTTAGCGCACAGGCTGAGAGGAGTACTGCCCTGGCTATTATCTGAGTTAGGAGGAAACGGAAGGCACGCTCTCAGTCCCCAGAGAAGAGATGGGCAAAACAGCAAAAGTGGCATCTGAAAGCACAAGCAAGACATCGTAAAACCACATCATAGCTCTATAGTTGCCAATGGAGAAGAGCTAATGGAGGTGCTGGGGTCAGGGGCCAGAGAAAACAGGGGACATCCAGCGAAGACTCCAGACGTCCCTGTTCATTTTCCTCAGCTACCCCTGCTTGCAAATGAGCTAGGTATTTTTTTGAGAAGCAGGAGACAGCTACATTTTTACATTTGGCTTGGTATAAATACAGGAAAAATCTCTCATAAATGTTTCTTGTGTTCTGAGAAATAAAAAATGGGATGAATGGACATATGTTATAATCAGAGAATCTTGTTTTAGGCCCAATTTTTCAGGGAAGAAAAAACTGTTGTAAGATGAAAATGTTACAAGTAAGAACATATGGGTTTCACAGTAATATCATTTGACAACTTAATGGGCTATGTCTCCTGGGTAGCACGGAACTAGAGTGTGTGTGGCTCTTATTCCTTCTAAGCCTACCTCAAGCAACATACACAATTACTTGTTACTATACTCATACCGCAAATAGGATAACAGAGGCAGAGGAGGTTTTTAATGATTTGTTCACGGTCACTAGATGAAGTGAGTTTCTCCTAATCAGGGTTTTATCCACATCCTTTCTGAGATATATGTGGTATGTGGCTACAGGCATTCCCCTTCGTCTTGCTGTCAAATAATAGAGAGATGCAGATTCCACGATTTAGAAAGGTCTTCATTACAGTTCTCTGCATTTATCAAGCAATTAATGATTTTCAAAGCTGTTTCACATATACCGCCACCCTCTTATCAGTCCTGCCACACAGGATCGTGTGTCCAACAGAAGATAAATGTAGAGATGGTGGCTTGTACACAGGCTCTTGGTATTTAAAGCAGAGATTGAAATCCCGGATAACCCAGGGCATTGGGGTATGTGGATCCAAGTCCAGTGCCCCTTACACTATAAAATGGCATTGTCTGTCAAAACAATCTGTACCATGTATAGATGAAATTAAAAGAGCCTAGTGAGAATAATAGATATTAGGAAAAGAAACTTTTTACTCAGTGAAGAAATCATGTCTGACTACAGATCAAAGTTCTAGTCTATAAATGACAATGAAGGTTTAAAAATTTATGTTGGTGGTAAAAATGAATTTGTAATTCATGTCTTCTATCTTTGATTAATGTACTTTCCAGAGCATGCAAGAGAAAATTGTGGAGCTAATCCAACAAAATCTAGTAATCAATTAAAATCCTGTGATACAGGGACGCCTGGGTGGCTCAGTTGGTTAAGTGGCTGCCTTTGGCCCGGGTCATGATCCCAGGGTCCTGGGATCGAGTCCCACATCGGGCTCCTTGCTCAGCAGGGAGTCTGCTTCTCCTCCGCTCTCCCTCTGCTTGTGCACTGTGTGTCATATAAAAAAAAAATCTTAAAATAAAATCCTGTGATACAGTTCAGGATGAAAGACAGCCAATATGCTTTTCAAGTCATTAAAAGATGACTCTGAATATTCCTGATGATAGAAAATTCTGTATTTTATCATCTATTTACCGGTAATTGACTTTTTTAGAAAGTGTTGCTCTTTTCAGAGAAGAAACATTTTTATCAGGTAGACTTTATCTGTTTTTGATAGGTGTAATAAAAGGAGAAGTAAAAGTAAAATTCTGCACATTATAGTTACATTTGTTTTAGTTTTATGACAAGGTTAAAATTAAGTTTAAATTGTGGTTTCAGATTACCTTGTTTCCCCAGCTCCTATTACCACAGCAAATTTTATATCCATGCTTGCTTTTTTATTTCCTGAATCTTTAGTTAACATTTCCAAGACAGGCCAAAGCACTTTGCCTTCCAGCGCTGATTTGTCTCTGGAACACAATACCCACTTCTGTTTGACAGCCTCTGTAATCACTACCAACATTTCCAGCTCAGAGCCCATAGACAGGTCATTTGCTAAGAGAGGTATTGGATTTGTGCTTGTTTCTTCTAATTATTTTTATCTGGCTAAATAACAGCTGTCCAGATACGCATTTCCAGTTTATCAAATACTTAACACATGATAATCCAGACATTAGGTATTATATCTTAGGGACTACATTTCTTCACCCTTAAGTTAATTTATTCTTTTCCAGACTTGACCATTAGCTCAATGTTGTTGTTTTTTTTTTATTTTTAAAAAGAAATAAACACAAACCACAGAAAAATGAGCTTGTATACAGTGAGTTGCCATTTTCAACCATAGTTTGATAAGACATTTTCTTTTGCCAAATATAATGCAGTATGAATCAGGTGACCCTTATGTTACCCTTTTGTGAATCAGAGCTGCACAAGCTAAAAATGTGTGGGCCAGGCATACTAAAGATAAAAATACAGCAAGAAGGCAATTTAAATAGATCATATGTTTATAATCATATGTTCATAATCATATGACATTATCAGAAAGATCAGAAAAGATTAAATTTAAAATTGTAACATCCTACTCAGAATCACCTAGTTAGTTACTTGTTACTGGATAAAGAAATCCATTTCAAACCTAATATCAACGTTTTGTATAATAAAACTCATATAAGAAAGCACTGGAGATTGACAATCATTTAAATTTCCCGTTCATACTTTACCCCCCCCCCCGGGAAAGAATAATGTAGATTATTGAGTTATAGGGAGTTAAGACCAAAGATAATTTTAAGATGAGGAACAGTATCAGATAGTGTAGTAATCTTGGCCTTGGATGCATATTAAATTCACCTGGGGAACTTTTATAAACTACCCATTCTCAGGCCCCACCAACTAAGACCAACTAAATTAGAATCTCTAGAAGTGACAGCCAACCATTTACATTTATTAATGGGTCTGCTGAGGATTCTACTGTGCATTCAGGAGGGGAGACACATAGACAGTGATTACAAGCACAGATTTCTGGTAAGATGACCTAAGATTCTAAGGGGCTCCTAGCTACTGACTGTGAACAAGTTATTTAAGTTAGTATTAGTTTTCACCTGTAGATCAAGTACTTTTTGGCTTATTTCAAGAGTGAGATGAGTTAGTTCTTGGCATAAATTAAGTACTATTACAATTATGCAGTGGGGGAAAACCCACTTCATGTGCAGGTGAAGTGTGACGGCATGTGTCAAGTTCTGAAACTGTATTTTAGTGCCTATACCCCAATATCTAGTGGAATTCCAGGTTTTCATGATCATAGCACTTCCTGGATTAGGACTTTAAATTTTTCTTTATAGGCAGTGTTGTGCCTTCTTGAAGCAATAAAGCAGCAAGGTTAAGAGCATAAACTCAGGAGGCAATAGTCAGGTTTGAATCTTGACTGTGCCTTCTATAAGCTCTGTGACATTGCCCAAATATTTAACTTATCTGTCCCTCAGTTTGCTCATCTGTAAAACTGGCTACTAATAGTACCCGTTTCAGAGAGATGTTATGATGAGTAAATGCATTAATGAATACACTATACAAAGCTGTTAGTGTTAGTGTGTTCCAGCACATTATAAAGTACTAAAAAACTGTTATCTATCATGATTATGAAAATGATAATGATGATGGTAGTAAGTGAACTTCTTTACTGATGTTTCAAACAAAGGAGTCTCTTTCCTTGAGTGGAAAAATCCATATTGTGTCAAATAGACCTTTCCATTTTTAGCTATTCCCCCACACCATTTCCAATAGAATGCCACACCATATCTACTAGAATGATGTATGAGGAATCAAGTTTTCAAGGGCAAGGTTCAGATCTTTCTTATTTATCTGCCAGTTCACAGACTTTTTTAAAAGTAATGATTTAAATCCATATCCACTTCCTGAAAATGGTATGAAAGATCGTGTTCTATTGGTGGTTAATAAGTAGCATCTTCTTTATATATGCATTTATTTTATAAATATGTTTTGGTCATATATCATATGGTTATATGTGATCACATATTGATGTTGACACTAAGGGAAAAAATTAAAGAGAATTCATAAATTATGATGCTATAATATGTTGCAGTTCTCATATAAAAGCTTCTTTGGGGGGCTTTAATACAAATATTCTTAATGACATCTTTAGAGATCTTGAGTAAAGAGATACTTGGTTTCTCCCAAATCGTGTTGAATATCACATTTTAGAATTTTATATTACTCTTTGTATCTTTTAGGAAAATTTCATATTTTAAAAATGCTTTACCAGATAAACATTATGTAATTCATAAATTTACTATTTGCTTTTTCTTCACTGTAGCTATTAGTGTTTTTCATTACAACCAAAATGTCTATGGAGGAGGCCACGTTATAGTGTCAAGGATCCTATTAGATATCACAATTAGGAGCTGATATAAGTGTTTACAACTACAGCTGTGAAGGTACTTGTCATAAGGGATTCATTATAATGTATTGCATATCTGACAAAAGGCACATAATAATCTTTTATTGCTTTCCATGCTTTTTAGGGCTTTATTTTTCTACAGCCAAACAAGGTCATTTCACATTATTTTTCCTTGATCCTTAATGTGACAGCAGATACACTTTCTGAAATAAATACTATTATGAGCTACTGAAAACACCTGAAGGCAAAGTGGGCAACTTATTAACTATGCATTTATGAAGCATCTTGTGGAAGGCAAATAAAATCCTTATATCTGCCACTGCCTTTTTAATGCTTCACAGCTACTGTCCAAAAAATCCCTCTGCTGAAGCTTCTAGCAATGGCTGGTGTATAAAAGAGAAATAAAATGCAGAGGAAAAAGAGGTTTTAGAGTTATAATTTCCACGGAGTTGCAAATGCAGACATCAGGAGCTTCAACAACATTCTTTCTTTGTCATGTACCAAGTTTGTGATATATGGAAGACAGTGCCAGTAACCTTTCTTTTAACTGATGTCTCACAATCCAGCCTGAGAGCCAGCATCTATGTTGGTGAATTCATGGCCCTATACATTGGAGGTGATAGTCATTTATGCATGCGTGAATTCATTTATTCAACAAATAAACTGAGCACCTACTTTGTGTCAGGCAGTGTTCTGAGTAATAATGATATAGCAATAAATAAAATACGAGAAAGTTTCTGCTTCCGTGGCACTCCATTCTAGTGGAGGGCAGACAAATAATAAACAAATAAATATATGGTATGACAGGTGATTATAATTATTATGGAAAAATAAAGGGATAGGTAGAGTCAGAGTGGGATTGAAATTTTATATAAATATATGCTTAAATATTCATATACAGGACTATGAATATATGCATTTGAGTATGGAATATATACACATATATTTTTCATGTGTATGTATATGCACGTATATATTTCCCACCTCTTATATTTCCTACTCCACATGCCTTTCCAGAACCTTGCCGCTCCTCACTAAGAGTAGATGTTAATGTTCTCTTTCCTTGAAAAGGGGTGGGTCTTTGTGATTGCCTTGACTGAAGAGTAGAGCAGAAATGCCTCTCTATGACTTCTGAAGTTGGTCATGAAAGTGATACAACTCTCTCAGGATATTCACTCCTAAAACCCAGGCATCAGGCTACCAGGTAGTCCAGGAAGTATGGAGATCTTCATCTACAGGGAGAGAAACAGAGGCTCCCAGCTCCCAGCTCCAGCTGAGCTCTCAGCCCAGAGCTCCAACTGCCAGATATGTGAATGATCCAATTTTGATAATGTATATTCCAACACTATTTTCAACTGTCCCAACCAAAGTCATTTGGAGCAAAGATGAACTTCCCCTACTGAACCCTGCCCAAATTGCACATTTATGAGCAAGTCAGTCATCATTATGGTCTTAATCCACTCTTTTGGGGTGGTTTGTTATACAACGATATATAGCCAGGACAATACATATGCATACATATGCATGCTTGATTCAGTTAAAGCTCGACTGAGTGAGTTCCTTCCAATTTTAAGGATTAGATGGCAAATAAAAGAACTTAGGTGACTTGAGAAAGGAACCACTGTGATACCCATCAGAGCTACTAAAAGCAATAGCATGGCTATTTTAGTAGGGTTACACCCTTGGTTGGTTCTGTCAGGTTGAATCTTGACAGAAAGTCTGGACATTTTTCCTGGAATTGCTTTGAGTGCTGTGTTCAGGTTTACCTAGTAAGGCACTGAGCCTGAGGTCTCAAGTTGTGTAATGAAACTCTGTAAATTGGAGATGTATAACCTTGAACCAGTTATTTAACCTTTCAGAGTCTCTTCGGATGTATGTGTGTGGGTGTATTTATAGCATAAAAAATATATATTTGTATTACTGTCGTCTACCACATAAGGTTTCAAGTTTAACAAGAGTCATAATAATTGCTAATATTTTTGAGTGCATATTATGTGGTAGGCAATGTACTATGTGCTTTTCATACATCATTTTAACTCTTAAAACCATTCAATTTCTTAGGTTACCTCCTGCGCTTGCTTCAGCAGCACATATACTAAAATTAAGTTACTTCCCTTTTCACAGAGGAGGAAACCAAGTTCCTAAGAGATTAAGTAATTTGTCCAAGATTTAATGTTAAGTATCAGAGTAGGATTTAAAAACGGTCTTTCAGCGAGCACAGTCAGGTCTCTTAATCACTATGTAGCATATCAAGTAAGATCATATGTGTGAAAGATGCAACGTGCTGAAAATCGGTATGTGAACAAAGAGAGCAGGATAGGATTATACATAGGGAAGGAGCAGGAATGCTATAGTAAATGAATGAAACAGAGTTCTGGGAAGACTGGATGCTGCTGACATTGCCCATACTACCTTTATATGGTGGAAAGTTAAAAAAAAAAAATGGTGAAATTGGTGGACAGGCAGCCTAAATGCTGTGTTCATGCTCTGATGAGTAGGGCTTCAGAGAGGTTGGAGAACAAACAAGGGAATGAAGCAAGGGGCTCCTCTCTTGGTTTTGGTGCCCTGTATCGATTATTCAGATAATATTGCTGAGCTTCTAAATTTTGTTTCCAGGGCTTTGTGCTGGATTCAGCCTATGGCACCCTATTACTTAGTCTGACATTATGATGAATGTTGCCCAATTTTCATCTGGGCTAGGTTCTATTTTACCCTCCCAGGGCCTGGTTTCTGAGCCTCTCTGGCCACAAGTCTTCTCTTTCTGTTCTGCCCCAACCTTACTGGAGGCTCACAATGATCATCTATAATTGATTGCCATCTGCATTGTGACCTTTAATTCTTTACTGTTCCTGTGGTATCTTGAAGCTTGCTCTCTCATCTTGTATCTCCATAAAATCAAGACCTTTAAGAGAATAAGAGGTGACAAAAGAAAAGACTTTGGGTTTTCTTAAGAGACCTCACTACACATTGTGTAAGATCTCACTCAGATTATGTGACCTTTCATTTGTCCATGCCTGGGAATGGAAAGGTTGCCTTCATTCACAGAGATTTCGTGTTGCTCCTTTGATATTCTAGAAGCCAGTCCGTGATCACACACTCTTTTGCTCCTGCATGCCTTTGCTTTGTGTTCTTCATGCACTTTGTACTCCACCTACTTCATGGGCTTTGTATTCCACCAACTGGTCTTTGTATTTCTGTTGTAGCATCAACTGCAGTGATTCAGTGGGACAGCTCAGTTCATTTAGGACTCAGTCCAACACTTTAGAACAACAACAACAACAAAAACCAACTATACTGGCCCACAAAAATTCATTCACAAAACACAGTGCAGGTCCCTATAAACAACATCTTCAGTGGCTGTTCCCTTGTGTGATGGATCCTTCAGCTCAATCAATATACACAGGACAGAAACATAAATACTGTACTTGGGGTTTCTAGCTTCCTCTTTCCCTACTAAATCCTTCAAACACTCAATCAGCAAGTCTTGTTGATTTTATTTTCTAAATAGCTACAAAATTCATCAACTTTTTACCATCTCCATTACTACTATACTGCTAGTCCAGAGGCAACCCCATTGCTTACCTGAATTACTGCTACACATGTATTTATTTCCTTTTTTCACTTATCTTCTTTTTGTATACTTCTGCTTCCCTAACCCTTAAGTAGTCCATACTACAGCAAAAGCAGTCTTTGTCAGATGGATATCTAACTATGTCACCTTCCTACCCTCTTACTTGAGACTCATCAAATGTTCCTCAAAAGCCCCATGATAAAGAGGAGAATTTTACATTGCTTGGCCATATTATCTTGGTTTGCCTCGGATTGTCTCAATTGGTTGTGATTTCCAGTTTATGTATTTATGGCATAGTTATTAGTATCATCTCTTTCACTTTCCAAAATGTATAGGTCTGGATAATACATATTATGACTACTCAGTTTATAGGGACACTCATGATTTTGACTCTCCGGAGTCATCTCTATTTCTATTTGTCTAAGCCTCAGATTACATGAGTAATTTTCCTGAAAATACTATGCTTTCTTTCACTTCTGAGTCTTTGCACATTCTATTCCCTCCGTATAAATGGCTTTTCCCACTTTTGTCTAGGTGACTTATACTTTAGGTGTCCCAGGAAAATTAAAAAAATCTTCTCTTCTTTTCCAAGATACTGAGTCTCCTTCCGGTTCCCATAGCAGTCCACATTCATTCTACCATAGCACGTGTTCTATACGGTAATTGTTTATATATTGGTTTGTTTCATTCTACAGAACTGTAAACTGCTTCAAGTTCAGATAAAATCATGTTCACTGCTGTATCCCAGTGCCTCTGCAGCCCCTAATACACTGTAGATTCTCAAAAAATATTTCCTAAATGACTGAGTGATAAATAAATAAATGAATAGGGACACCTGGGTGGCTCAGTTGGTTAAGTGTCTGCCTTCGACTCAGGTCATGATCCCATGGTCCTGGGCTCCTTGCTCAGTGGGGATCCTGCTTCTTCTTCTGCCTGCCACTCCCCCTGCTTGTGCTCTCTCTCTCTGACAAATAAATAAAATCTTTAAAAAAATAAATGGATAAATATAAACTCTAGTAAAGAGGAAGTACTTGGGAAGAGTAGATATATATCCAGGGAGTTAAAAAATTGTTGAAACATCCGTGCTTAAACAACATCCATCTTCTCTGAATGAGGAAGAGCTCACTTGAATTAGATAAGAATTTTTTCCTTTCTAAATCTGGAATACAATATATTCACAGTATTTTGTGTTACCTTCATTAACTCAGGAAACTTCAGTCTTGGCAGACCACTGCTGTGAATATTCTAAATGGGAACCAAAGAACTGCAAGATTCTTTCATGGTACAGTTCTTTTCAGTTGGTAAATGGAGTAAGGGTATTATTAGAAGTTGTTATTTTCTATTGTTAATGGTAGACAGGGTTAACCAATTCATTCTGAAGCTCACTTTAACTAGGAGGAATATTTAGTGACTGACTCATATAATTCTTGGAAGACTATGATTTAAGACAAAATTATATAAACTTCAAGATATATGTGTAAGTAAGATATCAAGAGCCTAGTTATTTTGTAGAAAGGGTTTTTTACCATCAGGTAAACTTATTTATCAAAATGTAAACATTTGTTTCTATATCTCAAATGAATTTAATTATAAAAGAAACACTATTACTTAGCAATTTAGAAATAGAAAGAAATGGTTATTAACTGATTAAAGATATCTACAGTAACAAAAACCCTATAGCAAACATCATAATTAATGTTGAAATGCAATGGCACAAAAGAAGGCTTCTTGCTATCACTGCTTCCTTTTTTTTTCAAAGATTTATTTATTTATTCGAGATAGAGAGGGAGAGAGCACACACGCATGAGCCGGGGGAGGGGCAGAGGGAGAGGGAGAGGCAGAGAATCCCAAGCTGACTCTGCGTTGAGTGCAGAGCCTGATGTGCGGCTTGATCTCATGACCCACGATCATGACCTATGAGATCATGACCTGAGCTGAAATCAAAAGCCTGCTGCTTAACCGACTGAGCCACCCAGGCACCCTTATTATTGCTTCTATTCAAGATTGTTCTGCTGGTATCAGCACAGAAGGCAAATAACAAACAAACAAACTACTGAGATTAATAGGAATGTCTGGAAAATTACTGGACAAAAAATTGAAATAAAAACCAACTGCATTTCTATACGCTATCAATAAAGAATTAGAAAATGAAAAAAAATTAAATATACCATTTAAATACCATCAAAATATTGAGTATTTAGGAATAAATCTAACAAAGAATGTGCAAAAACTTTATTATGAAAATTGTAAATCTTTATTAAAATATATTATAAAAGATCTAAATAAATGTATACATGATGATGTATGCCATTGATTAATTATACTAGTGGCCCCATTCCTTCACTCTATGCTGTATTGATGCCCTTTGTCATTTTATTCTGCAGTTTCTCTCACCATAGAGGTGATGTCTATTTCAGCACCAGTTGATACTGAGTTTAGGGATGTGATTTGTTATAGCCAATGGTGTGTGTAGTAAGTTGATTAATGGCTTCCCAATGATCTCCATGTCCTAATCCCCAGAATTTGTGAAGATGTTACCTTTTACAATGAAAAGCACTTTCCAGATGAGATTAAATTAAGGATCCTGAGATGGGCAGATTGTCCTAGGTTATCTGGGGAGACCTGAAATAATCACAAAGGTCCTTATAGGAGGGAAGGTGATATGAAGGTGGAAGGTGAGAGAGATTTGAAGATGCTATGCTTCTGGTTTAAAGATGGAGAAATGCAAGATGGAGGCAGCCTCTCAAAACTGGAAAAGGCAAGGAAACAGATTCTTCTCTAGAGCCTATAAAAAAACCCAGCCATGCCATAATCTTGACTTTAGCCCACTGAAATTTATTTCAGACTTTCAACCCCCAGAGCTATAAGAAAATAAATCTGTATTGTTTTAAACCATCAAGATCATGGTTAAGTTGTTACAGCATCCATAGGAAATTAACTTAATGTATAAGTGGACTGCTACCTGAAGAGGCTTGAAAAAGTACATGTTTGCCAGCATTGTGAGATCAAGTTCTGGTTGGTGAGCTAGAGAATTTTGCAAAAAATAATTTATCAAAATATCTACAAACTGGAGGTCAAGAGTTTTGATATTGAGAGTGTCCTACTGAGTGTCCAGTTAAAGTGATGATGAAAGATCCAAATCATGGCGTATCACCTGAAATTTGGAACAACACTGGAAGCTAGAAGACAATGGGGCGATGCCTCAAAATTTCAAGGAGGAAATGATTTCCAAATTAGATCTTTATATCCAGCCAAATTATTAAGCAAGAGTGAGCTTGGAATATAGATATTTTTAGCCCTATGACTGTGAAATATTTTATATTCCATGCACCCTTTCTCTTAAAATACAGAAGTAAATGAAACAAGGAAAGAGAATTCAAATGTGAGAGAGCTAATGAGTAACCAAAGGATAATGAATTTGGGAGATGGTAGCAGGCCCAGAAGGCTATCAGTGTATATTACAACGGAATGGCTCAGGAAAAGGTAAAATTGGTGGACATCTGATGATTTTGAATGTACTGAGTTGGCATTTACACTTGTATCAGAGAGCTTGTGTGTGAATTACTGATAGTGATGCAGGATATTAAGTGAGCAAGCAAACAACAGCAATAAAAACTAGGTCATACCAACTCCAGGGAGAAAAAAATGTTGAACAAGATACGAAATGTAATAATTATCTCTGAATGGCTCAGCTGTGAATGTTATTTAAATAATTATAAGATGCAAACATTGAATGTAATCTAACCAAAATGAATGTTATGACTATATTTAGACGATGGGGGTGGTGAAGTGGAAGGAAAGGTATGTTTGGATGGAGGTGTGCACAAGAAGAGTCAATCTCATATTCTATAGTAGCAAATCAATAGATAGTATCTAAAAGTAATCATCAAGGGATAATAGTATAAAATATTTCTTTAGAAATGTGAAAGCAAATATAAAAAAGAACAGCCCAAAGAAAGGAATGTGTTGTCTCTCAGTCACCACAACTGCACATGGGGAGAGCAGAATAGAAAACATCCATTTTTTTTGTTACAAACTTTGTACATCTATTTGGCTTTTCAACTGTGTCCACAGAAAACTTTCATTCAATGAAATAATTTTTTAAAAATTTGTTCCTTCTAGTTAAACTATTATAAAACCAAAGGAATTTTAAAAATCAGAAGAAATGTATTGCTGGGAATGAGAAAGATATGATTTGCTGATGATATAATGAAAAAACGGGGATCAGGAGATGCTGGTTCTCTGCTTTGCCAAGAATGAGCTGGATGTGTTTCTCATCTACAAAATGAGGAAGTTGGACTAATTGATCTCTAAAGCCTCACTCAGCTCTGACATGCTGTTTCTTTGATTCCATTTTCATGCACCGTGCACAACAGTATGTAGCTAGCATCCTTTTGCCTTTCTGAAATTGACACGAAGAATTTAAGAATATTATTGATTCTACCAATTAATTAAGGAAACGGCTGCTAACAGATGGAGAGATTCTCACAAAGTACCAAGTATAGCAGGTGGGATAATGTACAACCCGTCCAAAAGCAAAAGGGTCCCTTTTATGAGTGAATCCCAGCTTTTACAGAAATCCCCCAGATGTTTCCTTCTGTCAGGCATAGTACATGAACTGCAATAATCATTTCTGAAGCATACCGCACAGTAGCCCCTAGGCTCTGCATACTCTACACAGCGAACTGAAACCAAACAACTCAATCTTTAACTGGAATTTAACAAAATGCCTATATGTTATTTTTTGAAAGAAATTTTCCTTCATACTTATTTATCCCCAACTTTGAATCCAAACATGAGCCATAAAATATTAAAGCTGGAGGAGACTTAGTCCATCACAGATAAAGAAACCAGGGCCTACGGTGATGAAGTGCTGTGCCCAAGGTCGCACACACAGTGATCAGTAGCATGGCCAGGATCAGGGTCCAAGTCTCTGACTCTGCGGCATGGTGGTGGTAAAGACATAACTACCTAACATCACCGGTGCGAGTTTGTTATTAAAGTACATATCAATTGGGAAAACAGAGTAAATATAAAAATGGTAAGAAAAGCTTACATTTAAACAAGTTCTTGGTTCATCTGTTAGAAAACAGAATCCAGAAGGCATTAAGCAAAGCTTTACATCATCTCCTGGGTTGTGCCAGCTTTTTAATTTGGCAGAAATAAAGAATGTTCCCTGTAATCAAACACCCTGCCTAGGATTCTGGGCTACAATAAATTAATGAAGTGAGTTTCTCCTCTCTATTAGATTATCAGTGGCTACCATTTTTCCAAGACAGAGAGAATAAAACATCATACCATAAAATGTTCTATCAGCAAGTGTTTCTTTACTGCCAAGTAATTATTATGCTGGGAAGGAAATATGCTGGATCAGCTTTGGCAATGCATTTAAAAACCTCAGACCCTGAACATCTCTAGAGCCCCATGCCCCAATTCACCACACTTACTCCCTCAGCTGTCCTCCTCTCTTCCCATTGCATTCTGTGATAGAGAATTCTAGAATCAAAAAACTGGAAGGTTCTTAGCAGGATTTGCTAGGCTAGTAATTCAAGAGAGAATAAAGTAAATTACCTGAAAGAAACCACGCTTTCTACTGCTAGTGAAACACCAAGCAGAAAGTATCAGAAAACTATATAAAACTTTCCCAATTGTTTTAGGGCTCCTGTCTGTCCTGTTTAATAGTTGCTTTCACATTCTTTCAAACCCAGAACATGCAGACATACATATTTTTAACCACTGTTTGGGCAGGACCTTTGCAGAATGAATGACTAGCTTCACATATAACAGATTCCATAAAACTTGTGATCTAGAAAGATGGAAAATAATCTGTAGACTCCACGAGGACTGACCGTGCCTCTGTGAGTGGTCCAGATGAGCCGTCTGGGGGATAAACAACACTTCTGAGGGGACTGTAGACCAACACCTCCATACAGATGTTGGTGGACTATATAGTAATCAATCTGAGGCTGGTCAGATTTTAGCAATGAAAATCCTGAATCCGAGGAAACTCATTTCCGAGCAAACCAGGACAGTCAGTCCCCCATCGTACAAAGTGTTGTTATACGCTTAAATACCATTTTTTAGATCTCCAAGTACTTGGGGGAAATTATAGGAATGTATTTTGTCATAAAATGAAAACGCACGCTTGAATCAATAATAGGCATTTATATCCATAACTTTTTTCCTCTGTATGATTTTAATCACAAACATGTTTAGTTTTTCAAAACAACTTTTATCATTCCAAAAGTATATAGGCTCATTAAAAAAAGCAGAAAATACAGAGAATTATAAGGAAGACAATAAGTCTATAATCTTACTAACTAGAGAATAGTCATTGATTATCTATTTATAGCCATCCAGACTATTTTCTTTTTCTTTTTTTTTTCTTCCCCATATGGGCATAACTTTTTTATGTCCCGCAGATCATGCATATGTTTTGAACCTTGGGAAATTTATCATCTTGTTCTTTATCTATTTGCAATTTAAATGTTTTACCGGAAGCCAGGTGGGGAGGAGTGAGGTGCAGAATGAGCCATCTTCAAAAGAGATGTGTAAAAAAAACCCAAATTCTCAATAATGCTGCTATGCTTTCTAATAATGCAGTTTTTACAAATTGCTACACCCATCATATTAAGTCTTTAAACACAAGGTCTATAAAAAGAGTGATGAAATAATGGTTACATTTTAAATTTAAAGTCATGGAATCTAAGATACTCTTGGTTGAATGAAAAGAAATACTTATGCCCGTATTTTCTATGTCCTCATCTATGATTTTGGTGGAGGGAAGATTTCCTAACAGATACGTACATTATTTTGTGGTCCTTCTTTTTAAGTTATAGTTGGTTTGTTTCAAGAGAGCCCATTGCATGTGGTCCTCCACAATATGTGGTCATCACCAATACATGATTCCCAAAACTTTGTTTCCTTGTGTTTTTTTTTTTTTTGTCATTGTTGTTTGTTTTTCCCATTGAACTAAAAAGGCAACATGGTTCAGTAAGAAAAGCATGTGATTGGAATAAGACCTGAGTTCAATTCCTCACTTGACCATCTAGTCAACATTTAATTTTTAATAAGCCTTTAAACATCCCTAAGACTCTAATTTTTCATCTGTACAAACGATGCATTTCAAAAATATGGGTCGAAAGCATTGCTTATATCCTACATTCTCACATGAACCAAGAAGTGGTGCAAAAAGGCCTCATTCACTTGTTTTGCTCATCTTTGAGAAGCCCTACTAGGTATTTGTTTCCTTTCTTCTAGATGTACATGGAACTGGTTTATGTAAAGCACATGTAGAATGCTTGGAAAGTTTCATGAGGCCTTATACTATGATAGAACTTGTATGAATTAGAGTTCCAAATGGTCACTAGTCCACGGGCCCATAAAGCCATTTCCTGGGCTCATTTTTAAAGACAAGTGTGTCAACAACGGGATACTAATGTGGGATATAATAGAAAATATTTTCAGCATCTCTCTCTGTCTCTCTTTAACCCTCAGACAATGAGATCTACAGATGTGAAGTATAAAACAAAAGACCAAACAACCACCACCACAACAAACAACGTTCCCACCTAGGAAATAAAGAGCTCATTTGAGACACTGTATGTGGGCATGCCTGCTCTCCAGGCTTGGAAATCATTTCTATTTTCAACTGTGAGCGACCACAGTTGCAAAAACTGTTGAAATCACTCTAGATGTGTTTTCTCTCAAGAGGCAAATGGGAATTTTCTCACAGGTACAGATGTAAGGAAGTTGGGATTGCAAAGGGTCTAATGAGATGGTCTCTAGAGCCTGTGCAGCAGGATGAAATCCCAGCTCACTCACCAGCTGGTAGGCTTTGGCCAGTAACATGACCACCCCAAGCCTTCATTTCCTCACGTACAAAATGGAGATAATGTTGCTTATCTAAAGACTGTAATAAAGATTAACAGACTAATATATATAAAAAAAATCCCAGCATGGTACCTTGTACTGAGTAAGTATTCCATGTATGGAAGCCATTATTTTTTTAAATTTATTTTTTAAATTTTTTAAATTTTTTATTATTTTTAAATTTTTATTTATTTATTTATTTATTTTTTATTTTTTTAAAGATTTTATTTGGCAGAGAGAGACACAGTGAGAGAGGGAACACAAGCAGAGGGAGCGGGAGAGGGAGAAGCAGGCTCCCCGTGAGCAGGGAGCGCGATGCAGGGCTCCATCCCAGGACCCCAGGATCATGACCTGAGCCGAAGGCAGGTGCTTTAACAACTGAGCCACCCAGGCACCCCTATTTTTATTTATTTTTAAATAAAAGATTTTATTTATTTATTTGAGAGAGAGCACAAGCAGGGGGAGGAGCAGAGGGGAAGGGAGAAGCAGACTCCTGGCTGAGCAGAGAGCCAGACGTGGGGCTCAATCCCAGGACTCTGGGATTATGACCTGAGCCGAAGGCAGACTGTCAGGCTGTATTCTGGTTGCAGTCAGCCCAAGTGCCATTAATCATAGCTGCAAAGCATGCGGCTTTTTCTCTTGTCAGGCTGTATTCTGGTTGCAGTCAGCCCAAGTGCCATTAATTGCCCATTTTCTGAGAGGTGTGAGATCACTGCTCTGGCCTCTGTGAACCTTGGATTGAGCTCAGTCATATTCAGGTTATCCAAGTAGAAAGTCTGGATCCTTCATCTGCACTGCCAAAATGTATATTGGATTCTAAGTGATTCCGCTTTCAAGGTACTCTCTTTAAATTATTCACAAATTGTAGAACGGGTTGAGACCAAGCATATGTGGCTTTAGCAGAAAAAGAAAACCAGGGGGAAGGGTTATTTAAGCAAATACAAGGAATTTATGATGGATTTCTATGTGCACAGCATGCAATTTTCTTTAATTATTTTTTTGTTAATGAAATAGCTAGAAAGACATATAATTCCAGTTTTACTTGGAAAGCTTTAAGTTCTAGAATGGGGCAGAATGCAGTTTATTTTTTTTTCTTTCACTCCACCACATGGCTGCTGCTGGGGCAGAGGTTTATTTATTTATTTATTTACATATTAAAGATTTTATTTATTTATTTGAGAGATATAGAGGGAGGGAGCACACACAAGCAGGGGGAATGGCAGACAGAGGGAGAAGCAGACTCCCTGCTCAGCAGGGAGTCCCATGTGGGACTTGATCCCAGGACCCTGGGATCAACTTGTAGAAGGCCACTTTGCTACAAAATTGAGTCTTTTACTCAGAATAATTCACCATTTTTTATTATTATGTTCAGTTAGCCAACATATAGTACATCATTCACTATTTAAAAATATATAGAATAGGCAGGGGAAATAATACCAGGAATCCACCAGCTTAATTGGTGGCTCTCACATTTTTCCATATCATCACTTCACAACGTATTTGGGCATAGAAGAAAGGAGGGAGAGAGGGCACGTACAATCATTTGAAAATGTTTCTTTGTTGAAAAAATAGCAACTTTATAGTGGAGAAATCTGGCAGACATCACTTTGTTCAACTGATCAAAGTTATTATCAACACTAATGAGAATAAGCAGCATCATGTCTCTTGATACAATGCCCTGAAAAAGGCGTAATGTCACTGCTCTGGCATTCTTACCAAAAATAAGTAACCTAAATTTAATCATGAGAAAAAAATCAGACCCAAATGGACAGAATTTTTTTTACAAAATAACAGTCCTTTTCAAAAGTGTCAGTCATGAAAGAAAAAGAAAAAACTGTCTGAGATTAACAGAGCCTCAGGGGACATGACAGTTAAATATACTCTGTGATTCCAGATGGGATCCTGGCCCAGAAAAAGTATATCAGTAGCAATTGACAAGAATGGAATAAGTTCTTTAGATTAATTAATAGTATTGTATCAACAGTACTTCTCTGGTTTTGAAAACTAATGTTGTTATGTAAAATGTTAACATTTTGGGAAGCTGGGTGAGGATCTGGGAATTTCTTTGTACCATTTTTGTAACATTTTATTCATCTGAAGTGATTTCAAATTGAAATTTTTAAAAATAAAAACCTCAAATCTAAAACCACAGGTAATTCGATGTGTCCTAGATAACACAATGATAAGTGGTACCCCATTCAAGTTTCCACCCCCAAGACTTTTATTCCAAAGCCAAGCTGCTGACAACACTGGAAAATGCAATTGCAGTGTGTTTGAAACTCAAATTTTATACTATAGTGTGATGCCTGAACACTAGGTTTATCATTTTATAGAAAAGACATCCTTAGTAAGAAATGGTTCCTAGCCATTTATTTGAAATGACTCCTAAATTCAGCCCTATAATTTTATGTGTAGGGATATAGTCTAAATTGCCCATACTGAATTTCCACAAACAAACAAAAACATCAGAATTGAAAATATTACTTATTATTTTTTCCTTCTAAATCTATACCATTTCTTTGCAATGTGGGATAAATTAGGAGGAAAACCATTTCCAGTGAGTCACAGTCCCTTTGACATTCTTCTGTGATTTTCATGAAGACTAAAACCCCCAACCCTTGATGGCCTCCAGAATTGACTTGTATCAGTCCTCAGCTTAGAAATAACAAGGTGACTTACCTTGCTGGGTTTTGTGTTTTTGAGCAAACAAACAAGCACAATGCTTTGTTTAGTATCAAAATGAGTAAGAGTAAAAACTTTATTAAACAGATTTTGAATGGCTCCTATAGTTTACTTTTAACCTGGAATATATAATATATTGATTTATGACCATAGATAGCTGAGCATTGCTCTATTGAAGATGGAAAACCATTTTTTCCCCACAAATCTTGTATAAAAGCTCTGCGGCATGCTAGCTATGCTGTGATGGAAAACCGACCATTAAAACTCACAAGTTCAAACAGGACAAACTACCACATGAGAACCATCATGTCCATCATCAACTACTGAAACTCAAACTCCTTTAACACCAGTTCATGCAAATGTTTATGTCCCACGAGAACACTATTGACAAACTGATCTAACGTTGATTCCTCACAAACTTTTGTGTTCCAAAAATAAGACATTGACTGTTCCAGCAGCTCCTTAATTTTCACATGCTGACTAATACCTCCCAAACCTACAAGGATCTTTTTCTTAAGTTATCCCTTCTGAGACACCTTCTCCACTGATAACCATGGGGCACAGTCTCCCTTGTTGCAGCAAGTTATAAACCTAACTTTGTTGTCCACAAATGTGTTTCTGGAGGTCTCTGGCTGAGAGGAATTGGCAAATGTTGTTTTAGAGAGCAATCTTCATAAGTAGAATTTTATTTTGTAATGTTAGGAGCCTTACACAATGATTTTCTCAGAACTGCTTCAGTGCCATTGGAAAAGTTAAGCACAAAGACAAGAGGAAAATGAGTACTTATATCACACAAGAAATAGAATAAAAATTTTCCATATTGGAAGCTGTGACAATCCAAAACACATGAAAAAAAAAAAACCACTTTAGAAGTGTGAGGAACGAAGTGTATGTCTCTCTGACTCTAGGCAATGGCTCTTAAACTTGGCTGCACATAGAATTATCAATGGGGCTTTTTACTTTTTTATTTTATGATTACTTTTAAGATTTTATTTATTTATCTGAGAGAGAGTGCGTGAGAGAACGAGAGAGAGCACAAGCAGTGGCAGAGGTGAGGGAGGGGGAGAAGCAGACTCCCTGCCGAGCTGAGACCCCCAGTGCAGGGTTCCATCCCAGGAACCCGGGATCATGACACTTAAGTGTCTCCTGAAGGCAGACACTTAACTGACTGAGCCACCCAGGTGCCTCTATGGGCCTTTTGAAAACATTGGTTTTCCAGGGACCACTTTAGACCAACATGATTAGAATCTCTGGAAATGGGGTCCAGGAATTAAAAGCTTCCCACGTGATTCAAGTGTGTTGCCAGAGTTGATGATCACTACTTTAAGGTGTTCACATAACATTCTACTGTAAAATTTATCATAATGTTTATTAAATGCTAATCCATTCAACTACCCATCTGTTTAAAAAACACCTATTGTGGACTTGGTGTAAAACACCATAGTTTCAAAAAGGAGAAAGAGAGTTGAACATTTAAGAAGTTGCATGACTCAGGAAAAATTTGACAGAAATACAATAAAACCTGAGAGGAAAATCTGAATTAAAAATGGCCTTTTCCTGGCACATAGGATGTTTTGCAGAACTGGAAAGGCTGATTTTTTTCAGCATATTCAGCTTCTGGATAGATGCATACAAATCAAAGACAGAGGAATCAGATACCTACTTAATAAACATATCAACTCCGGAGATAAAATAAGGTGGTAAATGTTAGGGGCAGATGGCCTTCCCTTCCTCCAGGACACTGCTGGGTTCTGCCTCCATGCTCACTTAATATATATCCAGGGAAGGCCAGGAGCTACAAACCCGGGGTGATAAAGATGTGGCTTTCATAAAATGTTATATAATGATCTCCAGAGCCAAATATTAATGCCTTTTGGATCATTTCTGGTTTTGAATTTATGGATAGTGCTGTTTCCTTCCATGAGTTTGAATAATCAAGGGCTTGACCATTAGAAAAATGAAGTTCCAGAATGATCCAAGCTGGAATGAGTCAACAATTGATGCAGTCCCTGGAAGGGCCTCTAATGATTTGTCAAAATCAGTTTGTGGAGGCTGTGATGAACACACACACATACTCTGTGCTGCAGCTATAGTCAAGAGCTAGGGGAATGGTGGGAAGGAAATGTTGTAGTTGAAAACTTAATCAAGCTGTATTGAAACAATCTGAAAATGTTTTGTTGGAGCACCGTATGTCCAGGAGTCTGTAAATAAGAAAGAAGAGCGAACAAAACATTCATAGCAACTCAAAACCAACAATAAACACAAAAACTGACTATTCACGACACAGTCATATGTATAATTATGAATAACTTCCTATCTCAGGAAACATCCCTGGAAGTGAAAGCATAAGCTATTTTGGTACTGATTTGGCCTTTAAAAGCTGTCTTAATACCTAGGGAATGTTTTAATGGTTTACATTTATAGAATACATATGTTGTGAAAACTCACAAAGCATAAAAGTTGAGTCAAAGGATGCCATGTATTTTGCTAACTGTTCTAAAATGCTTTAGGGCGCCTGGGTGGCTCAGTTGGTTAAGCCACTGCCTTCGGCTCAGGTCATGATCCTGGAGTCCCGGGGTCGAGTCCCACGTCGGGCTCCCTGATCGGCGGGGAGTCTGCTTCTCCCTCTGACCCTCTTCCCTCTCGTGCTCTCTAGTGCTCATTCTCTCTCTCTCAAATAAAATAAATAAAATCTTTAAATTAAACTGCTTTAGATAAATATATCAACTATATCAAGTATTTCTAATGATAATTAAGCCTCAAAAGAGACAGGATAAACTGGTTTTGGTAGTAGCCATAAATATCTCGGGAGTTAACTTAAGAAACCTTTGTTGTTCAGTCTATGTGCTCTGTTCTGCATGGTTATTCTGGGACTCAGGCTTTATCTTAATCCCTTTGTCTACGATCACTTCCACAATGGGAAGGGAATATAAAAATCTTGCACTGGCTCTTTATGCTTTCTCCCACAGGCAATACACATCACTGCACCTCACATCTCATTGACCAACTGAGCCTAGGGACCATATCTGACTTCAGAGGCCAGGCTAACAACAACAGCAACACAAAAAACAAGAAACAAAAAAACACACTATCACTATCCAGAAGGAGAACTGAAAATATTTGGAAAAGAGGTCTAATGACAACCCCAAACCTGTATCATATGGAAATTAAAGTAAGGGCAATCAGGGTGGAATAAAATTTCTGCTCTGCTTTTAATATTTATAGTGAACGGAAAGGCTTCTTTGCACTTAGTTCTGTTTCGAGAATTACTTGGAAAAGTAACAGGGACTTATCATACGAAGGCTCCCCAGGTCATTGAGAGAGAATAATTCACAAGAGATAAGCTTTATTGGTATGAAATATTTTAGTAATTGTACACTTTTAAATGAGTACGTAAGATGATATGAAAAATGAGAGTCAGTACACTGAGTGGCTAGGAGCATAGAGGCTCGGTTTGAATCCTGACTCTGCTACTCACCAGCAGCGCAACCTTGAGGAAGGAACTTATCCTCTCTGTGACTCAGTTTCCTCATTTATAAGTGGGGGCATAATATTAATGCCCTCTTCACAGGGTTTTATGAAGATTAAGTGTATGTATACACATATTTATCACTCAGTAAAATATTAGTTAATATAAGTGTTTGCTACGATTCATTGGACCGATTATCCATTCGACTGATTCCTTACAAGGACTGGATAAGTGAGAGTTGAGAATAAATTTGGTCTGGGAAGATAAATAGCCATGCTTTCTAAGAGACAGTGTCATTTAGACTGAGCATCAGGCAGCCTGGCTCCAGCCCTGCTTCTGCCCCTAACTAGTTGTCTGACCTTTCATATATCACTTAACGTTTTCTTGGCATCTCCTTTCTTTTCTGTCTTTTGTTCTTTCTAGGCTAGGTGAACTTAATTCAATTTAAAATATATTCACTAGAGATCCTACAGTATATACAATGTAAAAACCTAACTATGTAGCAGAGGAGTAACCACATTAGAAGAATGAGTAAATTAAAAGTAAGTTTAGAGCTTTAGAGTCAGAAAGAATTTTATCAGGGTGGAGGGTGATAGGGCATTCAGTACAGAGAGTACAGCATGACAAAATCTTAATAACAGTAACTATCATTTATTAAATGCTTACAAAATATGAAATACATTTGCTTTTATTATTTCTTGTCATCAAAAAACTCGGAGAGGTGAATTTATTATCTACATTTTAAAAAATAAGGAAACTGAGGGGCGCCTGGGTGGCTCAGTTGTTACTGTCGGCCTTCAGCTCAGGTCATGGTCCCAGGGTCCTGGGATCGAGCCCCGCATCAGGCTCCCTGCTCGGCGGGAAGCCTGCTTCTCCCTCTCCCACTCCCCCTGCTTGTGTTCCCTCTCTCGCTGTGTCTCTCTCTGTCAAATAAATAAATAAAATCTTTTAAAAATAATAAGGAAACTGAGGCTCAGTTTGAACCATGTAACTTGAATCCTGGTTTGTCTAATCCTAGGAAGCCAGTGATTTTTTTCATTGATGTTATCCCATGAGGAGGAGGGGAGGGGTAGAAAGTAAAGGGGAGGGTCAGAGAAGAGTGAGCAATCTGGGCCATTTGGTTCATCTAGGGAGTTGGCAAGAATGTAATTTAAAAAGGTCTATTCCATGTATTAAAATAATCTGTCTCTATTGTCTAAAACTTAAGCTCAACTATAATATATACATCTTGAGTGAAAAATCTGCCTGGGGCCCCTTAGCACTTTGTACAGACATTTATTTGAGCCCTTTTCCCATACCTTAGCTTTTACACCTGCATTTGTTGGACCATTTTAAGTGATTTGTTTATGGGCCTGTAAAACAGAATTTTGAGTTTCTTGAAGGGAAGGACCAACTGTACGTTATTGATCTTCATGTCCCTGAGCTCCAGTCTCTGATTGGTAGACATTGAATAAATATTTGTTGAAGGAAGGACTGAATGAAGGAATAAGCGAACAAATGCTTTTAGATACACTCTTTGATGCTTGACTATTTCCTTGACTCTCAGCAAGCTGTCTCAAGTCCTTTGAAATCAAGCTATAACAAGATATAAATCTTGAATAAATGCATAAAATATACAAAGAATGTTTTCTTTTTTTTAAGATTTTATTTATTTATTTGAGAGAGAAAGTGTGAGAGAGAGATCATGAGCAGGGGGGAAGGGTAGAGGGAGAAGCAGACTCCCTACTGAGCAAGGAGACCGATGTGGGGCTCGATCCCAGGACCCTGGGATCATGACCTGAGCCGAAGGCAGACACTTAACCCACTGAGCCACCCAGGCGCCCCAAAGAATGATTTTGTCCAAGATAAATTTTATTTATAACTCAGATCCCTTGGATCTTTTATTATTTGTTGAATGAAGTTTTTTACTCCTAAAAATTACTTCATTTCATTTTCATATTGGAAGATACTTTGTCCTGATAAGAAACAGCGATGGAAACACATGATTCAACGTGCCAGTATCTTGCACGCACCAGTTTAAAACATGCTGCTGAGGCATAAAGCAAAATCAACTAATACTGCCGTGACAAAAACAGTAACATTCGCAAGTAATGTTCATTGTCAGCTCACAAGTTAAAATTTAACATCCTTTCTCCAATATTATGGATTTCTGCTATGGGAACTCAAGAATATTAAGTGGTAATACATTTTGAAACTGAAAGAAAACACTGGATCACATATGTGGGTAAAGCTGGTCCTCCTCTCGTGGTCGGATGGAGGATTGGCATAGGGAGGCATCTTTGCTAGAAGGATGTCACTTTAGGACAAGTTCAGGAGCATATGATCTCAGATCTCTTAAGATACTCAAAGGCTCTTATTCCACCCTCCCTTTTCTTACGCCAATAGCTAGTCTGTCCCTCCCCATAGAATCTCTTTTTCATGTTTATCACAGCGATCATCAGCAAGTTTGTTCTTAGTTCTCACTGAAATTCTGTTTTCATTTAAGCTGGTTTCTTATAAAACTATCATTGGAAGTAATAATAACATCCCTTAGTTATATAGTACTTTTACTTCAACTTGGCATGCTATGTGTATAAAATTCTGAGAGGTGAGTGGTAAATGAAATACTATCCCTCTTTTCTGGATAGGGTAATCTCATCAAAGAGTTTCTTGGTAAGCTGGTGGTCTGGAGGCTGGGACCTCTGTTTTATACACAGAGAACAATTGCTTTAGTGTCACTCTAATAAAATTACATCACATTCTTAAAGGGAAGATAATGTTGACTTTGACTTCTACTTTGTAGGCTCACGACCGTAACTTGTAACTTTCTTCCTAGGACTTCTTTTTCTAAAGATTTATTTATTTATTTTTTATTCTTCATTTTCAAGCTAGCTTAGAGGTCTTGTCATCTTTTCAGAAGTCTGGCACCTTAAGCTTGACACAGTATTTCAGGAAAATTATGACTAAAAATATTTAGGTTTCTTGTAATATAATATAAATGAAATTCTCGGCTCACCTAGGCTGGATGTGCTTCATATCTGGTATCAGGATGTCTGGACATAGAGCTATACATTGCCCTTTCTTATCTACTGTAAACATTAACTGTGATATAATACATGGAAAACATATTATGATTGGCTATTTCTCACATACTGCAGGCTTTTATATTATCCTCTGAGTACTTTCCTTCTCTATTATGTCTATGACAAAATAACAATGTTCAATATGATATGTAGGTTACCTTTTGGCAAATAAAATAATATTGAAAATGAATAAGATAATTTGGGGGAGGCTTTTAAGCACTGACAAATCTAATGCTTCAAGCTAGGTAATTCCCTTCTGTGTTAAATATGGGGAGCCTTTGTTTTCCCTTCTTCCAAAAATTCCTTTGTGGTGGGAAGTCTTTAATCAGATCCATCTATTTTCTTTCATCTCAAGGATAGCTTTTAAATATCATAGTGAAGACTATGCTATGCTTCAAATAGATCAGTTATTCAAAATGTGGTCTTGCAACAATAAGAAGCCTCCTATGGTAAGAGCTACCACTCTGTGCCGGCATTGTTGCAAGTACTTTATACATATTAACTCACTTTATCCTCCCTGCCATTTGCTTTGAACAAATTGTGGAAGGGAGTATTTAATGGATAAAGAAATTAAGGTACAGAGATTTAATTATTTGCCTGAAGTCACAATAGCTCCTAATTGGTAAAGACAAGACTCAAATCCAGGCAGTATGGCTGCCAAGGCTGATCTTTTGAATACTACACTCAATTGCCAATAACATCTAAAAGATTTCCATGCATTTAATGTAGTTTTCCCTCTAACATATAATAAATGCAATATTTGAGAATAAGTGGTAAATGTGTATTTTAAAATAAGAAAACTCAGTTCTAACTTCAGATTATCTATGAACTTGGCTTTGCACTTGATGTGCAGAAATTTTGTAAGATAAATCAGTGCTATTTCCATTACTAGTTACTTCCAAATCACAATTTATTACAGAATATTTACAGTGTGCCTTGGAAGAAAATAAAAGTAAAGTAAAATATTTAAAATTTGCCATCAGAAAACTATCCAATCATGTTTTCATTATTTAAGGAGATCAATTTTGGGGGAAAGCTTCCACATAATTTGGATGAAATTGCATGCATATATGTATGCATAATCTCAGAATAAGATTATTGAATATATAAAATTTTAATTTGTTGCATTGATTGGGTGATATTTTAAAATCATACTTGATGGTTATATTTGTTTAATATACTTGTCAGTTGAATAAAATATGATATAACTGCTTCACTCTTTACATAGTAATGATATATTCTTAAAACATTTTAAGTAAATCAGGCATGGTAAAACATTATAATCCAAATGTACAACAGTAATTCTATATTTTATGAATATTGTAAGTACTTTTGTTTAATAAGGAGTTGCTTTACAAAGGTATTGAGCACTCACAATTTGTCTTAGAAAGAATCCCGTATTTAAATAAGTCTTATTTATTTATCACAAAGTAAACGTGCACCGATTTGGTTGACGTGTTCCTAGATGTGAGACATAGTACAACAAAGAGAAAAGCCATTCTTTCTTAGATTTCACAATGGTAGGAATTTCAGGTAACTAAGAGGCCAAATAATTTTTATTTGTGAAAGAAGATTGACCATTGTCAGAGTCACAGGCCATCAACACCGGTTTGCATGGGTTTTTTAAGTCTTTCCTTTAAAAATACTCTTAGGTTTTTTTGATTCATGGCTATGTAACTCATCATTTTCTCTGTCTCCTCTGGAAAGCATACACAAGCAACAAGAAAAGGAAATAAAAATAGTAAATTCTATTGAAAACCAAAACAGAATTTGGTTTTTCTATAGAAAACCAAAAATACAAAGGTAGCTAAGAGCTATTGGGTTCTTAGAGGAGCCATCAAAAGGAAGGTGAAGGAAGTGAAGAGACCCTTTGGAGACACTCCAAGTGTAGCAGAGCCCAGGGAGAAATGGCACAAGTACACTTCCTCAAAGTGAGGGGTCCACCTGGAGGGACAAAAGCCTCTCCTGTGATAGGATCAGCACAGTGGAGGTATTAATAGTTAATACCAAGAAGTATACAGAGCAGCCCTAAGCTTCTTCTTCCAGAAAATACTTTGTTGTGTGGCGGCTGAAACTCGCCCAGCCTCTAATACAACTGTGTTCCTTATGCAAGTAGGTAAATATAGGAAAATTTGACAATTGAAGGTCACGTAATTATAAAAAGAAATATTGTGGTTACGTCAGAAAAGATAGCAGAAGAAAAAATGATGAAGAGATCAGACTGTTTTAGCAGGTATAGGAACTCTTACCAGAAACCACCTGCCATAGATCAGGATAAATATTTAAAATTATAACTCATGTTACTAAAATATTACAGAGCATATGAAAAAAGGGAATATTTCTAAAATCTATTTAAACCATGGATACCAAAACTCAACAGCAATTACACAAAACTATGCTATAGAAATTTATTCTCATGCATTTCAATGTTAAATAATACAATTTGTCAAACAGAATTCATCAACACCATATAAGAAAATATATCATGACCAATGGGGATTTTTCCAGGAGTATAGTAGTAGTTCAATGTTATTAAATCCATTCACTTATTTTAGACTAATTAATCCAAGCAGAGAAAGAATATTTTATTCATTGATACTAAAAAGGTATTTGACAAAATAGAAACTAACAGAACTCATAGAAACAGAAAGTAGAATGGTAGTTTCTAGGGAATGGGGGATGGAAGGAAATGGGTAGAAGTTGGTAAAAGGGTACAAATGTTCAGTTTTAAAATGACTAAGACCTGAATGTCTAACGTGTGACATGGTGACATGGTTGATAATACTGTGCTGTACAATTAAAATGTGCTAGGAGAGTAGAACTTAAGGCCTCTCTCTAACACACATGAAAGGTAAATATGTGAAGTGACAAAAGTGTTAATTTTTTGGGGGGAATCCTTTCACAATGCTTGTGTATATCAAATCATCACGTTGTACACTTTGAATACATTACAATTTTATTTGTCAATGTTACCTCAATAAAGATAAAAAATAAGAAGTAAGGTACAAGTATAATCCATATTAATCAATAGCTCCATTATATGTAAACAATAACTTGTTACAAGGTACGAAGACCTTATTTATAATTGCAACAAACAACTGCTGAGGAGTGAATGTAAAAGGAATAGGCAAACCAAAGAAAAATATAAAACTATTCTTAAGGACATGAAAGAAAACATGAAGCTAAAAATGGAATGACACACTGTGTTTTAGAGAGGAAGATTAATAGAAGGTTGTCAGCTGTCTTTTAGATTAGTTTATAAATAAAAGCAATCCCAATAATATTTTATTTTTCAGAATTATACAAGATTTTTCTAAAGTTTGGAAGAAAGAGAAATGACACTATGAAACAAAATTCTATAAAAGAAAAGCAATGGAATGAGAGGGACCAGCCTTAATAGGTTAAAACACATTATAATGACTTATTCATGAACAGAAAGAGAGAGCAAAAGAACAGAACAACAAAAGTTACAGAAGTCAACCCACATACACATGGACATTTATTATGTTAAAATTATGGCATAGGAATTAGTGGGGAAAAATGAACCAGGAATTGTTGGGACAATTAGATGTCTATTTGAAAAAAAAAAAAAAAGTAGGTCCAAGCTTCACTAATTAAACCATGATAAATTCCAAATGGAGAAGTGATTTAAATTTAAACAAAGTTATGAAAGAAACATGACAGAATTATTTATGCTCTCTTCAATAATCTATCACTGACACAAAAATTTATAAGCCAAAAAAGAAATAATTGATGAACTTGGCAACACAAAAATATTAAGTTTCTTCAGAGAAAAAAAATTAATGTATGTAAACTCAAATGACAAAGGAGAAACTGGAAAAACTTTTACAATTTATATTAGAGAAGAGTGTCAGTCTCCCCCACATCTAGATAACTCATCAAAATGGGAAAGGAAAAGACTAACAACAATCCAGCAATAACAACAACAAAAATGGGCACAGAATACTAACAGTGTTCACAGAAAATGTCATGCAAATTGTTTGAAAATATATGAAAAGATGTTTAATCTCATTCATAATAAGAGAAGTGAGATATTCCTTTACCCTATGAGAATGGCAAAATTCCAAAAGTTTCTAAGTCATTGCAAGGAAATCTGACACTCTTCTACATTGACTTAGAAAGGTATAAATTGGTTCACCACCCATGGAGGGCAATTGGGCAGTCCTTATCGAAATACACAGGTTTATTTACATACTTACAAAAATGTATTTTAATATATATACATACATATGCAAAAATATAAATTGGAAGCCCCTAAGAATGTGGCACTCAAAATCATATAAACAGGTGAGACTTTGTTTTGATGACCTACCTGAAATAGCAAATTTCACATCATGTATTAATCCTTTCTTTATGATTTGCTCTCAGCTTATATGTTTTTCTGAAAACAGCGTATTACTTAAAAATGCTGATAATTGACTCTATGAGAATGAAACATTTAATAGCAGTGTGAGTCATTTGGAGCATTTCAATAAGAGCGAGGTATTTTTCCTACTCAGAATAATAAAGGGTTGTTTACTGTTCTTTCTCTTTCTGGATTATATCCATAGCTTTATTGGTTTCCTTTGAAATCATTTATACAAATTAATTTTATATGGTCAAAACCAATGCTATACAAATATATAAATCTACCAGAGGCAGTCTTTTTTTTTTCTTAAAAAACCTCTGCTGCAGAGACATATAACAATGCTACCATTCTTCTCAAAGAATAGTTTTTTACATTGGTTTTTATCTTGCAAACATTTACTTAAATTTATTTCTTCTTGTCTTACATTTTACAGGTATTTTGGGTCTGTATTTTATAAAACTGTGCCTTTTTGCTTTGCATGTCCTATACTCTTTGATAATTCATCAAGAAGAGAACTACACGAAAAAGGCATGTGTTATTCCAAACATAATTATCTGCCAGCCTCCTTGCCAAATGACATCTACCAAGTTTACATCTAAGTAGGAAAGCTAAGCCTAAAAGGAACAGTGACTCATCACCCTGATAAAAATGAATGTCACAGTATCTCAATTTTTGAAATTTGGTGATTTTAGTTAGATGGGACATAAATTTTAGTGTTTCCAATGAATATATTGCATCTAAGTCTGTCTTTCAATAGGAAAAATATTTTAAGCAGAATTCTGTGTCATTATATAAGAAAAGTAACCAAATATAATAATATTATTATTGTGGTCAAGCCATTACACCTTTTTGTAATTAGAAAGAAATAGAATAAACTGTGACAATTTATGGTCACTAATATCTAAGTTCTTTCAACACCTTTAAAAAATATAACCAAGAAAGCTTTTTAATTGCCTTGAAAACTCTATAGATGCGGAAGTGTTTAATCAGGAGCTAAATGTTTATATGTCAGGTGTACTTGGGAATAAAATATTAGAAGAAAAGTTGGAATAAAGGACTACCTCTAAGGAGTAACAATAATATTGCAGACACATTGTATATCTTATTAAAATTAATGGGTTGTAGAACTCATAGCTTGATATCTTCCCTTATTGAATTTAATATTAGGAAGGCAGGGATTTAGTCTACCCTATTTACCAGAGTATTTCTTGGCTCTCAGTTTCTTCACTTGTTAATGATTGGGCTGAGGTGTATGGTCTTATTTTATTTTATTTTATTTAAGATTTTATTTATTTATTTGACAGAGACACAGTGAGAGAGGGAACACAAGCAGGGGGAATGGGAGAGGGAGAAGCAGGTTCCCCGCTGAGCAGGGAGCCCGATGTGGGACTCGATCCCAGGACCCTGGGACCATGGCCTGAACCAAAGGCAGACGCTTAATGACTGAGCCACCCAGGCGCCCTGAGGTGTATGGCTTTAGAGGAATTCTCTGTTTTAAAATGTTATGATTCTAGGGGTGCCTGGCTGGCTCAGTAGGTAGAGCATGTGATTCTTGATCTTGGGGTTGTGAGTTTGAGCCCCGTGCTGAGTGTGGAGATTACTTAAAAAAATAAAATGTTGTGATTCTAAAACTAAATTCCATAATTTTTTTGACCTGTAATTATAAAACTGAGTAAATGGAATCACTAGAGTTTCACTGTTTCACTTTTGTTCAACAGTATCTATTTTATTTTTTTCTATTATAACTTTCAAAACTGTTTTAGAAATACTTCTTTAAAACTGATTTTTAATACACTGTATTTTTCATTGGGATTTGTTGAAATTTAAGAAAGAAATATTTGATTTTTAGGAAGTGCATATTCATCTTCATGCATATCAGATAGATTCATCTATTTTTAAAATAGCAACTATTATAATAGTTCTATCATTTTTCTTTAAAAACAATGGAGAAATAGTAGAAGTGACTCATTTTTTTGCCAAGGATAAAATTTTTGACTGGAATGACCATGGGTCTGATTCAGTATGGGAATTCATGTGATCCTATTGATATAAGGTCAGGAAATACATGAAAGAAAGAAATAGAACTCAGCTATCATTAGTCTTAAAATCAATGAATTCTTAAGAATTGCCATCCTGCTCTTCAAATTAATCAGAAAAACCAGTAAGACAGGATGGGTCATATCACAGAAATCTCTTGATTTTTTTTTTTTTGAAATATCTTGATTTTATAAGTCACAATGGGGTTTATGACAGAAAGGATGCAAATTGTAGCACTAATGACCACAGTGACAAGAACACTAATTTGTGTCATAAGTATTTTGATGCTCCTCTTTTGGGGCACATCATAAAGTAAGATTATACTTCTCTGTCCTCTTTGAGTTAGGCTTGGCCATGTGGCTTGCTTTGTCAGGAAGCTTTAAGAATTGGGAGGTGATTCACCGCATTGCCTTTCTCCTGAGGCAGGAAGTGTGGAAATGTGAGCTGTGATGGAGTCTGCCAGCCTGGGTTCCTTAGTGACTTTGATGAGAGAGGCCCCCAGCTGAACTGCATTTCACATGAAGAAGGTGTGAGTGTGGTTCTAAGCCACTGAAATTTGATAGTGTCTCACTGCAGCTAGCCTATCCTGACTAAAACAGCAGTTTACTCTCACCCCCTTCGACTATATGCATCAATCTTGATTAAATGAACAAAATCCTGAGGATTTCCACAAAACTAAGTAAAATTTGACTTTCTGATTCACAATATTCTCTGATTTGTAATATGATCAGTTTTATTGTTACCATTGAAATAAACTGAATATTGCATTCTGTAAAATAATCCTACCCTGAATATTCCAATGTGCAAGATTCAGGTTGTATACGAAAACTCCGATACTACTAAATCTTTAAAAAATTACAGCCATGAAAAATGCCTGTTTTGACTGAGCTTGCAGATAATTTACTTTATTAACACTATTATTCTAAAGAATAAGCTTTGCAAAAGTATTAGTTATAAAATTGAATAAAACTCAAGAGATAAAATTTTATGACATTCATATGAAGCATACGTCACTCTTTTGAGAATCAAATGAAATTTGTAATTGACAATTAAAATATGATGCTCATTTGGCATGTGAACAAAGGGAACGAGCCTGGATTCTTTCTTACCCAAATTTTCCATTTTAGAAATATTAACACTCAAAGGAGAAAATTGCCAAATTGACACTTTACTTTGGCTAGAAAGTAAAATTAGAAAATTAAAGGAAATGTTAGGATGTCAAATCTACAAGTACTCACTCCATTAAATATTCCATTAAAATGACTAAAATAAAATATCTTTTTGTATATTATTTTAGCATTTACCCAAATCCTGGATAGTTCAATATTTTTCCAGTTCAAAGGAAAGTCTCAGACCAGAAGATCAGTTTAGAAAATGGGGCAACCTAACCCCTACTCTCAGCATCTTGTGTTATTACGATCGATTTTCCCTGTGGCGTTGAAGTATATATCCAGAGACAGCCAAGCTGTCTTAGAATACTGAAAAGAGACAGCAATGAGAAATACCTCTAATTCACTGTTTATGACCAAAGATATTTTAGGTCTTTGGACAAACTGAGTATGAGATGTTTCTTTAAATGCTTTTCAGTGCTAGTTTATATACATACCAGGTGCTGAAAATTATTTACTGGATGAATTAATGTCTAACAAGATTCTTTCCATTGTTTGGGGAGGATACATTATGTAAAAATGTCTTTGAGAAGAGACCTCATGAAAAGGTCTACAATACAGAATAGCATATCTGAATAAGAAAATTGGCAGAGAAAAATGATAGAAGTTATCAATCATTAGTGGTTATAATCAGTCACTGGTTCCATTCTCATTAAACCAAGGCTTGCACATTCATTTATTCATTTAATAAACAGTGGGATTGATCACTTGCCACATCCAGACCTGTGCTCATTACTAAGGATAAAGGGCAGAGAGAGAAATGGTCTTTCTGGAACTTACAGCTTCTCAGAAAAGCCCAATAAAACAAATGATAACAACAATATCTAACATCCATGTGTCCCTGCCAGGTGCCAGTAAAAGGACTTGTACTGTGTTAACTCATTTAGTCCTCACAATAATGTTTGTGAAGCACGTTCTATTTTTAGCACTGCCATTTTATAGATGAGAAAACTGAGACAGAAGAGAACTGCTTTGGGGCAAATAAGTAGTAAGAGGCAGATCAAAGGTCTGAACAGGAGCATCTGCCCGCACATCTCATGCTCCGATGTCTCCCTCATTAAGCTGTATGACTGCAGCATCAAAGGGAACACAGGGATTGGTAGGCTCTCATGGCAGCTGCAACTCTGTCTGGACTTTCAGGAAGAACTTGTCTTTGATCTCGAATCTGAATGAATTAGCCACATAAATATTTTATGTCATTCATTCCCAATTTGAAGAAAAGGGACCAATAGTTAGCTAAACACGTTTAATAACAATCTAAATGTTATCTCCAAAACCACTTATAGAATTTATTGAAAGATAATCTTAGATGGACTTTCCCATCATTAGAGAAATAATGGTTTGTGAGATTAGCATTTCCTTGTATGTATTTTGGAGAATTTTCCATTGGCATCCCTGAAAATGGGTTTAGAATGAAGCAGTATCTCCCCCACCCCCCCGCCATCCCTGCCCACCAGTGTCTCTCTCTTATGTTACACAATTAGAGAGCCACGTTTATTCTTTCAGGCTTCTAGGCTACCAATGAGCACAGGTACCTAAATTTTTCAGCTTTTAGAGAGATATATTATTAAGATGAAGCCCTCATAATGAAAAGGTCAAGACTACCAGTGGTTGACTGGAATCTCAATATGACATAACAGGACAGCTTAGTTTAAAGTATGTCAGACTTAGGGTCATATAACATTACTGGCAAAATCCTCTGCTGCACAGCAAACTCTGAGACCACAGAATTCTTTGGTGCAGTGGAGGTTTGCTACTATCAGTCCACTGATGGCAATCTTACTTTCAAGCTTTGAATCCGGTGATGAAATGACATAAACTTATGCTGTCTCTAGTGACTAAGCCAATGAGAGAGGAATGTTTAGAGACGAGTGAAAGCTAATAGCTCTCATCACAGAGAAACAGAAGAGTAAACAAAGTTGGTTTCAGTTAAATTCTCCCCATTCAGGCAGATCTTTTGACAGAAACCAAGATTATTACATGGAAAGAAAGAAAGATTTAAATGCTTGTAAGTAGGGATTTTACTATTTAATTTCATTTAATATATACATTCTTTCTCTAATTAAGACAATAAGCATTTATTGAGCATGCACCCTACACCAGGCACCAGGTTCAATTAGCAAGCAATATTCACTAATATGAAAGGGAAGTAAAGAGCTATATTGTTAACACCCTTCACTGTTAATTAATTAATTAATTAATTCATTAATTTATTTAAGAGAGAGCGAGAGTGAGAGAGCACAAAGCAAGGGGAGTGGCAGAGGGAGAAGGAGAAGCAGGCTCCCCGCTGAGCCAGGGGCCTGATGCAGGGCTCCATCCCAGGACTCTGGGACCATGACGCTTAACAGCTGAGCCACCCAGGCACCCCCATTGTTAAATAATTTAAAATATTGAAATATACCTCTTTAACAGAACAGTCAGCTTAAGTTGAATAGCTAGTTAGAATTAGGGAAATCAATTAGCTTCCCTGTGGCTTAGTTTTGCCATCTTTAAAATAGACCTAATACGGGCACCTGGGTGGCTCAGTTGGTTGAGCGACTGCCTTCCTGGAGTCCCAGAATCGAGTCCTGCATCAGGCTCCCCGCTCAAGGGGGAGTCTGCTTCTCCCCCTGAACCTCCCCCCTCTCATGCTCTTTCTCTATCTCATTTTCTTTCTCAAATAAATAAATAAAATCTTAAAAAATAGACCTAATACAATAGTATTATCTTTTCCAACCTACAAACTGTGTGAAAATGTTTTAGAACAAAAGATAATATTAGTTTTGTTTTCATTTGTGAATATCAATAATATTAATAATATCAATCACTCAAAAATGAGCTAGATTATATGTAACCCTAGGGACTTTTGCATAATATGAAAAAGGGAGCGAGTGAACTCAAAATCTTTTGAAAGTAATGCATAATGACTATTTCCCACCACTAGAGGAGAATTTGGCGTTTCCTGGAATTTCCACATCATGAAACAGTCTATTTACTGATCATCTACTCCCATGAAAAATATCTCAGGCAGAGGAGTTTAGTGACTTAAGGCAGTAGATTTTAGTAGTTAAGCAAGCTCCAGATTCAGTCATGTCTAAATTTCAACTATGCAACTTACTGACTTTAAGTATATCACTTAATATACACTGAGGTTTCCTTTTCTGAACAATGGAGATCATAATAAATTCCGCACTGTAAATTTTTTGAAGATTAATTATTTCCATAAATAATTAAAGTAAAAATGTAAGACAGCTTTAGACCAGAAGATACTAGCCAGGTTGTTCTTACTGTTTTAATACACTGATTTTGGCTGATTCGTAAGTTTTATCAAATAGCTATTGCTACATCAGAATTTCTACCAAAAAGATCAGTGATACTCAATTTTTTTGTCTGTTTCCGACCTATTTTGCTTAATAGAATATGTGGGTGCAGGCACAATTGTATTTTTTGTAAAAGATACAAAATATTTCAGTGTCCCACGGAGTTTTAATTTACTTGACTGTCCTTCAGCTTTACTTACTGCCCAAAGAGTGATCCCCTGGATACTGAGAAAGCTCAAGGTTTCTTGGGTAACACTTTGGAGTGATTCTATATTTCTTGTCCCTTCCTTTTTATAATGCATAGCACATTCTACACCACATCGCATGGACAGTTCACCCCAAAGTTCCATCTGCTTGTCCATCATTTGGCAGCTTCACTACACACCTGTGCACTGGGGCACACGTGGGACAAGCTGTGGACCAGTTACTTGGGGCTGAATGTACAGAATCCCACTCCAGAAAATATTTTAAAATAATCATAGGGAAAATAAAGCTTAAGAAAATCGTATTGCCTCCTCATATCTCGCTCTGGGTTGAGTCTAAGAAAGGGAAAACCAGATTTTACTGATTTTTCCCTTACCAGCTGTTTGGTTTTCTCTAAGCCAATATTATGTATCTGGGGAACGTGGTGGGGTCACGAGAGATTTCCCAAGTGAGGACGGTGGAGGCTGGCTGGAAGGCTCTGTGAACATGTTTGGTGGAAATTAAATACAATAAATGAGCTGACATCTACCTCAGCCTTTCCCATTATCTAATTAATTAGAATGTCAAGCTGCACAGGCCAAGATGACTTTCTCAAAGTGAATATTCATCCAAACTAAGGCAAACAGGGTTTTATGTCCAGGTTCGTTTGTTTAGTTGTTACTGTTTCCCCCCACTTCAGAGACTGTGGTGGCCCTAGGACAAAGATATAATAAAATAATAGTGGGGACTGTTCACTTCTGAAACTTTTCCACAGCTAACTCATTTGACTTTTCCCATTCCTGACTCCTACAGGTAATTCCTGAATTTTCTAAACATATTTCACTACACAACTGCCCCAAATCCCTTTCCCCAACTATTCTAGAACTGTCTCCATAACTCCAAAACTCCGTAACCCTAAAACTCCAGTTTCTCTAACTTGACTATAACGATATCAAGGGTAATAGTAGCTACTTATCGAATTCCTAACGCAAGCCTGCTCCTCTAATCCTCACAAGCTCCCTGTGGGATAGCAGCGACTCGCCACAGCAGGGATTCAACAGGAAGTGCAGTCAAGTGGAACAGAAGGAACTAAGAAGGAGGAAAGGGAGGCTTAGAGAGATGAAATAATTTCCCCAAAGTCACACAGCTAGTAAAATCTTTTAAAAAACTGAACACTCTGACTTAAAAGATTGGGCTCACTACTCTTCCTCTTCTAATATAACAATACATTCCTTTATAATCTTACTTAAAATCACCCTTATCTGTTCCTATTTCCAGACCTACAGTAATGCAAGAGCAACAGGTATCTTACTGAAGTTATTTTAGCAGCTAGAGCCATTCTACACTTGATCTTAGCCAAAAGGCCGAGAAGCGATTAGCTAGAGCCATTCTATACAAAAACTGGCCCTAAAATCGCAACTTTATAAGATGCCTTAGTTGGAAGAAATGATGAATTTTGCTGACTTCTGATTATACGTTATTTTATTTGAAAATTAGCATGATAGGGGCGCCTGGGTGGCTCAGCCCTTGAGCATCTGCCTTCGGCTCAGGTCATGATCTCAGGGTCCTGGGATCGAGCCCCACATCGGGCTCCCTGCTCGGCGGCATGCTTCTCCCTCCCCCACTCCCCCTGCTTGTGTTCCTGCTCTCGCTATCTCTCTCCCTGTCAAATAAATAAATAAAATCTTAAAAAAAAAGAAAATTAGCATGATAAGGGGAAGTCTGAATTGGTCCCTACCTATAGTTTTCTGATGTGTAGGGGGTGAACACCCCCACTCTCTCCCTCTTTACTCTAGCTGCCAAGGAAGATGATGTTCAGTCCATCAATAGCAACAAAGGGGTGTCTATTTCATTCAATAACATGATTCCCTAGAATCTATCTACACTTGTATGGTTAGCCTGGATAAATTTGGACACCAAATTTAATGATAGGGATTGTTTTCTATTCAAATGGCTATCTGCCTCCATAAAATGTGATTAAGAAGAAAACTTTTAGGAATTTGGAAATATCTTACAGTATCTAGAATGGAAGGTAGTGTGTTGTTATAAAATTGTTAACTTTTAATAACCTACTAGTATTTTCCTAGTTTGTATAGTATTTATCAAGATACTTTGAGCTACTTACACTAGTCAAATAATACCTGAAACTTCAGTTTTATCAATATGCTTCTCATTACGCCAACTTTTAAGTTAATTCATAGTTGTCTCGGCATTCTTAACAGCCAAAGAAACTTCCAATTTCACTTACATTAGCAAATGACAGAATATAAACTCCATATGTATTTCAGATGACTTAACTTTCTAATTTGCTTTTTTTCCCCCAGATTTTTGCATTTCCATTTTTTCAAGGTTAAGTATAGAGAAGGATATAGTTTAGGACCCTGGGCTGACCCTGTTCTCTGTATTTTGATCCAATTCCCAAGGAGGCAGAGCGCCCAATCTTCACCAAATACAAGAAGCTTTAAGTCATACCTAAGTTTGCTGAGAACAGTCTGGTAAGGGTGGCTCTCCTTCTGATGAGCTCAAATCTCAGACATTATCTCACAACATCTTCCTTAGTCTGTTTTCAGAAACCTTCAACAGTCACAGACTTCTGAGAAAGGGGCATGGTTTCTCATATATTCTGTATTGCCCCCATCTCTTTTGGGCGTTTCCATCCTCAATAAAATATTAGCATCCCACCATTTCAAAAATACTCTTTCATTATTTTGCAGTTAATTTTTCTCTTGCTTTATACGAGTAAAAGTTTTATCTATTTGGATTTTCCTTTCTATGCCTCCTACATAAGAAATTTCTTAGCATTTTCATGCTGTATGAGGGAAGAATTCTTCCTGGTTCTTATTTCTTTTCTCTGTAATCCCCTGCAGTTTTAAAACTTCCCATTTCACATTCAAATTGGTCTCATGTTCTTCAGCAGTGCCCTGTACTTTTTGTTCTCTAGAAGCACAGACCACACCCCTCACCCTGGTACTTCTGCCAGTTCTCTTGCTGCGGCCAGTGGGACGTCCTGGCACACCCTGCTCTGCAACTGCTGCACAGCCCCCACTGATAAGCCTGGAATCTCATTTCTGTCTACTGGGATATTCTGAAGTCTGCTTTTGAGACTATATTTTGGCCATCAAAAAAAAAAAAAAAAAGGAATTTTTCAGAGGTACCCAGCTGGCTTAGTCGGTTGAGTGTCCGGCTCTTGGTTGTGGCTCAGGTCATGATCTCATGGGTCATGGGATGGAGCCCTATGTCGGGCTCCCTGCTCAGCGGGGAGTCTGCTTGAGGATTCTCCCCCTCTGTCCTTCCCCCTACTCATTCAGGCTCTCTCTCTAAACTAAATAAGTAAATCTTTAGGAAAAAAAAAAAGGCAACTTTTTGTACAGCTCTCCCGCACCCCTGACTTTTCCATGTAGACCCAAGTCTACCTGCAGCCTCGTTGGGCGAGTCCACAACATTGGAGTCCCATCTGTGCAGTACATTGCTCTGTTCTTTACATTTTGGTACCTACACCGAATATACAGTTTTCATCCTGCGGTTAACAGTTTCTCTGTAAACGCCTCCCAGCAATTCTGTGGCTTTTTTGTACACGTATTCTAACATTTGTCATGTATCATTCCATCCCAAAAGGTTAAATCAAATTATTTCTTGCAGGCAGTTTGAATTGCAGTAAATTATCTCTTTTGACATCATTCTCGATGAATTATTGATGCTCCCAGCCCTCCCCATGTAGTCTGCTGTGTGGGCATTTCTCCTTATCCTCTGGGCACCTTACGCGGATATGGAATCGTTGTTTCAAAGATTATGTGAATTTTTTTTTTCTCTCTCAGAGGCTCACATGCTTCCCTTGTTCACCAGCACAACCCTTCCCTCCATGCCAGGCCGCCGCCAGCTTTACTCCATCCAGCTCTCCCTTTCTCTAATGCTGTGTCTCTGCAGTTGGTTGCTTGCAAACAGCTAAGTTCTATTCTTTTGTATCTTATTCAGAATCACCCTAAAAGTCCCTTGTTTCTACACTGCTGCTTAATTTTCACTTCACTTCTCCCCCAAATCCTCCTTTTATTTCCCCAGTTAGCTTTCATGCTTACTGCTTCATGCCTCCTACTTTCAGGCTCCATGCTAGGGTCTTTCCTCATGAGCAACAACTGAGCTAAGGTTGAAGCCAAAAGAAGGAGTGCATATGAATGGAATTCAGAGAATCTGGGATATGAAGTTTTCTTCTGTTATACATGAGCTGTGTGACCTTAAAACTCTCAGAGCAACATTTTTTTTCATTTCAGTAAGACAAAAAATTAGGATAATTATAAAGACCTTATGGGTTTCCTGAATTTAATGTTATTTTCTCCGAATACTTACCTCCACCCCCCTCCAGTTTGATTAAATCTGTCATTCCCTCCTTGGTGCTGCTCTGTGCCTCTTCAGTTTTCTAGAACCACCCTGGCACCACTGCATTGTAATATTTCTCTAGAGACAGTGAAACGATCATGAGTATGAATTCTGGAGCCATAATCTTGGGCATGAGTCCTGGTTCTAAATTGTTGAATTCCCTTTGTAATTTCCTTGGGCTCTCTGTCTCTCGGTTTTCTCATGTATAAAATGGGGGAACGTAATGGCATCTAGATCACATAAATGTTTTAGGAATAAATAATTTAATGCATGTAAAGGACTTAACATTGTATCTGGCACACTGTAACTGCTTAGTAAACATTATGACTCTCATTCAACTGTGACCTCTTTGATGGCAACATTTTGGTCCCACTCATTTATTTCTCCCTAGCAGCAAGCATATTACCTACAATACAGCAAATGCTCAGTTAATGTTTAATGAATTGGACTAAATTGGGTAAAAGCACCTAGAATGCTTTGCAGTTCAGGTAAGGTGCTTGATGCATGTTTGCTCTCCTTGTGACAAGTTTTATTAATTTCCCTGTAGGATGACTGAACATTGTTATCCTGATTTGAAGAAAGGTTGTCACAGAAAAGCTGTATGTTTTCAGTAGCTCATTAACTGGAATTCAGGTGTAATGAAACCCAGGTGTTCCCAATGTCTGGCTAAGCTATGCTTCAGGAGCAGTCTTGAGTCCACACCCTCCAAGTCTCAAATCCTGGCGAAGGATTAATGCTTCTTATCTTTGAAGATGTTTTCGTATGACTTATTTTGGCTTTGTTAGCCAGGGCACAAGGTGGGTGTGTGTCTGTCACTTGAAGTTACAATCTATTTCTAAATTAAAGACTAATGAAATATCATTGAGTAAAAACACATAACCCCTTGATATACAAAGGGCAAACTACTTGCTTTTCCTTCATCCATCCTTGTAGAAGCCTGGGAAAACTCAAGGAATTCCATTAATCAAATTCCAGATTAAGTGCACTCTCCATGATGTCTATTAAAGCCAGATTAAATAATTTATTATTATTTTTAGTTAACTTACACACTTTTGGTTCAACTATTACTTTTCTAGATAACAAACTCTTGCCTTGCTTCCTTGCATTAAAAGGAAACCTAAAAAACATTTCTTTTTTTAAAAAGATTTTATTTATTTATTTAATTGACAGAGAGAGAGAGAGAGAGAGAGAGAGAGAGAGACAGCATGAGAGGGAACACAAGCAGGGGGAGTGGGAGAGAGAGAAGCAGGCCTCCCGCAGAGCAGGGAGCCCGATGAGGGGCTTGATCCCAGGACCCTTGGATCATGACCTGAGCCGAAGGCAGTCGCTTAACCAACTGAACCACCCAGGCGCCCCCTAAAAAACATTTCTTAAAATAAAAGCAAGTACTCATTTCAAAATCTTCCTTATTTCATGATCTCTGTTTTGTGAAAAAAAAAAAGGAGAAGGAAGAGGAAAAAGATTGTAGGAAAAAGGGAAAGGAGAGTAAACCATTCAGTGACTGGTTAAAGGTGCTGTGTTTGAATAGCCTCCTTGAAGTGGCTGACTAAAAATAAAATTGCTTCTGATTGATATCATAATTTTCGAGATATATGAATTTTAATCTTATTGGTATTCTAATAGAAGAACAAATGGGTAAGAAAAATAAACTTCTGTTACAAAAACCCTCTGGGAAAACCACTCATCTCTTGGTATTTTGCACTTATTACTTCACTTGGGTTTGATTAAGCAGTGAGCCACAAAACAAATGGATGCTGACCTTTGTGATAAGAGGGCTACTGAAACTTCTGGAAGATCACAAGCCTTTGAATTAGTTTAAAGTGCATTATTCCAGCACATCTTACACTATTATAAAATTAAAATTTTTTTTTTTTGTTTTTAAAGGTTTTATTTATTTATTTGACAGAAAGAGACACAGCGAGAGAAGGAACACAAGCAGGGGGATTGGGAGAGGGAGGAGCAAGCCCCCCACTGAGCAGAGAGCCCGACATGGGGCTCCATCCCAGAACCCTGGGATCATGACCTGAGCCGAAGGCAGACACTTAACGACTGAGCCACCCAGGCACCCCTAAAATTAAAAATTTCTGAGGAAAGTTTCTATCAGTATAGCAATTAGAAATTATTGGAACTTGCATGAAAACACTGGCTGAGAATCCAAAAACTCAGTGGGTGCTCAACCATTTATATCTACTTCAGTGAGTGTCCAACCAATGTGAGGAGTGCAGTTTTCGCAGAGAAGTTTCTCAGTGCTATGGTATTATGTTATAGGAACCACTTGCTGACACCTCAGTTTCGTGGACCATAACGGTTATGGCTTTACAGGCACTCTGTGCGGCTTCATAGGGAAATATGCCTAGTTTTTTCAGTATCTTAGCTGGGAGACTGTTTTAAATGAAGAAGAGCTTGGCATATAAAACCAATCTGAAATTCTCTTTAGATCTCAAAGAAACTGTACAGTTTAATTAAAAAGAAACAGGCTTTACCACTACCAGGGCTTATAACACTACTTGTCACATTTGCTTGAATTCAGATCTAGTTGTTTGTATGCTTTGTGGCACTGCTTTTTATTTAGGTGGTTATGCAATGTAAAAACATTGCGATGGAGAGTGGCAAAAGTTATTCAGTTTCTTCTGGATTTCAAAGAGCCTGTTGTTTTAGACTGAAAATGCTTTCCCTCTGGTTTTGAGTAAGAAAAGCAGATTAAAGGGCAGATGGCTTTCAAATAATATAAATAAAAATGGGTCAGTAGTTTGTCTATTTATTCCTTCTTTAGAATACTTCTCTTATATTTACCTTAAATTATCTCATCTCTAATGAAAAAAAAATCATTGAGCTTCTCCATTCCCAAGGAAGAGGAAAAAATTGTTTCCATAAAGAAGTCATTTAATTTAGAGCCTTTGTGAAAAATGATACCGTTATAGCTTTTAATATAAATGGATTTTATAAGTTTCATAAGTGAACTCCAAGGTACATACTAGTTAAAATTGCAATATAAAATAACATTATATACCTATAAGATATAAAATTAAATTATAAAAATAAAATGGACATTTTTTTCCAAAGTAGAACACTTTAACAGCCAGAAGAGAAAGCAATTACAATTCCAGTTCTATAGCCAGGTTAATATTTTTCAGGCATTTTTGTTTCTATGGGGCTGTGTGATGGCACATTTTTTTAAAGGCAAAGTGGAAGGACTATTCATCAGGAAGAAATCAAATAGCATTTTTTACGAGTATATAAGGAGCCTGTGTTCTGTTGACCTCATCATCTAATTACTTATCAGTGATGGATGGCCAACCAAACTTTTGTCCACCCATGATTAATGGTACATCAGTGGGATGAATAGAAAATGGAACCCCCCAGCTAAGGGTTTAGATTTCAGACACTTGATGTATTATAGGGAATAAAAACATGTATATTGAGCTCTTTAACAACATACAACAAAGTAGCAGTAGATGCTGCAGAAGAAATGATGATGACAAAAGATAGCCCCTGCCTCCAACTCATATACAGTCTAACGACTGATGTCAAATGACCTGTACAAGAAGTGCTATGGGAGCTATCAATGGAGGAAGAGACTTCAGAGAAGGAAAAACCAAAATGATGTTAAGCCACTCTGGAAAATAGTATGGAGGTTCTTCAAAAAAATTGAAAATAGAGCTACCATACGATCCAGCAATTGCACTATTGGGTATTTACCCCAAAGATACAAATGTAGGATCTGAAGGGGTACATGCACCCCGATGTTTATAGCAGCAATGTCCACAATAGCCAAACTGTGGAAAGAGCCAAGATGTCCATCGACAGAGGAATGGATAAAGAAGATGTGGTATATATATATACAATGGAATATTATGCAGCCATCAAAAGGAATGAAATCTTGCCATTTGCAACGACGTGGATGGAACTGGAAAGTGTTATGCTGAGCGAAATAAGTCAATCCAGAGAAAGACATGTATCATATGACCTCACTGATATGAGGAATTCTTAATCTCAGGAAACAAACTGAGGGTTGCTGGAGTGATGGGGGGTGGGAGGGATGGGGTGGCTGCGTGATAGACACTGGGGAGGGTATGTGTTATGGTGAGCACTGTGAATTGTGCAAGACTGTTGAATGACAGACCTGTACCTCTGAAACAAATAATACATTATATGTTAAAAAAGAAGAAGAAGATAGCAGGGGGGAAGAATGAAGGGGGGGAAATTGGAGGGGGAGACGAACCATGAGAGACGATGGACTCTGAAAAACGAACTGAGGGTTCTAGAGGGGAGGGGGTGGGAGGATGGGTTAGCCTGGTGATGGGTATTAAAGAGGGCACATTCTGCACGGAGCACTGGGTGTTATGTGCAAATAATGAATCATGGAACACTACATCAAAAACTAATGATGTAATGTATGGTGATTAACATAACATTAAAAAAAAAAAAAGAACCGGTAAAGAACAGCCCTGAAAAAAAAAAAAAAAAGACTATTAGTAAAAGGGGCACCTGAGCGGCTCAGTTGGTTATGCATCTATCTTCGGCTCAGGTCATGATCCCAGGGTCCTGGGATCGAGCCCCACATCTGGCTCCCTGCTCAGCGGGGAGCCTGCTTCTCCCTCTCCCTCTGCCACTCCCCTTGTTTGTGATTACTCTCTCTCTGTTAAATAAATAAATAAAATCTTAAAAAAAAAAGAATATCAGGAAAGGATTTATGGCAGAGAGACAGCTTGAAGTGTGGATAGATTTTTGGCAGACTGAAATGGAGAAATGAGGGCAAGAGCACTGCAGGTGGATGGAAGGCTTGAATGTGGGAGAGTTAGGCCAGTACAGAGTAGAGAACAGACCTTGGATAAATGGTTTGGTTGAAGATTTATTTCTTCCAAAATGAAAATCATTGTGTTTATGGTTTGAGAAGTACTAGATCTCATACTAAGATAAAGTAACACCAAATCTTTTGATGAAAAATATGGAAGCCCAAGAGAATTAATAAGTAAACAAGATAGGTTGAGTGGAAAATCCAAAATTAAACTAATGACATCAAAAGTCACCCTACAGGTCAATAATATTCTTTCAGAAAATATAACAAAAAATGCACTTGTATAAACAACAATGTTGCTAAATATGAGACTAATAGTAAGTATCGAAGGCCTAAGTGGAGAAGATTATAAAACATTAATGAAGGATGTTAAGAAAAATCAAAATAATTGGGGAGCCTCAGTGGTGCAGTCGGTTAAGCAACTCTTGGTTTGTGCTCAGGTATGATCTCAGGGTCATGAGATCAAGCCCCACATCGGGCTTTGTGCTCAGCATGGAGTCTGCCTAAGATTCTCTCTCCTTCTCCCTTTGCCTCTCCTGCTTGTGCTCATACTCTCTCTCTCTCAAATAAATAAATCTTAAAAAAAAGAAAAATCAAATAATTGAGATATATATCTTACTTCTGAATTAAAAGATTCAATATTGTAAAGATCCAAAAATGTATAAATTTAATACAGATAAGTTAAAATATCAATTAATAGCTGTAAGTTCAGGAGGCTTTATACATTTTTACAAATGCTAAGCTTTTACTGGGAGAATAGCCATGAACATTTTGAAAAGAAAGACAAATATGGAAGGACTTGCTTAAGTAGATATGAAAATATTATAAAATTAAAGTAAATAGGATTGTGTGATACTGGCATAAGTCTCAGTGAAGATCAATGGAAATATATCCTAAGCCCAAAAAACAAACTAATGTATACACTGGAACACAAAATGGCATTATAGATCACTAGAAAAAATATGGATAACAAGTCCACTGTTGGAATAGGGTAAATTTTTACATTTTGAGAAGGAATTTGACAAAATTCTCGTAATTTAACTGTGCATACCTTTAGATGCAGCAATTCCATATATATATCAATGATGGTTTCATTATAGCATTACTTATAATAAATAAAAAGGATTGGGAACAATATAAACATATACCAACAAGTGATTAAATAAATTACCAGATACCAAAGCTTTGGAATACTATATATCCATTAGGAAGAAAATATTGGCAAGGCAAATATAAATTGAAAAAGGCAAATTACAGAATGTTGTTTACAGTATGGTTTTAATTGTTTGAGACCGGTGGTAGGATAAGCAAGAATCAAAGACAGTTCAACAGTATCCATTCAACCTCAGATGACTAGGAAAATGATGGCATCATTAAACAAAAGAGGGCAAGAGGAGTGAAGCATTGGTTCGGTGGAGATGGTGAACTAGTTTTTAAAATGTCAACAGCTCAGATTGATGAATTTGTTCAGCTGGAAGTTGGAAGAGAAGGTCAGCGGAGGTTGTGAGAGATGATTATTTGGGGTCATCTACATAAAGATGAGAGTTACATCATGGTGAACAGGCTTCCTGTGGTGATAGAGAAAGTAGCAAAAAATATCGTCCAGAGACAAAACATAGGCAACACCTGTGTTTAAGCAATAAAAAAAGGAGCAGGAAAGAGCATAGCGTAAGAGAACCAGAGACAATGGACTTGGTTTGCATGATGCCATTGGGCTGACATAAGAGAGTCTATGGAGGGTGAACCATGTCATGCATAATAGAGAGAAGTCCAACAGAAGTAAACCTGAACAAACGTGATTGACACTGGGGTTATTGATAACCTTTGAGAGAACAATCTAGGGGAATGAATGATAAGAGAAGAGAGATTGCAAGGCAATGGGTGATAGCACCCCAATTATGTATTTGACTTCTATCTCCACTTGCTTTGTAATCTTTCTAATTATTTCATTGGCAAGGTATCATAAATAAATAGGAACTAAGAGAATGAAACTGCAATGACAGTAAAATTATTCCCGGTGACTGAACTTATATAAAGAGGCACCTGTAGGCCTGCCTATAAAATTTTCCAATTTGTTCACTGACCCTTCAATATACCACTTAGCAGGGTAAACTGCTTCCCATTCTTAAGGGACCCAGTTGGATGGAGCTGAGAGGTGGAGGGTAAGACAGGGGATGACAATAGTTTAAATTGCACTGCAGGGGCTATATTTACTTTCTCTCTCTAGTAAAGAACATAAATGAAATGAGACAGATTTCTCTACTCTATCTGAAACCTTTGGTTCCTTTTTTCACCTAAAGCAAACTGACTTTTTAAAGAACCATTTATTTGCTTTAGATTTTCCTCAAAATAATCTATTTCAAAATAATAGTTTGACAGTGAAATCAATGTGGTCACAGAAAGGCGGGGAGATTGTGACCATGAAGAAGATCAAGGAGAGTCTAAGAAGAGGAGAGATTTTCTTAGTTGAATAAAAGAAGAGTAACTAAAACAAATGATTTCACTCACCAGGGAAATGAATCTGTCAGTTCTCTCAGAGCCGGTAACTTAATGTGTTAATGTGGGGGGGAGTTCCCCCTGCTTGGCTGAATAAGCTAATGAAACAGCCCTTACCATAACAGAGTGATTTGGCAACATGAGAATCCAGACATGACAATGCTAACTTTCTGTTCTGACAATAACAATGGCACTGTCACCATTTTATTAAACACGTGTGTCTACCCAATCAAACCTCATTAACTACTGTATACTGACTGTAGAATGCTCAATGTACTTCTGTCAATAATAAAAGATTATAATGTCATCTCTGGATATCTCCCACTCAATACTTTTTTTCCCACTCAATACTTTTATTTACATTTTTATATTTACTGGCAAATAATTTTTTCCCATGTAATCCTAAGCAAGTGATAAAAACCGGGGAAAGAGATTTAAGGAGTAACACTATTTCCCCTCCATGTATTTTCAGCATTTGACCACTATCATCTCCTCTTCTCTTCCTTCCCAAGTCAGAAAGATAGAGATAAGGCAGTAAAATCTCTTTAGTTAAGTCTTTCCATCTTAGAGACGAAGAAACTGAGTCTCTGAGAGGTGACCTGTCTGGCATCAAAGAGCTTGTTAGTAGAAGAGGCAGAGATAAACCTCCTGTCACTTTGCTCTCAGTCCTCGCTTCTTATGTGTACAATACACTGAACAGTTACTTAACTTGTTAGTGGTTAATGGCACATAACTTAGCTTTAAAATTGCTCATTGATTATTTAATCAGGAAGGTTTGGTATGTTTGAGCAAAGCTGGTTAGAGTAATAAAAGAAAACTTAGAATCAGACTGTGAAGACAGACTCTCATCACCTCCATTTTCCTTCACCACAGGTGGAAATAATTTCTCTTTTCCACTTCTTGGCCTTGTTAATTTCCCCCCTGCCTGCTTTCTCAGTCTGTGGCGGCCTCAGACCTTTTCCAGTTCTCCACTGCCCACTAAGTAATCATCTGCATAGCCACATGCCACACTGGTGACTTGTAAATGTGCACAGCCATGGAATTCAATGTGACTGCCAGCACTCTTAACCAAGAGACAAGAAGTTCCCAGTGACTAAAGCTGCTTATTGTTTTTGGCCTTCAATCCCACTATATCAGTTTGTACTTGCTTGTGTATGGTTCTGTATATTATCTACATGTATTCTTGAGTAGAAAATAAGATCTTCAAGAAGGACTGTGGTGACCCAACTTTCTTTCATCCATTTTTCTTACAAGTCAGCATAGTGCAGTATTGTAAGGGACTCAGAAGCCCCTTAATAAGTTCCACTTGTATTCTTAGACTATGGTGGTTTGATGATTTCCAGTAAAAACACCCTTCTACTTTCCTTTATAAAAGAAACAATGAATGAGAATTAGAGGTTTCACTAGTAGATCTACCCATAATCATTCATCTGGACACCATGCTTCTCATTTATAAAGTGAGGGAGTGCACTTACCCATTTCTGAGGTTCCTTCTTCTTCTAACATATAATGAGTCAAAGTCAGGATCCTGACTCATGATGATGAGATCAGGGAAGGTAATGACTACATTTTCTAAACATGACACTGTGTGCTACTATGGGAGGGAGGATACTGAACTTTAAAATCTCTGACTATTTACGCCATAATTTATGTGTTACTTTTAAAAAGTGTGCAGCAGGTTAGTCATATAAGATTTTTCTTGTCAACCTAACTCATGATGGATGGATTTCTGCTCCTCTAGCCTTGACCAAAGAAGCTGTGTGGAAGCAAACATCATTCCTGTTCCAGTAGACTGACCATATTCGATTAGCCAACAAGACTGCCTTTCCTGTTAATCCTAAAGGTGCTTGCAGATAATATGGGGGAATATATTGGAGAAACCCCTTTTGATATCATTATGATGTTTTCATAGGTATTGCTATTACTCGTATACTTTTAGTCTTGCCTTGGCATTGTGGGCATTTTCATACTATAATTGATTTTTCAAATTCCAAAAAGATGCCCTATCTCAATTTTCCTTGTATGTATAAATCAGAACATCAGAAAGAAGACGTGGTGTATATATATATATATACAACGGAATATTATTCAGCCATAAAAAGAATGAAATTTTGCCATTTGCAAGGACATGGATGGAGGTAGAGAGTATAATGCCAAGCGAAATAAATCAGTCAGAAAGAAATACCATATGGTTTCACTCATATGTGGAATTTAAGAAACAAAATGGAGAAAGAGAGAGACAAACCAAGAAACAGACTCCTAACTATAGAGGACAAACTAATGGTTACCAGAGGGGAGGTAGGTGGGGGGGGTGGGGGAAACAGGTGATGGGGATTAAGGAATGCACTTGCAACGAGCACCGGGTGTTGTATGGAAGTCTTGAATCACTACATTGTACACCTGAAATTAATATAACACTGTGTGTTACATCAAAACATCAGTAATTTACTTTCTAAGGAAGCAAAATAATGATAGCTTATAGTATTGGAAGTAAACATCTCTAACTGGACACAAGGTTTCTCTGCTGTAGAGTGTGTGCCTTTAACTTCCTGTGCCCAATCATGAATCCACAGGAGAATGATGATTTTACAAGACAAGCCATGAGGTTTTGTACATCAAAGTGAAATTATCAGCACATCACATAGTCCTCTCAAGGACTTTTGATCATATACATTCTTAGCTCGTTGAGGCGCAAGAGTCTCTCAAAATACCTGCACTACCATTCAGTCTACCACTAGAGAGTTCTGGAATGCAGCTATGGTGCTAGCAGCGACCCGTGGTTGCTGCATCAGAGCTCTGCCGGGCCGAGCATGTGTAGAGGATGAACGTCAGTATCCATTAACCACACAATTGCTTGGGATCCTGCCGACATCCTCAGGCCCACATACTTAGCTCATCAGAATTCAGTTTGCAGCAAGGTGACCACGGTAGAGGGACCATTGCAAGGTGAGCATAAGCAATGTTTTAAGGAAATTTTAAAGTATATCTTTGAATAAAAAGGCAGTACTGTAAAATTCTGGGAAAATAACACCAGATGGGCTAAGCTGGCATATAACTATGAGAAACAGCATGAAATATTTTAAGCAAAAAGGCACTGGGGCAGTCTGCAAAGCAGAAAGAAAAAGACAGTGTTTTTAACATCACTTAGGAAAAAGGGTATTATGGGTTTTAATCTCAGACTTTCTTTTAAATCCCAGCTATTTAACTTACTCTAATCTATTTTAGGAAATTGCATAGCAATTATGAGTCTCAATTTTAAAGAATCTATACAAAACAGGGATGGTAGTGTTCTTCTTGCAGCATTATTGTAGGGATTCAATAAGTCAAATACATAGCCTAGTGCCCAGCACAAACCAGACAGTAAATAAATGGTAAATATAAACAAACACCGATGCCTATATCGCAAACTTTAAGGATAGTTTTCATGTGTACGAAATGGAAAAAGAAGTTTTGGCTTTGAAGTCTGTGTTTCCAGTTACATACACTTTTAGCACCAAGATCTTCAAGCAGAAGATTAATAAATTAGGTAAAATTAAAAAAAATTCTCATTTTAAGTGGAAAATTGAAACACTTTCAAATTTTCCACATAATCTTAAAATGTTCAGAAATTGGAAGGACAATGTCCCAATTGTTTCCCGTCTAAGTTTCCAGAGTGAGTTTAGCCAACAATTCCTTCATGATGTGTAAGCTGTCCCTAAGCCAGTGAGTCACAGTAGATTCACAGACCACAACTCAATGGAGAAAGGGCTGTGCATTGCCTAAGCGGTGGCTTCCTTGGGGAAAAGACACCCATTCAGTGTCTGTTAGGCCCTGAATAATCACCTAAGCGTAGCGTACTTCTTATTATTTATTAGAAGAATAAAGCTGGTTTAATGGTAGGTAACAGGATTCAGGATCCATAGGAATACAGCTAAGGTCAATGCAAACATACTCCGAAGTCAATGAACCCCTGAAAGAGTGACTATGAGACTGGGGTGGGGGGAGGATGAACAGAATAGACCAAGGCAGTAATACTGTTTAACTAAAGAAAAATAAGATGCAGAGATACAGTTTAAAAGGTTAAGATTATCAAAGGCATTTCTGGCTTCGAGCGAAACAATACAGAGCTAAAGGAGATTCCATACTTATCTTCTTGTTAGTAGATATGGCTTCTGGTGAAATTAAGCTTATAACTGATGGGATGGAATGGACTCACTAGCTATATCATTATAGGGAAAAAAAATGGCCATGGGACCTTTGGAAGGAGACAATGGGCAATGCTCTTCCTGTATTCAGCAGCAATGGGGCTTGGGAAAGAGCAAGATGTCAGGAGAACTTTGTTCTCGCAAGACAGTACTCAAGGTACTATTTGACCTTGAGTAACTCCTGTGCATCCCCTATAATTGTCAACTTTCTATCTGTACTATGAGGACTCTGAGGTGTCTCCTTTCTACATAATTCTTCTTCCAAGGGGGGAAAATATATACTGGGCAGTTTCTCTGCAAAAATTTCAAGTGGGCAGATTTTGTTCTTCTTTTTGTTTTACGTCGGCAGTAAGGCAGAGCAAGGCAGGGACTGAGTAGGAGTGATGAATGTTGCAATGGGTTTTGGTTTGTTCTCCAGATAAGCAGGGAGCTTCTAAGTTAGCCTGGTCTCATTATTATCTTCAAGTGCTACATGTGATGTTGGGACCAATTTGATGCACTTTTAGTGGCTGGGGTATCACCAAGGGGATTGTCCAAGTTGCCCGAAATATGTAATGTTTAGGATTTTTAGGCGAGTGAGGATCATTTGTTTCAGCCCTTCAAGCTGGATTTTTAAACTACAATTAAAGAAGAAAAAAAAAACAGAAAATGAAGGCAAAGATGGTGGTAAGAAACAAGATACTACTACTAGATATTTACACCAAAGATATAGACATACGGAAAAGAAGGGCCACATGCACCCCAGTGTTCATAGCAGCAATGTCCATGATAGCCAAACTGTGGAAGGAGCCGAGATGCCCTTCAACAGATGAACGGATAAAGAAAGATGTGGTTCATATATACAATGGAATATTATTCAGCCATCAGAAACGATGAATGCCCACCATTTGCATCGATATGGATGGAACTGGAGGGGTTTATGCTAAGTGAATTAAGTCAAGCAGAGAATATGGTTTCATTCATATGTGGAACATAAGCAATAGCACGGAAGACCATAGGGGAAGGGAGGGAAATCAGAAGGGGGAGAAATCAGAGAGGGAGATGAACCATGAGAGACTATGGACCCCGAGAAACAAACTGAGTTTCAGAGGGGAGGGGGTGGGGGGATGGGTTAGCCTGGTGATGGGTATTAAGGAGGGCACGTACTGCATGGAGCACTGGGTGTTATATACAAATAATGAATCATGGAACACTACATCAAAAACTAATGATGTAATGTATGGTGATTAACATAACAATAAAAAATGAAAAAAAAACAACAACAAAAAACTAATGACGTACTATACAGTGCCTAACTGAACATAATAATAATAAAAAAGAACACACTTAAAAAAAAAAGAAACAAGATGATAGACCTAGCTTCTCTGGAATACAGGATAGTCATGAAGGGAAACAGGACCATTTAATCCTGCCTTTTGTGCACACGGGGTCCCATGCTAGCCCTTTCACTTTTGCCTAAACTTTGCAGTCGCAAGGAACATATTCCTTGCAAAGAAACCCATGTTGGGTTTTAACCGTTTGTTAGAACCGTCTTGCTTATCTTGAGCTCCCAAATTATACTTTCCTATATTCCCCACATATCATAGGGAAAATCATATTTTTAAATATTTAATATTATTTTAATTAAATGGGTAGAATTTAAAAACCCATAAAGTTATTTTGAATGTTTATTTTGGAAATATTTTAGTTTTCTTTTTGTTTTAACAGTTATTAAGCCCTTAATATACAGACACTGGTACACAGTGTACAGCTATGATCTCATTTAATCCCCACAACAAGATATGAGATAGACACTATTATGTCTATTTTACAGATTAAGATACATGAATATTTTGTCTCAGGAAACACCTATAGTTAATTCATGGAACTGGAACATAAACACAGACTGTTAAGCATAAGGCTATTATTAAATAATTTTCTAGCTTATTTTGCTTTAAATATAGGTTAGTTTTTGGATGTTAACTAGATTTTTTGTGGTGATCATTTTGCAATGTATGTATAAATATCAAATTATGTTGTTGTACACCAACACACACACACACACACACACACACAATAATGAAGGGTTGATTTCCTTCCTCTTCCTCACTGTAATCAGATAATTCATCTGCAAAGAATTGGCACCAAAGTTAATTCAGCTAATACACATAAATATAGATTCTTACATGTCACTTCCAAGGAGAGAAATTTTATAATTCAAAACTATGAATGATCTTATATAACCTTAACCAAGAAAAGGACTAGGGAAGAGACACTTTTCTCCTCAACAAGAAACGAAGTATCAAATTCCTGTTACATAACCATACTGAATTATCTTTCAAGAGGTCGATAGTAGAATAACACACAGGGCACCATTTTTCTTGCTTTGTATGATGGAATAACAACTTAAGTGGTAAAATACATGACATGAAAGGAAAAGCAGCAACGGCTCTAGCTATGTGGTGGGATTACAGATAGAAAGAAAGACAGCTGAACTGCCCTAGGAAATGAAAATCAAGTTTGTCAGTAACACCGAGAAACAGGAAGAGACATGGCCCTAGACCTGATAATTATCCATCTTATCTAAATCGAGAATGGATCTTTTGAACAACCTATTTAAATGTGTGGTCTGTCAGTAAATACAATGGCTGTGCCAGAAAGATGTATTCCTGTGTTAACTATAGAGTCTCCCCCAGTAATGACTTCATTGCTGTTTCTGGCTGCTCATTTGGTCTAATGTGCTCTCCTTTGCTGCACCGTTAACCGCATGTGCACTAGCTCATCCGTCATCTTCCTTTCTAGAGCACCTGTCACTGTAGCGTTTATGAGCTATAAATGGGGACTGCGCAGCTTATACCCACGGAGCTAACATATTAACATAATCTCTCATTAAGAAACATTTTTTTCTTTTCATTAATTAATTCAGCTCATGCTTATGCACCACCAACCTTTACATTTCTAATGTTTGGCTCTACAACCCATACATTGCTCGTCAAGGAAAACAAAAACTTAGAAAACACTCTTTGTAGTGTTCAAAACTGCTGTCTCATCTAGCAGTGGGAAATTCCTTTTTGGTAAAAAGCAAGATTTCTTCCCTTTGTGATTTTAATGTGTGTGCCATTAAACAGAATGTTTCTATTATATTTCAAGTAATTGTGTGTAGTTTTTAAAAATTCTACTCAGAAAACTGTGCATTTGGTGAACTGTGATGACAATCAACTTAGAAAAATGCACAAAAAACCTAGTGGATTTAGGTTCATGGATCTTTTCCCCTGCTCTTATCTTGGTATTTCCTTTGTCAACATGCCAGGCCTCCAAACCCTTGCTCGGTCTCTTCCCGCTGTCAGTCAGGTCACCTTACTGGTTGGCTGCTTGACAAAACGAAGTTCTTGGACATTGGAGTTTACCACCACCTTTTCCAGGCATAACTGTATTTATCAGAAGCTGGGTCTGAACATGATATTCTCACTGTGTGTGGAGGTCAAGAGAATAGCAAGATACCACAAATGAGCCCTCCATTGGCCAGAATGTAAAAATCACCTTCATTATTTCCTCAAAATGAGGCTTCATGAGGAGGGTGTTGTGAGTTGAACTGTATAGATGCGTTACAATCTTAATTCCTGGCACCTGTGAATGAGACCTTGTTTGGAAATGGGATACAATCAAGTTAAGATGAATTCACAGTGCATCAGGATGTGTCCAAGTTCAATGACTGATGGTTCTTTTAAGAGGGCCATGTGATAAAATGCGAAAAGCGAAAAAAAAAAAAAAAAGAGGGCCATGTGAAGACAAAGGCACACAGAGATACACACAAGGAGAATGCCATGTGGTGCCAAGAAACACCAAGAACTGCCAGCAACACAAGAAGCTCAGAGAGAGGCATGGAGGATTCTCCCTCAGGGCCTTGAGAAGGAATCAACCTTTTGGACACCTTGATTTCATACCTCTAGCCTCCAGGACCAGATGAGAGAATACATTCTTGTTGCCTCAAGCTATACAGTTTGTGGGAATTTGTTCCCACAGCCCTAGGAAACAAATACAAAAGGCAAGAGGTACAAGAAATATTAGAGAAATAGTAGAGAAATATTAGACTCAACGTATGTACCATCTTGTTCACAAAATACAAGGCAACCTCTCCACTTTTTAAAGGTCACAACTTACAAATTCATATGAAAATGAACTATCATATATCCAGTATCTGTAATCAGGGAGAGAAAGAGGGAAGTGTAGGAAGAGAAAGGCAGTTGGCAGCATACTTCATCCACTCTAGTTCAGACACTTGGCTTTTCTGCTAAATGGATCCAGAAAACAAATAATACACAACAGGTCTGCTGCGAAATTTCAACGTCCTATGATCATTTGTTTTACAAATCTCTTCAAATCAGTCTACTCTCACCATACAATCCTGCCATATAGGGATCTTGATATTTACTGAGCAAGAACAGAGATGCCATAATTGTGGGCAGATTTCTCATTGTTCACTCTTTCAAGATTAAGTGTTCTGTGCCAGGCATTTTCTATAAATATGACAAGAGATGGGAAAAACAGATGGAACATTTCAATCCCAACTCACCTATTATGTATGCTACCTTTGTTCTCATCTAAATAACATCAACTTTATGGCTGAAAGAGCACTACTGTATTACCCCAGGGTTCTTATGCACAGTAAACCTTCAGATAACAAAATTTCTTGTTTATTTCATTTCTGTCATCTAAGCCTTGGTGTAAGAATTCACCTTGACTCATCTCCAACATAGCGAACTCACCTGTTTAAATAGGTGTGGGGTGCCCTCTATTGGTGCAGATATGGGTGAAAGGCCTTGCCTAGCTAGTGATCATTAACCATTAGTGTAAGAATTTTTGTTCTTTTTCTTTGGTTGTCAGTTCATAAAAAAAAAAAAAGCAGCTAGGAAGATCAAAAGTATTGACTTGATTTTAATTCTATGTAAAACTTACCTGGAATGAATGAGACATGATGATGTAGTAATGTGGGGGGAACACAGGTTTGACATCATCAAGTCCTGGGTTTGAAAATCTGCTTTAACTGAAAAGGTTCATTAACAGTTCTCGTCCAACTTTTGCTAACATGTCCAACACAAAACACCCACCTCACTAAGTTGCTTTATAACCAAGGCCTGGCATTCATTTATCTGACAAATATTTACTGAATACCTATTATATGCCATTGTTTTTGATGCTGCAGACACAACAGTAACCCAAACAAATTTCTGTCTTCAGATTTTCAATAGAATGGATGTGTACCAAATTATAAGCATACACTAATAGTTGTTATTACATATACCAATAGTTATTTCTACTGTTATCACTATTTTCATTGTAACTACTATAGAATTACTAAACATAAATGTCCTTTTTGTTAAAGTTTTATTTTCTATTTAGAGCAGTTCCTATGAATCTCTTGTATACATTGGACGATTCTTGTCCTCAGAAAACTTCACTGTGGAGATAAACACAAGTAATCAAAGTAATCAGAATATCATTAGTACACATACAAGGGCCGGCATCCTTAAATATAAAGGACTCTAGCACATTGATTTATTTCTGTAATTCATAAAAGCCACAAGTATATTGGCTACCACTAGACTGTTATGAATAAGCATCCATCAGGTACCCACTTTGTTCTAGAGGGAAATATACAAAAACAGCATGTGGCCATTCACCTGGTACAGCTGAGCTCTGAAATGATCACGTTTCATATTTTTCTATTTATAAACATGCATTTTATGATTCCTTTGTCTTATAAATGTGAATAGGCTCTGAGTATAAAAACTAAAAACTAAAATTTAAAAATTCATTTGTAATGATAACTAATTTTAGCTAGACTGTTGAAGGAAAATCCCAGCAAATATTTATAGGTTTGTTTCTATTGCTTCCTATGTAATTTAATAATTATTCTTAATTTCTACATTGGCAGAGTGGAGTAACAATTAGAGGTATCCTCTTGGACTTGAATTTATTATAGCAAGAACGATATTTTTAAAATGTCAAAACCAGCATTTTTGTTTCTTTTATTTCTCCTTATAGTCTATAAACGTCTGTATAAATGAGAAAATCTAAGGCCTTGTTCTTACAAAGCGATAGTCTAAGATAAGAGCTTTTGAATTACAAATGGTAAAAATAAAAATGTTTTAGATTTTGTTTAAGGAACTGTAGAATAATAATGCAGTTGTAAAATACTTCAACTTGAGAAGTGAACAGTTGAAGCAACTGCTTTTAGTTATTTCTAACTTTTCCCTATATATTGGTGTTTGGGCTAAAGTTTATTAAAACAGTCCTTGGTAAATAGAAAAAAATAACATGAGTTTCTAATAAAAATTAACCACATTTTTATAAAATACATTTTTTTATGTTTTGTTTAAAATTTTGAGTTCTTAATCATTTGGTAAGTTAGAATCAGTCTTTTAAAATAATCCTTTCAGGGCGCCTGGGTGGCTCAGCTGGTTTAGGGTCGGACTCATGATTTTGGGTCAGGTCATGATCTCATGGGTCTTGGGATCAAGCCCTCCCCTCGGCTCTGCACTCATCAGGGAGTCTGCTTGAAATTCTCTCCCTCTCCCTCCGCCCCTTCCCACACGCACGCGTGTGGGCACACTTTCTCTCTCTAAAGTAAATAAATAAATCTTTAAAAATGAAACTAAAATAATCTTCTCACTTATGTGGAGTCTAAAAGACAAAACAAACAGATTCTTAAAAACAGAGAAAAACTGGTGGCTTCCAGAGAGGCCATGGGTGGGAAGATGGGAGTAATAGATGAAGAAGATTAAGAGGTACAAACTTTCAGTTATAAAATAAGTAAGTCACAGAGGTGAAGAGTACAGCACAGGGAACATCATCAATAATATTGTAATAATATCACATGGTGACTACACTCTTGTGGTGAGTATTGCACAATATATGGAATTGTTGAATCAATATATTGTATACCTGAAACTAATATAAAATTGTGTCAATTATACTTCAATAATTAAAAAAAGAATAAAAGTTTTAACATAAAATATTCCCTTTGTTTTTAAATCATTTTAGATTTAAAGAAAAATTGTGAAGATAGTAGAGCATTCCCATATACTCCACACCCGGTTTCCCCTATTATTAGGATCTCATTAGTATAGTACATTTGTCTTGACTAGTGAACAATATTGGTACATTACTATTAACTAAAGTCCACATTTTGTTCAGACTTCCTAAGTTTTTACCTAATGTCCTTTTTTGTTGTTGGTATTCCAAGATCCTATCCAGGATAGTATGTTGCATTTAGATGTCATGTCTCCTAAGGCCCCAGAGGTTATGACTTCTTGTTTTTGATGACTTCTCAGTGTTAAGAATTACTGGTCAGGTGATTTGTAAATATTTCTCAAGAGGGGTTTGTCTGATGTTTTTCTCATGATTAGACAGAGATTATGGGTTTGAGGGAAGAAGGGGTGGGGGGGAGTAACTTTCCTCACATCACATCACATCACATCACATCACATCACATCACATCACATCACATCACATCACATCACATCACATCAATGGTACCAACTGTCAGCACCACTAATCACTGTTGATGTAATCCTTCATCACCTGTCTGGGGTAGTGTCTGCCACTTTTCTCCACTATGAAGGTACTACCCCTACTTCATACTTCATAGTTTTGGAAGGAAGTCACTGTGTGCAGATTTAGCATATTTTAAGCTTTAAATTTGATTGCATTTTTCCCAATATGAAGTGGTAATTAAGTACATTTGGAAATATTTGGTTTCCAAAGAAAGAGCAAGAAGATTTATGCGTAGGATATCAGTCTCTTCCCTTCCTGAAGCACACAGCTGGGAGTGATGTTCTAAGTGGGGGTAGGACTCACTGGGCTATTCCTCACCTAGAGAATTTTATTGGTTTAGGTCCCAGTTTCTCTTTAAATCTGCAGAATCCCAGAAATTCATATAGAGTTTAATATGCATCTCATACCTCTTACTCTACTCTTCAAGGATTTACCCACAGTACACATTATAACAATCATCTTCCTTAAATTTTCTAGTCATTGCCTCTCTTGTGTGGCTTATATATTTTGGAGTTATTACTAAAAGAAACTGGGAATAGCATAATGATGGAGAATTTCCACCAGTGGCTCCAACCAGTCACATCTTTCATCACCTTCCTTCATCAGTCAGCTCCTTAAGAGGTAAGGAGCCCAGCAATCCCAGCATTGCTGGGAATATGACTTCTTAGGGTCTCACCCATGCAGGCACATGCACGAACACACACACACACACACACACACACACACACACACACACACACACACACACACACACACACCCCTTACCTCCTTAAGCAAAATTTAGTTTATAGGTGTTCTTGCCCATGGTTAAATTAATAAGATGTTCTGGAGACAATTTGACCCTAGAAAAGTCAAGGCTTCTCTCATGTGGCCTATTTTTGCTCTTTATTTTTCCCCAGAATTTCACTTTGATAGACCACATGTGCTTCTTGATAAAGAAACTCAGGCTCATTTTCAAATAATATTGAGTGTTTGTGTATGAGAGGCATTTTGATAGGCATTTTCATATATGCTATATTTAAAAATCTACATACTGATCTTGTGTATTTATTGCTTCTCTTATCTAGATAAGAAAACAGAGCATGCCTTCTTTCCCCCATACAAAAGGATAGTCCAGTTCTCTGTTGTTCAAAATGTTAATTCAGAATGTAACATACATTCAAATACATAATAAAATCATAGCTATTATTGAAAGCTTACCACATGCCAGGAACTATATCAAGAGCTTTACTTGAAATGCTTCATTCAGTGCCCTCGACAATGTTAGGTAGTAGGTTCCACAGTATTCTTATTTTACATTTGAGGAAGTCAAGGTGTAAAATATGTTAGATTGATTGCATTATGGTTCTAAGTAACGGCCTTCCTGAATTCATGTCCTTTGCCTGTAACTCGCCACTTCATAGTCCCCTCCCGCACTGACTCTGCCCTTGGGACTTGGTCTGGCCATCGGCCAGGGGCAAACTTGATGGAAGCAGAAACTTGAAAAAGAGCTTGCATGCCTGCTCTCTGACTCAGTTCTCTGTGTTCATCTAGAGAACACACCCACGTTAGCCTGAGAATACGGCTGGTCTAGCCTGCTGGGAAGATGCAAGAGATACCTGCACATGAGGTTGCATAGAGCAGGGCCAAGCCATCCTAGTCAGCAGTACCCTAAACAAGCCAGCTCCCAGATGACCTGTCAGCTGACCACAGACATGTGAGTAAAGCCAAGACTCAGTGACAGGACCAAGACTAGAATGAGGTAACGAGGCATTTGCAGTATGAGCAAAATTTAAGGGAGCACCAAAAACAATACCAGAAATGAAAATAAATAATATTTTAATGCAGTAGTTCAAAAAATCAAAAATAATGCAAAGAAATCCATGATGAACAAAATATCAACATTTTAAATAAGGACAGGATCGATATTACTGATTTTTCCTTTTGCCTCAGGCACCCATACAGCATGACACAGTGCTGTTTAGCAGAATCACCCAGCAAAGTCAAGAAATCACGAAAAATAACAAATGATTATTGCTTTAAGCTAATCCATTTTGGGAGTTGTTTCCTACACATCAATAACACACTGGTAAGGGTTAATTTCAAGGTCACACAGAAAATACTTGCGGAACCTATATTCAAATAAAAGCAATTTCACCACAACGCTCACTTTTTCACTCTTACATTAACTAGATATATATTTTATTATATATAAAATTTCATGGAAAACAACCTGATCTTGAGAGATGTGACTAGGAACGTTACTGTGGTTAATAGTATAAACACTAAAGTCAGACGGGTCTGGGTTTGAATTCAAGCTTTTAACCTACCACCTATGTTATTTTGGAAAGTTACTAACGTAGTATCCCGATCTTGAAAATGTGAACAGTAAATTTTATGCCATAATTTTTATTAGAATTATACGAGGATATTCATATTATAAGGCTTAATACAATTTGGAATCCAATACGTAGAAAGTGCTCAATAAATGTTATTTTATTTTGAATATATTAAAAGCATGTATTTCCTTTTCCACCTTCAATTATGCTCCATATACACCTTATACTTTCAAGCCTAACCTGCCCTGAGGCCCTATCCTAACAGGGAAAGTAAAGGTGAGGTTATTGTTTAGCCTCACTTTCAGAGACTTATTTTAGTGAAATAGAAAAAAAAAAATTCCTAAAATTCATTGGCGCATATTATTATCTCTGAAGCAGGCCTGGCCATTCAATCATGGAGTGTTACATAAATAAAATACCTTTTAGACTTAAAGAGAAATAGGAAAGCATGCTCTTCCAGATCTGGTAGATCACAGCAGGAAGGATAGCTATAGAGTGCATGGATGAGAAGCCACCTTCCCTGCTCCTCTTGGAGCCACAACCCGTTGGAAGATTGGATGTAGCATGCTGGTACGGCAGAGCCCAAGAACATCAAGACCCCTGGGGTAACTCCAACCTTATTTCTAGCACCATGATCATTGCGCCTTAGGAACAGGGCTGCCTGGGTGGTGGTGAGGATTCCCGGGAGATGAGTCTGACATAGTCTCTCTTCTTGAGTCCATTTTAGACAGAGGTAAGGGGCAAGGAGAAAAATAGGAAGCGCAGTCATCCAACAGAGAGTGAGTTTCCTAAAATGATTGCTTTGATTATTGAACTGTACTGAATGTACGAGATCACAATAAATGATTCCTGTCCTCGCCCTTTGGGATGAAGGCACTGTGAAGAAGATAAAATCTAAATCAAATATTTCATTTGCACATCTGAGTTTCAGCTGTGACACAGTACAATCCGTTACTTGATTATATAACCTCTGGAGAAAAGAAGTTCCTATTCATAGGGCAATTCTGCTGTGGGGGGTGCACAGGCCAAGGAAAGAGTATGGGGGGGGGGGCGAACCAACAGCATCCATTAGGTGTTCATCTAGTGGTATTACCCCAAATGACTACACCCTTAACATTTTTGTTGTCTTCCTCTTGTGTAGGGCTAGGATCATACTCTTTTCCTTGCAAAACACTAGTAACAGGAATGCTTAAAAAATGAGTACACTGTATTTAAAATAATAAGTAATACACATTCATTATTTACCTAATGTACCAAATTGCAGTGTCAAATTAATAAAATTACAACAGTAATGATTATTTCTTTTGTCTAGCATATAGTAAGCATGTATTCATGTTTACAAATGAATGAAAAATCCTGAGAAGGAAAGAACTCTTGCCTGGGAGAACTGACTATAAATTTACATCAGTCTCCGGAGATTTTCAATGACTTACAGAAACAGAGAAATAAATTCTTCAAAAATATTTTATATCGTTGGTTCTTTTGATGGAACAGAAGAGAATGACAAGCCAATGGGAGAAAACTTGAAATGCTTGTGACAATATTTTATTAGGTAGGGGTAAAAGAAAATGATTGCTGAGACTAAAGTTCAGCGGAATTATTCAGATGAATAGACGTTAAGCATGATTATGTGTATTTCCTTGTGTATGCATGGATTTAATTTTATAATTTACATTTTCATGGTTTTTGGGTAGAATTAATGAATCATAAGGAACAAATCTGCAAACACTAAATCTAAAATGTACGTGGAAAGATAATACAAAATAACGCCACCTGGAGCTTTCATGAATCAGACTTCCAGCATCTGTGCCTTTTCTTGAACCTGACAGACATCCTTAGTGAATTCAATTCAATGTACTCTTCAGTTAAGTTTTCTATTTCCAGACTCTCATGGGCACCCAAGGGTTCACATATTGATTAATCTCGTATGAGATGGAGGGTGTCACTCCTGAATTTGTTGAGGAATAGAATACATAATACATATGTACAGCATCTTCAACCACAAACCTGGCTCATATTCCCCTGGGACCAGCCTTTAGTTTTGTAGGTTTCACATGATTTATATTTGGCCTTATTGGCCTGATCACCTCTCCTTCAATCTTCTTTACATGCTCTTTTTAAATATGAGCACATCAGAGAACTTACTGTAATACTTCATTTATGTCTTTAAAAAATTCTACTTTTCAGCTCCAGGTTTTCTTATCCTGACTGGAAAGTTAAAATGTCATCAGTTTGTGTTTATTATTTGCTTGCAATTATTGTTACTATGTGATACCCAAAATGGAGTTTGCTTATTATTGTTGTTCGTTCAGCTTTCTGAGAGATACATTTTTCTTCAGGGTAAGGAAAGAATGTTTCTTGTGTTACTTTTAAAGGAAGAGGTTCCCATGATATGTGGATAAATGAAGTCTCCTTTCACTAATGTATATTGTGTTTTGCCAGTTTTATCTACTCAGTAGGAAAGCATATTCCACACTCTTCTGGAGGGGCAACATGGAGTCTATGTGCTGATATAATCATATCTCTATCTTCCCTCATGCTGGCCCATATATGTTTCAAAAGGCTGCCACTCACAACCTTTTTATGTTCATTCATTCATTCATTCACTCATTCATTCAACAAATATACACTGAGAATCTCCTTTGTGCTAGGCACTATCCTAAATACTTGGGATAGAACCGTGAATAAAATACAGCAAAATTTCTATGCTTATGGGTCTTAGAGGGTAATGGAGGGAAACAATCAATTATAAATAAGAAAATTGGCTAGTATGTTCATAAGTGATATGCATGGAGAAGAAAAAAGCCCCAGCAGAGTAAGAGGTATCAGAAGTACAAATGTAGTAGAAAAGGCAATGCAATTTTTAAATGTTTCATTTAGGTATATCATTTCTATACCCTTCTTACTACCTAACTTTCTTCCATTGCTGTATTCTATTTAGGCATCTTATCCAGTAAAATCTTTTTCATTGTTTTTCACCAGAATGTGGCAGAATTTTACATATATGTTTTATATTATTCTAACCTCTGCTTTATGCATGCATCACAGCCATTGGACTCTGATTCACACAGGTTTCTTTTCTGTCCCTAGAATTCTTGAATAACTTGAATAAAATTATTTGAGGAAGAATTAGGGGCTATGGGAAACATAATAGGGGATCTAATTTAGTCTAGAGTCAGAGAAAGGGATGCTTTAGCTGACGTCTGGATGGTGGAAGCTGGCCAAGTGTCAAGGGTTTTCAAAGTCTTAGGAAACAGGTACAAAAGTCCTAAGGCCCTTCCCCCATGGAAGGGGTCATCATGGCAACGGAAGTCCAACATGCTGAAGCTGAGGGACAGAGGGGAGAATAGGGAAAATGTATCATTACCCCTTGCCGTTTTACTCTTTTGCAACCCTTGTAAATAGTGAATTTGTTGGCAAGTACCGTGTTTTATGCTTCTCATACAGTTTTTACCAATATGCCATATCCTAAAATTCACTGACTGACACATTGACTATAAAGAAAACCGGTATCTTAAGAAGTCTCAAATAAGTTAAGGTCTATGCACACACGTGCATGTGTACACACACACACACACACACACACACACACACACACACACCCATTTATTGGTTATCTACAAATGCCATTTTTGACTTGAAAGAATTAAGCTTTCAGTATAAATGCTATACTATTTAAGCAAAGATGTGTCTGTAATATTGAGACAATAATACCTCGTTCAAGTTGTTTTGAACAGCGAATAAAATGGCATATACATAGTGCATGACACAGCCCTGAGACATAGCAGGGATGCAGAAATACTTGTCCCTGTTGTGCCCAAGACAGAGGGAAGTTTGTAGTAATAATCTGCATGATAGAGGAAAAAAATTAAAAATTATCAGTGGCAGACATGTCTGTTCCATTGTCAGCTCAAGTGAAATCCATTTGGCCATAATAAAAATCATTTAAAACTATGAACAAAGCAAGCTTAGTCATGATCCATCATAACATCATACTTATTTAAATTTTCCAAAAGTTTTTTTGATTTAATTACTTGAGAAAGGCCCTTAGTCCATATATCCACAGCACAACCCCTCACCCCGAAAGCTGGAGGAGAGGTATAATAAAGCAGCCTTCTGAGAATCTTCCATCAACAAATTTGCCACACTCTTTAGAAAGGATTTACAAGCTTCTTTCCATCTATGAGCTTGCCAAACCTTTTAGAAAACTGCAACACCTGAAACTTTTTTTTTTTTTTTTTTTTTTTTTTTTTTAGAAAATATCTGGGACCTGAGTAGTGCTATCCATTTGAAATGCTTTCATTTTTTGCCCACACTGGCTTCTTTCTGGTCACTCTGATTCACACAGGTTTCTTTTCTGTCCCTAGAATTCTTGAATAACTTGAATAAAATTATTTGAGGAAGAATTAGGGGCTACGGGAAACATAATAGGGGATCTAATTTAGTCTAGAGTCAGAGATAAAGCAAATCACACATATTAATTTATGCAATCCTCTTAGCTATTATCCTCATTTTACAGAGGATGTGAAAGCCTAAGGAAATTAGGTAACTTTCTCAAAAATAACAACTACTAAATAGCAGATAAAACCAGAAAACTAGGTAGGAGAGAGCTTGAGCATTTAATCACTATGCTGTGAGATATTTCATGTTTTCCCTACTACTATTCCTTTTTAAAAAGTGTTCTCTGTTAAGGTCGCTTTTCCCATTCCCACGGTCTCCGCTACACCACTGTGTGTAGTCCGGACCCTTTTCCTGAAAGCCAGATCTAGGGGTCAGACTTCCTACGGGCACCTGCAAAAAGCCCCGCCACTTACTCAGAAATTTAAGCCAGAAACTTCCGGCCCCTCAGTCCTCATACCAACGCAGCCAGCATGACTTGTCATGCTGTCCTGTCACCTCAGTGCCTTCCTGGTTGGACCACTTTCGGTCTTCCCCTCTGTCACTATCTCCATTGGGCTCCCGCATCCCCATTCCTCTGATGGGTCCCTTTGCATCTGATGTGTATTCTCCACCCTGTGGCCAGAATGTTCTTTCTAAATCTTGGTTACCATCCTATCACTCTCCTGTCCAAAGCCCTTTAATATTCTCCATTGTCCCGAGGACTAAGTATTAATTTGATAATATGACTGATTCAAGCTCACCTTTCTAGTCTGATTTCTTGAAAATCCGCCTGTCACATGCCAAATATTTATTTTAACACTATTAAAGGCACTTGCAGTTTTTCAAATAAATAATTCATATTCTCTCTCATTTCCAGCCTCTGCTCATCCTAATCCTTATGCCTGGAATGTCCATTCTTTACTTCTCTTGGCTACTCCTATTTGGTTCATTGGAACTCAACTTAGAGGCTGAGTGTTTGGATAATCTATTTATTAACTTCTGAGTGTTTAGATGATATACTTATTCATGACACTTACTATAATCACACCAGACTGTCATATAATTCAAGGCAGAGCCCATTTCACTAATATTTAATTCCTCAAGCTCTGCCATAGTACCTAGCACCCTGACTGATATTCAATAAAGATTTGTTGAATGAAAGAATTTATTTTATTTTTAATAGACATAGCATCTCAAATGCTTAAAAATGAAACTTTCCTATTTTTCTACCTTTTCCTTCTTTTACCTCTCAGCATTTTATCTCCCGTGTCTATGCAGAGAATTAGCTACAACGTCTGGTTGTAAATTGACACTTAAATTATGGGATTAGAAAAATGAGAACTATAAATTGTTTAAGACTCCTATTTGTTTTTAAGAAAGAGCTCGATTTTTTTTTCTGTATAGTCATTTAACTTTAAGACCTGAAACAATTTCAAAATTCCTTTTAGCTTGCACATTTATTTATTTTCTGTAAGAGAGCAATGTTGAGATGCGCGCGTGGTTGTTTCACTTATGTTATTTTCTCACTTCTAGCTTTCTAGCTCAACCCTCAGCACATAACAGTCTACAGAGAAATCTGGGCCCCTTGAGCTCTCTGAGAAAGAACAGGCTCGGGATGCCGACCTTCCTGCATGGCTTATTAGAGGTGTTCTCACTATGTGGATGAAGAGGCTTGTCTGATGGCACAGAACTTTCAGGGTGCGTTAAGTAGCAGGCTCTGTGGCTGCGGAGTCAGAGAAATTTTATGGAATGACTTTGGGTGATGCAGCTGCAGAATCAATTAAGGCTGAGTAAGTCCCTGGTTGCCAGTCTTAATAACAGAGGAAAAATGAAGATGCTGAGGCTGGTAGGCATCCAGATGTTTCAGCCCTGCTGACTGGCACATCAGTGTTCACTCTTCCTGATCCCTCTTTTGGTTCTTGGGCTTACCTCCTGATATAAATAAGTATTGCTCTCACTCTCACATGAAGACCAATTACTGGAGAGGCTCAACATGGTACGGTAAAAACCACAGTCTACCGTTCCATTTCATGGCTTAGGAGTCTCAGCCACCCTACACAAGTGGCTATCGGGAGGGTCAGCAAAAATAACAGAAAAATATAAGGAGCAATAACAGCTCCAAAGAAATGTGGGGGAAATAATAGCAGTACTAATTCAATTGTTAAAGTGAAAACTTTGGAATAAATTCAAACCTCCCTACTTTTATTCAAAAGCAAACCTTTATATACCACATCTTCTTTATCCATTCATCTGTCGATGGACATCTTGGCTCTTTCCACAGTTCGGCTATTGTGGACATTGCTGCTATAAACACCGGGGTGCCCGTACCCCTTCGGTGAGTGCTGTGAAGTATGCAGGACTGTTGAATCACAGATCTGTGCCTCTGAGGCAAATAATACAGTATATGCTAAAAAAAAAAAAGAAGAAGATAGCAGGAAGGGAAGATTGAAGGGGGGGAAATCGGAGGGGTGACGAACCATGAGAGACTATGGACTCTGAAAAACAAACTGAGGGTTCTAGAGAGGAGGGGGGTGGGAGGATGGGTTAGCCTGGTGATGGGTATTGGAGAGGGCATGTTCTGCATGGAGCACTGGGTGTTGTGTGCAAACAGTGAATCATGGAATACTACATCAAAAGCTAGTGATGTAATGTATGGTGATTAACATAACATAATAAAAAAAAGTGAAAAAAAAGCAAACCTTTAACTATCACTTTTATCAAATATATATAAGTATATAATATACAGTATATATACATACAGTTATCACACTTTTCACACTTTTAATACTGGCTTTATACATAGTCCCACCTTACACTTCTAATAAATGGAGGACACTCTCCTCCAGGATAAGACTTCCACATTTATTTTTCAGAACTGGAAGTTCTTCTTATCCTCTTGCAGGTTTCCACAACTGTCAAAGTAGTTCAGATAAGAAGGGAAAATCTTTTATTCCAGACTAGAATTGTTGGGAATCCCAGTAAACCTGAGGGTGACCTCAGTCAAAACTGAATGAAAAACTCCTAGCTTTCTTTGCTTTGTCAACTAACAGAACTTAGAAGGAATGCTAACCCAGTAGCAATGGGTTGTTCTCAAATCTTGATTTCTAATACCATTCTCCAACAAAAGGAACCAGAGTTCCTTGAGAAATGGCTGATACTAGGTCAGGGGTGGGAAATATAGAAGACATTATACAAACTATAGTGCCAAAAAGTAAAAAAGTATAAAGAAAGAAACCCATAATGATGGGTTCATCAAAGGGACAAAGAAACCAACTGAAACAGCCCCTAATGGCCAAAGCTAGAATAATTTGGGCAACAAAATAACATAGTATTGGATTATAACTCAAAATATAAAATAAACATCTATAAGTTCATTCTGATATAAATAAATGATTGCATAAAAATAAGTAAATGGAGGTAGAATAGGCAATTATCCTGTGCAGAAGAATTCTGTACACTTATGTACCTCTCAGGGAAGTAGGGCATAGAAACCTGGCCATTCCCTTGAGGTGAGCTGCCACCACACTATGATTGACTGGCGTGGGAGGCTTTGGGCAGGATTAGGGTTTGAAGAAAGAAGTGAGACATAAATCCCCAACCCTTAAGCGGAGGTTGTGCATAGTGATGTCCTTTCAAGGAGGACAGCATGAAGTGGGGGTAGGAAAACACCCTTACAGTGGTAAAACCTAAGGAACACTGCCCCAGCCATGCGTACAAGGATGACAGCAGTGGTGAGCCCCGCTGACAGTCTGTTCTATTGACTGGGTGTGATATGATGAGACTGGTACTCCACCTCTGTGGTCTTCCTCTCCCATACCCATAACCTCAGTCTAATAATGAGAGAAACATTAGACAAGTCCCTCTTGAGGGGCATTCTACAAAATACCTGACCAGTACTCTTTCACAGAGAAGTCATCAAAAACAAGGGAAGTTTGAGAAACTGTAATGGCCAAGAAGAGCCTAAGGAGACGTGACAACTAAATGCAATATAGTATCCTGCATGGGATTGTGTAACAGAAAATTAACATTAGGTAAAAACTAAGGAAATATAAAAGTCTAAATATAGTATATTAATGGTAATAAGTATATTATGGTATAAATAGAGTATATTAATGGTAATATATCAGTATTGGTTTATTAATTGGGACAAATATACTATAATAATGTAGAATGTTAATAGAGAATACAACTGGGTGGGGAGTATAGGGGAACTCTGTACTATCTTTACAACTTGTCTTTAACTCTAAAAGTATTCTTAAATATAAAGTTTATTTTTTTAAAGAAAACTAAATAAATAGTTTTTATATATATACTTATATATCACTTTTTTTCTACCTAGAAAAGTGAAAAGTCCTTGCCATTGCAATTTTTAATATATGGAACATTAATCATTCTAATTACATTCATTTATCTAGAGAACTATGTGCATGCTTCATAATGATGCGCAGGGGAGGGAAACTGAAAGAACACATCTCTTAGGGGCAATAATCGAAGAAACAAATTGAAGCAAATTGACAACAGATGAACAAGCTCTATGTAGCTTGGTTTATGGACTCACCCAACAGTCAAGAAGGAAAGTACCAGTTGAATTCACTCTTGCTCGAGTTAATTGTTTCATTTAGAAGACTTATGAGTAGCATCAAAGAAGCTAGCTTGTCAGAGATCAATTTTGTGATTTTAGTGTTATTCTTGAAAATGACTTTCATATTGATGAATTCTATTTGCCTTCAGAATATCTGGACACATTAAAATGTATTTTTCTTGAAATTACATGGTTTGAAGTTTGATCTATTCTAAGTTAGTGCTGATAGCTAATGTGCGAAACGTGTGGCAAAGAGAGTTCTTACCAAATATTCCATGCATTCCACTACATTTCTCAAAATTCCTTGTAGTTGGGTTGAGGCCATGTGACTGTTTTGGCCAATGATTTGTGAAAGGAAGTGAGGTCAGTCACTTCTAGCAAAAGCAAAGAGCCCAGGTCTCTAAACCTCCACTTCTCTGTTCTCCTGAGATTGGGACTTCAGAAGTCAAGTTTCCAGGTACTGCTGGTATTAGACGGTGTAGCAGCCATTAGCCTAAATTTCTGTGTTATTGTGTAGGATGGATACCTCTCTCCAAACCCTGCCAACCTATGTTGAATATGTGATATGTGTTACATACTGTACTATGCCATAAAAATTTGCCTGTTGCTATATTTAGTGGTAATTACCCTACCACAACTAGTAAGGAAAAATGAATGTAGTTCAAGAAATTAATATCACATTTTAGGCTATCTTATAATAGGTAGTCAGAAGTAGCTTTTTAGGATTACTATAAGGTCTACTTGCCACAGAATCCAAATGACAATGCTTTATCCCACAAAAGAATATTGTAAAATTTAGAAGGCAGCAGGTATAGAAGTTACAGGTAGGGAGAGAGGCCCTTGTAGAACCCATTTGGGAAGGAAAGTTACTCTTCTCAAGCCAATAAAAATGATATAAATTCAAAATATTGAAAGAATGGGGATTTCAGCAAAAGATTAGGATTTCAGTGCATAATATTTCAGGAAAGGATACATCTCATGTAGAGAGAGCTGGTAATTACTATTTACTTGCTTGGCCTGTGATTTTAGGACCACGGGATAAAGAAACTCAGGCCATGTTATTCCTGGAAGTAGGGAGAGATGAGTTTTGACTGAATATAGTTTAAAATATTTTGAGGGCACCTAGGTTGGCTCAGTCAGTTAAGCGTCTGCCTTCGGCTCAGGTCATGATCCCAGGTGCTGGGATAGAGCCCCACATCAGGCTCCCTGCTCAGCGGGGAGCCTGCTTCTCCCTCTGCCTCTGCTGCTCCCCCTGCTCATGCTCTCTCTCTCTCTGTCTCTTGCTATCTCTCTCTCTGTCAAATAAATAACATCTTAAAAAATAATAAAATAATTTGAGGACTGACTATAAGATGCTGTGTATAATTTTAGGAAACATGGGGGTATGAACTGAGAACACATTCATACTCTGCATGCAAAGGTCTTAAGGACCAGCTTTGGAATACAGTATGAATAGTCATTACTCAATGCAGGAAATGGCTGTTATGGATGGATGTTCCCCAAGGGCTATATACCATTCACTTAATTGTGCCTGATATATGTGTTGTTAGGGTTGTTTGTTTGTTTGTTTGTTTTTCCTGGTGATTGAACCTTTTGGTATGACTGTAGTGACAGGGTTTGATCCATGTTTCATATATTCCCTCAAGGCCTCCTTAAACTAATTACTTGAGGGAAATATGACAGGTTCTATCAATTATGATATTATATAATATTTTCAATGGCATTTGATGATAAATTGAATGTGTTGAATTCAAGGCAGAGCCCTTTTTCCTCTCACCCTTTTGTCTTGATAAATTTCAAAAATTAAAATAGATATCTTCTCAAAAAGTAGATTATGGGCATTGGGCTAAGGTATTGATGGTATACTTCTCTCTACTCAGCTAATGAGTAGTCCCAGTGCCCCACTAATGAACCAAATGTATTTTTCAGAAAATTAACAGTCCACAGCAAGATTTATATTTTAATTTACATTCACAAGGCAATTTTCTGACCCAGATGTTTTCCTGATTGACTCCTTAAGAACTTTTCTTATAAGTTATTCATTGCTTTGCTTTTAGAATTGTAGCGTGGGTGTTCAATTTTACTGTGTTAATTTAGGTGATCCGCTTTCTTCAACTTTAGATTTTTCATGCCATAAAAACAAAACAAAGATCCCTATTCTCGTAATACGTATCTTCTCAGGTATGGTGGGGGCAGACAATTAATACTGCTATGTAGTATTTCAGAAAGTGGTAAGTGCTACAGAAAAAAAAGAAAAGTTGAGCAAAATAAAGGTGAACTGGAACGCCAGGTGGAGAAGGGATTGGGGTTGGCAGTTCAAACAGAGGGTCAGAGTAGACCTCATTGAGATGACATTTCAGCAAGTTCCAGAAGAAAGAGAGGGAATTAGCCATGGTCCTGATTATGAAAAAAGGTGGGTAAACACTGCCCATAAAATAAGAATGCAATGAAGAACTCTGGTATTGGCAAATATGTATGTACTTTGGAAGAGGTGACCTAGCAAAGTTGTTTGAAAATAGCATTCTAATATCAGTACAGCACAAGAGAGCCTGTTATGGTACCACAAATGGAATCATTAACTCAGGGATGAATTGTTCTAAGAGTCTGAAGGTGAGCTAATGGTTTTGTTTTGGTTTTGGTTGTTTATAAGCTATGGCCACAAGGTCACTGGCTACACCAACCTTTGATTGTCTTGTTTTGACAGAAACAACATCTGAAAGTCTCTTCATAAACATAAAACAAAAGAGTAGTTCTGATTTCTAGAATTTACTTGGGATACATGTGGTGGAAGTTTCACTACTTAAAATTTTCATTTCCTTCAAAGATAACAGCCATTAAATCATTTTCCCTTTACTCCTCCCTGCTGTAGCCTACACTGTAAGCATATCACATATACAACTCAGCCTACTCATCTAGTTACTACTGAGTAGAGAGATACTGAATGACCCATTTTAAATAAGGAAGTTGTAGGGCCACAGTCTCATTTGTTGAATACAAAACTGTTTCAAAAGGCTTAGCATATACCCTTTAAACTGCTAAGGAAGGCTTTTATAATTCAGTCTGGAAGCTTCACCTTAGTTAATGCTAATACATGGTTGGCCTTCTTTCTGCCAATAAGTGATCCCATGCCCCATGCCCATTCCTCTGCTTTTGGCTCTTGGCTTCACATTTATACTGGGCAGCTTGCTGGTGGCATCCAGGCCCTAAGGCAGAGTTCACAGTATTTATGTGGCTGCAGTGAGACAAACTGTGAGATACCAGCTTTCTGGCAGCCAACTAGAATGGATGAAAAGACTCAAATCACTCTAAACAAGTCAGCAATAATTACAAGAGAATCCTGACTGCTGAGTGTCAGTGTCTCGCAGAGTTTATAAAAGTCCACAGTCATGATACTATCCATTTGGTAGCCTTTCAGCACTGTCATGAGGTCTGAGTAGAATTGTTTTCTGTCCTGGACACTTTCCACTAAACTTGGAAGGCAGAATTGTCACTCTTTCAATAAATACTTGACCTTGTCTTGCTACATACTTGATGTTACTTCTTTCACTCTTATTTTTGCAATAAGCTGTTTCTGTCTCTATGTGACATTGTGCTATCTAGCTCACTATTCTTTTTGACAGTCATCACTATAACATTATATATGCTAAGTTATTTTTTAAAATACATGTGGATCAAAATATGATGATATACTTGTGAAGAGGGTGCAACATAGCAGTGAGAACTGCTGGGAAAACACTGAGAAACACTCACCTTTCTTATTAAGGTACAGATATAACAGCCTTTTGTATTAGGTCAAAAGTGCCAATGCTACAGCCATATAAAACCTCGCACCTCTTCAATATGCTTTTCTTTCAATGACTTATTTTCTCTGCAAAAGAAATTACTCCTCGTGGGTACTCTCATGCTTAACCTTTTTGTTTTTTTTTTTCTTACTTTTTTTAGTTTTTTTTTCCTTTCTTCTCTGATCATTGAATATGCTACTGTTACTCCAACATAAATAAAATTCTTAAACCTTGTGTCCATTAGTTTCTCCAAATAATCTCCCTTTCTACAGCCCTAGTCCCACCATGGGCCATTGATTTTGATAAATATCACAATCACCCCTTGCCAATGATTCATGACATTTGTGTGTCTAGAACTTGTGCTTGCATTTCAAGGGAAATGGGGTTTTTGATGTAACTAATTTATACCATAAATTGTGGAGGCAAGAATATTTTTCAGGGTACATTCTACAGGTGCTATTATGGTATCTCCACAGCATAGGCCATTTCAAAAATCACAGAAAAAAGAGTACAATAATATCAGACAGCCCTATATAAACATCTTTACTAGATTCATTTTAATGATGATTCTTATCACATAGCTTCATATTTAGTCTTATCCTTTAATTTTTGCCCATTCACAAAATCTATTGTTCTGCCTTTCATCTATGTTTGAGGGATACGCTTAACTCTATTTGAAAATGTTTAATCTCCTCTAGTAGATGTACGTATTTCCCAGAAGAATGGGTGGTCTCACCTTATTTCTTTTTTCAGAAATGCAAAAAAGTTATTGACACAGAAGAAAGACATCTCATTAACGTAGGAAACAGCCACTTAGTGAATGATATGCGTTACAACGTCAGCTATAGTTTCATCTTCAGTTTTATTTTCAGAAGCTGTTTAAGCTGTGCTCTGTGGTGACAGTTGTGCCTCACAAAATGGTGCCCTCCACTTTCTGACATACAATTTACTATAGTATTTAATTTATAAATACTTAAGAAAATGGAATTACTGTAGAACAACTAATCTGAAACCATAAAAAAGTCCCCTTAGGAAAGTCCAAATTCTGACTTCAAGTCAGTGGAACTGAGAGAAATTTTATGAACACATAAATTAAATTAATTAAACAAGGGTGCCATCAGACTGAAGTGGCTCTTATGTCATGGTGGCCTACTTTTGGCAAACCAAAAGCTAAGTCTGTAAATGCCTCAAGAGTACGAAATCAAAACCTATGGACAACGAATAACAAACAGCTGACTAAACTTTAGGCTACAGCCAATCAATAATTTCCTTGCTCGGCTTTCACTTTTCTCTATAAAATCTCTCCCCCAGCTCCTGTCAGTGGAGTGCTCCTACCCACTTCTGGTTTGGCACTGCCTGATTCCAATAAATTTTGCTCAAATAAACTATTAAAATGTTTACTATGCCTCAGTTTATCTTTTATCAAACATATGTATAGATCTTCCTTGACTTATGATGGGGTTACATCCCAATAAACCCATCATAAGTTTAAAAGATCGTAGGTCAGAAGTGCATTCAGTCTACTTAACCTACCAAACATCTTAGCTTAGCCTAGCCTACTTTACACATGCTCAGAACAGTTGCATTAGCCTACAATTGGGCAAAATCATCTAACACAAAGCCTATTTCATAATAAGTGTTGAATATCTCATGAAACTTACTGAATATTATACTAAAAGTGAAAAATCGGAACGGCTGCACGGGCACAGAATTGTTTTAACTGTGTTGGTTGTTCACGCTTGTCATGGCACGGCTGACTGGGAGCTATGGTTTACTGCCACTACCCAGTAAAGGGGTTCAGGACAGGTCCGCCCAGAATGTACCAATTTGGCATGTGGATTATTTTGAGCCAAAAGCAACTGAGACCCTGTGGGCTCAAGGGAAAATTTGCCCCTCCCTTGATTACACAGAAAAATCTAAATTGGGAGTCTTTCCCAGAATAAGGGTTATTAACAGAGATAAATTTTATCTGAATGATCTGAATGTGTATGGCATGGCAAACATCTAATTACCAAACATCTGCTCTTCTTATTACCCTGCAAAGTGCATTTCTTTCCTATGAAATCCCAGACTCTTACCCCCTTTCCTTTAGTTCAGAATGACATGTATACCTCATTTTGCCTGACTGTCTTTGGAATTCCCATGTCTGTGTGGATTCCCCATATGTATACTATTAAATCTGATTTTCTCCTGTTAATCTGTCTCAGGTCAATTGGACTCTTAGTCCAGCTAGAAGAACCCTTGAAGGGGACAGGAATTCTTGCTCCCTGACACCAGCATCATGGGAGAGTATTGTACTGCACATTGCTAGCCCGGGAAAAGATCCAAATTCAAAATTTGAAGTATGCTTTCTACTGAATGCATATCACTTTCTCATCACTATAAAGTCAAAAAATCATTAAATTGAATCACTCTAAGTCAAACCATCATAAGTCAGGGATTATCGATACAGACATTGTCACACACTTATAGAAACATAATATGGCCATTATTTAAATTCTGTTTAACATATCTACTTGTCAAAGGGTTAAGGAAATCAGAGAGAATATGGATAAAGCTGAATTCTATGTTTACTGAGGTTATAGTGTGATTACCTGAACTCTTTTGCTAGTATTTCTTCTTTTTTAAAGATTTCACTTATTTAAGAGAGAGAGAGAGAGAGAGAGAGAGAGAGAGCATGTGAATGGGGTGAGGGGCAGAGGGAAAAGGAGAGAGAGAGAGAATCTCAAGCAGACCTCCTGCTGAGCATGGAGCCCAATGTGGGGCTTGATCTCGCAACCCTGAGATCATGACCTGAGCAGAAATCAAGAGTTGGATGCTTAACCTACTGAGCCACCCAGGCACCCCCTTTTGCTAGTATTTCTTAAGGGAGGTCTACTAGCATTTTGTTCAGGCCTATTCTTCATCCACCTATTGATAGTCAGTAAGACTCTTCAGGCATCAAAGTACGTTTGCCTGTGTTCCCAAACACCTCCTAGGAGTTACGTAAAAACCACTACAAAGATTACATTTTCTTTTAAGGAAACATTTTAACGGATTCTCATGATATTTCCCTAGAACAATTTTAGTTACCTACTCCTGAATTGTTATGGATTTTTATTGCTTCGTCTGAGGCCCATCTGTCTGCTTTTGTCTTTCTGCCTTCTGGGGCTCTGTGTATCTCTTGCTTCATCTCTGGCACTCCAGCTCTCTCTCCTCATGAGAAAGACTCAATAACTGGTTTCAGCCCCAGTAGCAAACAGCAACATGACAGGATTAATCTAGCACTCAGATTATTTCCTCATCTTGATTTGTACCATTGAGTGATTGAGAAAAAAAATAAATCATAGAAAGAAATTTAAAATAAAATGAATACTTGTATTAGTCAAGGGTTCTCCAAAGAAACAAAACCAACATGATGTGTGTGTGTATGTATGTATGTATATATATATATGCAGATAATTATATAGAACTGGCTTACAGTTCTGGAGAACCCCAAGATCTGCAGGGCGAGTCAGCAAGTTGGAAACCCAGGAGAGCCAATGGTGTAGCTCCAGTGCAAAGGCCAGCAGGCTTAAGACTCAGAAAGAACTGATGTCTCAGTCTGAGTTCAAAAGCAGGAAAAAGCCGAAGTCCCAGTTTAAAGGAGATTTAGTCTTTTTGTTCTGTTCAGGACTTCAACAGATTGCATGAGGCCCACCCTCATTAAAAAGAGCAATATGCTTTACTCAGTCTGTCGATTCAAATGTTAATCTCATCCAAAAACACCCTTGCAGACAACCCACTTGATATTTGATCAAATATCCAGGCAACCCGTTGTCCAGTCAGGTCAACATAAAAGTAACCATCAAATACTCTTGAGAGTCAGTAAAAGTATATTGATAAAACTATAGTGATAAAAAAGCCATTAGCTAATTTGAACTCTTAAAGCTAGAATTTGGTCTTTTTCTGTATTTTTAAAGGTGCTTTTAGTCCATCTGCATGGAGCACAGGTGAAACTGAATTTGGACCCAGACTTCCATTTGCATTGAATCGTATGTGATGTACTACAATAATTTTATGCAGAAAGGTCTTCTGTCAGATTTATAGTGGGATAAGCTGATAGAGAAAACACTAAAAAAAGGTTATGTGTGCCTTTCTGAAGTATTGAGATATAGTCTAGTGCAGTGTTAAAGCATACAAGCTAGAGCTACCCTGCCTGAATTCCAAACCTCAGCTCTACCTCTTGCTAGCTATGTGACTTTGGGCAGTCACTTAATCACTCTATGCTACATCCCTTTATCTGTGAAATGGGGGTAATAAAACATAGCTTTTATCATAAAGCAGTAAAACATCTATCAGTACATAGCAAATTCTGTCTAACATTTTGCTAATTTTGTTATTACTGATTCTTACACTAACCTGTTCTTTTTTCCAAAGTACTTAACTGTTTGTTGGAGATTGGATATAGGGGGCAAAGTTTATGGTAGAATTCTGAAGGACAGATAATAAAGAATACTTATTCTTTATTCTTCCATTTAAATGTGAGCTCATGAGAGAAATGACTTGTCTGTCTTGTATTACTGTAAATATATTAATATCCAGCATAAATTACATTCTTAATATTTGTAGAAACAATTATTTTTTATGCAACAAATACATATAATGTACATATAGGTATGTATGTGTGTGTGAGAGCATCTACTGAGATAGCCACTGTGTGGGTATGGCAGATACACTGGTGAACAAACGTATGCTTTTGTAGAATTTGCAGTTCTGTGGGACAGATATTAAACACATATCCACATACATTGATATGTAATTATAAATTCTGATGTACTGTTATCAAACTGAGAATGTGATAAAGGAAATAGATTCTAGGCTTGAATTTGTTAATACATGAATTATATTAACACATGATTATGTTATGAAGATATCATGACCTAGTATTCAGTGGAGGTCTATATAACACATGGGATATTAAGCATAATGTGACAAATTTCCATTTTTTATAACTAGATTTAAATTGAATTTTATTTATTTAATTAAAAATATTCATAGCCTATATCACCTTCTGAAATTACCTTGTTTGTTTATTCATTTACTATCTTTCCACAACTAATTAGAATATAAGCACCAGGAAGGGCTAACAGCATTAGCTTAATGTTGCTAAATGCCAATCTCTACTATGCAGATTATGACAATTTAAGTTCTTCTGGGAACTGAAAACTCTACTGACTTAATAAGTAGAAGACAGACTAAAATAAAGCATAATAAACATATTCATTCTGTTTGAGGGAATGTTACAGTACAACCTGTTTAAAAGGAAATTTGATGAATATTATTTGCTACATTTACTTCAGGAGTGCTATCCTAAATAGGAAAGAAAAAAATCATAATATGGACTATTCATGTGTCATATATGTAATGTAATTTTTAAAACTATAAAATACTAAGTATTAAAATAACTCACAAACTGATTGAAATATTAAATTATGTTCATGGGGAAGTTTAAAAATCATGATAAGCTTTATAAATTCCAAGGGCCTTTCGTATACATAATTTGAAACTTACAACACTGTGACATTTAATGAAGTGGATTTCAGAGAAAAACAAAAGTACAGAGTTTTCTCTGTTCTTCCCTCCTCTAACAATCCTATTATGTCAGATACAGAATGAGTGCTCAATAAATATGGGGGAGTGATTATAATGGTAACAATATAACAATGAGGTCACATTCTATTTACAAGTATTATATGGGTATAAGGTTGGAATGCCAAGGGCAGAGAGCATAAGCAGATTGGAGGTGAGGACCTGGCTTGCTCAGTGAGTATTTATTATTAAAATTTAGATCATTCTGGCTCCCTTTGTGCTGATACAAAATCCATTCCCTTTCTTTTCCACTTTTATAGTCTATGCTAAAATTGGGAAGAACCATTCTAATCATTACAGAATTCACATAGTGAGACCCTAAAGTTAGTAGGTTCTTATTATTTTCATGGCTAGCCATCTCTTTTGGAAGCCATCTAATGAAGATTCTGGCTCCAAATTTCACTAACTCTCCAAATTATGAGCCTCTGTTTCCCAAAAAATATAAAATAAAAAGTAGCAGTCCCTCAGAGAGTAGTGGAAAACACGTAACAGGGAAATGTGCATAGAGCTTCTAGCCCAACCATACATGTAATAGGTCTTCAACAAATAATCAACTCCAAGCCCTCCCCACTCCCACGACGCTATTGTAATCAACTTCAGGCTTGTTCAGCAACGCGGTCCAATACTGCGGTAATGAACCAGATTGCTCAGATAATTGGCATTCTCCCCACCAAATGCAAGATTGATAGATTCAATATAAATCTATGCAGTAACCCATTCTTATAATAGAGAGTTCTCATTAAGGAAATGGATTAATTGGCTTACTGATATTTTAGTGAGAGCCAGATTTGAATAAGCGGACTCGGCAGTACAGAGAAAAGCAAATTAAACACTAATAAAGGCAGAGATGTTCTTGTTTAGGCTGAAGTCTCAGCCACAGGCTAAAATTGAGGATTTGAGTTTAAGATTTGTCAATGAGAGTGGACATTAATGTCTGACAGATGAAAACGCTCTGATTTTTACCCCTGGAAGCTCCCATTCTCTCTAAGACACTCATCCCAGCTGGAAGCTGCGTGTATGTCTCCTCCCCTACATGATTTTCACCTGAGATTCCTAACCCCTTGGAGGGAATGTATATCTGATATAGAATATGCTTTACACTTGTTTCCACACACAGCTAATAAGACATACTTGGGACAAGTTAAGAGTAAAATATTTACCAGAATCATTCCCAAAGTATCATGGCGCTCATGCATCATTAGAAAATATCTTAATCTCTCTGTTCTCCCCAGTGAATCACTGTTCCATCTTTTCAATATTTGGAAAGACTTTTTATTATGATTAATTTTTAAGGAGAAATATATGTTCACGTGTAAATGTACATACACACATATCATTCGTATCACTGTCCTTTTTTTTTTAAGATTTTATTTGTTTATTTGACAGAGAGAGAGAGAGAGAGAGAGACAGCGAGAGAGGGAACACAAGCAGGGGGAGTGGGAGAGGGAGAAGCAGGCTTCTCGTGGAGCAGGGAGCCCGATGCGGGGCTCAATCCCAGGACCCTGGGATCATGACCTGAGCTGAAGGCAGACGCTTAACAACTAAGCCACCTAGGCGCCCCTCACTGTCCTTCCTGTCCTACTTAAGAAATACAAAAGTGTTTGGACAGTGCTTTCTCACTTTTCCTGAGCCATTAATTTTTCTCTCTCTATTGGTCATTCCCACTAACTTACAAACATGTGATTTCTTCAATCTTTTTTTTTTTTTTAAGATTTATTTACTTCAGAGAGAGAGACAGTTGGGGGAGGGGGAGAAGAAGAGGGAGAATGAAAATCCTCAAGCAGACTCCCTGCTGAGCATGGAGCCTGACATGGGGCTTGATCCCAGGACCCTGAGACCATGGTCTGAGCCAAAGGCAGACACTTAGCCAACTGAGCCACCCAGGTGCCCCTTCTTTAATCTTGAAAAAAATGAAAAACAAACACCTCTATTGACTCCATGTTCCCTACTAGCTACAATAGCTTTTCTCTCCTCCCTTTACATTAAAGCACCCCGAAGAACTGTTACATACTCATGATTCCCCAATTTCACTCTTCCTTTCCTTGCTTGACTCTCTCTAATCATGTCAAGGCTTTGTTATCTCTCCCACACCTCTGACTGCACCTCCAGCCCTCAGAGTACTTCCCATACACTGCTCTTGATGGCCACAGTGCTAAACCAAAGGTTGATTCTTTATCTTACTTAGTTAATTTGTCAGTAGCATTGTACACAGTTGACGACCTCCTCTGTGAAATTTTTCCCCCCTTTGGCTTCAAAGTCAACAGATTTCCTGATGTCTCTACTTCAAGGGTTACTGCTCATTATTTTCTGCTGGTACCCCCTATCACCTCAACTTCTAAACTTTGCCATATCTAATAGGTATTTAAAATTTAACATATCCAAAACCAAACTACTGATTTTCCCTGGCAAATTGCTTCTTCACACAATCTTCCTCATCTCAATACATAGCAAGCAATTCATTCCTTGTACCAAAATCCTTGGAGACATCAGTAACTACTCAGTTCTTTTACATTTTGCTGCCAAATAATCAGTAAATCTGTTGGATTTCCTGTAAAATACTGGAATATTTCAAATCTGACCACTTCTCACAGTCTTTCCCGCTTTTATCCTAGTCTAAACTGCTATCATCTTGTCATTTATCTCCTGGATGATTGGGATGGTCTCCAATCAGTTCTCATCCCTCCTGCTCTTGCCCTGTACAGTCTGTTGTCAAAGTAGCAGCCAGAGAGTTAAATCAGAACTTGTCATACCTCTCTTTGGAATTCCTTAATGGCTTTCATTCTCCAAAATCCTTACCATTGCCCACACCACTCTAGAGATACTGGCCTTTGTGACCTTTCTGACCCTATTACTATTCTCCTTCTATCTCATTTACTCTGCTTCAGTAACACCAGGCAACTTCCTCTTTTATGGACATGCCAGGCACATCCACCTCCGGGGCTTTGCATTTGCTATGCTGGTTTTCTCTTATTGGAACAGTTTCCCTCCAGATATCTGCATGGTTTTCATAGCTTTCAAGCTGTTACCCAAAGATTGCCTTTACAGTGAGGACTTCTCCATTACTCATTTCAAATTTGCTGCCCAAATCTCCCCCTACATACCACCGAACACAATGTGTTAAACACTAATGTCCATCTGACACATTATATATACTAATTACTTATTTATGGTCTTTTTTTTCCCCATTAGAGTTTAAATTCTATGATGACAGGAGTTTTGGTCTGTTTTTGAATTCCCAGTGTTTAGAACAATACCTAGTAGGTATCAATAAATTTTGTTGAATAAGTCAATGAGTTGACTTGCCAAACTAAATTTAAAGAGACTATTGATTTCCCAGGTCAAGTGAAAGTTGATTAATTTATTTAAAACAAACCCAAGATTTAGCCTTCAACTGGTACCATCTATTTTTCTTTTATATTTTTGGAGGCAAAATAAGTCAGACATAATCTTTAATTTCTCACATCCATATATATCACAAGGAAGGTGTTGCTACATAAGAAGAATGAAGAAATCATACTGCTTGGTGCAGAGCTATGATATTTGATGAATATTCTTTTTTAAAAAATATATATGGTTCTGTATTTTTCTCATATGTAATCTGACCTTGGAGAGGGCTTTATATAAAGTAGAAACCATGCCATAATACCAGTAGAAAAGTATATACCCTGTCTACACTGAATTACATTAAACACCTTTTTGTATCCTCAACCATCAATAATGACTGAAATTCAAAGCCAATTAATAGATAAGACTTTTCAAGACTCATATTTTCCCAATGAAATTTCAGTTCATTTGCTTTTGTATACTTTCATTCTGAAAGCATAATATCATTGTGTTTATTTCATGAGGTCTACTCTTTAAAGCTATGGTGTCAATACTGATTGCTCCAATTAATATTTGTGATTAATTTTGTACTCACTGAAATTGCATTTCCTTTTGACCAGCAGGCATGTAAGTGACAGCTTGAGACTATTCTGTTCTACACAAGCTAATTGGTTTTAATGAAGCCAGAGAAAAACAAAAGAACTCAAGTTTGGAGGGTTTCTAAGAAATTAGAAGACAAATGATTATAAAAACGTAAGGTTGCAAGAGACTTTAAATACAATCTAGCCACCATAAGTAGGGATGTGACCCTTGTTAGGATACTGGAGACTGCCCAACGTCTGAAGCAACTACATCAAAGATAACGATGTTTGCAAACTGTAACTGGAGTCTTAAGTCAGAGGAAAGGCCCAAGTTAAAGACAATGACTTATTTATCAGTAATAAGAAAAGATTGTATAGGAAGAACTTTAGCTGTTGGGGTAAGAGAAGAAACTCACAAGGGGCCAGTGGAGATTTAGGAAGATGGCAGGGTCAGGGAAACCCGTGCCAAAGCCTGAGCCAAAGGACACCTAAGAGGAATCCAATGGGTCTGATCTATGCTAGAGTATTCATGGCCTTTGACAGAGCAGCTTCAGAGTGAAATGAAGAACTATTATTCTGTTAATTATATCGGTTAATTCTGATATTGAAAAACAAATTGAAGAGAAAGCAGAGCTGTTGGGAGTGTGTGTGTGCCTGTGTGTGTATATGCGCATGTGTACACGTGTGTATTTGAACATGTTTGTTCAAGGAAGAGTCAGTATAATGGGAGAGACTAATGATGCAAAAGAAAGAGACAGTATGATTGATGGGGAGAACTAAAATTGATATAAACAACAATCAATCCAAGGAAATAAGGTGAATGCAATATCATTTATTGTGGATCTACTATGTATTTAATACTTTCACATTTATTTCATCAGGTCCTAAAAACACCCTGTAAGGAATTATTTTTTTTCCATTTGCAGATAAAGAAACTGAAGCCAAGAGAAAGCAAAGAGATTGTTCGAGGATGCAAACTTGGTATTTGATGAAGTCAGGATTCAAATCCAGAGCTGGCTGAATCCCAAGGCCCTATGTGTAGAGAAAAATGGAAAATTTGGCAAACGAGAGGGGAGATGAGGGAGTTTAACAGGATGTTTAGAGCTGCAGAGTTAGGGCATTAAACCTGGGTTTGCGGACTTGCAGAGGGGTAAAATTCTGTAATTGCCACTATGGTGCATTTAATGGGATTTTAGAAAAAGGTTGCTAAGTAGTTCCAAAAGCATAACTGAAACATGAATTTGTAATGTGTGCAGTCGAGAGCAGTTATGTGACTTGTTCCAGGTTCTTCAGTTCTAACAGAACATCAATACTGAACAAAGGCCAGAATTTTAAAATTCATTGTAGGCTGGCCTATTAAAAATATATGCTGAGGTTAGCAGTTGGGATATTTGTCCATGAATTCTCTAAAACTAAACTTAAAAAAAATCGTGAATATAAAGAGATATGGCCAATTATTTTATGTGCATTTGCTATGCTGGTTTCAGGTTAACCTTAACCTAGTTAAGGATATTGTTGGGTAAGTGAGATCAAACAAGTCCTTAAATTGGACACTTACCTTCTGCCTCATCGATGAGTAAATACATGCTGAGCACCTCCTGTACACCTAACAGTGGAAGGGGAAGGGAACCCATTGCCCATTATCTGCTTCTGGACTTATAAGAAAGAAAAACTACATTGGCAAAGTGGGGTATGCTGCTATTTAGACTGAATTAGTATATCGTAATACATACTAAATTAAATGAGCAATCTACTAGAGAACAAATAGTATTGAAAGCACCAAGTGAGCAATGCTAAGGTTGAGAGATATAAAAAGTCAAGAAGAGTGATGTTCACTGGCCCAAACATAGTCTAACTTCTGAATAATAGGTTCTCTATACCAGTCAGTCAATCATTGCTTTATGAAGGAAGGGATTCTCAACGTGCTTCAACATCTACTCTCTGTACCTTCATTCCAAACCCTGGACCATTTGGAAAAAAGTGCAGGGTCACTGTCTGTCAGACAGACACTAGAGGAATAGAATCTCTCTTTCTCTCTCTCTCCCCCCTTCCCTCTCTGTCTTTCTCTCTCTCACACACACACACAAGCCCACTGTCCACAGGGTCAAAGAGCAGTGTTGAGGTAAGTCAATGAGAGCAAGATGTCACAGAAATCTCATCACAGATGTGAGCAGGAGAAAGATTTCCAGTGAAGAGTCCTTCTGAAAAGCCAGCTAGAGAAAATGCATGGAAAGCTGATTTTCTGTTTCCTAAACTTTAATGAAAATGATTTATGATTAAGACCTTATTCACATACATAAAACTACGTAAGTGAACACCGTGGTGGAAGAAAAAAGATAGTTTAAGTAAATCGTGGTTCACACTTGGTTGTAGATTTAAATACCAACCCTTACCCTCTTTGTCCATCCATCTTTCAGAGTGATTCTCCTGGGAGACATTGGCAGAAACTGAAAATAGAGTAATTTATTTGAAAGACCTTATGGATTTTAGAAATATGTGGTATTACTATCTATAATAGTACTGAAAACATGAAAAGAAATGTAGGTATTAATTAGATAATGTTCTCAAAACATGAAAGCTATTCATTCACAATAAAAAGATTCTGCTCACATATTGTGTATAAATTATTAGCTTCTCAAAGGAAAAATGTCATGAAGATATGTAAGAGATGTGATTTGAAGCTTCTCCCCTTTTTTCTTTTTCCTTATTATTCATATAGTTTCACTAAGATATGGCACTTGTTTATGAATGCTTGCCAATGGTTCTCTTTTCTTTCCTGTATTTTTAAAAATCACAATTGCTTTTTCCTTCTACCCATTTTATTCAGAGATGACCAAACACACTGTGTTGTAATTCTCTGTGAAATCTTAAAATTAACAGTGTTTCACTGAAGGGAGATTAGGAAGAATAGAACACATCAGTCAATCAGTTGGGTGCAAAATATGTTTGAATTTAAAAATACATATTTCTTCTGTACAGAAGTATGGTTCATTGGATTGTCAACCTCAAACCTGAAACAATATCTACTCCTTTCAACAATTCTGAAACAATAGTTAATGGAAAGGTTTTTTGTAATGGAAAGTTTGAACACATTATGTCACAATCTTAGATTTATCAGAATGTGATTATAACATTAAAGCTATGTAAATATTATTAAAGAAACAATAAAGTATTGTAGCAGCATAATGAGATTGCACATTTTTTCTCTACTAGATTTAGATACACTCTTTTTTTGAAATTTTTAATTTAATTTATTTTAATTAAAAATCAATAACAGAAAGGTCTTTGGGAAATCTCCATATACAACTGGCCCTTGGATAACATGGCAGGTAGGGATGCTGACCCACCACACAGTCAAAAATACACATATAACTTTTGACTCCCCCAAAACTTAATTACTAGTAGCCTACTGTTGACTGGAAACCTTACCGATAGCATAAACCATCAATTAACATATATTTTGTATGTTATATGCATTATGTATTATATTCTTTTTTTGTTGTTATTAGATATACTCTTAAAAAGGCTTAGCTACCATAATTTAGATATAAAATTTCAATGTGTGGTTATATGGCATACTTTCACTAAGAAGGTAAGATGTTTGGATTTGTTTTAAATAAAATTGATAATGAAAAGAATAATCAGAAAAATAAATCAAAAGGAAACACACTTTTCCATGTGTGTCACAACCTAAAATATATGTTCCTATTTCCTTAACCATGCATTTTCAAAAAGGCTTTTAGTAGCTTACAAAATTGTTATACCTAATTATCCATAACCATAATATTCCCTTATAAAACTGCTGTCCCTTATAACTGTTATTGTCACTTCCTTATTGACATCAGAACATTTACAAAATAATTGATCTATCCTACCTATAATGGCAATGTCTACTATAGACATTCTGGCAAAATGTTAACAGCTCACAAAGAGACAAAATATATAAAATCACAACAAATTTCATAGCATAATGATCAAGTACAACTGCAAAATTAGAATGCAGCCATTATAAAAGAGTGAACAGTGACCTAAAGGCAATGATTGCTATCTAGACTATCCATGCTAATCTATGAACAGAATCTCTTCATTATGAATGAGTAGCTTTCATTTTTTTTGAGAATGTTATCTAATTAACACCTATACTTCTTTCATGTTTCCAGTACTATTATAGATTATAATACCATAATACCATCAATTTGTATCATTGCTATTACTGCAGGAGCAGAGGTACAAATACCCAGAGGATGTGAGAGAAAAAGAAAATTATTTCCCATATCCATCAAATCCTATCTTTGAACTTATGTTCATATCTACTGGCATTATATCTAGTGCCATGTCACTTATGAGGCACATGCAGTTTGCATGGGGCTGTACCTGTTAAAAGCTGAGTCTTCACTGGAGAATGACAAGTGAAAGCATTACTCTTTAAAAATCAGGGTTTATCTTAGAAAGTAACCTTGGATGCTAAAGATTTTCACAGGAAATTTTAACTTAAGAACACCAGTGGTTAAAATTTTGAGAATAGGGTTGTAGAGAATTGAGACAGACAACCAAGATATACTATTGCACAAGAGTACTGTAGGCAAATATGCTCACGACTGAATTGATCAATTGACTTACCTGAGACAGATACCATGTTGCACCGGTAAATGACTTTATAGAGTAGATAGTAAAATGAATGCACTCATCAGATATGTGAGAATCACAATCTGAAATCTTTTTAGGAATAAAAATTTTTATTCCTAATTTGAAGGATACAGAATAGAAAAGGTACCTTTTCAATTTTGTTACAAAACTTTATTTCTATATTTGTTTATTTGTTTCTGTATTGATTTTAAATACAAGGAAAAGATCTCTTATTGTAACTCATTGTGAATGATATCCATGCTATTCTGATAACTACTTTGCTATTTCTTAAAAGTGGAAAAAGTTAGATTGGTTATCATCTGAAATCCACAAATACCAATGGTTTATAGAAGTCCAATATTACATTGACTTAACCTAATAATCAGAATGAATGCTAAAAAGACCAGAAGGTTCCCACAGCATTTCTATGTTCCTTATTAACTGTTCAATGGCAATAAAATTATTTATCTTCTGAGAATCCAAAGACAAATTTTGACATATTCACCAAGACAATTATTGTCTTATTACATTTTCCAAAGAGCCATAATTCACTTTTTGAGCAAAATGTACACACATTTCTCTTGTTACAAGAGAAAATAATTGCTCTTCTAAAGTTGATCATGAAAACACAAAGTGTATTCTATATACTAAGGTAGTATCCCCTCCTTCAAAATCTTCCCTTGGTTGTATTCTTTCTAATTCTAAGCTAATATCCTTCTGAAATTTGGGGCTTCAACCTACATAATAAAGGTTGTTGATTAGGAATTTACAAAATAATTGATTTAACAGAGAGAGACTTAACAGAGAGAGAAAAAGGGACTTAACAGAGAGAGAAAAAAGAATCACATATGAGAAACAAATTTAAGTAACATGAATTAACTTTTTATGGAAGACTTTGAAAGATTATCAAAATGCTTTCCTTTAACCTAATTATTTATCTAATTTCATGAGCCTAACAGTGTCTAACTCAGACTCTTGAATGAAAGAATAAAGGCAATGGGTTTTCATTGCCTTTTCATCATCTCCTCTTCAATATGGAACAGGCTATATAGAAGCCAGGAAGACAAATTTTAAAAAGGGCTATTTAGGGGAGGAAGCATGGAGTCAGAGCTGGTTTATAGTGATACTAAAACAAGTTGACTTATCTTGCAAAATGTTTTTAACACAGTGAATGACTCAGGACCAAAAGACACTATAAACTAGCTGAGCAGTAGCATCATTTCCAAAAGGGCAATGTACACACACACACACACACACACACAAACACACACACACACACACACACACACACACACACACTTTATAAAAAGAGTTCTAGAGATAAAATGGAAAAAAAAAAACCTTACTGAAAAGTCTTCAAAGATTTTCTTGAGTTCTTTGTGACCATGCCTTTCAGCAATATGTGTTGGATCTGAACCCTCGAAATTTTTCATCTTAGATGCCCAGGTTGCTCCTGAACATTGAAGCAAATGAATAGCCAAGTTCTTTAAACCAAATTTTGCTGCACAGTGGAGAAGAGTTGGGAGTTCTTTGAAATGAGTGTCTGTAAGCATAAGAGGTAAAAGGATTAATATGTTTTTATCAATGTCTGGAATTCCATAAGAAAAAGTCAAACACAATCTACTAAAAGTAATTCTCATAAAGTAGAACAGACTTTCAGTGTGATTTCACATATAAGAAACCATCAGTGGTTTTAACAATGAAGCATCTCCTCCTTCCTATTTCTCATCATACAATAAATATAAACTGATATTCTCACTGGCATTAATGCCCCCATCTTACTTGGGGGGCAAGTTTAATTTGGAAAGGCATATCAACACATTAAATATAAAATAAAACAGAACACAAATATCATATTGTAATAACTCTTTTTGAATATATTTCAACATTAGCCAAACACTAACAATATTAAATAGGTCCATCTATAAAACCTTTCTGTGTTTTCTACTGCCATGCCTAGCTCGCTGCCTTCTGAAGGTGAAATGGACACATAACTGCTGGAGGGGATATATTAGATTTCTATATGAATTTTTTCTTTCAAAAAGGAACTGCGACAGAAGATACAGGTGAGCACTTTTATAAACATCTTCAGTATGGAAATTTCCATCAGAATTTTACAGCTTTCATATCAATGTTTCAGAGTTTGAGTTTCATAATTAGTTATTAGCTATCAATTAGGAGTAATAATTATGTATAACTATAAAATGGTGAATGTAAACAGCTATCTCAATGAAAAAACACACATACACAGATGAGTGATGGTTTGTTATTATTTTATACTTTCACACCTAGCTGGAAAAAATGTGTCACAGAAATCACACACCACTTTGCTTGAATAGCTGTGGCATTATCGGAAGCATGCAATGGGAAGACTTATGGCAACAGAAACAAAGGTGTCAAAGCAAAAGTCAATTTTCTTCCAAATGTTTTGGAAAACTGAATCTGCCTTCATTTACCTCTTTACTATTTTGTAGACTAAACCAACAAAAAAGGAAATGAGGAAATGAGACGTTGAGTTTTCAATTCACTTGGTTGTTTCAGGGCAGAATAAATTATTTAGTTTCTTGATTTGTATGTTTTAACAGAAAACAAAACAAAGCCCTCCAGGATACATTAAGAACTTTGCTGTAAGGAAATATTTTACCCTTCAAAATGTGTTAGTGCAAAATGGCTATAGGTAAATCCCATGGTTATATTTCAGTGATAAATGCATTGGTTCCTTCTTATATGGTATGCAGTGGGTCAAAATTTATCAAATATTTTATGAAGATGAACCTGTGAAAGCTGAAACTGTCTAAAGTAGGTACCATCTTCAAAATAGAGGTGTAGTTACTTAAGGTATTAAGATATAATTTTTTATTTATTTTCATTAAAAGTCACCACAAAATATAATTTTCTGCTATAATTAAACCAGGGCAAAGTTAATGAAGAAAAATATTTACATGATAATGTCAGATTTTTACATGCCTTTGGTCATCTCTCTCACTGACACATCATACAATAAACAAAAAACATCACCTGGAAATCAGTGCTTTATACATTATTCCTGCACACTATTATTCTGGTGAACTTTTAAATCACTGTCAATGCAACTTAAAATGTTTTTATCATTAAATAAACATTTAATCATTATGGGAACACAGTCACATTTTAACCTCACCAAACCTCTGTCAGTAAATCCCTCAAGTTTAGGATAATATAATATTAGAAACAACAACAAACTTCATTAAGAATCTCTCTTGTACATCAAAAAGAGTAACTAGGACTATGATAAGTGGTCATGGTTTTTCAGGCTACCTTTCTTAACAGTTGTGCTACTCTGAACCGTGCTTTCTGATATGTAAATGGAAGAAGTTCTGTTTATTCAAGATTATAGTAATAGTAAAGGGTGCTACAGATTTGAAGGTTGGCTTCTTTATTTTCCATTTCTCTACTTCATTTTTAGTAGTAGCTTAAAATCCACTAATCTACTAGAATACTTTGTGAGGTTACAGACATGAGAGAGCCTTGGAGGGTATCTTTTCAGTTTCCTACCCAGTAATAGAATTGTATTCCTATAAAACTCTTGAATCACAGACCTGTACCTCTGAACAAATAATACATTATATGTTTAAAAAAAATAGCAGGAAGGGAAAAACGAAGGGGGCGGAATCAGAGGCGGAGATGAACCATGAGAGACTATGGACCCTGAGAAACAAATTGAGGGTTCTAGAGGGGAGGGGGGTGGGGGGATGGCTTAGCCCGGTGATGGGTATTAAGGCGGGCACGTCCTGCATGGAGCACTGGGTATTATATGCAAACAATGAATCATGGAACACTACATCAAAAACTAATGATGTAATGTATGGTGGTTAACATTAAAAAAAAAAAAGAATTGTATTCCTAGAGTTTATAAGAGATGATCTGGGTACTACCTGCATACCACTAATGACAGAGAGTCCTTTACTTCCTAAGGTAGCCTGTGTCTTCGTTAGACAACACTGATTATTAGACAATTCTTACTTCTCTTGAGGTGAATTGTATTTCCTCTAAATATCCTTTGGGCAATATAGAATACGAAAGTCACAAAAGCACAGGCTTAGAGTTGGTTGGTATTCACTATGCGAACTTCAACAAGCTACTAATTATCTGAGCCTAGCCTTCTCTTCCAAATTTGTAGGGCTATTGAGATAATTAAGTGACGTAACACAGAAAAAGTGCCCAGCGAGTGTCTGAAACATAATAGGCTTTCAATAAATATTCTATCTTCTGTGTCAATAGTTTAAAGCATTCTTGTCCTAATTCATCTTTGTTCCAACCATAAGATCCCTAATTCTTTTCATTATTCCAAAGTACTATCCATCCTGAGAGCTTGACCCCAGAATAGTTGGTCCTTTATAAAATGATGAAACAGTTTTAAATTGGCCTTTAGGCCAATGATCATTTATGATCATTTACAGCAACCCTTTTTATTAACTTGGATGAGGTTATTTTGCCTGCTTATTTTCATTAAGTTGGAAATGCTCAGCCTGCTAATACACATGACCAATAACTAAAAAATTTTTAAGTTTTTAAAATTAAAATATGACAGATTAACCTTTCAAAGAATTTGAAATGATTCATAGGAACTATGTTAGTTATTTTAATGCTAATTAAATCATGATCTTTAGCATTATTTTTGTAGAACATCAAATTAAATATACTCAGCATGTGGATATAATATTATATTTCTATATATGAATAAAGATATTCATGTCAATACAGGTATGATTATGCTAAGAACTAGTTCAGGCTTTTATATATACTTTTTGTAAAATCATACTTTTTATATTTTCACCTTGATTTGATTATTATGAGAATTTGAGATATGAATGGATTCCTCTGTATCTGGAACAGGCAAGTTTGTAATCACATGATCACTAACATTTTTGCGTAAAGATATTTATGTTTCTAGGGCTTAAAAATTTTTTTTATAAAAGTATAATTTAAAATTGCACTGATGAGTTTGATGAGTTTTAACAATTCTATACACCCATGTAACCACCACCCAAAACAAGCTAAAGATAGCTTTTATCACCACAGCAAATTCTCTCATGTCTCATTCTAGTCAATTCTCCACTTCAGAAGCAACTACTTTCTAATTTTTATCAACATAGGTAAGTTTGATTTCTTCTTGGATTTCATATAAGTGGAATCACATATACTTGTGTTTTGCGTTATCTTCTGGCCCTTTTTTTGATGAGAAGTCAGATATCATTCTTATAATTGTTTTCCTGTATGGAATGTGCTTTCTCCATCACAGACTCCTCACCCTCTCACCCTCCCCACCCACAGCTACTTTTAAGATTTTATTATTATTTTTGATTGTCAGCAGTTTAACTATGGTGTGTGTAGGTATATTTTTGTATTTATTCTGCTTGGGGGTTATGGGACTTATTGAATCTGTGGATTGAAGTCATTCATCAATTTTGGATCATTCATGGCCATTATTTCTTCAAATGTTTTTTTGCTTCATTCTCTGTCACCTTTACTAAGGGAATACAATTACACATATGTTAGATTATTTAATATTATCCTATACAGCTTGGATTAGAATTGAGTCAAATTAATATGTAGATGAATTGAGCTTGTTCTTTTTTATGGCTTTACTTTGAGTAGATTTTTCATCTCTTTTTCAGTCTGAATAACTTATTTGGACTGTCTTCAAGTTTGCTGATTCTCTTTTCTTCTTTGTTGTTTCTACAATTAAGGCTATTTAATTTTTTAAAATTTTCTGATATTGTATATTTCTAGGATTTCCTTTTTTATTATAATTTCTATTGCTCTGATAAAATTGCCATCTTTTTACACATTTTGCCAACTCTTACAATAGATTCTATAACATATTTATTATAGTTAATGTTCCATCTGATAATTTCAACATCTGGAACATTTCTGTGTCTGCTTCTAATCACTGTCTCTTTTCTTGACCAAGGGTCACCTTTTATTCCTTCTTCACATTTCTTGTAATTTTTTATTGTACACTGAGCATTGTATTAAAGAACTGAAATAAATAACGTTTACCCCCAGAATAAGGCACATCATTCCCTCAGTCAGACAACTATACTTGAGAACGGAGTGAAACTTATCTGTCAATGAACTAACTGAGCCTGGTCATTTTTGTGTCTTTACTTAGCTTCCATTAACAACTGGCCTCAAATATTTTGAGGACAGGATCACAGCTTTCTTCAGCACAGGCTGGGATCTGAGCCCTACTGAGACTCAAGAAAACTCAGCTGCTGTACAGACTGGCTGTCAGCTTTTGGATCACCAGATATTCTTCTTTTTCTCTGGTCCTGCCTCCAGACTTCACATCAGCATATCTCTCTCAAATTTTGTGGGGCCTCTGTAGTATACCCAGTTAGGGCAGACTCCTTACCATCCCAATAGCTTGGAGGTATTTCTTCCAGCTTTTATGCCTCTCTCTATTTAGAACTTGCTTTTCATATGGTAAAAGCTTTGGTGGGATTCGTCTCAGCAAACTGTCCCCCTTTCACTCTTCAGCAGCCATTAGTAGACCTTCAGGGAAGACTCGGGATGTTTTTCAAGGACCTCTCTCAGTTTTCCTGCCCTTCAGCCATTGGTATACTACCTCTGTGTACTTACAACAGACTACAAAAGAGAGGTGGTGGATGATGCAGACCCAATCTGTTATTGGGGTTCTTTGGGACTTTTGTCCATCACACTAGCCTAAGATATCCACTTAAAGTTTGCTAAATGTTCAGTTGGTTTCTTTTTACTCATCATCAATACTGAGTTCTTGTTGCTCTGTAAAGGATAAAGGAACTCATGAATTTCTTCTTTCTTATGAAGGACTTGTCCCTTTCTGGAATTTGGTTCATTTAGATTTCTTTTGTCATTCATTTTCTGCTGGATTAAAAAAGAGAAACTGATTTTGAAAATAATCTTGCTGGTTGTTAACAATGCGAGCAATAGACTCTTATGATGTACACTGTAATGAGAAACAGAAGTCTTATTAGTCTTAGCTTATACACCATTTAGCGATTTTCTTAAACTTACAACACTTATTTTATAAGCAGTTTATAATCTTATTTTTTGGATTAAAATAATGGATTCCTTAAGAAGATATAAAAAGTCTTTTAAAGTTTGCTTAATCTGTAGTATACATCTGCTTTATTTCATGGAAATTTCCACTGAATTAATCAAGATTCATTGCATCTGTTTTTATTATCAAGGTGTAAATAAGAAGCCACAATTCACACTAAAGTGTGGTCAGTTTGCTTTGTAACTTCTTTTTCTGTATGAAATAAATTTTCAGTTTCAGTTGTTTCAACCAAGTTTGTTGAATGGTAATTTCAGAAGAACAGAATTAAATGTCTCTCCCCTTTCAAGGAAATTCCAATTTCACTAGTTTTACAAATAAAAATAAATAGGTGAGTTGGTACATAGTAAAGAAATTTGAATCATATATTTGTGCTGAGCCATTTCTAACAGTTCAAGGTAATCCCTATAAAAGGTGGCCAATAATTAGACTGAAGTAATCAAACCGAAGCTTTCAAAAGATTAACCTAGCTCACTAGAATAATAGAATGGGAATATACCCAATGTTGGAATATAAGCTTTAAAAATTTAAAAGATGACGATGCAAACTGGAAGTGCATGACCATGTAATCCATTTGTTCTCATAAGTCACTATCTGGAATCATAAATATTTATTCACTCAAAGTAGAATGACCAGGTGGCCACTTCAGGACAAAACAATAAAGCACACAACAAAGAGAAGATAAGTCAAGAAATCTGCTTTCTAATCCCAGCTCAGCCACTAAATCTGTAATGCTTAAGAAAGTTCCTTCATCTCCCTGGACCTCTGATTCTTCATTTATAAAATTAGAGGGTTGGGGACTTCTGGTTTTCTTCTGGGTTAGAAGCCATGCCACAGATGGTCTTAGGGTAATTTTCCCTGGATGCTAATCAGATATCAATTAAAAGAGTAAGGATGATATTTGAGAAGGTTGAAGAAAGGTAATAATTTTCATTCCTTTCATCATAGGATTTGGAGTCTGATAAATGTTAGTATTTCCATGGATCTGTAAAATGGAGAATTGCTGGGTGTATGAATCTGATTGTTCTGTGACAAGAGAAGCAAATATGCAACATGTGAGGTGCCATTTTCCACATGCTGTTGAAATAGTAAACATATTTAGAATTTCAAGCAACAAAAAATACCTCCAGGGTTATTATATATCTAAAGCCTTGACAGTGTAAATTCAATGCACAAGGGAAATAATGTTCCATCAAATCCCTTTGTTGCAGTTTTGTTGTTATCTTTTGTATTGCATAAAATATGAGTGAGAAGTACACAGATACACCCTTTAGTGTTAATCTCAATTTTGTATTCACCTCATTAATTATTGCAATTACATTCTTGTTACTAAAATATTCTCTTAAATATTTAAAAGAAAAATATTAAAAGTTGTATCCGATTTGTATGTCCCTTGTTAATTGTCTCAGGAAACTTCATGTAAGATTTTTTTTTTTACAAGTGTTTTAGTTAAAATGGTTAAATTCCTAATCAACATTATATTCAAATGAATCCTGGTTTCATCTTAATAAATAAAATTCAAAATAACACCTTTTATTATTATAAACCTTAGAATTCCAAAACTTAATATTTATTTTGAGAGACAATATTGTGCAGTTGTGCTTAAACATCAGGGCTTTGGAACCAGATTGGATGGATGGAATCCCAACTCCAGAATTTACTAATGGTGTAATTTGGACAAGTTACTTGAACTTTGTGTCTCAATTTTCTCAACCTTTAAATGAAGATGATAACATCTTACCAATAAGCTATTAAACCTCGGTCCAATGTATTCTTTCATACAAACAAGTACTACTGATCCTCACTATTCAGGAATTTCATATTTGCAAATTTTCCTACTCATTAAAATGTATTTGTTCCCTCCCCCCCCCAAATCAAAACTTGTGGCCATTTTGTGGTCATTTGTAGACATGTGCAGAGCGGTAAAAAATCTGAGTGCATGTTCCCAGCTGAGGTCAAACAAGTCAACACCCTGCCTTCTTATTTCAACTCTCATACTTAAAACAAATGTCCCCTTTGTGGTCTACGTAGTGCCACATGTTTCCCATTTTTGTGGGGTTTTTTTTGTTGTTGGTGGTGGTGGTGAATAGTTGTTTACAAAGTGGCCCCCTGGCATAGCACAGGGATGCTGTCTGGTGTTCCTAAGCACAAGAAGGCTGTGATCTGCTTTATGAAGAAAATAAGTGTGTTAGATAAGCTGCATTCAGGCATGAATTATAATGACATTGTTGGTGAGTTCTATGTTAATGACTCAAAAATGCATATTAAATGCTGTGTTTTTAAACAGAAACATGCATAAAATGAGGTTATGTATTGATAGGCTGATGAAAATGTGACCAGAAGTTTGCAGGAAGCTAATCCTGTATTCTCCTCGAGCAATGTTCAGTATTCTCTATTCAGTGACTTTATAGTACATAACTACCGCAAACAATGAGAATCAATTGCATTGTAAAGCAATCTAAAGGCCCTTTTCTCCTTTTGGAGAGAGAGTTCAGCATTTGTTTCCCATTGCAGCACAGGCGGGGCATTTTCAAAACTATAGTGCCTTCTTTTCTTTCTTCCACACGGTTAAGGAGTCTCTGGGTGCAGTCCTGTGTGTTGCTTCTCAGGGTGAGGCCAGGAAAGGCACCAGGCTAGAGGAGGAAGCTGTGAACATCTCAGCCCATGATTTCTGAGGCATTCTCCCTGCCTGTCTCTGTGTTTAGGGTTTACAAGGTTAAAATCCAAACTGGGCATGGTTAAAGCCCACACTGGCAACCACCCTGGAGGTTGAAAGAACAGTCCTAGGGCCTTGACTCTGTCTTGTTTATTTTCCCACTTGCCAGGCTTAGGCAAAATAATAGGAAAATCTAGGATGAAAGTGAGTCCTTACTCTGTTGTTCTCAGGTAATATAAATTCCTTTGAATGACTGTAGATCTTTTTAATTTTGGTTAGATTCTGTATATTTTGTTGTAACTAAATGCTTAAGATTTGGGACTTTTATAAAGCTATAAAAATAAAGTTCTGGAAGATTGACGTTCTGGCATGCAAAATATCTGAATGATGAACTGACAAGAAGCATGAGAAATGAATGATCATGTAACCTTGAATCCAGAAAGAGTTCATTGTTCACTGAATACCCTCATAGATAGAATCCACCAAAAAATTAGCATTGGTAGTAATAAGAGGAGGAGAAAGAGGAAAAGAGGAAGAAGGAAGAGAAAAGGAAGGAAAAATGACAGCTAATGAATGAATGGAGTGGAAAAGGAGGAATTGCAGGCACGTAGTTTACAATGAGTGACAGCAGAGCAGCAGAACATGTAAGCAGCAGGTTGATGCAAGATGGTCTGATCCCAGAGAAGGAGTATTTGGGGACACACTGTAAAACACTTTCTTATCCAGGGCAGTGGCCAGGAATGGCCAAGGAGAAATAAGGCAACATGTAAAACAAGACTGAAGTAAATCCATGAAGCCACAATAAACAGCCTAAGAGTTTGGACCCCATGCCTGGAGGTGATGTTAGGAAGCAAAGGAGGATGTATAGTCTTTATTAGCAGTTCTTGGAATGGTATCAATTAAAATTAAATCTCACAGCATTTGAGCAGATTTATTATCCATTCTCCATTATCTAACTCAGACAGTGATGAAGTAATAAAAAGTGGGGCTGCTCCAAGTTCAACCAATCCAGCCCATCTGTGGCTAATCTCTGTTTAAGAAATCTCTAGAAACTTTATTTCCATAGATGTGAGACTGTATTGTTCCTGTGTTCATTTAAAAATGACTTTTGAAAATTACTTTGTCTCTGCTGAATTTTGACAGTGAAAAAAACACAAAAAAACAAAAAAAAAACTAAGAATCCAGGAAGAAGCCAGGAAAGAACCTAGAAAGAGTCAGGAAGCCTAGAACAACATAAGTGAGGAAACACAATGGGTGAAGCTGAGATCAGAGAGCTGGACACTCTCCCATGAGGCCACAACTTACAGGTGGAAAGCTACCCACTGACCTTTGTATGGGTCTCATGTAGAAATCCAAGGGATATGCACCACCAGGCAGTAAACCAAGATATCAGGCAAGGATGCTTGATTATGGTAGTAAGGAGTATTCAGCATTTTTCAGGACTTCTTATGGTCTTTAGCAACTGATTTATTCTTTAAAAATGTTAAATAATTTTGACAATAAAAATGAACTAAAGCAAGGAAAATTTGGGCAGTATTGGGGGCAATAAAGGGATGGTTAGAGCTTAAAATGCCTTTGGGAGCACCATCATACATAATATAGGGACAGCATAAAAATGGAATGTAAGAATATCTAGGGGAGCACCCAAGTGTAGGATAGAAAATGAAACATGTTAGAAAAACCTGCTAGAAGACTTTTTCAGGAGCAAGGAGAAATAACTGATGGTCTGAATTAGAGTGGAGACACACTGAAATGGACAAGGAAGGACAGAAATGTCAGACACTTCAAAAGAAAAGTTAATAGGACTTGATGATTGAGTCTCCCAGCTCTGAAGGAAAGAGGTGGATTTAAGATAACATTCAGGTTCATGGCTACAAAGTTACAAGGTAAGAGAAAGAGAAATTCATTAGGGAAGGTGCCAGTGATAGCCATGAAGAGGCATAGGTGTGGGTGTTGATGGGGTAGCTGCCACAATAAATTATAGAGCAGTAAGTCAAATTAGACATATGGGTCTTTGACTAGAGCATATTGCTTACAAACTTAGCTCCTGGGTCACCACAGAAAACTTGTTTTGGGGAAGAGCAAATATTCTGAGGTGATTTTTTATTAGAAGAGAAAATATTCTGAAGTAAGGCCCCAGACATATTTTTGCCATCTAAGGTAACATAATTGCAGATCTGGGAATTGGGACATGAATTTCTTTAGGGATAATTTAGCTTACTACACTAAGCAGGAGATGTTAACTCAAAAGACACCCTCATGAAACAGGAAGGTCGTAATAGCTCTATAATTCAGTATGTCTTAACATTCTAAGCAATATCTATTTTTCCTTGATCAAGGATTTATATTACATACATGAATTCAAATTATTTCTCTTAACCACACTATCAACACATCTTCAGTCTATTAACTAGGATAGGATATTTTAGGAAATTTTCTATCTACTAGGTTATGGTTGCTTTACAAATCTATTGTCCCCAGCATTTTCAAACTGATTGCTAGGGATCCCAAGAGGTGTGTGGGTAAATTACAGTTGTTTAGAGCTGCTGACCTCTAAATAATAGAATGATGGTAAGTGTGATTGTTATTTTTATGTATCACCTGGCTTGGTTATGGTGCCCAGTTGTTTAGTCACATATCAGTCTAGATGTAACTGTGAAAGTATACTGTAGGTATGATTAACATTTAAATCAGTAGACTCTGAGTAAAGCAGATTACCCTCCATCATGGGAGGTAATCAGCTGAAGGCTGTAGGAGAAAAGACAGAGGATCCCCAAAGAGGAAGAAATTTGGTCTCCAGACTGCCTTTGGACTCAAGGCAACAAAATCAACTTCTGCTGAAATTTCCAGCCTGCTGGCATGACCTACACATTTCAGAATTGCCAGCTCCACAATCACATGGGCCAGCTCCTTAAAGTAAACCTCCCTCTGTCTCTTTCTCTCTTAACAACTGAGCCACCCAGGCACCCTGTCTCTCTTAACACATCCTATTGGTTCTGTTTCTCTGGAGCATCCTGACTAATTAGGTGAGGAAAATGACCATCGTGGTTTTGGTAAACCATAACCTATAGAAACAAGACATAAAAACAAGTTCTGTCTTTGAATTACTATCCTTCTCAGAGTCTTTACACCTGCAGTGACACTACAAAGATCTTCTGTAACTATTTGGTAATGGTAGAATCCCGAGAGCAAATGAATCCCTTTTAGAAATGAAAGATATTCGGGGATAGGTTAATAATAGGTAGTGCTGGGGGGTTTCTGGACCTGTCAAGAATTTCAGAGGACAGAAACACCAGGTTTGAGGATCACTACTGCACAGCAGCTGCAAAGTAAGAGGAGTTACTTAAGTAATAACTTATTCAATCTATAATAGAATAAAAAAGAACATTTCCATTATGTGTGTGCATGTGTGTAATTGAAGCTAACCCATGCATGCTTTTCTTAATAAAATGGAAGTACAGAGCCTCTTTCCTGTTATCAGTTACTAATGGACAGTGTTTATGTTTTTCCCCTAACCCTATGATACACTTAGAGATTTAAACTTATTACTTTTGAACCTGAAAACCCTGTATTTTTTGTGTGGGCCCAGAGAAGATGAACATATGTGTTTTGGGTTTTTGTGCATGAGAATTCAAGCAGCATATTCAGAAAGCTCATATGCCATTTTTTTTTTCATTCCACTATGGCAGATACCACAGATCAGAGGTAGAAAAGAAGAGAAAAGACAAAATAATGACATTATAAATAGCTGCCTTATATTCCTACAAAGAAGAGCTCTTTTCTTTTTGGAGCTCAAATATTAGAGTCTATATGGATTGTTGACCAGGGTCTTATTGATGTTATTCTGTAGTTAACTTGGTTGCCATTAACAAGTTAATTAATGTAGTAAATGTTTGAGTGCTAGGCACTGGGAATAAATCCATGGACAAAATAAACAGAGTTCCATCCTAAAGGATAGTATTTGCCCATGGAGGCAAAATGGGTGATTGGAAGGAAATCACGCACTATGAAATAAAAATCATCATATTTCTAGGATTGCAAAAAATAACATACAGAGCATCTGAGATAATTTCAAATTTGCTTCTATAAATTATTCATTGAAGTAGTAATTTTAAATAATTTAGCAAAAATAATTCATAACCTTTCCTCTAAATTTAAGATCATCTCCCTAGGAAGCTTTCCCTGACTGCCCTTCTTTCTCTGGGCTCCCATGACACCCTGGAGCTACAGCTCATCTTAGTGTATACAGGGTTGCAATCATTGAGTGGTTAGTAATGTGGCCACGTCGGCTGGGCTATCTGGATCCAAATCCCAGCTCTACCACAATTCGGGCAAGTGATACAATGTCTCATATGTAAAGCAGAGATTAAAAATAGTACTTTCCACGGGATTCTTGTGATGCCTTCCCTCAGTATCTGGAGGAGTACCTAGGATAGAGTCTGTTAAACTTCTAAGAATTCATGAGGGATTTTTGTTTTTTTTTAATGATACATACACAAAATGTACATGTTTTAGATAAGCACTCTAAGATTACTTCATTCTGCAGCTATCCTTTAAAACCCGGAACACAGAGTGATAAAATAAAAATAAATACAATATCTTGACTTTAATTTTATTCATGTCAATTTTATTTATGTATATAACAGTACCACCCATTACTGCTGTGTTTACTCAGTGGTTTTTACTGGTGACTCACAAACCAAGAGCATCAATATCATCCATGAATTTGTGAGAAATGTAAAAGCCCTGGGCCCATCCCAGACCTACGATATCAAAAATTCTGAGTAGGGCCCAGCAAACCGAGTTTTAACAAATCTTCCAAGTAATTCTGATGTCCACCAAAGTTTAAGAGCAAAATGCTAAATACAAGAAAGAATGGGACTTGGTTCAAATAATTAAGCAAGAGTGGATAGCCAGGAAAACGGAGATTAACCTCACAGAGAGCTAATAAAACTGCAAAGTATACAAAGTATGTCTGGGGTAGACTTTTTCTCCATTCTATTCACTATTTCTCCAAGAGATTTCCTCTTCTGTCATGGCTTACATTTTTTTTTAAATTTTTAAAAAGACTTTATGTATGTATGTATGTATGTATTTTAGAGAGAGAGAAAGAGAAAGAGGGTGGGGGAAGGGGCAGAGGGGGAGGGAGAGGGACAAGCAGACTCTGCACTGAGCACAGAGTCCAATGGAGCCTGACGTGGGGCTCAATCCTGGGACCCTGAGACCATGACCAAGCAAAACCAAGAGTCGGACGTCCAGTTGACTGAGCCTTCCAGGCACCCCTGCTTTACATATTTTAAAATACCGTTTTGTGTCGTCAATGGAAAAGACTACAATTGAAGAGAAAATTTAATGCTAAAATATATTTTTCTTTATTTATTTCCTGCAGAAATATACAGTCTTACAACAATCTGAGAAATAAACATTGTTAGAAACAATATTTCAACCAAACACCACACATTATATTCTTACAGAGGTAATCTCCATTCAGATTCTGTGGATTATGAGCACAAAGGATATAATTTCTTATAGTTGGTCAGATATCCTGGGTAGAGGTCATGCTTATTTCCCAGATTCCCATTATTGTCAACAATTTATTCCATAAGGATACAACTTTTGCCATTCCAGCTCACCTTTCTGGCTTCCAGAATGAGCCAGGTCAGAAACTGGCTCTCAGGATAGGAATGCTATGAAAGTAGCTGGACACAAAGCAGCCTACTGCTTTAGTTTTTCAGGCCTCACCTGTTCTCCATCATGTGCTGTTAACCTTGCTGTTGCCAGACAGTTTGGATTCTCAGCCCAATCTGTTACATTTTTTTTTTTACTTATCTGCTAGACTGTCCCTTGTATATTACACTGCTCTGTTCATCATTTTGTCCTGTAGGCTTCTATTCATATTTTATCACAATGTGTGTATATAAGAACACATCTTTCAACTTTGGAGGTGCTTAAAATGGGGGGAAGGGCATATAATAAATGAAATTCAGGTTTACTACAATGGAAAATGAACCTGAGAGGCGGTTAATTGAAACTTTACATAATCCTTTTCTCTGTGTCTTCTCTAGTGCTTTATTTCACTTGTTAACAACTTGCTTTCTCTGAATCAGTCTGCATTTCCAACTACTTTTAGATTTTTTTACAGAATTTTGGGGGTCTTGGGGAGTTACTCAAAGACCTGTACCTCTGAAACAAATAATACATTATATATTTAAAAAAAAAAGAAGATAGTAGGAAGGGAAAAACGAAGGGGGGAATCGGAGGGGGAGACGAACCATGAGAGATGATGGACTCTGAGAAACAAACTGAGGGTTCTAGAGGGGAGGAGGGTGAGGGATGGGTTAGCCTGGTGATGGGTATTAAAGAGGGCACGTTCTGCGTGGAGCACTGGGTGTTATACACAAACAATGAATCATGGAACACTACATCAAAAACTAATGATGTAATGTATGGTGATTAACATAACATAATAAAATTTTAAAAATGTAAAAAAACAAAACAAAACAAAACAAACTATAATTCTTAATCTGTCCATTATTTGCTCTACAGATACTATCTATTGTACAGACTTTCAGGAGAAACTGATAGGCCAAGTGATATTTTTGGTGCAAATATTTGGGGAATACCTAGATCCACTGGGGGGACGTTTTGGGCATTAGAGAATGATTTTGTAAATCACGAATTATTATGTGGCATTTTCCCACTCCTACTTTCGGTGGTAGGATAAGACATGGTTGATCACTTCTTTTTCTCAGAAACATTTTCTTTACTTGCTCTCAAGACCCCACGCTCCTACTTCAGCTAGTGATCCATCTCAGTCTCCTTTTATGGAAATTTCTCTTCCAGGCCTCTAAATATTGCACTGCCCAGGACTCAGAACTTTGCTTTGAACTACCCTCTCTACAGAGTGGTCTCATCCAGGCAATGGCTGTGAATACCACGATGACCTCATTCCTGGGCTTTTGACAATCTGTCAGCAAGTTCTACCATCTTTACCTTCAAATATCTACCAAGTAAAGGCACATGTCATTACCTCCACTGCCCCCACCAGGTGATAGCCGTCATCACATCTCCCCCAAGATGACCAGAACCGCCTCCTGTCCAGTGTCACTACTTCCATTCTCACACAGCTATAATCTCTTCTCTGCGTAGCAGCAAGATACCATTTCTAACATGTAGATAATACCAAACCATATTATAATCTTTGCATGACATCTCATCACCTCCCAACTTTCTACCTCCCCACTTTGTTTTATTTTTCTCAAAACCAGAATTACTATTTAAAACAATATTTTGTTTATTTGGTTGCTGTTTAATTGCTTATTCTGTTGCCCTCGTTAAAATAAGAGTTCCATGAAGACAGACTTTTGTACAATGGCAACCTCGGAGTACCTAGGAGAGTATCTGGTGCTTTGTTTACACTTATAATATGAATGAACAAATAAGATTGCTATTAATAGAATCTTTTAGATCAAAGTTCTCTTAACTGGCAGAAAATATACATTTGCAGGCTCATCTTTTTCATATATGATTTATAGACTTCTCAATTATTACAGCATATATGTTGTTATGCTAATGGAAATGGGCATAACGAGAAAGAATTACAAATGTTGTTGAAATGTGAAGGGCTGACAATTCATAAACAGTTGCTGGACTCCAGATAGCATATTGCCTATCTTCACAATGTTAGCATACATCCTGAGGCCAGGGAGCTTTCTTTGATTCTATAGGACATACTGTTCTTTCTTACCTACGCTCTCTATGGACTCAAGGCCAGAGGTACTTCCTTGTCTGGGGAATAGTTCATGTGTGGGGAAGGCCAAATTTTGGCCTAGGTATAAACATTATCTTTTTTGCTTTCTTCCTTCCTTCCTTTCTTTAAAAAAAAAAAAAGGACATTCTCCAATCACAGTTATGATGCTTATAAGTATACCTTTTCAAACTTCTCACTGGGAGAAATACAGAATCTTCAAAGAAACACTGTATAAGTGAATACCAGTAGTATAATACTAAAGGAATAACTCTTTTTTTGGTTATTCAAATGGAAAACATTTTAAAGGATTCAAAGTGGTTGTTTTATTTTATTCTTATTTGATACAAACTGAACCATCAGTTCATGAAATTAACTTGAGAATATGCTAAAAAATGTCCTTGGTAGATGTGAAAATCTATATACCTGTAGGTTGAGTTATCAAGAAAATGAAGTGGAAAAATCTGTAATTTTACAGTCAATTTACATACCAAATCTCCAATTTACTTAATCACTTCATGTTTTGATAGTGTGTTATATGTAAATCTGTCCCTAATTTAGTGTATTTATTGAACAGTGATGTGTTTGTAACTGATTTAAAATGAGTTTACATAACTGTATTTTTTTTCCTATCATCTATTACTTCTTATCCCAGAATAAGGAATAATCTTAACCATTTATTTTCCTTTCAGACTGATTTTTTTTCATTGCTTTTGATTTTCTTCTCATGAAAACGAATAGAAGTTTCCAAGTTATGGAATGAATATGGCATAGCATAAGGAATACAGTCAGTGTACTGTAATAGCAATGTATCCAGACAGATGGTAGCTACACTTGTGAACATAGCATAATGTACAAACTTGTTGAATCATTATGTTGTACACCTGAAATTAATGTGACATTGTGTGTCAACTATGCTCAAATAAAGTAAATTTTAAAAAAGAAAACTGAAAAGGTCCTTTTGTAAAACTTCATGTTTTACAAAATTTATATTTTGGGAAGATATTTAATTAAAAATGTTTTTGTAAAATATCCCTGATATTGATTCTATCTATTCCTAATTTTCTTTTCAGGGAGTAAGAATAGTAATTCCTCATTTGCAGAAACTCCTCTTTCCATATAGAGCTATGATATGTTATAAGATTCATGGCTCAATCCCATAGGTATCAAGGAAAGGAGCAGACAAAAATAATTAAAAATCACAATTTTAAAGCAATAATTTTGATGGTATCAAACCACAAAATAATCAGAAATAAATCTAACAAAAGTTTTTAAGAATTTTATAAAAATATAAAAGATATAATAAAAAGACCCAGATAAATAAACTATCAGCTTATGGTCAGAGAGAGTTAAGTATGATAAGAGTGGCAATTTTTATCAAATTAATCTATAACTTTATTTCAATTTTATTAGTTTTTTTTAAAGATTTTATTTATTTATTTGAGAGAGAGAGAGAGCGAGGAAGAGCATGAGTGGAGGGAGGGGCAGAGGGAGAAGCTGGCTCCCCACCGAGCAGAGAGCCCCATGTGGGGCTTGATCCCAGGACCTGGAATCATGACCTGAGCCAAAGGCAGCCACCTAACTCACCCCTTTATTAGAGTTTTTAATAGAATTTGATGAGCTGATCCTAAATATCAAAGGACAAATAAAGGAGGAAGAAGAGCAAAGATAATTTTATGAATGAGGTGGGGATGAGTTCTAATAGATACCAATTTTATAATGAACTTAATTACATGCCTTCATAAAATACCATATAAACTAAAAAACAAGCAACCAATTAAGTAGATGTTTGCAATGTATAAAAATAGCAAATTGCTAGTATAAAGAATATAAACTGAAAAAAAAATCTCAAATTCAGTAAGAAAAAGATAGCAACCAATAGAAATACATGAAGTCTATTAAATGGAAATTCACTGAATAAAAAGAAAATTGTAAATAAACAAAAGAAAAGATTCACCACTATATTAATAACAATATTAATTAAAGACTGAGATATCATTTCACACCTGTCAGATGGCCTCACAATTCTTAATATAGAAAAGATGTGGAGCAATGGCACAACACTGCTGGTGGAATTATAAATTGGTACAAATATTTTCCACAGAAATTTGCAAATATCTGCCACTATAGAATAAGTACATACCTGTTTAACTCAGAAATTCTAGTGGCAATTTTGTCTCCTGAGAAATTATCACACATATGCATAGGAAATCATATGTAAGAATGTTGACTGCAGCATTAATTTCAATGATAAATAATTTGGAAACATTATTATCTATTAATAACAAACATACATATTGGGATATAATCAAACAATATAATGCTATAAAATATTTCAAATAAATGACCTAGGTCTACATATATATATATATATAAATAGAAAAAAATTTATATTGGGCAAAAAATGGTAAGTTGAAGGAAAAAAATGTGATATCATTTACATGAAATACACAAAATTGTACAACAGTATATGTAAACTATGGAAACATATGTATGTATAAAAAAGATGAACTGCATGGGAATGATCATCAAGAAACTTAATTTAAAAAAAGAAATTTAATTAAAGTAATTCCTTTTCAAGTGTGTGGAATTAAAGAGGGAAATGTAGAAAAATTCAACTGGATATATAATGTTTTATTTCTTAAAAATAAAACATCTGAAGCAAATGTGACAAAATGTTAAGATTTGGCAAAGCTAGGTGATGGATACAAGGGTGTTTTTTGTATTGTTCCCTATATTTTTCTGCATGTTTAAATTATTTGGTGATATAAAAAGAGACAACCCAAAAGCATTTGGTTCTCCTCTACTCGGTAAATGAGCTATTTTCTGTGAACCTAGACATATTACAAATTTAAGACAAATCTTAGAGCTACCGTGACTACTACAATGGTACTAAATATTCAATTATATGCTCTACATTTTGTAGATATATATGGAGATAATATTCCTAGTTAATACTTTCAGTTGTCACTAGTTGAGTACATACTGTCTTCTGTTAGATTAAGATATTGCTACTTGTAAATGCGTACGTTTTGACATAAACTAAAACCTGGGATGGGCTTAATTAAGCCAGTACTCTTTTCTGGGTGAGGGTAAATAATCTGCCTCAAAGTAACCTAGTTTCCTTTTTCATGAGCAGTAACTGCCATTGGTGATTGAACCAGCCTCTGTGTAGTCTCTTTTAAAAACAAGCCAAGCTTTTATTTTTTTTCCTATCCATGATCAGAGATTCTCTTCATTACCCCAGTCTTTGGAAGGGTTCTGAAGTTGGGGAAATTCATGTACGTGCTGCAAGACTTTCCCAAGACTCTGCAGAAGAGAGTTTGAAACTCGGAACAGGGGAGAGCTGCAGAGGGGTTAATTAAGGCAGTGGTGTCTGGCAACTGAGCTGCTCTACCTTCAAACCGAGTTCACAGTGGCCTATACCATTTATACATAAATCAACAACCAAAACAGAATTTGCTCAAAAATCACACTCACGCTTACTTTAAGGAATGTACTCCGATATTCCTTATTCTAGTATCTTGTGTATCAGTAGAAAATTGCCTGTTAAAATACCCTGTATTGATTTCACCAGTCGTCAGTGATTCACATACTGGAAATTTGTTCATGAATTATTTCTATGACTATTGTGTTCAAAAGTCCTACATTCCATGAACATAATCAAGTTCTTTTAGAAACCTTTTATTATCCTACTCCTAGGGAGAATTTTTTCCTATGGAAAATTCTTATCAATGGAAATATTATTTTTAAATCAATGATAAAGCATTATAGGGTAAGAGAACACTAAAGTAGATATGGTTTCTCATATAATTTCTATCTTATCTCTATAATCTTGCCCCCCAACGTTGCTTGTCTGGGGAAAAAAAAGTCAAATGAGGAAATTTATTGGATTTCACTCCTGTCTAGGAGTGAAAATGGCCAAGGCATAATGACATGGAATAATAGCATTTTACTTATTATAAATGAAGTGACAGGGAACTACACCCAGAATTTACCAAAGTCAACTTGAAAAGAAAAGAGGATGGAACAATGATATAACAGTTTTGACTTATTAATATAGCATTTAGCATCATATTTTTAAAGAACCATAGATATTGGTACGTAATTCCATGGCTCACCCTTAGGGTAGGTCAATACCCAAGTATACCCTACCAATTCTTTATGACTATCTTCTCCACAGTGTCCTAACCTCCAATTTATTTCAGCTAAAATATAGAGTAATAAATAATAAATATTTAATAAATAAAACATTTCACCAAATAATTGTAGAACTGTCTTCAGGGAGAGAGACATCTGGAACTATACCCGATTCACTGTTTGCTGAACTTACCTCTCAGTGCATCTCTAGAAATGTTTCTATAGAACTTCCTTAACAACTCAAACTCTTGCTCAATTAATTTCACTTTGTGTATAAAGGCCTCTCAAATGTTATCATCAATTTAATTTGAACACTATGAAAATACAGGTGCAAGGTCTTAAAAACCAGCTTTTTGAAGCTGACACTGATTCAGGATTATGAGGTCAAGGAGGCAAGCAAAACATGACTTCAGTCATATTCATGTCTATCTTGTGTATTTTTGTTCTGTGATTTGTATTTTGTTATTCTGTACTTCCACTAGGGGTAAAAGCCTGATGTTATGAGGGTTGTTTGCTTCTGTTACAGGTTTAATAGCATCTGTCATCTAACAATACCCAGCAATGAGGTTTCTGAATGAATTACCTAGATTATATTGAACTTTCCATTTTTAGCTTCTTTTTAAAAATGTAGTTGTTTTATAAAAATCTTTTCCAAACACACAATGATAATTAAATTCTAGTAATGGTTCAAAACTTTCATATGCTACTAATTTTCTAATCTTTTTAAAGAGAGAATAGTATTTCCTCTATGCCAAAGATCAGTACGAAGATGAATTATTTTGCTGTAGAAATCTGTAATATGTTGAAGAAACAAGGGACTGCTAAATGTGGCTGTCCTTTGGAATCACCGGAAAACTTTAAAAAAGTACTGAGAGCTGGGACCCACTCCCAGATTCTTTATTACTGGGGTGGGGGGAGAGGGGGTTTAGGCATCAAATGTTCTGAAAGCTCCACAGCTAATTTTAATATGCACCAAGTTTGAGAACCACTGATCTAAATATTTGATACTCAGTGAAAGATCTGAGACTGGCAAGCATCAGCTTTACCTGGAAATTTGTTAGAAAAGCAGAAGCTTAACTCTATCCACAGTATCAGGAACACATCCGGAATTCTTTTTCTATGAAAATAAGGGACCAGAACTTTTCCATCCTTTCCAACTTTAAAATTCACATTCTATAACCTAAATAAGATACTGAGAAGCACTTTTAAACTTAGCTAGAATTCTTAACCCATATAAATTAGAGACCATTCCATTCTCTCCAATTCCACAACTCTCATTCCAAAAACCTAAATAAATGCAATGCTGAAGGAATTTGAAAAATTGTGTCATAATTCCATCCTCATACCTTTCCATGCACTTTCTCCTGCCTAGAATTCCTGTTTCCTTTCTCTTTCCTTATTGGAACACATCATTCAAGACTCCTTTATGAAGCACATCCTGAAAAATAATATAGCTTTTCTCTAAAATTCTATTGTTGATATAATCAATTCCATAGAGTTTAGTACACTGTTTCTTTCTATTATGACTTATGTATTATCTTGTTTTCCAATCAAATAATGAGTGTCTCCAGTGAGAAATCATGTTATGTTCCTTTTCTAGCCTAACTTAATGTCTAACCTTAGTGAGTTATATATTGTTAAAATGTATATGGGAAGTAAAATAAGTTTTTACCACTCTCACCGAATTCCTTGTTCAAAACTAGCCCATTATTAACCTTTCCACATAATGTAAACTCACAATGCAAACATCTTACAGGTTCTTGAACATCTAGGTAAATCACAATTGGCTATGACTTTAGACTCCTACTCTTTTCTTCCTGCTTCCCTGAGGCTTGCCAGACTGAGGATAAAACTGCTTCAAATAGCATAGAAACTCTACAGAACAAGCCTCTGCTAAATAGTCCTACAGTATACCTGTAGTCGACCTCTCATATTCTTTAGCTTCATGCCTGTCTTACTCACCATTACGTTTCTATCATAGTGTTTGGCACATAGTGGGCATATAAGTGAATTATAAACAGTCTGTCAACAAACTATGTAGGAACAGGCAATTTTGAAAATATACTGCTGAGCTCATGACAAAATTTAGAAGTATGATTTTTCTTGTAATAGCTCCTTTATAATTTTTCTTGATATGTATATATTTCTTTTTTTAAAGATTTTATTTATTTGACAGAGGGAAAGGGAGAGCACAAGCAGGGGGAGCAGCAGACAGAGGGAGAGGGAGAAGCAGGCTCCGCACTGAACAAGGAGCCTGAGGTGGGACTCGATCCCAGGTCCCTGGGATCATGACTTGAGCCAAAGGCAGATGCTTAACTGACTGAGCCACCCAGGAGCCCTATATATTTCTTTTTATGACACAAATAACACAATCATTGTAGGGCGCCTGGGTGGCTCAATCGTTAAGCATCTGCCTTTGGCTCGGGTCATGATCCCGGGGTCCTGGAATTGAGTCCTGCATCGGGCTCCCTGTTCAGCAAGGAGTCTGCTTCTCCTTCTGCCCCTCCCCTGGCTCGTATTCTCTCTCAATCTCTCTCTCAAAAATAAATAAAATCTTAAAAAAAACCCCAAAAAATAAAAACAAAAAAACCCCCACAGTCATTGTAGAAAACACAGATTAGGTAAAATGAAAAAAAGATGTAATACCTGAAATTGCATAACTATTGTTAACAGGTACATGTCTGTCCAGATCACACATATATATATATATATGTATATATATATATATACACAAATAAATACATATATATTTATATACATAAGCTATATATACTATTTTACATATATAATATGTATATACATATATATACATATATCTATTAAACCCATGTACTGTTTTAAGCAGAAGATCACACTTGATCTACTGCTATGTACTCTGCTTTTATTCAATTAAGCATATATCAAAGCATCACTCCAGCCAACAAATCAATTCATAATAAAATTTGTTTATGATGGTTACATTAATGGACGTGCCAAAATTTATTTAATCAATTACTTAGGCTTGGAAGATTATGTTATTTCTACTTTCGGTAATTATAAATAAAGCTATGATCAACAATCTCTATTACCAATTGTCCAAAAATTTCCTTAGAATAAAAATCAGGAAGCAGGTTTGCTGATTTTAAAAGTTAGGCACATTTTTAGGGCTTAAGATAAAACAGTTTGCCAAATGGACTTTTAGAAGTTTGTTACAAATGTGCTCTCTTGCCAGGGGATGAGAATTGTCTAAAACATTTAATCAGCAATGCAGCCAGCTCTATTCTTGGCTATAATATTTATGAAATAGTTACACAGTGTGAATAATCGATGCAGTTGGAAAATACTCACGTTCTTTTTGAGGATCGATTTCAGGTTGGAATGATCGAAACTCATAATATGGTATCTCACGTTTGAATATGGATGTAAGAATATCATCAAGTTCATCAATGTCTTTCTGTTTTCAAATGAAAAGGAAACTTCTCTTAGTTCAATTATTTACATAGAAACTCATCTTAGTGCAACATAATAAAAATTATTAGCTGGAGTAAATACTGGTTAATATTTCTAATAAGACTGACACCTCTTTTGAAAAGTACAAAACATTAGGGGCTTGACTAAAACTCAGTTATTTTTCTTAATTATTTATTTATTTGAGAGAGTGAGAGAGAGAGCATGAGCTGAGGGAGGAGCAGAGAGAGCAGGAGAAGCAGACTCCCCACTGAGCAGGACCCAGGGATCATGACCTGAGCTGAAGACAGATGCTTAACCAACTGAGTGACCCAAAAGTCAGTTATTAAAACAACGGAAAAATAGATGCAATAAATAAAAGTTTTTGTGTCTGGGTGAATAACTTTATTTAAATATTTACTAATTTTAACAAAGTATTACAGCAGATCAATGATAACACTGGAATTTGTTTAAAAAATAAATTCTGTTAAAATACATGTTACATTTTAATAAATGAGGTAATAAAATGATGAGTCTGGTTTTTCAACTTAAAGATCAGAAATGGTACAGTTTTAAATTGATTATTTCATTCCTGGGTTAAAATGAGGGAGAATATTCATCTTGGTCTCCCCCTGCCCCCAGCTATAGAATAACTAACTATATGTCTACTCTATTTCCCTAAACTGAGCATTTTCGGATGAGCCATGTAGACTCATACTACCGGTGGCAAACCCATTACAGACCCACCATTCTTTTAAAATTGTATTTTGTGAGCTATTGACTGTGACCGATTTGACTTGAGACATAGAGAACTGTATCTGAGGAGGTGGGCCAATCAACAAAGCCATCAGGTAGAGAGAGGTTTGTGGAACAAAAGTTCCTAATTAAGATTTTTGTATGATTTCCAAGTAAAATTAGACTTCTTACCAATACACAGTCACAGAAATTAAATGCATGGATTGAAAAAAAAAGACATTTTTGTTACTCTATTTCTTTCAATAAATCTGTGTGCCTTAAATAATAAAGTGGTCCGGGCTTCTCTGGATTTTTAAAAGTCCTCCTTAAAAGTGGGGAGAGACGATGAAAGTCTTCTCAACTTATACCTATAGAATGCCAAGCAAAAACAACATTAATCTTCTTCATGCTATGGCTATGGACTATGTGAAGCCATTAGCTCTGGAGCATTTTTTTTTTTTTTAAAGGGAGGAGAGATTCAACAATAAGTTCTGCCTTCAAGAAATTCATGGTCATCTAATTACATATCGGCAATGAATTGAGTTCTAGGTACTATGATAGAAAATCTTCATGGGTCAAGTACGGTACAGGCAAAAGGGGGATAGCTCAGTTCCACACAGGATGAAATGGTCAGAAAAGGCTGACTAGGGGACATGAGCTAAATGGAGATTGCCATGCACATAAAGAGCATTCTGGACTAAAGGAACAAATTGCATATAGTCGTGGAGATATCATAGAGCATGATCTGGTTAAGGATTTTAGGAATTTCCATGAAACTGCAGAAGAATGAGAGAGAAGGAAGTGGGCATTTCAAAAAGTGTTTTGTATATATAATAAAAAGTTCGTAATTCAACGTGTGAGAAACAAGGAGTTGTTTAAGGCCTATAATAGTTAACATGGAAATGTTTATTATGTGGATTAAATTAGGCTTATTTACATCACTGGCAATATATTTACACTTTCTGTATACTAAAGCTAAAAAAGAACATGTCTCAGCTATACGAACTAATGAAAGAGACCATGAAAATATTAAAATCATAACATTAGTTTATAAATATTTTTTAAAAATTGTGCCATTGGCCACGAGAGTTCTGCATAGGTTATTATCTAGTTAATGATATCTGTATGAGGAGATAGACTTAGTATTTCTTCCCCAAAGTATACAAGATTTAATACAGACATATTGAGTTACCACACTCATGTATAAGTTAGGCATAAGATCACCTCTGAGATTCCTTCCAGTTCTGAGATTCTGAGACACAGATGAGAATTCAAAAGAGCAAGAGTTCCCAGTAGGAATCTGAGAAGTACCATTTCTTCCCCTGAGGCACTGTGACACTTTAATGTGAGAAATGTTACCGCTTATAACACTGAATTTAAAAAATGCAGTAGCAGTGTTTTTAAAATCAGAAGAAGAAGAAAAAAACCTTCACCATGTGGGCAATTATTTAATTAGGAAAGAATGTAGATACCTTTTAATATTCCAGTCTACCATAACTAGTTGAATCACGTCTATTTTCCATTTCACAAAAAAAAATGGTATAGGACACAAAACAAACATACGAAAAATCACAGAAATGGCTATTAAAAATAATCCCAAAAGGATCTCTCCCTAGAAGATATCCTAACTAGAAAAATCTGATATGAGCAGTTATGCTTATTTTTAAATTTCAAGGACACAAATAGGCATCCTTTCTAAACACTGACATTGAAATTCAAAAATGCCATAAATTTTCCTCTCCTTAAAATAAATTGTGCAACCTAAAACATACTTAATGAGATTGATACAATGGTTGTTCAAATAAAGAGATTAAAATAGAGTAACTTAACATTTATTCAGCAACACTTACAAACATCCTAAGTTTTTAGTTACCAAGGAGCATGTGAAAATTAGAGTAGAATGAAATGATAAAATTATGTTGACACTAGTATTTGGTTATAATAAAAATTATGTATATATAAATAATATAAACATATACATATGCATTTTTGTTTAGATCTATGCCTATCAAGAATATTAGAAAAAGAATTTAGAAAAAACTAAGCTATGACAGAAAGATACTACAAAATAATAACTTTGTACATATGAAATAAATATATAACTTTCTCCAGAATTCTTTCAGTGTCATGTGAGGAAATGTGGGATTAATTAATGTACTTTTAAAAAAATTATTCACATACATTTTATAAATCACGACTCTATCTGAATCTGAAGATACATATATATATGTGTATATATATGTAGTTATTCCTGATAAACGACTTTATTATAAGTATTTCTTCCTAAAAGAGAAAAATATATAAAATATCTGCTTTAAAAGATATTTAGAATTATGGAATTCCACTTCTGAAAAGATGGAGTAGTTGTACTTTCTCCTTTTCTTCTACTTAAATACAACTAAAATGTCCACATTTTAATAGAAAATCAATGGTTATACCAAGAACCAGGAAGATCTCTAACTGAATAAAAAGAGGCAATCAATAAATGTCAATACCTAGAGGACAAAGATTTTAGAATTACCTAAAAAAGATATTAAGACAGTCATGATAAAAAGCTTCAACAAGCAAATACAATAATTCTTGAAATAATTTTTTTTAAAAAAGCTTCAGCAAGGAAATACAAACTTTTGGCAAAGAAATAGAAAGTATAAAAAAGAATCAGTTGGGATTTTTAGAACTGAAAATACAATAATCAAAATAAAACCTCCTGTGGATGGGCTCAACAGCATAATGCAAGGGGCAAAGGGAAGAATCAGTGAACTTGGAGATAGAACAATGAAATATACTCAATCTCAACAACAGAGACAAAGAAGAAGGAAAAAAAAATAAATAGTGTCAGGGACCTGTGAGATTATAACAAAAGATTTAACATTCTTGTGATCAGAATCCCAGGAGGAGAGAAGAAAGAGGCTGGGCATGAAAAAGTACACAGAGATAGTGGCTGAAAACTTCCTGGATTTACCAAGAGATAAACCTACAGACTGAAGAAACTGAGCAAACCATAAACAGGGTAAAGCCAAAGAATTCTATTCCAAGAAACATCATAGTTATACTTCAGAACATTAAAGACAAAGAAAAAAATTTGAATGAGAAAACAATACCTTACCCTACAGGGTAAAAACAATTAGAAACATAGTAGTAGTAGTAGAAAGAAGTGGCACACTATTTGTCAAAAATTAAAAGAGAACTATTAACCGAGAATCATGCCCAGCACAAGCATTTTTTAGGAATGAAGTGGAAATCATGACATTCTCAAATGAAGGAAAAGAGGAAATCTGTTGCCAGCAGATGTGCCCTACAATAACGGATAAAGGAAGTTCTTTAAACAGTAAGGATATGATAAAAGAAAGAATCCTGGAACATGAAGAAGGAAGAAAGAACATAGCAAGTAAAAAATATAGGTAAATACAATGGGCTCCCACTTCAAGAACCTAACAACAACAACAAAAAAATTAGAACAAACTGAAAGCAAGCAGAAAGAAGAAAATTATAACTAAAATGCAGAAATCAATGAAATAGAAAACATAAAATAGAAAAAAGTCAATATAACAAAGAGATAATTCTAAAAGATTAGTAAAGCTGACAAACCTCTAGCAAGACTGAAGAAAAAAGAGAGAAGACACAAATGACAAATGTCATGAATGAAACATGAGATATCACTACAGACCCTGCAGACATCAAAAGGATAGTAAGGAAGTACAGTGAACAAGTCCACACACATAATTTTGACCAGTTAGATGAAATGGACAATTCCTTGAAAAACACAAACCAAACACAAACCAAAACCAAACGCATAATCTCTATTATTTCTTTCAAATACATTTGCATCTGTAATTTCTAGTAAATAAAAGTTTAAATAAATACAAACAAACCAGGAAAAAAATGAACCAGAAAAATAAATAAAAACAAATCAGGAAATATTCATTACACAAAGCTGAATTCCCTGAGATAAGTATCTATTTACATAGCAGCACCCTTTCAAAAAGTCTGATGGTGCCTCTTTCTTGAATAAGGGGCATCAACACAGCTTGGACATGACTGCATTGAGAGATTGTCCTTAATAGGATTTTAGAACAATATCATATAATCGAAGCAGTGAGGAGATATTTCAGATGTTTGGACTGGTACGAAAGGCTGTATGTTGCAAGTGTAATACAAGTCTATATAGTGAAACAGACTCAAAAGAGTTGAGGTAGTAATATTAACTAAATGCTGGGCACCTAGAATATGCTAGGCTTTATATAATTTGTCTCTAATTTTTATAACATTCCTGCATGGTAGATTTTTTAAATGCCTTTTTTAATAGATGTGATAACTATGGTACAAAAAACTTAGTAATACTCGAAACTGCAGAGCTAGGAAGCGTGACATCAAGAATTTTAACTTATGCCTTTACATTCTAAACACACTGTACTTAATACTACATTCTTGCCATGGAGAAAAGAATAAAATCTGACACAGTGTTTGAATAAAGAATAAATTATGGTCCCATAGTTTCGTTATGGACACTGAAGTTCCAAACATCATATATTTAGCCAGAAAATGGAAGGAAAGGGGCATACATGGAAGGGGGATGGTAAAGTGGGCACATCTGTCAGTCACATCTATTCCTTTTTTATTTTTAATTATGTTATGTTAGTCACCATACAATACATTATTAGTTTTTGATGTAGTGATCCACGATTCATTGTTTTCATATAACATCTATTCTTTTTTTAACCACAAAAGCAAAAGCTCCAAAGATGTCCCCTTGTGTCTCATTGCCTAAAACTTAGGTGAAAACTCTAGCTGCATGGGTAGTTAAAAATGTGAGAATCTGGCTTGCCCAGCTTTCCCAGCAGAGGCGGGCAAAGAAGAGGGCTTTTAAGCTTTGACAGTGGCTGATGAAACCTGCAAGGCTGGCCACAGAATATTAAAGTAATGTTACAGATCTGGTAGAGAAAGACGGTAATAGTTTTAAAGTACCTCGATGAGCAAGAGAAACAACTTGAATGAAATAACCATAGGAGGGTTGTAAAATGTTATAGGAGACACAGCCCATTTAATGATTCCATTTTACTCTTTACCTTCAGATATCTAAAAGGAAAGTCAACGGTTGAGCTGAAAACATGTTCTTTTTATTATAACAAATTATTATGCTTGTTTAAGTTTAACTAGTAAAAGAAAGGTCACTTCGTCTGTTCTGTTGTTCATAATATGTGCCACGAAAGTGAGCCAAAATAGCCATATAAAGGGGAATTTGATAGCTTACATAATAACTCTTAAACCAAATTTCCTACTGCAGCTTGTAGAGAAAATGACAGGTGAAGGAGCAAAGCAAATACTGCCGGGGTTACGCAAAGCCTTTTCTTTCTTTCTTTCTTTTTTTTTTTTTTTTAACTTTATGAGTATTTAACTATAAGCAGTTAAAGGAATGATCTAAGTAAGTGGATAGGGTAAGATAAAGGAGTTATTTTTCTTTGTCAAATTAATTTTTCTAAGTTTTGAGTGAGTCAGTTCTTAGAATTTCAACCTATATCTGACTACAAATGCAAGAGTAAATATGAAAATATAAAACAATGCAGTTTAACACTCCTTTCAAATATGTTATGTTTACTATTGGTTCAGTATTCAGACTTACGGCATCTCTTTGCATAACATGAAAATGATATTATAATAAGAAAAAAATGTTTTGAGATCTGAGAAACCTGTGTTGAAATTCCTGCGCCAGGACTCATTAGCTATGGACCTTAATAATACTTAGCTGACAAAATTATTTAAGAGTTTAAATGAGTAAATATGTAAAATGTCCAGTATATATTAATTCCCTTTTCTCTAAATACCATGTTGTGAGCTCTCATAACCACTCACGAAATGTAATCACTGTGATTTAGAATGGCACAGACTGCTCCCCAAACTGGCTTTTGTAGCAACTGAAGAAAATAGTTTGTTTTTTCTTTCTAAATTTTTAAATTAAATGGCACGTATCTTCTAAATCAATTAGAATGTAGGTTTTGCTATCGTGGTACTGAGACCCAAAATGCCAGTAGCTTAAACAAGATGGAAGCCTATTTCTCTTTAACACGAAAGCCTAGAATTAGGCAATCTGATTAAGGGATCCAGGCTCTATTTGGTGCACTGCTGTCCTTCCTCCTCATAGTCCTAGATGGTTCATCCCTCACTCCCTTGTTGTTACTGCAACCAGTTAGAGAAAAAAGTCAGTGAAGGAGAGACTCCATCCTTCTTTGAAGGACATGATCAGAAATGTGCACATATCACTTCTACAGACATGCTGCTGGCCATTGGTTATGTACTTAGATGGCTACACCTAGCTCCAAGGGAGTCAGGAAGTGCAGTATTTACCCGGGCAAGCATGTGCCCAGATAAAAGTTATATGTAAGAAAGGAAAAAGAAATTCTGGGGAACAAATAGAAGCTTCTGCCATCTCCATCAGTCATGCATAAACACCATAATTTAGTAAACGCAATCTAATAAAGTTTAAAAAAAAAAACTTTCCTAGAAGTTGACTGAAGCTTGATTACGCTGAATTTTTCAATAACAACCCCCGTTTACATAATGTCAAAAAGCCTCAAAGCTTTAATTTGACCAAACCTGAACAGACTCATTAATAGACATATTTAATGACATTAATGATGAAACAAACAAAAGACCAGTTCTCCTAATGCAGGCAGTAGAAAGAGCAGTCATAAGAACCATGACTCTTTTCACCCTTACCTCCCTTTAGCAATTATTTTGTAACAACTTACTGTTAAAGATGTAATAAGATCAATTTTAAAACAAAAATTGCACTAACATATCCAGAGAAATGCCTTTCAAAAAAGACTTCTCTAAATGATGCCATGATTTCCTAAATTTTTGAAATTATTTTTTGAGTTGTTTTAGGTACTAGTTCCCAAGGTAGGCTGTTAGAATTGGTCTCATTGTTTTATACTCACTTGGTTGTTCCTTTGTCTTTCCCTTCTTTGCCCTGCTCTCTCTACTTTAGTCAGAAAGAGCACTCCGTCAGCCAACAGTCCAATAACCTGAGCTCTGAAAAAAGGTTGTGCCTGTACTACGGGGAAGCCGGTGGCTGTTGGAATAAGGGGCTCTGATAGCTGGGTCACTTCAGTTTGGGTGGGTACCTTAATGTATAAAATGCTTTCACCCTCTCATTCTTTCACCCAACAAAATAGGTATTCAGCAGCTGTGTGTCTGGCAGCGTACTTGGCTCTGGAGATGAAACAGGGAACCAAATAGACAGTATCTCTGCCCTAAATGACCTTGGAGTTTAATGAGAGGCAGATATTGACAAATATTACACACGCAGATGTCCAATTAGAATGTGATCAGCACTACAAAGAGATACATAGGGAGATGTACAAGGTCAAGGGATGCTTCACTGAGGAAGAGAAGCTGGAATTAAAATTTGGAGGATGAATTAGAATTAACTAGGGAAGTCAGTGAGGGGAAAGGAGATTGGGAAAAAGTTTCAGTTAGAAAGAGGAGCATTTATAAAGGCCCTGGGGTAGGAGATTAGGAACCAAAAGTCCAGGAACTGGAAGCTGGCTAGTGTGTCTGGAGTGCAGAGAGAGAGAAATGAGAGTGAGATCAAGCTGGAGTGAAAGAGAAGGGACAGCGTCTATAGGGCCATATTGTTCATGTTAAAGATTTTCTTTTTTTAATCCATACAACCTTTGGAATCTACTGAAGGGTTTGAGTAGGAGCATCGCCTGCTGAGATCTTTTTAAAAGAACCCCTCAGACTATGGACTTGAGATAAGTAGGTCAGGTGCAAGAACACATGGTGGGGGACCAGTTAGGAGCCCACTGTAGTTTAGGCACAAGGAAAGGCAGAGGACTGAGGTGTTAGAACTGGAGGGATGTGGAGAGAAGTGAGCAATATGCAGTGAGTAAAAGTGATACGGATTGAATTTGTCGGGTGAGACAATAGAAGGTATTAAGGAGACGCTTATGTTTCTGGTGTTTAAACTGGATGATGATGCCTATCCCGAGGCAGAAAGACTGGGCCTTAAAGGAAAACCACATTTGGATTGTATTTTATAAGTTAATGAGCTAACCTGCCAAGTGAATATTTATCAAGAAAGGAAGAGAGTCTAAGAATCAAAACACTGAAATTGAAACTATTTTCTAGATCACAGAAAGAAGAGATTACAAAGGGTATTGAGAAGAAAAGGCAAAGACAGGAGAAGGAAAACCAGAAAGATAGGGCTTCTTGAAAGCTAAGGGGAAAAAAATAATCAGAAAAGTGAGTTTGGTCAATGGTGTCAGTTGCTGCTGACAGTCAAGTTAAATTGAACAAGAAGGATATCCACTGGATTTGTTGTGTGGGACTTGAGCAAAATTGACATACTATATTTGTTTGTGTGCTGATACTTAAGGTAATAAGGTGGATGGCTAAATGGCTGACAGGGGGTGGGGTGGGAGAGGCAGGATTCTTAGAAGTTGAATTTTCCTTGTCAAAAATTTCTTTTACTTCATTTCCTGCGTCTTGATGCTGTTTACTGTAGAAGCATAGTTCATGAATGCTAAACACAATTTAGAGTTCCCAGATTACATATTTACTTTATTTATCTTATTGTTGATACTATAACTATTATTGGTAAAGAGGCCCACAGAATGCATAATGACTTTTTAAAAAAATGCCAACAAACGCATTTTGCCACAAGGATTTTTCAGTCTTCTACTTTCCAAAGGATTACTGATGATTTGCGATTCATTCCAGAGGCAGATTCTCTCATTTTCTCTAATTGTCTTGTTATGAATAATAGCTACGGAGGAATATTGTTAACTGTATTTGGCTTGTGCTTTGTTTTCTGGATTGTTTAAAAACATTCTTTATGGTTGAAGAAGATCCAAAGCCTCTAAAGACCTAGCTAGTATATGCAGAGGGCTGCACTTGAATGAGGTCGCTTACGGACAGCACTCACGCAGACACACAGACATCCTCTGCAAAGGGCAGCCAAAGCCACCCCAGTGATAAGAGGAGAGAGGAATGTAAAAGGCAAATTGGGAGAAATAAAAAATGGAGGGAGTATTTATTTCCACTGAGTAAGCAGAAACTATAAATTAAAGTGGCATTAATAAGATATATTCTAAACAGTTAAACATAAGCTAAAATGAATGGGGCCAATATGGACTGATAATGGCTTATAAGATAGAGAATTAACAAGAACTAAAAGTATGGTTGTGTTCATGGCTAAGTAACTGCACTCAGAAATATTTATTTCTTTCCCCTAAAACAGCTGCTATATCTGCTGTTAAAGTTAACCAACTTATTTGTTTTTTCCTAAATAAGTAGATGAAGGTACTAAGTGGCATGTTCCCGTTTGACTCAATAATTGGTAACTGAACTGGGGATTGCTGAACTACCCAAATAAGGCATCTTTAACCATTTTAAGTCTGAACTACCCAAATAAGGCATCTTTAACCATTGCTGAATCGTTATCACAGGTGGAGACATGGCACAAAATATCACTTATTTTATCAGTAAAATTCAAGTTTCAATAAATATGCCTTATTCTTACTGATCCATTCTAATTAGGGGCATAAAATATGAAAAATGAATCCAGAAATAAATGCCCAAATTGCACTTTATTTTTTCTTCCCCTACCCATTTCAAATATTTCATCAGAAATAGGAAACATGTAATAAAAGTGGTGAAAGATACATGAAATTCACATCACTTCCTTCTCTGCTGGGAGAATTGGGAAGAAGTGCTAATACAAGTGAAATAAAGGCTGCATCAAGAACCCACATACTTGCAAGCCAATGTTCTTTGGTGACAGCAGTCGCAATCCCCAGTTGAAGTATTTTTTTTTTCTTGGCATAAAATTGTGGACTATTTGAGTCCGAAGTGGCCTTGGAGATCATATATTCTAGCTTCCTCACTGTACACATGAGGAAATCCCTCTCACACTAAGGAGAATGAGCTCTCATGAAGTGACTGCTGATTTGGTTAAAGAATCTAACACCTGCTCCTGCCCCATCCGGAACTGAATGATTCTCCTGTGCTATGCTGTCGCTTTCCAGGAAAGGGAAAGAAAAGATAACATGCAGCCTTTTGAAAGAGAGAGAAGACTGTAGGCATTTTTTTTTTTTTTTTTGAGTATCAAACATTTCCTTAATATTCAAAAGAAAGGCAAGACTGGAATCTGGAACCATATAGCTGTTAAAAGTCAGTAATGATCTACATGATGAACATACGGTTCATTACTGAGGTAGAACATGAAAAATTTATAGCACAAATTCTTCACTTTTCTGGTATCCAGGGCCTCTGAGCATTCTTCATTTTCATAAGTATCAGATTCATTTATTCAATTTGAGAAATAAATAACTGTATTTTAAGAGGACGGTTTTCATTCTCTTCTTATCATTTACATACCTATAGTTTTCCACTTATGTTTTTAATTAGCACTAGAGGACAAAGCAAGCATTTGTGTTTTCCCATTTTTGTCTCATGGTGTCTCATGGGTCAGGAGCTAATTGTGTGAAAGTAACTAGGTATAGCCTGGTGATGGGTATTGAGGAGGGCACGTTCTGCATGGAGCACTGGGTGTTATGAACAAACAATGAATCATGGAACACTGCACCAAAAACTAATGATGTAATATATGGTGATTAACATAACAATAAAAAATTAAAAAAAAAAAAAAAAAGAAAGTAACTAGGTATGCAAAGATGAAAAACACAATGCCCATACCTTAAAGAAGGGGGAGGGAAGGAAGAGCTGAGTATGTTCTAAGAGTGAGCAATCCTGGAGGGCTAAAACATAGGACTCATGGAGAGAATTAAGAAGACATGGAGGGAGGGGCACCTGGGTGGCTCAGTCATTAAGCGGTTGCCTTCGGCTCAGGTCATGATCCCTGGGTCCTGGGATCAAGGCCCGCATCGGGCTCCCTGCTCCGTGGGAAGCCTGCTTCTCCCTCTCTCACTCTCCCTGCTTGTGTCCCTGCTCTCGCTATCTCTCTCTGTCAAATAAATAAATAAAATCTTAAAAAAAAATAGAAAGAAGACATGGAGGGTATACTGTCATAAGAGCTGATGTTGGGAAAGATTTGTGGCTCTGCAGGCTGGTGTGCCATTCAGAGGAGTTTGGACCTTATCCAGTGAGTCACCAAAAGTCTGTAGCAAGGGAGTGGCTTAGATAACACTGGCGTTATGGAGAAGTATAGTTTAGAGACTAGATGCACTTGCACCCCTTATCAACAGGAGCTGATGATAAGAAGAAAGATGGTGTCCACCAGTCTTTCCAAGAAGACAAGGGCCTAAAAAAAATTACTGAAAGGCCTTGGGATGAATCTCCTGAAGAATTCTTTAAGGAAGATACCTGCTAACTTTTGAATTTAACCTTGTGAAAAAACTAACATTTAAGAGAACTATTTACAACTACAAAGTTCCTCATGATATCAGAGTTCCCTATGCCTGTATCTTCCCTCATCCCAACTGTAGCTGGCTTCATACTGTATAAAATATTTGTAAGCAGCAAACCAAAGATTGAAACATATACATAATTTAATAAAAACTGGAAATGAAGTGTACCCTAACATGAAGATGAATCTAAGATTTCAGTAAGTATAAAGCAAACCGTGCAAAATGATCAATACATGCAGCACAAAGATATCATTGTACCAACAAGAAATACAACAAAGAAGAATTATGTGGTACCACTTCAAAAACTCTTTTAATGAATAGGATGCTAATGCTTTGACCAATAATTGCTATGTTCCTTTAGCACCTAATTGGTTTCTTATATTGTATCTAGTTGTTCCTATACAAAGTTAACTTTATTTTGACCTAATTTGGTTTCTTATATTGTATCTAGTTGTTCCTATACAAAGTTAACTTTATGGTTGTCCCCAGATGCTTCTGTAAATAGGATGAAAATCTCAAAGGTTTTAATTATCTCAGTTAAATGGGAGTTACTAGTATTTCTAACCCTAGTACTTGAATTCTAATTATCTTCCCAAGTTGGGCTCTGGATTTTTTTCATTTTTCATTCAATCTCTCTTAAATTTGTTGTTTTAGGTAATGCTCTGGAAATTGTACCTTTATGAGGCTACATGCTGGGATTTAATATCTATCTGAAAAAGATGAAATGATTTAGGAAACAGTTGGATAATTAAGCTGATTTAGGTAAACTATTTAAAACCTAATGGACATCATTAAAAATAAACTAAGAAAATCAAATATCTCATCATTTCTTTTCTCAAATGCACAGAATGGTCATTTTGCTATATGCCCAACAGCTTTTAAACAATAATATGAAGTCTCTTATTATAAGTTCTAAGATTACTGAAAAATAAAACCACAGATTTCTCATTAGTATTCCTTTCCTCAAATTCACAGATTGTTCACATTATTATATGCCCAATAGCTTTTAAATGATTACAGGCAGTATCTTACTACTAATTTTTAAGATTACTTAAATCACATCTGCCATTAAAATTTACAGGAAAACTCAGGATGGCTCTTACACCAGGCCATTCCAGCGAAGTAGATCAGATACTGAAAAAACTGAAATCTGCTGGTATATTTTCTTACAAATACATGATAACTAGAGTGAATAAAATGACAATGAATATTGTTCTTTGACTAGAGATGTTCAGTGAATTATCTGCAAAATATCCAAATTTCCCAATTAAGTCACAGAGTAGCAAGCATATGAAAAAAACAATTACTGTAATGTTCTATGCTGGCACGGAAAAGCAAACCTTTTTGCACATTTTAAAAAATATAATCTACTTGGGAACAAAGCCAAATGTCAAAAGGGAAATCCAAATGCCTGCAAGCAGAAGCCCAGTGGGGGCTGGGCTGTCTCCTTTGAGGCCAAACAACCCTAAAACACACCAAGGAAATGCCCCTGCTGTTCCTTCTTTTTCATCAGGGATAGAGCCTGCTTTTCACTATCTCCACGAATTCATACTAGGGATAACTTAAATGGTCCAGATGCCAGTGGACTGGAGAACCCCACGTCATTCCTGGTCTAAGCTTTGATGGAGGCTGACCGAATTGTAGCGTTTTCCCTCCTTCAGGCCTGCGATAGTACAGCTCAGTCTGGTCCGGGATCTCAGTCTCAGAATTTGTTCGATCTAATTTCATGACACGTCTAGGTCCCCTGACAACAGTAGCAAAACTCGTAAGCCTATCTTAAGTGGTATAGGTTAAACTAAATCTCCTAATGTCTCTTCTTACCATGCTGTGGTCTGCTGTCACCAAGTTAGAATAATTCTACCTCTCAGTACTCACTTAGGTTCAAAGGGACTCTCTCCTGAGAGTAAAAGCCTGAATCAAGCTGTGACTGTCCAGCATCCTTCCTTATGCTAGGCCACCAGGGATAGGTGAAGAGGAGAATCCTAAGATGTAATCGTAACGCTTTCTCACCTCTCATTTCTGACACCCACCGAGGGTGAAAAGGAAATAGTATTTTCTAGTTATCTGAAAATGATCCAAAACAGTTTGTATTCACTCAAAGCTGTAGAAGAAACCATGACTTGGCAAAATAAAGCACTCTGAAAAATTGCCCAGGAGTCATACATTATATTTAATCTTCTTGCATACAAAAAGTTTTTTTCTCCCCAAAGGCAAAATCCACACAAAAATGTGTTGGGGGGGCTACTTTACCTCTATGCTAACTGAATACTGATAATGCATATATCACTTTTGCTAATCTTTTTGCAGTGAATGGAATTTTTAAAGTGGAAGATAAGGTAGATTTGTCACAATAAAATGAAACAATCCATATTTCAAGCTAATACTTTTGTTTTTGCTTTGCAATTACAATATAGACATTTTGTCAAATGTCCTCCGACTACCAGTTTGACAAATGGTACTTTATTCCCTGAACCTTCTCTAAGACATTTTTACCTTTGCCATTGTTCTAATAGAAAAAAATGTGTCACACAAAATAAATAACAAAGCCTCCAATTTCAGACTAGTTTAAACAGATAAGGTTTCATGACAACCTGTCAGTCACACTATCATTGATGGTTTCGTTATAGAGTGTTTTGTGGTAAATTTGAAGATCTCATTGTTTAGCTACCTCTTTTTCACTTTTATTCCCTTTTACCCTCCCCATCCACTGCCAAAAACCCAAGGCAATTAAGTAAGAGTATAATCTAATTATCAAGTAGCTATAAAAAGAAATGCCATTTAGTTCACTCTGAATACGTGATGGAATAAGCACATAAAGGATAAACGTTCCACATTAAACAAGGTTTCTCTCTTTTGAAAGTGGGTCAGGTAACAAAAAAACAAAATAAAATGCAGAAATTAAACCAATGGTTTAAGATGAATCAAAATACTATTGTTGCATTCCATACCCATGAGGGCATTGGCGTTCACTGGTAACTGTTTCAAACAAGGGCCTTTTGAGAAGACTAGAAACCCCTCACCAAGTCCTCCTTGCTGAGTAATGCTTTGTCACCCTGGAGAAAGAACCTGGGGCTTGAAATTGCCTCTTTGCACACTTCCTTGAAAATCTGAGCAGTTCTGGAATTCCTAATAAACACTATCAATTTAGAGCAATAATTTTCACTATCGGGTAACAGTAATAAGTGAAACTAAGAAAAACACACCAAGCTTGGAAATTTCCACATGAAAATAACAATTCCTAGATTAATGCCCTAGGCTCCCTTTTTGGTAGTGTTCTTGGTTTGTCTGACTCCTGAGCCTCAACGCATCAGATGATCTGACTTTTATTTTGCACTGTCCAGATCTGGATAAAGAGGATATTCGTTTCTTAAGAGTTCTGTCTAATCCTACTGTCTTTCTTTATCTGCTCTGTGACAACTTTAAAATGAGCCCATCACAAAAGCGATTTTGTAATGGAGAACCTGTCTCCTGGTGACATTATCTGGAATGACTTGAGTTAAGCAAACTAATTCATCTGTATCTCTGCACCACAGAAGTCCGTTTCCTCCCTCACTATTGATCCATAATTCATTCTTATTCAACCAGCATTCAGACTTTATACCAAAGCATGCATTCTGTTAACAAGCATTGGCTCTTTGGCTCGTTACCAACTTCGTGGAAAGATCCACTTACCTGGCACACACCATCTCCTGGACGTGCCACTCCCAGTAGGTTTTCCATAGGCTTTGCTGTTGTAGAGTATTTCATCTCTGTTGTGGCCTTAATGACTCCATCGCAGTAGACGCGGACATTGACAGAGCCAGCAGGAAAATCTTATAAAATACAAACAAGAGCTGAGTATACAATGCATGTATCCTATTATTATATCTGTTAGAGAATATGAAGGAATATTTAAGAATTCATAACAATTTTACTGACTTCTAGCACTAAATGTTTTTTTATCCTTAGTATCCAAAGAATATAATGTACAATTTTAGACTTAATTAAATAAAACCTTACAAGATCAAAACATGCTAAAATTATGGTAAAAGCCCTAAATCCTTCCTTCCTACTACTAAACTTCTTTTTTGATGGAATCTATAATTATCTTTACATAATACTTTAGAATTTATAATGATACCATCATTCATTTAAAGTTGTGTATCTGTTAATAATCTCAAGAAAATTTGCATTAATTATAGGCAAGTTTCTCAAAATTGTATTTGGAAAGAGAAAGAGTAGAATCGATTGAAATCACCAAACTCTTATGCAACTGATTACAGTGAAAAACCCTTGGGAAGACAAGGTTTAATATCCTGCTATTTAAGTACCATTTATACTATACATTTATCAAAACTCTTTTTGTGAAAAAGTTGTTCAAAGTGACTGATATGATACCTTGTGAATTCTGCATTAACATACCAACAGAGTTAGAGTTTCCTAAGAATGTTGGGTTCCCTACGAAAGAATAACAATAATCAATCATTTCAGTAAGAAAGTTATTTTGCTTTATTTTAACAAAAGTAAACAAAATTAAGCCTTGAAATCCATTTGCTTTAAAAAATCTGACTCTCTGTCATGGAGATATTTCCCAAATTCTCCTGGAAAACTGTCACCCAGACATCTGGGGGTTGGAATATAAGCCATTTGGTACAAGACCAAAAAAGCCTGTTCTAACCTTAGGCACCTGACGAAGCTTTGAATATTTAAAAGTTTCTAAGGTTTAAGCATTTTACTTTATCTCCTGAAGAGATTAAATGACCTCTTATAATTTTGCTCAGAGAGATTTAAAGCCAGCAAAAGCAATCTTAAGCTTAATTAGATCAAGAAGCTGTAATTTTCTCTTCCCACATTGCTTGACTAGACACCTAACCTGTATTATAAAGAAAATATATGTATAAAAGTTCTCTCCTCCCAAGGTAAGTCCATCCAGTAGATAATGTAAGAGAAAATGCAACAAAAGTACATTTAATCAGCTGAAGAAGCCTACATATAGTAAAGAGGGTTCTAGAGTTACTATAGTCAAAAGAAATCAATTTTGGTAGATTTCAGAAAGACAATTTTGAAAGAAGATATTGATTTTGTTTATCAGAAAAAAGATTAGAGTTTGCAATGGGGTGTTCACTGAAAGAAAGTCAGGTGATGAATCATGAGAGATACATGATGAGGTATGTATTGGTAGCTCTTTGATATAGGATACTTAAAATATTCTAATTCTTTTAAAATCTAACATGAAAGTAAATGAACTGATTTATTCTTGATAACTTGTACCATTAGATCTATTGATAATGATGTTGATCTTAGAATAATCTTCCCAAGAGATGTCCTTTGAAGTACTGTCCTTTGCTGTATACATTTTCTTATCTATTGAATGTCAGTTATTAAATCAAGACCTTGGAGGATTCCTTATGGATTCATCTGGCTGGGAGGCCCTCCTTAAATATGTATTGTTGAATTGGACTTTTCATAAACAGCACTCTGTACCACCTGAGCATTATTTTATTTTGAGTGTGGCCATTATGATATCTACATTTTATAGCTCCTTAATAAAAATAAAAGCCAATTAATTTAAGGACTCAGAAAAGAGGGAAAGTGAATTCTGCTATTTACTATCTAAAGTCAGGAAGTAACATTTAACACTGGAAGTACACACGAATATAGGTCAAGATCACCAAACCAAGCAAGGGTACTGGAGTCAGCTATGGAGAGGAAAAAAGGCTTATAGTGTAAGAAGATGGAACTTCTTGCTCACATCAAACACAGATACACAAGAAAGCAAACTTATACAGGAGCAACAGTAAAAAAGGAACTCTACTCAAATTTCACATCTCAAGGTCCAGGCCATTTAAAATTCTTTGTCAACCTGCACTGTCTCTGGGATTTTAAGTGGTTTGTCCTTCCAGATGAGGGACAAACTGAAACAGTTTACAGAAAACATAAACTAAAGTGTTTTTGAATAGTCAGAACTACCTTCATTAATTCTTTAAAAATACATATTTCACAAATCCAGTAACTTAAGAGCTGTTTGCTTTCTGTATTTCCATTGTCTGTGACGCTGTGTTCCTTTATCAACCAACTTTAGCTCTTTATCACACGGTAAACCTTACATGAACCCACCTAGTGTTTCCATGGGAACTGAAGTCAATATGGTTTCCTTTTGATTAGAACATTATTATTAAATAAATATTGGTGGCTTCAAAACCTTTGTCTTGCCTAAAAATTGATACCAATTTAATATATTTTAAAACTGCCCTCTTCAATTATGATATTTAGAAAAATTTCTTATCAATTGTTGTTATTTTTCTACGCAGGTTAAGCATAATATTTGTCACATCCTCAAGTATTTTTCATGCTCTTTTAATGAAATATGAAATTATAATTTACATTATCCGGAACAGTTTCTTAATTAACAAAGAGATTCTATATCTTTGTGGATATTTTTACATTCCTTTCAACTTTTAATTGGTTGTCCCCACGTTGTATAAAGTATTTTTCTGGCTGAGCTACACGTATCAGAGGAATACCCTCTTCCTTCTGAGTAAACATTAGTTGATATTTCTTGTTTAAAGACTGCACATGTATTTTTATAACTTTTGGCATAAGCTGAGACTACTGCAAGTTCCTGAGTAACTTCAAATTCCTTTAGCACAAGGCAGTTCCTGTCAGTGACAAACCTGTGGATACCATTAGAAAGGTGTGTTTTTTTTAGAAAATGAAGTAATTATATGAATTTATTAAGCTGAGAGGAAAAAGAAGACAGAAGTAAAGGACATTTTCTCAAATAAAAAGAATCAGGTTAAGCTATGGAAGTGTCTGAGAAGGGAAAGATACCATTTAGAAAAAGAGCATCTTAAGATTTCTTCACTGGTTGGCATAATTGTACTTGAACATAATTTTGTTTTTTTCTGAATTGTTACCAAATTAGAAACAAACATACATTTAAAAAGAGCATTAATACGGCAAAGAGTTGGTTGGGTGGTGAAAAATCTGAGAGGTCTGAACACTATAAGTAGGTTTCAGAGTATGTGACATGCTGAGAGTATTATCACACACACACACACGCACACACTTAAAATGACTAAGAGAAACTATCCAAAGAAAGGAAGGAATAATAAGGAATAATGGTTTTATTTTTGTTTTTATTTTATTATTAGTTGGTTTTAAGAGGTACCATTTTCTAAAAGAGAATGTTAGTTGCCTATCCCAAAGTTTATTCTCTACCTTTTAGAAACAGAATCCTGATTTTATTTTATTTATTTATTTATTTTTGCTGGGCACATTGCTATCCAACTAAAAGGACTCGATTTTCTGTTCTTCCTTTCAGCTAGACATGAGCTTGGGATTAGGTCCTGATTAATGTGATATCAGCAGATGAGTCTTACAGAAACCTTCTCAATTTAATGAGGCCTTCTTTATCCCAGTGTTGTGTTGATAAACTGACTCTCCAAAAAGAAAATCAAAAAGTTCTGATTTATAGTTTTTGCCAATTTCTGTGTTGTATATACTTCCACCATGGCTGATTTCAAGTAACCAAAGTCAATGGACTGAATTGTGTTCCCTCCATCCCCCAATTCCTGTGTTGAAGCCCTAACACCCCCAAGGTGACTGTATTTAGAGATAAGGCTTTTAATGAGATAATTAAAGTTAAACTGAAGTCATAGGGTAGCGCCCTTATCTAACAGGACTGGTATCCTTATAAGAAGAGAAAGAGACACCCCCAGTTCCATGCACTGAGAAAAGGCCATAGGAAGACAGCAAGAAGGTAGCCACCTACAAGCCAAGGAAAGAGGTCTTGCCAGAAACCAATTTTTTTGTCCCTTGATCTTAGGTTTCCAGCCTCCAGAAATGTGAGGAAAATAAATTTCTCTCATTTAAGCCACCCAACCTGTGGAATTTTGTTATGGCAGCCAGAGGAGACTAATACACAAGGTAATATCACTGAATATGAAGTAGAGAAGAGATGCATAGAATTGACTTTTGCAATCCAATATGAGATGGTGCTGGAACACCAGTGCTTCATCAGGTTGCTCGAAAATTGGGAGTGATAGTAAGGGTCTTAGAAGCCATATTACTCCATGATGATTATGGCTATACCCTAGGGATTATGGAATGGTTAGCAGAAATAAGTCTGCTCTGGGACAATATTGTGAAGCTGCCATACCAGCCCTCAATACCAGCCAGATTTAGTACATGAAGTTCTGGGTATCACCCAAGAGAATACTTACAGAGAGCAAACCCCATTTTGAGTAACACGGCTGATTAAATCATGAGCCAAATGATCAGAAATCAAATCACATGAGCAATTTTTCTACACCAGAAAGAGACTGGAAGGATGGAGGCCATCGTTTAAACTTGATACATCCGGGGGCACCTGGGTGGCTCAGATGGTTAAGCATCTGCCTTCGGCTCAGGTCATGATCCCAGGGTCCTGGGATCGAGTCCCGCATCGGGCTCCCTGCTCCTTGGGAGCCTGCTTCTCCCTCTGCTTCTCTCTCTCGCTCTCTCTCCCTCCCTCTCTCTCTCCGTCTCTCATGAATAAATAAACAAAATCTTTAAAAAAAATAAAATAAACTTGATACATCCGTAATAGGGAAGGATCCCTGGTATGTTTCCACTTTAGTTTTAGATCCCTCCATCTTAATTTGGTATTCAAAGAAGTACAGAAAAATTTTTTTAGAGACTTAAATCTGTATAGACTCTTACTAGTGTGGGATAATAATTGAGATCTTTCCTGCCCCTGGAAATCACCAATGAGTTCAGGGATTATATATGAGATAACATGGAATTAGGAGTTCTGTTGAACATGATTCCTCAAGGGTGAAGGGGGATGAACAAATTTGGTGGCTTTTATATCAAGAGATATAAGCAAAGGACTGGTAGAAAAGAGGGTGTAATATGAGGACTACAATACTTAGAAAGATGATCCCCCCAATTTTTAAATGGATTAATATACCTTATCCAGAAGCTGAGGGTGAGGTATTCCAGAAAAGCCACTCCTTATGTTTAAAGGAATTGCTAGAGGGAGAGATTAACACTTTATTCCTCAGCTGGATATCTGTTTAAGTGTTGTCTTGTAACTTATTTCCCTTACCTCCAAATGTCTATAAATATTTGAAATGTAATTAGAGAAGTTATTTTATCAACAAGGAAGTTGAGACACGATTGGGACTTGTTTAAAGTTACCCAGTAAATGGCTCAAAACACAATAAAAACAGCGCTTTGGCCACTAGTTAATTGTTTCTTTGGCTACACTAAAGATTCTGGACAAATCACTAGCCTTTAAAGAGCATGCTGGACACTCTCTTATTCCATAATTGGTGTAGAGAAAAAGGAACTCTATTGTACTGTGCTATTCAGTGCTGTTCAGTGAAACTTTCCAAGAGGAATGGATATGTTCTAACGAAGCACTTGAAATATGGTTAGTGCAACTGAAGGAATTAATTTTAAATTTCATTTAATTATAATAAAGCTTAAGTAACTAGTGGTGGCTAGTGGTCAACATATTGGTCAGTGTAGCTACAAAACATAGTTCTCCACCTATGGTTTGTGACCCACTAACACAACATGGTATCAGTTTAGTTGGTTTTGACTAGCATAGAATTTCTATCTCTCTCTATATATTACCCATATGTTCTTGCATGTTGTTCACTTTTCCATTACAGTCCTTAACATATTAATCAAAGTTTTTTTAAATTCTCTGTATGATAATTCCAACATCTGTGTCACATCTAATTCTGGCCTGATATTTGCTTTATTTCTTTAGACTATGTTTTTTCTTGCTTTTTGGCATGTCTTGTAATTTTTTGTTGAAAACCAGACATGTTGTGTCGGGTATAAGAACTGAAGTAGGTAGGCATGTAGTGAGAGAATTTGTAGTAATCTGGCTGAGAAGTGGGCCATATTTCATATCTGCTATAGCTGTAGGTGCCAGAGGCTTCAAATTCCTCTATTATCCTTGTCTTTGTCTTTCCTTTTGACCTCCTGCTTCCCTAACTACTCCTCTTCAGAAAGATTCTGCATCTTGCAGTATTTCCAACTGTAACCTTCTGCCATTATACTGAGACCCTTTTGTTGTGGTGGTCAGGTTGGGGCAGAGGAAAGCATTCTAATCTTGTGATTAAATCTTTGTCTTCAAGTGGGCTGGTATCTCTAGGCTGTCACATTCACCAGTGTTTCTCCTGTGACATCGCTTTCCTCCTAACCCTAAGTGAGACAGAAAAGCTAGAAGGGGCTACCATGGGATAGATGCCCTTCCCCAGCTGGGATAAGGCATTCTTAAGGTGGCTTCCCCTGGAGAGTAAACTACTGCTATGAAGAGTATACAGGGAGTATTTCACCATGATTGTTCTTCCTCTAACCTCTAGAAGATCTTCCTCAGATCTTCACTATGTGAACCTGGTAGGGTTCCTGGAGGTGAATCCCACAAAATCATGGATGCTCTCAGGAGTTTCTTACTCTTGAGCTAGTCCACACTCTACCCCCTGCAATTCATCAAAATTACCATTTAGGTGTGCCTATCACTTTATGGCTCCAGTGACTTCTGCTCCAGCCAAGCAGATCTTGGATGTCACTCTCTTGATTACTTTCCTCTCAAGATTTTGAGATGGTGGTTTGCCCTGCAACCTTAGTTCTCTGAGGAGTTCAAGAAAAGTCATTGATTTTCAGTTTGTTTAGCTTTTTCTTGTAGTAGGAATAGGAGTGACAGCTTCCAAGTTCTTCACATATCAAGGCTAAAACTGTTACTCTAATGACTACTTTTGCTTTAATTATATATTTCTGAGTATGTACTGAGTTATGATGTAAAATGTAGTTCTTGCTAGGGTTAAAAAAATGTTAACAAACAGTAGCATGAGGCAGAAAAAAATAAGACTCTGGGGCCACTTCCGCTGAGGCATGTCCCATCCATTTTCCCCATACACATTCATGGAACCGTCCTATATACTGTTACATTTGGTAAGAAAATTTCTCACTAATTTCCAGAACATATTAATTGCAAATAAGAGTTGGAGAGGTTAAATAGCATAACTGGTAAATAGTGGTTTATTTGTTTTTTACTACAAATTTGCTGTTCAACCACATAGACATTATATATGGCCTGGCCAATATACTGGCCATACTATACAAGATATGTATATCTTGAAAGGTATAGACTATTAGTTTTCTGCTTTTCTGAAAAAAATGTGCATTTTGACATAATTTGTTCTTTGTATTGCTCTTAGCTACTAGGTAAACTGAACACATAATCTTAATGCAAATAATTTTATTTGACACTTTGATTTGCTATTTGGGAAATATTATCTAAGTACTTACAAATTTGCAATATTGATTTTTCTGTAGCAATTTTAGTCTAACTAGATTTAGTTTAAACTTGAAAACTAATTAGTTAGAAATTAATGTTCATTAAATCATTTTAAAATATGGCATAAATAGGGGGCTTTGGAAGAGAAAGAAAAGAGACAAAGTTCTTTCTCATCTCACTTCTACATATCTTTGTCCAATACAGGGACCAGTGTCTGAAATGTTTATAAATGTTTGGTGTACAGTCCTTCCTTTTCTATAGTTCAACTCTGAACTAACCTGTGTAAGGAAATCCATAGAGGAGATGCGTACTTTTCATAACACAATAGAAATGTTTGTAAGTATTCTATAAAAGGGCTTCATAATAGCTACATTCCAAGAGGAAAAAAAAAGTTCAGGATGCATTTGACATAGTATTTAATTTTAAATGTTTTTACTACATTTCTAGATTCATAATAAGATTGTGTACTTTTTATTGCAAAATATTTTATAAATTTCACATTTGTCAAGTTTTATAAGGTAATTTTATTCTTTGATTGTAAAATGATATCATAAATTCAAAAACCAAGTAGTCCTACATTTATATCAAAACATCAGAAATTAACATAGTAGATTTGATTTTAAATAAAATTCTTGTGTCAGGTGTGGCTATTCCATCTAGAACTTTAAACCTGATACAATTTATAATGCTGCAAGCAAAGGTGGATAATAAAATGGTTAACCTCATAAATTAAATAAGGAAAAGAGGGAAGATTGTATATAGAAATGGTACCATGATGATAAATAGTGAAAAAGAATCATGCTTTCCAAAGAATCCAAAAATATATTCATGGGCATGGCAAAAAAAGGAAAGGAAAAAGGTCATGAATGAAAGTCCAAATGTTCATTAATCCTATTACAATAAAGCAAATAGTTTTAGTTCCACACTGAATCACTGACATATATTAAAATGCTCTCTGCTGATGTACTTAAAACGATGTGATATTGTGGATGGTCATTTCACCACATGGTGCACAAGCTAATTTCTCATAATTTACACTTTCATACTTTTGGGAATCCAGATTACTAACAACCACCTTGGGTATGTGAAAGCTACACACAGGAAGCACCTGCAGAACAATATTAGTTTCTGAAAGGAAGTGAAACCATTTATCATAAATTTATTGAAAGAAACTCAGGATGATGTTTTATATTTATTAATGCATAAAAAAGTTTCTTACCTAAAGCTTTCATCCGCCAGACTGTCTTATTCCAACAGGTTGGCTGTGTCCTAACACATTTACTATTTGATGTAAATTCAACCTCCACAGTATCACCAATGACTTCATCTCTCAAAATAATAAATATTTCACCAGGATTCTATAAGATAAAAAATATTACCCAATTAGGGCCTTGAAAAAGTATACATTAACCAAAAAACACATTATATTTATTAATGACAAGGTTTGCACATGATAATTATGTCTTCCACCATGTCCATATTTTCAACTATGTTCAGAAATAAAATACATACATGTGATTCTCACTACATTTCAACTTTATCAACTTTGTGTCTTTTTTTTCTCCAACCCCATCTTTCGCAACTGAAAAAACAGTGAGGACACAGTTGCTCCCTTTTCCTCTTGATTCGTCCCTGTTTGTGAGGCTTCCTATCTCAGGGTAATGAGCATCACTTCACAAACCTCCAGGGAGCTATAATTTGCAACCAAATCCTTTTTCCCCAAATCCTTTTCCTTCACCTAGAACTTAGTACATGAGAGGGTTGAATAAGTTTAGCTCTAAGATCTCTTAATATTTTAAATATGAGCTTTAATGTCCAATGTTTTAAATGTCCAATAGTTTTAAATCTTACCTAATAGAGATTCTCTATTTGTGATGAGTATCTGTGAAGGTTACTGAGTTGACTAAAGGTTATAAATCTAAACGTTTTAAGATTTTATTGAGGTCAAAAAGCTAAATCTATGTACATAAGGCAAAAAAGGTGTTTTTCTTTTAAAGATTTTATTTATTCATTTGTGAGAGAGACAGAAAGAGAATAAGCAGGGGGAGAAGCAGAGGCAGAGGGAGAAGCAGACTCCCTGCTGAGCAAGGAGCCCAATGAGGGACTCAAACCCAGGACCCTGGGACAATGACCTGAGCTGAAGGCAGACGCTTAACCATCTGAGCCACCCAGGCGCCCGCAAAAAAGGGTTATTGAAAACACTTTTGGAAAAAAAAATCCAGAAAAAATAATTAGGCATAAAAAGATTGACATTAGGGGGGAGGAGCAAGATGGTGGAGGAGTAGGAGACCTGGATTTTGTCTGCTCTCAGGAATTCAGCTAGATAGGGATCAAACTATTCAGAACACCTACGAACTCAAAAGGAGATCAAAGAAAAGAATAGCAACAACTCTCTGAACAGAAAAGCGGCCACTTTTTGCAAGGTAGGATGTGCGGAGAAGTGAATCTGAGGCATTTTTGGGAGGATAGATGGCCGGGGAGGGGGCCTCCATCTGTTGCTTCTGCCAAGTGATAGAGCAGCAGAGCACAAAATCGGAACTTTTAGAAGTTGGCTCAGCTGAGGGATGTCACTCCAGTGGCTAAGTGGGGGGTGGAAACCTCGCTGGCGCAGTGTGGTCTCAGGACCCTTGGGGTCACAGAAAGACTGGGGGTGCCTGAGTGTGGCAGAGCTCCCAGGTATGGGAGCCAGGAAGCCGGCTACAGAGACATTGCTGAGGAGTGGGCTTGCAGCTCCGGGTTGCCATAAACGGTGATCCGCGGCACAGTCGGGCCACTGCTCCTCAAGCAGGGACCCAACAAGCAGCAGATCCGGGAAGACTCCCCTTCCTCACCTAGGAGGAGTGGTGCGGGAGTGCACCACACGGATCTGCTGGGTTTGGAGACTACAGACTGGGTCATGAGCCAGAGATAGAAATGCTCGGTCACAGGCTGGGTGAGCACGGGAGTGCAGCCGGAGACCAGGGAGATGGGAGTGATTGACTACTTTTCCCTGGGGGTGCACTAAGGAGTGGGGCCCCTGAGTTCTCAGCTCTTCCAGGGCGGAGACTGGGAGGCTGCCATTTTCACTCTCGACCTCCAACGCTGTATGGAAAGCTTGCAGGGAACAAAAGCTCCCAAGAGCAAACCCGAGCAGATTACTTAGCCCAACCCCTTGGCAAGGACGGGGCAATTCTGCCTCTGGCAAAGACATTTGAGAACCACGGCAACAGGCCCTTTCCCCAGAAGATCAGCAAGAACAGCCAGCCAAGACCAAGTTTACCGATCAATGAGAACGGAAGACCCCAGCACTAGAGGAATACTGCACATAGAATTCATGGCTTTTTTCCCATGATTCTTTAGTCTTTCAAAGTTAATTTTTTTAACTGTCTTTTTTTTAAATTTTTTTAATTTTTTCTTTTTCCCTTTTTCAACCAACATCTTAATCAATCCCTTTAAAAAAAAAACTCTTTTATTTTTTATTTTTAGAGTCATATTCTAACCCCTCATAGTAGTTACCCTTATTTTTGGTGTGTGTGTGTGTGTGTGTGCATATATATATATATATATATATATATATATATATATATATATATGTTGTTCTCTCTGTAAAATTTTGAGATACAGTTTCTTCTAACAGATCAAAATATACCCTAAATCTCTAGTGTATGGCTTTGTTCTAGTCTCCTGCCTGATCACATTCTCTCCCCCCCCACTTTTTTTTTAAATCCTCTTCTTTCTTTTTTCAACCACCTTCTTATCTTATCAATTCCTTTTATAAAATCTTTTATAATTTTCATCTTTACAGTCGTATTCCAACCCTTCATCATATTAACCCTTATTTTTGTACATATGTAAGTTTTCCTTTCTTTAAAATTTTGAGAGGCACTTTTTTCTAACAGACCAAAATATGCCCAAAATCTAGTGTGTGGCACTGATCTATGCACCAGCCTGATCATATTTGATCATATTCTGTTTTTGTTTGTTTTTATCTTTTTCTTTTTCTTTTTCTTTTTTTTGTTCTTTTTTCTTTCTTTCCTTTTCTTTTCCACGGGTTTCAGGTCTTTTCTGAATTGTTTAGTGTATATTTTCTGGGGACGTTGTTAACCTGTTAGCATTTTGTTCTCTTATTCATCTTTTCTCCTCTGGACAAAATGACAAGACGGAAAAAAAAAACACCTCAACAAAAAGAACAAGAGGCAGTACAGACTGCGAGGGACCTAATCAATATGGACAATAACACAATGTCAGAACTAGAGTTCAGAATGATGATTTTAAAGATACTAGCTGGGCTTGAAAAAAGCATGGAAGTTATTAGAGAAACCTTTCTGGAGAAATTAAAGAACTAAAATCTAAACAAGTCAAAATCAAAAAGGCTATTAATGAGGTGCAATAAAAAATGGAGACTCTAACTGCTAGGATAAATGAGGCAGAAGAGAGAATTAGTGATATAGAAGACCAAATGATGGAAAATAAGGAAGCTGAGAAAAAGAGAGATAAACAACTACTGGATCATGAGGGCAGAACTGAGAGATAACTGATACCATAAGATGAAACAACATTAGAAAAATTGAGATCCCAGAAGAAGAAGAAAGAGAGAGAGGGGCAGAAGGTATCTTGGAGCAAATTATAACAGAAAACTTCCCTAATTTGGGGAAGGAAACAGACATCAAAATCCAGGAGGCACAGAGAACCCCTCTCAGAATCAATAAAATTAGGTCAACACCCGACCTCTAACAGTAAAACTTAGGAGTCTCAGAGACAAAGAGAAAATCCTGAAAGCAGCTCAGGAAAAGAGATATGTAACCTATAATGGTAGAAACATTAGATTGGCAACAGACCTATCCACAGAGACCTGGCAGGCCAGAAAGGACTGGCATGATATATTCAGAGCACTAAATGAGAAAAATATGCAACCAAGAATACTATATCCAGCTAGGCTATCATTGAAAATAGAAGGAGAGATAAAAAGCTTCCAGGACAAACAAAAACTAAAGGAATTTGCAAACATGAAACCAGCCCTACAAGAAATATTGAAAGGGGACCTCTAAGCAAAGATAGAGCCTAAAAGCAACATAGACCAGAAAGGAAAACAGACAATATACAGTAACAGTCACCTTATAGACAATACAATGGCACTAAATTCATACCTTTCAATAGTTACCTTGAATGTAAATGGGCTAAATGCCCCAATCAAAAGACACAGGGTATCAGATTGAATAAAAAAACAAGACCCATCGATACGCTGTCTGCAAGAAACTCATTTTAGACCCAAAGACACCCCAGATTGAAAGTGAGGGGGTGGAAAACCATTTACCATGCTAATGGACATCAAAAGAATGCTGGGGTGACAATCCTTACATCAGACAAATTAGATTTTAAACCAAAGACTTTAATAAGAGATGAGGAAGGACACTATATCCTACTTAAAGGGTCTATCCAACAAGAAGATCTAACAATTGTAAATATCTATGCCCCTAACATGGGAGCAGCCAATTATATAAGCCAATTAATAACAAAAGCAAAGAAACACATCGACACAATACAAAAATAGTGGGGGACTTTAACATCCCCCTCACTGAAATGGACAGATCATCTAAGCAAAAGATCAACAAGGAAATAAAGACTTTAAATGACACACTGGACCAAATGGACTTCACAGATATATTCAGAACATTCCATCCCAAAGCAACAGAATACACATTCTTCTCTAGTGCCCATGGAACATTCTCCAGAATAGATCACATCCTAGGTCACAAATCAGGTCTCAACCGGAACCAAAAGATTGGGATTATTCCCTGCATATTTTCAGACCACAATGCTTTGAAACTAGAACTCAATCACAAGAGGAAAGTCGGAAAGAACTCAAAGACATGGAGGCTAAAGAGCATCCTATTAAAGAATGAATGGGTTGACCAGGAAATTAAAGAAGAATTAAAAAAATTCATGGAAACAAATGAAAATGAAAACACAACTGTTTAAAATATTTGGGATACAGTAAAGGTAGTCCTAAGAGGAAAGTATATAGCAATACAAGCCTTTCTCAAGAAATAAGAAAGATCTCAAATACAAAACCTAACCCTACACCTGGATTAGGAGCTGGAGAAAGAACAGCAAATAAAGCCTAAACCCAGCAGGAGAAGAGAAATAATAAAGATCAGAGCAGAAATCAATGAAATAGAAACCAAAAGAAGAGTAGAACAGATCAACAAAACTAGGAGCTGGTTCTTTGAAATAATTAACAAGAGCGATAAACCCCTGGGCAGACTTATCTAAAGAAAAGAGAAATGACCCAAATCAACAAAATCATGAATGAAAGAGGAGAGATCACAACCAACACCAAAGAAATACAAACAATTATAAGAACATATATTATAAGCAACTATATGTCAGCACATTAGATAACCTGGAAGAAATGGATGCATTCCTAGAGATGTATCAACTACCAAAACTGAACCAGGAAGAAATAGAAAACCTGAACAGACCTATAACCACTAAGGAAATTGAAGCAGTCGTCAAAAATCTCCCAACAAACAAAAGCCCAGGGCCAGATGGCTTCCCAAGGGAATTCTACCAAACATTTAAAGAAGAATTAATACCTATTCTTCTGAAACTGTTCCAAAAATTAGAAATGGAAGGAAAACTTCCAAACTCGTTTTATGAGGCCAGCATTACCTTGATCCCAAAATCAGACAAAGACCCCATCAAAAAGGAGAATTACAGGCCAATATCCTTGATGAACATGGATGCAAAAGTTCTCATCAAATACTAGCCAATAGGATCCAACAGTACCTTAAAAGGATTATTCACCATGACCAAGTGGAATTTATCCCTGGGTTGCAAGGTTGGTTCAACATCTGCTAATCAATCAATGTGATACAATACATTAATAAAAGAAAGAACAATAATCATATGATCCTCTCACTAGATGCAGAAAAAGCATTTGACAAAGTACAGCATCCTTTATTGATCAAAACTCTTCAGAGTATAGGGATAGAGGGTACATACCTCAATATCATAAAAGCCCATCTATGAAAACCCACAGCAAATATCATTCTCAAAGGGGAAAAACTGAGCGCTTTCCCTCTAAGGTCAGGAATATGGCAGGGATGTCCACTATCACCACTGCTATTCAATATAGTTCTAGAAGTCCTAGCCACAGCAATCAGACAACAAAAAGAAATCAAAGGCATCCAGATCGGCAAAGAACTCAAACTCTCACTCTTTGCAGATGATATGATACTTTATGTGGAAAACCCAAAAGACTCCACCCCAAAACTGCTAGAACTCATACAGGAATTCAGTAAAGTGCCAGGATATAAAATCAATGCATGAAATCAGTGGCATTCTTATACACCAACAAGACAGAAGAAAGAGAAATTAAGGAGTTGATCCCATTTACAATTGCACCCCAAACCATAAGATACCTAGGAATAAATCTAACCAAAGAGGCAAAGAATCTGTACTCAGAAAACTATAAAATACTCATGAAAAAAATTGAGGAAGATGCAAAGAAATGGAAAAACGTTCCATGCTCATGGATTGGAAGAACAAATATTGTGAAGATGTCAATGCTACCTAGAGCAATCTACACATTCAGTGTAATCCCTATCAAAATACCATCCACTTTTTTCAAAGAAATGGAACAAATAATCCTAAAATTTGTATGCAACCAGAAAAGACCCCCAATAGCCAGAAGAATGTCAAAAAAGAAAAGCAAAGCTGGCGGTATCACAATTCCGGACTTCCAGCTCTATTACTAAGCTGTCATCATTAAGACAGTATGGTACTGGCACAAAAGCAGACACATTGATCAATGGAACAGAATAGAGAGCCCAGAAATGGGCCCTCAACTCTATGGTCAATTAATCTTCGACAAAGCAGGGAAGAATGTCCAATGGAAAAAAAGACAGTCTCTTCAACAAATGGTGTTGGGAAAATTGGACAGCCACATGCAGAAGAATGAAACTGGACCATTTCCTTACACCACACACAAAAATAGACTCAAAATGGTTGAAAGACCTAAATGTGAGACAGGAGTCCATCAAAATCCTAAAGGAGATCACAGGCAGCAACCACTTCGACCTCAGTTGCAGCAACTTCTTCCTAGAAACATCGCCAAAGGCAAGGGAAGCAAGGGCAAAAATGAACTATTGGGACTTCATCAAGGTAGAAAGCTTTTGCACAGGAAAAGAAACAGTCAACAAAACCAAAAGACAACAGACAGAATGGGAGAAGATATTTGCAAATGACATATCAGATAAAGGGCTAGTATCCAAAATCTATAAAGAACTTTTTAAACTCAACACCCAAAGAACAAATGATCCAATCAAGAAATGGCAGAAGACATGAACAGACATTTTTCCAAGGAAGATATCCAAATGGCCAACAGACACATGAAAAAGTGCTCAACATTGCTTGGCGTCAGGGAAATCCAAATCAAAACCTGAATGAGATATCACCTCACACCAGTCAGAATGGTTAAAATTAACAAGTCAGTAAACGACAGATGTTGGCGGGGATGTGGAGAAAGGGGAACCTTCCTACACTGTTGGTGGGAATGCAAGCTGGTGCAGCCACTCTGGAAAACAGTATGGAGGTTCCTCAAAAAGTTGATAATACAGTTACCATACGATCCAGCAATTGCACCACTGGGTATTTACCCCAAAGATACAAATGTAGGGATCCGAAGGTGTATGTGCACCCCGATGTTTATAGCAGCAATGCCCACAATAGCCAAACTGTGGAAAGAGCCAAGATGTCCATCGACAGATGAATGGATAAAGAATAAGTGGTGTATTTATATACAATGGAATATTATGCAGACATCAAAAGAAATGAAATCTTGCCATTGCCATTGCCAACTGCAGGGTGTTATGCTGAGTGAAATAAGTCCATCAGAGAAAGACATGTATCATATGACCTCACTGATATGATGAATTCTTAATCTCAGGAAACAAACTGAGGGTTGCTGGAGTGGTGGGGGTGGGAGGAATGGGGTGGCTGGGCGATAGACACTGGGGACGGTATGTGTTATGGTGAGCACTGTGAATTGTGCAAGACTGTTGAATCACAGACCTGTACCTCTGAAACAAATAATACATTATATGTTAAAAAAAAGAAGAAGAAGAAGATAGCAGGAGGGGAAGAATGAAGGGGGGGGGATTGGAGGGGGAGATGAACCATGAGAGACGATGGACTCTGAAAAACAAACTGAGGGTTCTAGAGGGGAGGGGGGTGGGGGGATGTGTTAGCCTGGTGATGGGTATTAAAGAGGGCATGTTCTGCATGGAGCACTGTGTGTTATACACAAACAATGAGTCATGGAACACTGCGTCAAGAACTAATTTTGTAATGTTGTGGTTAACATAACATAATAATAATAAAAAAGATTGACATTAATACAGAGAAAAAGAAGAAATAAATATTTGTTGAGCATCTATTTTATACTAGGAATTACGTGAAGCACTTTTAATATACAGATATTTCCTTTAATCCTAACCAAAACATACATACACTGAAACCAAAATGCAAGACAATTAGTTCTCTCTTTTAAGAACAGGGTAGCTAATACAGAGAATTACATTCTGAAGATTAATCAGAACTATCTAAATCAAAATCTGTACTCTACATTGTGCTGTGTTTAACCCTTCAAAGTGACCAAAATGAAATACCATTTTTATGTTTATCTCAGATATCACCTTCCAAATGCTTTCTTCAAAAGCAAACTAATTTCAGTCCCTCACAAAATAAATAGAAACCTCATTTACACACTCTTATAAAACTGGGTTTACCCAAAAGTCATTAACTTCAAAGTTTTCTTATTTAGAAGTTATCTCCTTAAGCATAAACCACCTACAGATAAAACTTGTATTTTTAATGCTCTGTACCGAAGAGTTTCTATGAATATGTTGATGTCACAGAATTGATTCAGCTGACACACCTCAGGAATTTTTCCACCAGAGTCTAGTACTCCCAAATATTTTTCTGAAGGATATTTTAAACTAAATTTCTCCTCATCAATTACACTGCAAATGGAGAAAAGATGCCACTATTCCAGTTAACACATATTCCCACATGTCAAGAATGCCTCGCTGTTTCCTTCCCCATGTCTCACCAAGGCATTGCTTCATGTGACCCCTGAGGTCAGGAATGTGAGCCCCTCCCATTTCTCACATCTGCCACTTCCTCTTCACAGGACCTCATGTCTAGCTCAGTTTCCTTAGTTCCTTTGTTGCTCACATCTGTCACTTTACTACAAATCTTCAATGACTTCCCATTGACTTTTGCCCAGACCCCCAAGATCCTCTGCTTCAAAGTTCTTCAGAGCTCTCTTTCATAGGTACACTGTGTCTTGTCTAACTTTGACCTCTCCTCTCCCAAAGTTAGTAAGCTTAAGAAACCTCTCATAATGTTTTATTCACCCAGCTAACCCATTCGCATTCATGAGTGCTCACACAGGCTATTAGACATCAGCTTCTCTCCTTAATAGAGGGCAGGACTCTACCTTTCAACCATTTCCAAAGAACAGTTTTAAACAAAAGACGATCATACTGACCACCCTAAATGAAGCACTGACATCTTCATTTGTACCCAGGGCCAGCTTCGTGGGCATACAACTTGTGCAGTTGCACAGGCCCTGCACTTAGAAGGCCCTGCACTTGGTTTAACGTTCTGCTGTCACTACCTTAAAGTGCTTACTAATTTGAACAAGGGTCCCTACATTTTCATTTTGCACCAGGCCTGTTTGTACATAATGTTGGTGTACCATTTAGTTCCTACTCTCCCTCCATTTCCTCACACTTATCCTCACCATCAAGATCTGACTCAGGTTTCACAAGCTCCATAAATCCTCCCTACAAGTTTAGCCTACAATAACTTCCAAAGGAATCATGGAGCATTTCATGCCCATACTCCTCATTTGACCTTTTCTAAGTCATGCCCTCTGCTCTTAATTAGTTTTTCGTGTCTATGTCTTGGCTTCCCAGCTAGATTTTCAACATCCTGAAGTATTTTTTATATTTTCATATCATTGTGGCATCTTGTAAGAATTATGTACATAGGAGACAATCTTGTACATATTTTTAAAATTAAGATGGAATAAGTCTGTTAGAATATGGCATTTTGAAATTGAACATGCCCAACTCTACTTCTTACACCCCTCAGGACTCACCACTTCATCTGTTTCCTGCATCTCCAAGGAGGAAGTGGCCTGCTCTAGGAGGGAAGGCCTGCACTGTCCAGCCTTGTCCTTAACTATTATGCACATCTTAATTAAAAATATAATTATATGGGTACATTTAATTCAATAGAGAAAGTACTATGACACTCAAATGATCGTAAATTTGGTTTTATCAGTTATGAAACTATTTTGCTCTCATTCTTTCTGACTCATCTGTTTATCCCTTATTTGGTTCTGAGCATTCAGAGCCAGAAAGAATTCTGATAATCATCACTTCCAAAGTCTACAGTTTTGTGGCATTGGTCACAATTCTTGAGTCCTAAACAAAAGGACTAGAACTTGGTCTATAATATAATATATAGATGATGAAGCTTCCGGTTCTTTAGATTTTAAGGATGCATTACACACAGGCAACAAAGGATTTTTATCCCAGTGGATCATTATGACTTTTGTACACAGACCAAGGGCTCTTTTCATGTATTCATGACTACTTTAATAAGCACTAGTTAACAAGCATAGTTGCATGGGCTTTATTAAGCCAGGATTGTACAGGTTCCTACAGCTGACCTCTATCTGACCCATGACAGTACAGCGAGGATTAGGTTATGCAATAGTTCTAAATTTGGCTGTTAATTCTCACCTTCAGGATTACCTGAAAAGCTTTCAAAACTGCCAATGTCCAGGCCATCACCCAGACTGTTTATATCTGAATCTTTGGGGACAGGATTCAGGCATTATCTTTCTTAAACCTCACCTAATAGTCCCTATGTGCAGCTTAGTTTGAGAGCCACTTGGTTAAAGAGAAAAGACGTCTTTCGGTCACTGTAAAACCTTACAACGAACAGGGTAACACTCACAACATAAACATTTTAGGCACTGATACACACAATAATCTTTTGTAGCTTTTCCTGTGTCTTTCAATGAAGGCACAGGATCAGATTTTAAATTAAGGTTGGTTACCAAGAACTAGTGTGTGATTTGGTATGAGAAATAAGTGGTCAGTGTTGTTAGCGTCCGTATATTATATTAAACTGTATCTGGGGCCAAGGAATGAATGGGTCGGAGGTAATCTCTGAGATTCTTGTGGCTTTCCCATGGGTCCTTCAGAATCATACTGCTGCATATAGTCTAAGGGTTTCTTCTAGATTTGTTGACTACATAATCAGGTCTGCACTATGGATTTGGAGACTCACATTACAGTTGTAGCTACAGAGGTATGTCAAGGAACAGGTCAAATAAAACAAAGATCTTTTGTAGGGAATATGCCATGTCCTAGGATTTAGATACAAAGACAATTCAATGAAATTAATATAAAATAATATAATAATTTAATATAATTAATATATAATTAATATAGATCCAAATGTTGATAGAGCCCCTTAAAAGGCTTTGCAAATTATACTATAACTTTAAGAATTAAATTTGCTCAAGGAGTCAACAAGTGACTGGGCTGGTTTAAAACCGTTTCAGTCTTATCAGAAAAGCAGCAGTGGGACAATTAACAAAAATAAAGAAATATCAGTTAATCATACTCAAGGAAGTAAGAGATTCTGGGGGGGAGGGAAAAACAGATTGCAATAGACAGATTTCTATCAAAAGGAAGGGAAAATGATAGATTGCAGGCCTGCCTATACAGATAAAACAAGGTATACACTACATCAAAAACTAATGATGTATGGTGATTAACATAACATAATAAAAAAAACAAGATAAAGAAAAGAAGCTCATTCCTACTGCTTCTTTTTTTTTTTTAAAAGATTTTATTTATTTATTCATGAGAGACAGAGAGAGAGAGAGAGAGAGAGAGAGAGGCAGAGGGAGAAGCAGGCTCCCAAGGAGCAGGGAGCCTGATGCGGGACTCGATCCCAGGACTCTGGGATCATGACCTGAGCCGAAGGCAGACGCTTAACCATCTGAGCCACCCAGGCACCCTCATTCCTCCTGCTTCTTAAGATGGTGCTCTTGAAGAGGAAATAGTGAAGCCATTCCTGCACCTGTGACCAGGGTTGCAGAAAAAACATACAAGGCACGAGGCATCAGAGAGCAACCTACAATACTTCCAACAGGGCCCACTGAGGAAGACATTTAGAGGTTCCCTCTTAAAGCTCCAGGTAAAATCCATAAAAAGGAGCGACTAGATTCACTGCTTACAGATTGTGCAGTCCTAACAAGTGATTCTAGAACAACCGGGAGGATTGCAGAGAAGCCTCTGAAGGGGGGTGCTGAATTCTTGATGCCATTATTAGGTGAGTTGAAGGTAACTTATTACTGTGAGGGCCATAAATATATCTCCTATCCTCGGAGACACGATTTAACCTTGGTACTACTGACATTTTTTGGAAGAAGTCATAGTTGTGGGGACTACCCTAGTATTATAGGACGTTTAATGGTAACTGTAACTTCTACCCACTAGATGCCAGTAGCAATCCCCCAGTTATGACGACCAAAACTGTCTGGAGGCTTTGCCAAAAACCTTCTGGGGGAAGGGGGGCAAAATCACTCCCAGATGAGAACTACCACTCCGAGGGAATTTGCCTGAGGAATTAATGAAGTTAGGACTTTGTAGTAATACACAGCACAGGAAAGAAAAGCTGGTAAACAGAGCAGGACCAGTTCTGGTTTAGATGTCTTCCAGTGGAAGAATACCTCCAAGGTGGATTTCTCATTAGGGACATAAAGTTGGATAAGACTCATTTATACAATGAATATGTTTGGCAGACCTAGAACTTATTGACTTCCTACCTCTCACGATCAATTACCATGCAAGAAAAAATCAAGAGGAATATGCTAGAAAAACAAATGTGTTGGCTCATAATAAAAAAATTAAAAACACTTTTAAAATATAGCAAAGAATGCTAATCCTAGAAAAGGTAAAAGAAGAGGCCAAATTGAATAGCAGATTTAAGCTGTTAAGACTTATCCAGGTATTTTTCAAAAAGACAGGGAATAACCTACATAAAAAGAACATTGGAGGAATGTCTTCACTAGCACATGAGAAACAATGTTGAAGAAAATATATATCCTGCTGTTTTTAAAGTGGCACAAGATTTTCAAGGCCTATGAAATCCAAAATCCAAGGGAAGGAACAATGCTGGGAAAGATGAATAGGCAGAATTCTCCTGGGTCAAAAGCAGTAGCAACATCACCTGCTGCCCCAAGTAATGTTGATTCTCCAGATTCTCCAGAACAGATAGGGAACTTCTCTAAGAAGCAGGTCCAGATCCAAGCAATTTCACAGCAAGAAGCTGCAGCAGGAGAGACCTTAACTCCCCCTTAATCAGAGAGAATGAAGGTCATGCCACTATACAAAACTCCTACCCAGCTCAGCGCTGGCATGCTGGAAACACAAAACTGTAAGGGAACTCACTAGATTTTGAAAGTCCTGGGTGTGAAAGAGGCATGTGTCAACTAAGACCTGGTGACTAGCAATATTAGTATGCTAAATGTCTAGATTTTGTAAGATGGTAGTGAAGTCTCAAGTCTCACTTAGTGGGAGGGGAGGTCCTGTTCTTCAGCGGTCTCTACTTACCCACTAATTGGAAGATGTCTCAGAAATGAGTAAGCTTGAGGTTGTGCTTTCGGACAACTGGCGTAGACTGAAAGTTATCCTGGCAAATCTGAAACACGATTTTCACTCATTTGGATACAAATGATCTTTCCTTTGGTACTTGGCCATTGTTACATGGACTCAGATTGCACTAAGATCTAGGTTCTGAGAACACAAGATTTTGGCTGGGATAACTATCTTTCGTCCGGGGATCGGTTTATTTTTAATTTTTTAGTGCATGTGGCTGGCACTAAAATAATCTCGTATGACCTTCCAACTCTTAGGATTCCTTAAAAAGTGGAATACCAAAGAGAGACGTGAAATTGAAATAATTTCACTTCCAAGGGTCTGAAAGAATTGTATTCATGTCAGTAAAAGATAGCCCATGATCTGCTATTAAAAGAATCCTGATCCTACCCAACCATCTGAGTCAGCTTGGAGGGTAGTGGGGTTTAATTTTTACATTTCAATTTCTCTGCAAATTTAATAGTGGGGGAAGGTTTTATATTCTTCAAAATTTACTGTTGTAGGTTTTGTTCAGAGCAGCTATTTAGACTCATTGCAGAGTTCTTGGTGAGTAATGTTTAGTTCCAGAGGGTTTTTTTTTCTTTTTTGTGTTGATTTTACCTACTTGAGAATAATTCTCATTTCCTGTTGATTACAGTTTTTTTCTATTTATTTCTGTCTCTTCCATTGTTTCTGACTCAATAGGAGCTACCAGTTCTGATTGTTCAGCCTGCCCTCCCTCACGCTCCTGAGGCCTTTAAGTGAGTTGTAATTTTTCTCTGCTGGGTCACCTGTGTCGGTTCTCTGAATCCGGAATAGTTCAGTTTCTGGGAGTCTCTAAGGCAGTGTCAAAGAAGTTCTTGTCTCTCTGGAATTGACAGCATAATAGCTTAAAACAGTGAGTCTTCTGCTTAGGGATGGGGTCTGGGGATGAAGGAATTACATTTTGCCAAACTGCACAGGACTGCTAGTACCAGCAAGAACAGGGGATTCTCTTCCCAAAGACAGCTACTAGCGAATAGACAAATGCAGCCCCTGCCACCCAGTGGCACAAATCCACTGGCTTCTCCCAGAGGACCCTTCCATGCAACTTCCAAGGCTCTCCTGTTCTCCTGTATCTTTGGCTTGTTCCACTGAAGGACACCATGGACACTGAGGACCAGCATCTTTCTATTGTCTGGAGATTATGTAGACCCAGTTTCGGGTCAAGCTCTACCAGTATGTTTATTTCAGTAGTTCATTCCAATGAAGACATGTACTCATATAGTCACCTTCTCAGAAATCCACACTCCATCCCCTGCTACATTATCCTTTTATTCTGGAAAGGACCACCTCGTCTAGCTCTTATATTTCCACTTAATAATGGAGGCCTTTAATACATGATTCAGAACTGAAAAACCGGTGATCCTAGAATATAAGTATTCTCAAATCCTATTCAAGAATGTATTTCCACTTATAAAAATAAAATCCTTGATCTGGTTAATATGAATCCAACTTTTATTTTAAGTGGCTTGGTATATATAGCAATTATATATCTTTTGGCAACATGTCAAATACCACTTGATAAAATTAGGCTTTCATATATTCTCCAATATTAAATTATTCAACAAACATTTATCAAATGTCTACTAATTGCCAGATATTGTTCTGGATTCTGAGGACACAGCCAAGAACAAAGTAAACAGAAGTGCCCAGCTATGTTAGAGCTTACATTCTAGTGAAATGCAATATTTATGAAAACAATAGAGCCAGCCACTTAAATAACAAGGTATCTTACTCACCTCACATGGAATTTCAGTAGGAAGCACCATTGCCAGGGGTATGGTATCTCTTGAAGCTTTTGATAATTCTTCAATTTCCTTTCTCTTACTTGTTTCCTCAGAATGTTCCACTCCTAGGTCTGTTGGAATATTGACCTCAAGGTAGTCTTCAGAATCTAGAGACAAGTTCATGAATGTGAACTATATCATGATTATAACATAGCTAAGGTTATATTATTTCCACCATTGTTATAAAGATTAATTGCTAAATAATTAATTTAATTAATATACAGGAGAACAGAATAGCGTAAGATAGCTGAATGTTAATAATTAAAATAATGTTTCACAATTTAACTAGTATTATAACCTTAGTGACTAAACTACATCAACTATATATGTTCATTTATTAGTTTAAGGTTTTCTCTCCCCAAAAAATCTAACCACCATTTAATACTTTTTCTTAATATTAAATTAGCAAACCTGAAAAAATGAAACTATCTTTTCAATTACTGTAAATAAAAAAATTTATTTTATTTATTTATTTTTAAGATTTGTATTTATTTATTATTTGACAGAGAGAGAGAGAGAGACTGTAAGAGAGGGAACACAAGCAGGAGGAGTGGGAGAGGGAGAAGCAGGCTTCCCGCGGAGCAGGGAGCCTGATGCAGGGCTTGATCCCAGGACCCTGGGATCATGACCTGAGCCGAAGGCAGACACTCAACTGACTGAGCCACCCAGGTGCCCCATGGAAAATTTATTTTATTTTAAATCAGAATAATTGTTTACTCCTTAAATATATTTCTAATTTTTAAAAACAAAAAACACAACTGGGAAACATCACTAAATAAACTAGTATTTCCATACAACATTGGTTTAATAGTGAAATATTAATGTTCATGCAAATGTTTATATGTTCTGTGAAAAGTACGTTTGTTCTATATCAAATAAGCTAGGTTTCTTTACAGCAGTGCTACGAAGAACGGTGAAATATGCTAATATGAGTTTTGAATCTCAAGGGGAAAGAATATTTGATTTCTTCTTGTTTTAACATTTAATAATTTAGCATTTGGTCTCAATCGTTAAAACATTTTTCTCTATTGAAGAAAAAAAAGTTGTGTTAAGGGTGAAGGATAACTTTTATTATTCAATGTTTCAAAGCTTAAAGCATCTCATTAGGGTACAGACCAGTGTGGCTAAAACCAAATCTCTAGAAACTAGATCACATGTGTAAACTCTTAGGTCAATTCCAAAAGTATCCCTCAAATCCATAAAGAAGAGAACTGGAAAAAAGGAAAACAGCCCCTGACAGCTAGAAACTGCCCTGACCCTGTGTAAAAACCTTGGTGTTGCTGGGAGCTGGCCCGATGTTCTCCTAGTGAAAGCAACATCAGACATGGCCACCCTGTCACCATGATGGATCAAGTCAGAGATGAGAGATCACTTCATAGTCATGTCTGAATCCAAGCAAAAACATGAACATTGCCAAAATCACAAAAATGACCAAACATCCCCAATCCTAGCTCCTGTCAGTAGCTATTACTTCTTTACCAATTTCAGCCTTATCCTCTTTTCATTTTGCTTGCCCTCTAGATAGGGTAACCTACTCCTCCCAGTTTGCCTTGGATTTTCCTGGTTTGGCCACTGAACACATTGTGTCCCAAGAAGCCCCTCAATCTCAGGCATACTGGGATAGTTGGTCACCTAATTTTGGATAAAAGTCATTAATATATCAAATCAGAAAATTACAACTGCTTTTTGACAGCAAGCAAACTATTGCAAAGCCCTGCTTTCTTTTTTTTTCAGATTCATCTTTATTTATTTATTTTTATTATTATGTTATGTTAATCACCATACATTACATCATTAGTTTTTGGTGTAGTGTTCCATGATTCATTATTTGCATATAACACACAGTGCTCCATGCAGAACGTGCCCTCCTTAATACCCGTCACCAGGCTAACCCATCCTCCCACCCCCCTCCCCTTTAGAACCCTTAGTTTGTTTTTCAGAGTCCATTGTCTCTCATGGTTCATCTCCCCCTCCGACTTACTCCCCTTCATTCTTCCCCTCCTGCTATCTTCTTCTTCTTCCTCTTCTTCTTTTTTTTTTTAACATATAATGTATTATTTGTTTCAGAGGTACAGATCTGTGATTCAACAGTCTTACACAATTCACAGCACTCACCATAGCACATACTCTCCCCAATGTCTATCACCCAGTCACCCCATCCTTCCCACCCCCCACCACTCCAGCAACCCTCAGTTTGTTTCCTGAGATTAAGAATTCCTCATATCAGTGAGGTCATATGATACATGTCTTTCTCTGATTGACTTATTTTGCTCAGCATAACACTCTGCAGTTCCATCCCTGTCATTGCAAATGGCTTTCTTGAAACCTCCCTCAAATCACTTAACAACAAGCCTAAATCCTATAGTAAGTCTTTTCTAATACTCTTTCACTGAGATGGCCCATGGTTTTTTTTGGTGTGCCTTCCCTTCACTGCAGCTAGCAAAAAATCCAAGTAGTTCAAGTATAAGTGTGTTCCTAGTGGTGTGTGGCCAAAGGACACTGACAGATAAAAAAGGTCAAAGGCAATATAGATGGAAGCAGCTGTGTATTTCATCCAAAAAAAAAAAAAGTGAAGTCACCAGCTTCATGGTGGTAATTCTTTCAGTAAAGCAGAATAACAAAAACGATGCCCTCTATAGAGGAGCTATCCCCATGCCACATCTAAGGACAGTGCCTTTTTTTTTTTCCTGTCCTATGAAAGTTGCAGAATAAAAGCAAAAAAAAAAAAAAATACCTGGGATTTCCTGGTTCTTCCAAGTACTAGTCTTCCTTGAAATGAAAAATAGCCTTTATTGAAAAACCATGAGAGATTCTCAACTCTGGGAAACAAACTGAGGGTTACAGAAGGGAAGGGGTTGGGGGGATGGAGTAACTGGGTGATGGGCATTAAGGAGGGCATGTGATGTGATGAGTACTGGGTGTTATATGCAAACACTACATCTGAAACTAATGATGTAGTATGTGTTGGCTAATTGAATTTAAATTAAAAAAAGAAAAAATAGACCTTATTTCTCTAACAATTTAAAATACTTTCATTAGCAGTTTCATTTTCTCTCTCTCTCTTTCTCTCTCCCCCTCACATACACACACACACGCGCGTGCCTGCAGGCAGGTGCGCACATACACACACCAAAACAGTAGAAGGAAGATTGTGTAGAACTGGCTCAATCATTTTGTGAATTGATGAAAGAACAAGGAAATTGATTTTATATAATCACCTTAGAAGGAGGTGGAAGTTACTCTACCACGGCATCTGCTAAATTCTTCTGTGGCATTAGGTTAGGAAGAGCTATTTTATTTATGCTGAGGACATAATCATGACCATACAAAAAGATTTATTTCCATGAACGTTCACACAAGTACTGTTTATAATGCAGAAAATTGGAAGCAGTCTAACCAATAAAGGACTAGATTAAAATATGCACTATGAAAAAGATACTGTCGCCAATAAAAATTCCATCAAAGAGTATTTACCAATAAGGAACAAGTTTACAATATAACTGAAAAAATTCCAGTTACAAAATTATCAATTTAGTAGTTTCCCAATTTAGTAAAATAAAAAGTATAGGACTTCTGGTTTCAGGTTCCGCATGTAAGGAGCTTTGGAAATCACTACTCTTAACAAAAAGCTGAACAGACTGAAAAATCAACAACTCTTCTTTGATTCTTAAGAAAGGGGTGACAAACTGCTGTCCCCAAATTGGAGAGACAGTCAAGCAAATACAGGGAGTCTTAACTTACAGAGTAAAGAGTCAGGAGTGAAAGCCACCCCAGGAACCAGTGCCAGGGTAGGGAAGGCTCAATTGTAATGGATGAATTGTTGGATGCTCAGTGTGGATGTATCTGAGAGTTAAGAACTGCAGGCAAATAAAGGAGGGGCTCCGCATTATTTTGAGATTTACCTCCAGGAGCATGACTAGATTCCCACAGAAAATACTAGGGAAAATTACCCCCTGCTTCTGGCAGTGGGAAGGAGAAACCATTTCAAAATACTCCAGAGCACTGTTTTTCTAAGAAAGGTTTGTCCTCAGGGCAGACTGGTTAATGACAGCCTAAACTATTGGGATATTATCAGAGTCTAAGTGTCCTGGGGAAGAGAAATACCGAACAATAGCCCACTGCAGCCATCTTGTCGCACATAAGGGGGGAGAAAAAAACTAAGAAACTCGTGTTCATGGTCTAGAGTTCATGGTCTAGAGGTATAGGTTCACTAAATGACTGAGACATAATCATAGGACTCTAGAAAGCTTCCCCTACCCCCATACCTCACTACTATATTACTAAAGGCCTATTTTTACCTAGTCCATCATGTTTATTGAGAAAAATTGAAAGGCATATCAAAAAGCAGAAAAACAAAATTTGACAAGGCAGAGTAAGCATCAGAACCAGATATGGCAAGGATGTTGGAATCAGCAGACTGGGAATTTAAAACAACTCTGATTAATATGCTAAGGGCTCTAATATATAAAGTAGACACCATGCAAGACAGATGGGCAATATGAGCAGAGTAATGGAGCGCCTACAAAAGAACCAAAAAGAAATGCTAGAGATTAAAAACACTGTTACAGATATGAAGAATGCCTTTGATGGGTTTATTAGTAGACTGGACATGACAGGAAAGAATCTCTGAGCTAGAGAAAACATCAATAAAATCCTTGAAAACTGAAAAGCAAATAGGAAAAAAATAAACAAAAACAAAAACAAAAACAAAAAATAGAACAGAATATCCAAGGACTGTGGGAAACTGCAAATGTGTGACATATATGTAATGGTAATACCAGAAGTAGAAGAAGAAAAGGAACAGAAGAAATATCTTAAAGAATAATGACTGAGAATTTCTCCACTTTAATGTCAGATACCAAATCATAGATCTAAGCAGCTCAGAGAACACCAGCTAGAAAAGTTCCAAAAAAGGACACCATCTTTAAACTGCAGAAAATCAAAGATAAAGAAAAAAAAAAAACCCTAAAGGGACATAGAGAAAGAAAACAAACTTGCTTATAGAAAAACAAAAACAAGAATGATATTTGACTTCTCCTTAGAAACCATGTGCAAGAAGAAAGTAGAGTGAAATCTTTAAAGTGTACAAAAAAACAAAAAATAAAAACCCACAAACACAAAATTCTGGACACTATGAAACTATCCTTCAAAAGTGAAAGAGAAATAAAGACTTTCTTTGAAAATCAAATACTGTGATAATTTGTTGTTAATAGACCTGCCTGCAAGAAAAGTTAAAAGAAGTGTTTTAGAAAGAAGGAAATAATATAGGTCAGAATCTGATCTGTATAAAGAAAAGAAGAGCATCAAAGAAGAAATAACTGAAGGTAAAATGAAAACATTTATTTTTCTTATTGGTAATTGATCTAACAGATTATAGTTTGCCCAAAATAATAATAGCAACAGTGTATTTGAGTATGTATGTTTATGTATATATGATATATATATGTATATATAAAAATGAATGACAGCAATGATACAAAGGATGGAAGGGAAGAATTAGGATTATTTTGCTATTGTAAGGTAATAATACTATCCGTGAAATGGTATAGTGTTTTTTGAAAGTGGACTTGAACTAGTTATAAATGTATATAGCAAACTAGGAAAACCACTAAAAAATTGGGGAAAAAGGATAACTGATATACTAAGAAAGGAGAGGAAATGGAATCATAGAAAATGCTCACTCAATTAAAATCACAAAAGACAGATAAAGAGTGGAAGACAAAATATGAACAAAGGCAAAGAACAAGGGAAAAAAAATACCAGTAATGAATATGGTAGGTATCAATCCAACTATATCAGTAATCACTTTGAAGGTCAATGATCTAAATGCACCAATAAAAAGACAGATGTTGTCAAAGTAGATCAGAAAATGAGACCCAACTATATGTTGTATACAAGAAACATACTTTAAATATAAAGATATATACTGATTAAAAGTATATGGATAGGGAAAAATATACAATATTAATACTAATCAAAGGAAGGAGGAACAGCTATATTAATTTCAGACTGAGCAGACTTCAGAGTAAAGAAAGTTATCAGGGATTAAAAAGGACATTATATAATGATAAAGGAGTCAATTCTCCAAGAAGACTTAACAATTCTTAATGTGCATGGGCCTAACAACAGAGCATCAAACGGTGTGAGGCAAAAACTGACAGAACTGCAAGTAGAAACAGTTGAATCCACTATCATGGTTAGAGAATTCAATACTTCTGTCTCAGAAATAGACCCAGCAGGCAGAAAATCAGTAAGGATATAACTGAACTCAATAGCACCACCAAAAACTGCATATAACTAACATCTATAGACTAATTCATCCAAAACAGCAGAATACATATTTTTCTCAGGCTTACAGGGAACATTCACCAAGGTAGACCACATTCTGGACCATAAAACACATTTTGACAAACTTAAAAGAAATAAAGCATACAGTGTCTGTTCTCAGACCACAATGGATTAAATTAGAAATAATAACAGAAAGATAACTGGAAAGTCCCAAAATATGTGGAGGTTAAACACTCTTCTAAATAACACATGGGTCAAAGAATAAATCTCAAAAGAAACTACGAGGATATTTTTAATCAGAATGAAAATTTAGTCTTGAGTGCATATATTAGAAGAGAAGAAAGATCTAAAATCAAATACAAGTTTCTGTCTTTTGAAACTAAAAAGTGAAGATTAAATTAAATACAAGCAGAAGAAAAGAGAAAATTAGAGCAGAATTAGAGTAGAAATCAATGAAATTGAAAACAGGAAATCAATAGAAAAAAACTAAGAAACCGAAAGTTGGTTCTTTGCAAAAATCAGCCAAATTGATAAGCCTCTAGCCAAGCTTACTAAAGAGTGACAGAGGCGAGAGAGAGAGAGAGAGAAGACACAAATTACTAACATGAGAAATAAAAGGGGGGAGGGGACAGCACTGTAGATCCCATGGACACTTTAAGGATAATAAAATAATACTATAAACAATTCTATGTTGACAAATTTGGCAACCTAGATGAAATGGACCAATTTCTGGAAAGACATAATCTCCCTAAACTCACACAAAAAGAAATAGACAATCTGAATAGGTCTTCAGCCAATTTCTATTAAAGAAATTAAATCAATAATTAATAACTTTCCAAAACAGAAAGCACTAGGCCCAGATAGGTTCGCTGGTGAATTCTACCAAATAATAAAGGAAAAAAATATATACCAATTCTTTACAATTGCTTTCAGAGGTTAAAGCAAAGGTAATATGTCCTAACTCATCCTATGAGGCCAGGTCTACCCTAATACCGAAAAGTTACAAGAAAGAAGGAATATTAGAAGATATATAAAAAGACATTACAAGAAAAAAAATCCATAGACAAATCTTTCATGAACATGGATGCAAACACCATCAACAAAATATTAGCAAATTGAAAGCAAAGAAGAATGAAAAGAATTATACACCATGACCAAGTGGGATTTATTCCAATTTTGCAAGTTTGTTAAACATTCAAAAATCAATTAGCATAATACATCACATCAATAGACTAAAAAATAAAAAAAAATCACATGAGCATATCAATAGATGCAAAAAAGCACTTGACAAAATTCAATACCAAGTCATAATAAAAACTCTTAGTAAACTAGGAATAGAGGGAAACTTCCCAAACTTGATACGAATCATCTGCAAAAAACCTACAGCTAACATCATTCTCAATGTGCGAAGCTCAAAGCTTTTCCACTAAGATTATGTAGAAGACAAAAATGTCCCCTTCCACTATTCCTTTTCATCATTCTACTGGAAGTTCTTGCTAATACAACTAAGGCAAGAAAAGGAAACAAAACAGAGATTAAGAAGGAAGACATAAAACTTTCTTTGCTGGGAGAAATATGATTGTCTATGTTGTAAGTCCAAAAGCACTGACAAATTCCTGGAACTAATAAGCAACTACACAAGGTTGCAAGATACATGGGTCATACGCCAAAAAAGTAATTGTTTTTCTATACACTAACAAATTCGAAAAAATTTGAAAAAAATTCAATACCATTTACATTAGCACCCCCAAAAGTGAAATACTTAGGTATAAATTTAACAAAATATGTACAAGAGCTATATGATGAAAATTATAAAACTCTGATGAACAAAATCTAATAAGAACTAAAAAAAATGGATAGTCTATGTTCATGGATAGGAAGACTTATCCCAACTTAACCTATAGATTCAATGCCATCCCAATCAGAATCTCAGCAAGTTATTTTATAGATATGGGCAAACTGATTCTAAAGTTTATATGGAGAGGCAAAGGACCCAGAATAGCCAACTCAATATTGAAGGAGAACAAAGTTGGAAAACTGACACTATCCAACTTCAACACTTACTATAAAGCTACAGTAATCAAGATAGTGTGGTCTTGGCAAGAAAACAAATAGATGATTAAAACAAAATAGAGAGCTGAGCTGAGAAATAGAGCCACATAATAATAGTCAATGGATCTTTGACTAAGGAGCAAAGGGAATACAATGAAGCAAAGGCAGTTTCTTCAAAAAGTGGTGCTGGAACAACTGGAAATCTACATGCAAAAAATGCACCTACATACAGACATTACATCCTTACAAAAACTACTCAGAATGGATTACAGACCTAAATATATAATGCAAAACTATAAAACTCCTAGAAGATAAGAAAGGAGAAAACCTGGACAACTCTGAGTATGGTGATGCCTTTTTAGATACAACACCAAAAACATGATCCATGAAATAAATCACTGATAAGCTGGACTTCATTAAAATGAAAAAAACAAACCTCTGCAAAAGATAGTATCTAGAGGATTAGAAGATAAGCCATACACTGGGAGAAAATATTTGCAAAAGACACATCTAATAAAGGACTCTTCTGAAAAATATACAAAAATCTCTTAAACTCAAAAAAAAACAAACAAAAAACAACAAAAAACCCAAAATTACCAAAATTAGAAAATCAGCCAAAAATCTTAAATACCTCACCAAAGAAGATATACAGGTGGCAAATAGGCATATGAAAAGATGCTCCACATCATATGTCACAAGGTAAATGCAAAATTAAAAAAAAAATTAACAGTACACATCTATCCATTAGAACAGCGAAAATCTGAACACTGACAACATCAAATGTTAGTGAGGATTTGGAGCAACATGAACTCTCATACATTGCTGGTGAGAATGCAAAATGGTACAGCCATTTTTGAAAATAGTTTGGTGGTTTCTGACAACATTAAACATAGTCTTACCATGTAATTCAGGAATCATGCTCCCTGGCATTTACCCAAATCAGTTGAAACCTTATGTGAACACAAAAACCTGCCCATGGATGTTTATAGCACAGCTTTCTTCATAACAGCCAAGACTTGGGAGCAACCAAGATGTCCTTCAGTAGATGAATGGATAAACTGTGGTACATCCAGACAATGAAATATTACTTACAGCTAAAATGAAATGAATTATCAAGCAATGAAAAGACATGGAAGAACCTTAAATGCATATTACTAAGTGAATGAAGTCAGTCTGAAAAGACTACTGTATTATACCAACTATATGACATTCTGGAAAAAACAAAACTATGCAAACAGTAAAAAGATAAGGGGTTGCCAGGAGTCTGGGGTGGGGTGGGGGGATGAATGGGCAGAACACAGAAGATTTTTTTGGCAGTGAAAATACTCCGTATGTCACCATATTGAAAGGTGCTTGTCATTACACATTTGTCCAAACACATGGATTATACAATGCCAAGAGTGTACCCTAAAGTAAACTGTGGACTTTAGGTAATTATGATGTGTCAATGCAGATCCATCCTTAAGTGGTGGAACATTCTGGTGAGTGATGTTGATAATGGGAGTAGGTATGCATGTTGTGGGGGTGGGGTGCAGGGAGTATATGGGAAATCTCTATCTCCCTCATTTTTCATGTAAACATAAAACTGCTTTAAAAAAATAGTCTTTTAAAGTATACATATATAGAACTATGTGGTAGGGATTTAAGATATATTCTTGAATGCGTAATACATTGGCCATATATAGATATATGTTAAAACCTTATGTGATTAGTAAGTAAGACATATACATTGGCCATATACATCTGTATCTATATATATCTAATATATGAGACTCTAATATCTAATATGAGAGTTCATGTTGCTCCAAATCCTCACTAACATTTGATATTGTCAGTGTACAGATTTTGGCTGTTCTAACGAATAGATCTAATAATATATATATATCTATGTCTATATATTATTAGATCTATTCGTTAGAACAGCCAAAATGTACATCTATAGATATAGATGTACATATCCCATTAATATCAAGAGTGGTTATTTCTGACTGATGGGGTTATGGGTAATTTTATTATATATATTACTAATAATGTTAATTAATAATATTTAATATACATAATATATATTTTGGTTTTCCTATAACGAAAATGTATTTGTTTTACAGATTGAACTATATACATTCCTCAAATAGTTGAATGATTTGAATGATCAAGAATAATTGATGAATAAAATTAACTGATCAAGATTATAGACTGAGCACATGTTTCTTTACCCCTCCTCTACACATGTAAATGAAATAATAGAAAAGATTATTTTCTTTATGGGTCATGACAAAAATGGGTAGGAAGCACTGCTCTGCAATTAGTATGCGAAATGAATCAGCTTTCACAAATCGTCTCTATGTTAAGGTGATCTAAACAATTCTAAAATATATCATCTAGAACAAAGGTGACTCTCCTTTTTCATTTTTTTAAATTTTATTTTATTATGTTATGTTAATCACCATACATTACATCATTAGTTTTTGATGTAGTGTTCCATGATTCATTGTCTGTGTATAACACCCAGTGCTCCATTCAATATGTGCCTTCTTTAATACCCATCACCAGGCTAACCCATACCCCCAGCCCCACCCCTAACTCTCCTCTTTTAAAATGAATTTAGTATTAGGCAAAAATAACTATAGATACCCTAAGGCAAGATAATTTTGTGTATTTTTCTTAACAACCAATAAAATTGCACTGCAAACTAATAAATATTAAAGCTTTGTAAAACAATAAAGCACTAGAAAATAAATTTTCCTTTATGAATTAAGTCACAACAATGGGTATATATGTAATTTTCTTAAAAATATTTATTATTTCAGAGAGAGACAGAAAGAGACAGCAGGGAGGGGAGAGGGAGAGAAACTCAGGCAGACTCCCCACTGAGCACAGAGCCCAAGGCAGGGCTCAATCCCAGGACCCCGAGATCATGACCTGAGCTGAAACCAAGAGTTGGATGCTTAACCAACTGAGCCACCCAGGTGCCCATATATGTAATTTTTAAAGCTTGCCATATGCTTTTCAAAACAGACACCCTTTAATAATATTTTTTTTCAAAAAGTATAATTTTAGCTTAGTTTTTTAAAATTTTGTTTCTATTTATTTGTCAATTGATTAAATCCTCATTTGGCATGAGGACAGGTTTTCAGATAACAAAACTAGGTGAAGACTGGAAAAAAGTGGAATCTTTTATTTCTATAATATTTGAATTGCTTTTGTTATATTGATTTGAAAAAAAAAAGCACTATTCCTCAATGTCCAAAGACTCTTCAAATCTGGCAATAGTTAACAGACAAACCAAAGGTTCACTTTTCATTATAAATGTTTTGGAAACAACAACAAGAACAAAAAACTAATCTAGAAGAAATATACCTACTACTAATAAAACCCTCTTGTCCTCCCAAGTAACCTTGGAAAAGTACTATGTATTATGAACTTCAGTATCCTCAATTACTTAACAGCATAAATAGTGCCCTTCTTGTTGGACTGTTTTCATTACATTTAATAATATGTATGATGTGTCAGGCCTAAAACAGACATTCAATTTTAGTTTCCTTCTCTTTTTTCTGATTTCTTACATCAAATGAAACATAAAACATAAAACAACATTTTATATTTTCAAAAGATTCTAAATCAATTTTTCTCAATTTATAATCCAACTATTATTTAGAAAGGACTATAACATTCCCCTGGAATTTCAACAACTGAGTATCATTGTTTTTGTCAAATTTATAATCTTGGTAAATGATTCTATAATCACAATTCTGTTGATTTGTACTGCTTAAGGCAGTACAAAACCTAGCATGCTTTTCTGGAGTTTTAATGATCAAAATCAAAACTATAATTCTCTATACCATTCAGGGAAGTAAACACATAATTTCTCCAAGAGATTAAAAAAAATAAATGTCTTGTACAAAGAGATGTAATTTTTACCAACATATTGGTCTAGTCACTAGTATTCTTAAACAATCTTTTTTTTTTTAAGTTTTTATTTATTTTGAATTGAGAGAGAGTGAGCAAGAGAGAGAGCATGAGTAGGGAGAGGGGCAGAAGGAGAGAAAGAAGCAGACTCCCCTGCTGAGCAGGGGCCCTGACATAGGGCTTGATCTCAGGATCATGACCTGTGCCAAAGGCAGATGCTTAACTGACTGAACCACCCAGCCACCTTCCATTTCCACATTCTTAAACAATCTTTGTACGTTGTACGTTGTACATTATAGTGGACACTGAATAAGAAATATTTCATTCAAGGCTACCTCCAAAACAAAAATAATACTGATAACAATAAAACTTCTTACCTACCAAACACATACAAAGATGAATATTATTCAGTATAGCCAAGCAAATGTTGGTCTCCAATAAGAAGATAAATCTACTTTGTTTTAAATGCCCATTTCTTTCTTGGCACTCTAATTGCACAAACTCTACTAGCTAAAATCTCTCAAATGTTAGCATGAATGCAAATTTATACTTGACTATTGATATTTTACCTTTTAATTTTAGTTCATAACATGCAGGGTTAGTTCTGAGGTGAAGCATATGTAAGGACATGCTTTCTTTGGTGGCTTGTGTGTTCCATTCTTACCTGCATTTCCATTTCATTTTGTTTATTATATTTTCTCCTTTTTCCTATCATTTCCCTTCCCTTTTCCTAACCCCACTCTTCCTTTAAGGGGCCTTTTTCTACTGACCTCTTAGTCAAACTTGCTGCACAGAAATGGTACTATACATTGCAACTCAGAGTGTGGTCTTCAGACCAGGGGCCTATTAGAAATGCAAACTCCCAGCCTCCGCCCTGGACCTGCTAAATTAGAACATACATTTTAAAAGGATCCCCAGTGATCTGAATGCACATTGAAGTTTGAGAAGCAATGTGCAGTAACAACTTCTACCTTAGTGTGATAACTTTCCATTACATTATCATAGCATAAACCATTAACTGAAATTATATCATGTATTTACCTGTTTTCTTGTTTATTGCCCATCCATCTAGAAGTCAAGCTTTTGAGATCAGGCAATTAGTCCTTTTCCTTCACCTCAGTATCTCCAGTGCATACAAAGGGGCCTTTCACAGAGTAGATGCTGTAAGTATTTGTTGCCTGATTTAATGACTGAATTAATCCGTGACTAGTTTTTATTATGGGGGCGGGGGTAGTAGTGGCTTGAGTTTCAAGGCCAGGAATTTATCTAGTACACTCTATGCCTGACTGTCTTAAAAAGGTACATCTGTGTTTCCGTCAGTATGACTCTGAAAACACAGAACTGAACAAAGCTAGAGAAAATCACCATAGCTTAGAAAACACTACGCTTGCCTCTCTTCCTACACATTTTCCATTGTTATGTTTTCTGAGAGTTGCTAAGTCAATTTTAGAATCATCATTATATCAACATTATCTCCTCTATCTGGATATAGAAGCACTGAGATAAAGGAACTGAAAGGCCAGACAGTGAAACAAACTCTAATTACATCCTCTCTGAAGAAGTTCAACATGTGTCAAGGTAATTCCTTGAAGCAGATTGTCCAGAATGAAATAAAGCCAAGATCTGTTGAATAAGATTGCAAACAAAACTGACCATCAGACTTTCATTTATTACCTTTAATGAATAACATTGTAAAGCTTTGAATTTATTTGCTATATTTTCAAAATCAAGCTGCAAGAAAAATATTTGTGTGAATTGATCATTCCAACTTTGAGAGTTAAATTTTACATGGGATATAGAATTCATGAGTAGAGGAAAGATTTTTTGTTGTTGTTGTCTTACAAAATATTCCATTGAAATACCTAGGGTATGATAATGTACACTCAACTTTGACATATTCAGCAATTTGCCAGTTTATGTTGTTATTCTTTTGTTATGATTAAGAAAGAAAAAGCATAGATTAATTTGAATAGAGATTCATAAAATGTATAGTTTGAGCAGTGTTCCATATGAAGTTGCAATAGCATGAGAAAATTTTTGTTATAATGTTACCTGAATAAAAAAGCCTATATATGCATATGTGTTCAGATATATGCACATACATATGTATAAATACATATGTATGTGCATATATACATATGCATATAACACAAAACACATAAATATATGTAAGTGTATATGTATATATAAATATACTATTTGTACATATATATAATACGACAAGAAAAATCACAGTTATCTTAACTGATTATTTTTGAGAGGTGGGAATAAAAGTCATTTTCTTTTTCATTCTTTATAATATACACTAGACTTTCAACAACCCATAAATATTACTTTTTCTAGTCACTAGACAAAAATGAACATCAAAAAATTATTCACCATTCTTATTGGATAAGAGGACAGCAACAATTACATTTTTCATAATTAAATTCATGTACTTTTTACAAAATAATAAATACAATATTTTTACAAATATAATCTTCATTTTATGTAATTTAGAACACACAAATAAAAATAAGAAAATAAAATCACCTATAATTTCATTTCCTAGAGATAACTCCAGCTAACTTTTTGATATATATCTTTTAGCCTTTGAGGAATATAAATGCATATTTTTGAAAAAGTAAAATGGGATAATCCTATACGTATTTATTCTTCTGGGTGTAATAATAATGCTTTATACAGGCATACCTTGGAGTTACTGTGGGTTCAGTTTCAGACCACTGCAATAAAGCAAATATTGCAAAAAGGCAAGTCAAACAATTTTTTTTGTTTCCTAGTGCATATAAAAGTTATGTTTACACTATACTGTAGTCTATCAAGTGTGTGATAGCGACAGCATTATGTCTAAAAAAAGTACATACCTTAATTAAAAAATATTTGCTAAATATTTTTAGCAACATTTGCTAAAAATTACTAACCATTATCTGTGCTTTCATTGGGTCATAATCTTTTTGCTTATGGAGGGTCTTGCCTTGATGTTGATGGCTGCTGACTGATCAGGGTGGTGGTTGCTGAAGGCTTGTGTAACCGTGGCAATTTCTTAAAATAACACAACAATGAAGTTTATTACCATGTCGATTGGCTCTTCCTTTCACTAATGCTTTCCCTCTAGCATGTGATGCTATTTGATAGCATTTTGTCCATAGTAGAACTTTTTCCAAATTGGATTCAATCCTCTGAAACCCTGCTGCTGTTTTATCACCTAAGTCTAGGTAATACTCTAAATCCCTTGTTGCCTTTTCAACCATCTTCACAGCATATTCACGAGGAGTAGGTTCCACCTCAAGAAACTACTTCCTTGCTCATCCATAACAAGTAACTCATCCATTCAAGTTTTATCATGAGATTGCCAGCAATTCAGTCACACCTTCAGGCTCTACTTCTAATTCTAGCTCTCTCGCTGTCTCCATCACATGTGCAGTTATTTCCTCCCCTGAAGTCTGGAGCCCCTCAAAGTCCTCCATGAAGGTTGGAACCAACTTCTTCCAAACTCTGGTTATTGTTGATATCACATTCCCATGAATCACAAATGTTCTTAAGGGCATCTAGAATGATGAATCCTTTCCAGAAGGTTTTCAAGTTACTTTGCCCTGATCCATCTGTAGCCTTAAGAAATGTGTTTCTTAAATCATAGGACTTGAGAGTCAGAATTTCTATTGGACCTCTGGGCTGCAGAATGGATATTGTGTTAGGAGGCATGAAAACATGAATCTCATTGTATGACTCCATCAGAGCTCTTGGGTGACTAAATGCATTGTCAATGAGCAGTCATATTTTGAAAGGAATCTTTTACTCTGAGTGGTAGGTCTCAACAGTGGGCTTAAAATATTCAGTGAACCATGTTGTAGACAGATGTGCTGTCACCCAGTCCTTGTCGTTCCATTTATAGAACACAGACAGAGATTTCACATAAGTCTTCATAAGTCTTCAGAGCCATAGACTTTTCAGAATGGTAAATGAGCATTGGCTTCAACTTAGAGTCACTGCCTTAGGCCCAAACAAGAGAGTCAGATTGTCCTTTGAAGCTTTGAAGCCAGGCATTGTCTTCTCCTCTCTAGCTATGAAAGTCCTAAATGGCATTTTCTTTTAATAAAAGGCTGTTTCATACGACTACATTAAAAATCTGTTGTTTAGTGTAGCCACCTTCATTAATGATCTTAGCTAGATCTTCCAGATAACTTACTGTAGCTTCTACATCAGCACTTGCTGCTTCACTTTGCACTTGGATGTTATAGAGATGGCTTCTTTCCTTAAACCTCATGAACCAACCTCTGCTAGCTTCAGACTTTTCTTCTGCAACTTCCTCACCTCTTTCAGTCTTCATAGAATTGAAGAGAGCTAGGGCCTTGCTCTAGGTTAGGGTTTACTTTAAGGGGATGTCATGGCTGGTTTGACCTTCTATTCACAACTTTGCTAACTGGCACAAGAGGCTTAGCTTTCAGCCTATCTGGGCTTTTGACATGTCTTCTTCACTAAGCTTAATTATTTACTGCTTTTGAATTTAAGTGAGAGATATGCACCTCTTCTTTTTTACTTGAACACTTAGAGGCCACTGTAGGGTTACTAACTGGCCTAATTTCAATATGGTTTTGTCTCAGGAAATAGGAAGGCTCAAGGAGAAGGAGAGAGATAGGGAAGGCTGGTAGGCGGAGCACAGAGAATACACACAACATTTACCCATTAAGTTTGCCATCTTATATGGGTGTGGTTCATGGCACCACACAACAATTACAACAGTAACTTCAAAGATCACTGATCACAGATCACCACAATAAGTATAAAAATAATGAAAGAGTTTGAAACATATGAAAGAATTACCAAAATGTGATGCTGAGACACAAAGTCAGCAAATGTAGCAAAAACAGTGCTGATAAGCTTGCTTGATGCAGGGTTGCCACAAACCTTCAATTTGTAAAAAACACAAAAACTGTGATGCACAATGAAGCAAAGCACAGTAAAACAAGGTATGGCTATATTCCAATGGCTCTTTGCAATCAAGATTTTCACATACATTGTATTTTGTTTTAAACACACACATAAAACTATAATCCCTATTCAATGCTGGATTAACTGAATTTATGTCAAACATTTAAAACTATTTGCAGAGAGTTTTAAAATTATGTATCAGAAACTGTTCCTCCCCCATAAATTTTTCAGCCGAACAGAATCTTTTATGTGCAGACAATACCGTATTTGTATCAAACAGAGTTAAATAAATAAAGGTAGACATAATTAACTCAGGAAGAAAGTAATAGAACCATAAATAGTGGATTCAAATCTTAAATTTTGCAAATTAAATGATGAAGATCCTCTGGTCCTTGTGTAGGAAATAAAATGTCAGTATTGTTTATAAAATGATTTGAGTTTATTCCTCCTTAAGCTTTAAGTAATTTAACTAGAGAGACATCACTCTGTGCATGTGTACGTGTGTATCCTAACCAAGAACACATAATGCTCCAAAGATAAAGACCACTGTGAGGACCAAGCATTCAGACTGGCCTTCTCAGAATGGGCCTTAAATATAAAACATTGAAGTAGGGGAGGAGAACATTCTCATCACCAGAACCACGCTCTTATTACTCTTTCAGTCAATCTACATGAGATTGAGGAACTGACTATCTTATTCATTGTTGAACACATAACAAATGCTCAATAATAATTTGTAAAATGGAAGAAGTAATATATTACAATTGAAAATGCTTAAAGAAGATAAGGCTCGGGGAAGTTGACTAAAAGCAGAGAATTGCCAGCCTCTCTTTGTGACGGGTCTACATACGATTGTCTTTCCTTTGAAACGAGGGGAACCATCCATTTTAATGGTAATTATGTTTTTGTTTTTGCTACTGCCTTTGGTACAAGTATTTACACATAGCTACAGATTCTAATGTGGTAGTTTTCAGGAGACTACAGAGGACTAAGTACAAGGAAGCAAAAGCAAGACAAGTGTGTCTAATCTGACTTCCTCAATGGCTCAGCAGAGAAGGGCATGAGCCTATTGAGTAGCTAGACTTAAAAATGACTCAATAGCTGAAAAAGAAAGGAGGGAAGCTGTTAGGAAGACAAGAATAGGATCTTAGAAAGACAGTCTAAAAAGAGAGAGAAGGGCTTATCCTTCTATAACGCCCAAAAAGTTTCCCTTGGAAAGAGTAAGAAAAATAGATTGTACATTTGAATTACCTAAGTATAAGTCAATAGAATGTTTTTTTAACTTCCCTGTATGAATGATTAGATTAAATTAAATAATAAAAGCATGAAAAAATGTATCAGAAAACCACCCTTCACTTCAAATTTCATGCCCTTGCCACTGGACTTGAATTTCTCTGACATCATCAGTGACTGAATATACTGTCTTAACAAGGTGATCTAATTCCTGACTTTTGTAGCAAGATCAGCCATAAATTACTGTCAGAAAGCTGGAATTTCAGTGATGGTGTTTAGTAAATGAAAAGGAAGCTATCGTCCATTCATTGCCTAAAAGAAAGAGAATTTAAAAAGATATTTGATCTAAAATGAATACCCATGCAAACAATGAATCATGGAACACTACATCAAAAACTAATGATGTAATGTATGGTGATTAACATAACATAATACAAATAAATAAATAAATAAATCCCAGATCATCCACCTGCCAAAAAAAATAAATAAAATAAAATGAATACCCATGATTTTATAAACAAACTTCCTCAGGATTATTAATAACACCTAACAACTACTGAACACTTACTACGTGCTAAGTAGTGTTTTTACAGCTTTGCATATATTATCACACTTAATACTTACCAATTCCATGAAGTAGGTGATAATATCATCCTCATTTTACAAATTCATTTGTTCTTTGAACAAATATTTATGAAGCACTACGTGCCAAGTGTTACACAGGATGCTGAGGCAAGCCTTCCTTCCCAGACTTGCAGTCTAATGGGATGGAGGCAAACCTACCTGAATAAAATGTAGATGCTGGCAAGGGCTAGGAAGAAAAGTAAAGCCAGGAAACCTAATGGGACTTCAAGGAGATGGAGTGGGGGCTGCTGTTTTAAATGAGGAGAATAAGGGGCTGGGCAGCGAATTAAGTCTTCCAAGGCCACACTGTTAGTTACTGCTGAAGACAAAGAGGAAACTAATCAGGTTGCAGAGATGCCTAATCACTACACATACCGTCTCTCCACGCTCAGTGAAATCATACATATGGCAATTTATCACAGGGATAATCTGACAGAATCAAAGACACAAAATTTTCAGAGCTGTTAAAAACAACATATGGTCCAAAACTCCAGTGAAAATGTCTAAGGCATTAATTCTCACGATAGCATAAGACTGTACTCCATTTGACATTAAATTGATGTTCCAGTTAGGATAGCTAATTTACATAGAAATGGCAGTTTATGTGTGAGTGCGTATGTTTACCAGTCTTGTTGCTCACTGAATTATCTCACAAGACTGTCTTATTTTACAAAGAATTCCCAGGAGCAGTTTATGTGTGGTCAGATTGACTCTTGCCTACCAGAGAAAATGACTCTTTTTATAATGCCAAACAGTTGGAATCATTATCAATAGGTAATGACGATTCTTCTCAGTCTAAATTGGATTTGAAGGAGAAAGATACATTTCCGATTTTTTTCTTTCAAGTATCTTCAAATTCTTTACAATTATCTAAGCATAACTTGATGACAAACTTTCTTTTCTATGTTTTAGAAAAATGTCTACGAGCATTTAACACATTTTAAATAATAATCGACATCTTAACCTGATATATCTAAGACTATTTCTATAAAGTAGCAGAAACTCTGTACCTGAGGATGTTATTTTAACTTCCAATTTAAATTATAATTGCTATATGCAAATAATTTTAGGATGTGTTGTAGTTTTTGGTTTCATATTTTCATGTGACTAGACAAAATGACTTTGAAATTGCCTGCTTTCATGTAAAAGCAGCCTTTTAAGTGATACTTCCACGTTTTCAGAAATATTATATATAAGCATGACTCTTCTTCAACTTGAATAAATATTATAGAAACTGAATCTAACCACCTTTGGGGCAGAAATAGGTTTTGCTTTTTTTCCCCATTTATTCCGTGATATATTAAAATGAGGAAGAAATTTTAGCAGTTAAGCCAAAAAATTGTTTTTGAGGGAGGGCTCACCTTGTTGACAGATAAGCCCCTAAAAGAAGTCTTTTTGGGTTAGGGTAAAAATAAGAAGTAACATGCACTGATTTCGGATTAAGTCTGAAATACTTAGGTAGAGATTTATATACATAATTTCCTTTGATCCTCACAATTATCCTAAGAGATGCCTACTATTGTTTTCTGATTTTACTGATGAAGAATTGGGTTTTTAAAAAAAGTCAGATTGTCATAGCTCACAGAGCTGGGATGAAACTCTTTGATTCCAAACACTGCACTCTTGGCCAAAGAGCTATACTTTCCACTAAAGGGAAACACCCTTTGCTGATGCATACACCCTGTCTGTCCCCCCAGCTACACAAATAAGAAGTACTAGCAAGAAGGCCTCATCAGCCAACTTGATTCTGTTAAGAGCTCAGAGGAGCCCTAATGACTCACTTTGCTTCATCTGGGACAATGCTTTATTCCCCTTGCAGCCACTCCAATCTCCGCCCCAGTCCCTGAATATAACCATCACCTTTCATTCTTTCATGTATGCTCCTTTTTTAACTTTATTTTTTAATTTAAATCCAATAATTAACATATAATGTATTATTAGTTTTAGTGGTAGAGGTTCAGTGATTCATCAGTCTTATATAATGCCAAGTGCTCATTTGCTCTTTTCTTTTTGCGTGTTGTACCTAGTCCCATTTTTCCTCCTAATTTTCAACACTCCTATCAATGGTTACTCCTAGTGGAAGACCTTTCCCAACTTCCCTGTAATCATAGCTCATAGGATGTACTATACATCATTAGAAAGTGTCACATGGATCATATCATTTATATATTATTTACTTTCCTATCTCTTTCAGTAGATAGTGAACTTTTGATAGTAGCAACTGATAATCTTCATTTCTACCTCAATTTCAGGTAACTACCAAACACTGGCCACATAGTAGAAACCCAATAAATGTCCATTGCCTAAAACCATTATTTAGTGGAAAATCAACCAAACTAAAGGGGAAAAGATGTATTGCAAAGGAAGGATCCTTATAGCCAATATATATATTTTAAAGGAAAATCATTCAAAATGGAGTAATGAAGAAAAATAAATAATACCGGTATTGTACTAACTAGCATAGTAAGTGAAGAAACATATTAGACATAGAAAATATGAATTTTCTGGGTTATGGAATAAGCATTCCTAATTTCTAAATGTCTTCAGAATTATGAAAAAAAGCATTTTTAATATATAAATGTAAAAATAAAGGGGAAAACGATAAATGCTTGATTCAAATGTTTCAATTAACAATGTGAAAATACATCCTGGAGATCAAAAGGCTAATCAAAGGAAGTGTTTAAGTGCATGATGATCAGAACAATTTGGTATGATTAATACGCTAATGAAGAAGGCACTATGGGTGCCATTTTATGTTGTTGAGTCAGTTAATATGATAGAATATTTATCATAAAAAGTACAAAATAGGGAAGTAACAGTGATAAGGATACATGAAAACAAATTTATTTTTTGTTTGCAAATTTTGAAAGGTATCACAATTGAAATGTGATATCAATTTTGAAATGTGATCCCTAAAATGAAAAAGAATACATTTTGGACAAAAAAGGAAATGTTTCAAATGGAAAATTCAAAAACCTATTTATTTTAAAAGTTTTAATTTTTAAAGTATTGCTATACTGTTTCAGACAGGAAGCTGTTCTGAAGCTCATTTACCATGAGAAAGATAACTGGAATGGAAAAACTGCATAATACTGTATTCAAATAAAATAAATTGCAAGTTTGTAAATGTAAATCAAGATGTAGAGCCTAAGACACAAAACATGTCAAATTTTAACACTCCTATTAAATTTAGAATGTGGAGGTGCCTTATGAAACCTTAGCATATCCCCACAATTGAAAATATAGATAATGGAGAAGGAGAAGATTCACTGTTTGTGACAGCATTAGTAACCTCAGCAAAGCTCATTCTAGTTATCATTACCTCAGGTTTTCATACTAGTCTCTGAAATGTAAAGACCTGGACAATTTTAAGAACACTCTGATTAGAGTTGAGTATGTGTACATCCAAAAATTAAAAATGATCTGGTATTCCCAAAGTACCTTAAAAGTTATTTTTTCAACATCAACCCAGAATTTGTTCACTAGTGTATTTATCTGAAATGCGGGCACTGGAAGTATCTGGTTCATTTCAGTTCTGTCATTTTCTAGTCCCTTACCCTCCTATGTTTGTATTTTTACTTAAAAATCAGAATGGTACCAGTATCTAAACCTCACTGGTTTTGTAACAATTAAATACGTATTTACATTAAGTTATAATAACAGTGCTTGACTCATAGAAATTCATACATGAACAGTAGAAAATATTTTTGTTGAAATGTAAGGAATAAATGCATCAATCATGAATAAAAAACAGAAGAGCAGTAATATGCTTTCTCATACGAGCATTAGTGTCATTTGAGAGTGGGGCTTCAGAATGGAGGAGCCAACATTCTGACTCATCATGGATTTTTCCAGATTCCTCCCCACTCCGACAGCATGGAGCCTACACAAATAATTTAATATCTTGGGGCCTAATGACATCACCTGTCAGTCAATAACAATGTTGGGGAAGATATTATTTGAAATGAGTTTTAACTCTGAAAACTTTAACTTTTAACTCTGTGATTTATTTATAAAAAGTTTTTAAAAAATAATTCCTCATACGAAGTACTAGGAAAATCTTCATTATAATTTTATAACTTCTTCCATTTTTCATAATAGTTCATTTGTTTGTAGCTCATCTCTGAAACACTTTTGCTCATCCTTACATCAGTATTTTGCACAATTCTGTGTAATTATCACTACCATTTAAATCTATGCTTCCTGGGATGCCTGGGTGGCTCAGTCTGTTAAGCATCTGCCTTCGGCTCAGGTCATGATCCCAGGGTCCTGGGATCGAGACCCGCATCGGGCTCCTTGCTCAGCGGGAAGCCTGCCTCTCCTTCTGCCTGCTGCACTTTCTCTCTCCCTAACAAATAAATAATTGAAATTAAAAAAAAAATAAATCTATGCTTCCATATACCAGTATTTTGTTTTATTATTTTGAACTATTTGTTCCAAACTGGAATCTTTCATTAAAGTGCAACATTGATTTTAGGGGAGATTTTCATTTTCTCATGAACAGTTCTTAATATATCATTCCCAAGCCAAAGGCAAAATCTGAGATCCTGGGCTATCACTGCAGATGTTTTAAAACTTAAAAAAAAACATTTCATTCCCACATTCTTTCAGCAGTATAGTCTCATACCTACTATGCGTTGCCTTTTCTTTGAACAAAACTTACGATTTTGTGTTAAAATGATTGTATGTACATATTAGGCAAATACTCTCTCAACTTTTAAGTATCTTATATTCTACATATAAGAATTTATCTTTGAAATGAAAAATGCCAAAATGTTAACAGTGATTGCCTCCAGGTATTGTCATTCTGAGTGACATTATTGTGTGTGCGTGCTTCTTTTATTTTTCCATACTATTCAGATTCTTATAATGAGCATATATTATTTTTATAATTAAAAAGAATAAAACCTTTAAATATTTAATTACTTTAAAATACTCATAATTCAAAGTCAGTGTCATATATTTGTTGAGATTAAAAAAACTATAAAGTTAAATATGTGAAATTATATAGTATCCTTAAGAAGGAAAGAAAAAAAAACAACTGTAGAGCTCCTTTTTCCTACCGTCTAAACAGCTTTGAAAGATGAAGAAACATTTGCAAATTAGACATGAACTTTATTTTCTCATATTTTTAAAGAATTTAAATGAGTTAAAAAGAACTTGGCCAGTTGAGTAACAAAATTATTGTGTTTGGTTCTAGTCATTGTGAATAATGGAATAACGATTGAGAAAATCATTTACTGAAGAAGCTCCAGCCTACTGAAAGGGATGATAGAGCATTTGTTGGGGGGTTGGGTGGCATTCAAACAGGGCTGAAAAATACATGTTCTCAATTAGTATAATGTTAGTCAAATTGAATTCTTGTTGAGGTACTTGAATAAAAGAAAATGTTGAATAAAAGTTAAGCTTCATATGGGAAGTTATTAAAGAGACTGATGAGCATTACTTACATCCCTATAAATACACTCTATAGCAGCATTATGATACTATTAACAGTCAAAAAAAATACCAATAGAGGATAAACTTAAGAGAAGGACTTCTGTTGATTTCCATCTGCCCAAACATTCCCATTACAATTCAAAAGGAAATCCTAATTGCCTAGTAAAGAGTACAACCATAAAAAGTTAATGGATATAGTTCCTAGGAAGACCGCAATTCCAACTCTGCTATTATGCAATTGTAAGTGGTGATTTAAAATTTTTTCAGCTCTCCCAATATACAGGAGTATTAAAACACTAGTAAAAGTAATTTGAAATCTTCCATGCAAACTTAAGGTGAAAAATACACATCTTCAATATATGCGTGTAAGTGAATTCCCATTTGGTGATATCATAAAATGTCTGACTTTTTAAATATTTTTTAAAACACAACATAATTTAAAACTGCATATTGTGTTTCTCAGTGAAGAATTAAGTTAAAATATAAGGACCTCTCACTTTATTTCCTATGTGAGATATAAAAATATGGGAAATCGGTGTTAGATACATTGTTTTGTTTCAAGCTGCTAGTTAATCTGATATGATTCTAAATTTGATCTTCTACCATAAACCTAAGTGTGGATGGGGAAATGTTACTGATGTTAAAAAAATAAAACTTAAATGTCTGCCTAGGAAAATAATTACCGAGACTCACAAATGTTAGTTACCAGCTAGAATAAGGCACGTTTAAGTAAAACACAGTTCATATGTAAAATTTCCCTCCAATGGCTCAATCTTTTTTTTTAAAAATAATTTTTTATTGTTATGTTAATCACCATACATCATTAGTTTTTGATGTAGTGTTCCATGATTCATTGTTTGTGCATAACACCCAGTGCTCCATGCAGAATGTGCCCTCTTTAATACCCATCACCAGGCTAACCCATCCCCCCACCCCCTCCCCTCTAGAACCCTCAGTTTGTTTTTCAGAGTCCATCATCTCTAATGGTTCATCTCCCCCGCCAACTTACTCCCCTTCATTCTTCCCCTCCTGCTATCTTCTTCTTCTTTTTTTTCTTAACATATATTGCATTATTTGTTTCAGAAGTACAGATCAGTGATTCATCAGTCTTGTACAATTCACAGTGCTCACCATAGCCAATACCCTCCCCAATGTCTATCACCCAGCCACCCCCTCCCTCCCGCCCCCACCACTCCAGCAACCCTCAGTTTGTTTCCTGAGATTAAGAATTCCTCATATCAGTGAGGTCATATGATACATGTCTTTCTCTGATTGACTTATTTCACTCAGCATAACACCCTCCAGTTCCATCCACGTCGTTGCAAATGGCAAGATCTCATTCCTTTTGATGGCTGCATAATATTTCATTGTGTATATATACCACTTCTTCTTTATCCATTCATCTGTCGATGGACATCTTGGCTCTTTCCACAGTTTGGCTATTGTGGACATTGCTGCTATAAACATTGGGGTGCATGTACCCCTTCGGATCCCTACATTTGTATCTTTGGGGTAAATACCCAGTAGTGCAATTGCTGGATTGTATGGTAGCTCTATTTTCAACTGTTTGAGGAACCTCCATACTGTTTTCCAGAGGGGTTGCACCAGCTTGCATTCCCACCAACAGTGTAGGAGGGTTCCCCTTTCTCCACATCCCCGCCAACATCTGTCGTTTACTGACTTGTTAATTTTAGCCATTCTGACGGGTGTGAGGTGGTATCTCACTGAGGTTTTGATTTGGATTTCCTTTATGCCAAGCGATGTTGAGCACTTTTTCACGTGTCTGCTGGCCATTTGGATGTCTTCTTTGGAAAAATGTCTGTTCATGTCTTCTGCCCATTTCTTGATTGGATCATTTGTTCTTTGGGTGTTGAGTTTGATAAGTTCTTCATCGATTTTGGATACTAGCCCTTTATCTGATATGTCATTTGCAAATATTTTCTTCCATTCTGTCGGTTGTCTTTTGGTTTTGTGGACTGTTTCTTTTGCTGTGCAAAAGCTTTTTATCTTGATGAAATCCCAATAGTTCATTTTTGCCCTGGCTTCCCTTGCCTTTGGTGATGTTTCTAGGAAGAAGTTGCTGTGGCTGAGGTCGAAGAGGTTGCTGCCTGTGTTCTCCTTTAGGATTTTGATGGACTCCTGTCTCACGTTTAGGTCTTTCAACCATTTGGAGTCTTTTTTTGTGTATGGTGTAAAGAAATCGTCCAGTTTCATCCTTCTGCATGTGGCTGTCCAATTTTCCCAACACCATTGGTTGAAGAGACTGTCTTTTTTCCATTGGGCATTCTGTCCTGCTTTGTCAAAGATGAGTTGACCATAGAGTTGAGGGTCCATTTCTGGGCTCTCTATTCCGTTCCAATGATCTATGTGTCTGTTTTTGTGCCAGTACCATACTGTCTTAATGATGACAGCTTTGTAATAGAGCTGGAAGTCCGGAATTGGGATGCCGCCAGCTTTGCTTTTCTTTTTCAACATTCCTCTGGCTATTCGGGGTCTCTTCTGGTTCCATACAAATTTTAGGATTATTTGTTCCATTTCTTTGAAAAAAGTGGATGGTATTTTGATGGGGATTGCATTGAATGTGTAGATTGCTCTAGGTAGCATTGACATCTTCACAATGTTGGTTCTTCCAATCCATGAGCATGGAACGTTTTTCCATTTCTTTCTGTTTTCTTCAATTTCTTTCATGAGTATTTTATAGTTTTCTGAGTACAGATCCTTTGCCTCGTTGGTTAAATTTATTCCTAGGTATCTTATGGTTTTGGGTGCAATTGTAAATGGGATCGACTCCTTGATTTGTTTCTCTTCTGTCTTGTAGTTGGTGTACAGGAATGCCACTGATTTCTGTGCATTGATTTTATATCCTTCCACTTTACTGAATTCCTGTATGAGTTCTAGCAGTTTTGGGGTGGAGTCTTTTGGGTTTTCCACATACAGTATCATATCATCTGCAAAGAGTGAGAGTTTGACTTCCTCTTTGCCGATTTGGATGCCTTTGATTTCTTTTTGTTGTCTGATTGCTGTGGCTAGGACTTCTAATACTATGTTGAATAGCAGTGGTGAGAGTGGACATCCCTGCCGCGTTCCGGACCTTAGGGGAAAAGCTCTCAGCTTTTCCCCACTGAGAATGATATTCGCTGTAGGTTTTTCATAGATGGCTTTTATGATATTGAGGTATGTACCCTTTATCCCTATACTCTGAAGAGTTTTGATCAAGAAAGGATGCTGTACTTTGTCAAATGCTTTTTCGGCATCTATTGAGAGGATCATTAGATTCTTGTTCTTTCTTTTGTTAACGTATTGTATCACGTTGATTGATTTGCGGATGTTGAACCAACCTTGCAACCCAGGGATAAATCCCACTTGGTCATGGTGAACAATCCTTTTAATGTACTGTTGGATCCTATTGGCTAGTATTTTGGTGAGAACTTTTGCATCCATGTTCATCAAGGATATTGGCCTGTAATTCTCCTTTTTGATGGGGTCTTTGCCTGATTTTGGGGCCAAGGTAATGGTGGCCTCATAAAGTGAGTTTGGAAGTTTTCCTTCCATTTCTATTTTTTGGAACAGTTTCAGGAGAATAGGTATTAATTCTTCTTTAAATGTCTGATAGAATTCCCCTGGGAAGCCATCTGGCCCTGGGCTTTTGTTTGTTGGGAGATTTTTGATGACTGCTTCAATTTCCTTAGTGGTTATAGGTCTGTTCAGGTTTTCTATTTCTTCCTGGTTCAATTTTGGTAGTTGATACATCTCTAGGAATGCACCCATTGCTTCCAGGTTATCTAATTTGCTGGCATAGAGTTGCTCACAATATGTTTTTAGACTTCTTTGTATTTCTTTGGTGTAGGTTGTGATCTCTCCTCTTTCATTCATGATTTTGTTGATTTGGGTCCTTTCTCTTTTCTTTTTAATAAGTCTGGCCAGGGGTTTATCAATCTTGTTAATTCTTCAAAGAACCAGCTCCTAGTTTTGTTGATCTGTTCTACTGTTCTTTTGGTTTCTATTTCATTGATTTCTGCTCTGATCTTTATTCTTTCTCTTCTCCTGCTGGGTTTAGGCTTTATTTGCTGTTCTTTCTCCAGCTCCTTTAGGTGTAGGGTTAGGCTGTGTATTTGAGACCTTCCTTGTTTCTTGAGAAAGACTTGTATTGCTATATACTTTCCTCTCAGGACTGCCTTTGCTGTATCCCAAAGATTTTAAACAGTTGTGTTTTCATTTTCATTGGTTTCCATGAATTTTTTAAATTCTTCTTTAATTTCCTGGTTGACCCATTCATTCTTTAGTAGGATGCTCTTTCGCCTCCATGTATTTGAGTTCTTTCCGACTTTCCTGTTGTGATTGAGTTCTAGTTTCAAAGCATTGTGGTCTGAAAATATGCAGGGAATAATCCCAATCTTTTGGTACCAGTTGAGACCTGATTTGTGACCTAGGATGTGATCGATTCTGGAGAATGTTCCATGGGCACTAGAGAAGAATGTGTATTCCATTGCTTTGGGATGGAATGTTCTGAATGTCTGTAAAGTCCATTTGGTCCAGTGTTTCATTTAAAGTCTTTATTTCCTTGTTGATCTTTTGCTTAGATGATCTGTCCATTTCAGTGAGGGGGATGTTAAAGTCCCCCACTATTTTTGTATTGTGTCGATGTGTTTCTTTGCTTTTGTTATTAATTGCCTTACATAATTGGCTGCTCCCACATTAGGGGCATAGATATTTACAATTTGTAGATCTTCTTGTTGGATAGACCCTTTAAGTAGGATATAGTGTCCTTCTTCTTTATCTCTTATTACAGTCTTTGTTTTAAAATCTAATTTGTCTGATATAAGGATTGCCACCCCACCTTTCTTTTGGTGTCCGTTAGCATGGTAAATGGTTTTCCACCCCCTCACTTTCAATCTGGGGGTGTCTTTGGGTCTAAAATGGGTCTCTTGCAGACAGCATATTGATGGGTCTTGTTTTTTAATCCAATCTGATAGCCTGTGTCTTTTGATTGGGGCATTTAGCCCATTTACATTCAGGGTAACTATTGACAGGTATGAATTTAGTGCCATTGTATTGCCTATAAGGCGACTGTTACTGTATATTGTCTGTGTTCCTTTCTGATCTATGCTGTTTTTAGGCTCTCTTTTTGCTTAGAGGACCTCTTTGAATATTTCTTGTAGGGCTGGTTTCGTGTTTGCAAATTCCTTTAGTTTTTGTTTGTCCTGGAAGCTTTTTATCTCTCCTTCAATTTTCAATGAGAGCCTAGCTGGATATAGTATTCTTGGCTGCATATTTTTCTCGTTTAGTGCTCTGAAGATATCATGCCAGTCCTTTCTGGCCTGCCAGGTCTCTGTGGATAGGTCTGTTGCCAATCTAATGTTTCTACCATTGTAGGTTACATATCTTTTCTCCTGAGCTGCTTTCAGGATTTTCTCTTTGTCTCTGGGACTTGTAAGTTTTACTATTAGATGTTGGGGTGTTGACCTATTTTTATTGATTTTGAGAGGGGTTCTCTGTGCCTCCTGGATTTTGATGGCTGTTTCCTTCCCCACATTAGGGAAGTTCTCTGCTATTATTTGCTCCAATAAACCTTCTGCCCCTCTCTCTCTTTCTTCTTCTTCTTGGATCCCAATTATTCTAATGTTGTTTCGTCTTATCGTATCGCTTATCTCTCGAATTCTGCCCTTGTGATCCTGTAGTTGTTTATCTCTTTATTTTCCATCATTTGGTCTTCTATATCGCTGATTCTGTCTTCTGCCTCATTTATCCTAGCAGTTAGTGCCCCCATTTTTGATTGCACCTCATTAATAGCCTTTTTGATTTTGACTTGGTTAGATTTTAGTTCTTTTATTTCTCCAGAAAGAGTTTCTCTAATAACTTCCACACTTTTTTCAAGCCCAGCTAGTATCTTTAAAGTCATGATTCTGAACTCTAGGTCCGACATCGTACTAATGTCCTTATTGAGTAGGTCCCTGGCAGACGGTACTACCTCTTGTTCTTTTTGCTGAGGTGATTTTTTTCGTTTTATCATTTTGTCCAGAGAAGAACAGAGGAATGAGAGAACAGAATGCTAACAGGTTAACAACATCTCCAGCAAATATACTCTATACAAATCAGAAAAGACCTGAAACCAGGGCAAAAGAAAGGGAAAGAAAGAAGAGAAAAAAAAAGGAAAAAGAAAAAGATAAAAACAGAACAAAACAATAAAAACCAAAATATGATCAAATATGATCAGGCTAGTGCATAGATCAGTGCCACACACTAGCTTTTGGGCATATTTTGGTCTGTTAGAAGAAAGTGCCTGCTAAAATTTTAAAGGAAGAAAGACTTATATATGTACAAAATAAGGGTTGATACAATGAAGGGATGGAAGATGACTGTAAAGATGAAAATTATAAAAGATTTTATAAAAGGAATTGATAAGATAAGAAGTTGTGTTTAAAAAGAAAGAGGAAGATTTAAAAAGAAAAAAAAGAAAAAAAACGGGGAGAGACTGTGATCAGGCAGGAGAATAGAACAAAGCCATACACTAGTGATTTAGGGTATATTTTGATCTGTTAGAAGAAATTGTATCTCAAAATTTTAAAGAGAGAACAACTTATATATATATGCGCCAAAAATAAGGGTAACTACTATGAAGGGATAAAAATATGACTCTAAAAATGAAAAATAAAAAATATTTTTTTAAAAAAGGGATTGATAAGATGTTGGTTGAAAAAGGGAAAAAGAAAAATTCAAAAAAAAAAACAGTTAAAAAATTAACTTTGAAAAACTAATGAATTATGGTAAAAAAAAAAACCCATGAATTCTATGTGCAGTATTCCCCTAGCGCTGGAGTTCTCCCGTTCTCCTTGATCGGTAAACTTGGTTTTGGCTTGGTGGCTGTTCGTGCTGATCTTCTGGGGGAGGGGCCTGTTGCCGTGGTCCCCAAACGTCTTTGCCAGAGGCGGAATTGCCCCGACTTTGTGCGTCCGGGCTAAGCCAGCTGCTCCGGTTTGCTCTCAGGAGCTTTTGTTCCCTGCAAGCCCTGGAGGACCAGGGTGAAAATGGTGGCCTCCCAATCTCCGCCCGGAGGAGCTGAGAACTCGAGGAACCGCTCCTCGGTGCACCCCCAGAGAAAAGCAGTCACTCCCGTGTCCCCGGTCTCCAGCCGCACTCCGTGCTCACCCGGCCTGTGACCGAGCATTTCTATCTCTGGCACCCGACCCCGTGTGGAGTCTCCAAACCCAGCAGATCCCTGCGGTGTGCTCCCGCGCCGCTCCTCCCGGGGGAGGAAGGGGAGTCTCCCAGGATCTGCCACTTGTTGGGTCCCTGCTGGAGGAGCAGTGGCCCGACTGGGCCGCGGATCACAGTTTATGGCAACCCCGAGCTGAGAGCCCGCACCTCGGCTCCGTCTCTGCAGCCGGCTTCCCCGCTCCGATACCTGGGAGCTCTGCCGCACTCAGGCACCCCCGGTCTTTCTGTGACCCCGAGGGTCCTGAGACCACACTGTCCCGCGAGGGTTCCACCCCCCACTTAGCCACTGGAGCAATGTCCCTCAGCGGAGCCGACTTCTAAAAGTTCCGATTTTGTGCTCCGCGGCTCCATCACTTGCCAGAAGCGGGAGACGGAGGCCCCCTCCCCTGCCGTCTATCCTCCCGAATATCGCCTCGGATTCACTTCTCCGCATGTCCTACCTTCCAGAAAGTGGTCGCTTTTCTGTTCAGAGTGTTGTTACTATTCTTATCTTCGATCTCCTGTTGAGTTCGTAGGTGTTCAGAATGGTTTGATCCCTATTCAGCTGAATTCCTGAGACCAGACGAAATCCAGGGCTCCTACTCCTCCCACATCTTGCTCCGCCCCCCTCCAATGGCTCAATCTTTACTTGAGAGTGAAGTTCTATAGACCTCAGATTACAATTTCGTAGGCTTCAAGATACTGACTATCCTGACACACATTTTAAAGCTAGAGATATATTTTCTGTAATAAGAGATGGCAATCTTTTGCTTTTCTCTTCTATACATAGTGTATTTCCTTTAACACAGGAGTTAATATTCAGAGAAGCCGCAGATTGGTGCTGTTAATGCAGCAGACGAGCATGTACATGGGTAACTGAAACATGAAAAGGACGAGCTTTCGGCAAAAATGAAGAGAGTAGTATATTTGGAGTAGCAAGGAATGACACAAACTAGGTAGTATGTAGTTAATAGCATAATGACTCTGAGTGATATGAAACAGTACACCTTAGTTTTGATTCAACAAAGGGAGGCGGTAGAAATCTGGAATAGAGGGCAATATATTTATAATATGAATGTGATGAAAAGCTACCCAGCGTAGTGTTTAAAATGCCATTGCTGGGGTGCCTGGGTGGTACAGTTGGTTAAGCGTCTCACTTTTGGTTTGGGCTCAGATCCTGATCTCACAGGCATGCGACTGAGCCCCGCATCTGGCTCCACACTAAGCACAAAGTCTGCTTGAGATTCTCTCTCCCTCTTCCTCTGCCCCTCCAGCTTGTGCTCTCTCTTTCTAAAATAAATAAATAAATCTTTTAAAAGGCCATTGCCAAGACAACTGAAAACATTCTGACCAAATGCCTTTATTTTATGTGCAATAAATAACTTGCAATTACACTCTGGTGTCTGGGACTAATAAGCTTCTGTTAACAATTTTGGTGTTTGAATTCCATTCTTCAATATATATAATAATGACCAAAAAATGACATTAGGACACAAAGTAAAATAAAATAAAGAAAAATAAGATTCAAAAAGATAAACTGATTAAAATAAAAAAAAGACAAACTTTAAAAAGAATTTGAAAATGTGTCACAAAGTGAGGAGAACATCTTGAACCCTTAGTCTCTGCAGCCTCAGAAATAATTTAAGTTACTTTATTAAATCATCTAAGCCAAAGAAGCTTACTGGGACAAAATAAAACCCTGTGTAGAGCATCACATACCTGAATTCACATTTATAATTCAGACTTTTTGCGTAATATACTTTTCAAACAATCCATCATTTTAATTGGAATTCTGAAGTTATAATGAACTATTAGTTTCTTAGAGAAAGAAAAAAAAGCAGATATTCAATCCTTGAATCTAAAAGTTGGCAGCTAATAATTTCTCAAAACTTAATACATTCTAGAAGTACAAAAACAGTTCTACCAGCCTTTGTCCTAAATATACTAAGTTATCATTATGAATTTACCATTAGAATGGATGAATTATTGTCTAAATTAGTGAACAATTGATGTATGTGTTTTAAATCATGCTGCTAATTTTAAAATATTTGCTTATGGGCAAGCTTGCTGCTGCTCTAAGGAACTTTGACTTTATTCTGGTGGTGATGTAGAATCCCATAGTCGAGTCTGTATTTTGGAAAGAGAGGAAAGGAGCCACCAGCAGCAGGCTGGAAAAATCAAGATGATGATACAGGTCAATGGGGATGGAGAATGGGAAAGCTGAGACATTTTTCTAAGGCAGTGAAATTAGCTGAATGTGGGAGAGACAGGGTTCTGTGATAGTACTGGGGTGACTGGGCAGCAGTAATGCCCTTAAAACATAGAACACATGAATAGGGACAATTTTTTTTATGGAGGGAGGGTAGAAAAAATAATGATTTTAGCAAATCTGAAGGTGGGACATAAATAAACAACGTGAAGTCTAGGGGAAAAGTGCAGAGTAGAACAGTGATTCAAGGAGTCCCTGAAGCCAAAACAATTTCTGTGATAATACTAAGATGTCATTTGCCTATGATGGTGCAAAAGCAACGGAGAGTAAACCAATTGTCACCTAAGCATTAATGATAAAGGCAGTGGCGCCCAACTGTGGTATTAACCACTGGGCACTCATGGTTAAAATACATATTGATTTTGTATGAGAAGAAAAAACCAGTAAGATACCACTCTACAACCATTAAAATGACTGAAATTAAAAACTGACCAAGTGTTGACAAGGGTGTTGAGCAACTGGAACTCTTAACATGGCTGGTGAGAATGCAAAATGATAAAACTACTTTAGAACACAGGTTTGTAGTTCATGCTCCACTAATAATGTGAAGCATCTTTTCATGTGCTTTCTTGTGATCTGGATATCCTTTTTTTTTTTTTTAAGTATCTTTTGCCCTATTTTTTTCATTGGATGTTTATTCTTTTTATTATTGTGTTTTCAGAGTTCTTGCTATATTCTGGATACAAACCCTTTTAGATTGATTTTTCTACTGATTACCGGAAAATTGTCCTGCTTCTTTGCATGCTGGATAATTTTTGATCTGCTGGTGGACATTATGAACTTTATCTTCCTGGGTGCTATGTTCCTACAGATATTCCTGAGCTTTGCTCTGGGATGTAGTTATGTTACTTGAAAACACTTTGATATTTTTAAGGCTTGCTTTTCAATTTTGTGAGAGGCGGCCAGAATAGCCTTTAATCTATGGCTAATTTTGCCTCCACTACCCAGGCAATACCTTTCTAAATAACCTACCCAATGTTTCTTGGATTATAAGGTTTTTCCACTCTTGCTTGTGGCAACAAAACTCTTTCCAGCTCTGAGTGAGCTACTGAGATGTTCCTCTCCCTCAGGATGTTTCTTCCACAGGTCTTGAGGAGTTTCCTGGCAGGCACGTCCTGATGAGTATTCAGCTGAGGATTCGAGGGGAATCCCCTGCACCTCTCCACAGCTCTCTCTCTGAGCAGCTTTCACCGCTCCAGAACTCTGCCTGCTAACTTGAAATGCCACAGTCCACTTGCACCCTTGTACTCCCACCTCCCTCTCGGAACTCTGGGACACCGCTGACTGCACGTGGGTTACTCCTTCCTGTGTTGTGGCCTAGAATCTCTGTTCAGGTAGTAAGTGGGGCAAGTATATTTGTTTTTGAAAAATAGCCCTTTTACATAGAAATATGTTATTTATGTTCACATGTAATGAGCTTATGCCTTTTAAATGAATTAATTTTTAAAATTCTACATTTTAGTTTTTGACACAGTAAAAATCAAGAGATTTAACGGACATAAACAAAAGCCCTTTGGGGTTCTCAAAAAATTTTAAGGATATAAAATTGTTTTGAGAGCAAAAAGTTTAAGAATCGCTAGCCTAGAATTACAGATATGGAAGTCTTCCGCTAAGACAAAATGGTTTCAACTACATTTAGGGAGAGTTAGTTGGAATAAAAGCGCCAAGGACAGAAATCTGAACGAGATCCTCACCTTCCTGTGATTGCTCAACCTCTATGCATCCACTCTGTCCTTACAACTTGTCTATTTGATCCTTGAAACATCTTTTCAATTTGTTCTTTAGAATCTATCCTTCTGCTAATTCCTTAATTCAGGCTCTCATTGCTTCTCTTCTCTATCATTGCAGTGTCTTCCTTGCCCAGTCATTATAGCCATTTTCTGTCAGAGAAATCCTTCTACAACACTTGGCTAGTTATATCTTATCCACATTTAAGGTGGCTTTGAAACCAGTGCCTTGAAATTAAAATTCAAACTTCTCAGGAGCATGAAAAAGCCCTTCAGACTGCATAGCTCAGGCTGGCTCTCCAGTCTCTTTATACAAGAACACCTACACGTGAATTGTCATTTAAAGCTACATATGTTTTCTCAGTGAAACAGATTTGCCTTAGCGTCAGAGTATTTGTCCATGTTGTCGTATACCCCCCAAACCAAAGAGTTTAAATAAATAAAAAAAAGTAATTGAGCCTTCCTAGAGTCATTTTTTATCACCCTATATTTATGAGTGACAGCCATTGCTATAAATAGGTGCCTAGACAACAATTACTCAAAGGTTTTCTTTCTAATACAGTTAACAATTGTTCAAGAGTAGAACTGACCAGAAATTATTTGAATGCGATGTTTACATGGCTGAAAAACAGTAGGGTTTTTCAGGTTACCCTACACCTTAGGGTAAAGTTTACACTTTCTGATCACTGCAGTTGACTGGAAATTTAAAGAAAGTTGTAATGGACTGAAGTAATGAACTTCATTGTTACTATTCATGTACTCTAGTTACAAGTTCAGGGTTTATGAATTTATCTACAACATTTCTTTTTAGCTATACCTTAGTTTCATCATATGGCCTCTCCTGCCCCAGCTCCTTCATACCTCCCTAAACTGGCGGGCAGTGTATTCAAAAGACTACTCGGTAAAGCCAAAAGTAGATTTTAAGCCACATTTCCCTACGCACATCTGACCAAATGCCAGCACAAAGAAAATGCATGATTACTGGAGATTCTCTCCACTGAAGAACACCATGATTCATACAATAAGCTCCCCCGAAAGGTATCCCTACAGTAGAAATTTGCAAAAAAAAAAAAAAAAATCCCCATAATACAAATGTTTCCATTTAATTAATATGCCATACCACACTTATTTCTAACTTGCTATTATTTTATATTAGTAAGTTTTCTTCACTATTAGGTCCACTATGAAAAAACTAGTATTTTCTTTGATATGAATCTGAACTCAACCTAATGCATGTCATGAATGCCAACAAAACACGAATATCAATTAAATCACATCTTTCCAACAATGACACGAGCCTACTTAGATCTTTTATGACTGACAAATGATGGGAAAAGTAGAACACAGTCATTTATTATCACAATATTTTTTTTTTCTTTTCAGTTAAAGAACCCTGGTTGGCTTATTTTGAAATACTGATTAAATCTCACTGTTTCTAAGAAAGCCCTTCCTCATATATGTCTATTTTTTGTCATATGTGTTTAAACATAACTTCTTATTTCATTGGCATTTTTAAAAAGAATTTTTATTTGCAGCATTTTAGAAACACTTAAAAACATTTTTTCCTCTCAAATTGGAATATCTACAAATTTTGCACTAACAAAAAAATTTGCAATAACAATCTACTGAGGCTTTATGGATTTTTATTTCATGGGTGGATTGTGACAATTAAAATAAAACTTGGAGGGAAAAAACAAAGAGGAAATGCAGTTTTAGTTTTAGTTATTTGGTTCAAAGGCTCCTGGAGGCCATTTCTCAAGATGCTTGCCAGAGACCTTAATTAGCTGAAATTTCTAATTGTTCACAGTCCTTCTTATACTTGTAAGATAATAATTCTCTTTACAATTTACAAAAAGTATTTCTAGTAACCTGTTTACAGAAATATAAACAGACTAGAGATAACAAACCTGAAATACTCCAAATAATAATATTTAGAGCAACAATAATATTAATAACAACATTCATTTATGAATAACTGAAGATGAAATTAAAAAACTTCTCAGAGACCAAACAATAAATAGGCACAAATTCATGGTGGTAAGGGAATACATTGGAAACCATTTTTGTTCTGAGTTTCCTGCTGATCCTAGTGGTGCTGGGTTTTAAGGAGCTCCATACTCATTGAAAGGGAGAAAAGTCCAGGCATGAGCAGAATGAGAGATCAGACTAGAAATCTTTTTATAAACTAGGGCACCAAAACCTGCAAAAAGACATTTTCTTTCTCAGCCTTGGCTCAGGGTGGAATTAAAATGCAGAAAGACTGCTTCTTAAGATTTCCCAAACTATAAGCATTCACATGGGTTTAGGATCTGGATAGATTCTACCTAAAAAACTGCCAAAAAAGCAGCAAGCCAAAACTTTAGTTTAAAGTGGTCCCAGGTGGAAATTCGAGTTCCTGGCAGAAACAGACCTAAATCTTTTCTTTAGCAAAATACATTAAAATCAGACCTCAAAGGATTTCCATAGATAAAGTTCCATGTTACATCAATTACAAAGAAAAAAATTACTTAAATAGCAGAAAGTCTTAAAGAACCGGGCCAGCAATCCACATATTACTATTTCCAGGAAAAGAATATAAATAAGTGTTAATACAATGAAAGAAATAAAAAAAAAGAAAAGAGGCTGTGAAGAAATCCAAGATTATTAAGATGGGCCAGGCTTTGATAAAACACCCAAATGGAACTCTTAGAGATAAAATGTGTAATGGCAGGTAATAACTGAACTTAGAAACTCAATGAAATTTTCAAAGGCAGATGAGAAATGGCTGAAACATCTGTTATCTAAAAGATAAATATGAAAAAATTAAGTGAAATGAAGCAACAGGGACAAAGGGAAGGCAAATGTGGAAGGGTAGTTAAGAGATATACAAGGAGAATGAGAAGGCTGAGCTTGTGCTTAATCAGGGTTCCAGGAGAGAAGGAAAGAATGGAGAAGAGGGAAGACTTTAGAAGTTGGAATGGCTGAACATTTCTCAGATTATGGAAGGACATGGAATCTCAGATCTCAAATAATTATATGCAGGATAAATACAAATATTAAATATCTAGGACACATCACTATAAACTGAAAAAACCCAGATACAATGGGAGGATCTTAATAGTTGATCTTGAAAAAAATAGATTGCCTACAGAAGGATGGATGCCAGATAACCAACTTCTCAGCAGCAACATGGATGTGAGAAGACAAGAATAATACTTTCAAGAACTGAGAGAAAACAACTCCTATATCTAGTGAGGCTATCTTCAATAACAATGCAAATAATGATATTTTTGGTGCAAATTGAAATTGAGATTTATTTATTTTTATTTATTACCACAAGAGCTCACCAAAGAAAATCTTTAAAGATATACTTCATGGGGGGGAAAAATGATCCCAGGAAGAGAGCTTGAGATGCAAGAAAGAACAACATACAAAGAAAATTGTAAATATATGGTTTAAGTTGAACAAATATTGATTCTATAAGTATAAAAAATGTGGAAAAAACTAAGATTTATTATCCTGTATAATTGGAAAAGAGATGATTAGAGTTAAACCATTATAAAAGGCCTTTTTATTTTTCAGTATGAAGGAAATATAATAAAGATAGTAGTTAATAATTAAAGGCAATTTTTAATAATAATTTAATTGCCACTTTAAGTATACATCCTGAAATTTCTAGGATATCATTAAAAGAATAAAGTAGCACGCCAACGGAATAAGGAGGGACTCAAGCGAAAAGGAGGCAAAAAAAGATTAAAGAGAAACATGAAAAAATAGAACAAATAAAAAACCATAAATGACAATTAAATCCATATATATCAGATTTTGTAATCAATGTAAATAGATTAAATTATACATTAAAAATTAAGGTACTATAACTGAATTTTAAAAATCCAGCTATATACCATTTATAAAACATAGGCCTAATCGATAATGACAGAGCAAAGATATAAAGACAGCTCAAAATAGAAGAATGTAAAAGGACATATCATATAAATAACAAGTCTGATCCAATGGCCATAAACCACAGTGCATATCAAATTTGGAGTTAGGTGTTCTCTTCAAGTACATGTGGAATATTTTAAAAATCAGTCAGATACTAGGCCATAAATGGAACTGAATGAATTTCAAACTACCTGACTAATATAGACTGCATTCTCTGACCATACAACAAAATTTAGAAATCAATAGCAAAAAGATAAATTAAAGCCCATACTTCTGCTTATTTATAACACTTCTAAAGAAGAAATCAAAATAGAATTTGAAAATAGGTGGAACTAAATAATATTGAAAAGAATTTTAAGAACCTGTTGGATATAGATGAAGAAGTACTAAGAGAGAAATTATAGCCTTAAATGTTTATTGTAAAAAGGGAAAACAGAAAGGTTACATGTCCATGAGCTAAACATTTAAAAAATTAAAAAAAAACAGAAGGAAACAAATATTAAATGGAACAAAAAAATAACAAAAATAGAAAAATATACAATAGAAAATAATTTTATAATTTAAAGGTTGTCTTTTGAAAGGACAAATGACACTGAAAAACTGAGAAGCTCAACTGATATTTAAAAAAGGAGACACAACTAAATGATCTTAGAAATAAAAAAGCATGCAATTTCATATAAAGTAGATATAAAAAATAAAGGAATGTTATAAACCACTTTATAATAAATGGAGAAATTTGAAAACAAGTGAAATCAGCAAATTCTTAAACAAGAAAAATGACTCAAATAGAAAATCTGAATGGTTCCAAAACTCTTAAATATTTGGTTGAAACATTCAAAGAACAGGTAATTCACAATGGAAAACATAATCTGTAGGCCAACCTCATAATGCATACAGAATTAATTCCAGATGGATGTTATACTTTAATGAGAAAGTCAAAAGCTTCAAATTTTTAGAAGATATTTGTATGACCTAAGAGAGGCAAAGATTTCTTAGACAGGATATGATAAATACAAAACTTAAAAAATTATTGACACGCTTAACTATATTAAGAGCATATTTATCAAAACTGTTAAAAACTAAGTTGAAGACTGAAGCCCTAAACTCAAACTTTGAGAAGATATCTGTAAAATACATAACAAATATTTTTTAAAGTACCCTATAAATCATTTTTACAAAGACAAAAAAGGTGGGTAAAAGACACAAGGAAGCACCTCATAAAACAAAATTAGAGACTGAAGATATGAAATATATATACTTATACATGTAAATATAAGAGAAAATGTCCATTAGTAATCAAGAAAGTATAAATTAAATCTATAATAAAATATACTTTCACAGCCACTAAACTGCAAAAACTAAACATTCAGTATTAGAAAGAATGGGAAGCACTGGGGACTCTTACATTTCTATCAAGTAAACTGGCACAACAGCGCTGGAAAGACAATTGACGTTAACTATTATATGTACATATCCTGGACCCAACTATTCTCTTCCTGGACACATGCCCCAAAACTAACACTTGTGCACCAGGATTGTAATTGCATTAATTAAAGAAAACCAAAACCAAAAAGCTCTGTAAGTAGTTATAATTTATGTGAATAATAAAGTTGAAAGATAAATTGTGGTACATTCCAATTATGGGGCAATGAAAATAATTGAACTATATATACATCAACATATATAGGTCTCAAAAACACAACATTGAATCAGAAAAGAGTTAATACAATATGTTTCCATTAATATAAAGTAAAAAACCCAGGCAATCCAGATATTTTACAGATACATACACATGAAGTAAAACTATAAAAAGAAATTGCAGAATGGTGGTTATCTAAGAAAACGGGAAAGAAAGATGATGGGGGAAGAGATCCCCAGGGAGTTCAAGGGAATTAGTAACGTTCCATATCTTAAGGTGAAGGTGAGCCTGCAGGTGTGTGATTTTTAAATTTCTGTACAAAATGCTTATACACATATACTCTGCTATGTATGCATAATGTATTTCACATTAGAGTACAAGAATAAGATTTCAAAAATAACTTTTTCATACCAGTAAAAATGATCAGGAGTCATGTTTCAAGGTAATCATTACTTTCTAAAGTAATGAGGTAAATTATAATTGCATACACACTGGGGCACCTGGGTGGCTCAGTCGGTTAAGCATCTGCTTTTGGCTCGGGTCATGATCCCAGGGTCCTGGGATCGAGCACCACGTTGGGCTCCCTGCTCAGCGGAGAGCCTGCTTCTCCCTCTGCCTGCCACTCTACCTACTTGTGCTCTCTCTCTCTCTCAATAAATAAAATCTTAAAAAAAATAATTGCATACACACTTACAAAATCAATATAAATGAGTTCCTTTTCTAAAAGAAAATTTAGAAATTTTCAAACAACAAAGGAGAGATACTGATTTAAAATACATAATCCCACCATTTCTATTCTTTGAGCAATGCTTTATTATCCATCAACAAAGATTATATTCATGAGAAATTTGGTCCAGATCAGTGGTTCTTAAACTTCAGGGTGCACAAGCCACAAGGGGAACTTATTTAATGTTTATTCCCAAGACCTCTGCTCTCTGCTTTCACAACTTACTCCCAGAGCTGTAATTCAGTAGGACTAGGGTGGTGCTAGGTATCTGAAATTTTGGCAAGCCCTCTCCCCACTCCTTGCATAACCTGACTGAGATGGATAGAGACTCACAAAGTGAATCATGTTTTGTGTTTATTTTTCTCGCTATTACATAAAGATGGAACAATGTAGGAAGGCTCCCTTTACTTCATGAAACAATACAGTAAGATTTCCATTATTTCATAAAACCAGTAAATTTAATTTACCATTTGTAAGTTCCCTTTACTCTTTTTTTTTTTTGAGAGGGAGAAAGGGCTAAGGGCAGAGGAAGAGGGAGAGAGAGAGAGTCTCAAGCAGGTTCCATACCCAACGCAGAGCCCAATGTGGGGCTCAATCTCACAACTCTGAGATCATGACCTGAGCCCAAATCAAGAGTCAGACACTTAACCAACCAAGTCACCGAAGTGCCCCAAGTTCCCTTTACTCTTAAAAAATATTTAAACTTTGAAAATTACAAACATTTAATGAACGAGGAGTGGTTCTATTTCATTCATCTTATTAGAGAAGGCCCAAACCCATCAAATTATGAAAATGAACTAGAACCACTAGAAAATGGAATTTCTGCTTGCTTTTAACATGTATATACTTTTCTCCATATTTACCACATCTAGCTAGTGAGAAAAACAAACCCAATTATCTATTTATCCCCTCCCGCTCTCTCTCCCTCCCTTCCTTCTTTTCTCTCATTTTATGTATAGAAAGAAAAGTAATAAAACCAACTTATATTTATTGAGCACTGATTCTTTGGCAAAAACCCTTTAAAGCTCCTTATATGTACAAGTAATTTAATCAGCATAATAATATCAGGTGAAAAGTATTATTACTTAAGTCACCTCTCTGCTACCCCTACTATTCTGAGGCAACTAGTAGGGTTTCCGTGTGACATTATATTTATTTAAAATTTGCTTAATGAATAAAATAAATTTATCTTTTAAACATTCAGCTTATACAGGAAATTTCAAGGAGAAACTCATTGTAAGTTGAAGGTTCCTAATCATCATCTAATGTTTTCGAACCACTCAGTTTTTCTAAGAAAACACTATATACAACAAACCAGAGTAGAAGACCTAAGATATGGTACTTAACATAAGGGCTAAATATTACATAGAAAAAAAGATTGACTTCTCACGCCTCATGCCAGATGATTCCCCCTTCCCAACAGTAAGAATGTCAGGAGAAGACTGTATCATTACATATGAAATAAACATTTAGAAGCTCCATGGATGCCAGTCACAGGGTATTTAGGTCTAACCTCACAGTGTATGCACTATGTCCTCAGAAAAGCATTATTTCTCAAAGCTACACAACTATCAACCCCTAGCACAAGAATGAGCTTACTTTGCTTTTTGTTCATCTCTTAGAACTACACATATGCATAGTAGATAACTCAGGCTATTTAGCCAATTATCATACATATCATACACCAATTATCATACATACAATTATCATATCATCTCTTAGAACTACAGATATGCATAGTAGATAACTCAAGATATTTAGACAACACACACATAGACATACCTATACACATATGTCCTTGTAAACAGATGCATATGACTATCTATATATATGTGTGTGTCTATATATATGTATGTATGTGTGTGTGTATATATATATATATATGCCATTTGACATCCTGCCACATTACCCCTAAATATTTCAATATATACTTCCTGAAAAACAGGAAACTCTTTTACATAACCACAATATAATTTCAAAATCTGAGAACAGAACATCAAACAACACTACTAACTAATACATAGTTGATAATCACATTTCATCAATTATCCCATATTTCCTAGTCCAGGATCCAATTCAAGATTATTCATTGTATGTAGCTTTCATATAACTTTAGATTCCTTTAATCTGGAACAATAACTCATCCTTTCTTTTAACTTCTTGACCTTAGCATTTTTGAAGAGTACAAAAAATTCTTTTGTGGAATCTCTTTTAGTTTGGATTTGTCTGATATTTTCATCATGATTAGATTCAGGTTATGTATTCTTGGCAAGAATACCGCAGTAAACCTTTTCATAATTATCAAAAGGAAAAGCCCAACTGCACCAATAAACATTTATAAACCTGTACTTAAAAAGCACAATTTGTACTCTTCTGTTGTTTTTTGGATATTTAGAATGATGAAATGTTTTAAAAAGAAACTTACCAGCATTACATTCTTAAAACTGAAATAGGGAGAAGAAAAGAAATTGTCAAAAATAATTACAAAGAATTGAGAGTCCTAAGTAAATAATAACATTTTAATAGAATTAGTGATGAGAAAAGTATTTTTCAAGCAGAAAGGATCTGAGATGAACTCATTGATCAAGCAGCTTTTCATAGTTGACCTTGAAGGATAGCTGGGATTTCAACTGAAAATATGAGAAGGGTATTCCAGGTAAAGAAGACAGGCTGAAAACAATGGTACAGAGACAGGAATGGGTGACTGTGTTTGTTCAATGGGAGGTGGTGTAATGGCCCTGGTGTACAGCATGTGCCTACACTAATGGTAACGACAGAGATGGCCCAACCCTCTAGCCTACACTAACAGTAACGACAGAGATAGCCCGACCCTCTATGCTGGAGCCATACCCCGGGGAAGCTGAAAGCCCACACAGTAAGGATGGACTTCATTTGAAAGGTCATGTGACCTCACTGACCAGCAAACCAGAGCTCTTGCAGCAATACATGGCTCAAATGGGAGGAAAGAAAAACAAATGCTTCTGCATAGTTTGTTTCTGTTGTGTTGTTGTTGTTTTTCCAGTAAGTCCACTGTTAACATTGCTATTCTCTTTTAAAAAAAGATTTATTTATTTATTTAGAGAGTGAGTGAGTGCAAGCAGGGGGAGGGGCAGAGGGAGAGAATCTCAAGCAGCACAGAGTCTGACCTGCGGCTTGATCTCACGACCCTGAGATCATGACCTGAGCAGAAATCAAGAGTCGGACGCTTAACCAACTGAGCCACCCAGCCATCCCTAACACTGCTATTCTTAATTTGAGGCTTCTTCTTTAGGTTTAATGAAGCTAAAAATTAGAATCCTTGGCTTGGTAACATGGTAACAAAATTAAAATGTTAAAGTTCTTAATGAAAGAGTTAGCAGCTTTCCCACCACCATTACATCTACCATTTGACAATGAAGAAAGTAAGATAAATATGAAATACTGGAATATAAAATTATTAGGCAGGAAAGTAGGCACCAGCAACAGGAGGATGGGCCTTAACGTCGTGATGGAGAGCGCCCACCGAGGAGTGCCTAGGCCCCACCCCACTGCACCCATCTAGCAGTCAGCATCCCCTCAGAGGAAGAGAAGAAGAGTTAAGTTTGTTGTGCTTGTTACAAGCAGTCCTTATTTGAGCTGTCTCTAGAATAGAAATAATGTTGCAGCTTCCTACCCCATGCAGGCATTTGAATACCTCTTGGGAAAGGACATGCATAGCTGGCTAATTATATAATCCAGGCCTATCTCTCAAATGTTGTGATGCGGGGCGCCTGGGTGGCTCAGTTTTTAAGCATCTGCCTTCGGCTCAGGTCGTGATCCCGGGGTCCTGGGATTGAGCCCCGCATCTCCCTGTTCCGCGGGAAGCCTGCTTCTCCCTCTCCCACTCCCCTGCTTGTATTCCCTCTCTCGCTGTGTCTCTCTGTCAAATAAATAAATAAAATCTTTAAAAAAAATGTTGTGATGCAAGGACCTACCCAAAAGAAAAAATTAATATAAGCCCACACCCCAGAGTTTCTGGGCCCTTGTCTCTCTTGACTGGCCCACTCCTCCCTTGAAGTGCACTTTAATAAAACTGCTTGGTTTTACTTTTGTTTCATTGTCCTGTTATTCTTTACTGTGGCAGCACAAAGAACCCAGGCTTTTTTCCTTTTCCATCTCACCCTCGGTAACGACATGAATAGAAAACAAGAATATTATATTTTCACATACATGAAAATATGATAAAATAAAGGTTGGAGAGCACTGACCCAACTGTTAGAACAAACCTCAGTGCAAGAGTCCAGAGGCAAAAGATGTGACAATATAAAATAAAGAGCAAGGGAGGAAAGAGATCAATAAATGTGCCATGATCACGGAAACTACTCATCATTTTTTTAGGGGTAAGATTTATAAACAAAGTACACAATGGTAACACTCAAAAATGTTAGTTTATTTTATGTAAATTTGAGATTAGATCATTTATATTCTATATAAACAATGCTATATTGAAACCGATATATGTAGAAAGACTAGATAGAGAAAATGAGGTAAAGATCCAAAAATAAAAAAAGAAATAGAAGACCGAGAAAGGAAATATGGTCAAAGTGGTTGTACCACACACAGAAATGTGGAAAACACAGATGGGTTTGTATTACTTTCAATTTGGGAATTTAGAAAACAGGAAATTTAATTTTCTTAATTCCTTAAAAGGAAAGAAAATACTCAGATTAACCATGAATGTATCTTTTTTCATCTTTTTTTAAATATTAAAAACTTTTCTGGAGCCTTGATTAATTATAAAATATCTTTCTCTTTCATTAAGTTTTACAAAAATCTCTGGTTTTTCCTTCTTACATGACTATAGTAGAACATTTAATTATTTCCATGACTTTCTGGCATTTTTATTATTCTCTTTATCATGTTTCTGAATAATAAGTTTCCTTTTTCTTTGTATAATTTCTCTGTGGGATAGAGAGGAGGTAAGAAAAGGGGCAATAAAAATTGAATTCGACACCTTTTACCCTATTTGAAAACCAGACTTTATGTATTCAACACTAATAGTAGTACGAAACAATATATTTTAGCAGATCACTGAAACTATTTATTAAAACATTTATTATTGCATAAACGACAGCATTTAACACCGATCTTGTCAAGGGACACAACCTACACATAAAAGTTCTTTTAGGCATGGTTTGCAGATTGTTTATAGATCTACATTCCGGTTGCATGCTTGCTGTTCAAACAAATTTACCATCTTGGAATGTATTTTCCCATACAACTTTGTTACATTTTCTACTTGGCAGGTGCATCTAAGTTACTTTAAGAAATCAAGAGTCTAAAACTTGAATGTGGGAAGATGAGAGTTAACACTGTCTTCAAAGTCAGTTCTGTGTTGTCCAAAAAGTATAAGCTTTTCTCCTATCAAAAATCAATAGAAATATAAATTGAAGATATAGCAGGACACCACTGACATAACCACCCCAAGGTACTCATCATAAAACAAAGTAAGTAAAACATCAGAAAGATATTCCTCAATATTTTTACCTACCAGTGATATCATATTTAAGTGGTCAAAACAAACTTGAGTTCTTCAAGGAAATAGAAATAATGGGTGTGGACAATCACTCAAAATTCTGCCACCAATTTTTAGTGCTCCTATGTCTCCGGGGAGGAAATTAGCATAAAATCATGTGCACTTTATGTTCATCAATGGAATTTTTGCCATAATTTCCAACTGTAACATTTTCCCTTTTCAACCAAAAAACCCCAAAAACCTATAATGTACATGAGGAAGACTAAAAAACCCACAGATTGTAAGAAACTTGGGGACTGCCAATTTGAAAATTGTAGTGCAGAGTAAATATTTCCCCCGTTTTATTCCTGGAAATCATTCCAAAACACAGAGAATGAAAAACAGTTATGCAAATGCCCCATGTATTGAAAACAGGAAACACTGAAATCCTAGATCTTCAGATCAATGGAATGGTTCCAAAATCAGTGATGACTGAGCAAAAGGGTGTGCAGGAAGAAAAAGAGAAAAGAAACCTTGAAGAAATAATCCAGAACTGCAGATTTCAAAGAAGAGCTAACAAACCTACCTTCCTTAAGTCCAGGAGCCATGCCTTTTTATGTTGTAGACATAATACAGCAGTTTCAGGTAGAAACATCTGTGGATGGTTTCAGAAAGCAGAGAAAGTGAGGCTAAATAAGAAACTATACAGAAAAGACCGATTTGTAGAAAGCAGTCTCTATCTGTGGAAACAGAGAAGTCTTTCATTGTATATGAGAGGAACAGAACAAAACAAACAACAAAACCCACATTGCCTATCTCCTTTGACTAGACCAAGAAAAACTCACTCAGTTCTGTGATAGAAAAGAAAAACTGGACCAGTACTGAGTCTATATGAAGATACTACAGGAGCAGGAGAAAAAGATGGCAGAGGAGGGGGGCAGAAGACCAATGGCATACAGGGAAACACACACTAAAAACATTACCATTAAAGAAGTGGAAAATTGTGGCCAAATATTTCACCATGAACTTTTCAAATGTAATGAATAGCAACCACCTTTTTGAAGCAACTATACAATGTAAAACTGCAAGGGGTCAAGGCAAGGTTAGTGGTACAAGAACAAGAGATGAACTGTAAGCTTCCAGAGCTCACCCAAATGGCATAATGGAAAAAAATAAAAGCACAGTAGAAGTGAAGGAGAAATTGGAAGTAATGCAGGGGAAGAGACAGTACTGAAAGAATAAGAAAGCAATGACTGAAGTGATAGACACAAACTAAATAAATATATATTCATAATGAATGAAAAAGAATTAGAGAGAAATTATAGAGTATAGCACAGACAAAATAAATCCAACATACATATAAAAAGAATCCCTGAGAAATAAAATAACAATAAAATTGTGCAAATATTTAAAGATACACATCAAGAACACCTGAATCTCTATCTTGGGGGAAAGACCAAAACAAAACAAAACAAAAACAAAAATAACCATGTCCATGGGCAAATATTTCAGAACAGTCAGCACTAGAATACAATTCTAATGAAAGTCACTAGACTTCAAATATAAATTAAGAATCATTTTTTCAGAGAGGAGGAGCAAGATGGTGGAGGAGTAGGAGACCTAAATTTCGTCTGGTCCCAGGAATTCAGCTAGATAGTTATAAACCATTCTGAACACCTACGAACTCAACAGGAGACTGAAGAAAAGAATAGCAGCAACTCCATGAACAGAAAAGCGACCACTTTCTGGAAGGTAGGACGTGTAGAGAAGTGAATCTGAAGCAATATTCAGGAAGATAGCATGGGGTGGGAGCCTCTGACAGCTGATACCAGCAAGTGAAAGAGCAGCAGAGCACAAAATCAGAACTTTTAGAAGTCTGCTCCACTGAGGGACGTCGCTCCAGTGGCTAAGCGGGGGGTGGAACCCTCGCTGGGACAGCGTGGTCTCAGGACCCTCGGGGTCACAGAAAGACTGGGGATGCCCGAGTGCAGCAGAGCTCCCAGGTTCAGAGCAGGGAAGCCGGCTGCAAAGACAGAGCCTAGGAGTGGGCTCGCAGCTCGGGGTTACCATAAACCGTGATCTGCAGCACAGTCAGGCCACTGCTCCTCCAGCAGGGACTCAACAAGCGGCAGAGTTGGGGAGACTCCCCTTCCTCCCCTGGAAAGAGTGGCGCGGGGGCGGGGGGGCACTGCAGGGATCTGCTGGGTTTGGAGACTCCACATGGGGTCGTGTGCCAGAGACAGAAACACTCGTCACAGGCCAGGTGAGCACGGAGTGCGGCCGGAGACCGGGGAGATGGGAGTGGCTGACTGCTTTTCTCTGGGGGCTCACTGAAGAGTGGGGCCCCAAGTTCTCGGATCCTCCAGGGTGGAGATTGGGAGGCCACCATTTTCACTCTCGTCTTCCAAAGCTATGCGGAAAGCTTGCAGGGAACAAAAGCAACCGAGAGCAAACCCCAGCAGATTACTTAGCCTGGCCCCCTGCAAGGGCGGGGCAATTCAGCCTCTGGCAAAGACATTTCAGAACCACTGCAACAGGCCCCCTCCCAGAAGATCAGCAAGAACAGCCAACCAAGACCAAGTTTACCGATCAATGAGAACGGCAGAACGCCAGCACTAGGGGAATACAGCACATAGAATTCATGGCTTTTTCCCCATGATTCTTTAGTTTTTCAAAGTTAATTTTTTTAATTTTCTTTTTTTCTTTTTCTATTTTTTTAGTTGAATTTTTCTTTCCTTTTTCAACCAATATCTTATCAATTCATTTTTTAAAATCTTTTTTAATTTTCATTTTTACATTCATACTCTATCCCTTCATTGTATTTAACCTTATTTTTTGTATATATATATATATTTTTTTTCTTTCTTTAAAATTTTGGGATACAGTTTCTTCTAACAGAACAAAATATACTAGAAATCTAGTGTATGGCTTTGTTCTAGTCTCCTGCCTGATCATATTCTCTATTTTTTTTTAATTCTTCTTTCTTTTTTCAAACAACCTCTTATCAATTCCTTTTATAAAATCTTTTTTAATTTTCGTTTTTACAATCATATTCCATCCCTTCATCATATTTACCCTTATTTTTGTGTGTATATATATCTATACTTATACATATATATAAACATATATATATATATAAGTTTATAAGTATATAAAAACTTATATATATATATAAGTTTTTCTTTCTTTAAAAATTTGGGAGGCAGTTTCTGCTAACAGACCAAAATACACCCAAAATCTAGTGTGTGGCTCTTTTCTATTCACCACCCTGATCATATTTTTTTTCCTTTCTTTTCCCCCCAGTTTCAGGTCTCTTCTGATTTGATTAGTATATATTTTTGGGGGGTCATTGTTACCCTTTTAGCATTTTGTTCTGTCATTCATCTATTCTTCTCTGGACAAAATGACAAAATGGAAAAACTCACCTCAAGAAATAGAACAAGAGGCAGTACCAACTGCGAGGGACCTAATCAATACGACATTAGTAAGATATCAGAACTAGAGTTCAGAATGACGATTATAAAGATGCTAGCTGAGTTTGAAAAAAAGCATAGAAGATACTAGAGAATCCCTTTCTGGAGAAATAAAAGAAATAAAATCTAACCAAGTTGAAATCAAAAAGGCGATTAATGAGGTGCAATAAAAATGGAGGCTCTAACTGCTAGGATAAATGAGGCAGAAAAGAGAATTAGTGATATAGAAGACCAAATGATGGAAAATAAAGAAGTTGAGAAAAAGAGATAAACAACTACTGGATCATGAGGGGATAATTCGAGAGATAAGTGATACCATAAGATGAAATAATATTAGAATAATTGGGATCCCAGAAGAAGAAAGAGAGAGAGGGGCAGAAGGTTTATTGGAGCAAATAATAGCATAAAACTTCCCTAATGTGGGGAAGGAAACAGGCATCAAAATCCAGGAGGCACAGAGAACCCCCCTCAAAATCAATAAAAATAGGTCAACACCCCGACATCTAATAGTAAAATTTATGAGTCTCAGAGACAAAGAGAAAATCCTGAAAGCAACTCGGGAGAAAAGATATGTAACCTACAATGGTAGAAACATTAGATTGGCAACAGACCTATCCACAGAGACCTGGCAGGCCAGAAAAGACTGGCATGATATATTCAGAGCACTAAATGAGAAAAATATGCAGCCAAGAATACTATATCCAGCTAGGCTGTCACTGAAAATAGAAGGAGAGATAAAAAGCTTCCAGGACAAAGAAAAACTAAAAGAATTTGCAAACACGAAACCAGCCCAACAAAAAATATTGAAAGGGGTCCTCTAAGCAAAGGGAGAGCCTAAAAGCAACATAGACCAGAAAGGAATACAGACAATATACAGTAAGAGTCGCCTTATAGGCAATACAATGGCACTAAATTCATATCTTTCAATAGTTACCCTGAATGTAAATGGGCTAAATGCCCCAATCAAAAGACAAAGGGTATCAGATTGGATAAAAAAACAAGACCCATCAATATGCTGTCTCCAAGAGACGCATTTTAGACCCAAAGACAGCTCCACATTGAAAGTGAGGAGGTGGAAAACCATTTACCATGCTAATGGATATCAAAAGAAAGCTGGGGTGGCAATCCTTATAACAGACAAATTAGATTTTAAAACAAAGTCTATAATAAGAAATGAGGAAAGACACTATATCATAATTAAAGGGTCTATCCAACAACAATATCTAACAGTTGTAAATATCTACGCCCCTAACATGGGAGCAGCCAATTATATAAGCCAATTAATAACAAAATCAAAGAAATACATTGACAATAATACAATAATAGTAGGGGACTTTAACATCCCCACCCCACTGAAATGGACAGATCATCTAAGCAAAAGATCAACAAGGAAATAAAGACTTTAAATGACACACTGGACCAGATGGACTTCACAGATATAGTCAGAACATTGCATCCCAAAGCAATAGAATACACATTCTTCTCTAGTGCCCATGGAACATCCTCCAGAATAGATCACATTCTGGGTCACAAATCAGGTCTCAACTGGTACCAAAAGATTAGGATCATTCCCTGCATATTTTTGGACCACAATGCTTTGAAACTAGAGTTCAAACACAAGAGGAAAGTTGGAAAGAACTCAAAGACATGGAGGCTAAAGAGCATACCATTAAAGAATGAATGGGTCAACAAGGAAATTAAAGAAGAATTTAAAAAATTGATGGAAATAAATGAAAATGAAAACACAACTGTTTAAAATCTTTGGGATGCAGCAAAGGCGGTCCTAAGAGAAAAGTATATAGCAATACAAGCCTTTCCCAAGAAACAAGAAGGTCTCAAATACATAACCTAACCCTACACCTAAAAGAGCTGAAGAAAGAAAAGCAAATAAAGCCTAAACCAGCAGGAGAAGAGAAAGAATAAAGATCAGAGCAGAAATCAATGAAATAGAAACCAAAAGAACAGTAGAACAGATCAACGAAACTAGGAGCTGGTTCTCTGAAAGAATTAATAAGATCAATAAAGCCCTGGCCAGACTTATCAAAAAGAAAAGAAAGGACCCAAATAAATAAAATCATGAATGAAAGAGGAGAGATCACAACCAACACCAAAGAAAAACAAACAGTTATAACAACATATTATAAGAAACTACATGCCAGCAAATTAGACAATCTGGAAGAAATGTATGCATTCCTAGAGTAGTATAAACTACCAAAACTGAACCAGGAAGAAATAGGAAACCTGAACAGACCCATAACTAGAAAGGAAATTGAAGCAGTCATCAAAAATCTCCCAACAAACAAGAGCCCAGGGCCAGATGGCTTCCCAGGGGAATTCTACCAAACATTTAAAGAAGAATTAATACCTAGTCTTCTGAAACCCTTCCAAAAACTAGAAATGGAAGGAAAACTTCCAAACTCATTTTATGAGGGCAGCATTACCTTGATTCCTAAACCAGACAAAGACCCCATCAAAAAGGAGAATTACGGACCAATATCCCTGATGAACATGGATGCAAAAATTCTCACCAAAATATTAGCCAATAGGATCCAACAGTACATTAAAAGGATTATTCACCACAACCAAGTGGGATTTATTCCTTCATCAAGATAAAAAGCTTAGCACAGCAGAAACAGTCAACAAAACCAAAAGACAACTGACAGGATGGGAGAAGATATTTGCAAATGACATATCAGATAAAGTGCTAGTATCCAAAATCTATAAAGAACTTATCAAACTCAACACCCAAAGAACAAATAATCCAATCAAGAAATGGGCAGAAGACATGAACAGACATTTCTGCAAAGAAGACACCCAAATGCCCAACAGACACTTGAAAAAGTGCTCAACATCACTCGGCATCAGGGAAATATAAATCAAAACCTCAATGAGATACCACCTCACACCAGTCAAAATGGCTAAAATTAACAAATCAGGAAACGACAGATGTTGGCGAGGATGTGGAGAAAGGGGAGCCCTCTTGTTGCAACAGCCCATACTGTTGGTGGAAATGCAAGCTGGTACAGCCACTCTGGAAAACAGTATGGAGGTTCCTCAAAAAGTTGAAAATAGAGCTACCTTACGACCCAGCAATTGCACTACTGGGTATTTACCCCAAAGATACAAATGTAGTGATCTGAAGGGGCATGTGCAACCCAGTGTTTATAGCAGCAAAGTCCACAATAGCCAAACTATGGAAAGAGCCTAGATGTCCATCAACAGATTAATGGATAAAGAAGAGTGGTATATATATATATATATATATATATATATATATATATATATATATATATATATATATATATATATATATAATGGAATATTATGCAGCCATCAAAAAATGAAATCTTGCCATTTGCAACGACATGGATGGAACTAGAGGGTATTATGCTAAGCGAAATAAGTCAATCAGAGAAAGATAATTATCATATGATCTCAGTCATATGTGGAATTTGAGAAACAAGGCAGAGGATCATAGGGGAAGGGAGGGAAAAATGAAATAAGACAAAACCAGAGAGGGAGACAAGCCATAGGAGACTCTTAATCTCAGGAAACAAACTGAGGGTTGCTGGAGTGGTGGGGGGTGGGAGGGATGGGGTGGCTGGGTGATGGACACTGGGGAGGGTATGTGCTATGGTGAGTATAAGACTGATGAATCACAGACCTGTACCCCTGAAACAAATAATACATTATATGTTAATAAAGAAAAAAAAGAATCATTTATTCAGCCGGGTAAATAAGAATTTCTTAAATTCTACAATGCTAAAAGAAAGAAGAGCAAAATGGTCCTTAGCCCAACTATACTCCAAGCAACAAACATGCAAGAATTTTGAACACACAAAATTTCAGAAATGTTGCTCCCAAGGGCCCTTCCTCAGGAATCTATGAAAGATGACTTCCATCCAGTGAGATGATAAAAAAAAATAACAAACTTGCCAACGATGTACATTCCTGTTGGAAGTAAATCTTCCCCTAGTGGACAGTGGGGCCTTCAGATGACTGTACCTTTGGACAGCTTGACTGAACTTCACAAGATATCCTGATCCACAACCTCCCAGCTAAGCAGCTCCCAGATTCCTTAACTGCAGAAACTTTGATACAATCATCATTTGCTGTTTTAAGTTGCTAAATTTTAGAGTAACTTGTTATGCAACAATAGATAACTATAAGACATGGCTTAGAGAGTTCTGAATTTGAAGAGGTTGGAATGCTAGAAAATAGGAAGAGGATTTTTAAAGAGAGTAGTTGGTATGCTGTGCATCCCGCCATCCCCCATGGGGAAGACAGACGGATGGCACCATTTTCAAGCACAGTGACAAGGCCTCCAGCAAAGCATCGGGGATTGATAGATGTTCTCTGGTTTGACAGAACAAGATTCGTGCTAGACCCATGCCCGGAAACGACTCAAAGCAAGAGGCTGTGGCTGTGTTGCTGCTCTGAGGGTAAGATGGTGTTGGCTATACTGAAAATGGCCTTCATGCCCAGAGTTTGACAGGGAAAAGACAAACACATGTTTTCACATGTGGGCCAAATGAAAGAAAAGGCCAGCTGGGGGAAATGGTGGAGTGATACCTATCAAAAGTGACACAGGAGAGAGCCATAGATATCAACAGTAAGAAACCACAGTGGGTGGACCACCACAAGCAGGAGCTTCAAGAGAGGACACAGTCATCTCATTAAGGCGCCGCAGGTGACACATCCCAGTGAATGAAGGTAACTCCAAAGAACCCAGAAATATGCCCCAAGAAAAGGAGGCAACATATTTGATATGGCCAATAGAAAATCAGAACCCCACCGCTTCCCTGCAGGAGAGGGAGCCATAGCTAGAACACTGGAAATTAGAGGCTAAACACAGGTTGAGAAAAGCAGGAATGCAGCTGCCACAGCCCCGCCTCCACACTCAGGCAGAAGCAGAATAGAACGGGGGGGGGGGGGGGGGGGGAGGGAGAAACTTTTTAACATTAGAGAGCTTCAGAGTTTTCATTATTACATGGAACTGTAATTAATTACCAAAGGGGAACTTTGTGTTCTGCTCTTTGACATGTGGCTATATGATTAAAACAATTTTTTTTATTTAAAACTAATAAAAATAACAGTATTCCATATCATCCTAATAGATGCCATACAATTATCAGCACAACAGAAGTTTTATAATTCTAAAACAGACCTTCAAACTTGGACTCCTACTGACTTGTAACAGTAATAGGGTAGATACTAACTCAAGCCTTACCAGTTAGTAAGAAACCAGCTTTTAGAACCAAACTGCCATATAGTATAGCATACCATACTTGTTCTACCAAGTATGAGCTTATACCAGACCACCCTAAGGAATATATTTATAAACTATTTTTAAAACAACTGATAAGCCCTGACTGGAATATAGCTAAAAATTAAGAACCTTCATGCATTTGAGAAAAGTGCAACATACATACAACATAGAGTTGGCTTCCGTTTTTCTTTTTTATCCTAATATCAAATATTCATCAGTGAAAAAAAACCTTTAGATTTCTTAATTATAAAAAAAATATAAAGAAGATTGGGCAACACTACCTCTGAATATGATACTCTCGATTACAGCGATGTAATCTTGGGGCTCCTGCTCAGTAGACATCTCCCATTTGCCTCCAGCGATATTTAGTAATTTGTAGAGCTGATCTGAACTCGTCACCCCACACAGCAGAGTAACCACACTTTCTGGTGAATGAAGTACCTTTTCCAGAAACTGACATTTCCTTGGAGTTAGGTCTTTAAGCAGGCCATTTGATAATATCAAAAGTTTACATTTGTAAGAGTTTAAGCTCAGCAATTCCAAATCCCAAAAAGAGTAATTCTCCAAGCGATATAACAGGACTGCTTCCCTTTTCACAACATGTAAAAAAACTTCCGTCAAGTACAGAGCCCATTCCTCAGCATCTTCTTCATATATCATTATGATGTCTCTTGTATTTTCTGGAAAAAGAGAAAATAGTGTATTAATTTTCTTACGTTTGAAATGCTAACAGCAGATTATATTATTAATCTCAAAAATTTTTATGTATTCTCTAGGGAATATGTTACTTTTATTATGCCAGAGACCAATAATATAATTCATGTTATCCCCATTCTGAAATCACACAAGATTAAAGTAATCCTGAAGGTCAACACAGTTCATGCTTTGTGCGAGTCTACACTGTACTCATTGTACCAGAGTGAACCAGGGTGTTCAACTAAAAAGAATATTTTGTGGGTTATAGGAGCTAGGCTACCAGGCACAGCTGTGCCCGTAACCACAAAATTTACCTAGATCACAGTATTTAACTCCTTTGAGCTATTGTTTCTTCTTCTACTAAATGAAGGTAAAAGTAAATAAATAAATAAGCCCTACGTAAGGAATCAGATTGTTCTGTGAAGGTCTGAGAGAATTTTTTTTTTATTTCTTTTATTTTTTTAAAAGATTTTATTTATTTATTTGACAGAGAGAGACAGCGAGAGAGGGAACACAAGCAGGGGGGAGTGAGAGAGGGAGAAGCAGGCTTCCCGCTGAGCAGGGAGCCCGATGCGGGACTTGATCCCAGGACCCTGAGACCATGACCTGAGCTGAAGGCAGGCAGATGTTTAACGACTGAGCCACCCAGGCGCCCTGAGAGAATTTTCTTTAAGGAACTTTCCAATCTTATTTCCAGGTAAAGATGACTGCATAAAGACAGGTGACGGAATTTCCATGCCCAGAATACTAACAAAACAAAAATTTTAAAAAAGAAAGAAATTCAACAGCAGAAATGAAATAAAGCGGGTACTATCTTATGTCATAAACTAAGTTTCAGGCTGATGAAATAATTAAAAGGTTCTGATGGGACAACACTAATCCTAAACCTCTCTCTGACCCCATAACCAATTCTGATAAAGAAACTTGAGTCATCACCAAAACCATCAGAGTGCTTATGCATCTCTTCCCCATTCGGAAACTAATCACGAGGTGTCTGCAGAAGTAAGAAAGACTGTCAGGACTCTCCACAAGCCAGGGCTCACAGCTGAGTCAGGAAAGCCAGGCAAATCCCACAGGACTTGGGCAGAGGAGAGGGGCCTCACAGACATTTAACAGGTCTCATTAGAGACTACAACCCAGGACCTCCAACCCAGGACACTTTGCTTCTTCTCCCCTTTTCTTTCAGGTCATAAAAAAGTAACTGGAGTGTATGTAGATTTTTGTCACCTAAACTGTAGCTTGAAGGGAAAAATAAAAAGTAGCAAAAAAGATAGGGAGGGGTATTTAAAGAATCATTTGTCCACACTATATTAAGCAAACAGAAAGCGTAAACAGAGCTAAGAGGAACACAAGCAAAATGAAAAGATTAACAATATAAATTTGTAGTTGTGGGGAGAGATTAATGTAAATAAGAGTAATAATATGATCATAAAAATAATGAAAGTAACATAGTATGCAGAGACTAGTAGAAATCATAAGCAGGGAAGAAAAGAACTCCAAAAAAGTTGCCTATAGTATAAAAAGACCTGAGATTAAATAAAATTAGAGTTCAAAGACAAATTTAACTTTTTTAAAAAAGTATCATTTAAAAGTATATAAAAGATAAGGAGACAAGTTGAGCCAAAACAGTACCATTACCCAGATAACATATAAATTAGAAAAACCAATAGCTAGGTTGAACTCAGATAATATTTTAATTTCTGGACTAAAAGAAAAGCTTGATATTTTCACAGTAAATGCAGAAAAAGAGAACAACGTTACAGCAATTGGGAAAAATATGATATATCTGGGTAAGAGACAAAAAAGAAAAAGACTCAATAAGAAGATAATCTAAAAGCTAAAGTAGAAGAGAAAATATTTTAAAATATAATTTTAAAAATCCTTAAAATATGAAAGAAAAAGGAACCAGTTCCATGTATCAATGGGGCATTATCATGTTTCTAAGAAAAATTGTCAAGGGAAAATCTATCTTGATTAAATTAACCTTAGTTTAATGATTATTATAAAATGTCTTCATGTTTTCAGGAAGGAAGAGAAAGTCACCCAGGAGGAGGAAAATGTTAAGTTAGTCAAAGATTTCTTCAGAGCAATTTCAAGCTCAGGTTAGAATGAATTATATAAAAGTTCTTACAAAAATAATTTTATAGTATATTCATACTATAGAATATTGTATAGCAGTGAAAATGAACCACTGCTACATGCAACATGGATAAATTCAAAGACATAAGATGGGGTGAAAGAAGAAAAAGAGTGTATACTGCATGATTGTATTTATATGAAGTTCAAAAACAGGAAAAAATAACATCCATGGTGATACAGATAGAATATCTGGGCACAGGATTAATAAATGAAAGTTGGCATGGGAGACCCTGCTGGGATTCTGGAAATGTTCTCATCTTGGTCTGAATGGCTGTCATACAAAGTATATATATATATATATATATATATATATATAAAATCATTTATCTGTATATCTTAGATTGTGTGTGTATATTATTCTGCAATAAAAAAGCAAAGTATCAAAAGAAAGAAGAAAGATCCATGATGACAGCTATGCAAGAGACCTAGACACCAGCAGGGAGTTATAATAGGTGATAATTATAAGGGAGGAAGAGCCAGAGCACATTACAGGAAACCAACAGATACTAGTTAGAATTAGTAAATCAAGAAGTTGTAGTATAGATGTATCCTTTTGAAACATGGAATAGAACAACAAAAAGGAAAAATTTGAAAGAACTATGATTCTTCAGGTTCTATGGGGAATGGAATTGTCTTTGGTGAGGGGGAGAGCAGAGGACTGCTGGTTTTCATTATAGATGTTTTATTATTGTTCAATATGCAAGTGTAACCATAATCAAAATTTAAATAACAAAGGAAAATACAGGCTACAAATAGAAGAACCAAAGTAAACAAAATGGAAATGTAAAAAGTTTGAAAAAAGAACACATGGTAGGTTGAATTCAAGTACATACAGAACAAAGACACAATATTGAGGGGATTATGATTGTACTACAAAATGCAGATGTTAAAAATCTTGATGAAATAAAAGTACTCATGGGATGGGAAAGCTGAGCATTTGAGGAAAAAATAGTATAAAATATTAACCTCATCATTCATAGAATTTAGTTGTTTAATACCTCCTAAATTTGAAATATGAATTTAAAAATGATTCCATTCTCTCACTATTTTTTGTATCATTTTCCCTAAACAATAATAATTTAGAGAGTATTCCAAGTAAAGATTTTTATCTGAAAATTAATATGTCTTTCAATTCTACTTTATATTAATTTATTTTATTTAAAAATAGCATGTAGAATATAATCTCATTTTTAAACAACCACTCTGTGAGCATCTACTTAAAATAATTTTATTGATTGTTAGCAACAGTTATCCATGAAAGATAGGACCATGAGAGATATATTGCTTTCTTTTTAAAAAACTCTTCCAGGGGAACCTGTGTAGCTCAGTCAGTAAAGCATCTGCCTTCAGCTCAGGTCATGATCTCAGGATCCTGGGATCCGCCCAGCCCCATGTTGGGCTCCTGCTCAGCAGGGAGTCTGCTTCTCCCTCTCCCTCTGCCCCTCCCCACTGCTTGTGCTCTCTCGTTCTGTTAAAGAAATACATAAAATCTTAAGAAATAAAAGTAAATAAATAAAAAATTAAAAACTTCCCATATTGCTTATATTTCTGTAGTTAAACCTGTATTACTTTATAAAACAAAATAATCATCCTTAAAAAATCAGTGGTAAGGTATTATCATGAATACAAAGAGCAAAATACCAAAACTTATCATCCATGATTATCTTTTTTTTTTCTTCTGGATATAAAGCTTGTATTTTCTACAACACTGATGGGCCAATTAATACTATAATGATTTTGAGAGGTATTGTATTTTTACTGAATTATCTATGTCCTTTCTCATGATATAAATATCATCTCCAAGGACAGATGCTTTCTCTTTCAACTCTGATTCTTAGACAATGCCTACCACAATTTCTTGAACAGGTATTCAGTAGATTTTTTAATATACTTATGTTTGCAGAATGAAAACGGCATCTGGCAGAAAACATATGGGAATCAAACACAAGTTGTATATGAGTCATTAGGGTAGTTCTGTTATTCTCTGTGAGGTGTCTCACCCAGCCTGGATGCTAAATAAATACTTGTTGAACAAACATAAACATGATGCCATAATTCAGTATTCTTATGTTTGAGGAAGAGTAGAGAAAGAGCTTTCTTTCCATTATACATAACCAGGGTAAGCTACTGTATGGTTATAAAATAAAGAGTAAAGATAAAACTAATAATGTGAGCCATCAAGTGCTTCAAATAAACTAGGACTCTACGTGTTTTACATATATCATTTTACTTCATTCTCAAAATTACCCTATTGAGTAGGTTCAAATATTATTGTCATTTTACAGATGGGAAAACTGAAGTGGTATTAGAATTAGGATTCCAATGCAGGCAGTCTGACCCTACAGCCTGTACTTTTAACCTCTAACGACAAAGGACACGATAACATTATTTAAAAGATTAAGACGGATTCTTCATAGTGATATGAATTGGGTTAGTCAATATTTAGCAGCCTATGAGTTAAGCTCAAGTATACAAAGAGTGTGAAAGCTTACTGGGACTCTGGTTCCCACCAAAGAAAAAGAGGAAATAGAACATATCATGTACTCCAGGAGTATGGTTATCTATGAAGAACTTATAGAACTATCTTCTTGACTCTAAAACTTAAATCAATAAAATTATAGAACAAGGTTTGAGGATATTTGAAAGTACAGAATGAGGGGCACCTGGGGTCTCAGTCGGTTAAGCATCTGACTCTTGATTTTTGGCTCAGGTCATGATCTCAGGGTCATGAGACTGAGCCCCAGGTAGGGCTCCATGCTCAGTGCGGAGTCTGCTTGTCCCTCTCCCTGTGCTCCTTGACCCACCCCCCTCCCTAAAACAAACAAACAAATAAAATCTTTAAAGTATAGAATGAATATTTCCATGTTATGTAGTTGGGTATCACACTACCATAGAAAATCAATTCTAAAGACAATCATAACTTATCTTTCAAAACTTCCCAAGAAAAAGTAGATAGGTAGTCTTTCTCAATACTCTATGGCCATTTTATTTTTGGGTTGAAACTGAGCCTTCTTTTTAAATTTATATTTGACTTACAGTCAATAACCCCTGTATGACAACTTTCAAAAGCCCAAAGATAAGCATTAAATGGTATCCCTTTCTTCTCTATAAAATCATTTCAATCGTTTAATCTTTAACTTTCTCAGTTATTGTTTACTGAGACTTTCCATGTAATAGGCATGTTGCTAAGCATGTAACATGTATTATTTCATTTAATAATCATAAAACTACATGGAGTTGCCCTGTTATTCTTACTTTACTGCTGATCACACTGAGCCTCAGAGAGATTCAGTAACTTGTCAGGGCCACAAAGATGCCTTCCAATCTTTTCGGATTGAAACCATGCTGAGTCAAAATGCAAAAGTTAATAAAAGGTCCTTTCATAGCCACGGTGTTCTTCTTCCTTATTCTAGAAAACAGAAGTTTGTCCTTGAGTAACATCTGGACTGTAGCCCCAACAACAGTTCTCTATTGATTCTCATGAGGAACCTACTAGCCTTTGTTTTACACACTTGAAATAATCAAACCTAAATCATTATTTGCCAGTTTAAGGAAGGTTATTGTCATTAAGATTGGCCGACTTTTATAGGCTGTGAAATGAAACAAAAAAAGATGAATCTGAAATACAGAAACACAAAATTTTCATTCCTGGAAAGACTCATCAAAATAAAAGGAAATTACTTTTGAAGATTCAATTAAGGTCTGTAAATAAATTATTTAAAATGTAAATCTCCAGTCTAGGAGCATAATGTAAATGACAGCATTTTATAATGGTAGAACAGAATACAGTCATATTAATCTTTATAAATTTACTCTAAAGTGTTCTTTCAGATTCCATAATGATGCCTTCTATTTATCCTATAAAATACTATAACAAATTTTTTTAACTTGAAGGAAATTTGTATCAATAATTAATATCAATAATTGCTTTTGCACTGAGAACAGATTATACTACATACTACCAAAAGAATGAGACTGATCATGAATCAAAATCCTTCCTATTACATATGCATAGTTTCAAATGGCATATTTTCTTCTTTTTGAATAAGATCCCATCTCTTACCCATGTCTGTGCATAATGAAGAAAGATAGCATAATGCATCTTTTCAATATTATATTTTTCTACCTGGTGACCAAAGTGCAGAAGAAAAAAGAGCAGAAAATTACAAAAAAATGACTTATAGCCATAATGGACTCAGTAGTGATAACATGAACATTAATCTTGATAGAATCACACACATACACAAATATAATCATTATTCAAAATACATAGTAAATGGGACCAAACTTCTCTCATGCTCTAACTTTGTACTCTAGCTGGTACAAAAAGGAAACAAAACTGGGGATATTTTCAAAGGCATTAAGGTAGTAAAACATACTATAACTCATGTTTCTCCTCCAGGAAAATTGGTTAATCTCACTTATTCGTAGTGGCAAAAAAATGCCAGGTGTTTTCTGTGTACCTCGTATAGCAGATTCTGCTAATGTACATCCCATATCTTCCTGGCCCAAGAGCTGCAGGTTAGTGGTCAGCTGTTAAGCACACTGACCATTTCCAACCTCTGTTTTGCTGCCTGAGGAGTTTCTATGTTCTGAGGGAGCTTCCTCAGTGCCATGTGTCTGCCTGGCAGCTCGGAGGTGTGGGGATTTAGGGCAGGGAGGGCTGGGAGGCAACTCTTAGTCAGAGAGGGATGGAAATCAATGTGTAAATAACAGCTTTCCCATCCCAGAATTGGGACAATTCTGGGGTTTACTCTACACAGTAATTAGAGGATCCCCAGTGATGTTGAATTGTAATTGTCTATTGTGTTATTATGCTTATTAATATACACATTATTAGCTTTTCTCCTCTTGTCTCACATTACCTATTTTTTCACTAGTGCTTCATGGGCTCATCCCCTAAATCAACTACCTGCACTCATGTCCAATTCTCAGAGTTTTCTTCAGGGCAAATCTTTCTCTCTCTCTTTCTCTCTCTCTCTCTCTCTCTCTCTCTCTCTCTCTCTCTGTGTGTGTGTGTGTGTCAACTTAGCTCTTCCTCTCAAGTACGGGAAGGCATGAACACATCAATTTAAGATTACGCTTTTCAGCTATGATGAAGAACAACCAGGAAAAGTTATTTTTATATGAATGCAGAACCTTCCTCTTTCTTCTTCCTTTTAAGATGTAAACAAATGCTTTTGTGCTTCACAGAACAACCTTGTAAGACAATTTTTTTCTTTTCTGTAAAAAAAGCATAGTGTGAACTGTTACAGGATTATTCTCTTTTTTTTTTTAAGATTTTATTTATTTGACAGAGAGAGACACAGTGAGAGAGGGAACACAAGCAGGGGGAGTGGGAGAGGGAGAAGCGGGCTTCCCGCGGAGCAAGGAGCCCGATGCGGGACTCGATCCCAGGACCCTGGGAGCATGTCCTGGGAGCATGACCCGAGCCGAAGGCGGACGCTTAACGACTGAGCCACCCAAGCGCCCCTATTGCAGGGTTATTCTGCAAAGACTTTCTACCCCTCATATATAAACTGCAAATGTTCAATTCCTCCACCTTTACCAGTTTTTAATCTCTGATACAAATTGTTATAGTTTATTTAAAACTGTAAACATAAAAGATTCTATATTTGTGAGTAGATTTTAAAATATTTCAAACAGTGCAAATTTGTGGAATCCTATTTCTGCAATGTCCATATCCTTTCCCTCCTTTTATTGCCATTACTCTATAGATTATTCAGTCTAACACAACATTGACCATAAAATAAGCTATTATTTGTTATTCCTCTAAGAAAAAAAATACTGTGGTCAAATAAACTATAATATACTATAATTTTTTTTTAAGAGAGGGAAGGGGGAGGGGAAGAGAGAGGGAGAATATCTGAAGCCGTCTCCATGCCCTAGCACCAAGCCTAACACAGGGCTTGATCTCACAACCCTGAGATCATAACCTGAGCTGAAATCAAGAGTTGGACGTTAAACTGACTAAGCCACCCAGGTGCCCCAATATGCTATAAATTTTAAGATGAATTCTGATTTCAGAGAATTTGACTAGCTCCAAACAAAAAAACACTGTCAGAATTAATTGAATTTGGTAATAGTATCACCTTACATAGTCTCTTAAGTGTTTCTCATTTCTTCAATTCATCCTCAAGAATAATCTCCTTAGGACCTGTACATTTTTTATGATCTGTCCAGACTGATTCCTCCCATATGTATTACATCACTCAGGCTCCTGTGCCTACCCCAGTGGAAAGCACCATCAGAACATTAGCAGGTGAGAGAAAGGAATGATAGGGTTAACTACTAGCTCTCTCATTCACTTCCCCATTCTGGTTTTGGCAGTACCTCTTTCTTTTGTGGCCCTCTTTTCTGCGGCTTTTCTTCCCTGGCTCTAGTTTGCATGCAGTTCTAGCAACCATCTTCCCTCCCCTTCCCTTACAGGGGTAGTAAAGGAGTCCTGCTGTTAGTCTTCCAATACTTAACTATCTCTTCTTGGGTTCTTCAGCCCTGCACATGTTTATTATTTTTTTTTTTTTTCAGTTAAAATCTCTGATGGTGACATCTGTTTCCTGCCAGGATCCTGATAAATACTAGATACTAGGAGTGGCCACAGGAAATAGATTCTATGAGATGGATTTTGGAATTGTGTTGCTTTCATAATTGCAGAGAATACAAGCAACTCCTTGCCAAAGGAAAATAATAGATTGGCAATTTATGGCATGCAGAAGCAACATAATGACTCAATTTTTCACCAGGGATAATTTGGTATGGACTGTCAACGGAGCGGAAAGTTTTGGGAGATCAAGTGCCTATGGAATTTAGTTAATATTGTGGAAACAGGAATTACATTACAACCGAAATGGGGCGAGGGGTGTATAATGGCTTCTCTGACTGTCCTAGAGAGCATGCATATGCACAAAGACAGGGTTACAGCTCCAGTAGCAGGCAAACCCCTCCAGTATTCTTAAACCAATGTGAGGACACTGTTTAAGAAAGTGTGGAATCATAAGACTCAAGAGAGACTGGGGACATAGATGAAGCTGAGAACTTTAAATTCCCAAGCATCTCTGGATCATTCTTAACTGAGGGAACATGTGTTCCCTTGTAAAAACAAACAAAACAAAACAAAACAAACATTTTAAGAACTTTACCTAAGGCAACTGCCTTACAAGTGATGTCAACTTCTCTCAACATCTATGCCGACACCCATCCCTGATTGCCCAAAAGATCAATAACTAGCGTTAGATCCCATAAGTAAAAGGAATTTTAGAAAAACTATTTCACACACAAAAATTATTATAGAATCTTGCCAATATATATATCAGCATTAGTCTGGAAAGTATGTATGGAATGGATTTTAAGAGTTATTAGACCAAGGATGGCAAAAAGAGAAGACTTAACCTGACTGAATCCATCAATATGGCTGTATTCCTACAAGATTCAGAACTTCATGTGTTAACTCAAGTGCCTGGGGTGGCACTAGCAGCCTATTAGAATGGATAATTAAAATCTGGACTCCATCACTATGTAGTCAATGTGATTACATTGCCAGACTTGCCTTCTATGATGGAGGAAAGTGGTCAGCAAGCAAACTTTTTCTGTAAACAGCTAGACAGTAAATACTTTAGGCTTTGTGGGTCACGTAAGATCCATTCTTTTTTTTCCTCTCCCTACCCTCTGCTTCACCTCCTTTTCCTTCTTTTTCTTTCTTTTATAACCCTTTAAAAGTATAAAAACTATTCTTAGCTTACAAACTATTCACAAATAGGTCACCAGCTGGATTTTGCCCATTGGTTACAGGTTGCTGATCCTTGTTCTAGAGTATTCTGACATTCTCTTTACTAAGCATTAAGAAATTCAGTCATTAAAAGCCCTGTGATATATGTCCTGTGTAGCCTGGACATGATGATAACAATTGGATCTTCAAATTGAAATTTTTTTTTTTCAAATTAGAATTTTTTATGTCAATGAGGAATAATGAAGTCTGGATTGGTAGAGAAGTCTGAATGGCAGCACTTAAGCATTAGAGGCCATTTAAGTAATCCACATATTTTTCACTGCATGGATCTGTTGTGGTAACTAACTCATCTGAAGGTCCTTATGAATGAAATATATGTATAGCCTATGAAGTTTCAGTTTTACCTTTGTAAACAAAACAATTCTAGATTTGGGTGCAAAAAAATGACTTCAGTTGAGGAAAGTGGAGATTCACAGCCTCCTATCTGGTTTGTAGACTCCGAGCCCTATGGCTGAGGGAAAGCCATGTCCCTTTGAGAAAGGATTCTTCTATGCTTCTAAACGTATATACAATGAATCTTCCTCTAAGCATTTCTCCAGAGACCTGCAGCTATGTACACTGGGAAAAAGGAATACCCATATTTCCTACTGCCTATTAGTTACTGATCTCCGTTGACACAAATTCCTGAAGACCCAAAATGTCAGTGTGGCACCCTAGTAAGAATGAGAACTTATGGAAATCTTGTCTTGGGTATATTTAACAATATTTCCAGTGGGCCCACAGAAATATCCTGGGCAATACATAATGTCAATACATACACACAGCAAATGGGAGAATCCTTACAGAGAATGAAGATATGGTAGGAAAGGAAATATATAAGTGTCTAGAATTGTTCAACTCCATCCACCCACCACCCACTATCAAAAGCATAAACTAAAACAAATACTATATTCCTGGGATAACTAAAGATTGGTGCCACCGAGAAAGATGTGAAAGATGTGATAGTGATTATATCTTCACATCTTCATTCAACTCATCAGTTTGCCAGTACAAAATAACTGTCGATTTTCATAAACATAATATCAACTGCTGTTTTACACATATTTTTACTGGAACAAATTAACCAGCTTATAGAAACTATATACAGATACTGACCTGGTAAATACTTTTCTTGTAATTGCAGTCAATAAAGATAATAAGCAGTTTGCATTCACCTGGCAGGGACAGGAGCACCTGTCACTGACTTACCTCAAGGCTATGTTCTCTGTCATAATATGGTCTGCAGAAATACTGATATACCATAAGGTATGTCATAATACATATGTGATGTATAATTGATGACATGATTCTAATTAAACTTGCTCATAAAGAGCAAATGCCCTAGAAGCTTTAATATGACACTTACGTACTAAAGTGTGAGCTTTATCACCATGCTGAAGTTCAGTATCCTGCAACATTGGCCAACTTTCTACACAACCAATGGTTTAAGGCATATCAGGATACCCCTGTGTATTGAAAAATAAGTTACTGAATTTTACCACTGGATGGGCCTTTTTGCATTCTGAAGGTAGCATACATATCTGGGTCAGTATCCGGACCACTTACCAGGTAACCAATAAGGATATCAGCTCTGAGTGGGGCCAGATTAAGAAAGAGTTCTACTACAAGGCCAGGTTGCAGTGCAGAGAAGTCATTGGGGCTTTTTAATAATACTATCTCATACTTCTGATAACTCTCAATAAGAAAATCCACAACTCATATCCCTAACTTTTTGGAGAAAGATCATGCCTTATTCTTCCAATGATTCTTTTCTATTTGAAAATTAACTTGTGAGTTATACTTGGGGCCAGATAGACATTAAAGTCTGCCTATAGGACACTAAGTGTTTATGTAGCCTAACTGGTCATTCGTAAACTGGGTGTTATATGACCCACCAAATTATACATTTGGTTGTGAGTAACCATATTCCGTTAGGAAATTGAAATAATAAATACACAACCAGACCCATGTAGGTCTGTATGCGATAAGATCTATGAGCATGTGGCTAAATCTTCTGTGACACCAGCCCACCTTTCCCTCAATACATACTTATAGCCTCATGGAGAATTACTTAACTTGTCAACAGAAAAAAACGAAGCATGACAGCAGTATTTGAATGGGTCTGAAAATATACTGGCAACAGTCCAGAGTGAATGCTTGCTGCATTAGAGCCCATTCATAGCTGTCCGTGAAAGAGAACAGTGACAGGAAATTCTCCCAGTTTGACAGAACTTTGGGTTGTATCTCTTACATGTCTACTTTGATTTGAAGAAAAGACCTGAGCTATTAATCTACTTTCAGTAAAAGAAGAGTGGAAAGAGATAGGTTCATTTCCTAATTAAAATATACAAATGAGGTTACTAATTAAGAAAACATCAAGAAGACATATAGATGGCCAGTAGACATATGAAGAGATGCCCAACATCACTCATCATCAGGGAAATGCAAATCAAAACTACACAGAATCACCTCACATCTGTCAGAATAGCTAAAATCAAAGACATAAGAAACAACAAATGTTGGAGAGGACGTGGAGTAAACCTTGTGCATTGTTTGTGGGGATGCAGACAGGTGCAGCCACCGGGGAAAGCATATGGAGGTCCCTCAAAAAGTTAAAAATAGAACTACCCCACAATCCAGGGTATTCACCCCAAAACCACAAAACACTAATTCAAAGGGATACACAGAGCCCTATGATTATTGCAGCATCATTTGCAATGGTCAAATTATGGAAGCAGCCCAAGTGTCCAGCAACTGATGAATGGATAAAGAAGATGTGGTATATATACACAATGGAATATTATTCAGACAAAAAAATGAATGAAATATTGCCATTTGCAACAACACATAGATGGAGCTAGAGGGTACAAAGCTAAGTGAAATAAGTCAGTCAGAGAAAGACAAATACTCATGACTTATACTCATACTCATATGTGAAATTTAAGAAACAAAACAAATGAGCAAATGGGAAAAAAAGAGAGAAAGAGAGAGACAAACAAACCAAGTAACAGAATCTGAACTACAGAGAACAAATTCTTGGGTACTAGAAGGGAGGTGGGTGACGAATGGGACAAATAAGTGATGGGGATTTAGGAGTGCGCTTGTCATGATGAGCACTGAGTAATGTATAGAATTGTTGAATCACTTATTGTACACCTGAAACTAATATAACACTGTATGTTACCAGTACTGGAATTAAAATAAAAAATTAATAAAAGAAAAAAAGAAAACATATCTGGGCAACATGAGCCTTACAAATTACTTTTTCCATGCAATAATATCATTATATTCTTTGTGACTTATAGAAAGAGAAGATGTATTTGAACTCACGTTTCTCAGTTTTTTTCTGAGTAATTGGACCAGTATAACAAGTATAATTGGACAGTATAACAACCAGTATCACTAATGCCACAATGGTGAATATTTACTGGAGCCACAATAGGCTCAAGGTTTTATCAGTTTTTATACGGTTGTAAGGAAATTCATCTTGGAAATATCTTGCCCTGTGGCAAAGTACTTTCCACAAACATTCAAAGTTCATTTCAAAGAAAAGCATATAATTAAACAAATTTAGGGTACTAAAGGTAGAGATCTTGAAGACATGAAACAGGAGGATATCCTTGAGGAATTACGTCACTAGACTAAATTTACATAACTATATGGGTTTGTCAAATGCATAGAAAAGTACACTAGAAATTTATTTCACTTTAGATTGTACCTCAATATCTGTGACTATAAAAGATAAATTTACTGAGAAATTAATAAAAATTGAAAAACTATGTCCAGAATGGCAACTATTTTAAACTTTATTATTTATTATACACCCATATTACCTAATTCTAAAATATATGAAGACAGAATATGATACAAATCTAAGTTAGTCACTAATAATTTAGTAAATCTCTAATCTAAAAGTTGCATCTTCTTTAAATGACCACGAGACATTAATAGGGACCGGGATTCAGGATAAGCTTGTAACTAGTATCCCAATTCTTACCTATAGTTGTTTTGTTAAGCTTCTGAAGCATACAAGGGCATATGTTCTTGATAGCTCTTGGTCTATGGTCCAAGGTCTTCTGTGTTTGGCTGGGTAACTGTCTAATTCTGAAATTTCATGTTACAAACTCATGGGTATACACCACAGCAGCCATGACAACTTCATCAATAATTAAGGCAATATTTGATTTCCTTTCTGCCTTATTCTTTTGTTTTATTTCTCAATTGCTTAACAACTTAAGGATTGAAGAGGGATATTTATTGTTCTATCCCATCACCATTCCCAATACAAATCTCTGAGTTTTCTTTTACTGGAAAGTGGCTTAACACTTAAATGTAAATGTGACATACTTCAAAGGCTGAAATTCCATTCAATACTAATAATATACAAAGTACAGTCACATTAATTTTATGGTGTATTTTTTTACTCATAGTGTTATAGTTTTAAGAAAAGTTTTCTAACTCATTTAAAAACAAAATTTTAAACTTAAAACACAAGTTAGAATGTTTGAGAGACTTGCCCAAGCTCTCTCAAGATGGCATCAAAGAGTAAGTCACAGAGCTGGGCTTAACTTCACATGGATTACCAGTTCTGGCTTGGGTATCAAGTCATAATGCAGGCAGTATTCTTGAAAAAATGAATTAAACTGCAGTCCCTTCCTTGAGGATTGCAATGGATAAGAGCATAGGGTCAGTTATCAGATTATAAAAAGAGAATTACCTTTAGATACACTGGCAGATCTAATTTTGCTGTCCTAGTTCTGAGCAAGAGAAAATTGTGTTGGTATTCCCTGGTTTCTTTGCTTTCCCTCACTCCCCATTTCTACCTCTTCTTTCCAGAGTGCAATATGATGGCCGTGGGGGGGGCGGGGAAGGACAGCTAGCCATGGCTTAAGAATAATGACCAAATAGCTTGTTTGTCTTCCTGAATTCCTTTCATGGACTTAAGGGGAGATTTAATTGTGCAAATGAATGCTCTGCAGTTCCTATTACTGAAGTATATAAATCAAGGACATGACAAATACACTCCATGTTCTCAAATTCTAACGCAATCTTGCAATGTAATTACATAAGCAAATACTTGATTATCATTTAGACACTAATGTGTTTCAACAGTTTTGTTATGTGCAGAATTATATATGATGTCATAAAATGAGAATATAACTGAGTAAGAACACACCTTTAGCAAAACCCTCTGCAGGAAGTTTATCTCACAACCTGCTATGGGGATTCTAAAACATCTTAGAAATGGCTATACACTAGAAATGTACATACTGAAAGGAAGAATAGGATGATTTTCTACTCATTTGTTGAAAGCAACACCAGCAAGCATGTAAAAACCCACCCCTTCCTGATGTCTGCATCCTCCGCAGCCATTCTTGACTAAAAGGAAACAGCAGACCTAGCAAAGTGTGTCTCCTACCACGCCCAGAAGCAACCCAAAGCCTCTTGGGGCTTCTGCTCTTAGTAAACATGACTTCTGGGTAGAGCTCACACAATAGCAAAGGATCAAAACCCCGGGCACCTCCAGAAAAGTCCTCAACCCTTTTACACATTTGATAAGAGCTACACTGCCCCGTTGTGACTCCATTCTCTCCTCATAATGTGGTCAAGGTATTCCTTGCACCAGAACCACTTTGGGAACTTGGAAAGAATTGGGATTGGGACTTAGAATTAGGATTGGGACTTGGAAAGAATTGGGATTAGGGTTATCATCCATCATACAATGAAATACCCAAAGCAATCCTGGTAATTCTTTAGTCCACTCAAGTTTGAGAATTACTGTAGTCTTTTTTTATATAGACAGCACTTCTAGTACCATATTTGATGATTACAGTTACCATTATTATCTCTCAAGTTCTGCTGATATATAAAAATATAAAGATTTTAGTCTTTTTTAGTGAGAAAAAAAATCCAAGTGGTTTATGTTGTTTATTAAGGAATGAATGCATATGTATAATTTAATTTACTAAAATCATTAACTTGCTCAAAATCTACCTTATTTCACCAATGTGATTTTGTTTGTCATATACAGCCAAATTGTCTGTTTCCAGACAAAGAACCCAATATTTGAAATCATATATCTAAAATTTAGATTATAATACTAAAGTGAATATTGTGTTTATGATGCTTATCCAAAACTATATAAAGTACTATAGATGGTGATGGGGGGAGGATTTATACCGTATGTACTTAAGTAAAATCAATTTTAAAAGTATTCCACTTCATACTAACTTTTATAAAAATTGCTGTTTTACTATTACTAATTACCTTTCTCCACGTGCCATATTAGGAAGATTAACAGCCCAGGCACTAACTTGGTTACAAAAACCAAACCAAAAAAAAAAAAAAAAAATCACGTTCTATTACTTTACCCATGGCTAATATTCTGCACAAGATTAAATACTACACTCTATTCTGAACGGAAATAATGAAGCATAGGAAATTCCTGATGGGGATATTTTCATTAATATTTGACATTTGGAAATGTATAATATAATAAAATCTATGCATGAATTCTTTTAAAAATGTGAACTTTCAGACAAATAGAATTTTAGGTTATGAAGAAACAGAATTTTTACAATTGTTTCTATATTTCTTCTCTCCTATTAAAAATATATAAGGAGAAGCTCTATACCATATAAAGTTTTAAAGATAGAGCTATCAAGGATATATGAAAATAAATGTTTTAAATTTATTCTTAATTTTCATAATCCATTTTATTTATTGAATCTGATTGCTTAGTTACTTACATTTAAACACAGTGTAGAGAAATAGTTATCCAAATACTGAATTTTCCCCTATATTTTTTTCTGAATGCATAAAAATAAGATACTATTAGTATTTAAAAGTTTTACGGCTTGAACTTGAGGAATTCTTATATTTTAATGTAGTTTGCAATCGCAAGCAAAGTTGAAAAAAAGCAACAGACTTAAAAATATATAGAGAGACGTAGGACGCCTGGGTGGCTCATTTGGTTAAGTGTCTGCCTTCGGCTCAGGTCATGATCCCAGGGGCCTGGGATTGAGTCCCGCATCGGGCTCCCTGCTCAGCGGGAAGTCTGCTTCTCCCTCTCCCTCTGTCGCTCCCCCTGTTTGTGCTCTCTGTCTCTCTCTCGCTGACAAATAAATAAAAAAAAAAAAATCTTTAAAAAAAAAAGAGAGACGAATGATACAGTTCATTCACTGGAAATTATTAACACTTCCAGACAGTCATATTTAACACATAATTGTCCCTTCCCTTCTTGATCTTAACCCTCACTGCTTTAACATTATTTTTTAAAATTATTTATTTATTTGTTTGACAGAGGGAGACACAGTGAGAGAGGGAACACAAGCAGGGGGAGTGGGAGAGAGAGAAGCAGGCTTCCCGCGGAGCAGGGAGCCCGACGTGGGGCTCGATCCCAGGACTCTGGGATCGTGACCTGAGCTGAAGGCAGATGCTTAACAACTGAGCCACCCAGGTGCCCCTCTAACATTATTTTTGTTTTAATTTCTTTTTTAAAATGTTTTATTTTAATTCCACTTAGTTAACATACAGTGTGATATTAGTTTCAGGTATAGAGTATAGTGATTCAATAATTCCATTACATCACCTGGTGCTCATTACGACAAGTGCACTCCTTAATCCCCATCACCTATTTAAACTGTTCTAACATTTTATAGTCTCACTCGTTGCTTGGATTTTCAGATCAGGCATTTTGACACTTAGCAGGATATTTTCCATAATCATCCATAAGTATCATAATGTTGCCAACAGTACCTCAATGTCAATTTCATAATCATTTATACCTTTTCACATATTTACTTACTAATCACTTAATGATTATTATTCAAAACAACTATTCAGACTTTAAGAGATATAAAGATTGTGAAGCACAATTCCTGCCCCTAAAGGAACTTACATACTATAAAAAGGAAAGGGATTTTTAGAAATTACCTCAACACAAGGTAGTTGATTATAATATTGCATTAAGACCTGTAGTTGAAGAACCTTTTGACTTTATTTATCCTAGGGTTAGTGTAAAAGTATTACCTTGGAAAGAAAGTATCAATAAATCCTTCAGTATCACAAAATGCAGAATTGAACTATTTACAAATTTGAAAGATTTAAATCTTACAAAATGTCTCTTCTGACATAAAAGAATGAAAATGTATCATGAAATCAATGTGCAAATCACATTGAACATTTCAAAACCATATATACAGGGGCGCCTGGGTGGCTGAGTCGTTAAGTGTCTGCCTTCGGCTCAGGTCATGATCCCAGGGTCCTGGGATCGAGCCCCACATTGAGCCCCACATTGGGCTCCATGCTCCGCGGGAAGCCTGCTTCTCCCCCTCCCCCTCCCCCTGCTTGTGTTCTCTCTCTCGCTGTGTCTCTCTCTGTCAAATGAATAAATAAAGTCTTTAAAAATAAACAACCATATATACAATGTGAACTCTTTTATGAAGGCACACACAAACTCATATAATTCAAGATAAATATTAGCAACACTTATTTCTGAGGGGAAGACTGTTATAATTTTATTCTGATATTATTCTCTATTTTTCAAATGTTTTACAATGCACCCATATTACTTTTATAAGAAAATATCCTTAAAAGTTATTACATATGGTTCTATTCATGGCTAACCAGCCTGGCTCCAACCAAATTTTTATCATTAGGAGAAAACAGTCTCAAAATAATTCTCTATCAGGGTTAAAGATGGTTCATGTTCAGATATTAAATACAGTAGGACCATAAAACAATATTAGTGACCTTTTATAAGGAGTGCACATCTAAATTAATTGTCTCTCAGAGTATCATTGTCCTTCGAAGGGTTGGGACAGAAAAAGCTTTATGTAATGGAAGCAGATGGCATCTAGCACTAAGCCTAGAAGAAGTTTAGCCATATAGAACAGTCCTCACTCCTCAACCTGGTTAAGTTGTTTCTGTTTCTTAACCTGAAAAAATGGAAATACTGATCCCTAATTCCTAGAGAGAAAATCTGAAGCTTGTATGTCAAAGTAGGTCCTGGCATTCAGCAGTTACTGATAAGCGTAGCAGTGATTACGACAATGATGATGATAATTATAAAAAAGGCTACCTAAATATAGCTAGTGCCTAATACATGCCAATGACTGTTCTGGTGTTTTACAAGAATTAACTTCTTTTAACCTCATAACAACCTGTGAACAAGTGCTCTTCCTATCCCATTTTGCACTTGTGGTGCCTGAGGCACTGAGAAAGTAAATACCTTGCCGAAGCTCACAGATCGGTACTAGTAAGAATTGTAATAGCGACAGCATCCAGTAGGATTAATGATAAGGATTATTAAACTGGTAAAAACACCAAAAGTGAACAAAGAATAATGGAAATTCCTTTTTTATTTAACTATAAAAACAACAGTGAATTCCAGAGAGATGTTCCAATAATGAGTAAGGATGTATCTTGCCAAGGATAACCACCTAAGGGTAATATTGATATACTGTTTATATATTCTATAAAAGCTTATTTCCTCATGGTTATATCCACTGTTTTAACTAGACTGATGGCATGTGAAGTCTGATGGATATGGCCCGATCTGTGGTATTCATGCCACTCTTTGTCCTTGTGGTGTCCACGTGTGTTTAAAAATCTGCATTCATTTCCTATTGCTGCTATATAAAATCACCACAAAATTGAGGCATAAAGCAACACAAATTTATTATCTGACAGTTTTTAAGGTTAGAAGTCTGAAATGGGTCTCACTAAGCTAAAATCAAGAAGTTGGCAGGGCTATGTTCCTCTGGAGGCCTTAGGAAAGAATCCATTTACTTGCATTTTCCAGTTTCTAGATGCCATCCACAGCTCCTGGCTCCATTCTGCATCTTCTAGCCAGCAAAATTGGGCTGAGTCCTTCTCATGCTGCCATGTCTCTGGTTCCCCTCTACTGCCTCTCTCTTTCAGTTGTAAGGACCTTTGTGATTGCACTGGGCCCACCTGGATAATCCATGATCACCTCCCCATCTCAAGGTAAACTGATTAGCAATCTTAGTTCTATCTGCAACCTTAATTCTGTTTGCCATGTAACCTACTGTATTCACAGCTCCAGGGATTAAGATGTGCACACCTTAGGGGAGCCATTATTTTGTCTACCAAATATCTGAACACTTCTTTCAGCTCTAGTTCCTTTTCTTCCTTTCCTAAAGCCTTCTGAAGTAAAACAGATGTATGTGCAAGTATACTTTCTGCTTCTCCTCACAGAGTGTTTGCAGGATAACCCTGATTAAATAGTTTAAATGATAATTGTTTAGATTTTTCATTGAATCAAAGTAAATGATACATTAGAAGAATTTTCTAAAGAGTCAATTAGTAAGGGTTTGAAAATTCCTTTGAGGACGCAAAGCATTAGGCAGATACAAAGTATTAGCCTTGCATTTTTAGAGTACTCTTCATTGCAGCCATTTTGCAATATATTTTAATCACATCTGTATTAGTCTTGATGATTTTAAATACCCTAATGGCCTTCATTAAAGACATTGTTTTTCTAGCATTATGTTGTAGATATTTCACTTCCTGTTATTTCATTCACCTCCAAGGACCTTGAAAGCAGCAAAACTTTCTAAAAGTTTACAATTATTAGTTAGAAATTGTGGTTGCCTCTTCTATCCCTTGTAAAGAATGTTTCAATGTTGGTCTATTAATGGGTAACAATATCATATTTTATGTTACTCATTTTCTATTAAAACGACTTTCTATATACATGGCTACTTCATTGACTACAAAAATGGAAATGTCCATATGGGAGGAATGCTTTTCTGACAAGAGTGTACACATGTGTTTGTATGAGAATAAAATGAGTTCATTTCAGAGAGTTACAGAGTGGCTAGGAGGTCAGGCTTTGGAGTCAGGCTGTCTTGGAATCCAAATTCAGCCATCTTTAAGCAAATAATTAACCTCTCTGAGCTTGGATTCCCCACTTGCAACATACAGAAATACCACCTATGAAATTGTTGTTGTGAGACTGTTGTTATGAGAATTAAATGAGATAAACTACGTAGAGAATTTATCACCGTTCGTGACACCTGTAAGTGCTAACTAAAACTGCATTTCACTCTTCTGTAAGGTGAAATTGGCCTTTGGAGGATAGCATTTGCTAGTGGGTGGGATGCCAACTCTTGGAGACACAGTGACAGGGAATCATAGAGAAAGTCATTCACTTTAGAATACTTCTTCAATCCTGAGTCAAGGACAGTGTTTTAGATTGAAGCTCTTGTGACTTCATGAACTCTAACACTATCAAACAGGGGTTGTCCTATGTGCTCAGAACCTGTCCTTACCCATAATTTTTTTCAACATTTTATTTTCAATCTGTTTATTTGTATGGTCACCTTCTCTTTAGGGCAAGTGATAATGATTTTCCATTTATGGTAGTGATATAAATGTTCCTTTAAAATATGTTTAGGCTAAAAAAAAGTTAAAGAAAATTTTTTCTTAAACAAGAGGGTACAGTGGCCAAAAATTTGAGGAAGGTTTTGTGAGAATGACTGAAATTTGCAAAACTCTGTCCCATGGGACTGTACTCATGACTGCACTCTGAAATGAGTAGTGACTTTCTGGAACAGAAGTTATGCATCAAGAATCACCCCCAGTAGTCACAGTAAACACTCTTAGCTATAGTTCACCCTGCTAACTAGTTCTCATAACTAAATTATTCAGATCTCAGCAGTGAAGGTTTTTGAGTCATCTGATGTTCAATTAGAGTGTAGATAAAAAGAAATAGCGCCATTCAGCTTTTCCCATCCTTATTTCACTTAAATACAGTCCCTGGGGCCTGGAGCCACCTTTTTATGTATTTCCTGAACCTAGCACAGATCAAGACTAAATGTTTGAAGAGTGAATGAATAAAGGATAATTACTCCTGTGTAAGACAAAGAGGCGTTAGTCCACTCTTTGTTGATGGATATCCTCAATCCCAAATGCCTAGAGAGAGCAATTTTAATTTCTGTAGTGTTTTTCTCTTAAAATAAGATATTAATTGAGTTATTATTATTATTAGCCAATCATTCTCATGAATAATTAATGTGCTCATCAATATACATACTGTCTCCTGGGCATCAGAGAGTCACATGGTTCATTAGTGACAGAGCCATTACTTGAGCCTGTGCTTTTTATTTATTTTTATTTTTTTAGATTTTTATTTATTTGAGAGAGAGAGCATGTGCAGGGGATGGGGCAGAAGGAAAGGGAGAAGCAGACTCCTCGGTGAGCAGGGAGCCCAATGCAGGCCTCGAGCCCAGGACCCTAGGATCATGACTTGAGCCGAAGGCAGGTGCTTAACCGACTGAGCCACCCAGGTGCCAAATCCTGTGCTGTTTTGACTTCAAATCCAGCACAGTGAATAAGTATTTTCTGTATTATTAAAAACTATTCAGGCTTTCTTTAGGTTATTAATAGTTTTGTATGGAGGACGATCTATTCTTTATCCAATAAATCATTGTGGATTTTCTTTTCTTATCTTTTATTTTTAAACACTGCAATAGATTAATATGAAGAAAGAGCAAGGTTGAAGTATTTATGAATGACAGGTCACCAAACTGCCATACAACTGTAACTTTAAAGTTCATATATAAATATTAAATATATTAACACTACAAAGCTAAACAAGTAAAACTGTTAAAAGTAAACATAGAAAAATAAAAACTACAAGTACATATACCATGTCTCTTCTTATATTTTTCGTCACTGTACATATTTTCAATTATGTGCATGTATTATTCTAGAAAAAAGAATAATAAAACAAAATGATTTCATCTTCTAGATACACAAGGAGGATATTAAATTTCATTTGCTTTTAGACACTAATCATATTTTTTCTATTTGCCCCAGAAGATATTTTAATAAGCTAAATATTCTAAGTTATAGACATTTCAGTAAAAATAAACCAGTTGTTATCAGATTAAAAGTTAATTTGATATTGGAAAATGCCCTAAAAGTATCTTTGTGAAAAAGGTTTTGTGAATTTTTAATATTTTTTTCATAATTAAAGAAAGCCCTTCTGCAAACCAATTTGAAAAAGAAAGCCAAAACCAGGGTTGTTATCTATGGCTAGATTTAAACCTCAGAAGTAGGGCATTCAGAAATGGCTACAACTTCATTTATCCTTTTTCCTATATTAATTTGGCTACTTCACTGTCACTCTTGTGCTACCAACAAATCAGCAAGCATCTATTAATGTGCTTACCTCTGCTAAATGGATGCCAAAGGCTACTCCTTCCTTTAAAGAGCATCCAATCTATGTGAGTAATAAAAAGTCATTGTCATAATAGTGTTATTTACATGCAATGTTGTCAATCTCTAAGACATAAAATTGTCAGCTTAAACTATCTGCATTTATATCAGTTACTGTTTTTTCCATTAGGAAAATATTTCAGGAGTAATTTATTTGGGTGACTCCTAATAACCTATGTTTGCTTCAAAGGTGCATTTCATTGACAAACATTTCTTTCTTTTTTTTTTTTTAATTTTTTTATTGTTATGTTAATCACCATATATTACATCATTAGTTTTTGGTGCAGTGTTCCATGATTCATTGTTTGTTCATAACACCCAGTTCTCCATGCAGAACGTGCCCTCCTCAATGCCCATCACCAGGCTAACCCATCCCCCTACCCCCCTCCCCTCTAGAACCCTCAGTTTGTTTTTCAGAGTCCATCATCTCTCATGGTTCGTCTCCCCCTCTGACAAACATTTCTAACATGGAAACAATCTGGTTATGGCCAGGTAGTCAAATTGATCTTAATTTTGGAGTGTTTTGATGAATAAAATCCCAGTATTTGAACAATGTGAGGCCACTTACACAGCTTACATGATTATTGACATAGTGGCAGGTTTACATAGTCTGACATGTGAAAATATCTGTAAAATCAGTTGCTCAGTTGAGACACATACATGCTACTGAAATACAAACTGCAAAAGCACACATAATCCAAAATATTCTTATATTTAGAATACCGTATGCACGTTCCCAGCTTTTTTTTTTTTTTAAGATTTTATTTATTTGAGAGAGAGAGAGAGAGAGAGAGAGAGAGCATAAGCGGGGCAGGGGCAAAGGGAAAAGCAGAATCCTCAATGAGCAGGGAGCCCGAAGCAGGGCTCGATCCTAGGACCCCAGGATCACAAAGTGAAGGCAGACACTTAACCGACGGAGTCACCCAGGTGCCCCCCACATTCTCAGTTTTATTTCATTCATAGAACTTTACTTTCCTCAACAGATAATCCCCTTCTGATTTCCCTCCCATTTTCTCTGGCACATCCCACAATCAAAGCCTTCATTTGAATAGTCAGAATTAATCATAAGGGAATTAAAGAAATAGGCAAATCATGTGTGCCCTACAGAGCCTGCCAATGTCATTCTCCCTACTCTCTACCCTCTTCTGTTTCTATTCCTAATATAGATCTAGCCCTATCTCCCTCTCACTCAAAAGGTGGTCAGAGCACTGAGGAAAACACAGCTAAAAGCAGTATTACCAATCTCTGGTTTGAAAGAACTAGTCTCTCGAGAACTATTTACCATTTAACAGGGATGAAAACTTGGTGCAAAAAAATCCTTTTTCTCTACCAGTGTTAAGATGACAATGCACTCCATGGTTAAATACATTTGTGAAACAATGAACTAGAGAAAACTGAAGATACATTGTTTTGTTTTGTTTTCAAGATTTTATTTATTTGACAGAGAGAGACACAGCGAGAGAGGGAACACAAGCAGGGGGAGTGGCAGAGGGAGAAGCAGGCTTCCCGCCAAACAGGGAGCCCGACACGGGGCTCGATCCCCGGACTCTGGGATCATGACCCAAGCCGAAGGCAGACGCCCAATGACTGAGCCACCCAGGCGTCCCGAAGATACATTGTTAATTGCAGAATTTCTCAGGCCACTGGAATATCCCAGTATGCACGTTCAAAACTGATTTTACAGAACACTTTTTCCAAGGAACATGCATGCTACACAATACAGTTTGAGCAGCACAATACTAAAGAAAGCAAGCCCTAGGAGTATGAGCTCAGGTTTTTCAGGTATTGGCCATCAGATGAAAGAAGTTATGAGTCACCCTTCCTAATGTCCCTTGTGTCCACCCATTTACTCACCTAGCAACAGCCTTGATAACCGTCAATCACAGAGCACCCACTATGCTGCAAGTCTTACCAAATGCTCTTTCCCCTTTTCATCACGAGGTACAAAGAGATCTTGTAACAGAATTACCTAAAGAATGATTTTTATACGGACCAGATGAGAAAATTATTCTAAGGAGTCATAAAGTAATAAAATATTTGAAAATAATAAAATAAAATATGAACATAATTTTAAATGAATCTTCTATATTTTCCTAAGGAGAAGCAGAAATGAAATGTGTGTTAATTGTTAACTTCTCAGAAGACTGGTCCTCACAAAAGAAACAGAAAAGCTCTCCCTTTCTTTCCATAATTACTAGTGCTTTCTAATTAGTCATAGATTACTCAGAACTAGAAATTTGCTTAGGACGACTTTTCTATTATTCTTCTGACCCTCAAAGATCTAGGTGAGACATTGTATAGATTTAAACTCTTTTGGGAATAAATTGCTTAGACATAATTCAAGCAATTCTGAAAATATCACTAAAGCTTTACCTATATCAACTATTATTTTTACCTATATGAGGATATTAGAAATGCCTTCATCACAAAAGTTAAGAGACTCTGAATCAACTCCACTATGATCCAGTTTCTGTGTGTGTGTTGTTTTTTTCTTTGGGGGGGGGGAGTGGCAGAGGGGATGCACGATAATATATGGATAATATATAATCTTCAAGAATAAAGAAATGAAAAAAATAATCATGTTTTTATTTTTAAATATCACATAAAAACAGAATTCTCAAAATGGGAGATAAGTGTCCTTTACCCATTAACTATTTTCCCTGAAGATAACACACAATTTCACATATAAAATCATATAATTTATTTCCATAGCAGATCATAGGTTTCAACAAGTTCAATCTATAGGGAACACCCAGAGAAACGCATTTGAGATATTACTGTGTTTAATACAGCAATCAGAAAAATTAAACAGGAGAACTGAAAAAACATTTATATAAAGCTCTCCATCTTGAGATTCATAAGTATGTGACAACAGAAGTGCTGAGAAGGAGCCATGTAAACACATTCCTTCTAATAAAGGTGAAATTTGAATGCTGTCTCATGCTGAAAGTAGTAACATTTGCCGTTTGCTAATCACCTGCTATGAATGCTCCGGGCACGTTACAAACAGAATTATATTTAATTATTTCAAAAATAGGTGTGTTACCTAGTTCAGATATAAAGAAATTGGATTTTAGATGAGTAATTTGCTCAAAGTCACAGAATAAGTGACAGTTCCCATGTTTGAGTTGATACAGATAGATATAGATAGTGGTGTAGATAATCCACAAATGTGGACACATGTGGTTGTCTTTAAAATAATATTTATCAATTTTAAATTGGAAAAATGTATAGGAAAACTGGTGGGAGATTAGATCAGTTTGACTGCTCTGTAATACAAATAAAAATCCTGATATATTTTAAACTGCAATTCTATATGCATATCCAAAGGTCTACCTTAAATTTCTTTTAAAAAGGCATTGCATGCTTTTTTTCATTGTAACATCTTATACAGTTTAATACTAAGTAATATAACACTAGATATTTTTCTTCCTATAATTTCAATGTAAAGGTCACAATTAATGATTCAAAGAATAAATTTTGTAAGAAAATTCATTCACACGGGAGGACATTTTAAATACAGAAAGCAGTATCTTGTTGTATTTGTTCACAGAACCAAAACAGGAAAGTTCAACTTTCATGTGGTTATAACATGAATGAGTGGAAAGTTTCCAACTTTATCATTTGATTTAAATAAACCAAGTTACTATATATTTCTTTTGAAACCTCGGACCTTTCATACACAGAATTTTCTACTCAAATTGATCCAATAGAAGATTTAAGAGCATTTAAAGTTGACTCTCCCCAAATAAGTATATAAACATAATACCATTCCGATGGAATGAAAGGCATCTATTTTTGTTGGTGCAGATCCAGCAAATAGGAGATGGCTGATGAGCCAGAAATTCTTGGGATCCTGGCACCAGTCTGTTCCAGGTGCCAACAGCTGGTTCAGTGCCTTCAGATTCCCCAGCTTCCTGATGGTGATAAAATAGCAGATCCCCCTGACTAGTTATGAAAACTGGTTCCCATAACCTTGTTAGGAAAATGATTCCTGATGGCCCAGACTAGAGATTGCTCCCAAACCCCTTGCATCAATTACGTAAAAACCTAATTTCCTATATCAAACTTCTTTCTGTTTAAAATGGCTAGATTGCTTTCATTAAATTCCTCTAAATCAGGTGTTATACAACATTCCATTTGTTTCATGGAAGGAGAAGTAGATAAAATAATCTCTAAATGGAAGTGGATGAATGGAAGAATAATAATAAATAAGAAAATTATGGAAAAGAAGATCTCTTGGGAGAACTTTCCTTAGCGGATATTGGCTTGGACATAAACACACTAGGGGAATAGAATAGAGAGATCAGAATTCAGATTCTAAGATATATAAGACTTCGTTGTATGGCAAAGAGGGTACAGCCGACACCTGACCAATGTGGGGGTTAGAGGCACCAGCCTCCCATGCAGTCGAAAATACTGCGTCTAACTTGTGACTCCCCAAAAACTTAACCACCAATAGCCTACTATTGACCGGAGGCCTTATCAATAACATAAACAGTTGATTAACACAGTTTGTATGCTATATGTATTATATACTATATTCTTACAATAACATAAGCTAAAGAAAAGAAAATCATATGGAAGAGACAACACATTTACAGTACTATATTGTATCAAAAAAAAAAAAAAAACACACATACATAAGTGGATCCACACAGTTCAAATCCATGTTAAGGGTCAACTGTATTTCAGTTTACTGGGAAAAGTATGGTTCATATAATAAATGCTGATTTCTCAACTGCTATCCTTATTTTGAAAAACTTAATCCCCCAGGGGGACTGAGATAATAGCTAGTAAACTATGCTACTTTTATGCCTCCGCTTCCTCTTTTACTAAGATAAATGTCATAGGCATTCTCTCCCTCTGTATGCCCCAATTCAAATACATTTTTAAAATTTGCCAAAAACAGTATGCTATCAATTTTTAAGTGAAAACATACTACTAAAAACATTTAAAAACACTACTGTTATAATTTTATAATTAATACAGTTTTACAACTACATAATTCAAAATTCTAAACTTAAGAGTGCTTAACTCTTAGAATATTAATCTCTGAGTGCATTATTTCCTCACCAACTCTAGGGACTTCAAGTTTAGAGACAAAAATAACTGCATGGATTTTCTTCAAATTTCAGTACTAAAGCAAGATAATTCCAAATATTCTTATCAGGAGGACTACTAGACTTATAAGTCACCCTATTCTCAGTGCATGAAAGATGTAACTCACAGATTGTTTAACTTTGAATGGAAGATGCATAGCAGACATCATTTTAACAAAAACAACTTTCTAAAAGAGAAGATTTACAGAAGCAGAAGAGGCAGTATTTGAGAAATAAAGGCATCCTAGTCCAAAATCTTCTTTTCCTCCAAAAAAAGAGAAACTCGTTCAAACTAGCTCACCTAAAAAGAAGGTAATTGTAAGGATACTGCAGGCATTTTATGGCGACCAGATCACAAAAAGAAGTGCAGCTGGGTCTCAAATGGGCTGGAAATGAAAAGTCAGAAAATAAGACTACTCCCTCTTTCCGTCCTCCTCAAGTCCCTCAACTCATCTTTCCAATCATCCATTGTGGACAAGTCAACGGGCTGTCATCCTCTGTTATGTGCCATCACACATTACCCTTCCACTGACAACAGTCTCATTCTCTGTTTTTGAAAGGAAAGGCTTTGTTGAGTTCAACCAATCTGCAAAAGCCAGACAACACTCATCGTTGGCCAGTAAGCCAAAGCAGCAAGCTGTCTCTGAATTTAGTGCCCATTCTTGACCCAAGTGACTGTTTCCAAGAATCTGAATGATACATGGTTTTACCCATTTAGCATGGGTACAGATGGACAGGACATGATGAAGAATGGGTCTCTGGTCTATAGAGAAGTGCCTGAAGTAGTGAAAGTTCTAAAGTTTTACTGAAAAGTGATGAGAAAATTAAGGAAATTATCTCATTAACTGAAATGAAGGGGGAATTTTGCTTCAGTTTTATCTCACTGACTTTCTTATTAGTGACCCAGTAGTTCACTAATCGTACTAAAATGCAGTTGTCTCCTGAGATTTTATATCAGTCTATTAAATCGAAATAAAATGCGATCAACCAATGAGGAAAATGTGTAAATCTTAGGGATTCTTCACACAGCCTCAAGAAATACTCTACAGATTGTCATTCTAGTGACATGATTGTATAGAATCATACCACTTTGATATGGTATGTTTCTTCCCCACATCTCCAGTGTGGGTGCTTCCCCACTCTCTATACCCTCCCTAAAAAGATATGATGACTTAGAAGTTACAACTTTAATAGTTTAGAAAAGCTCTTGTAGGAAAAGAAATAACACAATGAATTATTACATACTTTCATATAATTGTACTGAACAATATAACTTCTTATTCAAAGTAGGTGCTAATCTTCTGATGCTCTCACTTATCCAGGTAATGTGATATCCGTATCATATGAATTCAAAGTAGTTAACACAATAAATGCAGTCTTAAAAGAAGGCCAGGATTTTAAGTGGTCTTGGTACTATGTTATTTTTCTGAGAGTTAGGCATGATCCTTCTTATGGCTAAGTTAGAACAAAAAATGAATGGAATATTGATCCTTACCAAAGGGTGAGACTTAGTCTTCAGCATGGATCATAACCAAAAAATGAGGCACACAGTAAATGAAATTCCAAGTCAGAAACTGTTCTTGTACTTTTTAGAATCTCTTTATAAAGTGGAACACATTAAAAATGAAAGCATGGGAATTACTAACACAGAAAAGCAGTATAAGAGCTTAAAAGAAAGGAAAATACGACACACAGTGTGATAAAACATGACTTATTTTAATTAACTGGATACACAGGAAATCTTATAAAAGACCACAAGGGGAGCTGCCTGGGTGGCTCAGTCGTTAAGCGTCTGCCTTCGGCTCAGGTCATGGTCCCAGGGTCCTGGGATGGAGCCCCGCATCGGGCTCCCTGCTCTGCAGGAAGCCTGCTTCTCCCTCTCCCACTCCCCCTTGCTTGTGTTCCCTCTTTCGCTATGTCTCTCTCTTTCGAATAAATAAATACATAAAATCTTTAAAAAAAAAAAAGAAAAGAAAACAGATTTAAAAAAAAAAGACCACAAGGAATTGAAAAATTACTTCTAATGATTACAAAGGGAAGTGGTCTTTTTGGATTATTTCAATGTGGAGCACTTGAAAACAACAAAGGAATTTCTGTTCAGTGGTAAATGTCTAAAAAAATCATTCTTTTTCTCTGAGTGAAAAATAACTACAAGAGGGGTATAATTCCATATAATATCTGGTATTTTTACCACCTGGGCTATTTCAATGTCTGCAGTGAAACTTAAGATACTATTCTTTATATTTAGAACAGGAAAGAATTACAAGGCCATATAACAACTTATTTTTAAATAATAACTTCTGGAATGTTTGCCCTTCCTATTCTTATTTCATAGCTGTCTCTGAAATTACTGTAAGATATTCTATAATATATAAAGAAAGTAATAAAATAGCAATGAAACTCAGGCAATCAGGTGACAGTTATTTAAATTCTTAAAACCTGCAACTTATATTTGGCAGGAATAATATTCTTTACATTGGACTTTTTTTTAACCAAACAGTAAATATTTTGGTAAAGTAGCTTCTCCATCTCTATCCCATAATTTTCAGCTTGATCCTTACTTTTCCACATATATTTACACACGTATATTTTTAACTGGGTCACAACTGGTACTCTGTGATAATGGGAAAATAAAACATGCTCTCATTTTTGTTCTATTAAATTCCAATTTTATTCTTTCCTGTAAATGCCCTAGTCTAACGCCCTTTCAATCAATTTATCCTTAGTTCTCATTGTGGGTTCTTTTTTTTCTCCTCTCAGAACTATTAGCCATAATATTTCTCCAAGGATATAGCAGTATCTTTCTACAGGAAGCCATATTCCCTCATTTGTTTTATGTGGGAGCTTGATGGCTTCATTCAAGTTTTCCCCCAATTCAAGAGAGTTTGTTTTCTCAATAAAAACTGTCTTTTATACGTAAGTATGGCACCATTGACCAATGACCTAAGAATTAAAATAATAGCTAACATGTGTTAAGCAATTACTATTTGCTATGGCACCCTGAAAATCACTTCACATGCATTTTCTCTTTTAATCCTCAAAACCACTCTCTCAAATGAGTGTTATTGTTCTCTCCACTTTTGCTTTTTAAATGGATAAACTGAGATAATGACAGATTTAGTTATTTATCCAAAATCAAACAGCAAGTAAGTAATAAAGCTAGACTGATGATGTGAGGCAGTCTGAGTCCAGAGGCCATCATAAGTAGGGCATGATCACCTACAATATCTTCCAGATTGATGTTGTGAAAAAATTCCTCTGATTTTCCAAGTATACACCACATACACTGCCGTTTAAGTCTAAAACTCTAAGCAATTAGATATTGTAGAATTATTCCACGTTAAAATGAAAGTGCCCTAAGAGAGCTACCTCTCTTTAAAATCTCAGCAAAAATAACCCTATCGGAACATTTCTAGCTGGTCTAAAGGAGGCAAGTTTTACCAGTCACCAGAATAGAACCAGGGTATTTCCTTGGAATGAGAAATCAAGGTTATTTGCTATGTTGGAAGAGTGCTATCAGAATAAAAAGCTCCAAATCCTCAAGAACTTCAAGACAAAGAGAGAACTATGATGTCCCTCACAAGTTATATATAAGCATCTAGCACGTGGTGAGACAGGGTAGGTGCCATCTCTTTTTAAACTAATTATTTAACTCTCTTCATCGAAGGCATCAAATAATGTTTATAAAAAATACAAAAACTATGGGGTGGGGAATAATCTGCGCTTTAATAAATAAACAATCCTTATCGAAGGTTAGCAGTGAAAATTAAATTTGTTTTAAAATCACTGGTTTTGGGATAAAGCAAAGGAGAAATTTCTCATTTGGACATCGGAGGACAGTATCTAGTTAAATATAAACCAGAAAAATACATTCTAAATGGAATTTTCATCTATTGTGCAACGTTTTTACATTGTTTTAGTACAGGCTATCCTATCTTTCCTGCTTCCATTAAAAGACAAGTTGGAGGAGCGCCTGGGTGGCTCAGTCGTTAAGCGTCTGCCTTCAGCTCAGGTCATGATCCCAGGGTCCTGGGATGGAGCCCCGCATCGGGCTTCCTGCTCAGCGGGAAGCCTGCTTCTCCCTCTCCCACTCCCCCTGCTTGTATTCCCTCTCTTGCTGTGTCTCTCTCTATCAAAATAAATAAATAAAATCTTTAAAAAAAATAAAAGACAAGTTGGATACTCATCGATCTTTCTGGTGGCACCATACACAGGTATCATTATAATATACCATACACCTACTGCTAGAAATATAAAATCTTTATAGGCATGAAACTGTTTACCATTTATTTATTTATTTATTTATTTATTTTTTTAAAGATTTTATTTATTTATTTGAGAGAGAGAATGAGAGATAGAAAGCACGAGAAGGAAGAGGGTCAGAGGGAGAAGCAGACTCCCCGCTGAGCAGGGAGCCCGATGCGGGACTCGATCCCGGGACTCCAGATTCATGACCTGAGCCGAAGGCAGTCGCTTAACCAACTGAGCCACCCAGGCGCCCGAAACTGTTTACCATTTTATACTCATATTACTATACAACTTTTGTAGGGGAATAAAAGATTGTTGGTGAAGTGATGAATAGATGATCTTCAAATAATGACTAGTTATAGAACCATGGGAAAATCACTACTTGGGTCACAGCTTTCACTTCTCTAAAATGAAGTTGGATTAACTTTACCACAGTGTGTCATGTTAAGCTAAAATCTACCATGCTGTGGAAACGCTTGTCCAAAGCAGACAGAGAGGTCACACAAAAAAGTTCTCCATATGTTAAAAGAATTAATCAGAACTAGTTCTCATAGAAGGCTACTCATAGCCAGGACTAGGTATGCGTTAGTATCAAAAGATAGTTCCTTATAAGAAAAATATTTCACGGGTGCCTGGGTGGTTGGTTAAGCGTCTGCCTTTGACTCAGGTCATCATCCCAGGATCCTGGGATGGAACCCTCCATCGGGCTCCCTGCTCAGCATCTGCTTCTCCCTCTCACTCTCCCTCTGTGCTCTCTCTCTCAAATACATAAAATCTTTAAAAAAAAAAAAAAAAAGAAAAAATTCATTATCTTGGCCAAAGGAGGTAAATGAAACAAGTGATAAATACCATATTGGGAAGGACAAAAGTAAATGGGGGAAAAACACACAGAAGGAAGAGGAATAATCAGAATGAGCTAACAGCTGGATCACATCACTCTAGCATTATTCACAATAGAAAGTACCTCAAAGTATTCTTGACTATGAAGTGGAATAAAAAGTCACTTTCTGGCTAAACTGTTCAATCAAGAAGTTTGAACAAACTGTAGCCCATTCTGTTTAAATAAATTGTCAGGCTGAAATCACAAATGATAACATATTAAGATATCAAGGGCTCTAATTCCTTTCTTGTCTTTTAAATCATCACAAACATACTTCCCATTTTAAGAAAGGCAGTCTTTTAAAATCTATATATTAAAAATAAACACTAGCCAAGAGAAGCAGCATTACCTCAAAAAATGCTGGTAAGCTATGAGAAATTCTATTCAGCAAATTAGTATTTTCACTCAGATTTTCTTGTTGCATTTCTCACCGTGAACAACTCCAGCAATCTTAATACCCAAGCGAAGGCTTTCTCAAAAATTTCAAAACTGAATACTTCATTATAAAGTTCACAAATGCATTTGCAACACTCAAAAAGTACTGAGGGCAACCGCCTTAACGTCCATTTGATCTATAAATCCAGTTACGTATTCAACATTGACCGTTTCTGCTTTTAACAAGTTAGCAAAATCTGCGGAGTGAAGAGGCTCTACACAGAGTAACCTGTCAGATCAGCGGATTACAGTCCATCCTAGCAATTTACCGGGTTGGATTTTGTAAGGCCGGGCAGATAAACCGGACAAGCAGTTTTGCAATAATAACATGTTGACAGAATTTTTAGAATTACGCAGGACTTTAAAACACACGCTTAACTTTAAAACCCGTCCCAAGGTGATTGGAGAAACTGGAGGCCCCTATCCCAGGTGCTCTGGAAAGTTCCAAGCACTCCGAAGTCGGCGGTCCACGCGGATCCGAACACAGAACGCTCCCACCTCGTCCCGGCCAGACTGCCCCTCAAAGACGCCCGCCACGGAGGGGCCGGGCCACCGGCTGAGCGGCAGCCCGCGGCGGGAAGAAGGGGCTAGCCCTGGTGCCCCGGTCCCCGAGGCGCGCTCGCGTCAGCGGCTGCAGCGCAGTGGTCGCCGAGGGGAAGGGCGCTCGGTCTACGCCGAGCCCCGGAGCCCGGCGGGCCATCCCCTCCGGCTGCCCGCACGCGCGAACACCCACCTGGGGGCGCTGGGCCGCCGGAGGCCCGCTCCCGGCTCCCGCCCGTGCGCACCGACGCCGCCGGCCGCATCGCAGCGGCCGAAGCCAGGCAGCCTGCGGACAGATGCCCGCGGAGCCTCGGAGTACGCTGCCGGAGCTGCTCCGCGAGCTCGCCTCTCCGCCACCGCCCCTCTTCAGAGCACCCCCGGCGGTTGTGGCCAGCGGGTCCGGAAACGCAGCCCCCGGGCTCAGGCCACAGGGCCACCGCCCGGCCTCGCTGGGAGGCTGAGGAAGTGAAACTGCCCTGGGGCTTGCGCTCGCCTGCTTTTTAGGCTGCTCGGGTTTCTCCTAACACTTTCTGGTCCTGTTCCCTCCTCACCTTTTCACTCGGAATACCTGAGAGCAACGTTACCTGTTACTGCAACTCTTGACCCATGCTAGATCTTCCACCATGCCCCCACTTGCGGGAAGAAATAGGGATACCAGAAGTCGACACTTGCTGGGAAAGGGGAGAAATAGATATATAGATCTGGTTATTTAAAGATACAAAGTTGCAGATGTAGACATACAAGTTGAATGTTTTTAATATTTCATTTTGCCCAGACTTTGTAGCCTAGAATCATAAAGTGGTTTAAAATCCCGTATAAAATTTATTTCCCTCTCCTGCTCCAAGGCAGAACTGGTTCCAGGAAAAAATTAGATATGGATTGAAATAGGTTCTCCAAATAAGAGTTTACTTTGCTTGCTTTGAAGACAGAAATACTAAGACTTTTCCCAGAGCCTTAATATAAATGTCCCTTCTCTCAAGATCTCTAAATTAGTAATATACATTTGAAATTGAAAATACCTTTGAAGATCAAATTGAAGATTTGGTAATAATTCATGGCTTAAATGTCCCTCTCCCTTTTTTTAGAAAATAAATCTAAAAGGGAGAGCTGTGTAGCAACTATTTATCTCATGCAGTCTTTTTTAGTATCCAAAGTATCCAAAATGTTAGCTTTTCTCAAATAACGCAATTTGTTTTTATAGTTTATACCATAATGAAGAAACCTTGGAGAAATATGTGAAATGACAGCAAATTTGAAACTATCACAGATATATTTTTCTGCTCTCCAATATTTCCTTTAATGTCATTATTAACTTTAAGTTGATTTTCTGTATTTGAAATAATATAGCAAGAGATTTTATCTAATTCATGAAATAATATATTGAGAAGTTTGTTGTCTTCTATAAATACCTGTTTACTAAGAGATCTCAGTACAATAAGGTAAAGACAGAGGGTTTGGTTTGCAGGGAACATATAAACCCTTGGAAAATATTTTTAGAAATTCAATTCTTAGGAATATGTGATTCTTTTTAAAACAACGCACTGAGGAGACAATGTCCTAACTGATACATTTGCATATATATTCATATATGTATATGTGTGTGTCATATATATATATGTATATGTCTGTGTGTCTATATATAGAGAGAGAGAGAGACACACACACACAATCTTAGACTATATATTCTTCACAAATACTTCAATGATGATTTTGAGGAGGAAGGAAGAGACATAAACATTCCACCTTATGCTTCCCAATTAAGGGTCCAAATCTTCAAAGGCATTTCAGTTCGTTCCATGGAAATACACAATGCTCACTCCCTCTATGTGCACAAAGATTTGTTAATAAGGATAGTCTCCAGATAGCAAATTGTATCTGTCACATGTATGGAGTCACTTTCCTGTAGGAAGAGCCCTGGACTGGAAATCAGAAGGCTATGGTTGCCATCTTGCCTGTCCACCTTGCTATCTGGGCAACCAGGGCAATTCTGAATGTTGCTGAGCCTTGTACAATCGCTAAACGAGGAACTTGAAGTAATTATATTCAACTCTCTGCTAGCTCTACAATTTTATGATACTGTTTTCTCTAATACACATAGAATAAGATGTAAAATACACAAGAAAATTAAGTATATTTTCAGATCATCACTTGGACAATTTACATCAATATAATCCTGGTAAACGGAAAAATGAAATAAAAAATGTGTTTAAAATTTGGGGCTGATTTTTAAAACTATTTTACAAGGCTTTGTGCTAGAAAATACTAAAAAATCCTCCACTAAAGTTCAAAAATTATTCCAGCTTTGTTTTTATTTTAGGTATCTTGTTCAAAGTTATGAAGTAATGTTGAGTTCCTTTACCTCTTTATTCTTGTGTTTCATTACCGTTGCTGTTAGCAGCTACCCTATTTTGTTTTGTATTCTGTGTGCCAAACACTATGTAAGTATTTCACAATGTTCATGTCCTTTGATTCTCAAAATAATGTGGCTTTAACCATATTTTACAAATGAGGATTCTGGGTTTTAAAAGTTTTGAATAACAGAGGTAGAATTTAATCCTAGATCTGATTCCATAGCCTGCCCTCTTATTATAATCCTCCCCTTCCTTTTAAGGTTATATAAAGTCATTGCTAAGGATTCCATAGACATCACGGGCAAGGTTATACCTATATCCATATCGAAAAGTTGCTTTTGTGTTCCTACCTACTTTCCCACAGGAAATAATCTCATGGAAATAAACATCTGTATCTTTAAGAATAGGCATGAACTGCACTCATAATTCATTATAATGTTGCCACTGTTTGGGTGAAGGTATGTAGACATTGTTTTCACAAAGACAGGAAAATGTGTAGAGATCACAGATACACAGAGATGCTATGGCCCAAGTCTTACATGTATTCTAACTGCCTGTGCATTTATGAAAAGATATTTTAGAAATGTTTTCACTCATTTGGTCTTCTTTCTCAGTGTCAAGCACATTCTTTAGTCACGGTTGACTTTATTTTCCTGTGTTCTCTCCCTTAAGGAAATTATACTGTCTGAAATGTTGGGTTATCTCTTGTTTCACATTTGTTCTCCGGGAAGAGGCACTCAGTAATTCTCACACTGAGATGCTTTTTCAGGCAGAATGCCACCAGCAGCATGTAATCGCAGATTTCTGACTTTACCTGTGTTACAGAATGACAAAAAATGCTAGCCACAGTTGGTTTCTTGTTTCTCAATATAACAAACTCTTGGATCCATTGACTTCTTCCCTTGTATTCTTTTTCTAGAAGCATATTGAATGCCTCAATACCATTACCCCACTTGGTGAAAATTATAAGAGCCTCATGCTGACTCTGTACTCCAATAAATGGACAGCTAAGTCTATTCGCTGTTGCCCTGTTGTAGTTGCTATGGCTGATTCCCTGTACCCTTTGCAGACTGAATGCTTTTGCTAACGCTGTTGACTTCATTTCTACTTTTAGATTCTGGATTCTTTTAAAAAATAAAACTGTTTTTTGTCCCCCCTAAAGCAGTAACCTGTTGTAAAAGCAAAATAGTATTTTGCTTCTTCTTGGTTATATATTAATGGACAATTTTCCTTTTGAAGAACATGTCCAGATCTTTAGACAATGAATTATATGTTATTCTCATAGGATGTTATACTTCTCATTTCCTAGCTCAAAACTGGATGAAATACTCAGAAGGTTTGAAGGAATTTCCTAGCAATAAAACTTATTTTGTTGTTATTGAGAGGCTTTCTTCATTTTCTTATCTTTTCCCAGGTTTAACTTAATTATTTAATACTAACCTAACTGTGTAGTGGTCTCCCTAAAGATGTCCACATTTTAATCCCCAGAACCTGTGTATATGTTACCTTACATTACAAGGAAGATGGGACTGAGTTAAGGATCTTGGCCTGGGAAGAGTAAGCTGGATTATCCAGGTGGGCCCAATATAATCACAAGGGTATTTATAAGATGGAGGCAGAAAAGTCAGAGAAGAGACATAGTGAAGAAACAGAGATTGGAGTAATGTGCTTTGAATATGAAGACGGGGACACAAATGAAGAAATGCAAGCAGCCTCCAAAAGATGGAGAAGACAAAGGAAATGGGTTCCCTGCAGAGCCTTCAGAAGAAACCAGCCCAGCTAACACTTGGGTTTTACCCAAGTAAGACTGATTTTGAACTTTTGACTTCCAAACTGTAAGATAATAAATTTGTATTATTTTAAGCCACTAAGTTTGTAGTAATTTGTTATAGCAGCAATAGGAAACTAACATACTAACTCGTGATAAAGTGAGTGTTTGGGGAAAGTCATTAATAAAAAATGTATATTCTTCTAATAAACATATATTAAAGAACAGGCACAGCAAAATACACATTTATTTCAAGTGCACATGGAACATTCTCCAGGATAGATCACAGGGTAATTATTAATAAATTTAAGAATATTGAAATCATATTATGTATCTTTTTTAACCACAAGAGTATGAAACTAGAAATCAGTTACAAGAAAAAACACAAACATGTGGAAGTTAAGCAACATGCTACTAAACAATGAATGGGTCAAGAAAGAAATTAAAGAGAAAATAAAATATACCTGAGACAAATGAAAATGGAAACACAATGGTTCAAAATCTTTAGGATGCAGGAAAAGCAATTCTAAGAGGGAATTTTATAGAAGTATAGTCCTACCACAAGAAATAAGAAAAATCTTAAACAATATAACTTTACAGTGAAAGGAACCAGGAAAAGAAAAGCAAAGCCCAAAGTTAGTAAAAGAAAGGAAATAATAAAGAACATAGTGGAAATAAAGAAAGTAGAGACTAAAACAAAAGAAAAGATCAATGAAACTAACATCTGGTTCTTTGAAAAGATAAAATTTATAAAATTTTAGAGAGACTCATCAAGATGAAGAGAGAAATGAATCAAATAAATAAAATCATAAATGAGAGAGGAGGAGTTAACTGACACTAAATTTTTTTAAAAAGTATGAGATCACTATAAAAAATTATGCCAATAAATTGGACAACCTAGAAGAAATGGATAAATCCCAAGAAACAAACAATCTTCTAAGACTGAGGCAGGAAGAAATTGAACATCTGAATAGACTGATTATTAGTAACAAAATTGAATTGATAATTTAAAAACTCCCAACAAATTCCAGGACCAAGTATCTTCACAGATGAATTCTATCAAACATTAAAGAAGAGTTAATATCTATCCTTCTCAAACTATTCCAAAAGACAGAAGAGCAAGGAAAGCTTACAAATTCTTTCTATGAAGCTAACATTAGCCTGATACTAAAACCAGACAGACACTACCAAAAAAAAAAAAAAAAAAGAGATTTCAGGCCAATATCACTGATAAACATAGATAGAAACATCCTCAAAAAAAATTAGCAAACTGAATTCAATAATATGTTAAAAGGATCATTCACTGCAATCAAGTAGGATTTATTCCAGGGGTACAAGGATGGTTCAATAACCACAAATCAATCAATGTGATAACAACATTAAGAAAATAAAGGATAAAAATCACATGATCATCTCAATAGATGCAGAAAAGGCACTTGACAAAATTCAATATCCATTTATGATAAAAATTCTTAACAAAGTGGATTTAGAGGGAACATACCTCAACATAATAAAAGTCATATATGACAAACCGTTAGCTAACATCATGCTTACCGGTAAAAAGCTGAAAGGTTTTATTCTAAAATCAAGAATAAGACACAGATTTCCACTCTCACCACTTTTATTCAATACAGTACTAGAAGAACTAGCCACAGCAGTCAGAAAAGAAAAAGAAATGAGGCACCCATATGGGTCAAGAAAAAGTTAAACTGTCACTATTTGCAGATGACATAATACAATAGACAGAAAACCCTTAAGATTCCACCAAAAAAAAACCTATTCAGTAAAGTTATGGGATACAAAAGTAACATAGAGAAATTTGTTGCATTTCTATACACTAATAATGAATTAACAGAAAGAGAAATTAAGAAAGCAATCCCATTTAAAATTGAATAAAGAACAAAATGCCTAGGAATAAACTTAACCAAAGATATAAACGACCTATACTCCAAACTAGAAAAAATTGATGAAAGAAACTGAAGAAAACACAAATAAATGTAAAATTATACCATGCGCATGGATTAGAACAATATTGTTGAAGTGTCCATACTACCTAAAGCAATCTACAGATTTAATGCAATCCTTATCAAAATACTAATAACATTTTTCACAGAACTAGGACAAATAACTCTAAAATTTATATGGAACCATAAAAGACCCCGAAGAGTCAAAACAATCTCGAGAAAGAACAAAGCTGAAGGTATCATAATCCTAGATTGTAAACTATACTGCAGAGCTGTAGTAATCAAAACAGTATGGTCCTGGCACAAAAATAGACACATAGATCAATGGCACAGAATAGAGAGCCTAGAAATAAATTCATGCTTATATGGTGAAGTACTCTATAATGAAGGAGGCAAGAATATACAGGGGAAAAGGGAATCTTTTCAATAAATGGTGCTGGGAAAACTGGACAGCTACATGCAAAACTGCAAAAGAATGAAATTGGACCACTTTCTTATACCTTACACAAAAATAAACTCAAAAGGGATTAAAGACCTCAGTGTGAGACCTGAAACCCTAAACCTCCTAAAGAAAACACAGGTGGTAATCTCTTGGATACTGACTTTAGCAATGTTTTTTTGGCTATGTCTCCCTAGTCAAGGAAAACAAAGGCAAAAATAAACTATTGGGACTACACCAAATTAAAAAGCTTTTGTACAGTGAAAGAAATCATCAACAAAACAGGAAGGCAACCTACTGAATAGGAGAAGATATTTGCAAATGATATATCTGGTAAGGGGTTAATATCTAAAATATATAAAGAACTCCAAACAATCCAATTAAAACATGGGTAGAGGACCAAATAGGCATTTTTCCAAAAAAGACATAGAGATGGGCAACAGACATGTGAAAAGATGCTCAACATCACTAATCATCAGGGGAATGCAAATCAACAATGAGATATCACCTGATCACAGTCAGAATGGCTATATAAAAAAGACAAGAAATAACAAGTGTTGATGAAGATGTGGAGTAAAAGGGACACTTATACACTGTTGGTGGGAATGTAAGTTGGTGCAGTCACTGTGGGAAACAGTATGGAGGTTCCTCAAAAAATTAAAAATAGGATTACCATGTGATCCACTAATTTCAGTTCTGGATATTTACCTGAAGAAAACAAAAACACCAATTCAAAAAGATATATGTTTTTTGCAGTATTGTTTATTGCAGTATTATTGACAATAGCTAAGATATGAAAGCCACCTAAGTGTCCATCCATAGATGAATGGATAAAGAAGATGTGAGATATCTATCTATCTATCTATCTATCTATCTATCTACATCTATATCTATATCTGTATCTATATATAAATGGAATCTTACTCAACCATAATAAAGAAATGAAATCTTGCTATTTGCAACAATATGGATGGACCTGAAGGATATTGTGCTAGGTGAACAAAGTCAGACAGAAAAAGACAAATACCATATGTTTTCATTTATATGTGGAATCTAAAAAACCAACAATAATAACATCAAAAACTCAGAAATAAATTCATAAATACAGAGAAGAAACTGGTGATTGCCAGATGGGTGGGAGATAACAGGTGACATAGATGAAGGGGATTAAGAGGTACACACTTTCAGTTAAAAATTAGTAAGTCAGGGGAGCCTGGGTGGCTCAGTCAGTTAAGTGTCTGGCTTTTGATCTCAGCTCAGGTCATGATTTCAGGGTCCTGGGATCAAGCCCCACATCGGGCTCCATGTGAAGCCTGCCTAAGATTCTTTCTCTCTCTCTCCCCTCCCCCCCGACCCCGTTTTTTCTCTCTCTCTCTCTCTCTTTCAGAAACAATAAGTCAAGGGGATGAAAAGTACAGGCTAGGAAATATAGTCAATAATATTGTTATAACTTTTTTTGGTGATAATAACTAAACTTACTGTGATGAGCACTTCCTCATATATATAATTGTCAAATCACTATGTTGTGCACCTGAAGGTATTATTGTATGTGAACTATACCTCAATAAAAATAAATAAATAAACAAAAAACATGGGGTGAACAACAATAAAAAGGAATATTCAGTTTCTTTTAGCATTAATTTGCTAAGTCCATGTGGAACAGTATTTTATTGTCAATTGGTGGTTGTGGTAGCTATTTGATATTCCTTCCTGCGGGGCTGTTTGAATTATGTACTTGCTTCTGTTCTCTAGTAATTGAGTAGATGTGTTGAATCTGCTCTTTTCTATTCAGCTGAGGATGACCTGTGGAACTGAATTTTCTGCTTATACTGTAGCTGACTCTGCCCTCCTTCCATACTCCTGCATGTGCTAACAAGTGAAAGTGAGTTTACTGTAAGGGAGCCTGCTCAGTATATCTGAGTTTTAACGCCCAAAGCTATAAAATGTTTGAATGTCAAGAAATCTAAAATTCTCCATTTCTCTCTTTGTTTGGCTGTCTTTGTGAACTCTGGTAATTTGTTTCCATTTCTACCCTATAGTGATTGATTAGATTAGAATTTCAGCCTCACTCCCTACCCAAGTTATATTGATGTTTTCCCTAGCAACTAACTCACCACAGTTCTCTCATTATCTGAAACGGTTAGCTTCATTTCTCATTCCTCCTTTGATAAAAGGAGACATTCCTCCTCAGGTTTTCATTATTCATTTATTAATTCATTCAAAATGACTTTAGTAAGTGCCTACCGTATACAAGACACAGTGCCAGGCACTGAACATACAATGATGAAAGGTTCAGCCCTTTCTAGACATTCTGCTTCAGTTTTTGTGGAGAATTGTGTAAGATAAAGTAATATAAAATGGTTCTATATTAACTGAAAATACCTTTGGACCATCAGATGGATCAAGAATATTTTTGTAAGTAATGTGATTGTTGGGGTAGTTTCCATTGTAAATAAATCATATTAAAGAAAAATTGAAATTGGGCGTGTTTGGAACAAGAAGACAATAACAGGAAGTGGCTGGAGAAAAATTTCAACAGAAACAGAAGCAGAAATAATGCTTCTAGCCAGTGGTGTAACTAGCTATTACTGTGCTTAGGGCAGGTTCTAAAAAGCGTGCCCCCTTGACACAATCCAAGAACTGGAAGAGAATATAGAAATTACTTTCCACATCTACTACATAATTTCATAGGGTAGTGAGTAGCCTGGTAACAGTTTAGAAGAGAATGAGGACATGTATTTGAAGCAAGTGAAGTAAGTTTCCTTCTGAAGTCCAGATCATCTTGGAATATGACACGAAAAGCAAGTCATTGCAGTCAGTGTCTAAAACACTCATTCAGAGAAGAAAAAGCAGTTAGCATAACAGAATCTATAAAGAACTAAAAAAAGGGGGGAATAAGAACAGAAAGTGGCATTTTGTGGTGAGATTTCTTACTAAAAATTAAGTCTTCATTCTCCAAAAGCAAGTAACAGAAATGTTTGTAGAATAATATCTCCTGCAGATATTCTGAGAATAATTTTTGCTCCTTTCCTGTGGCTAATTTAGAGTTCATTCCCTACCTTCTGAGAGACCAACTGTATAGTACCAATTCGTCTTTTTAAGAGGACATATATGGAGGACTTCTGCTGCCTTAGTATCTTTGAGATTTTAGGACAGGGGTTCTCAATGGCACAGGCTCTACATTCTGTTGCAAGACTTCATATAGAAGTCATGCATCCTGAGCCTTTGAGGAATGCTGGGGGAAATCTCAGGCCATCCTTACTGGGATCTGTGATATTGTAATTTATAAGAAGTATATATTTGGTCATTTAGATGACCAATTATATACTTCTCATATGTATTTGGTCTGTGTCCACAGCTCCCAAAGCCCCTAGAATTTTCTAAGTGTTGACAGTGATACAAAATATGTTTTGTTATATTAATTAGGTCATTTTTGTAAGCACTCAAGGATGGGGCTGTTTTCCAGAACCAACCAAATGATTAGAAGGATGGAACTTTTAGGGAGGGAAGGAGGGCGGGTGCTGAATTTGTCAATGGCCAATGATTTAATCAATCATACCTATGTAATGAAGCCTCCATAAAAACCTGAAAGAACTTCAGAGGGCTTGCAGGCTGGTGAACACTTGGAGGTGCTGGGAGAGTGGCACACCAGGAGAGAGCTTAGAGGCTCTGTGCCCTTTCCCACATACCTTCCCTATCCATCTCTTTCACGTGGCTATTCTGGATTTTTATCCTTTTACAACAAACTGGTGATCTAGTAAGTAAAATGTTTCTGAATTCTGTGAGCCATTCTAGGGAATTAATTGAACCCCAAAAGGGGGTCATAGAAACCTCTGAACCGGTTGGTCAGAAGCACAGGTAACAACCTATGTTTGTGACTAGTGTCTGAAGTAAAGGATTCTGAAGTAGAATCTGTTGCTGTCTTCGAGCAAAGTGTCAGAATTTAGTGGAGTTCTCAGACACCCTGCCGGTGTCTGAAAATTATTTGTTGGTGTGGGGAAACCTCTACACAAACACACACTCACACACACACTTTGGAATTGGGTCCAGGAACCCTTTAAGGATCAATGAAAAATACTTCTTCATGAAGATCTCCTGGAATCAAAACCATGTATACTTTTGAAGGAAAGAGAAGGCAGGGGTAATTTTTCTGTGAGTCTAGGTCAAATGTACATAGGAGAGGAACATTTAAAGTTATATTGAAATAGGTAGGCGTTTAAGGCCTGAGCATAGCTGCCTCCTAAGAGGTAGACTGAACAGCCAAAAAACAGCAAGTAGAGGGTATAGTGAATTTGTCAAAGGGCTAGACATGTGAGTAGGAAAGCCCTTTGAAGAATTGACTGAGAAACCTAAGAAATACAGTTAATCCTGTGCTACTGAAAGTATTCTGTATAAATTTTCCTACATTTGTTTCCCACTGATAAAAAATGTGCCTTTTACTTTAGAAGACTGAAATTAGTATTGAAGAGTAACTGAATAGGAGATAATAAATTTAAAAAAATTAAGATTAAAAAGAAAAGCTATTTTTCACTCTATAAATATTTACTGAGTGTCTTCTATGTGTATAATATTTTCATAATGATATATAATGGATGGACATTACATATGCTAAAATATATAATTCATGAAGAGCCCTTAATAGTATAATAATTAACAGACAGGATTGATAAAAATTCAACTTAAAAATTAAAGAATTTTGTTTTATAGACACAATGAATTTTGCCATGAAATTGCACTAAGGAATTTGAAAAAAAAGGTGAATATTCAAAACAATTATAATGGATTATTATCTAGGCACTCAGCAATGATGTGTTGAGTATTTGTTATGTGTCATGACCATTTCTATGCTTGGAGTGTTTCCCATAAGACAAATAGTAGTAATAGTAACAGAATAATTGTAGGAGAGTATTCCAATATTATAATAGAGAAGGAACAATATTACAGAGTAAGCAATGGGTTATATGGGATGTTTAGCAGATTAGAGAAGGGCATGAGGAAGTTAGCCTAGCCTTGCGATAAGGGAAACTCTCCCTGAGATTCAATTATTCCTACACCTGACCAATTTAAAGTAATTAAAATACAATCTCGAAAGTAGTCTTAATTCAGGAAAAGTACCCCTTGGAACACTGAAACTATTTTCACAAGGGAACTTCACCTTACAAAAAAATAAATAAGAAAATTATAATAGATCAGTAAAACTATTATAGTATAGAGATAGTTCACTTTACTTTCTAAATCTTTACTATAACTTATTCATTACTATAATAGCCTTTAAAAAGATATTTTTTTCAGTCTTCTTTTCTTAAAACTCTGATTGAAGTGGACAGTTAGCAACTGCATTGATAGTTTCCCCTTTCATACATTTCACACTTAGTAAAAAGGGGTATGCTTTCAATGACCAAATGATAGATTGCAATTTCTATCTGGCCCACCACTTCTTTTTTTTTTTTTTCCTAACTAGAAATATACCCTTAAAGAAGAGAGAAAGAAGTTCCATGTGAGGGAAGTGGGTCATTTTTTTCACCCTTTGCAGAACTACTTACTACGCAAGGGTTTGGGTAGTCCCCTCCCAAATAAGCGTAATCAATGAGAAAGGTCTAATAGTCTGCTAGGATCCTTCCAGTTCCCAGAAGGAGGTCTAGCTATCTAATTCCTATTCAGACACTAAGGGGAGAAGAAATCCACCATCTGATATGTGTCCAAATGAACTAGAAATCAAAATACAGATTAGTTTGAGACTTGTGGCTCCTTTGTGAATCTGAAATGGGCTAGTTAGTGAACTCACATACAGTGCAGATTAACCCTTGTTTTCCCATTACATATGCTTGTCAGAATCTAAAGAGGATTTCCTCTTGGGCTTAAGAGTGGATTTGCCTATAAATCTAAGACTCAATGATCTGAGTAGAATTGGCTCTATCTTCTTATGTCCCCTGTACTTATTTCTATTCTTACCATAACAACAGTTACATAGTTTACTCTTATTGATTTAGATATAGACTTCCCATAATAAAATGTAAGCCCCTCATGGGATCTTATTCATTTTTCTAAGCCCAAGCCTATCATAGTGTCTTGTACAGAACAGATGACTAATATGTAAAAATTAGTAAGTATTTGTTGAATATATTTCCATGAGAACTGTTAGAAATACAAAGTTGAACAAGAAAAATCTCAGGTCTCAGAGAGCTTTCAGTCTAATGAAGAAGACAGATTGTAAACTAATGATAATTTAATTCACATAGAAAAAAACCCTAAATAAAGGCACTAAACAAATTTTTAAGCCTAAAATGGAAGAGATAAAATAAACCCTTCCTGCTGGAAGTGTTATTTAAGGTTTTATCAGAAGTCACGTATTCGCCTGAACTCTTTTGTAGGCACATGACAGAAACCCAGTTCAAAACTGCTTATGTAAAATGAGATATTTTAATTGATCATATAACTAAGCTGTGGTGGTGTATGTACCCAGGCTTTGTGGGAAAATGAAAAGAAAGGGCTTGTTCTCTCTCCCTTCACTTCTTTTCTCTTATTCTAGAATAGCTTTTTTAAAAGGTTAAAAACATGCCCAGTTGATGCATACTGAGTAGTATGACTGAGAGATGATCTCTCTGGCATCAAATTTAGAAAATTGTGAGGCACAAGGATTCAAAGCAGCATTATCCATAATAGTCAAAAAGTGAAAATAACCAAAATGTCGAACAACTGATAAATGGATTAAAAAAGACAGTCAGTATAATATACAATGGAATATTATCCTGCAATAGAAAAGAATGAAGTACTAATACACACCTCAACATGGAAACATATGTCAACTTAAAGAAGACAGTCAAAAAAGACCACATATTGTATCATTTTATTTATAGGAAATGTCCAGAATAGGCAAATCCTTAGGGACAGAAAGTAGATTACTAATTACCAAGGGTTGGGGGTTAGGGTTAGAAAGTAGATTAGTAATTGCTAAGGGTTAGACGAAGAATGACTGCTAAAGAATTCAGGGTTTTTTTAGGGTGATGAAAATATTTTAAAATTAGATAGTGGGGTTGACTGTGGAACTGGATGAATATACAAATAATGACTGAGTTATACACTTTTAAAGGTGAATTTTATGGTATGTGAATTATGTCTCAATAAAACTATTATAAAAATTCATAAAGAAGGACTTTAGTTGACCTAGATTGATTCAGGAGGTAATCTTTGAGGTTAGGGAGGGAGGTGTGGAGCATGCTAATTCATCTCGCTGTGGTTAGGTGCTCATCCTCGGGACAATGAACAACAGTGGGAGAAGGAGTTAGGATATTTAAGAGGATGGCTACACAAATTCAGAGCACACAATTGGATTAGAAGGAAATAATTTCCTAAGAAAAGGTGAAAGTTAGAAGAGAGAAGTGATGTGGGTAGATTAAAAAATAAGTGTCTACCCTGAGAGATCAGTTTGAAAAGCCTAGATATGGCTTTAGCAATCAGCTGAAGTAGAGCCTGCTGTGGTGTATTGCAAGCCACTTCAGTTCTGTGGCATGCACCTCCCAGCTGCTGGGAGCATTGGCTAGGGAGAGTTCACAACTGTGTTCTCTCTAGGAACTGCCCTTGGCCAAAAAGAAGTTGCCTCATTGCCTTACAGGGAAGATTACTCACATTCCCTATAAGACAACCTATATCCAGAAGTGGTTCCAGTGGGAGTTTAATGTGGGTTTAAAAGGCTGGACCCTTTACCCAATGGGGACATTTTTTTTTTAAGATTTTATTCATCCATTTGACAGAGAGAGACAGACACAGAGAGAGCACAAGCAGGGGTGGCAGCAGAGGGAGAGGAAGAAGCGGGCTCCCCACCAAGCAGGGAGTCCGATGTGGTACTTGATCCCACAACTGAGACATCTTTGAAGTGTCATCCAGCACAAGAACTCCTGAAAGTATAACTTGAGGTCTTTGTCGCAATTGCTTCTTTGTTCAACTTCTTCTTGTGCCCAGTCATATTTCCCTTATCCTTTATGTGTGTTGCTCCTAAGAATATTTATCAACAAAACCCCCTATATGTAAATATCAAATGTAGTTCCCAGAGAACTTATGACAGTTGGAACCAGGGGCAGCCATAGGAAGCACACTCTAAAATGAAATTTGGAGCTGAATCCCACTCTGGCGCTGAGGGCATCATCACTGGCACTGAAAGCTCCTGGCATATGGTTTTGGTGTAATTGCTAAAACTTTTTTCAGTGGTGAACTGAGACTGGATGCCAGTGGAGAGGAATGGACTGATGGCTGCAACATCTCAGACATATGAGAGGTTGGAGGAAAATAGTAATGATAAGGATTATGGAATTGGATGGCTGTAGCAAAAGCCATTTATTCATTGAAAGAAGGAAATAAATGGTGGAGGGTGATTAATCATCAATATAAGACACATTTTGAAAGACAGAGAGCCTCCTAGGGAATATAGGAGAATATAAAGACTAAGGAGATCCTCATCCCCTGTGGCTGGAGGTCAGAGAATGCTAAGGATCAGGTCCAAGACTTAATTTTATGAGTAGCAGAACTCCAGAGAAGTTCAAATTCTCAATTCCAACAAGTCTACTATGCCAAGATCAGGGCTCTGACTGAGAATGAATGTACCCTGAAACTTGGGATGGTGATATTTGGATCTCTGGGTCAACATACTTTAAAAATTTTAATCTTCAGATTCCTCTGAACTCCATGTCCAGAAATTATACCACTTCTCCATAAAAAAGTTCAGCACTTCTTCCTTGCTTGACAATGCACAAGCTTGTACCTTAGAAAACAAGAAATTTCATGTCTCCACATGATTCATCTCCATCTTCTCCCTTGGCCACCAGATTAATAATTAGGATCCAGCAGCAATATGACCAGGTAAAAAAGAATAGGCCCCCTAAAGGAAGAAAGGGCCTATAAGTCAAAAGATGGAAGACCTAGTCAACATGTGCCAGCAAGATTCAGGACTGGATCCTGAAGGAAGTGATCAAATCAAGGGAGACATAAATTTGAATAATGGAGGGTTTTTCAATATGGATTCACCTTCCTAAGATATAGTATTTAACATCCTGAAGCCTCAGGAGATGGAAATGGTGCTGATACACTGCTTAGTTGGAACTGTGAAGCTTGGGGAAATTGATGGCTCATACTACATGAAGTAGAATTGCTGTAGCGATGGTAGAATAAGGGGGAATTAAAAGTTCAGATAGGCTTGCTAAAGATGATATATTACAGCAGACAGAAAACTCATGAGATAACTGTTTTATGAAGAGGCCCAGAGAACTCTGTTTATCAAAGTGACAAAAAATGTGTTACTGAGAGAGGAACCAGAATTGTTAAGTTTCGTAGCAGCTGTCATCTAAAGGTTACGGTTTTCACAGAAGGAGGATCCCAGGTAGTAAAGGGATGATAGGATCCCAAAACAAGCAATCCAACATTTTAACCACCAGAAACAAAATGGGCACAATAATTGTAATTAACAGAAAGTATGGCATGAAAAACAGGGGAGCTTAATATACAGAAATCCATGGAGATGATTAATAGAACACAGAGCTCCGGGGACAAAATAACTAGGCAGTCTACAAGATATTGTTTAATCTATAGATTGTTCAAACTATATTTAAGAAAATTAGCTTTTAAACCTGAGCCATTTCACAAGGTCAGAGCCCACTGAAAGAAAGAGCCTCAGGAAGAAGAACCCTGCATCACCATATCAAGTGTTCATGGTAATGATTTCCCTACTCTTTGCCCAAATCACAGCCATTTATTGTAGCCATGTAGTCATGTATTACATGCTGGAGAAATTCTTAGGTGTTCTATCGAATTCACACGCAGTGAAGACTAACCCTGATGTAAACATGTGATCATCAGCAGCTAAATAGGACTTCCTCTTGGAAACGGTAGCTATTAGTCTGATGACCCACTAATGCACCAGTCCTGGTATTTATGCTCTTGTGTCGTTCCTTTCCACAATGATTCCGAGGCTGACCATTTGATTTTGACCAATGGAACACTAACAAGCTAAACACAAGCAGTGGCTTAGTAAGGCGTGCACATTGGAGTTGGTATTTTAATGCTTTCTCTTGGAACCCCAGAGCCACTACTTAGAGACATCCAGCTATCCTGATGGATACACCATGTGGATAAAGAGAGAGATCCAGCCAGTCCCTAGTTATTCCAACACTCCTCCAGCTGAGGAGTGAAACATGTGAGTAAAGAAGCCATTTTGGACATTCAAGCATCAGCAGTCACCACACGGAACAGAAGAACCACCCAGCTGAGCTCAGCTCAGATTGCAGAATAGTGGGAAATAACATATTTTAAGCCACTAAGATTTGGGGTAGGTTGTTTATGTGGCAATAGATAAGTTAAAAACTTTTATAAAGATATGTGGATAATATAGGCACAGAAAATAACATAATTGGTTATTGACAGATTGGAGTCATGTAACCATGGTACCTTATTCACAGTCTAATTTAAAATACAGCGTATAGGCATACAGGGGACTGAGCTATAAAATGGGAAAGTTGCCATAGATAAGAAGGTCACAGTCATCATTTATTCAATGTTCCAGGTTAAAACTCCCTTAAAAAGATGATAAAAATTATACTGGCCAAGCAATTAGAATAAAAGAGGTGAAGTTAAACTGAATAGAATAAATATAATTGTAGATACCAATAAATTGGCATCAGAGAAGAACAAATAATTCATTTATATATTCCAATAATTTAAATCACATAGGGATATACAGTCACAGATAATTTAAAACATTTGCTTTCAGGTAGAAGCAATAAAAAAATGAAAGTTCATACTATAAACCAAAGCTGTTGATGTTTTAAGACTTTGAGAGCAGCGATTATAGCAGTATTTTCATTTCTGTGGCCTTAGAATCTGCTGCAGTGCCTAAAACTCAAAACCAAAACCAAAACCAACACTAATGGCTTCCTATTATAGTGAGAGTAAAGTCCATAGCCTTTTTATGCCATCAAGGCCCTCTATGATTTGAATTTTGTCCATTACCCAAATCTTATCTTTCAACACTCTGTCTTCCACTTAATATTCCAGCTACAATATCCTCCCTTCTGAGTTTCAAACATGTGAAGCCTGTTGCTGTTCCTATGCCCTACCCTGGGGTCTTTGCAGGCCTAGTTTTCTCATCAGTTATTTTTAAACTTAAATATCACTACAGAAGGTTCTTTGTTCCATTATACCTACTGTTTTTCCCATCCCCATCACTCTTTTAGTAGATCATGAGTAGACTTAATGCTTTGGCACTTCAATCAGACCCAATAGCACAGCAATACATAATGAAATAAAATTCAAAATACGTAAGCACAGGGCATTATGAAGTCCATGTTATGCTAATAAGGTATACCCTGTGTGCTGAAATACTATGCATCTCTAGCCTGAAATTGTAGATGGTAAATCTGCAGTTCTATCAACCTTAAAACTATCCCCCTCCAGCCGCCAGAGCTCTTCAAACATGGGCATGAATAACAGCAGGAAAATGAGGGAACTACATTCACTTCCTCCCTCATTTCATTTTTTATGGTAATACTCAATTATCTATCATCTATCTATCTATGTACCTATGAATCTGATTATTGTCTGTCTCCCAGAACAAATGTTAGTGCTATGAAGGCAGAGATATTTCTGTTTTTTTCATCATTCTCCACCCAGTGCTTAAAACTGAATCTAGCACAAATATATACTGCTGAATTAATAAATTAAAATTTGGGATTGGGGAGAGAAATTGTTTTATTCTAAGTCACAGGGTAGTTCACATGTCCAGAATAATGGGTATCTCCAGCAAAGTCTCAAATAGCAATTAAGTACACATGGCTATTACTTCAGGTAACTCCTGAAAAAGAGTGATAGCAGGCAATGCAGAATCAGACATGCCTGGCCTACTGGCCACCATAGTGTTCAATAGCAACATACTCCCACCATAATTTCCAAAAGCTGAGATCATCACATAATTAATCCCTAAAATTAAAGCAATATTTAATTTGGACCTATATCAAAAATTTTTTATTGTAGTAGAAATGTTGGTTGAAAATTATCTCTTGATTATGGAGAAAATTTGTCCACATTTCTAATATTTACAAATATTTTCCTAACTTGCTAACAAGTCACTTGCTTTGAGACATATTTCACTAGAAGTTTTGAAGTGGAATAGTTCACATGGCCAAAATGGGATTAGATTGAGAGTCAAGAGATCTGGCATTGATTTTTATTTTGCTATTTATAATAGGTTTGGTATTGGCCTTGGGAATATCATTTTACTGTAGCCTGAATTTTACTTTTTGCAAAATGAAATACTTGGACCAGAAGATTTCTATGGTTCCTTTATGCTCTTAAAATCTAAGGTCAAATGTAGGCCAGATATCCAACTTGAAGGTGATATGAAAAGTTAGCAGTTCCCCTTTTCCATTTGGACATCAACCAATGCATCAAAAAAAGAAAGAAACAGACAAAATCCAGATTCAAATAAAGTATAAGTCAACAAAACCCAAAACCACAAGTTGGTAGATGTTGTGGAGGGGAAAAAAAAAATTACAGAGAGGATATTTATGGCAGTTGGTCACCAAAAATCCAGCAGATATTATTTTTTAATTTTTTTATTGTTATGTTAATCACTATACATTATATCATTAGTTTTTGATGTAGTGTTCCATGATTCATTGTTTGTGCATAACACCCAGTGCTCCATGCAGAATGTGCCCTCTTTAATACCATCACCAGGCTAACCCATCCCCCGACCCCACTCCCCTCTAGAACCCTCAGTTTGTTTTTCAGAGTCCATCGTCTCTCATGGTTCGTCTCCCCCTCCGACTTACTCCCCTTCATTCTTCCCCTCCTGCTATCTTCTTCTATTTTTTTTCTTAACATATATTGCATTATTTGCTTCAGAAGTACAGATCTGTGATTCAACAGTCTTGCACAATTCACAGCGCTCACCATAGCACATACCCTCCGCAATGTCTATCACCCAGCCACCCCATCCCTCCCACCCCCCACCACTCCAGCAACCCTCAGTTTGTTTCCTGAGATTAAGAATTCCTCATATCAGTGAGGTCATATGATACATGTCTTTCTCTGATTGACTTATTTCACTCAGCATAACACCCTCCAGTTCCATCCACGTCGTTGCAAATGGCAAGATCTCATTCTTTTTTATGGCTGCATAATATTCCATTGTGTATATATAGCACATCTTCTTTATCCATTCATCTGTCAATGGACATCTTGGCTCTTTCCACAGTTGGGCTATTGTGGACATTGCTGCTATAAACATCTGGCTGCAGGTACCACTTCGGATCCCTACATTTGTATCTTTGGGGTAAATACCCAGTAGTGCAAATGCTGGATCGTAGGGTAGCTCTATTTTCAACTGTCTGAGGAACCTCCATACTGTTTTCCAGAGTGGCTGCACCAGCTTGCATTCCCACCAACAGTGTAGGAGGGTTCCCCTTTCTCCGCATCCCCGCCAACATCTGTTGTTCCTGACTTGTTAATTTTAGCCATTCTGACTGGTATGAGGTGGTATCTCATTGAGGTTTTGATTGGGACTTCCCTGCTGCCGAGCGATGTTGAGCACTTTTTCACGTGTCTGTTGGCCATTTGGATGTCTTCTTTGGAAAAATGTCTGTTCATGTCTTCTGCCCATTTCTTGATTGGATTATTTGTTCTTTGGGTGTTGAGTTTGATAAGTTTTTTATCGATTTTGGATACTAGCCCTTTATCTGATATGTCATTTGCAAATATTTTCTCCCATTCTGTCGGTTGTCTTTTGGTTTTGAGGACTGTTTCTTTTGCTGTGCAAAAGCTTTTTATCTTGATGAAATCCCAATAGTTCATTTTTGCCCTGGCTTCCCTTGCCTTTGGCGATGTTTCTAGGAAGAAGTTGCTGCGGCTGAGGTCGAAGAGGTTGCTGCCTGTGTTCTCCTTTAGGATTTTGATGGACTCCTGTCTCACGTTTAGGTCTTTCAACCATTTGGAGTCTATTTTTGTGTGTGGTGTAAGGAAATGGTCCAGTTTCATTCTTCTGCATGTGGCTGTCCAATTTTCCCAACACCATTTGTTGAAGAGACTGTCTTTTTTCCATTGTACATTCTGTCCTGCTTTGTCAAAGATGAGTTGACCATAGAGTTGAGGGTCCATTTCTGGGCTCTCTATTCTGTTCCATTGATCTATGTGTCTGTTTTTGTGCCAGTACCATACTGTCTTGATGATGACAGCTTTGTAATAGAGCTGGAAGTCCGGAATTGGGATGCCGCCAGCTTTGCTTTTCTTTTTCAACATTCCTCTGGCTATTTGGGGTCTCTTCTGGTTCCACACAAATTTTAGGATGATTTGTTCCATTTCTTTGAAAAAAGTGGATGGTATTTTGATGGGGATTGCTTTGAATGTGTAGATTGCTCTAGGTAGCATTGACATCTTCACAATATTTGTTCTTCCAATCCATGAGCATGGAACGTTTTTCCATTTCTTTGTGTCTTCTTCAATTTCTTTCATGAGTATTTTATAGTTTTCTGAGTACAGATCCTTTGCCTCTTTGGTTACATTTATTCCTAGGTATCTTATGGTTTTGGGTGCAATTGTAAATGGGATCGACTCCTTGATTTGTCTCTCTTCTGTCTTGTAGTTGGTGTATAGGAATGCCACTCATTTCTGTGCATTGATTTTATATCCTGCTACTTTACTGAATTCCTGTATGAGTTCTAGCAGTTTTGGGGTGGAGTCTTTTGGGTTTTCCACATACAGTATCATATCATCCGCAAAGAGTGAGAGTTTGACTTCCTCTTTGCCGATTTGGATGCCTTTGATTTCTTTTTGTTGTCTGATTGCTGTGGCTAGGACTTCTAATACTATGTTGAATAGCAGTGGTGAGAGTGGACATCCCTGCCGTGTTCCGGACCTTAGGGGAAAAGCTCTCAGCTTTTCCCCATTGAGAATGATATTCGCTGTAGGTTTTTCATAGATGGCTTTTATGATATTGAGGTATGTACACTCTATCCCTATACTCTGAAGAGTTTTGATCAAGAAAGGATGCTGTACTTTGTGAAATGCTTTTTCGGCATCTATTGAGAGGATCATTAGATTCTTGTTCTTTCTTTTGTTAATGTATTGTATCACGTTGATTGATTTGCGGATGTTGAACCAACCTTGCAACCCAGGGATAAATCCCACTTGGTCATGGTGAATAATCCTTTTAATGTACTGTTGGATCCTATTGGCTAGTATTTTGGTGAGAATTTTTGCATCCATGTTCATCAAGGATATTGGCCTGTAATTCTCCTTTTTGATGGGGTCTTTGTCTGGTTTTGGGGTCAAGGTAATGGTGGCCTCATAAAATGAGTTTGGAAGTTTTCCTTCCATTTCTATTTTTTGGAACAGTTTCAGGAGAATAGGTATTAATTCTTCTTTAAATGTCTGGTAGAATTCCCCTGGGAAGCCTTCTGACCCTGGGCTTTCGTTTGTTGGGAGATTTCTGACGACTGCTTCAATTTCCTTAGTGGTTATAGGTCTGTTCAGGTTTTCTATTTCTTCCTGGTTCAATTTTGGTAGTTGATACATCTCTAGGAATGCACCCATTTCTTCCAGGTTATCTAATTTGCTGGCATAGAGTTGCTCACAATATGTTTTTAGACTTGTTTGTATTTCTTTGGTGTTGGTTGTGATCTCTCCTCTTTCATTCATGATTTTGTTGATTTGGGTCATTTCTCTTTCCTTTTTATCAGTCTGGCCAGGGGTTTACCAATCTTGTTAGTTCTTTCAAAGAACCAGCTCCTAGTTTCGTTGATCTGTTCTACTGTTCTTTTGGTTTCTATTTCATTGATTTCTGCTCTGATCTTTATTATTTCTCTTCTCCTGAATTTAGGCTTTATTTACTGTTTTTTCTCTAGCTCCTTTATGTGTAGGGTTAGGTTGTGTATTTGAGACCTTTCTTGTTTCTTGAGAAAGGCTTGTATTGCTATATACTTTCCTCTCAGGACTGCCTTCGCTGTATCCCAAAGATTTTGAACAGTTGTGTTTTCATTTTCATTGGTTTCCATGAATTTTTTTAAATTCTTCTTTAATTTCCTGGTTGACCCATTCATTCTTTAGTAGGATGCTCTTTAGCCTCCATGTATTTGAGTTCTTCCAAGTTTCCTCTTGTGATTGAGTTCTAGTTTCAAAGCATTGTTGTCTGAAAATATGCAGGGAATGATCCCAATCTTTTGGTACCAGTTGAGACCTGATTTGTGACCTAGGATGTGATCGATTCTGGAGAATGTTTCATGGGCACTAGAGAAGAATGTGTATTCCGTTGTTTTGGGATGGAATGTTCTGAATATGTCTGTGAAGTCCATTTGGTCCAGTGTTTCATTTAAACTCTTTATTTCCTTGTTGATCTTTTGCTTAGATGATCCCTCCATTTCAGTCAGGGGCGTGTTAAAGTCCCCCACTATTAATGTATTGTTGTCAATGTGTTTCTTTGCTTTTGTTATTAATTGCCTTATATAATTGGCTGCTCCCACGTTAGGGGCATAGATATTTACAGTTGTTAGATCTTCTTGTTGGATAGACCCTTTAAGTAGGATATAGTGTCCTTCCTCATCTCTTATTATAGTCTTTGTTTTAAAATCTAATTTGTCTGATATAAGGATTGCCACCCCACCTTTCTTTTGGTGTCCGTTAGCATGGTAAATTGTTTTCCACCCCCTCACTTTCAATCTGGGGGTGTCTTTGGGTCTAAAATGAGTCTCTTGCAGACAGCATATTGATGGGTCTTGTTTTGTAATCCAATCTGATAGCCTGTGTCTTTTGATTGGGGCATTTAGCCCATTTACATTCAGGGTAACTATTGAAAGATACGAATTTAGTGCCACTGTGTTGCCTGTAAGGCGACTGTTACTGTATATTGTCTGTATTCCTTTCTGTTCCATGCTGCTTTTAGGCTCTCTTTGCTTAGAGGACCCTTTCAATATTTCTTGTAGGGCTGGTTTCGTGTTTGCAAATTCCTTTAGTTTTTGTTTGTCCTGGAAGCTTTTTATCTCTCCTTCTATTTTCAATGATAGGCTAGCTGGATATAGTATTCTTGGCTGCATATTTTTCTCATTTAGTGCTCTGAAGATATCATGCCAGTCCTTTCTGGCCTGCCAGGTCTCTGTGGATAGGTCTGTTGCCAATCTAATGTTTCTACCATTGTAGGTTACATATCTCTTCTCCCGAGCTGCTTTCAGGATTTTCTCTTTGTCTCTGAGACTCATAAGTTTTACTATTAGATGTTGGGGTGTTGACCTCTTTTTATTGATTTTGAGAGGGGTTCTCTGTGTCTCCTGGATTTTGATGCCTGATTCCTTCCCCACATTAGGGAAGTTCTCTGCTATAATTTGCTCCAAGATACCTTCTGCCCCCTCTCTCTTTCTTCTTCTTCTGGGATCCCAATTATTCTAATGTTGTTTCGTCTTATCGTATCGCTTATCTCTCGAATTCTGCCCTCGTGATCCTGTAGTTGTTTCTCTCTCTTTTTCTCAGCCTCCTTATTTTCCATCATTTGTTCTTCTATATCACTGATTCTCTCTTCTGCCTCATTTATCCTAGCAGTTAGTGCCCCCATTTTTGATTACACCTCATTAATCGCCTTTTTGATTTTGATTTTGTTGGATTTTAGTTCTTTTATTTCTCCAGAAAGGGTTTCTCTAATAACTTCCACGTTTTTTTCAAGCCCAGCTAGTATCTTTAAAGTCATGATTCCGAACTCTATGTCCGCCATCGTACTAATGTCTGCATTGAGTAGGTGCCTGGCAGACGGTACTACCTCTTGTTCTTTTTACTGAGGTGATTTTTTTCGTCTGTCATTTTGTCCAGAGAATATATGAATAAGAGAACAAAATGCTAACAGGTTAACCACATCCCCAGCAAATATACTCTATACAAATCAGAAAAGACCTGAAACCAGGGCAAAAGAAAGGGAAAGAAAGAAAAAAGATAGAGGAAATAAAAAGAAAAAGAAAAAGATAAAAACAAACAAAAACAGAACAAAACAAAAAAAACAGAATATGATCAAATATGATCAGGCTAGTGCATAGATCAGTGCCACACACTAGCTTTTGGGCGTATTTTGGGCTGTTAGAAGAAAGTGCCTCGTAAAATTTTAAAGGAAGAAAGACTTATATATGTACAAAATAAGGGTTGATACAATGAAGGGATGGAGGATGAATGTAAAAATGAAAAGTATAAAAGATTTTATAAAAGGAATTGATTAGAAGTTGTTTGAAAAAAGAAAGAAGATTTTTAAAAAAAAAGAAAAAAAAAGGGAGAGACTGTGATCAGGCAGGAGACTAGAACAAAGCCATACACTAGTGATTTAGGGTATATTTTGATCTGTTAGAGGAAACTCTATCTCAAAATTTTAAAGAGAGCACAACTTATATATATATATGCCAAAAATAAGTGTAACTAGTATGAAGGGATAAAATATGACTCTAAAAATGAAAAATAAAAAAAAAATTTTTTTAAAGGGATTGATAAGATGTTGGTTGAAAAAGGGAAAAAGAAAGATTCCAAAAAAAAAACCAGTTAAAAAATTAACTTTGAAAAACTAATGAATCATGGTAAAAAAGCCATGAATTCTATGTGCAGTATTCCCCTAGAGCGGGAGTTCTCCCATTCTCTTTGATCGGTAAACTTGGTCTTGGCTTGCTGGCTGTTCTTGCTGATCTTTTAGGGGAGAGGCCTGTTGCGTGGTTCCCAAACGTCTTTGCCGGAGGTGGAATTGCCCCGCCCTTGTCGGTCTGGGCTTAGCAATCTGCTTGGGTTTGCTCTCAGAAGCTTTTGTTCCCTGCAAGCTCTTGGTACAGCTTTGGAGGACCAGAGTGAAAATGGTGGCCTCCCAATCTCCGCCCGGAGGAGCTGAGAACTCGGGGCCCTGCTCCTCAGTGCGCCCCCAGAGAAAAGCAGTCACTCCCGTCTCCCTGGTCTCTGGCCGCACTCCGTGCTCACCTGGCCTGTGACCTAGCGTTTCTATCTCTGGCACCCGACCCCGTGTGGAGTCTCCAAACCCAGCAGATCCCTGGGGTGCACTCCTGTGCCGCTCCTCCTGGGGGAGGAAGGGGAGTCTCCCCGGATCTGCCGCTTGTTGGGTCCCTGCTGGAGGAGCAGTGGCCCGACTGGGCCGCGGATCACAGTTTATGGCAACCCCGAGCTGAGAGCCCACACCCCAGCTCCGTCTCTGCAGCCGGCTTCCCCGCTCCGATACCTGGGAGCTCTGCCGCACTCAGGCACCCCCGGTCTTTCTGTGACCCCGAGGGTCCTGAGACCACACTGTACCGCGAGGTTTCCACCCCAGCTTAGCCACTGGAGCGACGTCCCTCAGCGGAGCCGGCTTCTAAAAGTTCTGATTTTGTGCTCCGCGGCTCTATCACTTGCCAGAAGCGGCCGACGGAGGCCCCCTCCCCCACCGTCTATCCTCCCGAATATCGCCTCAGATTCACTTCTTCGCACGTCCTACCTTCGAGTAAGTGGTCGCTTTTCTGTTCAGAGAGTTGTTGCTATTCTTCTCTTTGATCTCCTGTTGAGTTTGTAGGTGTTCAGAATGGTTTGATCCCTATTCAGCTGAATTCCTGAGACCAGATGAAATCTAGGTCTCCTACTCCTCCACCATCTTGCTCCACCCCCAGCAGATATTATTTTTAAGGTAAAAGGTGTACACTGAATACAAACTACTCTTGTTTATAATTGTTGAACAGAGAAGTAAGGGTTGGCCAAAAAAAAAAAAAAGAAGAAAATTTCCCTCACATAAATATTCTTGAAAAGCAGATGACATAGAACCAAATGAAGAATTACTTAGGGATGTCCCATTAAGAAGAAAAAAATCTGTCCACATGGTAAATAGGAGAAGGGGGATGTAAGACATTTGCATTACACAAAGATCTGCCTAAATATCTCCTACCTGTTGGATTAGAAGAAAAAAAAGGTTAATTCTGTATCACATGTAAAATAATCGTTAATCTAGATCAAATCACAGATCCCTTCCTTAAGTGAACTTTCTCAAATATATGAGCAAGAATAAAGATGCGTACATACAAAAATATTATGAGTAAAAAAAGGAAGAAAGGAATAGAAAGCAAGTCAGATGATAACTCAGAAAAATATTGCCATGGAAAGATGAAAATTGAAACCAAATATTTTGTCACTAATATTCTGGAATCTTAATGTCACTATTTCCCCTATATATTAAGAATATAAAGCATGGATACAAGATCTCAGGAAAGAGATATTCAGATATAAGGAAAAGATAAAACATAGGTCATTTATGCTAAAAAAAAGAAGTAGAAGGAATAAAACCTAAACATAACTGAAATAAAAAACTGGAATCAATACAAAAAAAAAAACCTGGAAACTGCTGAAAATATATAAGGGGCATGAAAAAACAAGCTGAATAGAATAGAAATGAAAAGTTAAAATATGGAAGGAGGGACACCTTCCTGGCTCAATCAGCAGAGCAGGGGTGACTCTTGATCTCAGGGTCGTGAGTTCAAGCCCCACTGGGCCTAGATATTACTTAAAAAAATATGGAAGGAAATGTTTAGCTAGGGAAGCCAGAAGAAAAATATTCAATATAGGCATAAGTGTAATCCCAAAAGAATGAAATCTAAGTAAATGAACAAATAAATATTTAAAGATTTAGTTCAAGAAAATTTTCCAGATAGTGAAATATTGCAGCTACACTTTGAAATAGCATAACATATCCAAGAATAATAAAAACTAGATACAATGTAACAAGTTTCTAAACTTCAAGGATGAAAGTTATTCCTTTAAAGATTAATACATGTAAAAGGGGATCAATACATGTAATTTTCTTTAGTAATATTAAATGCAAGAGGACAGGGGTGCTATACATTTAATTTTGACCTAAGAATGTCATACACTGCCAAACTGTTCTTTAATATAAATGCAACAATTTTTTTTTCAAAATAAAAGAACTCTGGGAATATCACTCCACTGAGACCTTGAAAAAGCTAGTTATGGATTGAAGTTTAGCCAGATAAGAAATAGATTGAAATATTAAAGCAGTAAGCACTGATTCTATTTACTGTAGGGAAAACAAATGATATAACTATGGAAGTTTAGAGATAAAAGAGGATAGAAGTATATCTCAAATTGGGTTCCCCAAGAAGCAGACTCTGAGATAAAGCAATGCAATGCAAGCAATTTTTAAAAGAGAGGTGATCCCAGTAAGCACCAGTAGATAATGAGGCAAACAGATAAGGGAAGTTGCTATTAAAGGTCCATCATTAAGTAATGAGCAACTGGGGTTTGATCCTATTGGGCTGTTTTGGGATAAAGTGCGGAACAAGCATTGGAGTTTTCTTAGGCAAGGACTAGGGGAGTTAGTGTGATTATCCACCAATTTTCTTCAGCATTAATTAAGAAATATTAATCCTCCAGTACTTTGGCAAACAACTTTGCCAACAGATCAGAAAAAGTCCTTAGGCAAAAAGTAACATGTGCTTGCTATTGGCAAGTATGTACATGATGACTGCAAAGCAGAAATGGTCAGGGTAACAACAATACATGATGGAAGTGTGTGTGCATGCGTGTGTGTGTGTGTGTGTGTGTGTGTGTGCTCATGCACGTACAATTATTCCTGATTTATAGTACCTAGAAGTCAAATAATATCACTTAATGTTGACTTTTAAAAACGTAGGTATAATAGCCCAAAGTTAACCAAAGCCAAAAATAATATAGTAAACTCAATTTGTTAGATTGGGAGAGGGTTGAGAAGGGAGGAATGAAAATTTTATCTTCGTTAATAATACAGAGGTAATGCAATCTAAATACATAGAGTATAAAAGTAATGTATAAATTTATAGCTATGCTAAAAAATCTTCCAATTTTCAGAGGAAACAATGCAAATTGACTACAGAGTGAAAGATTTTTAAAAAGCAAAGTTACATAAATAGGAGGCAAAGCATAAAATAATAGGAAATTTAAGCTCAAATCTCTCTAAAAATCAATCAAGGTAATCAGCCTAACTTATTTAAAGTAAAATGTTGGTCTGAAGTAAATGTCTTGTAGGCAGCATACAGATGGGCCTAGCTGAAAGTTGAAGGGATGAAAATCTATTTACCATGAAATGGAAATTAAAACAAAGTGGGGGTAACATACTTATTTTGGACAAAATTGACTTTAAAACAAAGACTGCTACAAGAGACAAAGGACACTACATAATAATAAAGGGAAAATTCCAACAAAAGGATATAACAATTGTAAATATCTATGCATTGGATATGGAAACACCTAAATACATAAAGCAACTATTAATATATATAAAAGAAGTTGACAGTAATACAATAATAGTAAGGACTTTAAAACCCTACTTACATCAATGGATAGATCATTTAGACAGAAAATCAACAAGAAAATAGTGGCTTTGAACATGATATATTGAACCAGATGGACCTAACAGACATATACAGAACACTCCATCCCCAAACAACAGATTATACATTCTTTTCAAGTGCACGTGGAACATTTGCCAGAACAGATCATATATTAGGCCACAAAACAAGACTCAATAAATTTAAAAAGAGTGAAATCATATCATGCATCTTTTCTGACCACACTAGAATGAACTTAGAAATCAAACATAAGAAAAAATCTGGAAAGAACACAAATACATGGAGGCCAAATAACATGCTAAAGCAATGAATGTGTCAACCAAGAAATCAAAGAGAAAATTTAAAAAAATAGAGACAAGTGAAAATGAAAACACAATGGTGCATCAGAAAAAGCTGTTCTAAGAGAACAGAGTATAGTAATACAGGCCTATCACAAGAAACAAGAAAAATCTCAAATAAACAACCTAACCTTACACCTAAAGGAGCCAGAAAAAGAAGAACAAACAAAGTCCAAAGCCAGCAAAGGAAGTAAACAATAACAGAAAATATATTTTGTTTTCAAGCACCATGAAAACACTCATTAAATTCATATCTTAAACTGAGAAAAGCCTCAGCAAATTCCAAAAATATAAATAATGTATTCATTATCTAGGATACAATAAAGTTGGAATTAGTAACAAAACCAGGGGAAAAAAAAAACTTTAGCATCTAGAAATTTTAAAACAATACAATTCTTTCTTAAATGCTTTTGGTTTAATATGAAATCCAAACGGAAATTTCAAAACATTCAGGATGGTGGGGTACGGAAGGGGAATTGAATACAATGCAAAAGCCAGAACCTGTGGAATATATAGCTAAAGTAAAGTTCAGAAGAAAATACATAGCCTTAAATACACAAGAAAGAATGCAAGCACATAAAGAAAGCTTTCAAGTTAGTAAGAAAAAGAACAATAAAATAAACCTCAATAAAGCAGGAGTGATGAAGTTTAAAATTAAAGCAAAAAGCACTGAAGTAGGAATATCACTTCTGGATGTGTTGCAAGACCTGGTTTCAGACTATGACTTTTCCTCCAAACCCCCACACCTCACCCCTACCTCCCAAAGCCAGTTAAAACTGTAAATCTAAATAAATATTTTAAAAGCGGTTTTTTTTTTTCAAGACATTGCAGAACAAGACAAACTGAATGTGAGGAATCAAATCCTTAGGAAAATGGAAATGCAGGAGAGCAGGGAACTATATAAGATGCCACACAACCTCTTTGGGAAATGTTGATTCTTACCATAAAATATAGGTGTAGAAGAACAGGAAGTAGGTTAAAGCTTGCAGCAGTCTCACTGGGCAATTAAAAGTTCAAGATTATCAAGGCTGCTAGGATTTATAGCTATAATTTCAGAAAAAAACAAGTCACAGAAAAATGGATCCAACAGACAGATCACAATTGTCCCAAGATACATTTACAAATTCCTAACTTGGGAATGCACAGTTTTATGCTCAGAAACCAAGCAGAAAGTGGCTGCTAAGTGGTAAAAAATTAAGCAGGGATTCTTGTGGTCTTCAAGTGCTGAGGAGACAAAAACTAGAATTCAGGGCCTGCCAAAGAGAAAAAGCTGATGGAAACACCTCAGGCTTTCCACTCACAATCCAGAAAAGCTGTTCCTTTTAACTAAATGCAAATTGGAAATACACTAGCCTTAACTAGTCAAAGTTGGCTGATCTTACTCGGTTTGCCTACTAAAGAAATATTGTGTCCATTGGAAGATCTTATAAATCACAGCTTCCACAATTTTTCATTAGTAATGTCCAGCATTCAATTAACTCTAACAGTCCTGTCAAGAAATAAGAACAAATGTCCAAAACCAAGGGAAGAAACACACACACACAAAATAGGAAGACACACATGATTGACCTACCTTTTTGAGTTATAGACTTGAACTTTAAAATATTCATAAAGGAAAATTTCCTCAGAATAATGGAACCTCTATAAAATAATTTTTTAAAAATCTTAATGCTGAAAAATACTAAACCCTAAAACTTGAAAATTACATGAAATCAATTAAATAAATAGATTTAAAGTACAGATCAAGGTCTTAGCAAATGGGAAGAATATAGGAAAATTGACTAAAACACAGACAGAAAAAAAGGAGAGAGGACACAATGATAAAAATTCCTACAAGTAACGGAGTCCAAGGAAGTGACAAAAGAAAGGAAAGATAAGGTGTAATATTTGAGGAGATAATGATGGTTGAGAATTTTCCAAAACAAATGAAAGACATCAAACCACAAATTCAAGAAACTTCTGTAAAGTCAGTCATGAAAAACAAAGAGAAAATCACTCAGAGCAACATCATAGGAAAATTGCCAGAAGCAAAACACAAAGCAGCCAAAGAAAAAGACATCACTTTTAAAGGGAGAACTGTATGTCAATGGCTGATTACACAACAGAAAATATTGAAGTCCAGAAATAATGAAGTATCATCTTTTAAAACCTAATAGAAAATTTTTGTTAATACAGAATAATATAATCCGCAAAAATATCATTCAAAATAAAGATACACTCAGGCAAAACAAACAAACAAACAAACAAACAAATTGGAAGAATTTATCACCAGTAGACTGACAATAAGATAAATACTAAAGGAAGTTCTCCAGGGATAAGAAAAACTGTCTTAGATGAAACCACAGTAACATAGGAAGGTAAGAAAAGATGACCAGAAGTGTAATTATTTATGTAAACCTAAATGAGTGTTTATGTTAGGTAGTAATTATAACATCTTTTGAAGCTCCAAATATGTATAGAAATAAAGCACGTGATAAAAATAATACAAGAAAAAAGAGAAGAGAAATAGTATTCAAATGTTCTGAAAACCTTGCCTTGTCCATGGAATGGTAATACTAATTTAAGACAGACTGTAACAATTTGGGATTCATGTTCAAGTTTAGAGTAGGGATCAACAAGCAGCTTCTCTAAAGGACTTTATAGTAAATGTTTTAGTCTTTGAGCATCACATAATCTTGGTCATAACTATTTAACTGCTTTTGTAATGTGAAAGCTGTCTTAGACAATGAATAAATGAATTTATTATTAATAAGTAAAGGAGTAGGCATGACTTGTTCCAGTAAAACATTATTTACAAAAGCAGGTAGCAAGCTGGACTGGGCCATGGGTCACAGTTGTCGATCTCTGGTTGAAAGCATTTACTAATAAAAGAGCAAAATTGTGTAACATGTATGAGTGTAAGCCAAATAAGGAAAGGAAATGGAATATTTTTATTTTTTTAAACTTTTTGGTAATCACTACCCTCAATGTGGGCCTCAAACTCACAACCTTGAGATGAAGAGTCGCATGCTCTTCTGACTGAGCCAGGCAGGCAGACCAGAAATGGAGTATTTTTAAAAAATTAATTAAAAAAACAGATGGGATGCAAAGAAAATAAGTAATAAGAGATTTAATACAAATGTTTGTGCTTTAAATATGCTTGAATGTAAATTGCATATTTCAATGAAATAAAAATTGTTAGACTGAATTTTAAAATAACACAATTTTTGTTAATTGTAACAGATTCACCTCATATTTGAGAACACAGGTGGATTGACAATAAAATGATGTCTATATATATAAATGTATATGTGTGTGTATATATATGTATATATGTATGCAAACACCAGCCAAAGAAAAGTATTTAGTCTACAGTATTACTATCTAACAAAGTTGCTTTTAAAGAAAAAAGCTTTTTTTTTTTTTAAAGCATTACAAGAGATAATGAGGGATATTTCACAATGATAATAGGATCACTTGAGCAGGAAGATAAAGCACACTTAAATTTGTTTGCATATAATCTTCAAGCTTCAAAACATTAAAAGCAAAATGGGCAGAACACAAAGAAGACATAGTCAAATCTACAAACATGAGATATTTGAGCACATGCTCTTATTATGGCTGGAACAAGCAAATGAAAATCTTAGAATATACAATTTTTGAAAAACATAATTAACAGAAATACAATTTTGACCTAATTTATAGAAATCCAATGTAAACCAAAGAGCTGCAAAACATACTGCCTTTTCAAATGTACATGGACCATTTACCAAAATACAGCATACACTGGGCATGAAATGAATTTCAAAAAGTACCAATGAAGTTACAAAATTCGGAGAATTTTCTCTGACAATAGTGGAGTTAAGCTAAAAATGAAGTAGACCACCCCTTCCAAATATTTTGGAAATTTAGCAACATACTTAGAAATAATACACAGGTAAAAGAAGAATCACAAAAGTAATTAGAAAATATTTCAGACAAAGAAAATGAAAATATCATATATCAAAAATTGTGGGATACAGCTAAAGCCTTGCTTAGAGGAAAATTTACAGCTTTAAATGTATATATTAGAAATTAACAATGGCTGAAATTCAATAATTCAAGTATCTATTTCGAGAAGCAAGAACAGCAAATTAAATCCAAAGAATATATAAAACTGGAAATAATAATAATAAGAAGAGAAATCAATTAAAGCAAAAACCAAAATTAGAAAAGGAAAACTTCCCAACAGAAACATTAGTTCTTTCAAAAAGTTAGTAAAAATTGATAAATTCCTAGCATAACTGATGAAGAAAAATTAGGAAACATAAATGATCAATTTCCGGAATTTAAAAAAAAAGTATTATTAGAGATTCCATCAATATTTATATGACAATAAAATATATAAAAAAGAAAACACTTTTTGGCCAAGAAATATAATCAGGTAGATAAAGTGAACAAATTCTTTGGCGAATGTTGGCACATACCCTCAGATATAATGCAAGGTGATGGAGTTCAGAACATAAGGGAAGATCACCCACAGAAGGAATAAGAAAGCTTCTGAGCAAGGAGGAAAAGTAAGAGCAATAAGCAAATACAGAAATAACTTTGCAGGTGAGGGAGTGAAGTTGAGGGAGTTCTCCTAACGTCTTTTGTTTCGTCCGTGAGAGGGAAGGCAAGATAATGTTAAATGAAGTGAGAAGGAGAAACCTCTAAAGGTTTAGAAAGACAATTGATGGTCATAGACCTAGGGACATAGCACTAGATGGCCTTCTGGAAAATATGGGAAAGTATACATGCACATGCACACACACAAATGAAACCTTTAAACTGAGTATAGCATTTGTCCATAATTTCCAATTTCAATAATTACTTATAGAAAATAAACAGAATTATCTGCAGTATTTTAATACATTTGAAATATTTTAATACTTATGGAAAAATCTAAATGCCACAATAGATTAATACTTATTGACATATGAAGGTATTTGGGATTGCCAAGGAAAAAGGCAAGCTAAAAAGAGTTTAAAATTGTATATGCTGCAAGATAAGATATGAAGTTATATATGCTATATGACAAAAAGTGTGGCAGGAAAAAAAAGACACACATCAAAACTGCTAATCAGTGCTTACAAAAGGCATTCAGAGTTTTCTCTTCTTAATTATTCAGTATTTTCCAAATTTTCTGATTTGAGCAAACATTACTTCAGTAATTAAGGATAAACATTATTTTGATTGAATAATTTAGATAGAGGTTAAGATCTGTTTAAAGAAAGAAATGAAACATTTTAAACATAATGGTATTTTTCAAAGGAACATTTTTTCCCTATGAAACTTCAGAGGGTTGACTGACTCTGATAATATGGAAAAATAAATAAATAAGAAAATGCATTTGTGAAACAAAAATCTGTATTTTGTTAAGTGTCATTTAGGGCTTCTGCAACATCCCATATAGTAATTTACCAACTGCTGCATTGTGACCTAAAATAATTAAGGAAACTATTGCTTTTGTATTTGATGTGATTCTGTAAGATGTCTGAAAAACTGAATGAATACGTTCATTTTGAATTTGATGCTTGGGTTGTAAAGACTGTTAAAAAAAGGGCTAACTCACTGGAAGTGTCTCAATCAAAATTATGCTTCCTCTGAATTTTGTAGGAGAAATGCAAATGTTTATTATAACGCTTTCTGAAAAGTTGTTAATTAGCTTTTGAAAAGTAATTACGATTTCGAACAATATTCAACATTTTTCTACTACCCATATTAGGACTGAAGATTTCTTCATTTGTTGTTGATCTTACTGTTCTTAAAAATTCCAACCACATGGAGGCTGAATGAAAGCTCTGAGATAGGCGAAGTGTTGTTTGGTTCAAAGATGTATCCGGAGTGCCTAGAACAGTAACTTGCCGGTAGAAGGGTTAAATAAATGTTGAATGAATGAAGTAGTCTCAGGCATGTAGAGATTAGTATGTGCTAAGTTCTCTCTCTGTCAGCATACTTCCTGCACTGTTTTACTTTAGTTTTCAGTTTTATGTTTGCTCCAAATCTAATTTACCTTCTCTAATGTTACTGAGAAGTCTTGATAAGAAAATAAGTTAACAATAATGCTACATGATTGTTGTTTAAAAGTTCTAAGCCACTGAAGAACCTGGCAGATGGTCTGTATTGACAAAATTGGGTGAGATATTTTACATTTTAAGTGCTAGTGAACACAATTTGAATAGAATTTTTATATAATGTCTTGTTAAATATTTTTACAAGTGCTCAGTACTTGGGTAATCATATTAGTTTTCACTGGGAAAGTACACAAATAAGTTAGGGAAATACATTTTTTAAAATGTTTCATTCTTCCTTAATTTAATTCTTATTTACAGCTCTAAACTGACACATGGACCAGCCTCTTATCTTTAAATAAAAATCTTTAGCATTAAGAAAAAACTTCTTTGAAAAGTCAGTCTGAACCATTTAACTGCTGTTAACTCTCAGTATGCAGGACTTGCACATACCTGGGAGAATTGTGAATTTCATTGTACTTATTTTCCTTTGCAGGGTATATGATAACATCCTAACGTATTTTCTACTGAAAACTAACTTCAAATAAAATAAGAGGAATTTTCTGTCTGAATATATAATGCATGAATGACTTTTTAAAAGAGATATATATATAAATAATAGATCAGCTCTCAGATATTGCTGCCATGTATTATTAATTAAAAATAAAGATCAGATCTACATTGAAAAATACATCATGGTATCTCGCTGTAATGTGTCTTAACAGTGGGGATTAAATTTTATGAGCAATGAAGTGGTCTTTTATCACATTCATGATGGCTCAAGGCCTTTGATTATTCCATTCCTCTTCAGTATTACACATACTTCAGACTGGTCTCAAAACTTACTTTTTTCTGGTAATATTAAACTCACTCTTTCTGGTAACACTCCTGGAATAAATCTCACCCAAATTTTGCCACTACATGCTCACTAATACAGTAACCTAGTTCCATTATATTTCTGGACATAGGCAATGTTTATACTATGATTATTGTTGCCTCCATTACCCCGAGTCTAATAGTGTGTGATGCTCCCTTGACGTCTTCAGCCTAAGCAGGAATAAACTATTATATCTGGCACATCTGAAAAATTCTGGTATATTCTAAGTAGCTCTATAAACTCTAAGGGGTTACCAAAGGAAAATAAGCAAAACCAATAGAAGTCAGACTTACAAAGCGCTGATTGTAATACCAACAAGTTTTAATCAGCCTCCAAGACTCACATGCCTTCTCTTATTCTAGTAAACTCTGACAAGCTCTCTAGCCCCAACCTCGTGGTAGGACTTCACAAGACTGAATCTATCTTGTTCACGGTTAGTTGTATCTTCAGTTGTTATTGTCTATTTCTTTTTGATGTCTCATGATGTTGGGCTTAAATTCTGGAGACTGACTTAAAACAATTTATTGCTGCACATTTTAATTGACTGCAATTGCCCGTTTGACATATGGTATGCAAATTATTCTGGAAAGAAAAACCTGACAATAATCTTACGTCTTATTTGATTACCAAATTAATGAGAAAAGAAATAATGTTTGGCTTCAGATCAAGATTAATATTTGATATTACACAAAAAATTGGATTGCCAGATCAGACTTTACATGGATCAGAGATCCTACTCAGTGTCTATACATCCACACTAGGCTCTTTTCGTGCCTCCCTTATCCCCTCATCATATAACATAAGATGTATTAATGGTAGTTAACTTTATATCACGGTACTGAGTTACAAGATACAGAGAAGAAAGAATATCATCCAAGGACTTTACATTCTTTTCTGGGGAAAAAGTATGTTTTGATTGTATGCAGGATAGTTGTATCATGTTAGGCAGGAATATGATTTTGTTACTCTACATTTGGAGATTTTATTGGTTTAAGGATATATGTATGAGTGCCAAGCTGACAAGAGGTGGGCTTTGGTAGTACTATATGTTAACTTAGGTAGGCTATATAGCACCCAGCTATTTAATCAAATACTAATATAGATATTGCTGTGAACGTATTCTGTAGATGTGGTCATCTACGATCAGTTGACTTTTTTTTAAATTATGCTTTTTTAAAAGATTTTATTTTTATTTATTTGAGAGAGAGCAAGAGCAAGAGATATTACAGAGGGAGAAGGAGAGAGAGAAGCACACTCCCCGCTAAGCAGGGAGCCCGACAGGGGGCTTGATCCCAGGACCCTGAGATTATGACCTGAGCCAAAGGCAGATGCTTAACTAAGTCACCCAGGCACACCTCAGTTGACTTTATGGAAATTACCCTCAACAATGCGGATGGGCCTCATCCTATTAGCTCACAGTCTACTCTACAGGCAAAAACAGGTTTCCCAGAGAAAATATTCTGCCTCAAGACTACAGCATCAACCTCTACTCAAGAGCTTTAACGGTGGGCCTGCCCTACAGATTCCAGAGTTGCCAGCTCCCATAATTGTATGAGCCAAGTTCTTGCAATAAATCGATTTCCCTCTGCATCTGTCTCTGTCTCTCTCTGCATACACACATATACACATGTGAAATGTACTGAAAACCATAGTTAGTGGTCACAGCACACCTTGCCATTAAAAATGCAAGCCTACTGCCTACAGGAAGATCTAGAAAAGTGTTATCCTTGAGCTGTTGTGAACTGTAGGTTCACTTAGGAGCCCATTTGCATCCATACATGAGCAGGGCCACAGACACTCTAAAAACATGGGTTTCCTTTGCCAGAATGTTTCAGAGAATCTCTCCTTGTACAAATTAGTGTTTGTTACTTGCTCCAATTCTCTCATCTCAGTTGCAAACTCTGCTCTTCATTTCTCTTCTTGACTCTTTGCCAATCTTGGACATGGATTTTTGCTTCAATTCTCTTTAATTCCACATCATGTAGGGACAGAGAAATCCCATTATTTCTTAGAATTCATGAAATAAGGTAGGTGTTCCTCCTTCATGGAGGCTTCTCTTTGAAGGGTCCAGAAAATATCCCTTTCCCCCACAAGTCAGTGTCTTCTTCCTATGTCCTTTAGCAAACAACAACATTCAAAATATAATACAATAAGACAATGAATAATATTGTAATTTAAAAAAAATTTACATTAAGCATATTAAGTTATATATTTCTTAATTTTGAAAATTTTGAAACAGTCAATTAAGTATGTACTTGAAATAATGACTAAAATGGAATACCTGACTAGACTAAAAACTGTCTACAATCTCCTTTTGAGAATAAAATTAGAAATTAATTACATGAATTGCATTGTATTTTAATGGTGCAGATATGCAAGCAAATTGTGATACAGTAGCAGACAACCAATAACGAAGATCTACACCTAGTGATTTTAGAGCTTAATGGAGACTCCACTTCAGCATAACAGGGGATACTTCAGTGAGACCTTGAAAGCTGATCAGGATTTTTCTAGGCAGGGATAGTGGCAAGAACATTGCAGACAGAGGGAATGCCATGTTTGGAGGTATATGCTCAGCAGGTGATTGGTCAGAGTAAGATGATGTGTGTGGAACAGAACATTAAGTTTAGAATTGGATTGTAAGGAAGTCAATTGCTACAAAAATTTAGACTTTATCCTGCAGCTAAGATGAAATCATGGAAATTTTAAATGCAAGAATGTGATATAATAAAATACGTGGTTTAAAAAGATAATATAAGGTTAGAAGAGGGCAATAACTAATAGGAAGTCATTGCAACAGTTAAGATAAAAGATGGTGAACCAGTATCCACCCAGTTCCCCAAACTAGAAACCCGAGTCATCCTCAACTTCTCCCTTCCTCTCATGGAAACAATCACCAAGTTCTGTCAAATGAACCCCTTAAACAGAAATAGAATTCATCCTTTCTTTTTCATCTCCACTACCACATTACTGAAATATGGTTAAAGTCAGGTTCATTATTTGTCTGAGAAACCTGAGTATGTTGGAAAACTGAGATGCTGACTAATTTTGAATCCCCCTTTCCCCCTGGATGGATCCTGGTGTTCTCTCAGGCCTGTAGGCTGAATCCAGGTTGATCTGAAGGCCCTAACCTGTGCTTCAGCAATAGTTGGGAAAGGAGTTGCAGTATGGCAAGAGATAACAATGAGAAAGGAAGGTGTTTGTAGAATCTTAATGGAATTGATGTGTGACTTTCTAAGCAGTCTTAGAGGCAGTGACAAATGGAACATGTGACTGCAGAGAGAAGGCTCAGGGGATATCTGGCAAGATAGGAACAAATTTTGAAAATAATAGGCTCCAAGCAGGTTATTAAGGTCCAGAATCATGCAAAAGGGGATAAGTTAGGAACCTGATCATCAGGCCCTAACATCAGGGATATTACTTGAGGGTGTGATCACAGAATTAAGGTAGGCACTCTACCCTATTAAAGTTGAATTGGAGGGTAAAGTCATGACAAGAAACAGTAAAATTGCCTGACACTGAATTACTAGATTATTGATAAAAGCACTTTAAATGCCCACGGATGAAGATCAGAGTTGTTATGAGCACTGAATGTTTAAACAAAAGATATAGGAAAAAAAGTAACAGAATTTCCCACACATAAGAAAACATGTTAATACGAGACCAATTTAAAGAACAGCATAGGTAGACTTTAGGAGAATAGATACTTACATTTCTAGAAAGCAAGGACAGATAAATGGAAAGTAATTTGCGGCCTTTGTCATATGACATGCATAAAAGGTCACCAAGGTTATATTGATTTAATGTTATCCTTTTAATAAATATAAATAATACTTTGACACTCTAAAAGATTTTCATTTATGATGCCTAATCCCTACTGTTAATTTTCCCCCATAAATTTTTATATTTTTTGACTATGTATTTGGCTACTATGGGGGTATTATTAGGAATCTGACCTTTCCAGTTGGGGAAGAAATGACAATAATTTCAACTGGCATCATAGTCATCCAAAGTCTCAAACAGTTTCATTTATCTAAATCAGACAATTCATTTTTCTGTTATAATTCTTTCAACTCTGCTTTCTCCCATTAAATCTTTTGCTTGCATTTCTCCAAAAATGTAATTATTAAGAACAAGTGAGCTCAGGGAATAATGAGAAGAAAAGCATCCAAGAAGGGACACTGGCAAGAAATATCCAGATCTGTACCTGTAAGTTCAATGATCAAAACAAAAGGAAAGTTTCAGAATTTAGGTGAACACAGAGACTATGGGCAGAACAATATAGAAAGATAGAAGCATCCATGTAGTAAATAACGTGAGGACCCAAAAGAAGAGGAGAAATCAAGGAGGAAAATCAGACTGCACAGAGACAGGAAACAGTAAGCAAAAGGAAGAGTAAATCCAAGCTGAGGTGACCAGGTATCAGAAGAAAGGCACTAAGTCTGAGTGGACAAAAGCAAAAAAATCATAGTGATAAGACTTTAGTGAAGGTCCTGTGCTTTCTCTGAGGACTTAACAACCCAGACTTTATACATAAGAGCTGACAAGTGGCTACACATGGCTGGAAAAGACAATAATATGATAAGGGAAAAAATCCTGAAAAAAATGGATGGATTTGGGCTTCATAACATTTAGTTTTTTCTGGAAAGAGGTCAGTAAAGAAGAGAGAGAAAGATGAGGCTAAGGCTCTTAAGAATCCAGAAATCTAAAATTTCCCAAATGATTAAAATTAGGTAGATATTATTTGCCTAGTTTTTCTGACACCTTGATTATCAGTTTTTTGTACATCTTTTTTGTTATCTAAGCTATCTGAAAATGTTATCTGACTGAACCTTGAAAAATGACTCTTAATGAAGGCATGCAGGATACAAAATTCCATTTTTTTTCCATTTTTTTCCCCAGTGACAATTTTTTGTTTGTTTCTTTCAGGTATAGAATTTAGTGATTCATCACTTACATAAAACACCTAGTGCTCATCACAACAAGTGCCCTCCTTAATACCCAGCACCCATCTAGCCCATCCCCTGCCCACCTCCTCTCCAGCAAATCTGTTTGTTCTCTATAGTTAAGAGTCTCTTACAGTTTGCTTCCCTCTCTCTCTTTTCCCCCCCCTTCCCCTATGTCCATCTGTTTTGTTCCTTAAATTCCACATATGACTGAAATCATACGGTATTTGTCTTTATCTGACTGACTTATTTTGCTTAGTGTAATACTCTCTAGTTCCATCCATGTTGTTCCCAATGGGAAGATTTCATTCTTTTTGATGGCTGAATAATATTCCATTGTGTATATATACCACATCTTCTTTATCCATTCATCAGTCAATGGACACTTGAGCTCTTTATACAATAATTTGGTTATTGTTGATAATGCTGCATCGGGGTGCATGTGCCCTCTCAAATCAGTATTTTTGTATCATTTGGGTAAATACCTAGTAGTTCAATTGCTGGGTCATAGGGTGGTTCTATTTCTAAATTTTTGCAGAAACTCCATACTGTTTTCCAGGGATGCAGGACTGATTCAGTACTTGCAAATCAATCAACATGATACACCACACTAATAAAAGAAAGGATAAGAATCATATGATCTTCTCAATAGATGCAGAAAAAGCATTTGATAAAATAAAGCATCCATTCTTGATAAAAACCCTCAACAAAGTAGGGATAGATGGAACATACCTCAACATCATAAAGGCCATATATGAAAGACCCACAGCTAATATCATCCTCAATGGGGAAAAACTGTTCCCTACAGTCAGGAACAAGACAAGGATATCCACTCTCACCATTACTATTTAACATAGTACTGTCAGTCTTGGCCTCAGCAATCAGACAACAAAAAGAAAAGGCATCCAAATTGGCAAGGAAAAAGTCAAACTTTCACTATTTGCAGATGACACGATACTCTATATAGAAAACCCAAAAAACTTCACCAAAAAATTGCTAGAACTAGTACACGAATTCAGCAAAGTTGCAGGATATAAAGTCAATGTACAGAAAACTGTTGTATTTCTATATACCAATAAGAAACAGCAGAAAAGAAATCAAGGAATCGATCCCATTTGTAATTGCACCAAAATTAATAAGATACCTAGGAATAAACCTAACTAAAGAGGTAAAAGATCTGTACTCTGAAAACTATAAAACACTTATGAAAGAAATTGAAGAGGACACAAAGAAATGAAAAAACATTCCATGCTCATGGATTGGAAGAAAAAACATTGTTAAAATGTCTATACTACCCAAAGCAATCTACACATTTAATTCAAGGCCTATCAAAATACCACCAGAGCTAGAACAAACAGTTCTAAAATTGAACCAAAATGGAAACATAAAAGACCCTGAATAGCCAAAGCAATCCTGAAAAAGAAAAAAAAAGTGGAGACACCATGATTCCAGGTTTCAAGCTGTATTACCGAGCTGTAATCATCAAGACAGTATGGTACTGGCACAAAAACAGACACATGGATCAATGGAATAGAATAGAAAACCCAGAAATGGACCCACAACTATATGGTCAAATAATCCTCAACAAAGCAAGAAAGAATATCCAATGGAAAAAAGACAGTATCTTCAACAAATGGTGTTGGGAAAATTGGACAGCCACATGTAGAAGGAAGAAACTGGACAACTTTCTTACACCATACACAAAAATGAATTCAAAATGGATGAAAGACCTAACTGTGATACAGGAATCCATCAGAATCCTAGAGGAGAACACAGGCAGCAACCTTTGTGACCTTGGCTGCAGACGTGTATTAGACACGTCACTGGAGGCAAGGGAAACAAAAGCAAAAATGAACTATTGGGACTTTTTCAAGATAAGAAGCTTCTGCACGGCAAAGGAAACAGTCACAAAACTAAAAGGCAATCAATGGAATGGTAGCAGATATTTGCAAATGTCATATCTGATAAAGGGTTAGTATCCAAAGTCTATAAAGAACTTTTCAAACTCAACATCCAAAAAACAAATAATGCAGTTAAGAAATGGGCAGAAGACATGAATAGACACTTACCCAAAGAAGATATCCAGATGGCTAATAGATACATGAAAAGATGCTCAACATCACTCATCTCAAGGGAAATACAAATCAAAACCATGAGGAGATATACCATCTCACACCTGTCAGAATGGCTAATAGTAACAACACAGAAAATAACAGATGTTGAGGAGGATGTGGAGAAAGGGGAACCCTCTTGCACTGAAAATTAAAATTTCTTATGCTCAACAAAACTTTGAATATAGAATATTTGATAAGGTCAGTTCAGTTTAAGATAAAGAATTATGGCTTTAAAAATCACCTTCATTTATTCTACTACTAAATTAATAATCTAGTTTTTTGGGGATACTCAATATATGTTCTAAAAGTAAAGTTGTTGATATACCTCTTTTAATTTGGCAATATGAACTATAAGTAATTGATAAACATAAATCATGATAGTCTGAAGTTTTCTGGAAAAGGAGCAGAAATAAGATATCTCAGTTACTCTCCAGAGCCAAACGGGGTGGAGGAACTAATTCCTTGTGAAGTTAGAATAATTACATCTTGGGAAATGTAAACATTGGCCCCCAAGTGTTGTCCTTGTCACATTCCCACAGCAGGAAGTACATGAGATTTCAAAATAAACAGGCTTCAGTGAATTGCCAGTTGTTACTTATTCTGCATAGTATACCAGATCAATATTATGTCTCTAACACCCACTTGGGAAATCAGATTATGATTTAAGAACAGGCAATGTAACACCATCTAATCTTTATTAAAGCCATCTCTTTAGCATTTGTATAACTTCTATTAAACAGCATTTCAGTATTTTAAATTATTATTTAGTGCTTTATATGATCTTGGGAACTTAAAAAGCCACATGCTATCTGTATTTTTGAAGAATTTAAAACCAGTACATAATTTCTGTCTCTAAATTGGTCTGTGTAAGACAGAGGTACACAGTCTCAGGGTAAAAATATGCTGCTGACTGTCCAAAGCTCTGCAAATAGGGAAAGTCAAAATTAAGATAATAAACTATTAATAGCTTTTGAAAAGGTATAATCATGGGCAAAAATGTTAGGTAATCTTTAATATGGGCAACATTTAAGATAATTTATTTGAGGAGCATAGAAAAGAACCAAGGTCTCCAGAGTGTCTTCTAAGAGCTAAACACTTTGTATATATTGTCATTTGGTCCTTCTAATGGCCTAGGATATAGACATTGTTAATGAAATTAATAGGCAGAGAAGTTCAGGTTCAAAGATACTACCTCATTCAAGATTATTTAGATAGAAAGTAATAAAGCCGGACCTTAAGCCAATGTGGTTCTCATCACATTATTACTTCTCACTAAAGAAAAAATGTCACTTCTAAGATGAGGTGCTCTTAGCTAATATATTTGAGAAAGGGGATTAGGTAGTCTTTGTCAATTACTTCTAACATTTTCTTAGATATCGGATTAATTCTATGCTTATTTCCATTATAACATTTACCCCATTTTGTGTTATTTTGTCTATCTCTCATTTGTTACCTTCACAAGATCGAGTGTTCTTTGAATGCAGAGATGGTGTCTAAAATCTCTCTAACCATAAGATACTACACATTCATTCATTCATTCACAACATTTACAGAGAACCTACTATATGTCAGGAATTACATCAGCACACAGTCTTTAGGAGAAAGCAAGAAATTACTTCCCTATGGGGCAGTATACAGGAAGTACTCTCATTATATTTCAGGAGGAATGCATCCTCAAAGTGAAATTACTCTCGCATCTATTTATTGGATTTCTAAGAGCCTCATTTCAAGAAAGGCAATGATGAAGATGCATTTAAAACAAACACCAAAAACTGGCATCAGAAGACCTAGTATCTAGTTATGATTTTGCCACTTGTACCTTGAACACATCAATTAATACCTTCAAACCTTTTTTGTCTCCTGTAAGTCGAAGATGTTATTAGCAAAGCAAAGATTTTACCATTCCTAAAATATAAAGAACTCCTGTACCCAACCAGGAAAATAAATTCTGTCCTGAAGGGGGGCAATTCAAAGTTCTATCTAGCCAAATGTTCAGATTTCTTTACAACATTTACTGTTCTCCAGTCCGGACTGATAATGGAGGCGTATGGGGGAGATAAACACAATGAAGATTCCCAAGGGAAGAGTGAATCACACACAAGTCATATTCCTATGGCAATGTGGGATTCCTGCTGAGCAATATAGTGAAAACCCCCTACTCTACTTTAACGTGGTCATTTGTCAAGAGAGTTGAGATGGAAACTCTACCATCTGCATTTAAAGGCTTTCAAGGTCACTTGGTTATTGACACCACTGGCTGCCAAAGGGAAGAGAGATCGTGGAGGAGGACTTATGGCAAAGTTTCATGGGCCAGACCTAGAGGCTGTATGCATTACTTTCACTGACATCACAGAGGCTAGAACTCAGTTACATGGCCATAACTAACTGCAATGAAGCCTGGGAATTTTGGCCTAGCTGTGTGTGGAAGAGAAAAGGAAAAAAAAGATTCTGGTGTTAAGTAGCATCTCTGCTACAATAACCATTAGAGATAAACCAAAAGACAAAACAGTGGTGTCTAATTTCCTCGTGTTTTATTCCTTTTTTTTGTTTGTTTTTTTGTTTTGAGCTCACAGTTATTTGTTCTTTATTGGAAATCCCTAGAGCTGAAATCGGAGCTACCTCCTCCAAGATGATTTGACTTTGCTCTTAGTGACTGCTTTCCTGGACTACTTTTCTTTCCAGGCAGATCCCAGCTCAGTGAGAGTCTCAGGTAAGTTCCTTACCTTGCTATCTTTTGTGCTTAACCTGATACCCACGTTTGCTCTCATTGTTCTTTCTGCCTCTTCTGTTTGTTCGTTGGTCAGAAATCACACCACTGGTTTCAGCTCACAGGAATATTTTGGAGGTGAGCCTAGAGATTGCCTTTTCTTGTAATCTGAACAATGCTCTATGAATTATATTTTATTCAGGATGCAGTGGTTTTATAGTGGGAGGGACTTACAGCTAAAGTAATCCACCATACATCTGGAAGCATAGCACCAAGGGAAAAATTTTGTTTTAACCTCCATATTTAAAGATTCTTTTTGACCTACTACCTCTTTACCTTCTCAAATAATTTTGAAATTTTTTCTCAGATGATAAAAACACAGAGCATACCTTCAGCTTTTGAAGACATACTATAATTTCTATAGTATATGTGCTTAAATCCATTTTTGTAAAACAGTATTTGATAAGGAAATTTTATACAATGAACTCAAATTTAAAACTGGTGTCAACAAAATATTAAGCTCATTGGTTATCACTGTACTACTTCCAGAAATTCCTGATGATGTATGTTTCAAAGTCTTTTTAAAATAAACCATTTAGAGTTCCACATGTTTTCTGCATGTTATATTTTTCTTAGTTTACAAATGTTTCAAAAATTTTCTAGCCTACTCAAGATGGAAGAGTACATTGTATATGATATTGACAGTACTAAAACTGTTCCAAGATTTTTTTCACTTATCACCAAAATTTAATGGTTTTCAAGCTGTGTCATGGAGATCATAGTGTCCTAACAAGGGTATTAATAAGTCCAATAGTAAAATAGTTCTATGGTCAAATAAATCTGACTGTCTTTTAGAGATTAACAATGTGTACTAGCATACTGAAATCTCAGTATATTTCTATATTCTGTTTTAAATATATTTCTATATTCTTAGTGAAAATATCCACCTTGAAATCCTTTTGGAGAGAATTTGGCATAATCTCATGACTCATAAAATTTTAGGAATTTAGTGAAAAACTATCTCATGGACTTTTTTACCACAATATAAAAATAATAGTGTTTAATAAGAAGACAATCATAATTGAGCATGGCTACAATATCAAACAACTGAAGCAGAAAAATAAAATTGTTTCTCAAACATCGATATAAAGCTGGATAGGTGTCAACATGAGCCAACAAAAATTTGCAATCTGGAGAAGAACATGGCAACCACCTAAAATGCCTCCAGATGTTGTCAAATGTCCCCTGGGGTGAAATCTCTCACAGTTAAGAACAAATCAGGATTGGTTGGTTCCTTTTACCAATCACTAAAGAGGTAAATCAGTTATCTAAACATTATTCTGATTTTGTGTTTACTAGGCCATCTACCGAGGCACTATTGAAGAGTGGGTAACACCAGATTACCTCAACTCACAACCCAACAGTACCGGCTATGAGCTATATGGCCATAGTCAACTTTCCTGACTTCTCTGTTTCAGCTTCCTTATTTCTAAGACAGGGAGAAATGATAGTATCTACTTTACAGGATTGTTGAGAAGATCCGATGACAGCTTTTATAAAGCATATTAATCATTGCCTGGCACATAATGTTTTATTAATAATTTTAATTAATTACTTATTATTATTATTAATTCACTTATACTCTCTAAATGATCAGGGACTCCACCAAGTCTACTCAATGATTGTGTTTCTTTTTTATTAATTAATACATTGACATTCAGCTTTCTACTTGAGTCTTCTGTAATTCTGATAGATATAAGCCAGAAGCCCTGAATTTAGTGAACTGTTTGACACTTGCATCATTGAGTTCTCCAAGCTAAGAGAAAACTCTGTATTGCCACAAACTAATTAAAGAAATTATATCAAAGGGATGTCTCTGGGTAGCCATTCTATCAAACTTCCCTAATGACAACTCTGTCTCACTACCTGCCTTCTTTCATTTTCAACAAGTTGTTGCTTAATTAAATATGTTGTACTAATTACAATAAAAATATCCCATTGCCCTCCCCTCCCGTGTAATTACGAGGGCATGTGCATGCCAATTCACCTTCTTTGTGAAATGAGACCGTGGAGTTAAAGTTCCCTTAGAGCACTAATCAACCATAAATGTAAATATTCACTAGTGATTTTCTAAACAGGTTAACTAGTCTTCTATAGAGAACAGGGGGGCTTTGGGAATTGGGAAATGACAAAGGTTGGTTTTGACTGGGTGGAAAATAAGTCTGCATGAGGCTTTACAAGGGAAACACTGGAACACACAGCATTAGGAACATGAGGAGACTGTCCTACAGATACAGTTGTGATTCACAACTTTGCACAGGGCTACCTCTGTTCCTAGACATCCCTCCTTAGCTGTCTCATAACCAGGCAGGGTAGAGAAAGAGAAGAGCCCGCGTTACTGACATCACACCTTACTGACTGTTGGAATTTGAAGAAATCACTCTTCCTGAGCGACAGGTGAGAGCTAAGCTTTCCTTTTCCAAAGGAGTGTGTTATGTCTGAGTCACCTTCTGAAAAGACAGCTCAGTTTTACCGACAATGCGGCATTGATGCTCCTCCCTCCAGCCTGTGAACAGTGCCTGGACTTTGATAGCCCAGGCACTCTGCAGAGGTTCAGAACAAGAAGAGAGGGTGGGGTTGATACAGTTCCATTCCATTGTTGTTCTGCCACCACTCAACACACTCCCACCCCATATGCTCTGATGCCTACAGCCCAGATTCTGTCACTTCACCCACAGCCCCGGTTACTTGGCTGCAATGTACTCTTAATACCAAGCTGCCTCCAAACTCTTCATGGAACAAGGCAGCAAGTAAATGAACAACACTATTTGTGAAGAGAAATTTTCCTATGCAACTGTGATGCATTCTTTCTTTGAGTAACAAGAATTATGTGGGGTGACTCTAGCCTTGGGGGACGAAGGACATTTAAAAATGTGAATAAGATATACAGAAATTGTTAGAAATGCTGATTAAATCTGGCCACTGTTTAAGCTGGGTGAAGTTAGCTTTAAGAATATCTATCTTCAGGGCGTCTGGGTGGCTCAGTAATTAACCGTCTTCCTTCAGCTCAGGTCATGATCCCAGTGTCCTGGGATAGAGCCCCGCATCAGGCTCCCAGCTCTGCAGGAAGCCTGCTTCTCCCTCTCCCAAACCCCCTGCTTGTGTTCCTGCTCTCGCTAGCTCTGTCTGTCAAATAAATAAATAAAATCTTAAAAAAAAAAAAGAATATCTATCTTCTACATATACCCCTCCTTCAGCAAAGTACGGAAACAATATGAACCTGTTCTGATGGGTATTCTAAAAACCAATTTTAGTTCTTGGACTGGCAGGCCTTGTTTGATCTGGGATTAAAGGGGCACTTAAATGATTTGATCTTTTCAATTTTTAACTATACATATCTCTTAACTTGGTTCCTACAAGCTACTTTAAAATAAACACTTGGCTTTACATTTCTGAAATTCAATGTTATACTCATTTGTTGAGAAATTTACAATCTAAGTGGGAGGTATAAATTTCCACGGATGCCTACCACTTTATAAATTCAATGTATTCATTATTACTGTTAGTCTGTATATATGGAAATCTTTCCCCCCCTCTAGATTCTGAAGGCACCACAAAAAGAGCTGCAGTGTCAGGGAGGACTTACTCTCAAATACCTTTAATATTTAGTTATGCTCTCCTGCATTTAAAACATATTTAGTCATGAAAGAAAGTAATGTAGTCTACCTTGCTCTCAAATGGAAAAGAGATTGTTTTATAAATCCTTAGCACATTTCTGGCACATAGTATATGCTCAATGAATGTCTGATCAATAATTCATTGAACACCTGAAGTTTCTTCCTTATTAAATTCTTCTTCATTTTATTTAGAAAGAAAAACCATGATTCCGACCTCTGACAAGCTAAGTTCAGAACAAAGTAGTAACCCCAAATAGAAAAATCTTAGTAATCAACAAATAAATAAAATGGATTATAAGTTATTTATATTAAAATTATTATTTATTATCATAAATAAAATTTGCTTTATAATTATGAAAGAGTCACTTTTGGCTGCCTAATAATGTCAGTTCTCTCAATACCGTTTCTCTATGATGGAGCCCCTGAACTCTCTATATAATTTGGCTATGGAAAATAAGTTACAACTTTTATGTCCTGAAAACACAGTTGAATCAGTGGCTTACTTTTCACTAGGGGTGACTCCTATCTGGGTCACTGAGGATGCCAGGGCAGCAGCTGCAGGATCACGATTGGGGAGGTATGTCTGAAGTGTAGCAAGGTTAGGAAGTATGGCAGTGGAGTTATGACTTTTGTCTAATACTACATACAACTCTGATTAACTGATGCTGACCTTAACCTCAAGTAAGACTAAAAAAGTCCTAAAATTGATCATAACCCATAAAAAGCCCATATGCATTGATAAACTCTTGCAGAGAGAGAAATCCAAGTTTTAATGTCAAACATATCTTGGCAAGATCCAAATACTTCTAGTTTGGGATTTAAAAAAACTGTCCCTAATATTTTGCTGTCACTAATTTTAAAGAAAAACTTTTTTAAAAATTTGATAATAATCTCCCTTTCTCATCTTTGTTCAAAATTATCATTCTTTCCTGAATAAAATGCTTTCATTTAATATTTATTATCAATGCTTTACAGATCCATGAATGTTTCAGTGTACCAGATTCAAAAATTTCATAAGTAAATAGTTCATGAGAATTTTCAAAAACTGTCCAGTATCTTGCTTTTTTCAGGCTCCACATTTCCAGTTTCCCTCCAGGAAGTACAAGACATAGAGTTAGTCTGTTATTTTATGTTATTTAGAATGCAGTTGTCTTCAAATAACAAAAGACCCAAGAAATACTTAAACATACAAACATAAACATAACAAGAAATCCACAGATAAGGCAATTGCAGGATTCATTAATGTAATGATGACCTTTCTGCTCTGCCATCTTGAAATCAATATCTAATTCCTTTATTGCAAAAAGGCTGCAGCAATCTGAGGTATCAGGCCCTTGCACAATAATTTCTCAAGACCAGAAGAAAAGATACATATTTTCCTTTAGTCCTTTTAAAAATTAAAGAATTCCCCCCACCACCACCACCCAAGCCTGTCAACAAATTTCTCTTTACATTTCACTGGGCAGAATTGCCTTCTAGTCACTTTCCTACCCTAAAGCATCATTGGAAAGGAGAAAAGGGTTTCTGTGGCATTGTTGTGATTGTTAGACCTAATCTAGATCCATCACCTCGAAGACTGGTCTTCATCCCAGCCTCCTCTCAAGGACACAGGCTTACAATAGATGAACAAAACTGGGATTCTGTGTGCAGACAAGACAGGGTCCAAAGGAAGGAGGGTTGAAGTTTTCTGTACAATGCAGGAGTTGGAAAATGAGAAGATACCCACCTGCACATATTTTACATCCAGTAGAGCACTGACCACAACAATTAAGATTCCACCATGGAAATGTGACCAATTTTGGCCTTAGAGTTAAGGATCTAAAGTTTGGACTGTTTGAATGAATTGAACATTATAAGCTTGTAAGAAACCTGTGTTTTATACTATTAACTCCCATGTCCCTATCACCTTTTAAAAAATCTGGCTTTCAAGGAGAGTTTTCCTGTTTCTCCAGCAGTTCAGTAAGAGATATATAATATCTCAGTTGAGTTCCAAATGTCACTAAAAATACCAGTCTCACTTTTCCGGTTTGAAAAGGTTTCTGTCATTTAAAACAAAAACATAAACAATAGCTTGAGTGTGATTCCATTTAAAACAAAAATCCGTAGTAGTTGCTTAAGGCTTTATGAATTTTAAGGTACATTATCATAACTTGCTCTATCTCCCAAAAGGGAAAAAGCAAAAACTTAGCTACAATTTTATCATGGGGAGACAGGTGTACAGTCAATTAATTAAGCAATAAAAACAGATTTGGAGTCATAGTAACACAGAGCATGAATCTGGTAAGTAAAATGGTAGAGTCTAGAGGCCATTGATATTGATAGGCTCAGCACCCCAAGCTCTAAACCAAGGCAATTTTGTAAATTCTTGTCTGCTTTCCACTGAGTTTCCCACACTATGCAACTGATACAGGAAAAAAAATGAATAAACAACCAAGAAAAGCTTTTTTTCCCTAGAACTGACTTAGAACCATTTTAAATACTGGAACCTTGTATGTTGATGTATGTTAACCTCCGCTTACTGTTCAGGCATGTATCTGCCTGACTGGACCCAGAGCACAACTGATTACAAATAATTATTAGTTATTAATGATCATGCAGATTCCAGTAAGAAATGTTTTTCTCAGTAAGAAGATTACATAGAAAAGGTCTTCAGAGCAATAAAAATCTCTCACAGGATAAAACAGGGTGTGTTCTGTTCTCTCTCTTTAAAATATTCTTCTTTAATTATCACTTTAAGATAATCCAAATATATACACATAAACCAGGAAAAATTTAAAAAGTATAAGTAGGCAATGATGTCCTATTACTACTAAATAGGAGCAGCTAGAATATTCACCAACTGAGCATGCTCGTTTATTATAGTTAGAACGAATACCTAGCAATCAATTATTCTAAAAGTAAAACTATTTTTGTGGGTATTCCTACAGATTCCCTGATCTGTAACTTATATAATACTTATTAAGTGCTATGCACAGATCATGCAGTTTCCATATGTTTACTCATTTTATTTTCACAAGTTTCCAAGGTTGGCACTATTACTCTATTTCTCAAATGAGGGACTGGGGTATAGAGGGTAATTCAATTGCCCAAGGTCAAAATGTTAGTAGGTGACAGCCAGGAAAATTCCGTAACCAAGTTTTCTCATTTAATTATCTTAATGTTTGTTTGTTTCACAAATAGTTTATCTTGGTGCATACTCCAAAGCACAGTTCAAATCTAGTGATACGAATGCTTTGTAGAAATTATTTTTTTCTGAGGTGAATGCATCGTAATAATGTTTTACCATATTATCAAACTAAAAATATTTTAGCAACTTTTGTTTTCAGAGTAGTCAGGACATTATAAAACTTCTGCCAATATAAAAATGAATATTTTAACAATTTATTGCTAAAGGGCACCTGGGTGGCTCAGTCGGTTAAGCATCTGCCTTCAGCTCAGACTGTGATCCCAGGATCCTGGGATCGAGCCCTGCAGGGAGTCTGCTTCTCCCTCTCCCTCTCCCCAGCCCCTCCCCCTTGCTTGTTCTCTCTGTCACCCTCTCTCAAATAAATAAATAAAATATTTTAAAAATTTATTGCTGGATAGGCAAAGAATAAATAGATGTATTCAGAGGCCACAATCAAGGTGAAGATTTCTGTTTCTGCTATGACAGAAATGTTGCACTGGACTGACTCTCTCACAGATAACAATTATAAACTCTGAAATTTATTATATATATACATATGTACATACATATGTAAATACTTTTCTTGTGTGGGTACATCAGTATGTGTGGTGTGGGGTAGCTAGAACAAAAGCAGAGGCCCATAGCTTTACCATCTCATGGAGTTTGAGAATGGGATTCGATGTTGCATTAGTTAATGGAAAGTGACAGAAAAAGGCCGGAAATGAATAAGGCACACTTCAGCAAAATCTTTGGTTGACACCTAAAATATGCTTAGGGGAGACAGAAAGAATCCAGGGATAATGGGGAAAAGCTTAAAAGACTGAAAGAACAGAGTAGAAATTTCTTCTGCTACTCTCTACAAGAGAGACACAGTTTGGAATTTTAAGATATTTATCTGCTAGAACAAAATACTCTTCAGAGAAAGATAACAAAATCCTGTGTCTGTATAGCATATCATCCTCAGTTTTAGAATGTGAGTTAAAAAATTTTCAGTAACAATGTGAATAAAATAGGAAAATAAGAGGTGTAATTAAAGTAAAAACAGTCATTAAAAAACAACCTATGGATTATCCGGGTGTTGGAATTAGCAGCCATTGTATGTTCAAGGAAATATTCTCATGATAAAAAGAACAAATGAGGAATATCAGCAAGAAATGGCAATTATAAAAAAGAACTAAATGAAAATCAGAGATCTAAAAAATACAACATTGAAATAAGAAATATAATGGGATGACTTATCGGCAGATTGAAGATGGCATAATAGATCATTAGACAAATGGTCAGTAGAAAATATCCAATCTAAAGAACTGAGAGAGGGTGCCTGGGTGGCTCAGTTGTTAAGCGTCTGCGTTTGGCTCAGGTCATAATCCCAGTGTCCTGGGATCGAGCCCCACATCGTGCTCCCTGCTCTGCGAGAAGCCTGCTTCTTCCTCTCCCACTCCCCCTGCTTGTGTTCCTGCTCTTGCTATCTCTCTCTGTCAAATGGAGAAATGAAATCTTAAAAACATAAAAGAACTGAGAGAAAGATAATGAAAGCAAACCTAACAGACTCTCAGTGCCATAGCCATACAGGTAATACTAAGTGGTCTTATACGTGTTTAATTGGAATCCCATCTATGGGGATCAATTTTTTAATTGTCATTTGAAGAGATAAGCCACACTTACTTGAAAATCACTTCTTAGAATACCACATGTATAACTTACCTTAAATAAAGGAATTGTCATTCTAGAATGGTGGGGAGACCTTTTGATAATAATACATAGAAAAGACAAAATAATCATCTCTCTTCTTTGCACCAGATATAATGGTCTTCCATGCATGTACAATATTGTTAAGCTGTCTACACGCTCTTAAAAGGATGATAATGCAGCCTCCAGGTTGATTATTTCATAAGGTTTATGAGAATGAACTGTCACTGACTCTTTGTATCAAATTAATGATGACAGACACAAACACCCGATGTTTGTGGGTATCTGTGTGTGTGTGTGTGTGTAGAAGTATAAATATAGAAATAGATATGGGTATAGATGTAGATGTAGATACAGAGTCAGAGGTGTGAGTGTACATGTACACACGTGTATACATACACATACATACACATAGATTCTTTAAACTAAAATGCTCTGGGGGCGCCTGGGTGGTTCAGGTGGCTAAGCGTCTGCCTTCAGCTCAGGTCATGATCTACAGTCCTGGGATCGAGTCCCGCATTGGGCTCCCTGCTCAGTGGGGAGTCTGCTTCTCCCTCTACCTCTCCCCCTTGCTTGTGTGCTCTCTCTCTCTCAAATGAATAAATAAAGTCTTTAAAAATAAATAAATAAAAGGAAAAAATAAACTACAATGCTATGCTGTATATCTCCAGCATGGTATTTGGCTCATGGTCAATACTCAAACATGTTAAATGAGCAGAACAAGCAACACAGAATAACGACTCATTTGTATTTTCCAAGGATTACAATCAAAACTCGCTGCTCTTTTTTTCTTTAAATTTCTTTGTGAGAGAAACAGTGTTCAAGATGACTTACGGGAGGTCACAAGCCCTTCACTCTTTCAGGTGTCCTAAAATATATCCCTATGTTAAGTTAGTTACCTAGGCTGTAATTGCTTCTTTTGCTCCTGTATTTCTCAGTACCCTTCAACAAATCAGCAAGACTAACAGTCTTGCCCTCTCCTTTCTAGCCACAGAAGTATGTTTACTGAGCTACTCCTTGGATAATGCAAGAAACCTATTTAGAAACAGTCTATAAGGCTGTTGTCACTACGTCTATTTTAAGGATATACCATTGAGGATGCTGTTTATTACTTCGAACAATGTACCCTTTTGAAGAGGCTCAGGAGAAATCTTTGCCAGCTTTTAGTACCATGAAAAGATATTCAGTACTGCATGGGCAAATGTGTTGTGTAACTAACAAGGTCTCCCTTTGCATGTGAGTTCCAGAAAGTTAGAGCTAAATTTGAGGCCTACATTTAAGTTATGTATAGTGCCTATAGTTTTCCTTGAAGTTTTATGTTGGCTTCTTTTTTTCTCCATTGTGGTTGTTTTTTTGTTTTGTTTTGTTTCTAATCTCTTACACTTCAGTTCCACAGTGTGCTGTCATCTCTTATGCATCACTATAAAGTATAATCTTGTTTTGGAAGAAAGTTGATAATAAATAAATATTCCCCTATTTTAATTAATATTGCTGATAGCCACCCAGTTTGTAGGATGAACAATATATACTATCTTATTTTATCCACTAAAATACTGCTGTAAGTTTAGGTATCATATATTTTATAATGAAGAAACTGAGTGTCAGACACGTTAAGTAACTTGCCTGTGGACCAGGAGTGTATCCTTGGTGAGCTGACTCTCAAAGTCCAGTGCTCTTGTCACTAAATCCACAGCTGTCTTTGGAATTAATTCAGATTCATTTTACCTTTGCATAATAAATCAGGCTTATTACAGGAATACTGTACTTATATTTGGAAGACCTCATAGATCACGGACAATTTAGCAATCATTTCTCTGGTACCTTAGGCACAATGATCACCCCCTTGTGCTTGACCAAGTAATATAGCTAAAATAATATTTAATCGACTTTTTAGTTTTCAATATGTGTTTATGCCTACTCTTCCATAGTTTCTTTACATTGCCTTGAAGGCAGTCAAGCAGGTGTCATCCCACCAGGTAGCCCCGATGTCAAAAGGAGGGTAACTATAAATATCCACATTTATATCTATATCCATGTAGATTATCCATATAATCTATATTGACTGTCTCTGTATCACTAGGCTACAAAGTAACAACTCATAAGGAACTTGCTAATGTAGTGAATTTGGAACTTAGCCACTCTTTTCATCACTGACCCTGTCATGTCTTTATTCATTTATGCCTATTCTGCTGATTAGAAGAAGAAAATAGGGACTATATCTAGTTTCATAAATGATGGCATTACTGAACACAATTCATATTTAACAAAAACAGCAGGTGGCCACCGTCTGTTATTATTTTAAATCAAATGATTTCATTTTGTACACTTGGTGATTTGCCCTTGTTATGTGTACTTTGGGTAGAATCTTTTATTATTAAATAAATTTGCCTATTAAATCTTTATAAATAATGTTAAACATAAAAATGAACTTTATCTTTAAACAATCTCTTCAAAATCTGGACATTTTAAATTAGACATATTGCTTTTTGTTCATGTAAGCCCATCAAGTCTGAAGGGAGAATTTATGTCAAATTAAACTAAGGAACAGTCAATTAGGTATTTTAAAGACTCCATTCAAGTGCTAAAATAGGTTCTGAAGGAAGTTCCAAAAGAAGAACTCCAAAAATGCTTTGAGCTGTAGCAGCATCTCAGGAATAAATTTTTAATTTCCTTTGCCTTTAATAGACATAGTACTCATTGAACTGTATCAGTTATGTATGTTGAATCATACTGTTTCATTTTTGTGTCCTAATTTTCTAAAGCCTATTAGATAGTAAGCTGCTGTACAGCAAAGACTGTGTCATTGTGTACTTTATTCTCTGTGTCTGACACACAGTAGGCATTCATGGAACGTTTATATGCTGAGTAAATGAATGAATGCCCAAACTTCTCCTTTTCAAAGTACACTTTTTTGGGGGACTTTTTTTTTAAGAGCTGTTTTAAGTTCATAGCAAAATTAAGAGGAAGGCACAGAGATTTCCCATAATCACCTGCCCCCATACATGCATAGCCTCCCCCATTATCAACATCCTCCATGAGAGGGGAACATTTGTTACAATTGATGAATGTATATTGACACATCATAATCACCCCAAGTCCATAGTTAACATTAGGGTTCAATTTGGGTATCGTACATTCTGTGGGTTTGGACAGATGTAAAATGACATGTACCTGTCATTATGGTATCATACAGAGCATTCTCCTGCTGCAAAAATCCTTTGTGATTTGCCTCTTTATCCCTCCCACAACTTCTGGCAATCACTGATCTTTCTACAGTCTCTATAGTTTTGCCTTTTCTGGAATGTCACATAGTTAGAATCATATAGCATGTGTAGTCTTTTCAGATCAACTTCCTTCACTTATTAGTATGCATTTAAATCTCCTCCAGGTCTTTTCCTGACTTAACAGATCATTTCTTGTCAGTAATGAATAATAGTCCATTGTCTGGTTGTACCACAGTTTATTTATCCATTTACCTACGGAAGGACAATTTAGTTGCTTCTAAGTTTTGGCAATTAGGAGTAAAGCTCCTATAAACAGCCATGTGTTAAGTTTTTGTGTGGATATGTTTTCAACTCCTTTGGGTAAATGCCAAGAAAATGCAATTGCTGGATCATCCGGTAAGGGTATATTTAGTTTTGTAAGAATCTGCCAAACCATCTTCCAAAGTGGCTGTACTATTTTGCATTCCCACCAACAATGAGAGTTCCTGTTGCTCCACATCCTCTCCAGCATTTGGTGTTATAAGTGTTTGGGATTTTGGCCAGTCTAATAGGTGTGTAGTGGATCTCATTGCTGTTTTAATTTGTATTTCCCTAATGACATATGATGTGTGGCATTTTTTCATATGCTTATTTGCCACCTGTATATCTTCTTTGGTGAGGTGTCTGTGTGAGTCTTTTGCCTCCTTTTTGACTGGGTTGTTTGTTTTCTTATTGTTGAGTTTTAAGTGTTCTTAGCACATTTGGACAATTGTCCTTTATCAGATGTGTGTATTGCAAATAATTTTTCCCAGCCTGTGGCTCATCTCCTCATTCTCTTGACATTGTCTTTTGCTGAGCAAAACTTTTTAATTTTAATTAAGTCCAGCTTATCAATTATTTTGTTCATGGATCATGCCTTGATGTGTGTATCCAAGAAGTAATTTTCATACCTAAAGTCCCCTAGATTTTCTCCTATGATATCACCTAGGAGTTTTATAGTTTTATATTTTACATTTAGGTCTGTGATCCATTTGGAGCGAATTTTCATGAAGGGTGTCAGGTCTACGTCCAGATTCATTTGTTCACTTATGAATGTCCAGTTGTTCCAGCACATTTGTTAACACCTTATACTGTTTTAAAAACTAAATCCTTGCACCATATAAAATTAAATTCCAGAGAATTTAATTGAAAATATAAATTAAAAATAAAACTAAAATTTTTTAAAATAATTTGTGAGTAGAGGTGACCTTCCTAAACAAAACAAGGATATCCAGCTGCCATAAATATTAGGGAAAAAATAGATTTGATTGTCAATCACATGAAAGTACCTGTAAATAACACAAAGAATGTTACAAAGCAATGGAAAATCTATGGTAATTTTATTTTACAAAAGATGGAAAAGTGTTGATATTTGTACTTTACAGTGTGCTTCTACAAACTAATAAGAAAAAAAAAGAAAGAAAGAAAGGGGCACTCCCTGAAGAAGAAACCAGAGATTCAAGAAGGAGGAGGAGGAAAGAAAACAGTAGGAGCAGAAAACAAGAAAATACGGTCTGCCAGGGCGGTAATCAGAAAAATGCAAATATCAGTAAGAATGAGACATCTTCCACTTATCAGACTGGCAAGTGATAGAAAGTTCTAAAACATCAAGTTCTGGCAAGGTGGTAGGCCCACTAATAAAGGATTTGTGAAAATGCAAATTGATACAATCTTTTGAAATGTAATTTAAATTAACATTTAATTAACATTGAAAATTCATGTATCTCTGACTAAGCAGTTTTGCCTTTATAATCTGACCTCACCAGTTGTAGATCCATGCCCAAGGGTGTTTATCCAGTTTATTTTGTTCATCTGTGGGAGAACAATAAAATAAATTATGCCACAAATGCAATATTGAAATGCTGTGGAGTCATTAAAAAGAATCAAGTAGGCATGTAAGCGCTAAGCTAGACAGATGATCATAATAGATAAGCAAATCAACAAGGAAAAGAGCAAAGCTGTAGGTTTCCATTTTCATGAATATATTTATATATTAGAGTATATACAATGCATTGGCATATATTTATGCAAATATGGAGAAAATAGAACATTACACCCAAAACCCTTATAGTAATATAGTAAGATGGAGAAAATAGAATGTTACACCCAAAACCCTATAGTAATTACAGTCATTAAAAATAATTGAATAGATATGTTGGTGCTAAGCTAGACAGATGATCATAATAGATAAGCAACTCAACAAGGCAAAGAGCAAAGTTGTAGGTTTTCATTTTCATAAATATATTTATATATTAGAGTATATAGAATGCATTGGCATATATATTTATGCAAATACTGAGAAAATAGAACATTACACCCGAAGCCCTTATAGCAATTATCTACTAGTCATTGACTAGCACTTGATAGTGGGGACGGAGGAGGTTTTTGGCCTTTTATTTCTTAATTTGTTAAAATACTGTAGGATTAAGGGTGGTTTTCCCATTATGTTTGCGGAGAGATACCACTAATTTTCAAATATAAAAATTTTCTGAAAAGAAAGTACAAAGAGTTTTTGAGATAGGCATTTGGATAAAAATGTAACATCTAGTGGAAAAGAGAAAATGGCAGGTTTAGAAGTAGTGGCGATAACAGTAAGTGCTGCATGGGTCCAAAATCTATCATCCAGAATCCTCTGGGCCAGATATCTTTTAGAACTCAGACTTTTTCAGATTTTATAAAGGTATGGGGCACATGGGTGGCTCAGTCAGTTAAGTGTCTGACTCTTGATTTTGCCTCAGGTCATGATCTCAGGGTTCTGAAATTGAGTGCGAAGGAGCTCCATGCTCAGCAGGGAGTCTGCTTAAGATTCTCTCTCCCTCTGCCTCCCACCCCGCTCTCTCTAAAAAAAAATAAAATTAAATAAATTAAATAAAGGTAATAGGGAGTGTTTACCTATTAGGAAGGGGAACAAAGGTAGTGTGAGGTGGGGAGGGAACAGGAAAGGACAGGAGGAACAAACAGTGAAGAAAGCAAAGTGGAGTGAATGTGGAGGAGGAGACGGGGGATTTGACACAAAGAAGAGCCCTTGTGTGTGATGCCACCAGCATTCTTTGGAAGTAAACTGTGGCCCTGAACTGTGAAACAGTTCTCATAAACGTTGAATAATCTGGTAGAACCTTGCAGTGTGAACCAGAAATACCAGCAACTGCAGTTAGGCACAACCACTAGAATGTCTGTAGTGATGGACACATGCAATTATCAGAAACTAAGGTGGTAGCGCTGCAAGTTGAGAGAAAATTGTGAATTTGCAGACTTTCATCATATGCTTCAGGACATTACTGTATTAAAGTGATATTGCCATGTTCCATAACAATTCTGATTTATGATGAAGCTAATAATATTTTCTGGTCTTGCAATGGCTTTATCTCAAAATTACATAGCAGTTTCTCATCTTTATTTAGCCTCTCAGCTAAGGACAGCTTGGCAGAAATTTGCCCAGGAGGCTCCTGTGCAACCCACTCACACCTACGCATCCCAGCGAATGCCACTCACAGATGGCCGATTTCCCCCACAAATGTGATTATGTCAATCATCAGTGAATTAAGCCCAGAGATTTTTCTTATGAAACCTTTGTCCTGAAGTGACTTGTTCAAGAACACACTGTAAGTGTGAGATCTGTTGACTGAAACTTTTGCTCTTGGCTTGGCAGAACCCTTCCACCAAATAAGGACAACATATTTTTTATTCTAAATAAGAATATGAACAAAGGGAAAAGCGCTCTAACATAACTCACTGAGTTCCAGAAGTGTTCCATTTTTGGCTTCTATTCCCTTTTTTAATAGGGAATTTACTTTGGCTTGGCATATCATCTTACTGTTTAGGAGGTCTCCTTTGAGTCAACAATAGATAAGTAAGTCGATTCTATGAGGCTATTATTCACTGAGAAGCCACTGGCCAAAGACCTAGAAGATTACTACATATGGAGACAGGTACTAACTGTACATTAGTGAAACTGAGCATGACTTAGGAGTTACACATATAAATCCTACACAAATCAAGACAAGAGAGAAAAGAAACAACTGTCACTTCATTAAAATGGGTCCCAACTCAGCTTTGGGCTTTGGATTGCTTTGAAAGGTGACTTGGTATCTAACAGTGTCTTAGAACAGGATTACAGACTGATTAAACAGTTCAAATGGAGGAAGTGGCAACACAGACAACACTTCATCTATTACTCATTTTTATAGTCAAAGTATTTCCAGATTCCTAGAACATTCTGTGTTTTTTTTCTGCATTGAAGAAAAACTGAAAAACCTTCACAAGAGCACAGTTACAACTAAAGTTTGCATTCAACCCTAGTATAATTTTGTTAGTTTAAACCAGTATTTAAGAACCTGGTATTACAGTTTGGTATTTTTCTTTCACTTCAAGTTTTTAAATAAACCAATGTATTGCCGTAAATAAGAGATGACTAGACAAAAGCCATTATGCTTTAGATGTACCTTGAGACAACTCTCATCATTCAGACTCCTGCCTTTTTAGTTCCACAGGGGGTCTTATAAACCTATTCCTACTTGACATGCTTGCTTTCAAAATCTTATAAAGGCTGAAGTAGTGAAATAATAACCACTTTGCCAAGAATTTAAATTGTGCTGTAATTTGGACTGAAGGCTCAAGGCCTTCTTTCCCTCTTGTCAAGTTTTCCCTATGTCTTTGTTAGAAAATGTCACCACAATATGCCATACTCAAGTCATCATAACAAAGGGACCTTGAAGGTCTTCATAAGGAGATAATTAGTAACAACTCTGGTTGCAAGTTGCAAAGACTTTAGTTAAAAAGAAAGTGGGAACTTATAACAATATAGAAAGGTTTCATGAAAACTTATTATAGAAATGCTTGGAAATGTGAACAGGAAAGCCATCACACACTGTACTTTTTGTTTCTATGGTTCTCTTAATATCTTTGTCCTTTCCTTTCCATAGATCTTTTTTCTGGCTTCTCATTCCATGTGACAGAAGATTATCAAGTCATGGTTCCCAAGATTATTACATTTCTAAGAGCAATATTGAACTAGAGTCTGTTAGAATAAAATAAAAAAATATAGGGTTGAATTTCACTGGTCTAGCTTGAGTCAGGTATCTACCCCTTATCCATTCAGCTATGGTCAGAGAGGCATTACTATCAGAAACCTTCCAGTATGGATAGGAAGTGAGGGAGGGGTGGTTCACTTAAGAACATCAAAAAATATAAACTCTGGGATATGTCTACTAAAGCATCCTCATTAGATTCTCCACAGGCAAACACATGCTTCTTCCCATACATGCAATTCCAATTATGCCTTCATACAATGTAGGCAGACTACTAAGATGGTCCCCAGTGATTCCTACCCCCTAATATCCATGTTCCTCCCCTTGAGTGTTGGGTGAACCTGTTGACTGGCTCTTATTTTTTTTAAAGATTTATTAAATTATTTCAGAGAGAGAAAGAAAGTGGGGAGAGGGGCAGAGGGAAAGAATCTTCAAGCGGACTCCCCGCTGAGAGAGGAACCAACCACCCCCCTAAAGAGGGGCTCAATCTCAGGACCCATGAAATCATGACCTGAGCCAAAACAAAAAGTTGGATGCTTCACTGACTGAGCCACCCCGGGTGAACCTAATGACTGGCTTTTAATCAACAGAATATGGCAAAGGGGATGATATGTCACTTCTGTGATTAGATTATGAAAGATTCTGACATCTGTATTGGCAGGAAATTCTCTTTATTGCCTTTTTGAATTGCATGCCTTGATGAAGCAAGCTGCCATATTGGGGAGGTGCACATGGCAAAAAACTGAGGATAACCTTTGACCAACAGCCAGCAAGAAACGGAGGCCCTCAGTCCACTGACCCATGAGAAACTGAATCCTGCCAACAATCACATGAACTTGGAAGCAGATCCTTCTCCAGTCAAGCGTTGAGATGACCACAACTCTGGAATTACCTTGAATACAACCTGTGAGAGATCCTAAGACAGAGGACCCAGCTAAGCTTTGCCCAGATTCCTCACTCACAGAAGTTATGAGATAATAAATGCGTGTTGTTTTAAGTTGCTAAGCTTTCAGGCAACTTGGTATGCAGTGATAACTAATGCATAAACATGATCTGTTTATCCTGTCTACAACTGCAAATGTACTTACTCATCCCCAACCATACAAAATGACCATCAAAAGTCATGATCTGATTCTTAATCTAGAGGTAGTACCTTTGAGCTCTTTTGCTCCCAGTTGATACTCTCTAGATGTCATCCATTCTTCCTCCGATTTAATTTTTACTTAGTTCAAGATGACTTCTCTTTAAATGATAAATATAAACTGATTTAACAAACATTTTTTGAGAACCTATTACTTGGCAAACATTGTTTTAAGCACCTGGGATATATCCATGAACAAAAACATACAAAATTCTTTGCTGTTATAGATTTATATCCTGACATAGGGAGATGGAGAAGAAAAAAAAAAACATAATAAATAGGCATTTCATTAAGTCTGAGATGGAATTTTTTTTCACATTTTAACATCACATTAGGGTACATCTAACAATTGATAGCATGTCACAGTTTGATTGGCAGCTTTTCTTCTTTTTCAGTTGTGCATAAAATAATGGTACATCTTAAATTGTTGATTCTTAGATTTGCTGAACTATTGTAACATATTGCATTATGTATACAATGTATATATACAGTGTATTAGAAAGTATATTAGAAAATATATGCAGTGTGTAATAAAGCATAAATAGTCTGAAAAAAAGGTGAGTAAGGTAAGGGAGATTCAAGGCTGTGTAGAGATGGGAAGGAGCAATTGGTAATATTAAGTAGGGTGGTCTGGTAGAGCTTGCTCTGACTTCTTAAAGAGGTGCCATTTGAGCAAAATCTTGAAGGTGTGAGGGAAGTAGCTAAGCAGATACCTGAGGAATAGCATTGCAGCCAGAGAGAACTGCTAGAGGAGAAGCCCTAAGGCAGAAACATGCTGGGCTTTTTCAAGAGTGGCCCACTGGCCAATGTGGCTGGAGCATACCTAGCAAGAGACAGAGAAAGGGAGGAAGGCAGTGAACTATTGGAAATGTGCTCAGGTGGGGCCTTAGAGATAGATGTGAATCAGCCTGTGGCTTTTACTCTGGAGAAAGCGAGAAGAGCCACTAAAAGATTTAAGATGAGTGAAGGTCTGACTTAAGTTTTAAAAGAGTCACTCTGGCTACTGTGTTGACATCAAGCTAGACTCAAGCAAAGGCTCCGCTATTATTTTATCATTTGCCTTTAACACTAAAAATATTGTAAAATGAGTTCCTTTTCCTTTTGGTTCATCTCACTCCAGTGTTTGTGTGGGAAAAAAGAAAAAAGGTGTTTACTCTTCATGGTTGATGTAACCAGACCTGTTTTTACTGTGATTACATATATTTTGTTGAAAAGGACTGAAAGATACGGAGATTTTGGCCTTTTTTTTAAAGATTTTGTTTATTTATTTGACAGAGACACAGTGAGAGAGGGAACACAAGCAGGGGGAGTGGGAGAGGGAGAAGCAGGCTCCCCGCTGAGCTGGGAGCCCGATGCGGGGCTCGATCCCAGGACCCTGGGATCATGACCTGAGCCGACGGCAGACGCTTAATGACTGAGCCACCCAGGCGCCCCAGATTTTGTCTTTTTATGCTTTCCTTGAAGGTTTATTGGATGTGAAGATAAAAACCCTGCACACTTTCTTTCCTTAGCATATTTTATTGTGAATAAAAAATTATGTAACATATTTATGTAGCATGAATTATATACTGTAACAAAATACTCCTTGATTGTGTACCATCTATCTACTGTATTACCTGTCAATAATTCCATAGGAAAGCATAAAATCTAATGAGCTCTTTCTTATTAGAATCTCATCTTCATCCCTCTTTCCTCAATCTTGATTCTAGTAATTGATCTTATGGTTGCTATATGCTGAACACTCACCAAACAATCTCCTAAATCCAGATTCACATTCCCAATGCCCATCAAACATCTCCACCAGTAAGTTTTATAGAAACTACAAACATACTGTACTTAGAACTAAATTTAGCACCTTCCACTCACAAACTTCCTCTACCCTTATCCTCCATTGAGTTAAACTCCTTTCTCTCCCTCATCCCAATTCACTGGTTCACTGAAAACATCCTAGTAATGATTGTTAAGAGTTATTAGGCTGCTATCTCATATATATTTACATTTATATTTATGTGCATATATATATGCCCACGTATATAATGTTATACAATAAATATGTTATAATATTTATAGTTCTCTCTATAATCACTGTTATTACTTAGTTTAGGCCATCAATTTTCTTCAGGTAGACAAATTTAAGAACTTTCCCAAAGAGATCTAAGCTTGATTACAAGCTCTTCTTACTATTTTTAAAAACAAAACAAAGGAATCCTTGGCCTGGTACCCCATCTGTAAAACAGAGATAAAATATCAACCTTATAGAGATTTACTGAGAGCAACTTTCATTGTTCTTTGCATCTAGTAAGAGTCAATAATAATTGCTATAGAAGTATTTTATATATATATAATTTTTGTTATAGTAATATTTTTTACTAATCATCTTTTAAATCAAAGTAGATTTGAAACCACTGTTTTTGGATGATAGAAGTAGGAATATTTTATTTTTAACTTAATAAAATCAGCTTGTGCCAGTTTTTTAGTAAAAAGCAACAATCTTTTAAAAGCTCCAATTAAATCAATCAAAAGTACTTGTTTCCACTTTTACTAAAATTATAAGTTCTCAGTCACAAGAGAAAGAACAGACCACTAGTAAAATATTTGCTTCTTGAAGTAATTATATTAAGCTTTTTCTTTTTAAAATTCACATTAATTTTTGTCATCTTATGAAAATATCACTATCAACATGTTCAAAGGTAAAATATTAAATAATGAGTAAATTATTAAATAATGATTTACTATCATTCAAGATTTTCTCTGGAATTGTACTGGGCATCAATGCTGTTGTAAGGAATAGTGGCTTCTCAAGATGATTGTTGTAAATAAGTTAAGGAAACATAGAATGCCCCAGAGAGGATTAGCACAGGGTCATGGCTAAAAGTTCAGATTCCTGGGGCGCCTGGGTGGCTCAGTCAGTTAAGCGTCTACCTTCAGCTCAGGTCATGATCCCAGGGTTCTGGGATTGAGTCCCCCATCAGGCTCCCTGCTCCTCTGGGAGCCTGTTTCTCCCTTTCCCTTTACCCTTCCCTTGCCCCCCTCTCCCTCCGTCTCCCTCTCCCTTTACCTTCCACTCCCCCTGCTTGTGCTCTCACTCTCTCCGTCAAATAAATAAATAAAATCTTTAAAAATAAATAATAAAAACAAAAATAAAAGTTCAGATTCCTGACTCTCTAGGTTCAAAATCACAGTTTTACCATTACCAGGAGAGTGACTTTAGACAAGTTAATCAATCCCTATTTATGCATATATAAAATGGAGATAATGTTACCTGATGACAGGGCTGTTGTGAATATTAAACAGTCAGTAAGTGTTAAATATTTTGTCACACTTGGAAAAACACAGGGACACCTACATGTTAGACTGTGAATTCCTGCAGTAAAAAGAATATATTCAAATTGTTCACCTCAGTGTTCCCCAAAGTGTTTCATCATTCTCTTTAACAATACCTTAAACATGCCCAGTAATTAGTGTTCCATGAATTAAAATGTAAAAGTTGCTGTGTAAAAAGGATAAGATTTGGGGTCCAGAAAGACTGAACATTCCAGCAGTCTGGACAAGGACTACTTGTACCTTTCAACGAGTGGGGCTTTTGTTACATGTTCATTCTTATTGAATAATAACTTACAAAAATGATGGAAGTTTTAAATGGTGAAATATGTACAACATTCAGCATGGAGCCTGCTGCAGAGTACCAGTTAATATTGTTTTCCTTCCATCTTTCTTGTTGCCATTCACTCTCCAAGAAGTATTCCAGGAGGAACCATAGCTAACTTGCAAGAATAGAGTAAAAAGGATCCAAGCATTTCATAAATTAGCCTACCTTCAAGGGTCCCTTCCAACCCTGACATACTGTGAACCTATGATCCTAATTCCAGAAGTAAGTAGGTGGGAAAGAGTGGTCCACAGGTTCCCACACCAAAACCCGAGCCAGTGCTACAGTTTTTATGCAAACCTAAGCATGTCACAGATTTTGATAATCACTAATTCCTATCTTGCTGATCTCATCTTGTACTCTAATAGTGCTGATGGGAGAGAGATCGAGGATTCTGCTTCTTGCCCTCAGGGTAGTCATGGTTAGGGATTAAGGGCACTTTGTTGACCATATGTTACTATAGATATAAGCAACCTATAGAGGAAAAAATTTTTCTTTCCAGCTCTTTGAATGCTCTCCTTCCAGAGCAGTAGAGTTCCAGGATCTTGCAAGAAATTAACACTTGAGCAAGTCTTAGCAACTCTCTCCCAGCTCCTTGCACTTCTTTGGGCTTCTCTCTTGCTACTGATTTCGTATTTCTAGGCCAGCTTTTCCTCACAGTCAGGATGTGAAGAGCCAAGATTGAGAATGAGCTTAAGAGAGATAGAAAGAAGTCCCTTTGAAAAAATTTGGTTTAACCTGAAAAACCTCTCTATCAAAGCAAAGAGGAGTTTCCCCATGGTTGAGCCTATCCTTTTAGGAAACTAAACTGCAGTTTGGATCAATGTCCCATCTAGTGATAGAGTATTAAATGTTAACTCTTGTCTTGCTTCATCTTTCTTACATATATTGTGACTTTGGGACTGCACACCAGTGTGTGTGTGGTTAGTCAAAGATAGGGACCTGATACTCAGGTCGTCTGTGTCCCTCTCTCTAGTTTCCAGTAGACTTTTACTGAGAAAAAGGAGTTCCAAGAATATGTAACAGTGTTCACTAATGACAATGCGTGGCTCTACTGAGAAGTGTGCCGTCCTGCTTCCTCAGTTCAGGAAACTGAAATCAGAAATACAAAAATGGAGGAAATGATAATCAAGTTTCAGAATTCTTTGGTTTAATTCTAGGGCTAGATTTGCATTTTCCTGAAACTGTTTGGATGCCAGCTCTGCAGTGAAATATCTGTCTAACACAAGGCTTTAGAGAACAGATGCAAAAAGAGATTAGACTTTGCCTTAAAACAACTTGCCATTTGCATTTGGGGATTGAAAAGGGGTAGGATTAACTTGTGGTATTGGCCCATATAATACCCATTTGGCTTCTCCTGAGATTTATTTCCATTTACTCTGCTCTGGTGCAATCCTTACCATTTCAATAAATGGTTAATCTTATTCTCTCTTAGGGTGAGTCCTGTTTGAAGGACACTGTAGTCCATCTGCCAACAATAATGCTTAAATAATGCAAAACTGGCTTTTATCATTACAAAGCACTCCAATGGACCGATTAATTTCAGAATGGTATTTTATGGATTCTCTTTATTCGATACTTATACAGATTCATTTTGATAACTCATGGTCCAGATTCTCACTGCAAATTTAGTGACATTATTTCAGATATCCAAATTCATATGTACAACAATGGAATTCTAAACAAAATAGGCACTATAGTTGATCATTATTTTATAACCACAGTACTGAAAATTTCAACTAAGGAAAAGGAATAATTAAGGGGGGAACAAGTAACTATGCCCCACAAATATCATTTCTTGAAAATAAGCAAAAATGTAGAGTTTCTAGTTGTAATAAAATGACACTACAGCTAAATTAATAGATTATATTTTCATTAATTTGGCCTCCCTGCTCTGTACCAGCAAGCCAACCTTGAAACTGTTACTTAATACCACCGATCCTCATTTTCCTCGTCCGTAAAACGAGGAATTGACTCGAATGATCCACGAGGTCCCTTTCAGATCTGTAAGTGTGATTCTGAATGTACATGTTCTGCTATATTATAGTTAGATACAAAGTCTAAAGAGTTATTGTAGACAGTTATAATTAATATTTCTGTTGTATAACTACTCCAAAGTTTTTTTTCTTTAATGTTTACTTTTCTAACATCTGCAATTACTGTCAACATCAATAATGAATCATCATTATTATCATCCTCACACTGATATTCTCTTATGGTGAAGAGTAAAAGCATGGCCATAATGAAATATCTCCAGCTCTTGCCAATTTGCTCACTGGTCCTACCTACTCACTCCTGGGTCATTGCCTATGCTGTTCCCTCTTCGTGGGGCACTCCCGCTCAGGATCCTCCTGACCAAGACCCCACTTTTTCTGGCTAGCTTTAACTCATGTTCCACAACTCATTCAAGTCAGCTCCCATAGCAGCCTGAACTTAGCCCTCTTTTTGTACAACACATTGTAAATGCCTATTTAGGTCTCTGTCCCTTATTATACTGTCAATTTCATGAGGGTGAAGACCAACTTCTTTTTTGTCCTTATACCTGCCAATGCTCAGTGCAGTGCATGAAGCAAGATCCTAGTAAGTCCTGCTAGATGCCTGGCAGAGAAAGATGAACAGAAGGGAGTGGGTGCATATCATGGTACAGGGAGGTAAAAAGAGAACAGAAGGGCAAGGCCAGTTAAAGCACTCAAAGATTGGATGCTCAGATATATTCTGGGTTATTGATCAGCTCTGAGAAATAGGTCATATACAAACACATCCTGCAGTTATCATTCCCTGGGAAGTAGTGGAGGATTAGGAGTGGGGAGGGACTCAGAGAACATTTCTAACTCCTGTGCAGCTTTAAAGAAAACTAAAGCAAAAGTAATTAGAAGCTGTCTTTTCCCAAAACTACCCAAACATTTAGATCTCAAATTTCAGAAAAGTGAGGAAGGCAGGGGGAGAACTGTTTATTTGGGTGCAGTTTTCTAGCCTCTGAAAAACATTTCAGAAGTGAGGGCTTTTTAAAATGGAGACAAACCATTTTTTCATAATCTCACTGATATGTTAATAGATGTGAAAGAATAGAGTACAGAATCAAGTACAAAGCAGCAACGGAAATGGAATTTTCCTGCAACTGAAAAGCAAGTTTAAATTAAGGCAAATACCCTAGAGTAATGTGTGAATGGGTGTGAGTGCATGACATACAAAGTGTGACTGTTCTTATTTCATTAGGGGGAAGAGGTTGGCAGCAGGTTGTCTAAAGGGGGTGAATGGGTGTGCCACAAATGAGTCAACAGAGGAATAAAATGGACAAACTGCAACTTCTTTGCAGTTTTAACAAGGGCCTGTTGGTTTATCTAAATATTCATCTGTGCAAAAACAAATAAAAGCTGTGAGCAGAAATACCATGCCCCCTCTCCCCGCTGAGCATGCAAGCCTATTAACGCAAATAAGAGAGGGCAGGAAGTGTGATGAGGCTGCCAGAAGAAGACTTCCGCCTTGCAAGTAGCCACCTGCCTGTACTGAACAGCTACTCATGCTTACTGACATGCTTACAGATAACTGAAGGAGTCTGATTTCGTTTGATTTTAATCTTGTCTGCCTCGGGCTATTTGAGGCAGAAATATTAACAATCTGGCCTGCTAAAGGCTGAAAATAGTGGTTTGTTTCATAAGAAGGAACTGCAATCAACAAAAATCTATTATTTTCAGGTGTGAGATATAGCTTCTTAGATTTCTCAAGTATTCTCCTGAGGAATTTGACAGAAAAAGCATTGTCATCTGGTCAGTTAACTGAATTAATTGAAAAGCAACATGGTGAATTTTAAATGAATGTGGATAGTATGTAAATATAATGATATAAATGTAAAATTGCATAGCATTTTCATAATTGTATAACATTTCCTCAGATATAGTAACAGTGAGCATGAGTTTATGGGGAAGGATATTCTGCTAGCATGCAAAATGGACTACCCTTAGGAAGAATAATGTGGTCAGATAGTTCATGTTGAAAAATGAAACTTAAATAATATCTTAAAGGTTAAATCTTCACAGGCTCACTAAAAAATTCTAAGATAAATCTAGGCCCCCCCAGATCTTATTCCAGATATTTTACCAGCAAGTGTCTCAGCCTACCACTGGGTATTTCATAAACTCTGTGTATTCAGAGTTGATGCTCAGGGCAGTTATCGTTTTCCTCAACTTTTTTCTGAAACTGATGCCCAGTTTTCTGACAGAAAAGATAGGGAGACAAAAAAAATCTAGCAGCGATTCTTCAAAATCTAGCCCGTAATGGACTCCATGTGCTAAATAAAACTGAGGTACAGTGGAAGTGGTTTCCTTGGTGACAACAGCTACAAAAGTAATTTTCAAACTTGGAAAGCTCTTTGTGCATTTTTTACTGTAGATATTCAAGTGGTGCAAGTAACAAAATCAAGAGTAAATGATGAGAGAAATAAGGGATGATTCAGCCCCTAAACGTGGACAGTCTGGTGAAACCAGAGCAAACTGGGAGTAGAATAATAGGTTATGTGTTATAAAAAGCTAAAATGGAAAAGAAATGAATTATTTAGTCTGGTTCAAGGGAATAAAGGTAGATATGAAATTCAGAAAAGAAAATTTCATCTGTCAGGAGAAATATCCCAAAGAGAAAAAGAAATGAGTTAGTAGTTTGGTTACATATTCCAGAATAGCCTCTGAAAAGACGTCAGGCAAAACTCTGTCCTCCAGGATATTGAGACAAGTGAATCACTACAAAACATTAAAGGCAATATTAGAGCAAGCCATACTATTCCCAAAGGAGTGTGAAGATTTACTCTCTTCTAGATTATAACTGGTATGACTATTTGGCTCACATGATCTGTGATTTTTTTTTTTTTTTTACAGAAAAGACAAAAAAATGTAACTGTAACCTAATCCATAGGATCTCTCTAAAGAGAAAACAAATAATAATGAGCTGGTTTTCATTTTTGAAAACAAAATGAGCAGGCTTCTAAAAACTCTTCAAACAGGGCATATTTTTGGAGCTTGTGAAAGTGCTGAAGACTCGAACTACTGTCCCAGGAGTGTTTTCTGTTAGAGCCTATGGAGCTCTAGCACCCTGTTAGAAAACATGGGCAGGTGTGCTTTAAGGCTGACAATTGCAAGTTAAGCATTTCAGCAAATCTTCAGTATCTCTGAGAACATGTTAAGAGTCACAGCAACACTTGCTCCATTGAGAGGGTCTCCACTTACACCAATGCCTGGCTCATCAGTAAGCCCAGGGGGTTCCAAGGCAGGGTCTCTATATGCTCTCAGGGGAGGAGGACGCGTCTGTTCTTATGCACCTTTAGTTCAATTGTCTCTCACTTTCCACTAAATATAGAAATACAATTTCTGATAACAGAGGAACCTTCAACTATAGATGAAATTACAGTAATAGCTTACGCCTGTCAAGTGCTTCCAGTGCATTATCATCAATCTTCTCAACGATGCTATTTGCCCAGTTTTACCAATCCGGAAACTGACGGCAGCTCAAGAAATTTTGTTTCTCTCTCTCTCTCTCTCTCTCTCTCTCTAAATGGTGGGGTTTGTTTGCCTCAATAGTAAATGCCTAAACCAGGATTCAAACTCAGCTAGGCATACCTCCAGTGCTCTATTTTACTTGGCTACGGTTTCTGAAGTTATTCCCAGGTATTCAAGGCCTTATACAACTTAAGGAAAATTTTTACTCTTTTTATGTTTGTTTGTTTGTTTAAAGATTAATTTATTTATTTGGAAAGAGGGAGAGAGAGTGTGAGCGGGGGGAGGTGCAGAGAGGGAGAGAGATAGAGAGAGAAACAGACTCTCCGCTGAGCACAGAGTCTTAGGGCGCTGGATCCCAAGACCCCGAGATCATGACCTCAGCCGAAATCAAGAGTTGGATGCTTAACCCACTGAGCCACTCAGGTACCCCATTACTTTTTTTTTCTTATCACTCTCTATCATATGCCCTACGTACAAGATGAAATGAACCTCTTACTGTTCTACATATATTTTCTGTACTTTCCTATATTTATCTTTGCACATACTAACCATCCCCAATCCGTTTACCTATGTCAAATCTTAACTGTTTTTTAAAATCTCATTCAAGTACTTCTAATCCATACTGTCATCCCTAATTTCTTATCAAGAAACATCCTTAAAAAAAAAGAAACATATTTTCCTTTGCTGTCCTTTCACAGCAAAATATTTCTTCTCATTTAAATAACATTTGTCATTCTTAATCTGGTTTAAGCTATCCATAGCTCTCATCTCTGTTATTTGTGCCTATTCTGCGTTGGTCTCCGTGTCTGATTTAATTTACTTTCCTATCAAGTATCTTATACATAAGCACTGATGAAAATATTTTTGTTGAATGGTTTAATCAATCAATAAACCCCAAATGATCCATTCAGAAGTCATTCTCAGATTCTCCTCCTCCTCATCAGCATCACTGCAGAGGTGGCATGTATTATATGAATTCCTTGAGTAGTATATGAAAAATACACTTTGTTGATGGTTATATATGGTTTTAGGGAACATTTATGAAGAATTCCAAAGTACTGGGGCACCTGGGTGGCTCAGTTGTTAAGCATCTGCCTTCAGCTCAGGTCATGATCCCAGGGTCCTGGGATCGAGGCCCACATCGGGCTCCCTGCTCGGCGGGAAGCCTGCTTCTCCCTCTCCCACTCCCCCTGCTTGTGTTCCTTCTCTCGCTGTGTCTCTCTCTGTCAAATAAATAAAATCTTAAAAAAAAGAATTTCAAAGTATTAATTTTTTTCACCCCCATTTTTCACACATTCCTTTCCTTTGAAATAGCATAGCATCTTAAGATGGTCAAGAAGTTGGAAACTGTCAGAAACAGTGACATCTTGTGGTCCAGTGAAGGGGTTGTTCTGGAAGGCAGATGGAAAGATGGCAGAAGACCCTCTCATCTTGAAATTCCCTTAGCTGAAAGTTAAGTCAACATGAAAGGAATTAAAGTAATAATATGTTAATTTTATAATAATAGATAATATTTACTGACTTCACGCTCTTATGCTAGACAGCGTTTTAATAACTTTGCACGCCTCAATGCATTAATTTTCACAAAAAGCTCTAAGTTATTTACTATTGTTATTATAATTTGCAGATGAGAAAACTGAGATATACCCAAAGTCAGTGAGTATTTGGAGGAGTGGTGATTTGTGTCCAGGCAGTCTGACTCCCAAGTCGCTGTTTTATTCTACATTTGCTGTAACTTTAAGTAAAGACACAAACATTGTAATATTGGCTCAGCATTAAATCACTAGTTGTATAAAACCAGGATTCAAAAGTATACATTGCTCTGGTTATTCTGGAATGATCTAGATTCCCATCCAGAATGTTATTCACTGATCTTTAGTTGTAAGCACTCTAGAATACTTAGACAATTTTGCTACATTCAGGATCTAGGAAGATAGTATTTGTTGACTCAGCTAAAATGAAACCATTCTTCTGGATTATTGTTTAATAGGTTTCTTTGATGGTATTATTTGGTATTTCTCCCTGGGTAATCCTCAGAAAATAATATCATGGTAGAGCCGAAAAGGGCTTAAGAATATACATTATATATATATAATGTATGTATTTCATTCAGCCTCTTTATTCCTCAGATTAGGCAACTGAGAAACAGAGCAACTTGCAACAATACATAATTTTAATTAGGATGCACCCCCTGGGGGTGCATTATTAGATAATACATTTAAATTTTAAATGGGATTTTATTTTCCATTTTTATTCTTTTGACAAAAATTCCCTAAAAACTTACTATATGCTGGATGTTGCACTAGTTTCTAGAGATGCAATAATAAACAAAATATAATCTCTGCGCTAAAGAGTGCTTACAGGCTAATGGGAGAGACAGACAAGTATCTTAGTAATCACAATACAATGTGATGAGAGCTGCAACAGGCACTCTAGATGCATATAGCAGAACATCATTCAGACTTTGAGTGAAGCAGGAAAGGCTTGCTAGAGAAAATAACATCTGAGTTAAAACCTGAAGAATGAGAAGGAATCCACCAAATGAAGGGTAGAAGAGGGAAAGGATATGACTTTCCAGGGAGAGAAAAAAGAATGTACAAAGCTCTGAGCTAAACTGAGAATGGGACATCTTGAGGGAACGTAGGTAGTTTAGTGGGGTTAGACTGTAGTGATCAAGCAGAAAGTGGTGGGAGATGGATCTGGGGTCAAACTGTGATAAACTCACTGTGACAATGGATTAAAAGCCTCTTTACTGGAGAAAAGGAGACCAATTAGGAGACTATGAAATCCTGAAATGTCATCGACACAGAGGTTGAAGCAAAGTAGACAGATTCCAGAAATATTTAGAAGATAGAACTGACAGTCCAATTATTGACTAATTATGGAGAAGAGTCATTGATGATACCCAGTTTTTGGTGGGTATGGCAGGCATTGCCATTCACTGAGCTGGGGAAAACAGAAGTAGTGATTACACTCAAGGTTCTGAAGATTGGTAGGACTACGGCCTAGAGAAAGTCGAGAAGAACCAATAAGTAGATGTAGTTGAAATGGTGGGAAGAGAAGATATTGCTTATGGCCTGTCATTCAGGAAGAGCCCCAAAGAATACTAATTTTTCAAGGATTGGTAAAAAGAGAGGAGCTATAAGGGAGACAGAGAGAGTATCCAAAGGAGAATGAAAATCCTCCTTAAGCTTGTGCCAGAAGTCAAGAATGATAGCATTTCTAAAAGAAGGGAAAAGACAATAACAATGGGGCACCCAGGTGGCTCAGTCGGTTGAGAGTCCACCTCCTGGTTTCAGCTCAGATCATGATCTCAAGGTCGTGGGATCGAGCCATGCCTTGGGCTTTGTGCTGGGCATGAAGCCTGCTTAAGACTGTCTCTCCCTCTCCCTCTGCCTGTACCTCACCCCCACTCGCATGTGCACGCTCACATATTCTCTCTCTCTCTCAAAATAATAATAACAAAAAAGACAACAACAACATAATAACAACAATAGCGAATGTCAGGCGAAAACTAACTGCATACTTGCAGCTCATACTAGCTCTATGAAATCAGTTCTATTATTATCTCCATGACACAGATGAGAATAATAATGGCACTTAATCATAAAATTGTGAGTTTATATTGCAAATGCTTCAATTCCTCTAAGAATAGTTCCAGTAGAACGATTAGGGATAGAAGACAAGTTGCAGCAGATTGAGAAGTGTAAGGGAGATGAGCAGTCATTTAAAGCAGGAGATGAGAGATACATTCAGTGAAGTTTAGGATATGGGAACAGTGATTTACCATGAAAGGGGAATTCAGGAAGGGATAGTGAAGCTTAATCAACTTTACCAATACTAGTCACATCTACTCTCCTATACAACTTAACTTTCTATACCTAATGCTATTCCTCTTATATCCTTAGCCTGAGACTGTCTTAACACTTTGACATTCAACAGACTAGTTGACTGGACCAATTCTCAATTCTCAAAAAGTAAAGTTAATTTTGGTTGGCCTAAGGAGGAAAGAAAAGATGTTGTTTCAGTTAAAGTGCCAGAGTGAAAAACCTTGAGGGTCCAAAGTACACCTAAATGTATTCCAGGGCAGACAAGCTAAAAAGAGAATAGTATCAGTCATTCAGAGCTCTTGTGATTGACCTTGTCCTCTACCGAATAAATATAATTCCAGGTTCTGTGAAAATTAAATTAAAAATAAATAGAGAAAATGCAAAGTGGGTAATAAATTACTCATTGGGCTTGCCTTTTTCAATTCTTACTGGAACAGTATCCTAATTAAACAATAAACTAATTAGGTCTTTTGCTATTTTCATTTTATCCTAGCAACATAGGCCAATTCTTATTTTCATAACAACAAAAACAAACATTTATGTAGTAATTTCTAACTTATAAAGTTCTGACATACATTAGTTTGTTTAAAATAATTGTATGAGTTATAAATATATGAAGAAAGAAAATAAAGTTCAGCGACGGCTAAATCAAACATCTTCCGACCCCAAACCTCTTTTCCATTTGTTATTAATTGCAAAAGAATAGCTGATTAAAATGAGGTGTTCTTTTTCAGGGAGAATGTGTCTTTTCACTGCCATATGTATTTGCCAACCAGGATCAGGTTTAAATGAATATAAGGTTAAAAGTGGCACAGAAGTATAGATAATGTCTTTGAATATTAGGGCTTTAAAGCCATGGAAATGAATCATAGAAAACAGTGCAAAAAAAAAAAAGTGGGAGGATAAAAAATAATATCCAAAATAGCAGAACCTTATTCCATGGAAATGGAGACTGAGTGAGTCTTTTTTTAAACAATGAGCCTCCTACTTAGGAGCCTTAGGAACTTCATAATCAGTGTGAAAGTCTGAAGATTTAGTGCATGGTGAATTCATCAAAATTTTTTACAAAAATGAATGCCCATATCGGTAAATTACATCTATGAATTAATCAATATGATATTAATAACTAAGATAAAGAAGTCAACAAGTTAGTTGCATACTTAATATGCATTATAACCCCTGTTTTGAATTAGTACCTCATTTGATCCCTATGACACGCATGGGGTGAAGATTGTTAGTTCCCTTCTGCAGATACGGCAACTGAGGCTCCTAGCGATGTCCTCTAGCAATTGTTGTCATTGCACGAGTAAGATTTTTAAAACACTTCTCACTACTCATTCTACCACCCAACACTGCCTCCAAACATATAAGATGAAATGAAAAATTCAACATGCATATGGAGAACATTAATAAACTTCAAAACACCAGGCAAAGTACGTTAATGGGTAAAGGATTTGGTGATGTACACTGAAAACTCAGCTGCTTCTTCTTTACTGGGAAACCACTGTCAGCAGCACACTCTGAATCAATTACAGGCTTGCTGATTTGTATCATGGACATTTATTACGGTTAATAGGTTGACAAAAAATATTTAAGATGATTGACAAAAAAATCACATTATCAGTACTATATATGCAATACTTCAATCTAGAAAAAAAAAACCAAAATGAAAATGCTATCACAATGTGAACCAGAGATACTGATACACAACTGAAGCAATATATATAGATACACGAAATAAAGCAAACTAAAAATAAATGCTAGGATTTCCAACAGAAGAAGAGAAGGAGACCAAGAGCAAGCACAGCTCGTATGTATAGCCTGCATAACTTGGGCATTTATGCACACCCCTGAGTGAGTGAAGGGGTGAGGTATAAAATCTTAATCATCATATAATCCAGGAGAGATGCAGCAGGAATCCCTGGTTCTCTCACTAGGGAGAGGACCAGCCAGGTGTGCATCTGTGCTAGCAGTTTCATAGCTGCCTCTTCTCTTCTTGATAGGGTGAGATCAGAGAAAAAGAAAGCCCATCATTGCAGAAAGAAGTGACAGCAACTTTGCTGCGATTAAAGTAGGACACCTGTTTTACCCTGCACTAGGACTGAACCTGAGTCTGTGTTGGTCATGTGAGCTCAAGCCCTCCCAGCAAGCATGTGTATAGAGATGTCCTGGGTGACTACATGTGGTATATTCTGTGGAGTTCCATGGGGTTCCAGATATCTTGCATCTGGGCCATTCTACATGTTGTTTCTTTTACCTGGAACAAACTTTCATCTTCCTTCTTTCCCTCTCCTCATACCCAGTGGCTTCACCTGGTCAATTTACCACTTAGATCTCAGTTTACATATCATCGATCACCCAAGGCTGGGTTAGATCATCCACTTTCTGAGCCCACACTGCTCTGTAATTGTAGCATGCATCACACTATATCACTGTATTTTGATGTCTATTGCATTCATTCTCCGAGAAAATATTATTTGAGCACCTGTGACATAAAAGGGATTGTTTTACTAGATAGGGAGGATATCGTGATGAGCAAAGAGGAAACATGGTGAGGACCAGAAAATAATCCACATATATACAATTGAAGAATGTGTAAAATGCTATTAATGAAATGTATAGGGCATAATGAACCATTAGGAGTGGTTTCCCTTGGTGCTAAGATTTGATGGATGAAAGGGAGCTTTCTAGACACAAGAACAGAAGAGGTGTAAAGAAAGGTTCACGGGTCTAGATGTAAGAATATTAGTGGTATGTAGAGATCACGCAAAGAGAAAGAGAAGCACCTGAACAGGCTCTGAGATAGGACAGAATATAGCATCGGGAACCTGAAAGAACCCATACATTTCTGCATGCCTATTTTGTTCACTTTTTACTCTCAGTAAAATGATGTTTAGCAGATATTTAACACATAGTTATTTAATGAACACATGAATAAATGAATGAGCTAGAAAGTGTGCCTGAAAAAAGAAGCAGCCTTTATAGCCAAAGTTTCCTATGACTGCTAAAAAATGAGAGATTATTTTATTGGTCCTATTGCCATTGCATAGTAAAAATGTCCAGCAACTGAAGATGTCTCTACATGTGACACCTCTATGATCATACTGTCACTTTATATTGTAGATCTCTATTTATGTTGTTTCATCTTCCAGATTCTATGTTCTTTGAGAGCTTATATCTTTTATTACTTATCTTTGTATTTCCACTAACTAGTACATAGAACACAGAGGGATCAAGCATTACTGAGTTGAATAATATACCCCTAGATGGCAGATATCACTCCTCTTTTGATTATCTATAGCATTTAGAACAGTGCCTTCTGTTTAGTAGGAAATCAATAAACACCTGATGAATTAAATTGAAGCTCTAGATTTTACTATATTTACAAATTTCCTACTTCTTTCCTCTCTTCACACTGTGGAACCAAAACTCAGGTTAAAGCGCCAACGATTCTACCCTTTCAACATTACCTCTCTAAGGACCATGTTCTCCACTGATTTGTAGTACAAGCTTTTACAAACAGACTGATAACTGATCTAAAACTTCTGTTCCCAAGAAGGTCTTGGGGCCTCTCCTACTGATAGCTGTGTTCTTAGAGATTTATATGAAGTCAAAGATCATTTTCTCACTGTAAAGGCTGATCATTTAAGAACGATCTCACCATAGTATGCTAACCTTGAAGGTATTACATGTAATGTGCCCCTCTCATACACAAACATGCACACACACAGAATTTTTCTTCAAGTTACCACATACATCTCTTTCACCCACAGTATGTTATTATATATTATTATAATTATATGTTTTATATTGTTATATATTATTATATATATCATATACATTAAATTCCATTATAATATGACATCCCGGTGTCCCAACAGATCGTTATAATATATGGCAAAATAAATGATTAAGTAATGGAAACATAATAATGTATGTGAAATCAGATACATCTAAGAGCCAAAGCTCTATGTGTTCTGCACCAAGGTTAAAACACTCTCAGTATTTTGTCAATACAGAAACTAAAAGAAATTCTTAGTGCTTCTTAGTTTAAAAAGACAAAAACTGACCATAAGAATAAGAAAGAGGAATTTATTGACAGGACAACTTTCTAAAATCATTTACATGGCTAGAGAATCAGGCTTAAAAAAATATGTGGCAAATGAAGGCTGGGCAGCAAGAGTGGGGAACAATAGCCAACTTTTTACCACAGGAACAGTCTGGGGAGAGCACTGTCGTCCCATAGGCGGTCACTAGAATCTATGGCCTGTACTGGGCTACATCTGCAAATAAGCCTCTTGCAGCAAGACACCAACACAAATACATGCCAAGAAGCCAAACAAGCAAATTTTATAAAACAAAACAAAATGAAAATAAAGGTCTACTCTACCTATAATTACAAAACCATATTGGTTCCCATCACATCCCCTCTAAAATTTCAACTGAAGTTTGTTCCAGTGCTAACCCAAGGCTGGGAAGAATAAGAAAATAGAGAGAGACAGACCAGAATAATTTTTTTTTAAGATTATTTATTTATTTATTTATTTGAGAGAGAGAATGAGATAGAGAGCATGAGAGGGGAGAGGGTCAGGGGGAGAAGCAGACTCCCTGCTGAGCAGGGAGCCCGATGTGGGACTCGATCCCGGTACTCCAGGATCATGACCTGAGCCGAAGGCAGTCGCTTAACCAACTGAGCCACCCAGGCGCCCCGACAGACCAGAATAATTAAATTCAGTAAGTAATTACTGTGCTTAGCACAGAATACTGACATACAGAAATATTTAATTCATACTCATGGACCTTATATCAAAATAAAATATCACAGTATACAAAAAGTAAATTTAAACTTAAAAAGTTGAGAAAATGGGGTGAAGTGATTTCAACTTGTTTTTATTTTTATTTATTTATTTATTTATATTTTTTAAAGATTTTATTTATTTATTTGATAGAGACAGAGACAGCGAGAGCAGGAACACAAGCAGGGGGAGCGGGAGAGGGAGAAGCAGGCTTCCCGCGGAGCAGGGAGCCCGATGTGGGACTTGATCCCAGGACCCCGGGACTATGATCTGAGCGAAGGCAGACGCTTAATGACTGAGCCACCCAGGCGCCCTCAACTTGTTTTTATAAGCACTCTAAAAATGTTAGTTTTACTTGAAATCTTGGTGTATTTTAACATGGATAATGCTTTGTCATATGAAATACTTCACCTCGATTGTTCTCAGGCAAGAGCCTGATTTTGTTAAGTGTCTGTCCCCTTTGTATTTGTTTAAAGTACTTCATATTTTACCACCTGTATTAGACTGGGTAGGTTAAGTTATGTTGCAGTTACAAACAACTCCTAATCTCAGTGCTATTATACAATGAAATTTTAGTTTTTCATACACACGTACATCTACAGGTCTGGGAAACTCCCAAGGCAGCTGTGCCACCTTGTTTCAGATTCCTGGGCTACATCAGACTCAAGGTACCTGCAAATCATAGTAGGCTTCTATGGACACCAGAACAGGGGAGAGGCTCAGAGACCAGAGCACTAGCCATTAAATTCTCCTACCTGGAAGTGACACATATCACCCCCGTTCACATTTCACTGGCCAAAGCAAGTCATCCTGCCTCGCATAAATTTAAGAGGGTTGGGAAAGTGAAGTCTTCTATAGCCAGGAAACAGAAGGGAGATAAACATTGGTGAATGCCTACCAAACCATCAAATATTGAGGAGTCAATGTACTAGATTTCTAAAAAAAAAATGTGCAAAATGCAGATTTAAAAAACGGGATGTCAATAAACTTGCCTACACTGAAAATACTTAGTTTATTTTATAAAAATTTATTGATAGTGCTTGATCATATACATTTAAAAAACTTTTAATGAATTTTTAGGAATAGAAAGTTTCTGCTCATTCACAATTATATTTCCATGAAAATTGTACTGAGTTCTTCTACTTTAATCAGAGATCCTTTTCCTTCCTACATGTTATTTTGTGCTGTTGCTTCTATAGTAAATATCCACAGAACTCTTCCCACACACATTAAATTCTATAAACACCAAACTAATCAAAACTAAAACAATACATGATATTATATACTGACTTTAAGCCATCTACTTAATTTATCTAACTTGTTGGAGGCTTAGGAGTGTTCCAAATCCATTGTTTTTACTGTGTTCAACACACTAAATGTTTTTGGTTCAATAGTCTGACACATTTTAGTAAGTACTTAGTACTTAATGTTTTTCAATAAGTATTTAATTTAATTTAGGATATGAAAGTTGCACTATTGTGCAATAAAGATGCAAGTCAAAAAGCTGACTCTCTGCAGTTCCAGGAGTAGCGACACCTTCACTCAAAGAGAAATCGAGTAAATATGCCTGTGTGTGTGGCCGAAAAGACAATCACTTAAATACGTGGAGAGTTAATAAAAAAGTTAATAAAAAGAAGAAATGAAAAATAACCTCAAAACTGTTGTTACAAAGGGAATGACTCAGTTTTAATGCCTGCTCTACAGAATTTTTTATTTTTTAATGTGGGGAAATATACAATATAAAATTAAATTGTCAAGGAACTTTCTTTTCAAGTTAAGTATGTAGACATACATCTAAAAACAGCTCACTACCAAGTATCTAAAATTGGGATAGAAAATATTTAAAACCTATTTTAGTACATATATGAACTATATATGTGAAAGAAAATGAGGAAAATTCTTTCAAAGGTTAAAAATGAAGCAGCCTCATGAATCTAGAGAGGAACTCAAAGAGGCCCTACAGTCAGCAGTTCCATGGAGTATCTACCAATCTTCAGCAACATGGAGCTGTAATTTCAAAAACCACATAGGAGTTAAAAGACAGGACATTCAGATAGCTGTTGTACTGGAGACCCAGCCATAAATCTAGGAGCCATAATGTGCTACATCCTCCATGAAATGATGAACTAGAAACAAACTGCTTCACAAAACAACTCAGCAAGAAAACTTATCCAGAGTAATTTTGCCTCTGGGGGTGTGAGGTGGAGAGATGGGGTTGGAATAGTTAAAATATTCTCTGAAAATTTATAAGTAGAAATCAGTCATTATGTAGTGATTGCAGGTCTGAAATTACAATAACTGCATGATGTAAAAAACACCAAGGAAAGAAATCAAGGTGGCCCAATTATAGAAGGGATTCTGTGTGGTTGGCAGAAATTAAAGCAAGTCATCTCTGCAGGAATATAGCCTCAAGCTAAGCCTCACAGTTCCTCATAAATAAAGTTTCAATAAACATAGGGTTGCAATGAGAATTTAAAAAAAAAGAGTCACAAGATGATAAAAATACATGAGCAAGGACAAACAGAATAAATAAATAAATTTGGTGCATAAATATTTCAGATTTTCAGGATTAAATATAGAAAACAAAATAAGCATGTTTATGATGTCTAAAAAATAATAGAGGCAGTAAAAAAATATAGGCACTGAGCAGGAAGGTTTGGAAAAAGACCAAATAAAAATTCTAGAAAAAAAAACACATAAAATGTAAAATTTATCTGATGGGGAGAGCTTCAGTCTTCTGATTTCTGGGCCATCATGTAAGAAGCTTAGAACTCACATTCCATCCTAACAACAAGTAAAAAGTTAAATATATTGAAAAACCAATAACTCTTCTAGATCCATCAGAAAAGTGATGTCTCAAGGCAAATTACTACACCCAAAATTAGACAGATTGACAGGCAAATACCCCAAGCAGAAACTCCCACAGGAACCTTGAATTATAACTGATGAATTGCTGGAGTCTCGATCTAGACAAATCTAAGAGATAAAAACTCCAGGGGGACCCAGACATCGGGATTCCTCACTACTTTTGTGTTTTGTCTCCAGAGACCCCAACAAGATTCTCTTAGTGAATATTAGAGAAAAATCTCCTCTTGATTCTGGCAGGGAGAGCGGAACAGGAACTATTTTGTAATACATCAGAGCATTCTGTTTTTCTAAACAAGGACTGCCCTCAAGAAAAATAATCTTATCAGTGCCTATTTTACTGGGATTTTATGAAGACCTAACTGACCTGGGGAAAAGGAAATATCCAACTCCAGCCCAATCTAGCCATCCTGAACCACCAAAGGGGAAGAAGAACTGCGATACACTTGTGAGGTTCATAATTCAGAGGCACAGACTTACTAAAAAACTGAAATCTAATCATAGACTATAGAATGTCTCCCTTCCACCCACACCTTACCACCACATTGCTAAGGGGCTATTTATCACAGTTTCTTTTAGCCAGTACATCATGTCTAGCTATCAGGTAAAAAAAATTACAAGGCATACTAAAAGACAAGAAACATAGTTTGAAGAGACAAAGCAAACATCAAAATCAGACTCCAATATGGCAGGGATGTTGGAATTACCAGATGAGGAATTAAAAAAACTAATTAATATGCTAAGGGTTCTAATGAATAAAATAAATGCAAGAACAGATGGGCAATGTAAGCAAAGAGATTGAAATTCTAAGAAAGAACCAAAAAGAAAAGCTAGAGATAAAAAACACTGTACAGAAATGAAGAACGCCTTTGATGGGTCATCAGACTGGACAAAGATATGGAAAGAATCTCTGAGTTTCATGTTAGTATCAACAGAAACCTCTACAACAAAAGAGAAAAAGGAAAAAAACTGAAAAACTAAACAGAACAAAATATCTAAAGACTGGGACAATTACAAAAGATAAAGCATCCATGTAAAGGCAATACCAGAAGAAGATGAGGGAAAGGAACGAAGAAAAATTTAAAATAATTATGACTGAGAATGTCCCAAAATTAATGTCAGACATCAAACCAAATACCCAGGACTCAGAGAATACCAATCAGGATAAATTTTTTAAAAATCTAGGCATATCATATTTGAACTGTAGAAAATAAAATATAAGGAAAAAATACTGAAAGAAGCCACAAGGGGGAAAAACTTATCTATAGAGAAGCAAAGGATTACGTCTATTTTTCCTCAGAAACCATGCAAACAAGAAGATAGGGGAGTGAAATATTTAAAGTTTAAGAGAAATAAGCCACCAATCCAACATTATGTACCCTACAAATTATCCTTCAAAAAGTGAAGGAGAAGAAAAGACTTTCTCAGGAAAATTAGGACAAAAAATAAGATAATTTGTACCAGTAGACCTGTCTTGAAAAGGAGATGTTAAAAGAAGTTCTTTAGAGAGAAGGAAAATAACATAGGTGAGAAATTCAGATCTACATAAAAGAGAGAAAAGCATCAGAGAGGAATAAATGAGGGTAGAATAAACTTTCGTTTTTCTTATTCTTAATTGATCTAAGGGATAACAGTTTGCTCAAAATAATAATAGCAAAAATGTATTCAATTATGTATTTTATGCATATATCTCATATATGTAAGTTATATATGTTTATATATAAGAGAAATGAATGACAGTAATGATACAAGAGATGGGAGGAAAGAATTAGGATTATTTTATTATGAGGTACTAACACCACCTGTGAAGTGGTATAGTGTTTTCTGAATATGGACTTGTATTAGCTGTAAATGTATACTGCAAACTCCAGGGAAACCACTAAACACAAAGAAGAAGAAGAAGAAGAAGAAGAAGAAGAAGAAGAAGAAGAAGAAGAAGAAGAAGAAGAAGAAGAAGAAGAAGTAGTAGTAGTAGTAGTAGTAGTAGTAGTAGTAGTAGTAGTAGTAGTAGAAGGAAGAGGAGGAAGAGGAGGAGGAGGAGGGGGAGGAAGAGAAGTATAACCAATATGCAAAGAAAGGAGAGAAATGGGAAACATCGAAAATGCTCAATTAAAACCACAGATAGCAGAAAAAGAGCAGAAGATAAAAATAGGAACAACAAACAAGGGCAACAAAAAGAAAACAGTAACAAACATGGTAAATACTAATCCAACTATATCAATAATCACTTTGAATGTCAGTGGTCTAAATGCACCAATTAAAAGAGAGAGAGGCTGTCAGCATGGATCAAAAAACAAAAGCCAACTATATTTTGTCTACAAGAAACACTATAAATATAAAGACACATATAGATTAAAAATAGATGGAGTAAAATATTTCATACTAACATAAATCAAAAGAAACCAGCAGTAGCCATATTAATTTCAGGCAAAGCAGACTTCAAAACAAGGTAGAGTATTCAGGGATAAAAAACGACATTACACTATGATAAAGTAATCAATTCTCCAGGAAGACATAATAATCCTTAATATGTATACATCTAACAACAAAGCATCAAACTATGTCAGGCAAAAACTAATAGACTTGTGTGGAAAGATAGATAAATTCTCTATCATAGTTGGAGATTTCACCACCCTTCTCTCATAAATGGAGAGATCCAGCAGGCAGAATATCAATAAGGATATAATTAGACTCAACGACACCATTAATCAACTGGATATAATTATCACCTATAGATTACTTCATCCAACAGCAGCAAAACACAAATTTTGCTGAAGATCACATGGAATATTCACCAAGACAGACCACATTCTGAAACAAAACAAACCTTAACACACTTTTAAAAAATAGCCATTGAACAATGTCTGCTCTCAGACTGCAATGGAATTAATAGAAATCAATATCAGAAAGATTGCTTGAAAACCTCAAGATATGTGAAAATTAAACAACACACTGCTAAATAATACATAGGTCAAAGAAGAAATCTCAAGATAAATTTTAAAATATTTTGAACTAATCGAAAATGAAAACACAACTTATCAAAATCTGTGTGATGCAGCTAAAGTAGTGCTTAGAGGAAAATTTATAGCATTGAGAGTATATATTAGAAAAGAAGAAAGATACAGAATTAACAATCTAAGTTTCCACCTTATAAAACTAGAAAAAGAAGAGAAATTACATTCAAAGTAAGCAGATAAGAGAAATTATAAAAATTAGAGCAGAAATAAATGAAATTGAAAACAGAAGGTTAACAGAAAAAAATCAATTGAACCAAATCTGGTTCTTTGAAAACATTAATAAAATTGATAAGCCTCTAGCCAGGCTAAGAAACAAAAAGAGAAGATACAAGAAAGAACATCACTACAGATCCTATGAACATTAAAAGAATAATAAAGGAATATTGTGAACAACTCTATGTTCACAAGTTTGACACACAAGTTGAAATGGACCAATTCCTTGAAAGACACAATTTGCCAAAACTCACAAGAAAAAATGGAATATTTGAATAGGCCTATATATATTAAAGAAATCAAATCAAGAATTAATGATATTTCCAAACAGAAAGCACCAGGCTCGGGGTTCAATGGCAAAATCTACCAAAATTTTAAGGAAGAAATTATATCAATTCTTATTATCTCTTCCTGAAGATAAAAGACAGGGAATACTTCTAAATCATTTTATGAGGCCAGCATTACTCTCATACAAAAGCCAGACAAAATATTCCAGGAAGAGAAAACTGCAGACCTATATCTCTCAGGATATAAATGCAAAAATCCTCAAACAATATTAGCAAATCCAATCCAGCAATGTATAATAGGAATTATACACCATGACCTTATACACCATGACCAACAGAGATTTATTTCAGGTATGTAAGGCTGATTCAACATTGGAAAATCAGTTAACATATCCATCATATCGACAAGCTAAAGAACAAAAATCACATAATTCTACCAGTAGATGCAGAAAAAAGCATTTGTCAAAGTCCAACACTCATTCATGATTAAAAACTCTCAGCAAACTAGGAATAGAGGGGAACTTCCTCAACTTGATAAGCAACATCTACAAAAACTCATAGCTAATAGCTAAAAGCAATACTTAATGGTGAGAAATTTGAGGCTTTCCCACTAATATCAGAGACAAGGAAAAGATGTTCCCTCTCACCACTCCTTTTAAACATCACATTGGAAGTTCTAGCTAATGCAATAAGACCCCCACCCCCTCAAAAAAGGAAATAAAAAGTACAAAGAGGAAGGGAGAAATAAGTCTTTGTTCATGGAAGACATGATCACCTATAAACAAAATCAACAAAAATTTCCTGGAAATAAGTGATTATAGCAAGGGTACAGGATATCAAGTTAATATAGGAAGGTCAATTGCTTTCCTATATACCACATTAGCAAGTAGAATTTAAAATTAGAAACAATATCATTTATATAGGCACCTTCCAAAATAAATATTTAGGTATAAGTCTAACAAGACATGTACAAGACCTATAAATGGAAAACTACAAAACTCAGATGAAAGAAATCAAAGAAGGAAATAAATGGAGAGGTAGACCATGTTCATGGATAGGAAGACTCAATACTTTCAAGATGTCAGTTTGTTCCAACTTGATCTATAAAATTCAATGCAATCCCAGTCAAAATCCCAGCAAGTTATTTCATGGATATTTACAAACTGATTCTAAAGTTTATATGGAGAAGGGAAAGACCCAGAATAGCCAACATGATACTGAAGGAGAAAAACAAAGTCAGAAGACTGACATTACTCAACTTCAAAACTTACTTTAAAACAAGAGTGATAAAGAGAGTGCAGTATTGATAAAAGAATAGGCAAATAGATCAATGGGATGGAATAGAGAACCTAAAAACAGATACACATAAATATAGTCAACTGATATTTGACAAAGGAGCAAAGGCAATACAGTGGAGTAAAGATTATCTTTTCAACAAATGGTGCTGGAACAACTAAACATCCACATGCAAAAAATGAAACTAGATACAGACCTTATGCCCTTCACAAAAATGAACTCAAAATATATCATAGATATAAAAGCAATATGCAAAACTATAAAACTCTAGAAGATAAAATACATGAAAATAGAGATGACTTTGGTTATGGCAATGACTTTTTAAAATACGACACAAAAGGCATAATTTATGAAAGAAATAATTGATAAGTTGGATTACATTAAAATTTAAAATTTCTGCTCTATAAAATACAATGTCAATAGATTGAGAAGACAAGCCATACTGGGAGAGAATATTTGCAAAAGACATATTTGATAGAGGACTGTTATTCAACATATAAAAAGTACTCTTAAAGTCAAAATAAGAAAATGAACAAACCAATTAAGAAACAGGCAAAAGACCTGAACAAGCACTTCACCAAAGAAGACATATAGATGGTAAATAAACATATGAAAAGATGCTTCATATCATATGTCATCAGGGAAATGCAAATTAAAATAACAATATACCACCACACAGCTATTAGAATGACCCAAATCCCAAACACTGACAATACCAAATGCTGATGAGGATGTAGAGCAGCAGGAATTCTCATTCATTGTTGGTGGGATGAAAAATAGTAAGCTACTTTGGAAGACAATTTGATGGTTTCCACAAAACTAAACATACTCTTATCATATGATCCAGCAATCGTGCTCTTTGGTATTTACCCAAATAAGTTTAAACAATGTCAACAAAAAAATATCTGTACACAAATACTTACAGCAGCTCTACTCATTATTGCCTAAATTTGGAAGCAACCAAGATACCTTAAGTAGGTAAATGGATAAACTGCTGCACATCTAGACAATGGAATATTATTCAATGCTAAGAAGAAATGGGCTATTAAGTCATGAAAAGACAGGGGGAAAACTAAAATGCATATTGATAGGTGAAAAAAGCCAATATGAAATGCTACACATTGTATGTTTCCAACTGTATGACATTCTGGAAAAGGAAAAACTACAGAGAGAGTTAAAAGATCAGTAGTTGGCAGGGGTTAGAGAGGAGGGAAGGGAGAATAGGCAGAACACAAAGGATTTTTAGGGTAGTGAAAATACATTGTATGATACTATAACATGGGATACACAGCATCATATATTTGTCCAAACCCATAGAATGTACAACACCAAGAGTAAACCCTAACATAAACTATGGACTTTAGGTGATTATGATGAGTCATTGTAGATTCATAGTAATAAATACACAATTGTGGTGCAGAATTTCAATAGTTTCGTGTATGTGGACAGGGCATATAAGAGAAATCTCTGTACCTTCAATTGTTCTAAAAGATAAAATCTATTTTTTGAGAAAAAATTACTGGATAGGATACTATATTGAAATGAATATGCATAATCAGTACATTTCCTTGAATATGTGTTTTGTATCAATGACTCTTATATCAGGTTAAATATACCTGACTTGAAGAAATAACCCAGAATTTAAAACAAAGAAACAAAGCAATAGTGAATATGAAGAGGGGTTAGGCGATGTGCAGAAAATATAGTAAATGGTATAATAAATCTCTGCCTAGGGTTCTGGAAAATGGTAAGGCAGAAAATTGGGAAATGGTAACATTTGAGAAGAGACTATCTGATAATTTTCCATATTTGACTAAATAGTATGTTTTTAAGTTTAGAAAGCCCATCAAATCCCTAGCAAGATAAATATATTTTAAAGATATTTTCTTTTAAACATAATGTAGCACCACTACAGAACACAAATGCAAAGAGAAGGTTTTATATGCAGGTAAACAGAAGAGAAAGATTACTTAAAATCACAGTTCCAGTGGTAGCTGATTTATTAGCTTGATGAAAACCAGAAAACAATCAAACAATTTCTTTAAAGTACTGAGAAAAAAACTGTCAACCTAGCATACTATATTCAACAGAAGACATTTGTAAACAATACAAAATCTGAGAGTTTATCACCAAAAACTTTTCTAAGGTAACTTCTAAAATATATTTCAGAAAGAAGGATTATGATTGCAGGACACAGGTTTGTAATTCACATTAGAATGGAGAATTAAAAAAGTATATGTGGCTAAATCTAATGGAAGGCTCACGGTATAAAACAATAATAATTATAATGTAAAATGTATGGGTATTAAAAAAACAGGATTGAATTATTATAAATCTAAAGCTTATAAATCTGGGTAAGTTGTGTATTGCTAAAGCACTGTAAAGAAAAGGGTAAACATACTGATTAAATTTTGACTTCATATTGGTTAAGTTAAACATGAGCATCATAATTCCTATAACCCATAAAAAATTAAGATACTACGTAACTTTCAAACAAATAGAAAAAGAAGAAATGTAACAATGGAGGAAAATATGTTAATACAAAATAAGCTTTGTAAGAAAAAAGTGGAGAAAAAATAGGGCAAGCAATAAAAATAGAAAGTATAAAATGACAGAAATAAGCCCAAACATATCAGAGATCACAGTTAAATGTGAATGGCCTGAATATTTCAGGTAAGGAACTGAGATTCTCAGATATTTATACCAACTGTAAGTATCAGCTAAATGATATTTATAGCAGACATATATGAAACAATTCCTGGGGGATATTAGTGAGATAGAAAACAAATATAAAATACATGAAATAAATTACAAAATCAAGCAAGTCAAAATTTATTTAGGGGGGAAACTGTTTTGGGAGGAACATTAAAGTTGCTAAAAACAAAACTTACTGAATAAATTGAGGATATAATTGCAAATGTAGCAGATTTAAAAAAATACTTTAAGCCGATTTGAAAATCAGCATGATATGGGCAGATGCCTAAACAATATGATTTAATAAAAACTAAACAGAAATCCCAAGTAACACTAAAACCTTTAAAGATATTGAATCAATATTTTTAAAAATTTCCATAAAGGAAAGAGCAGGTCCAAATGACTTTTGCAAATGTATTCTACCACACATTCAAGAAACAAATAATTCTGATTTTACACCAATTATTCTTGGAACTAGAAAGACAGAAAACACCACACTTATTATTTAGGCTAACATAATTGTGATTCAAAAACTAGAGGACACTATAAGGCAGAAAAAATACAAACTAATATTGTGAACAAGATAGAAACAAAATAAATTCAACTATATACACATAATATATATATAGCTAAAATTAATTTTACAAAATTCAATTACATTTCTATACACTAGCTACAAATATAGCTAAAATAGCTGTTATCTATCTATTGAGAGAGAGACTATGTCATGACCAAACTAAATTTATTCCAGGAATGAAAGGCTGGTTTAATATTAGAAAAAAAAAATCTATTCATGTAATTCACCTTATTAACAAATTAAAGGAGAAAAACTGTATCATCACCTCAATAGATTCAGAAAGAGCATTTAATAAATTCATCAACCATGTAGGAATGGTGAAAGATTAAAGCCATTTCCTTTAAATTCATGAATAAGGAAGAGGTCCACTCTTCCTGCTGTTCAACATTGTACTGGAGGTCCCCTTGAAGGAAATAAGGTAGAAAACAGAAAAAAGAAATGAACATTATCAATATTGGAAAGGGATAAAAATCTAATCATTAATCTCAGATGATATGATTTTCTACCTAGAAAACTCAAAATATTATATAGATGAATTTATAGGAATACTCATGAATTTAAACATGTCAGATTAAAAAATCAATTACACAAAATTCAATTGCATTTCTATATAATAGCTACAAACATTTTTAAAATATAGCTTTTAAAGGATGCCTTGTAAAAGAGTGACAAACAAAAAGTAACAAAGAATAATTCTTTTTTAAACAATGTGCAAGATCTGATCAAGGAAATTATAAACATTACTAAGAGGCATTAAATAAAATACATATAAACAAAGAAATTTCTGGATGATAAAACAATGTTGCAAAATTATCCACTATTTCCAAATTCATCTATAGATACATTATGAATCTGGGTTTTCAAGGAATTTAACAAGCTGATTATAAAATGCATATGATAAACAAGGGATGAAATATAGCGAAAATTTCCTGAAATAAGGGAGGACATAACCTACCAGAGAGCAAGACATACCAAAAAACTATAGGAATTCATACAGTGATATTGGCACAGCTATACCCAACACTGTCTGGAAACAAGGTAGAATTGTGTATCAGTGGAGAATGGATACATAAATTGTGCTGAAGTAAGAGTGGCATTCATGTGGAAAAAAGTAAATTTGTACCCTATTCCATACATATGCAGAATCAGTTTCTGTAAGCCTGTTATTAATAGGCTTAAATGCCTATGTAATAGATTATCTTGATAACCTTGAGACAGGAGAGATGTTTGTGAATATGTTTATGCAAAGACCAAGACATAAACAAGACATAAAATATGCAAACTCTAATGGAAAAGAATGATAAATTCAACCATATTAGATTAAGGACTTCTGCCCATTAGTTCAGACTTAGCTGGTTGCAATAATGTGGTGTAACGAATCCTGTCAAACCAAATTCTTATAAACACAAGCATTGCTTTTCTTGCTCATGGGTCTGCAGGTCAGCTACAAGTAGTTGCGCTTGGTTCCAGACTTGAGATTGGGTTGCAGCTGCTCCAGGTGTCTTCCTTGGACCAGTGGCTAAACGAGGGCATGATCTTCTGGTTGAGAATAGCAGGAGGGTGCCTGGGTGGCTCAGTTGGTTAAGCAACTGCCTTCAGTTCAGGTCATGAGAATAGCAGGAGCACAAGATGGCAAGCTGAACCGTGCAAGCACATTAATGCCTCTGCTTGCATCACATCTGCTCATATCACGTTGGCCAAAGCAAGATATTTGGCCAAGCCCAACACTAATACGGCAGGGTGTCATACTAATTTGGAGGTGGGGCACTATGTCTATATGGTAAAGGGTATGAACCTATCACTCTATTACAGAGGAGTGAAGAATTGGCACCAGTACTCCTATCAACCACAGATGTGGGTGACAATATTTATCATGTATATAACTGTCAATTGATTAGCTTCCTAAATATAAAAACACACTTTATAAACCAATAAGAAGACATATGATATGATTTAAAGAGGGCAAAAGATAGGAAGAGCCATTTTACAGAAAAGAAAGCATGAAAGTACAATTAAAAAGAAATGCTCAAATTTATTGCAAAGAAACCAAACTAAGCATGTCACACCTTCATATGTGTAAAACTTGAAAAGTCTCACTTTTCTAAGGGTTGGTAAGAATGTAGGCATTTGGAAATTTATACACCACTGATGGGAATATAAATTAGTATATTACCTTTGGAAAACAATTGACTAGCCACAAAGATACTTAAATTCTTTGACCCAGAAATTCTACTGCAAAAACCCTTGCCCAAATGCTACAGAAGACATGTACATTGTGGCATTTTTGTCAAGACAAATAGCTAGAAACAACCCAAATGTCGATAGAATGATGAGCAGATAAATAGGAAACAGGATGGGGCATCTGGGTAGCTCAGTCGGTTTAGTTTTAGCTCAGGTCAGGATCTCAGGGTCATGAGACTGAGCTCCGCAACCAGCGCCGCACTCAGGGTGGAGTCGACTTGAGATTTTCTCCCTCTCCTTCTGCCCCTCCTCCCTGCTCACACACACACACTCTCTCTTTCAAATAATAAATAAATAAATAAATAAATAAATAAATAAATAAATAATAAAATCTTTTAAAAATAGGAAATAAGATAGTCATACAATATAATATTACAGCAATGGTAATAAATGAACTACATCTCTACATACCCAACATATGTCAAAAACATAATGTTGATTTTTAATCAAAATCAAGTCTCTGAAAAATATAGTGAGCAGATACCAGCATATGAAGTTCAAATAAAAGTACAATCAAACAATCAGTTTGCTTAGGGATTATTAATATATTATAAATTTATAAAGAAAAGCAAGAGAATGATAAAAACAAAATTCAGTGAGGCACACAGGGGTCTTAAATAGCAATACATGCTTTATTTTCTTAAACAGTATCATGAGTACATGGTGCTTGTTTTATTAGCCTTTACATTTTTTATATATATGCATTATATATATATTCTTTTACATATACAAACTCTTTTAGAGTTGAACAGCATCAAAAATCCAATTATCAAAATAATTCGCAGAATTTCTTTTTTTCTTCTTGAGATTCTATTACTTCCTCACAAGTGGGTATTTAGTCATCTGAGTGTCCCACAATTTAATCACTGTCAATTCTGTAACTTCTCAGCATTTCCTAGCTAGCCATTTTCGCTGCAGTCTTGCTTTTTTACTGTTCTGAATTAGGATGGGAAGCAGTGAGCATGTGTTCAGGTAGTGGGCAGTGCTGACACCTTACGTGGGTTAAATGTGGTTAAATCTAAGTATGTAACGGATCAGCTGGATAGAAAGCAAAACAAATCTTAAAAACAGCAACAACGGTTAAACATTTTCTCTAGGCCAGCCTGTGTGATAAGTAATTTACCCTGAAATAACTTGGAAAATGCTCACAGCAGCCCCATGGACTAGCAGCCTCATTTTTCAGGACTCCAGGCACAGAGTTATGTAATTTCCCAACATCACATGGCTATTAAGTGATGATGGTATTTCTTTATACTCCTGCTCTTACCCACTATGCCGTACAGAACTGAATGTTAAAACAAAATCACAGAGCAATCAACTGAAGTGTCAATGCACAAAACATGTAGCAAATGATCATTTGTAAATATACACATAACATTTTAAAAACCTGCAAATTAACTGAATAAATTATGTGCAGGATGGTACCCCTGGTACTTTGCTCTGGATCAGCCCATATGTCTTCTCTCATTCTTTCCAACTATTCATTTTGTGTGTGTGCCTCGTTTGTTTTTCACCTTTTTTCCTCCTCCAGGGATATCTTTTCTTACTTCTATTCCCAAAATGTCTCTCAAATTTTCCACAATTTTGTGCAGTTTAAATTGCTTTCTGGTATTGAAATGAGAGATAACATGTAATAAAAGAGGGAGAGGGTCCTAAGTGGTCAGAAATACTTAGGTTTGAAGTACATTCTCTCTAAATAACTAGCTTATTTTAGCTATTCAATTTATTTAATATGGTTGACTATTTCACCTTCGTGCTCAAGAAATTAAACTTTTAAACTCTACCAATTCCAGTTAAGTGTGTTTCAAAGCAAGCACTTCAGGTCATGCCCTGATTTTGGAGGACCATTTTTAAAGTTCCTTAGTTCAGCTACACCCTCCCAGAGCACTTAAACCATTTACTAGGAGAATTCACCAAGGACTAAGCATCTTATAAGTTAAGCAGGCCAAATTAAATTACATTATAACAATGCATTTTACATTCCCTTGCAGAGGTATACTTTTCGCACTTAAGTCATGATCTTGGCCTCTGCCTTTCCACCACTGACCCTGCATCAGCACCTTCTGACATTGATCACTACCTCGAAGATTCCCACACAGACAAGGAAGCACATAGGTCACCTTACACGCAGCCAAAGAAAGCTGCATATCTGTGACCAGGAAGCCCCATACATTAGGCAGAAGCCTTCAGGAGGTACACGAGGCAAACTTCACCTCAAGTCACTCGTGCACAACCTACTCCAGCGTATGATCGGGGTCACAGATCCAGATCAAGCCTAAAGCCATCACAAGAGAGCCAACCCACTGGCAGTTTCCCTCTCTTGTGTCTCCATACTACATCAGTGCATCTCAGTAAGAGGTGATTTTGCTCCCTCCTCCCACCTGCCCAAGGATACAACAAGGTTGTCACACCATGGAGAAGGGTTACTCTTGGCATCTATTGAGTAGAGGCCAGGGAAACTGCAAAACATCCTACAGTGCACTGAACAGCCCCCATGGTAAAGAATATCTGGCCCAAAACACCAATAGTGCCAAGATGGAGGGACCCTGCACTATGTCTCTCTACTTCTCTTTGTTAAGCTGAGTAGAACAGAAGCTGAACTTATGGCCTACCACCTGTCAGCCTACACAACAGCCATTCACTCTTTCTTGCCAAAAGAACACCCACTCTCTTAAGTATCCAATGACCTTCAGTGGATTCTGGGCCCTTTGGTTGGTCTAAGCCAATTAGACTCATTCTTTTTCTCTTGCTCTAGTTTAGGACAAGAAGAAAAATGCAATTTTGCCAAACAAGATATGAGACTGTAAAAGCTGCCAGGCTTCTGGGAAAACCCCCCTCCCTCTTACAAAAAAGGATTCACTGTCTTCTCATCTGGCCTGTAGATATTGTTGTGCAGGATGAGAGCCTGCACACGCGAGCTGGTGCAACTGCCTTGAAAGCATGAAGAAAATAGATGAAATGCTAAAATGACAGAGCAGGAAAACGGGGGAAAACCTGCATCTTTGATATTGCCACTAAGCTGCTGAATTAACAAACATTACAAATGCCCTACCTCAAAGTTTTCATGTCATAGTAGATTTTCCTTATTGTTTCTTTATTGTTACATGGATTTCCTGTTACTTGCAGCTGAAAGTATCCTAATACATTCACTATGGCCTACTCTGTCTCTCAAGGAAAGAAAATTGGAACACTTAATCTTACTAGTTTTCTTGGGATTGTGGCATTCAAATGAAATATCTGATTGAGAGGCAGCTATGGGTTGAAACTCAACTAGGATCATCATAGCAGACCCCCGACCTGTCCCACACGGAAAAACCTAGGAAACTTTGTCCTTTCCTGGATTGCATGGGGTGTGGTATTGTCTACCTTAGCCAATCTCTTTAAGAGCTCCAACTGTACGAATGACATTAGGGTCACATAAATGGAACCCTTGAGGAAATGATAAAGTTTCATAGAAATAGCTCCGCGAATTTTCTTGAGTCTGTTCTACTGTCCCATCTCTGTCATTATATTGCTGAACTTGTCATGGTGTGCATCAACTCATGCCTAGGAATGATGGTGAAACTGTGCTACAAACTTCCTTCCAATTGGATTCGCCTCTGATTTCCTAACCATCGTCTTCTCCGGAGTCATTCAACAAACTCCATAATGACACAATTATAAAATCTTCAAAACTTCTGTGACATTCTCATCCCAGGACTGGTATGAAATCACAGATCCATGTCCTACTGTATTCAGAAATAGCAGAAATCCTGTCAGAGTCAAGTCTTCAATGCTAAACTCATTGCTAAGTCTACTTCAGTTTGATTTATTAAGCAATTGTTTTTATAAATAAGCAGTACTACTAGAATCAACTAGAAATATTTACTAGAAAAAGTCATTCCTTTGGTTTCAGAGAAAACTGTGTTCAGAAGAAAAGCCTAAGGAAACCATATTTCTACATTCCCAGAGAAGAGGAATTTGATTAACATGGCCATCTTTGCAAATACTGTGCTCTACTGTCTCAGACACAATTTTATTTCATTTGTAACCTATGAATTATAGAACAGATTCCTGGCATTGTTATCTGCATGACCCAATAAACACAAATATTTCCATTTTTCTGCTCTTCAGGGAAGATCATAACAGAGTTATCACTGAGCCTGGCTGTCTGAACCCATCTTCTTAATCCCAGTTTACTAATATATCTAGGATCTGATTAAAGGTCCCAATGGGAAAAACAAAAGTTGAGAAATCTAACTATAATGGATTAATTTCTGATGAAATTAAAGCTGATAACTCCCCTTCCCACTCATTAATGGCATCAGAATTTTCCTTCTGTTTTCAGGGGTGGGTTTCCTGGAAAAATTCTCTAATAATCCGACCCTGCTTTAAAGAGACTCCATTAACCAAGCAAACATTTCCACTTTGCTGAACAATTAAATATGTCATGTTGCAATTGACATTCTCAAACATGCTGGAAAATGCTGCTCAGTAGACATTCACTCAATGGGCTCCTGGCACACATCTCCTGAGCCTACCCTTTGAAAAGCAGAATATAAATACCTGTAGTGCTACTGGGTCTATTATAGCAGTCCTTTCAAGGAAAGGGCAGAGCAGCATTACATTACTTGAAACAGTTTTCAGCTACAGCATCCCCAGAGATTCATAGGAATGACAAACTGCTGTTATTGCAAACACAAATATTTTAAGTATCTGTGCTAGTCATTTGCCCACGTACCATGTGTACTGTAGTTAGAACATTGTGGTAATTGATACTCCTATTTTTACCATAGAATTCACATTTTCAGTACTAGAATTCACTACATAGAATTCACAAATATTTGTGCAAGCATACTGATAGAATATAATCACTATATCTAGAAGCAAACATTCAGATTAAATACATTTTTATTAAAGGTCATTAAATCTATTCCAAACAGTTTTAGCCCCAAACATCTGGATGGGCAAGCATAGGTAAAATTTATCCCTGAGAGGTGTTCAGAGATAAAGTCAGCCTTTACAAATATTGAGACTTTTTTTTATCATTGCTGCTGGGATCAAGGGGTAAGAGTGGAAGGTTCTTTTATTATATTCTTATTATATTATGCCTCCAAATGGACAGTAACTTGAACGGAGAATAGACACTGAAGGCAGACTTTGTGGCTTTTCTTTCTTCACTCTAAACATTAAATAGTATCTCAATTAATATTTTGATTTGTAGGTGGAAATAGACTGATCCAGTTGCAAATGCTTTATGGAATTTGGAGACAAATTAGAAAACCCCTTACAGTATTTTTTACGCCTAAAATGTCAAAAGATATTTTAAAGAGAAAATTGTGTATAGAATTAGAGTGTCTTTCTGCATTTTTAAAAAAGGATATAACTTTCAGGCCTTGATGGAAATGCCATTCTTTCTAGATGAATGTTCACATTAAGAACCCACAGCCTTACATTCAGACATCCAGACCTGAATACTATTCTCAAAGTTAAGAACTATTTATCAGAAGTTTGTGTCGAGAAGCAAGGCTCATCATATATTCAGAGCAGGTTCACTTTCAAGAGGTCAGGGTTCCCCAAAGTCAGTCAGTCTCTGGAAAATCACAGCAGAGGGAAAAAGAAATGCACAGGCCCTACAGGGGGTGAGGAAGAGTATGCTCCCATTTCGAAGGAAGGGCAAGGAGGCCTGCATGACTGGAATGGAGGAGGCAAAGGGAGGCTGCAGGAGGGATTTGTAGGCTGTCATGAAAGCACACATTTTATTCTGTGTGGAATGGGAAGTTGGCAGAGGATTTTGAAGGTAAGAGTGAGGTGATCTGCCTATAGAAAATATAAAAAAATATATATCAAATGTTCAAAGAAATCATCAATTATTAACTTCTGGAGTAGAAAGTTCATAAGCTTGGCTCTCACTTAAGTCACTTACACAATCAAAATTTTGATTAGTTGGAGAATTAACAAAATTCAAATAAAGAGGATTTCCAGTGACACAGAACAAACCAGAAGCACAGCTACAAAAGGCTGGGCCTTGGGCTCCTCTGGCTGATGAGCTCCTGAAACGTGGGAAGTTTCCTGTGATGCTCTTGGAGGCTTTAAAAACATAACGGATTTTGGCTTTTGCTGTTTTATGTTTATCTTCACAGCTATCTTGACATGAGAATCTAAAGCTGTTACTCTCTTTCACACAAATGAAACAAAGGCAAAGCCAAGGTTAGGGATAAGAAACATCCCCAAAAAGATCCTAGGAAGGACCAACATGATTGTCTCTGAGAAACACTCTCATCTCCACACTCAACTTCTTTTTCATTTAAAAGGAAAACCACATAGATACCACGATAAGCAAGGTTAGAATACAGTAGAAAGTTTTGCATATATTCTTGCCCTAATTCTCTCTTTGTGTGAAGGTAGACAGTTTATCTGTTTCCTACTTTTCACCAAGGTCTTATGGAAATAAATAAACTCATATGGATGAAGTATTTTGAAGATGAAATGTACTGAGCACATGCTATCCATTGACTGGTGACTCCATATTTAAAAGAATTATTGTAACAGATAATAAAAAACTGTTACACGACCTTTCACTGCCAATTACCTCCTTTTGTAAGGCTTAACATGCTGTATTTAAAGTAATAATGCATGATTATTCAAAATAGAAAGAAGTTGTGAGGGACTTGCAGTTACATGAGTTGTCAGCTGCCGGAAAGGTTTCTTCTTGTCAAATAAACTGGGTACAATGTTTAAAGTGTTATACCTCCAGTAAACCTGAGTAGTTTAAGTACATTACTACTTATAAAATAAAAGAATATTTAAGTACCAGTGTCAGAAATAATAGAGCAATAATCGTATGTTTATTTTAGTGTTTTGCTTACAACTTCATATTTTTGCATTACACTTAGTTAGGAATGAATAAAATTTGTCCCCTAATATAAGAATGACTGCAATGGATTTCAGCATACTAGGGACTACTATATTTCATATGAGAAGAAATGGCCTTTTGTTTAGGAAAATACTTTAGTGCCTGCTGTGGTATGAAAGAAGTCTTCCATGCACTGTCCACAGAGAGAACACAATGCAAGGAGGATGAGTGCTGGGTGAGATATGGGGGAGAGGAAGAGATGAAGAGTCAAGAAGAACTGAAGAACAGGAACAATAAATAAGATTGAAATGAGGATGATACAACAACCAGTCAGAAAGAAAAGAGGCCCAGCAACACAATAGGAGGCTGTGCTCAGAGGATCGCCTAGGAGAAGCCATACAGAGTCTTTTAAGAAAATTCTTAAATTTTAAATTGTTTTCTCTATTAAGTGATAGCATGCAAACTTCCATTAGCACCTGTCCCCCTGCACCCATAAATCACATCCAGAGTGATACATGCTGTATACTGTGTCTCCCGTATGCTTTGGGGGTAATCGCAGACAAAGGCTTATGGTCCATGTTTGTGGTGATCTTGGATGGACAGATCAACCCAGACCCAGAAAGACATGATCATCAGATTGAGGTGGGAATTGGGAATTGGAATGGTGTGCATAAATCCTTGAAAATTTCCAGAAAACACAGTAAAGATACTGGCCTTCCAGTGAGGTATGGAATGGGACCATAAATACTTTATTTTTACAAATGTTAAAGGAAAATTTGGCCCCATAATGGTAGACTCAGTATGGTCACAAAACTCGGGGTCACATACATGTGGTAGAGATTATTGTGATGCCATTATTTCTTATAAAAACTACATTTTAAAATATATCATGTATATAAGTGAACACTGCACTTTCAAAAATTTCCCTAGAAATAACTAGTTGGTTATTTATTATTTAATAAATTTACTTCTTCAGGTGTAAACTATTTGTAGTCCTTTTGCTCTTTAAATTTTTGAAATTTAGTAGTTAGCTTATTTGAATCTTTTTCAGCCTCAATTTATTTCTTCAATTTTCAACTTCCACTTCCACGATCAAACACATAAGTGAAAAGAAGAACTGGGGCAGCCTAATTGTCACCATCAGCCTACCAGGTGCATCATCGTGTTGCTAACATTCTGGGGGCCAGTCCTCTGCTACCAAGGCTATTAGATGAGCAGAGAGAGTAGACATCCCAAGTAATTAGAGAATTAAAATGTTTTATCTATCCCAGGGCACTCAGGCACTTTTCAGATGACCACAAAGGGTGACAGTGTCACAGATCAGTTGAAAGTCTAGACTTGTGGCCTAGGGCTCTTTCACGGTGTAGCATCCTTCCAGGAGCTTTGCAGTAAACCTACACTTCTTCAGCTCCATGTTCCCCGTAAAGTATTCCCAATCTCAGGGGCTAGTACAGAGCTTTCTCTCTGCTCAGATACACAGCCCAACGCAGGTTTTACTTTGTAGTTGGCATTTCTGCATAGAGAATAGCATTGTGTCACTGTTCTGGAAATTGGTATTTTAAGGAAGTGTGTGTCTCAATGTAGCTAAAAAATGCAAACAGACCAGGCATACGACTTTTTTTTTTTTTAAAGACTCCATGTCATCATGTTAAATATGTACACATAGTAGACAAATTTATCTTTGTAAATGATCTATCTGTAATATGGTTCAGAAAAATTACCTAATTATCTGTGACAGACTCCAGGATGTTTCCCAATGATCCTTGCCTCCTGGTATTCACACTCTCGTGTAGTCCCCTCCTATGTTATACCAGGGTCTCTGTGACCTACAGAATAAGGCAGAGTGATAATACTTCAATTCTTTTTGTTAAAGATTTTATTTATTTGTCAGAGAGAGAGAGAGAGAGCACAAGCAGGGAGAGAGGCAGGCAGAAGGAAAAGCAGGCTCCCCACTAAGCAGGGAGGCTTATGTGGGACTCGATCCCAGGACCTTGGGATCATGACCTGAGCCAAAGGCAGATGCTTACCTGACTGAGCCACCCAGGTGTCCCAGTAATATTTCCATGTTGAGATCATGTTATAAAAGACACCGTGGCTTCTGTCTTGGTAGCTTTCTCTTGCACTTTTTCTCTCACTCTCGGATAACTTGCTCTGGGGGAAGCCAAGTTGTGAGCAGCCCCCGGAGAGGCTCACATAGCAAGAAACTGAAGCTCCTGCCACTTGAATGAGCTTGGAAGCAAATCCACCAGGCTCAGTCACAAGTCTTCAGAGAGGACAGTCAATACCAGCAGCTTAGGAGACCTGACCCGCATTCACCCTGCTAAGGCTCTTCCAGGTTCCTGGTCCCCAGAAACTGGTGACATAATAAATATTTGTTGTTTCAAGCTGCTAAGTCTTGGAGTGATTTTTTACATAGCAAAAAATACCAAATATACTTTCTTATCTCCTTCCTTTGGCAAGTACATGCCTGGATAAAATGAGGCTTTGGCTGACGCAATGTATGGTATAGTTCTGGGGGCAGGTGTGGGAGCACGACATCGCCAACATTGCTAACCATTGCCCATTGCCCCAAAGTGGTTTCAAGAAACTCTATCTTGAGTAAGTTATAGGTGAGAACAAAGTAGACAATTTAAAATCAAGTAGGCAGGACAAAGAGACAGAACAAAGGATGAAATTCAAAAGGAATGCAGGCATGGAGCCTGGAATACCTCTTCTGAGACTTTGGGATTGCCTTATATAGTTTCTGTGCCCCTGAAAATGGTGTGCTAGAAGGACTTAAAGAGGTTGCTCTTCAGCAGATATTAATATGACATTCAAGGTCTTCCATAATTGGGACCAATCTCACTGTACCTCTTTACTATTAATTCTATGTCTCAGCTGCTTGGAAGTCATTACATCTGACAGGAATGTCCTGTCTCCTTTTATTCACATGACCCCTTGGACTGGACCTATCTTTTAGAGCCAGCCTGATTCATTTTCCTCTTTGGAATCTCCTCTGAAAAAAAACAACTCTTAGGGATTACTCCCTTCTCTTATAAAGAAATCAGTATCTGTGTCACGCACATACTGCCTCCATTCTTTGTGCCTATTTCCACAATATGTAAACAATTTCTAGATGGCAGGAGCCCTCTCTAATACATTATTGTAGCTTCTACAGAGATCCTGGTACAATAACATTTATTTGACAGCTAATTGATAAATAGTGGTTAATTGTCTTCTATAAGTTTTCTTATTGCAAAATGGAGGCCTATTTATTGTGGGCAGTTTTTAAAAGTCAGTCAAAAAGAGAAAAAATATCAACTCACCACTCAGAAATAACCACCTAGTATTTTGGCGGTTTAGTTTTTTTTGCAGGTGTGTGTGTGTTTGTGGGTGTGTGTGTGCGTGCGTGTGTATGTTATAAATGAAATGAAATCAAACTGATTATATGCTTGTTTTTTTGACAATGAATAGCAAAACTTCACTGAATGCCCCATTTGGACATGGAGCAAAGTCTTGGGAGGTGATTGTTTTGGTATAGCTCTACATTAATACGAGGTGCTCTTTTGCCTGTGAAAGCAGTTATGTCACTTATTTCTGACCCTTTACAGGCTATTTCTATCTAAAATATCATCATGACAATAAGCAACATTCTCAGTTTCAATGGATTTCAATGTCATGTCATAAGCAATACCTTCTACTTCAAAGGAAATAACTATCAAACTGTTTCAATGAGATTTAAATAAAATAGATAAGGAAGTCATCTTGCAACTCAAAATCCATGTATATAGCTCATCTAATTTTCCAATATGGACCATGGCAAGGAGGGGTTACTGTCCCCAGAAAATTTGTCATCTTGCATTTTGCCATGCTTAAAAACAGTTCTGAAAGGACAGGAAATGACAGAATTGCTACTCCCTTTCCCTTCTAATTTCCTCTGTTTTAATCACTCCTTTTCTATTGTTTAAAAAAACCCCATCCTCATATGATTTAACATTCAGTTTCATAATCTACAAAATGGGAAAGATAATGGTACTTACCTCATGGTGTAATTCTGAGAATTTAATGAGTAAAATGCTTGAAACAATGTCTGGCACACGATAAGCATTTAAAAATATTACTACATATTATATCTGTCTTGTTTTCTTACCCTAACAGCCACACTTATGCATGTATATGGGTGTATATGTGCATGCATATACACATGCATGCCCCCCCACACACACACATATTCAGTCACTTTATTTAAACCAAGGAATACAACTCTTACAGGCTCCTTGATGTGTGAGTTCTGAGTCTCATTCCTGATTACTTCAAACAAGGGTCAGTTACATAATTAATTAAACAGGTAAGTATGAATTTCTCACAAGTAAAGCCAACAGACTGTTTCTGTTTAAAGTAAAATGTTCATCATTTAAAAAGAAGGACAGATTAATGATTACTAAAAGAAAACAATCTGGATTGCTTGGAGACTGGATATTAACACACAGTCAAAAACTTGTAATTAACATCAAAGATATTTATTTTGTTATTGAAAGTGAGGGGCTGAAATTTGTAGATTCATAATCTGTAACAGAAAACTGTATTAAAAGCTCTGACATTTGACCTTAATATTATCCTAGTGCTCTCTTAACAACTGTTAAATGTGCCATGATCCTGATTTTTGTATTAGGACTACAAATCCCATCTGAAAATGTAAAGTTCTAATCCCTAAACAGACTCACTCCTGGCTCAGGAAGCTCTCAGCCCACAAGGCAGCTTGGACATGACTGTCTTCACTATTAAGCCATAAATCCCAGTCACTTTCTCAACAACTGAACACCGCAGCAGCAACTTCCACAGTCCCAGCTGCCACACAGTCATGAAGCTTGCTCTTGGACAGCACGGCAAGGTTTGGGAAGAACCTGAGAAGGAGTCATTTGGTCTCTCCTTTCTTTTCTACTTTCTCTCTTCAACATGCCCTGTCCCAAATGCACTTCCCTGCTCCAGAATCCCCTGCTCTTTTCCTCTCTCTTACCCAACTATTTATGGTGATGTGCAAATGACCAAGGATTCTTCAAGTATTATTCCTCTAGGTATTTGCCTTCATTTGAGGCCAAACGATGGAACACATCTATAAAAGTTAAAATTCAAGCATCAGTATTAAATTACTGGTTTGAAAGCACATCACATAGTCCCCTAATTATGCCATCTTATTGGCCAATGTTGAATTTGAGAATGCAGTAACATATACGAATGTTGAATTTAACAATGCATCACTGTCTTGCATCAGCTGAATAATCACTATATTTAAAATGCTTGGATCTGCTTTTATATCACCAGAGACTGATGAGAAGGATGGAAATAGTTCAGTGGTGGGGGCGTGGGGAGGGTTATAAAGAAGATAGAGGGCTTTAATAGCAATTTCATATAACAAATTGACTTTCTTAAAGACTCTATTTATTTGAGAGAGAGATAGAGAGAGCATGCATGAGCGGGGGGAGGGGGCAAAGGAAGAGGGAGAGGCAGAGAATCTCAAGCAGACGCTGCCCTGAGTGCAGAGCCTGACTTGAGTGACTTGGGGCTTGATCTCAGGACCCTGAGATCATGACCTGAGCCAAAATGAAAAGTTGGATACTTAACTAACTGTGCCACCCAGGCGCCCCATAACCAATTGATTTTTAAAAACTTACTTACTGAATAAACGTAATATTCAAAAGAAAATTGAATAATTTTATCAAACATTCCACTACTCTAATAAGCCAATGTTTTTTTGTGATGTGCATTAATAGTTTACTCAGCAATGTTTATTGAAAACCTTCTATATCACAGGTGATTTCCCATCCTTTTCTAATCTTTGTCATCCTCATTTATACAGAATTTTAAATAACCATGATCACGGCATAGACTATTTTTTCTTTTATTTACTATATCATAAGCATTTTCACATGCTGCTATTTAGAGATATGAGTTAAATTAGATACATTTTTCAGAAACAAAAGTGTTTCTTGATATTAGCCAATTGAGAGGTAGGTAGGAAATGCCCTTCCTGGAATTAATGGGAGGCATTATTAATGCCATGAAAGCCCTTCCCATAATTCCAAAATAGTTTATTTGGAAAATTTCCAAAGAACCTCATCATTTGTGCCCAGTGCAAGAGGGAGACAGCTTTTATTCGATTTGAGAAAAGCTAATAGCCCTCTGAAAACTTATTACGTATAATTTATTTACATCCTAGACATTAGTATGTGCTCACAAGGTGTCTTTCAGGCTTCTTTTCACAAAAGAAGGCTCTAGTGGGGAGCTGTGTTTTGTTTCCAGTAAAGCTTCCAGAGGCTTGTAGTCTCCCTTTCAAGGTTCCGGTGAGTTTAGAAACCAATCGTGCGTGATTTTCCAGGCCAAAAGCCTTCTCTGTGTACAGTCATGACTTACTAAAGCCTGAGCTACAGTATCTATTTGCTTTCAAACAAAAGCAAGCTGCACAAAGACACAGGGCTTGGCAAGACTGAAATGAACAGAGCAAGAGTAAGCACAGAGAAATGGGGACTATTGAACTCCTCCTAGGCCGCATTTCTATCTGTCTAAAATATGACTCCAAGAGTAAGGTTGCAAAATGGTATTAAAATTCCTCTTCCTCCGTCCTTAAAAATATGGGTGAAGACAAGCCATATTTTCCTAACTCAGGTTCTGGAAATAAGACAAAAGTGATGTGCTGGAGCAAGGTGAGGGAGGAAAGTAGTTTAGCCTAGAGGCAAATGTTCCCCCACTAACATGCTGTTAAAGCACAGAAATCTTAGTTGCCATTAAGTTTGGCCGGCACTTGAAGGACTGAAAGGCAAGAATCTCTGGAATCTGGGAGGATGATGAGGTGAAAGTATGAGTAGGGTAAGTGTGGTTAAGACAAAAAAATTTTTTTCCTCCCTCCCTCCCTTCCTTCCTTCCTCCCTCCCTCCCTCCCTCCCTTCCTTCCTTCCTTCCTTCCTTCCTTCCTTCCTTCCTTCCTTCCTTCCCTCCCTCCCTTCCTCCCTTCCTTCCTTCCTTCCTTCCTTCCTTCCCCCTCCCTCCTTCCCTCCCTCCCTTCCATCCTTTCCTCCCTCCTTTCTTCCTTCCTCTTTTTTTCTAACTTTCTTCCTTTTCTTTTGACAGGGAGGTCTTGTTGTAATAAAAGTCTGTCAATAATAAATTCTGCTTGCCTTTTTATTTTGCCTAGCACTGATTTGAGCGAGCATCTACCACCTTTCTCTTCCCATAGTTCTAGCTAATGTATTGCCTGTCCCTCTTACCGTGAGTACACCAGCTTCTGGTATGTCATTAATAGTCACAAAGTGGTACTGAGGTGACTAACTGTACAACTCCCACTTCTGATTCCTTCTCTTGGCTCCATTCCTACTCTACGAGTAATGGTCTTAGAATGGAGGTCTCAAAAAACTGTTAAAAATTATCAGTGATATTATTTATTAAAAGCCTATTATGTGTCAGTCTCAGGTCCATCTAACTCCAAAAGCCCTGCTCATGCACTGCATATACTAATTTCAGTCAGTATTTCCTACAGGCTATATAGTTTGAAAAAAATAAGGTGAGACAGTAGAAACTTAAAGATGTTTCTTTACTCAAGGATCCTCAACCATTTAAAATGCCATAGCCATATTTATATAACCAAGAGAAAAGTTGTGAGTAGGATGCCCCAAACTCCTGGACTATGCTGCTTCTCCATTCTCTTCGTGCCTCTCCCCTCCCTTTCCCTTCTTCCCTCTCTCTCTCTGTCTCGTTTTGTCCCAAGGTCTTACACTCCTACTAACATAGATAACATGCCAAATATATTTAGAAGGTAAAAGTGACCTATATAAATCTATTATATACAAAAGCCAATAAAACTATATGAAAAGTTCTCAAGGCCTATATTTTATGCTCTTTCAATGAATAATTTTGTTTTAAAGTTCCTACAGATCAAAAAAAGCATATATAAAAAGAAAGAGAAAAATGACCAATCATTTCCTCATGTGACAAAATGGGTTAAATAACTACCACTAGAATAAAGCAAAAATTGATTAAGGAAAGAAATAGATGTTTACCTTGTCATATTACAAATTCATATCATTTAATTTCAACTGAGCTTTCACTGCTGCTTGGCAAATGTTCTCTCCTTGTTGACTTCATCACACAATCTCCAGAGTGACCCTTGCTCCCTTCTGCTTTCCGCGGCCCCCACCCACTTCCCCTAGTCCACCTCTGCCCACCCCATTCCAGTTTGAGGACGATTTGCCTCCCACTTCACCAAAGAGGGGGGCAGATCCAGCACAAATCCCCTCACTTGCTCTCCTCTAATTCCTACTTGACCTCCCTACTTTGGGACCGTCCTCATTTTATTCCTCCCCATCAGCATCTCCATCTTTCTTTATCCATGCGCTTCTTGCCTTCCCCTCTGCCTTTAATAGAGTCACATTTTTTGCCCACTTCTCCCACTCTTTTTTATTTTTTTTACTTTTGGGAAAAAATATCAAAGGCTAAATTATAATCTAAGAAAATTTTGCCTAGAGCACCCAATTTTGTTGTTTGTTTATTTTTAATAGTGACTGGTTTGGGCTTCTAACTAGTGGATGTGAACAGCTGGGAAAAAGAAAGGCCCTATTTCCATATTTATTATTATTAGTAATAATTTATTATTTAACTTAGGGTTAAAATGAAGTAGTATTACAAATGTATTACAAATACAAGCCTCAATTCAAAAGGTGAATTGTACAAGAAATTCAATGTAAACTGCAACAAGTACCTGACATTCATTCCCAACCCCATGCAATTCCCTTTGCAGCAATGTTGCCTCTGGGTTCTGGGGGAGTGGAGGAAATCAGACTTTAGATATCTTTCTGAGATATCCGCCATCCTGTATGGACCTTGGCAGTTGTCCCACGTGGGTCACAGATGCTTTCTCTCTTATCCACATGCAAAGGACCCAGTAGGGCTCATTAATGCTCATCAGGGCTTTCCTCATTTTCTCATTCTCTTTCTTTCTCTCTTTCCTTCTCATTCTTGATTTGTTGGTCCCTTTGAGACTCTCTGACTCATTTTCCTCCTGCCCCACGCTGCAATACAGACAATTCATGACTATGTCACACACGTATCTGCCTAGACAAACCACTCTGGTCTTTTCTCTAAGGAGTTTTAGCATCTCATTGGGCTTTACCCAGCAAAAGAGGGGCAAATCCCTTCAGCTATCACATGCCCCCCAATTTCTCTAGGGTCTGGTCATCCCCTGCTGAATACCATCTCCTTGTGCGAAGAAGAGAACCGGTCTCCCCGTTCTCAGACACCTACAGCAACTACCCCCTTTGCTTCTCCTTTGCCTCTTCTCCTCTCCCCCAAACCTAAAGCATCAGAGTTATGAGACTTGTTCTGACTCACAGATCATTCTCTCTACCCTGAGTTTTCTTGGGGAAACAGGACTTTTGAAATTTCACTGAGCTTTTGCTGCAACATTCCTTCCCTAAGGCAATTGATGCTGCAAATCCCAGATGCCTAAATTACTTGTTAATATTACAAAAGACCATCCTGCCACAATGTCTGTTCCCATTTACTCTAAAACCATCCATATTGATACATCCAAACATGGAGCTACTCTAGGCCTTACCTCTGGTACTAGGGCCACCTGTGTAGAGCCTAAAGGCCACAGCCACACTTGTGGCCCTGCTTTCCCAATGGCTGTCACCCACCACCCTCCTGCTGAATGATGCACAATACCATGGAAACTGTATAGTGCTTCTGCCTCCTGCAGCTACCAGTGCTCTGCTCCCTAAATCTGACTGGGACAGGGGCTGTTTAGCACTAGAGCACTGCTATCACTCTTGTTCAGTGTGGCCCCCCCCAAGGACTCTGGATAGGATGGCTGCAGTGTTTCCTGCAAGTTGCCACTCTCTTGCTCAAGAATATTAGGTTTCCCGCTAACATTGAATGGTCCTCCCTAGAACATAAAGGCCATCAAGATAGCTTAGCTAATACAGTGGACAATTTCCTCAACAGACGGAATAATGCCTTCCTAAGAGAGCTCCTAACTATTGCTCCTAATCCCGTTGTGTACTCTTCCCTCACCCCTAAAGTTTATTCTCATCCAGGAGTTACTGCAAGGCTTAACAAACAAAGTCAAAGCATGATACTCATCTGCTCAAAGTCCTCCAATGGCTCTTCACATAATTGGGAGTAAAAGCCAAATCCTTATCAAGGTCTACACAGTTCTATCTGATCTGGTTTCCTATTATTTCCCCCTATATTCTTCCTTTTTGCTTACCCTGCTGTGGTCTTGGTCTTCAACCCTGGTTCTGGAACACCCTAGCATGCTCTCACCTCAGAGTCTTTGAACTAAGACCTTCTCCTTTCCTTATAAACCTCTTCACTCTGATTATCTGCCTGGCTTATTCTTGTATTTCTTTCAAATATGTTCTCAGAAGAGACATGAAGCCTACCCTGGCTTACTCCATTTAAAGCTGCAACCTCCAGCATTCCTTGCCCTCTTCTCAGATTTATTCTCCCACCAGCACCCATTGAACCTTCTATTTTAACCTCATGCATTATTTACTGACCATATTTATTGTCTTTCTCTCTCTACTACGATGGAAGGTCCATGATGGCAGTGATTTTTCTTTACCAGTTGTCTTTTCACTTCTCTATTTTCAGCACTCAAAACAATGCCTGCTGCACAGTCCTCATACAATTTGTGGAATGAATGAATGATGCATATTCCTCAGGAGCTCACCATGAAGTAAGAATGGGGCACTCTTCCATCTGGCATTACCAGAGTTCCTTCACTCAGTCCTCTAAAGGGAAGAACATCTCTGCATCTTCTTAGCAGAAGTCTTCCTGTTTACTAATTTAGTCTCTTTGAATTCCTTTGAATTTGGGAAAGGGTTCAGCCCCCTTTCTTTTTGTGAGGGATTTGAGCTAATGACGGTCTTTTCTGCCCCACTGACCTTTCATAATCTGACTCAGTAAACCCTAAGACTCCCAAGCAAATCAAACCATGATGCTCTTTTCTAAATTCCTAGTGATTCTAGATGAAAATGGTCCTCCTAAGAACACTAGGAATAGGATAAATGCCTTTTGTGGAGCATCCTCTCTGTCAGTTACTATACTGGGTGCTTTATATATGTTAATTTAATCCCCACAGCACCATGTAATATAGGTGTTATCTCCATTTTATACATAAACAGGAGGCTCAGAGAAGGAAAGATAATGGTCCACAGTTTACAAGGCTAAGGATCCCATAGCTCAAAAATATCTCAGAGACTTTGCGAGCCCCTGTAAGCCCCTTGAAGACATCTATGGTGAAGACACAAAAGCCTTTTGTCCTCACCATTTCTATACTTTAGCAAGTTCACAGGGTCTACTAGGACCTAGGTGGCATCTTTGGCACCTGGCAAATATCTTCCATGTTAGTAAATACATTTATTAAATTCAATGAAATCCAACCTCATACTATGAAGGAACATTCTGTTTCGATTGGATATAATCCACAAAGGTAATTTACTAAAGGCCTTAATACGTCTTGGAATGACAGGTTATTATAGAAAATTTACACACTTGGGGGCGCCTGGGTGGCTCAGTTGGTTAAGCGACTGCCTTCGGCTCATCCCGGGATCGAGTCCCGCATTGGGCTCCCTGCTCAGCAGGGAGTCTGCTTCTCCCTCTGACCCTACCCTCTCTTGGGCTCTCTCTCTCAAATAAATAAATAAAATCTTTTAAAAAAAATCGGGGCACCTCGGTGGCTCAGTCATTAAGCATCTGCCTTCGGCTCAGGTCATGATCCCGGGGTCCTGGGATGGAGCCCCGCATCGGGCTCCCTGCTCGGCAGGAAGCCTGCTTCTCCCTCTCCCACTCCCCCTGCTTGTGTTCCCTCTATCACTGTGTTTCTCTGTCAAATAAATAAATAAAATCTTTAAAAAAAAAAGAAAATTTACACACTTGGTAGTCCCTAAGAAAATCATAAGAAAAAGAAAAATTTAGATGAACTATTATAATTTATGTGCCACTCTCTTATCACTGATTTGTAGCAAATAGCAAGAACCACAAAAATCCTTATTTTTTATCAGCCCTGGAGCAACAGTCCACAGCAAGAGATTAGGAAGTAATATCCCCATGGTAAAAGTCAATATTTTAATCTTTTTTTTTTTTTTTTTTTTACTGTTGTTAAATAATATTCTCTGAAAAAAAAAACGAGTCCACTCCAGGGGGCATAAATGAAGAAATTATTAAATTGCCAAAGAACCCATTTGAATTATGGGTGGCCAAATGTTGACGAGACTGATGTCTTTTATACATATGTCACTTGACAGTGTGTGTGTTGCAAAAATTGCTTTTGTCATAGCATAGCCATATCATGCCTATTTACTATATCTCTGCACTATATCCAGACATATTAGAGGTCCTACGATATTCTGAATTTCTAGTATACAACAAAACCCTGGTAAATTCCCAGCTATAAATTTCAGTTTTACCTCCACAGTGTGTTGAGTGATTTCCATGCTGGCCATCTGGAATGATGACTAGGCTTAAAATGGTTTTTAAGTAAAAACACCACACTAGCTAAAATAATATTTCTAAGACCCATTTTCCATTTGCTTAGAAAGCAAATGTACTTGACCTAAAAGCAAAGAGATTATTTGGGTTGACATTTAATCCCTAACAATTTTATTGTATTATTTACTCTTTTTCATGTCCAACTGGAGATAGTGCTTCTCTCTGGGGAATTGTTTCCATTGGTTGTGGGACTTGGGAAGCCAGGATTCTAGGACTATTCGGCTACCCTAGCATTATTAGTGTTCGTGCTGGTCTCCCATTTTGTATTCTAAGCCTCTTTATTTCTTTGGAGGGACTGAATCATACTCTCAAAGAGAAGCCTATCACTCAAAGTTACTTTTATGCTGATGGAATTTTCAGATCTAACTGGCAATAACCTCATTCTTTACCAGAAAGCTCTACTGAGGCAATAACAATATACATTATTAGAGAAACAAAAATGAATTACCATACTCAGATAAACGTTAAAAAAAATGAGACAAAGTACCTCATGCATCAACTTCAAAGGACCTGAACATGGAGTTTGTTATCCTTATCATGCGAGCATAAGAAACAAAATGATTGAAGAAAACATTGAGCAAAATAATTCTAGATTAATATACTTAAATGTGATATCCCCAGAGATAAAATTATTTCATTTTCTAATTTTTTTTTATAATTGACTGATTTTAGAATTAGTTTCAGAAGTCCGAATTTGCAGACCAAGGTTAAGTAGGAAAAGAGGTCACTACTATCTTGGCCCAAAATATCTTGGAAAGTTCAAAACCAAGAGAGTGAATCCAAAATATAATAAATTCTCTATAAGATGCAAAGGTAGTGGGTGCCTGGGTGACTCAGTCGTTAAGCGTCTGCCTTCGGCTCAGGTCATGATCCCGGGATCCCAGGATCGAGCCCCGCATCGGGCTCCCTCCTCGGGGGGAAAGCCTGCTTCTCCCTCTCCCACTCCTGCTGCTTGTGTTCCTGATCTCGCTGTCTCTCTCTCTCTCTGTCAAATAAATAAATAAAATCTTAAAAAAAAAAAAGCTGCAAAGGTAGTGTTCAATCTCTTTATTTGTACTTCTCTATTTTAAATAAGCCAGAGTCAAAACGGACAAATTCCAGATTAGGTCTCTTTAGTCTGATAGTGACAGGGATGCTAGCATGTTCAGATCTCATTCCAGTGAGACACTTGCAGGGAAGAACACAGTCCCTCCCTAAGAGAAGCTGTCTCTTCAGGTTTTCAATATGAATGTAGTCCTTTCTGCTACTAGGCTTTTGGAACTAGAGCATGTCACAAAACATATTGGCACTCTAACCTAGAAGCCAACTTTCAAACAGCGTTTCTTTCTTACAGGTGTTGAAAGGTACTACTCCCCAAGCAGTAAACAGCAGTGATTCATTAGCATAATGGCGTAGAAAAACAGATGACCAAGAACTGTGTGAATGGATTATTCTATTGCTGGGAGTTGTGGTAATGAATCATCATTTCCACTCAATACTCCTCCCTTCTTCTCATTTTGGACAGCTTCCCTTCTTGAAGGAAGACATTATGAGGAAGAGACTTTATAAACCAGAATTGGGAAATGATGCCCTTCAGCTTTGACTCAGAAAGTTGGCTGAGGTAACTCAACTACCCAACCAATATTTCAAAGTTGAGTTCAATATTTTCATTAACTTTGAGCAATCTTTTTTTCTAATTCATTTTTACACAGGATATAAAGAAATAAAATTTCACACACACACACACACACACACACACATACACGCACGCACACACACACACACACACACACACACCCCACACACACAGGTTAAAGCTAGGATGACCAGAGGTCCCTTTCATAAAATATCTTCCCTTAAAAACTGCATTTTGATACAAAACCCAAAGATATGTATTTTTTGAATATCAAACCTTCCCTACTTTCTAAATACATGAGCAGGAATTTCTCTCAATTAATTGGACTAGGCTGGGAGAAGTTTTCAACAATGATTTAAAAGTTTCTTGTAGCAAACAAAGGGAAGGAAGGGAAGGAAAAGAACCAAGGCTCTAAGAGGTCTTATCAGAGATAGCGAACTTAATCCACCCAGCAATGTTCTCAGAGCCATAGCATGTACCTACACTGCATTTCTAAAATCTCTAATTTACAGGTTTTTGGAAGGGCAGCTATTAGCTCAAGCTTCAGGAGCTACATCTCTACTCATGTTCTTTATCAAACAGGCAATGGTATGAAGAGAGAGGGAAGGGGTCGGAAAATACTTTCAGTTAATAAGGTGAGGTTTTTATTTTTGTTTTTGGCTTGTTTTAACAGAAAAATCTGCACCTAAGCCAAATATGAGTAGGGTGACTGTTGGGAAGCCAGCCAAGAGGCATCTGGGAATTAGTTGGAACTGCACTGGACAGAATCAGGAGGGTTGTGTCTTAGCTCAGTTCTTCCCCTACCTGACGATGTGATCTTGACAAAGCCCCTCAGACTCCTACTCCTTCATTCTGATTCTTACACTGATGGGATTTGGACAAATGAACCAGTTCCAGTGAGTTTCACCATTGCATTCAATTTTCTAGCTAAAGAAGACCAAGCCAAGGTGAGAACACAGTACAGTCTCTCACTTATCTTCCAATAAGTAAAGGAGCCAAGAAACCTGTGTTGGAGAAAATGGTGCTGGGGTTTGACCCTTTTAGTAGCATCACTATATTCCACCATGAGGCTTCTTACTAGGGAAAGAAAAAAAAGGAAAGCTGTGACGTTGATTCAAATGAAAATATTTACTGTTAGGTACAAACACTCAAATACAGACACATAGTATGGTTAACAAAAGTAAATTCTAATCAGTGATTATAGATAAGAATGGTAATCATGGTAAACTGGTAAAAGTTAATGACTACCTTGAGAGATACCCAATTTTTCCAGTTTTCTTTAGAAGCTTGATAAATCATAACATAGTGGGCGTTTTTTGGTTTTGTTGTGTTGCTTGTTTTGTGTGTGTGTATGTGTGTGTGTGTTTTAAGAGAGAGAGAGCACAGACAAGCACCTGTACACGGGCCGGGTCTTAAGCAGCCTCCATGTTTAGCATGGAGCCAACGTGGAGCTCAATCTCATGACCCTGAGATCACGATCTAAGCTGAAATCAAGAGTCAAAGGCTCAACGGACTGAGCCACCCAGGCGCCCCAAATCATAATATAGTTTTAAATGTAACGTTGACCAATGTAGCCATAGCCACTATTATAATATCCAACATGTTTTGAGTCATTACAATGTATCTGAGATTTTTAAAAGCACTGTTTAATGTATTCTTGGTAATAATTGTATAGATATCAAGTAAGTAGTATCATTGTTTTCATTTTATAGATGGGAACAAGATTCCTAGAACAGAAGGACTTTGTCTGAGGTTGCTGTCATTAAAGAGAGAGCGGGCACCTGACCTGAAACCACAGCCTGTCCTCTCAGAAACCATCCTCCTCTGCCTCCCTGCTTATGTTCAACTCATCTGACTCAAAATGCAGTTCTACTTTTCAAGAAAAGGAAGCATGCATTCCCATTTTATAAAAAAGCATGCCTATGAAATAAGCCTCTTTCTTCAGCTATTCAAGACGATCTCACCCAGGGGCAGCTATCTGAATAATAAAAATAGTTACAATTTGCAAGAGAAGAGCAAATTTTATAAGATGATAAATCTATCAGATTTCTCCTTGGCAAATTTCTCAAAATATTTCACCAAACCTGGAGAGTTACCTTTCATCTATTCTCTGTAAAACAGGAGAACTGGAGTAGAAATGACAGTGTTTTGAAAAGATAAACAAAATGGTTAAATATTATTTTTATTTATTACTTCTTATGTGAAGTTTACATTTAGGGTTGAGAATAATGTTGTGTTTCATATATACACTCCTTTTGAGAAACTGCCACCATGCATGTGAGCAACCTCAGACCTAGATTCATTACAAATCTCATTTGTGGACCATGAGTTTTTACCCTTCATTTGATAATTCTCTTGAAAAATAATTTCTCTTTCTTGCGTACCTGTCCCATCTTATTGAGCATCAGTTGCAGCCATTATGACTTAAAATAGTCATCTGTACTTAGTCATGCTGCTAACTGTGTGAGTGACACTAGCAAGTTTAAATAAAGTATACATTGAAGGTATTCTTTTGATCCTCAAATTTGGTGTGCTCAGCATTGTAGTCTATGCAAAGCAAAGTTATTATTAGCTGAGGAAATGAAGATATTTGAGCACCCTATGGTTCTATTCTTTGATTTTAAAATTAGAAATGGAATTGTAGTAACTCTGTAGGTAGTATTATCAGGTTAAAGTAAACAAATGTCAGTAATATGAAAACCAAGTCAATACTTTAAGCAATAAAGTGAAAGCAGAATAGGACTTGAATTCACAGAATATTAGTTCGAAAGAGAAAGTATGATAGAATAGAAAGAACATGAGCTTTGGAACAACACAACTCTGGTGTGAGCTGAGAAATCTTAACTTAAAAACCTACCCATCTTTTATCTTAATGAAGTTACTTAATTTTTCCAAGCCCTAGCTCCCACATCTGTAAAATGGGATCCATGCTATTTAACTTGTGTCATATTTATAGAAATTAGAGATACTGAATATAAAACAATAGTTGGTTAAGTCACTTAACATCAATTTTCTTACCCTTCTTGTGCCCATTTAAAACAAATAAGGGTAATACAAAGAAACACAATCATTATGAAACAACTCTGTAAACTCGAAAATGCTGGCAACTATAGTAGCAGCAGATTATCCCTGCCTGGAATTTTCAGCTGCTATTACGTGAGACACGTGATTAGGGATAAATTGCTTTTCCTTGGGAGAAACACTGACGGTTGGGATACTTTCACAGTCTTAGGTTTCTCTCTCACTTGTAGCTTTTTAAAATTTTCTCAATGTCCAAAATATGTGAATCTTTGATAACTAACCACTTGTTATTTGCCTCCCACATGAGGGTAACTACTTCTAAGAGGAAATAAAAATGTGTGGGTAAGGGGCCTACCTAAAATGGACATCCAGAATCTGATAGGCATGTCTAGCCCAGCTAGTGCTGGTCCTGACTAGACCTCCCCACCTGCAGAGCTACCCATAGGGTGTACATACAGCATGGATGAAGAAAGGCAAATGCACGATCCTTGTACCCAGCTCACTTCCCACAGAGAATAAATGCAAGAGATAGGCATGAGCAATTCCTGCTCTCAAACATACCCATCAGATTAAGTCATCCGTCCTCCATGGAGCAAAGTGTGCAAAAGGTGAAAAAAGGCCAGGAGAATATCACTATTAAAGATTTCTTCACATAAAAAGAGACCACCAAGAGTAGGGAAGAAACATTCCTTCACCCAACATTGACAGATTTACTAACCCCTTGTTGGGATCCACATTTTAATTGAACACAGACAAGTTAAAAAAAAATAATTTTGCTATTCAGTTCCAAACTTTGAAATAGAAGTTTATGCAATATGGTAGATGATTGACCTGGTGTTAGAATTAACCATAACAATAATAGTCATCATGGCAATTACCACTACCATATATTGAGCTAGGCACTGAGCTATATCCTTTATCTGTACTGCTTAGTAAAATACATCTCTGAGCAGGTATTATTTTTCTCATTTACCCTCTTACAGTTTAAATAATTCACATAAAATTGCACAACTTCATAGTACATAGTAAAGCCAGGACTTAAATCATAATTTGTCAAAGCAAAGCTTGTGGTCTATCATATATATGATATACATATCATATATATATATATCATATATATGTATATCATATATATGATATATATATATATATAAGATTTTTGTCATAATAGGACAAACTCCTGTATCTTTTCCCACTTCTCCATGATGGAATACAAAATCAAGTCAGAAGTCTTCTGATGTAAAAACTCAGCTTCTATGTGTCCAAACTGGCAGGAAGAACAATCCTTCACTGAGTTTTCCTTTTCAAGGATTCATAAAGATTCCCCCCAAATTAATAATTTCAACAGCTTCTTCTAGGGCTTACCTATTGCACTAAATCAGATGTACCCACTGCGACTAGTCTCTGTATGACCTTGATATTTAAGCAGCACCCCCTGCTGGCCTACGTCAGTTTCTCATAACGTACCTCCAACACTTCTAAGGAGCAGGGCCTGTTGTAATTGCTGAAACCAGGACAGTCCAACAGTTTGGTTCAAGGCCCTCTCAGTGCAACTGCTGGTCTTGCAGTGTTTCCGCAGGTGCTAGGGAGGACACACCTATCTTCAACTTTATGCTCAACAACTGTCCCATAGGTCTAGCTCCAATGCGATAGGTCTTTATAACTTGGGTTTATATGTACTCATTTGCATGACTCCCCGTTAGGACACAAGGTTGCCAGTAGGACAGTTGAGTCAGAGCAGTTTCCACTGGAAGCCACCAAGGGAGCTTCAACCTTTCAACTTTTAGTTCAGGCACCAGCCCATTGTTCCTCTTTCTCTCTCTTACTTCAGCAGCCTTGTTACTTTCCCTACCATACAAACCTGTTAAAAGATCCCTGATCTAAAGTTTTTGATAACTTTTTCCTTCACAACAAAGTACTTCGGGTCTTGACCCCTTCCTGCCCAAAAGATCTCTGTGCTCATAAAACAAATCTTTGTAGCTTTTCACCAAGAACTCCCTGCTCCCCATGGCAATGAGTAGGAAGAAAGGGCATCGGGTCACTTCTCCATGCTGATTCACTAAATATGTCCAGATATGCTCTTGCTAAAAAAAAAAACTCTCTTTTCTTTACCACCTCCTTTCATCTCTCAAACATTGCATCACTCCAAAATAAGTGTGCATCCTATCTTACCTAAAGGAATCTACATAATTTTTCTCTGCTATCACATGTATGATATATAACATCAATATATAAATTTATATTGATCCTCTTATCTTTCCATGTAGTTTGAAAAATACATTTTCTCCAAAATTAATCCTACTATCTAGATCCTACTCTTTCCTAACTGTTGAGGGAACTTGGTCCTTCTCTCACTAATTTAATGCATTTCCTCAACCATCTTTTCCTTGGTTTGTATTGTTGGCAATACACTTGCATTTAACATCATTTTCTATATGCACAGCTGTGCATTAACTATCATTACTTCCTGTCCAGTTTCCTGAAAATTCAGGAACATGCATTTCAGGAAAATGCACGGATCCTGGCTATATTTGTTGCTTTTATTTTTTACCTTTCCATTTCTTCTTAACTTATTTGTAATCTCCTTTCCCTAAATGAAACCTCGATGGCTAAGGCCAAGAATGGCTTTCTTCTTACCAAATTTAATATTTTTTCCTTTTTATAAAACTGATTATCTGTTCTTGATCCTGTATCTTACAGCCTTGAACTTTGCCGTTTGCTCTTAATTTTCTGTACCATTTCCATGCGAAACATCACCCGCTTTCACAGGTTGAATCATGCCTGATTCATAAATCTCTATCTTAAGTTCTGATTTCTTCAAAAATTTTGAGCCTTTCACTCTAGCATCCATGTCACAACTGAATGCTGCAGACCATGAACTCAGCATGTCTAAATTGGATTCACAATCCCGTCTTCATTCCTCCTCCACACCCCTAACTCCTCATTTCACAGCTGAATATTAAAAATCGTAGATTTATCTTTGCTTCATATCTTCTTTTCATTTCTTGTATTCTAATCAGTCACCAAGTTCTGTAAACATATCTATCAAAATGCCTAAGCTGTGTCCTTTCATTTTAATTCAAACTCTCCTAGCTTCTTGTTTGAGTTATTGCCATGACTTCTCAACTGGTCAATCTAATTTCAGTCTTTTTTCTACATCCTGAACACTGTGTTCAGTTTAGTTTTCTAATATATGACAGTCCTATTTTCAACACATAAAAAGCAAATCAAATTTCTCATTCTGGCTTTTTAGTTTATGAAGAAGTGGTTTCATTTACTTCTCCAAACTTCCATTATTTTGAAACATAAAGTTTTCTCCAGTTATGTTTTCTCACCGCTTCCTCCAATTTTTGCCTAATATTTCCCTCCTACTACCGTCATACACAAACATTCCATGCTGAATGTTGTCTCGAAGTTTTTTGTTAATTATTTTCTTTGGACTAAAATCATATATCAAAATCATATCCAAGACAAAGTTCTCCTTTCTCCAGCCATGTTTATCTCTAGGCTTCACTTTCTTCCTAATTTGAGTAACAGCTGTCTGGCATACCATATACTTTGTACCCATTCCAAGGGCAGTTACCCCCTGAAAAACAAAAACAAAAACAAAAAAAACTATGAGTGTGTTTTCTCAATTTCAAATATTTAGATCATTGTCCACTTAATTTGAAGTCTTCTTTATTTAAAATTGTATTTTACTTATTCAGATGACGTTATGAAAATTGCCTTATTTAAGTACCATTAGCATTCATTCATCTCAATTTAACTTGTTTATGCTAAAGCATTCTGATTATAATAGCTGTAATAGCAGTGGCTGGGGAGAGGGAAAGCAAGGCATGAAATAAGTCAGTATATAGTAAATACGTCGGATCACAAACCTCAAAATCAACAGGGCTACATTTAAAAGCATAGGACCATATATTTTGGAGGTTAAGGGAAAGGCAACTCAGCAGAGATTTCTTGAACATGTACTATGTAGAACAGTCTAAAACTTTTAATGAGACAGAGACTTTGGTTTTGTGGAGTGGATAGTTAAATGAGGGAATTTATTTTGCAGTGACACATCATTAATATTTTAAAATTTTTATAAAACTTGAAGTAAGGCAAGTCAAGGGTGGCGTACCCTCTTAATACCCTTTTAATACATACTGGAACAATTTTTTAAAGGCCCAACCACGAATTACTTAATTATTTAGGTTAATGTTTCTTTGTTTAACCTGATATTTATATATGAATAAAAATTCAGTTATTGGGAAGTTACATGATTTCTGCCCAATAGAAAAGATGACCTCAAACCTTACAGTTTTATTGCCCTGTAGGACATTAGCCATTTTTTATAGCTAACCTCGCAATCTTCTTTTAATTTAACCTCCTTTAAGTGCTCTTGTAACGAGTAGTTCCAATGAACAAATAAATATATATTCATCCTATATGTGCATGACAGTGAGAACTAAAACCAACATAACTTCCTGTCCTTTTGTTAAACACTTATAAGGATGAGGCATATTTTTCTGTTCCTGTGTTAAACAACACTGGGACCAAGTTAAAAGATGTTCTGCCTGCTCAATGAAATATATTTGCTCCTAAAAGACTATAATCCAATGAAAAGAGTACATGTATGTATTAAGACTAATAGCTTGCTTGTCAAGATTTGATTCAAAACTTGTTTTGCTGTCCTCACTAATCCAAAACTATTATGTATAAACTCTGCCCCATCCCAGGTAGTTCCCTGACTTACAAAATCACCCCACTCAGGACCTAAAACTCTAAAAATATCCTCACTTAATTTATCCTATTTGAGACCCTACTATTGAATTCTCTAAAATATCATCAAACAATAAGTTAATAAAGCTGAGTTTATGAAAAAGGTAGTAAAGCAGAATACCATGTTAGCAGTGTCTTAGAAGAGGGGAGTTAGAGGGACAGATGTAGAGACTTTGACATCTGAGTTCAAGTAGTTTAAGGTGGGTCTTTAAAAGTTTTCTAGGGAGAGGAATGTACTGGGAGTGGGTAAAGTTTGTGAAAATGTGGTGTCAATAGATGCAGTGAAAAGAAGGATTTGACGTGAATCTTCCTAAGTAAATTGCTATTTGAAAAGTGAGCTGTTTACCCAGATGAGCAGATTGTTATCTCAGAAAAATTGATTTACATGAATTTCCAGAAGCAAACAGTGAAAGCATTTATTGGTTTACAGTCTTATCTTTCCTAAGCAAAGATTTCTTGGGAAAAAGCCAGGTTGGCATAGGTCATTTCAGTTCTTGGTGCTAACAGCTATATCTTGATGTGGATGGTCTCCTTTCTCATGAAGACTGTGAAGTTGGCATTCTCCCAAACTGCAATAAGTCTAATAAACCTAACTTTGCTAGCATAGTATATGTTTTTCTTCTGGTCTTGGACTAACTGACAGTGAACAAGAGTTATATTTTTAACTCAGAAAAACATAGTCTGATATCTAGGTCAAGTTTAAAGAGTCTACTTTTATATAGGTGATCAACAAACAATTGCTGAAAGAAAAGACATCTTATGACATAAAATATAATAAAAACATTCAATTAAAAGTGAGAATGATATATATTGTTTAGTGATCTAAAAACGTCATAATTGAAATACTTCTATCACTTTTTTAATTTAAATTCAATTAGCCAACATATAGTACGTCATTAGTTTCAGATGTAGTGTTCAATAATTTAATGGCAAAGTTTAGATCTTTTAACACATTCAAGGTTATGACGATTAATTTATGTGTCAACATGACGGGGCTAACATGACAGGGCTAAGAGATGCTAAGAAATAGCTGGTAAAGCGCTGTTTCTGGGTGTGTCTCTGAGGGTGTTTCCAGAGGAGATTAGCATTTGAATCAGTAGAATGAGTAAAAAAAAACTCTGTCACCAGTGCCAGCGGGCATCATCCAATCCACTAAGGACCTGAATAGAACAAAAGTGTAGAGAAAGGGCAAACTTGCCCTCTCTTTGAGCTGAAACATCCACCTTTTCTTGCCCTCAGATGTTGGTACTTCTGGTTCTCAAGGCTTCTGTACTTGTATCATAGGCTTCCTGGTTCTTGGGCCTTGGGATATTCCACAAATATTTTTAATGATTCCTAGCACTGGCTCCCCTCGTACTCAGGCCTTTGGGTTTGGACTGGAACTATACCATCAGCTTTCCCGGGCTTTCAGCTTGCAAATGGCAGATGGTGGGGCTTCTCAGCCTTCATCATCATGTAAGCCAATCCCTTATAATAAATCCCTTATATATCTCCTCTTGGTTCTATTTCTCTGGAGAACCCTGACTAATGCAATTGTCTAACAAATTTGATTCTGTTATAGACCCACAGTGGACATTAACCCATAAACAGAACAAGAAGCTTTATATTAAAGGACCAGTTTGAATTTTACACAAAATTTCCAAGACTTTTATTTGACCACAGAACTCTATTTTTATAACCTTTAACAGCCTACAGGATTGGGTTCAGTAAACATTCTGGGGAAAATAAATGGTGATACTGAACTTGTCCGTGTTTCTGTCATAACATAAGCTCAGAGGCATAGATAAAAATTTCTAGTACAAGCCATACACATAGTACCTACTTACAGACTTGATGATAATTATGATTGTTTTAATAAGTAATTGACTCAGAACTAAGGCTATCCCCTAAAATATGCAACAATACAATTAACCTAAATATTTTATTTGTTATGATTTTCATCACTATTGGTTTACTTTTACTCACTTTATTTTTCTTACATAAAGTTCTGCCTACATCTTATGTTTATAAGATTCAAGGGAAAACATTTTAGGGCCAATCACTTTTGAAAGTAAATAATTTATCTGAAAAAGTTATTAAATGGCCCATATTTACCATTTGCTGTTGAATTATATCTTGCTAAAACTTTAGAACTAAAACCATAAAGTGCATTAAAAATAAAACTCATGACATTTCATTACAAGTTGTTGCACTAAAAATAATCAAGATTTTTTTTTAAAGATTTTATTTATTTATTTGAGAGAGAGTGAGAGATCATGAGCAGGGGGGAGGAACAGAAGGAGAAGCAGACTGACTGCTGAGCAGGGAGCCCAATGCGGGAGTCGATCCCAGGACCCTGGGATCATGACCTGAGCCAAAGGCAGATGCTTAACTGACTCAGCCACCCAGGCACCCAATAATCAAGATGTTTTATAGTTTCTGGATAATCAACACACCACAATTATTTCTAACAATTCCCAATAATTTTAAAATAAAACCTGAATTATTGCTCTTGTTATTCTACAGAGTACCAAACCAGTAGGAATATTTCAACCTTTTTTGAAATTATTCCAGATTTTAGAGATGCTGAGGCATTGATATCTTTACTTCATAATGTGCTTCTGAACTTGGTTCTCAAGAATAAACATAGGGGTGCCTGGATTGCTCAGTCAGTTGACTATCCAACTCTTGATCTCAGCGTAGATCATGATCTTAGGGTCATGAGTTCAAGCCCCATGTTGGGCTCCATGCTGAGCATGGAGCCTACTTAAAAAAAAAAAAAGAATAAACATAAACATGGCACTTTGAATTATCTATAGAAAAGCACAGCGAATTTTGTTTATTGAAATAACTTCATAAGGATAATGACAAGTTGGCTTTCCTGGCACTTTGAATTTAAGAATTATTTTTTATAGGCTCAGGTGTCTTTCTTTTTAGAGAGGGTTAGTATTCTAATGCTCTAGAGAAGTACAGTGAATTAGTAGAAAAAGGTGAAAATAATCAACAGAAGGAGCCAAAATCTTAGCAAAGCTGGAGGCAATTCCTTAGACTTTGACAGCACCACTCTCAGCACAAAATCAGATTTTTAGCGGTGGTTGCCAATGTCCTTGCAGAAGCTTTAGCGTAAATGCCAGTAACATTGCTACCCATTTCACAAATGAACCTGTGGCTTATCTTTCCAAGAAAACAGTTGTACATAACAGAGACAGCAAAGGAAGGTAGTTTACTTCCACAGACCATCAGGAAATTACATGTAAAAAGAGAGAACACCCACACACAGAACTTCCCAGAATTTATTGTGCCTTATGAACTTTGAATACAAATTAAATATTCAAAGGAAGAAGATTCAAAATTTTTAATTGTTCTGTTTTTCTTCTTGTGTGTTATACACATGGAGAGGGTGTGGATCTATTTCCATCTTAACTCAAAACATCAAGAAACCCACTGTATTTTTTGTTTTTCCAGTTGGTTTGGTTTTGCTTTTTCCTTTTCCCACTTGAACTAGTCTGGGCGGTGATTAATAGAGAAGGAGATTTAGGTGTGGAATTCGGAATGTGGATGAAGTTTTTCAAAATGGCACATAGACACTGAGTTTATAAAAGCCAGAACAGGGGCAATTTCCCTCCAGGCCTAACAGTAACTCATAATTAGTCAGCTGTTAATCAGGAAGGGGACCTCATTCTCTCAATCCCCTAAGTGAGCGTTAGGCTTTAGGCTCAATTTTCTTGCCTGTAACAAAACGTGGAAGGCAAGGTCCAGGAAGGCAGCAAAGGATTTAGTATTTTCTTATTGGGGCATGAATCAATTTAGTATGTCCTTTAAAACAGTGGATTTAAAGCATTTTTTAATTTTTTTAAAAATTTTATTTTATTATGGTATGTTAGTCACCAGAAGACCATTACATTAAGTTAGGGCAAAGGCTATTAGAAATTAAATTGAGTAGAAAAAATGACATGGGAGATGCATAACTGTGAGGATGGTGGAAAGCAATATGGCTTAAAAAGGAAACAGGATATCCGTAAATATAGGTAGTGATACAGCAAAATTTCCGCCTCTCACTGGCCTCTCCGTGCACTCCCAATTCAAAATGGACTTTTACAACAGGAAATACACAATGCCAATGGCCACTTGGCATGAAACCGCAGCACCTCCAAACCCAGGACCTCATAACCATAGACTCTTAAACTCCAAAAGGAAACCTATCTTATGTTCAGCCAATGTGAGAAGAGGTGTGCTAGCAAGATCAAGTCTGAATCTGTAGTGTTTAAAATTCATTCAATCTAGAAGAATGAGATCGGTTACTAAAGAACAGTTTTTGAGTTTGTTAGAATGATTAAATATTACATAGTTAAAAACTCACTGATCTTGCATAGTTGGAGATAAGATTTTCTATCAAAGCAAATTTCACAAGTAGTTTCTGAGTCAAGCTTTTTTCTTCATAATTTTAGTTGGAAATATTGCTAACATGATTACACATTTCCTGTCTTAGTAAAAAAACACAAATAAACCTAACAACATTTGGTGGGTGGCTCAAATTCATTATTAAAAGCAGCAATTATAATACAGTCCTGGAAAAATAATCTTACCCTTGGGTACTACTGAGGTAGGCAAGATCATTGCACCCCTGAACTACACAGCTCAAGATTCATTTCGTTTTATTTATTGTGACTATTGTAACCATGTTCTCTCTGTCTTGTCAGTCTATTTGCTCTAACTTCTCACTCAAACAGTGCCCTGACCTTTTCTTCTCCCTAAGTTTGCCCGTTGGAACCCGCAGCTAATCCAAACTGTCATTAATGTTGTCTGTATAAAAAATGTATAGATAGGGGCGCCTGGGTGACTCAGTCGGTTAAGCATCAGACTCTTGACTTGGGCTCAGGTCATGATCTCAGGGTTGTGAGACTGAGCCCTGCTTTGGGCTCTGTGCTCAGCGGGCAGTTGGCTTGAGATTTTTCTCTCCCCCACCCCCGGCTGGCATGTGCGCATGCGTGCTCTCTCTCTCTCTCTCAAATAAACAAATAAATCTTTAAAATACATATATATATAGATATATGTTATCAGTGAAGGGCTGAGGAGTTCCTCTATGAGTAAAGTAGAAAGGCCCATGAGCTTAAACCCAAATATATATCTTTTATCCCATACAGGTCTCCTTTTTGTTTTTCAATTCAATTTGGTTTTTCATCTGTGTTCACTAGTTATGTTCCAGATAAACTATTTTCAGACTATTAAAAAAAAGCAAAATGTTACATACTCATTGCATTTTAAAATAAAAATAAGTCAGTACAGATACATATTAAACTATTAATATATATTAATGATATTGTTTAATTAATAGTAATCAACAATAGGTTTAATATATGTATTATATAACAATAAGTTTAACATTAAGTTTAATAAATAATAAGTCTTATATAGATATAAAACTTGTTTTTTCTGATCTCTTATTAGAGAAGGTTAGATATCTCTTATTAGAAAAAACTGGTTTACCTGGCATATAGTAGGTTCCCTTAAATATAAATATTTATTGAATGAATGAGTGCTCTGCTGATATTATATACACATATACATACATATATATCTATTGATTGTCATGGGTGGGCAGTTTTAACTAGAAAATAATCACAGGGATTCCTTATTATTTTTATTATGGCATTCATACTAAGTATAATGCATAACCAGAATTTTCTCAATTCAATTCCTTCTTGGCAAAAATCAGAACTATCTTTTCCTCTGTCTTACTTTTTCTAAATTCTCATCCTAATTTCTTTCTAAGCAAACCTCTTCATCCTAACCTTCCATCCCTAGCCTCCCTTCACCAAATGTTCTGTGCAGTTAACACACACACACACACACACACACACACACACACACACACACACACCTTAAAATGGGACTGCTGTTTTAATGTAGGACACAAACATTCCATGTGGTCACTCAAGGAGATACAACAATTCCTTCCTTGTGCCCAAGTGCCCTGATCTACAAATACCCAGGAGGCTGACTGTAATAACACCTCAATGTAGGTGGTGGTGTTTATTAAGACATCACATGGAAAACAGATGGTTACAACCTAATCTCCCATGACTGTTCAGCATGGCCTTGTCATTACCAACTACATGGTGTCATTAATCTTACTTTGTGAACCAACTGCAGAGCATCCCATTTCTGGGACATCCACTTATTCAGTGAATTTCTCAGTTTCTCAGAAGAAAATCACAATCGTATTTAATCAATAGTGAATCCTTAAAAAAAAACTTGAGGCTTAGAGATTCCTGTATTGCATCTGAGTCAAACACTCACCAAAAAAAAATTGTCCTTATTTTATTATGTAATTGGGCAGGCATCAATTGGGCATATAAAAAATGTCCAATCATAGATGTTCCTCAGAATGAGAGAGAGAAGAATGTGTGCCCCATATTTAGAGATATAGTAATCTCATTTATTTTTTCCTGATTCTTTATTAGTGAATACTAGTTTGTCTGACATATAGGAAGTACCCATATTTATTGAATGAATAAATGATATGCTGATTTTTGATCAAAATTTTAAGAAGTTATGTTTTCACTTGGGCAGTACCAAAGAATTGAGACTTCAATGCTATTATCTAAAAGGCAAGGATCTGGTGCTTGATACTCCACATTAGGGCTTACTCCAAAATGAAATAAACAACCATCAGCGTCATTGACAGAGCAAGTCCATTTTACTTTAATTGACTTTCCTCTGTCAACTCTTTCAGTTTCTGGTTAAGTAGTCTTAAATGTGTTCTTTCTAAATTCTGGTGAGGGTAGGATGCTGCACTAAGAAGGGACTGTTTCTCTCTCAAGCAAGTAAGACCTCCACACTCTGCGACTTTGACTCAGCTGCTATTGCAAGGAGTGAAAATGAAGAGGAGCCCAGGGTAGTGCTGAGCTCAGAATCTCTTCCTCCAAAATGCATTAATTCCATTTCTGTCATTATTTATTAATCCTTAAACATGTGTGAGGTGTTCCATCAGCTATTCAGTCTGAATTGCCTGTAGATAGTCTCTCTCCTAGCACATACTCCTTTCATCTTTTAAGGTGGCTATTGACCACTATGACTTTCTTGTTCCATGTTTTTTGCCTAACAACATTTTAGGCAAGAGGAAGGAAACAGAAGAACTGAATCTACCTTTTTTTCTTTTTTTAAAGATTTTCTATTATTTATTTGAGAGAGAGCATGAGAGGGGGGAGGGTCAGAGGGAGAGGCAGACTCCCTGCCAAGCAGGGAGCCCGACATGGGACTCGATCCCGGGACTCCAGGATCATGACCTGAGCCGAAGGCAGTCGCTCAACCAACTGAGCCACCCAGGCGCCTTACCTCTTTTTCTTTTAATCTAAGGATTCTGTTATTCCTTATAATCCTGCTTCAAAATGTCTCTTGACTCTTAAGCTTTTACTTTCTCCTAGAAAAAAATAGCTCATGTTTATTTTGTTAAACAATTGGAGCAGATTTTACATACTGTATACAGACCAACCAGATTTCAGATGGAAAATATTTAGTTTTTGCATACATGAAGTTAAAATTAAAATTATTTATTTAATAAAGAAGAATGCTCTGTGTTTAAAGTATGGATTTAGGAAAGTTACTCTTTTCTCTAAAACAACCGAAGATAACCCCTTTTGGCTCTATCCTCTGATGGTGAAGAAGAGAGATCATAGGACTTAAAACAGTAAATAGGCAAATAACTTTAATCCAGATAAGAAATGTCTCTCCTCTTCACTCAGTTCCGAAGGAGTGAAACTTCAAGGTCTATTCAGATAAATATATAAAAATCATACTTTCAGATATTGTCACATTTATAGTAAGACCCACAGAGGAAGGGCACTTATCTTTGGGAAAGAGTAAAATGAAGTGATCAATAATCAGTAATTTAGGCTTAAGTAAACATCATAGCCATCAGCTCAGACATATTTGCAACAGCTCATATTCTGCTCATTTAGTCATTATTTTGTATTCTCTGCCTCCAAAGAATCATATACTTTAATCATAGGTGTAATGATGCTAAGAGCGAGTTTAAGACCTTCAGAGATCCTAAATATTGTAAAAAGAGCACACCTCACACACCTTCAAGCCATGATCAGTACTAAACCATAAAATAAGTACTACTAGTGGGGCACCTGGGTGGCTCCGTTAAGCATTTGACTCTTGGTTTCAGCCCAGGTCATGATCTCATGGTGAGACTGAGCCCTGTGTCAGGCTCCCCGCTCAGTGCCAATCTGCTTCAGATTCTTTCTCCCTCTGCCCACTCCCTGCTCCATGCACTCTCTCTCTCTCTAAAATAAATAAATAAAATCTTTTAAAAAAATAAGTACTATTAGAAATTATAGTAAGTATCTAACTTTGTCCATAGTGACTTTGACTTTTTTTAAAATATCATATGTAAAATTATTTTCAACAAAATTTGGCGTTCTTGTTTGCTGCCCCCTATGCATAGCCTTGATCTGCCCCTTGGGTGTTCCAGAGTGACAATGTCTCCAACAGTCTGCAGTAGCACCAGACTGTAATATTTAATTCTCTTTCCTCTCCCCTCATTTTCTTGAACATTTTGATCAGCAATCATTTTAGTAGAAAGCGTTGAATTACCTAATATAAGCATACTTCATGATTCATATGGAATGGAATTGTGTGTCACTGTATAATGACTCTCCCAAACACACCATAGGCACGGTCTCGCCCAGCCCTTTCTTTTGGTCCACTGCTGCTCTAGAAACTAGTACAGAGGAGAGGTAAGTGAGCCTCAGGTGGTACCAAAGTCACGACAGAGTAGCAAGTCCTTCCATACCAGCAATTCTCCTGATGCCAGCAGCACAGGCAACAGCAACACTCCATGAATAGTATATTCCTGGAATCTTTTGAGATAAACAGGGTCAGGGTGGGAGGGTGGTTACTGTCCACCCTCCTATAGCAAAACTTCCCTGCCGACTGTATTTATTTGGTATGTGGAATCACAGAATAAAAAAAGTTCATCTGGTCTAACCTGTTTATTTATTTTAGCATGCAATTTATTTTGCTATTCAAGTAATATGTTTACTATAGAAAGATTAGAAATGTCATCAAGCAAAGATAAGAAATGTGAGGTCACCCTAAATTCCACTTCTTAGATATATTTCCTTTTAACATTTTAACATTTTGGGGACTATCCCCCGGTAACAGCAACTAAATGACCATCTGTTCTAGTGACTATGTCAACAGTGGTACCTGAGAGTAACAATATACTATTTGCTGAGAGAATGACCAAAAGGGGGAAGTTATTAAAATAAATTAAGTGGAGACCAGACTTAAGATCCCCTGAGTAGACAAAACTGTTTAAGCCACAAAAACAAAACTTAATCCAGTTTATTCCATGAACTTAGGCAAAATTTAACTTAGGTTATTCCTTGAAATGCCTCTGATAAAGGAAACCTAAAGTTGTCTTCCAAAAATGGTATAATATAATCACTTTTAACCAATCCACTGCTGTCTGGAAATCCCCACTGTAACAATTAATCATTGTAGAGGTTAAACAATTTCCTCATTCTGTCTCTATTAGCCATCCTATAACATCATGCTTCTGAGCTTCACCCCATTTTCAGGTTTAAAGTCTCCCTGTTCACCAAGATATGTTTCTTGCTCAATAAAATATTTATATCAATTAAAGGTCTCTGAATTTTTTTTTTCTTCATTCAGCAAATATTTATTGAGTCACTATTTTTGGGAGCAATACAGAGGTGCACTAAATAGTTTCCCCTCAAAGACCTTAGTGCATTATAAGCAGACATTAAAAAAAATAAATAATAAACATATCATAAAAAATTGTGTTAAGTACGATGAAGAAATAGAGCAAGGTGCCAGGAGAGAATATACCAGGAGGCTTGAATTATACAGGGAGAGAGGCTCAAAGATGAGTAGAGTGCCTAACACTGGAACATGCTAGGTTTGTATTTATTGAGTGGATGAATCAGTAGTAAATTCATTAATAGTCTCTCTACATAAGTGATATTTAAGCTGAGAACTGAAGGATGACTAGGAATTAACCAAGAAAAAGAGCTTGGGACTTTTAAAGAACTGAAAAAGGCCAGTAGAATGGTGAGCAAGGAAGAAGGTGGTGGGAAGGACAGCGGCGGGGAGGCGGTAGATCGTGCAGAGTGCCGCAGACCCCTGGCAGGAGCTTGTTTGCTCTAGCTGGCATGGCTAGCCTGGGAAGCTTTAGCCTGGGAGGAACTTAATCTGATTTAATCTTTAAAATGATCACTTTGGCTGTTGCTTGAAGAATGAAGGGAGGGTTGGGAAACAGGGACGCAAGTAGGGAGACCACTTAACAAGCTTTTTAGGAGTCTAGATTAGTGACCACAGTGGTGTGAACTAGGGCGGAGGCAGTATGGATGGAAATGAGCAGACACACTCACGAAGTCCATTGAATGTAGAATTAAGAAGCCTCTGATGATTGATCAGGGGCCAGTGGAGATGTCAAAGATCGCCTTGAGGTTGTGGCTTGGGCAACTGGGCAGATGAACTTGGGAACACTAAAGGAGTTTAGAGTGGTTGGGGATCATAATTTTAATTTGAGAATAAAAACAAAAACAAAAACAAAAAACATCTTGGCCAGCTGAGAGCAGCATGTCATGTCTGGAGCGTGACATGGGGAAGAGCTACAACGGTAACTTCCTTTTTCTCTGTGAGCGGTGTTTATGAATATATCCTTCAACAGCACCTGGTGTGGAACAGGTTCTATCAACTCTGATTAGACAGTGCAACACGGCATAGAGTTCTTCTCCGGGCTCAAGGAGACCAGGAAGGAGGAAGCACCGTTTTCATGCGTCGGGGTTTCAAGATTCGCTCAAAAGGCAGCATTGGAAAATGAACTAAGCTATGATCCATTGCTCATTTTTCCTTACCCTGGCCTCCCATCTCTGCAAGGCATTCTCCTTTCCATGATTCTTTTACTTCTGATAACATTTTAGAGAATACCTCAATTGCGTGATAATAGTCTTTTTTTAAATTGTGTTAAAATATACATAACATACAATTTATCCTTTTGACGACTGTCAAATGTACAGTTCAGTGGTATGAAGCGCATTGGGTGAAGGGCAACCATCACTACCATCCATCTCCAGAACTCTTCATCTTGAAAACAGAAACTCTGTTCTGGTTAAACAATAACTTCCCATCCCCCACTTCATGCTAATAGTGGTTTTAACTTAGTTGCAACGTTTTTTTTTAAGATTTTATTTATTTATTTGTCGGAGAACAAGAGAGAGCACAAGCAGGGGGATTGGCAGGCAGAGGGAGAAGCAGGCTCTCCACTGAGCAAGAAGCCCGATAATGGGTCTCCGTCCCAGAACCCCAGGGTCGTGACCTGTGCTGAAAGCAGACGCTTAACCAACTGAGCCGCCCAGCCATCCCTAGTTGTAACATTTTTATTTTTTTATTTTTTTAATACTTTTTTTCTCTTTAAATTTTTTATTGTTATGTTAATCACCATACATTACATCATTAGTTTTTGATGTAGTGTTCCATGATTCATGTTTCTGCATAACACCCAGTGCTCCATGCAGAACGTGCCCTCTTTAATACCCATCACCAGGCTAACCCATCCACCCACCCCCTCCAGTCTAGAACCCTCAGTTTGTTTTTCAGTCCATCGTCTCTCATGGTTCATCTCCCCCTCCGATTTCCCCGCCTTCATTCTTCTCCTCCTGCTATCTTCTTTTTTTTTTCTTAACATATACTGCATTATTTGTTTCACAGGTACAGATCTGTGATTCAACAGTCTTCCACAATTCACAGCGCTCCCATAGCACATACCCTCCCCAATGTCTATCACCCAGCCACCCCCATCCCTCCCACCCCACCACCACTGCAGCAACCCTCAGTTTCTTTCCTGAGATTAAGAATTCCTCATATCAGTGAGGTCATATGATGCATGTCTTTCTCTGATTGACTTATTTCACTCAGCATAACACCCTCCAGTTCCATCCACGTCGTTGCAAATGGCAAGATCTCATTCCTTTTGATGGCTGCATAATATTCCATTGTGTATATATACCACATCTTTATCCATTCCTCTGTCGATGGACATCTTGGCTCTTTCCACAGTTTGGCTATTGTGGACGTTGCTGCTATAAACATTGGGGTGCACATACCCCTTCAGATCACTACATTTGTATCTTTGGGGTAAATACCCAGTAGTGCAATTGCTGAATTGTATGGTAGCTCTATTTTCAACTTTTTGAGGAACCTCCATACTGTTTTCCAGAGTGACTGCACCAGCTTGCATTCCCACCAACAGTGTAGGAGGGTTCCCCTTTCTCTGCATCCCCACCAACATCCGTCATTTCCTGACTTGTTAATTTTAGCCATTCTGACTGGTGTGAGGTGGTATCTCATTGAGGTTTTGATTTCTCTGATGCCAAGCGATGTTGAGCACTTGTTCATGTGTCTGTTGGCCATATGGATGTCTTCTTTGGAAAAATGTCTGTTCATGTCTTCTGTCCATTTCTTGACTGGATTATTTGTTCTTTAGGTGTTGAATTAGATAAGTTCTTTATAGATTTTGGATAATAGCCCTTTATCTGATATGTCATTTGAAAAAATCTTCTCCCATTCTGTCAGCTGTCTTTTGGTTTTGTGGACTGTTTCTTTTGCTGTGCAAAAGCTTTTTATCTTGATGAAGTCCCAATAGTTCATTTTTGCCCTTGCTTCCCTTACCTTTGGCAATGTTTCTAGGAAGAAGTTACTGTGGCTGAGGTCGAAGAGGTTGCTGCCTATGTTCTCCTCTAGGATTTTGATGGACTCCTGTGTCACATTTAGGTCTTTCATCCATTTTGAGTCTATTTTTGTATGTAGTATAAGGAAATGGTCCAGTTTCATTCTTCTGCATGTGGCTGTCCAATTTTCCCAACACCATTTGTTGAAGAGACTGTCTTTTTTCCATTGTACATTCTGTCCTGCTTTGTCAAAGATGAGTTGACCATAGAGTTGAAGGTCCATTTCTGAGCTCTCTAGTCTGTTCCATTGATCTATGTGTCTGTTTTTGTGCCAGTACCATACTGTCTTGATGACAGCTTTGTAACAGAGCTGGAAGTCCGGAATTGGGATGCCGCCAGCTTTGCTTTTCTTTTTCAACATTCCTCTGGCTATTCGGGGTCTCTTCTGGTTCCATACAAATTTTAGGATTATTTGTTCCATTTCTTTGAAAAAAGTGGATGGTATTTTGATGGGGATTGCATTGAATGTGTAGATTGCTCTAGGTAGTATTGACATCTTCACAATATTTGTTCTTCCAATCCATGAGCATGGAACATTTTTCCATTTCTTTCTGTCTTCCTCAGTTTCTTTCATGAGTATTTTATAGTTTTCTGAGTACAGATTCTTTGCCTCTTTGGTTATATTTATTCCTAGGTATCTTATGGTTTTGGGTACAATCGTAAATGGGATCGACTCCTTAATTTCTCTCTCTTCTGTCTTGCTGTTGGTGTATAGGAATGCCACTGATTTCTGTGCATTGATTTTATATCCTGCCACTTTACTGAATTCCTGTATGAGTTTTAGCAGTTTTGGGGTGGAGTCTTTTGGGCTTTCCACATAAAGTATCATATCATCTGCAAACAGTGAGAGTTTGACTTCTTCTTCGCCGATTTGGATGCCTTTGATTTCTTTTTGTTGTCTGATTGCTGTGGCTAGGACTTCCAATACTATGTGGAATAGCAGTGGTGATATTGGACATCCCTGCCGCATTCCTGATCTTAGGGGGAAAGCTCTCAGCTTTTCCCCATTGAAAATGATATTCGCTGTAGGTTTTTCATAGATGGCTTTATGATATTGAGGTATGTATCCTCTATCCCTATATTCTGAAGAGTTTTGATCAAGAAAGGATGCTGTAGGACGCCTAGATGGCTCAATCGTTAAGCGTGACCTGCCTTCGGCTCAGGTCATGGTCCCAGGATCCTGGGATTGAGCCCTGCATCAGGTTCTCTGCTCCGCGGGAAGCCTGCTTCTCCCTCTCCCACTCACCCTGCTTGTGTTTCCTTTCTCGCTGTGTCTCTCTCTCTTAAAAATAAATAAATAAATAAAAATTTTAAAAAAAGGATGCTGTACTTTGTCAAATGCTTTTTCTGCATCTATTGAGAGGATCATATGATTCTTGTTCTTTCTTTTGTTAATGTATTGTATCACGTTGATTTATTTGCAGATGTTGAACCAAACTTGCAGCCCAGGAATAAATCCCACTTGGTCGTGGTGAATAATCCTTTTAATGTACCGTTGGATCCTATTGGCTAGTATTTTGGTGAGAATTTTTGCATCCATGTTCAGCAGGGAGATTGGTCTGTAATTCTCCTTTTTGATGGGGTCTTGGTCTGGTTTGGGGATCAGGGTAATGGTGGCCTCATAAAACGAGTTTGGAAGTTTTCCTTCCATTTCTAGTTTTTGGAACAGTTTCAGAAGAATAGGTATTAATTCTTTAAATGTTTGGTAGAATTCCCCTGGGAAACCAGCTGGCCCTGGGCTCTTCTTTCTTGGGAGATTTTTGACGACTGCTTCAATTTCCTTAGTGGTTATGGGTCTGTTCAGGTTTTCTATTTCTTCCTGGTTCAGTTTTGGTAGTTGATACATCTCTAGGAATGTATCCATTTCTTCCAGATTATCTAATTTGCTGGCATATAGTTGCTCATAATATGTTCTTATAATTGTTTGTATTTCTTTGGTGTTAGTTGTGATCTCTCCTCTTTCATTCATGATTTTGTTCATTTGGGTCCTTTCTCTTTTCTTTTTGATAAGTCTGGTCAGGGGTTTACCAATCTTGTTAATTCTTTCAAAGAACAAGCTCCTAGGTTCGTTGATCTGTTCTACTGTTCTTTTGGTTTCTATTTCATTGATTTCTGCTCTGATCTTTATTATTTCTCTTCTCCTGCTGGGTTTAGGCTTTATTTGCTGTTTTTTCTCTAGCTCCTTTAGGTGTAGGGTTAGGTTGTGTATTTGAGACCTTCCTTGTTTCTTGAGAAAGACTTGTATTGCTATATACTTTCCTCTTAGGACCACCTTTGCTGCGTCCCAAAGATTTTGAACAGTTGTGTTTTCATTTTCCTTGCTTTCCATGAATTTTTTTAATTCTTCTTTAATTTCCTGGTTGACCCATTCATTCTTTAGTAGGATGCTCTTCAGCCTCCATGTATTTGAGTTCTTTCTGACTTTCCTCTTTGATTGAGTTCTAGTTTCAAAGCATTGTGGTCTGAAAATATGCAGGGAATGATCCCAATCTTTTGGTACCAGTTGAGATCTGATTTGTGACCTAGGCTGTGATCAATTCTGAAGAACGTTCCATGGGCACTAGAGAAGAATGTGTATTCCGTTGCTTTGGGATGGCATATTCTGAATATGTCTGTGAAGACGATTTGGTCCAGTGTGTCATTTAAAGTCTTTATTTCCTTGTTGATCTTTTGCTTAGATGAACTGTCCATTTCAGTGAGAGGGGTGTTAAAGTCCCCCACTATTATTGTATTGTTGTCAATGTGTTTCTTTGCTTTTGTTATTAATTGCCTTATATAATTGGCTACTCTCATGTTAGGGGCATAGATATTTACAATTGTTAGATCTTCTTGTTGGATAGACCCTTTAAGTAGGATATAGTGTCCTTCCTCATCTCTTATTAAAGTCTTTGGTTTAAAATGTAATTTGTCTGATATAAGGATTGCCATCCCAGCTTTCTTTTGGTGTCCATTAGCATGGTAAATGGTTTTCCAGCCCCTCACTTTCAATGTGGGGGTGTCTTTGGGTCTAAAATGAGTCTCTTGCAGACAGCATATCAATGGGTCTTATTTTTTTATCCAATTTGATACTCTGCGTCTTTTGATTGGTGCATTTAGCCCATTTACATTCAGGGTAACTATTGAAAGATATGAATTTAGTGCCATTATATTGCCTGTAAGGTGACTGTTACTGTACATTGTCTGTGTTCCTTTCTGGTCTATGTTGCTTTTAGGCTCTCTCTTTGCTTAGAGGACCCCTTTCAATATTTCTTGGAGGGCTGGTTTTGTGTTTGCAAATTCTTTTAGTTTTTGTTTGTCCTGGAAGCTTTTTATCTCTCCTTCTATTTTCAATGACAGCCTACCTGGATATAGTACTCTTGGCTGCATATTTTTCTCGTTTAGTGCTCTGAAGATATCATGCCAGTCCTTTCTGGCCTGCCAGGCCTCTGTGGATAGGTCTGTTGCCAATCTAATGTTTCTACCATTGTAGGTTACATATCTCTTCTCCCGAGCTGCTTTTAGGATTTTCTGTCTCTAAGACTTGTAAGTTTTACTACTAGATGTTGGGGTGTTGACCTCTTTTTATTGATTTTGAGAGGGGTTCTCTGTGCCTCCTGGATTTTGATGCCTGTTTCCTTCCCCACATTAGGGAAGTTCTCTGCTATAATTTGCTGCATTATACCTTCTGCCCCTCTCTCTCTTTCTTCTTCTTCTGGGATCCCAATTATTCTAATGTTGTTTCATCTTATTGTATTGCTTATCTCTCAAATTCTGCCCTCGTGATCCAGTAGTTGTTTATCTCTCTTTTTCTCAGCTTCTTTATTTTCCATCATTTGGTCTTCTATATCACTAATTCTCTCTTCTGCCTCATTTATCCTAGCAGTTAGTGCCCCCATTTTTGATTGCACCTCATTAATAGCCTTTTTGATTTCAACTTGGTTAGATTTTAGTTCTTTTATTTCTCCAGAAAGGGTTTCTCTAATAACTTCCATGCTTTTTTCAAGCCCAGCTAGTATCTTTAAAATCATGATTCTGAACTCTAGGTCCCACATCGTACTAATGCCATATTGAGTAAGTCCCTGGCAGTTGCTACTATCTCTTGTTCTTTTTGTTGAGGTGATTTTTTCCGTCTTGTCATTTTGCCCAGAGGAGAATAGATGAATGAGAGAACAAAATGCTAACAGGGTAACAACGTCCCCAGAAAACATACTCTAAACAAATCAGAAAAGACCTGAAACCAGGGGAAAAGAAAGGGAAAGAAAGAAAAAAGAAAAAGAAAAAGATAAAAACAAACAAAAACAGAACAAAACAAAAAAAACAGAATATGATCAAATATGATTAGGCTGGTGCATAGATCAGTGCCAGACATTAGATTTTGGGCGTATTTTGGTCTGTTAGAAGAAAGTGCCTCCCAAAATTTTAAAGAAAAAAAATTTATATATGTACAAAAATAAGGGTTGATATGATGAAGGGATGGAATATGACTGTAAAGATGAAAATTATAACAAATTTTATAAAAGGAATTGATAAGAAGTTGTTTGAATAAAGAAAGAAGAGGATTTAAAAAAAAAAGCGGGGGGAGAATGTGATTAGGCAGGAGACTAGAACAAAGCCATACACTAGAGATTTAGGGTATGTTTTGATGTGTTAGAAGAAACTATCTCAAAATTTCAAAGAGAGCAACTTATATATAAATGCCAAAAATAAGGGTAACTACTATGAAGGGATAGAATATGACTCTAAAAATGAAAAATAAAAATGTTTTTTAAAAAAGGGATTAATAAGATTATGGTTGAAAAAGGGACAAAGAAAAATTAAAAAAAAGACAGTTAAAAAAAATTAACTTTGAAAGACTAAAGAATCATGGGAAAAAAGCCATGAATTCTATGTGCAGTATTCCCCTAGCGCTGGAGTTCTGCCTTTCTCATTGATCGGCAAACTTGGTCTTGGCTGGCGGTTCCTGCTGATCTTCTGGGGGTGGGGCCTGTTACCACCGTTCCTAAATGTCTTTGCTGGAGGCGGAATTGCCCCACCCTTGCCGGGGTCAGGCTAAGTAATCTGCTTGGGTTTGTTCTCGGGAGCTTTTGTTCCCTGCAAGCTTTCTGTACAGCTTTGGAGGACGAGAGTGAAGATGGTGGCCTCCCAATCTCCGCCCCGGAGGAGCCGAGAATTCGGGGCCCCGTTCCTCAGTGCGCCCCCAGAGAAAAGCAGTCAGTCACTCCCATCTCCCCCGTCTCCAGCCGCACTCCATGCTCACCTGGTCTTTGACCGAGCGTTTCTATCTCTGGCATCTGACTCGGTGTGAAGTCTCCAAACCCAGCAGATCCCTACAGTGTGCTCCCACGCCGCTCCTCCTGGGGGAGGAAGGGGAGTCTCCCAGGATCTGCCACTTGTTGGGTCCCTGCTGGAGGAGCAGTGACCTGACTGTGCCGCAGATCACGGTTTATGGTAACCCCGAGCTGAGAGCCCACGCCTCGGCTCCATCTCTGCAGCCGGCTTCCCCGCTCTGATACCTGGGAGCTCTGCCACACTCAGGCACCCCCGGTCTTTCTGTGTCCCCAAGGGTCCTGTGACCACACTGTCCCGCGAGGGTTCCACCCCCTGTTTAGCCACTGGAGTGACGTCCCTCAGCAGAGCTGACTTCTAAAAGTTCCGATTTTGGGCTCCGCTGCTCTATCACTTGCCAGAAGCAGCCGACGGAGGCCCCCTCCCCCAGAGTCTATCCTCCTGAATATTGCCTCGGATTCACTTCTCCGCATGTCCTACCTTCTAGAAAGTGGTCGCTTTTCTGTTCAGAGTTGTTGCTATTCTTTTCTTCGATCTCCTGTTGAGTTCGTAGGTGTTCAGAATCGGTCCCTGAATTTTCTTTTGTACGACATATGTGTGCATGTGTATGTGTGTGTGTGCGTGTATGTGCACGTGCATATGCATGTGTGTGTGTGTAACAATTTATATATGCAGCTGACCCTTGAACAACAGGTGGTTAGTGGCAGTGACCCCTGTACAGTCAAAAATCTGTGTATAACTTGTGACTCCCCCAAACTTAATAGCCTACTGTTGACCTACAATTGACCTTACCAAAAACATAAACAGTCAATGAAGACAAATTTTGTATGTTATACGTATTAGGTACTGTATTCTTACAATGAGGTAAACTAGAGGAAAGAATATGCTATTTAAAAAGTCATTAAGAGAGAATACATTTACAGTACTCTTCTGTATTTATCAAAAATAATCTGCATGTAAGTGGACCTGCAAAGTTAAAATCCATGTTGTTCAAGGGTCAACTGTATATAAAATGCAGTTTATATATATAAATAAAATAGTTTCTTTTCCAAAAAGTGGGATCATATTATATATCCTGCTTCTTAACACAGTCACAGCTCTGTCACTTTCTAGATGTGTATTAAGTTACCTAATCTCTCTGTCTTATTTTCTCTGACTATAAAATGGATAAGAAAAAGTAATTCTTATTTCATAGGGTTGTTGTGAGGAGTAAATGAGTTGGTATATGTGAAGCACTGGAAATGGTAACCCCTAAACAAACTAAACAATACATTTGAGTTATTATACTACAATTTATTAAACAGTTCCTTATTATTGTTCATATGAGCTCTAGCTAGTTAATTCTGCCATTATGCCAGGTGAGAACTCTAAATTCAAAGTTGCCTTGACAGCTTGCCAGCATCTGGCAGAACCAGGATACCAGACTTAACCAGTACTGGCCTCTTCCTACATCCAAAAGGACAAGTAGTGGCAAGACCTAACATAGAGACTGCCTCCTAGATGCAAGGTCCTGTGCTGAGAATTTTGCATCCATTAATCTATGAAATCCTTACAAATAACCTTAAAAAGGCAATTGCTGTTACCACTCTAATCTTACCCATGAAGAAACTGGGACCCATACAAATTACGGGCTACCAAATCTGCCCAAAGGTTCTAACTAGCAAGCGATGGAGCCACATGTGAATTCAGGCCTTCTGACTCCAAAGTTCTTGCCTTTAAACACTATCCTACGCTGTATCACATGAGAATTTCTTCATAATAATGGTGATATGCCTGTAAATCTCTAAAGGTCATTAAAATCATGAAAGTCATTGAGATAGCATATTTCCCTAATGACCTAATTCATTATAAGGAACTTAAGCACAATAAAGAATCCAGAGGCCAGATATTCAAAGATACAACTCAATTCACCAAGCGTACTTATGTTCCTACTCTTTGCTTCACGGTTTTTCAGGCATATTTACAGCCTGAAAATCCCCCTCTGTACTCCTATCTCACTCAATACACCTTTTTCTTGTAAAACACCCAGTTGCTTTCAGCTGGGTTTTTAAAACTCCTTCAATAAAAAGAGTAGAACTCTGGGATCTCAGGTTCTTCTCAAATGGTTGGGGAGGAATTAGAGTATTTGTTAGGCTTAAACACTCCGTGTTCTCCTGAGGCTGTGGGATACAACCAACAATGCAGGAAAGAGTAGGCATGCTGAAAAATGTTGAATAGATTTGTTTATGAGCGAGGACAGAAGGTCATATTTCCCCTTTTGAATAGCAAAAAATCCTAGGCAATTTTTTTTGTGTAGAAATATGAAATTATTCCATCCTTTCAATTCTTTGCTGCTTTTATATATTGCTCATTTGTATTTTACAGTGAGTCATGCCTGCAGCAATCTAAGGCTTGTCTTGCTTCATTGTAACCACCTGCTTTCTCATCAGCTCAATTGATGAAAACTTCAGATCAAACTACAATATATATTTTTACTGATTTTTGTGTCCAGACAAAAGCCTTCAAATGAATGTTGGAAAACTACAGCCACATATTTCAAGTACACAAAGGAAACCCAAGTACTGAATACTCAAAGGGAAAACTGGCCACTTATGTGTAGAATTCTACATGTTCATTTCATAGGCCAGTTACAAAAACTATATAGAATATTTTATCTTTATATACAGAAAGATGTTTCCTTTCATTAGTTTTTGCCAAAGGCAGAGCCTGATAGAAGATGCCAACATTCTATAGAACTTTGTGGGTAAATAACGATATATCCAAGGAAGCAAACTGAATGATAAAGATTTGTAAAATAAGTAAAATAGCTATTTACCATCCTGCACATTGATTCACCTGATTAACTCCAGAATCCATGAGTGATGACTCTGAGGGTGAAGAGGTTAAGAATATGCTGGAGCAGGTCAGGCAGGCAGGTCCAACAGATCAGAGCCACGAAATATTATTTCTTCAAACTGAAGGCTGAATAAAGGCAGTCATGTATTTAAACGCACTATACAGTGCTGCACATTACAGATACCAAATAAAAATTAATGAACTTTTCCCCTACTTTCATCTTTGGGGGATTCACAGAATTCTTTGTAAAGTTAGTGAATGACATTGAATATCCTTCCCAGAACATACCTAGAAGTATTTGCATATCAATATTTTACCACAGAGGGGGAGACATTGGGCTCCCAAACCCATCCAAACAGCAGTGAGGAGAACTTCCATGGTCCACAGATAAGGAGGAAGAACAAACTACTCCCGTCAGGAAGTCTTCCCCAACTACCGTTATGTTTACATATCTTTATTACTGGAATTAACCTTCTCCTTTCACACTGCAAGGACTACCCATAGTCTATAAGACACTTAGAAACACTGGAATTTGCTAACAAAGTTGGTACATTACGTTCTAAACTGTCCTCTGTGGTAATTATTTCAACAAATACCAATCTGTAACTCACTAATAAAGATGTACTAAGGGTCTCTTCAAAATTCTTTTAGCACTATGATCCCAAGACTCTGAGGATATTTTGTATATATTTTGTTTTTATGTTTATAAATACTTACAAATGTGTCCTTCTAGTCTTAGATATTTTATATCATTATATCTTTGACATAATTTATTTAAGCACTAAGATGTTGAAAAGTCAGATTTGTTTCACAGCACTCTTTTATCATTAGGTCCAATAAATTACAGGAGTTTAAAAATAACTAAATTCAGGACATATATGACACAGCACTGCAATTTTCACCTGAGTCTGTATATGTACATTAGCACTTTCAGAAAGCTAACTTGGACTCTTCAACTCTCAAAATACTTAAAGTTGCTAATGAAACAAACTACAAAAATATCTCTACAGGCTTGTTTAGGATTTGCCATAGCGGATAACATGATTATAGGTTTTGGACCCAAATATGTTTAAGGTGTTGGTTGGGACCTTAAGGTCAAGTTGAGTCCACACAACTGTAGGGGTTTTTTGCAAATTTGATTAATTAGAAAACTGTTTTCCCACCAGGTTGCTAAGAATCAAGAGGCTGATTCTAGTCTAAGCCCTGAAACCATCTGTGTGAACTGAAAAAATCAATTAACCTCTCTAGACATCCTTCTATCATCTGCAAAGTAAGAAAGTTTAAAAGTGATTTCCATTAACTTTTACCTCTAAGTTATGGTTACTTTGTATGGGCAGCTCAGATCACCCAGTTGGAGGACGTAAACTGAGGGTAACTGCCACAGTGTATCATTTGCCTTCTTGTTGATTATATCAGTGATGGCCTGACAAACTAAACTGGGAGGTAGGGGGTTGGGTGAAGAAAAGCTCTGATTTGTGGCATTTGCTAGTTTCCATGGTGTAAATATTCTCACTTTTGCCAATTTCAAGCTGCCTATGTGATGTCACTAAACACAAAGTTGGGAAGAGAGTGTCAAATTCAGCTCTTCAAGAACTGGAACAATCAAATTTCAGCACCTCCTGCCTCCACTCTCCAGATGTAAAATTTACTCTCAAGCTATAGATAACAAATATCCGTTATTACTTTAAAATGTTACCTTAATAACAAACCAAACCAAAGCTTTCCTCAGGAACATTTTCCTGTTTGGATGAAAAGATACACAGCATCCATTTGTTCTAGCCTTGGGGAAATAAAAGTGCAAACTAATATCCCTAATGAAATGCACAAAATACATCTCAGTTTCATTTGGCACTAAAATAGGTTGCAAGTTTGCAAATTCTCCTTTAACACAGAAGCTCAAGTGAATCCTCGCACTAGGATAGGCTGAAAATATATCTTTTAACATCATGCTACATTTACATAAAGTAAAGTTGTGAAACAAAGTTGGAGAAGTTTCGAATGAATAATTCAATTGAACACATTCAGGAATCTACAGAAGACAGTTCTTCCTTCCCTGAAGGCATCACTCAAAAATATCTTCTGTATTGAAAGATCCTAACAGACTCTGGCCACTTTTGGCATCAGCCATATTTACAGTATGGAGATACTTTGAAGAAAAGATATGTATCTTTCCTTGAGTACTCAGCAGAAAGCAGATTCTGGAAGATAGGCTAAGTAGTTTGTTTCCAGAATTGATCTCTGGAATAGGAGTAGGGGCTGGGAGAGAATTAACAGGGAAATAAAGAAAACCAATATTTGATATGTTATCAAGTTGGCCCATGCTTTGGGCAATTGGACCTCAAAACTCTCAATACATAGAATATGTCTGGGAATTTTCTTCTCTACTGTTAGAACTGGGAAGCATTTACTCCCCACCCCTTCTACCACACTGGTCAAAAGCTACCTATAGAATTTTTAAATTTTCACTACTCTGTTGAGATAATTTATATATAGTATCCTGCACAGATTTAAAGTATATAATTTGATATATATATATATATATATATATATATATATATATATATATACCCATGAAACTCTTACCACGATCATCACTTTAGATATTTCCATTGTCCCAAAAGGTTCCTCAGCTCTTTTTTCAGTCCATCTGTCCCTCTACCTATGTCACCCAGCAATCAATGACCCATTAATTTGGTCTGTTTGCTTCTTCTAGAATTTAAAAAAAATGAAATCATAGCGCATATACTGTTTTTGTGTAGCTTGTTTCACTCAGCCTTATCATTTTTAGATATATCCTTTTTGTTGCACGCATGAAGCTTTTTTTCATTTTAATTGTGAAGTGATATTAACTTGTTTAGATATCCTACATTTTGTTTATTCATTTGTTTACCAACATTTGAATTGTTTCCAGTTTAGGGCAGTTACAAATAAAGCTGTTATGAGTATCCAAGCACAAGTCATTGCAGAGATTATACTTTTAACACTCTTGGGTTGTAAAGTAGATATATGTTTAACTTTTTAAGAAGGTGTCAAATTGTTTTCCAAAGCGATTGTACCATTTTCCATTCCACCAGCGGTATACAAGAGTTCCAGTTGTTCCATATACTTGCTAACACCTGCTATTGTCAGTCTTATTAATTTTAGCCATTCTAATGGGGGTGTAGTGCTATTTCATATGATTTTAAATTGCATTTCCCAAACGGTGAATGATATTGACAAAGCTTTCATGTGCTTATTGGCCATCCTACTTTGGTTCGTCCATTCAGATACTTTGCCAGTATTTTAATTAAGTTTCTTGTCTTCCTGTAATTAAGTATAGGGCTTTTTCTTATATTCTGAATATAAGCACTTTGCCTGATATAAATTTTGTGAGTGTTTTCTCCCAACTTGTGGTTTATCTTTTGTTTTTTAATGATCTCTTTAGAAAAGCAAATGTTTTACTTTTGAATAAATTTTAATAATTTTTTTTCTTCTTGTGTTCTGTATGCTATTTTTGAGGCCTTTGCACAGACCAGGATTACAAAGATTTTCTCCTAGGTTTTCCTCCAGAAGTTGTATAGTTTTAGGTTTTCATTGAAGTCTCTGACCTACTTCAGGTTAATTTTTGTGTGTGGTGTGAAGTCAGGGTTTACAATCATTTTTCTTCACATTGATGTCCAGTTGTTCAAGCACCGCTTATTCAAAAGACTTCCTTTCTCCCACTGAATGGTCTCATCACCTTCAAGTTGAAATACTTATGTATAATTAATGCTTTGCTACTTTTCTCTAGTTTTTCTCTAACTTGATATGTATTATTTAGATAGCCTGGTTCAGTTTAGTTTTTCATAGCATTCAGTTTCTGATTCTGATGCCTATATACTTAATTCCTTATTATTTTTCCTCCTTATTCTTACATACCTTCTTGTACTCCAATCCTCCCCAAATATACTAACTTTAAATCTTGAACTCAAGACATCCTACTTATTAATGCTTTTAATACTCTATCACATTAATCAGAGATACCTTTACATTAAGGCTTCTCAACAACGGCAGTATTGGCATTTGGGACTGGATAATTCTTTGTTATAGGGAGTTGTGCATTCCAAAGTCATGACAAACAAAAATGTCTCCTGAGGGGCAAAATCGGTCCTGATTGAGAACCACTATTGTACCTACATGTTTGTAACCATGGATTATTATTGCCAAAAATATACAGGGTTTGCCTAAAATTTGGGGGCAAAATACTCATTAAAGCATGTCATTTTTAAAGCAGGTATATTTAATCCTCACTTTCAGTAAGTAAGTTTTTCTATGGCTATGGATTAGCATGTAACAGAACATGGGCTGTGTTATCTATATAATGCTTCACCTCTTTTCACGCAATAAAATTTGTTGGCCTCCAACAACAAAAACATAGCTTAAATGTGATTTTTTACTTTAAAGACTGATATTTTAAGGACAGTCTTACATTCTGCTATTCAAATTTATTTCACTTTGTATTTTACTTGCACTTGGAGGCAGTTTGCCTAAGTGATTCAACAATCAAAAATAAATTTGTTCAGTTGATTAAAGTTCATTTAGATCATTTTGAAAGCATTTTTAAGAGAACATAACTAAAAGGAACACCTCTTCTGAGGTATTAGGAGAAAACTTGACATAAGGCAAATATTTGAATATTTTTGGGAGTAGTTCTTTAAAGGGGGGTTATTCTGTACATGTAGTAATGGTGATAATAACCTTGCTAAATATGAAAAAGTATAATTAAAAGGTATCAAGTAAAAGCTGTTCTCTGTAAGATTAAAGATTTCAATTGCGAATGAATCAATGTTTATAACCTTTGTTGATATGTATTTGTGAATTAAACAAGTAAAGTATGTGTTAATTAATTCGGTTCTTTCTATATCTTAACTGTTCTTACAAGTACAAAAAATTTCTGACACTGGTAATAATAACACCAAAATTATTTCTGAGTATTTCTCACTCACTGTGCATATGCTTATAGATACTTGGCATATGTAAGACTCTAAACCGAATGTCTTCCCACTACAAGTTTGCCTCTCTCTACATCAAGGCAAATCACAGCCAACTATTTAGAAATTAAGGTTAAAAACCAGAAGTATAAAAGTGGGAGTATTGGCGGCTAGGAGGAAAACAAGAAAGAAAAGATCTTAAAGATAATTCATAATTTAACCTGTTGCGATCATGTCAGCACATCTCTATCTTCTACTTAAAGATCCAGGGGTTTGTATCAGAATTTTTGAAAATTAAGTATACTTCAGGAAACACTAAAAACTATTTTTAAAATATTTACAATTTGTGCCATCTAAAAAATTGTGACTTTATCAAAATAGAGGAATGCTTTGTAATACTTAGCCAATATTCTATAGTAGTATAAACTATTTCTTGTGCAGGTTGGCTTTCTTGGTGTATTTTCTTGGAACATTTCCACAAGGATAAACAGTGAGTAGCAATTAAAGCCAATATAGTTCACAAGTTTAATATTCATTCTCTTATTACTGATAGACAATTCAGAATGCCAACTATACAATGGCAACTATAAACCAGTTGTATATGTCATTGTAGAGGGATTAAAAATTCAGCTTGGAAAAGTGATAGATCGGGGTTTGAATCCTGGTTCTACCCCTTCCAACCTATGAGACTGTGGTAAGATTTCTCAACTTAACATGAGCCTCTATTTCCACATATGTAAAATAAGGATAATAACACCTTCCTTACAGGTTTGCTGTGATATTCAATGAGGTGACCAGGGCCTGGCACAAAAGAGCAATGTATTGACCTGATATTCTTGCTCTTATTTTGCTATTATTTTTGTTGTTCTTCTTCTTATTCATGGTAGTACTGGAACTCTTCCACTTCAGGTGGGAGAATCAATTTATCAGTGAAAAACATTTTTAAATTAAATTCTCCAAGGGACTTTTTAACATGGCTAATATATGAAAAATATATGGTAGGATGCAGAATTTTGGTGATACTTAAGATGGTCTCTCTCTCTGGCACCCTGAGACAGCTGAGCCAACTCCTCCCACACAATGTCTTCCCTTATCTCTGCCTGAATGTTCTTGATACTTGCTGACATCCATCCATATGCCATCCTTCATCATAAACTTCCTACTCACTTCTGGGATTACACCCTTTTCTTTATTCATAAGCTTTCAAAATTCATGAAAACCCCAAAATCACTGTCAAGAGAAACAGGAAAATCCATCTTTTTGTCTGTTCATGGCAGAAATGATTGGTTTTCTTGTAATAAATAATTTTAGAACTTACATTTGAATATGTACTTCTATGAAGAAATAAGTTACTTTGTCAACATCTTTATGAGGTAGATAACTATTTTAATTCCATTATCCAGAAGACTAAAATAGTGAACATAGAATGCAAGTATTTTACCAAAGTAAAATGCATCTCCCAGCTTGTTGACTGTCCAACCCAAGCTTATCTTTAGGTATTTTGGAGGCAGGCAATTGCCACCTGGTAGGTGTTTCATCAAGGGGAATGTAATGTTGAGGTAGCACAATGGAAACTTAAAGGAGAAAAAAAATGATTACACCAAGGCCAAATGCAGTTTTCATATTTTCTCAATATTTCTTCTTTGGCTTATTTTATTCATGAGTTCTTTTCAATATTATCTCCAAGGTTTCCTCTCCCCTGTCCTTACTGTGTCAATAATATCACTCATATATGGGCTTTCTCTAATAACAAAAATAGTAATAATAATATTCATTGAGGGTCTCCTATGAGCCAGGCAATATGGCTTTTAACATGGCTCATGTTAACTCCATTGTAAGTTCAAGAAATGGAAGCAATGCAACTTTAAGCCACTTGCTCAAGGTTACCAGGTAGCAAGGAACAAGGAAAAGTTGAAGACAATCAGGAATTCTTATGTTCTATTCAGTCCAGTTTAATAAAAATTCTTCTCTAAATAAGAGGCTTAGACAAAATGTTCTCTAGTATCCTTTTCTACAATACATAGAGGGTGAAAGTAGGTATTACTCTGCAAAAGAACAAACTGGAAAGGGTGAAATTACATTGGCTCACAAACTAGCCCAGCACACAGAGTACAAGGAGAGACAGAAGAGAGAAGCAGCCGCCACCCCTCCCCCCCCCCCCCCCCCCCCCCCCGCGCCAAAGTGGTAGGCGGCAGTTTTAATAAGCAAAGGGAACTTACATATGAGGCTTGTCCTTGTCCTGGGCAGCAGATGAGTAGATCTCCGCATCTGCCCTAAGAATCTTAAAAGTTTATACAGCAGCGCAGCGCTTGGGTGGCTCAGTCGCTTAAGGGTCAGGCTCCAGGTCCTGAGACGGAGACCCTGCCCGGGCTCAGCACTCAGTGCGTGGAGTCTGCTGGAGATTCTTTTCCCCTCCCGTCTCCCCTCCCCCTCTGCTCCTCCCCACCGTTCGCACACGCTCTCTCTCTAAAATGAATAAATAAATAAATATATATATATAAGTAAAAATAAAATCTTAAAAAAAAAAGTTTATGTACCGGCCTTAAAGGGATTCAGTCAGTGCACGGTATGTACTTATCCACTTTCTCAAGTGCGCTCCCTCCAAATAACTCCGGCTGCAGAAATGGTGGGCGGAACGTAAGTTCCAAGGTGCAAGGGAGGAGGTGAGGAGCCTCTAATTGCCCGTAAGGCTGGGGTCAAGCAGGGGTCACGTTCTCTCTATGACCTCCACCAACAAGTAACTTGTTCCGGTTGGTTTTGAACCCAGGTTTGTTTAAGTTATGAATTTGTGCACTTCCCACTGTGTTAATTTGTGAAAATTAGGGTCCTTCATTAGTCCATGTTTCCGATTGACAGATAGCAATGATGTCAAGAAATATCCCCTTAAGAATTTTTCTCCAAAGCAAGGAAGTAAAGGGCCACTATGCCCTCTCTTCTTCTTTTTTTTATTTAATTTTATTTATTTGACAGAGAGAGACACAGCGAGAGAGGGAACACAAGCGGGGCAGTGGGAGAGGGAGAAGCAGGCTTCCCTCAGAGCAGGGAGCCCGATGCGGGGCTCGATCCCAGGACCCTGGGATCATGACCTGCGCCAAAGGCAAACGCTTAACAACTGAGCTTCTGAGGCACCCAGGTAAGACTACATTATTGGTCCTAATCCTTCGCTGCTCTGTTGTAATATTTTACTTTCATACACTTGCCATGGCCTCATGGTGGATGAAGTGTATTTCTATGCCACTTGGTTTGGGATTGGCCATCTTCCTGACTTTGGCCATCAGGACGTTAGTGAATATGAGGTGAGCAGAGGCTTGAAATATTCTTTCATGATAGGACGTGTCCTTTTATGCTGCGGTGATCTGCCATTAGAGAGACATGAACCAGGTAGTCAACGCCCTTCCATCTATACCTTAGAACAAATACATTTGCATCATGGAGTCTGGAGCTTGAATCCCAGAGCTGGGAGTCCAGCCCCACCCAGCTAATGTGCAGACTATCTATAGAAATATGAGCAAGGAAATAAATATTTATTCTTTCAATCCACTGAGTTGAGGTAGCGAAATATGCAATATTTTTGTGCACTGAGGCACGACACAGTCATAAGTATGCTTTTCCATTCGTGAATGTTAATAAGAAACATGTACAGTAATACAAAATATTTTATATCCTTTTTAACCTACTAACTGATAGCCACTTGTTACTATAAAATTTTTTAGCCAATTTTTAGCAAATTTTAGTGTATTTGGAATAATTAGTTCTATTGATTTAAGTTTAAATAGTAAGTTTAAGTTTAGTTTAAACTTAAGTTTAATAGTAAGTTTAAATGATTAAATAGTAAGCGTAAGTTTAAATAGTAAGCTATTTTAGAAAATGTTATTATAATTTAGTTTAGTTGTGTATTTAAGTATTCCTTAAACATTTTGTGGAAACAATGATAAGTTATTTGACTCATAAAGTCAATTTTGGAAATTAGAAATTTCAGAAGAATTAACCTTGTTTATGAACGAATAAACATGTCCTACTAAACATTACTGAGTAAAGTAACATAAAATACGTTAGCATTTTTTTACACTGTAATAAAATCAAGGAGATGGCATATATTATTTAAATCAAAATCATTAAACCAGTTTAAATTGTTCTAAATAAGGAATATTAACTATTTTCAACATTTGTATACTAAATACATACTTTTAATTCTTGCACTTTGTTTTGTTTTTCCCTAGTGTGATTTTTTTTCTTTTAGTACTTTATTGTGACAAATTTTAAACTTACAGAAAAGTTGAAAGGATTGGCTAGCAAACATCCATATAAACCTATCTCCTGTATATACCAATTGTTAACATTTTGCCACATTTACTTTATTTCTTTCTAAATACATATATTTTTAAATAACCTATTTATTTTGGAATAGTTTTAGATTTACAGAAAAGTTGCATTCTATTGTACACAGAGTTCCTGTACACCTTTCCCTCCGTTCACCTTAATGTTAACATCTTACAAGATAGCTTTGGTTCAGTTGTCAAAACTTAGTAATGAACATTGGTACATTACTATTCTAGTGTAACCAACCATTTTACTTATTTACTCTCTTTTTCCCTTCATAGACAAAAATCAAACCCATTATTCTCCATAAACATTTATATTTCTTTGCAGTTTTTGAATTTATTAAAGTCTCAATCACCACAATTAATTTCAGCTCAAAGTTACTGACTTCTGTCACAGACCAAAAAGTACTAGGAAATAAACAGAACTGTGACATTCAAACATGTTAGCATGAAGACAAGCTAGAACATAGTAATGAACATTGATACATTACTATTAACTAAAGTATAGATTTTAATCAGATTTCACCTTTTTTTTTTTTTTAAAGACTTTATTTATTTGAGAGAGAGGGGTGGGAAGAACACAAGCAGGGGGAAGAGCAAGGGAGAGGGACAAGCAACTCCGAGCTGAGTACAGAGCCCTATGCAGGGCTCCGTATCATGACCCTGAGATCACGAACTGAGCTGAAACCAAGAGTCGGAAGCTTAACCGACTGAGCGACCCAGGCACCCCGAGATTTCACCTTTAGAGTGTTGGTAGAAATACTGAAGTTCTTTGTCGTTTTTTTCCCTTTGCTATTTGTCTGATACCAATCACATTTCTATGCTTCTTATCTTGTAACCTATCAATCAAGGTCAGTATTTTAAAGTTCTCTCTCTCTCTCTCTCTCTCTTTTTTTTTTTTCTCTTGAGTTATATAGCCCAGCAAGTATTCAAAGTTTCTTTCTCTTGTTCCTGGAAATTTATGAATTTTCTAATTTTATTTTATTTATTTATTTTTTAAGATTTATTTATTTATTTATTTATTTATTTAACAGAGAGAGAGAGAGAGAGAGAGAGAGAGAGCAAGAGCAGGAGCACAAGCAGGGGGAGTGGGAGAAGGAGAAGCAGGCTTCCCATCGAGCAGGGAGCCCGATGCGGGGCTCGATCCCAGGACCCTGGGATCATGACCTGAGCTGAAGGCATACGTTTAATGACTGAGCCACTCAGGTGCCCCGAATTTTCTAATTTTAAATTTATGTAGACTTTACTAGTCTCAATAACCCCATAAAAATACGAACGCTCTTCATTTTAAGTGAATTTGTAATCTAACCCATCTGTTTGTCTTTGGAGATAGCAGTTATGTACCATTCTGTTTGTTTACAAAGTATTTCAAATCACATAATGGAGTGTTATTATAAAGCAGTGGTCACGCTAAGAGTACAATTTAAAGTTTATTAATTCCTTTTTGTTTGCATGTGAAGCTTTCCCTCACAACTTGACCCAAGTCATTTGTATATTTCAGTGGAACTTCCTTATTTTTAAGAGAGGAGAGAGAAATGTCTTATACTCAGCAATCTGTAGATTTTTTAAAAAGTAATGAAGACAAACTAGAAGCCATCTTTTTAATCCCAAAACACTGAGGATTATTTTTAAAATTTTAGATCCAAAATGAGCAAAGCTCTCTTTCAGAAAAGATCTCTTTTCCAAGCCATTTAAGCACGTAATAAGTTCTTCAACCTTATTTATTAGGGAAATGCAAATGAAAACTCTAGTGGGAACCAGTTCTCACACACTCGAAGAGCTAAAATTAAGAAGACTGGTGACATTCAAAGTTCCTCTTGCAAGGGGAGCTACTACAAATCTCATAAATTTCTAGTGAGAGTGTAAAACGGTAAAAGCACTTTGAAAAACAGTTTGGAAACTTCTTATGATAAAGAAGATATACCTAATCACTGATAATGCAATTCTACTTCAAACTATTTACACAAGTAATATTAAAATATGTCCACAAAAAAGGTGTATGTAAGAATGTTCATATTATTTTGTTTCTTTTTGAGTAATATTTTGTTCATATTATAAGAACTTCATACTGGAAACAGTCTGAGATTCCATCAACAGGAAAATATATGAACAAGCTGGTGTATTTATACACTGGGATATTGCTCAGCAATAAAGAAGAATGAATTACTAAGATGAGATGAATGGATCAAAAGAAACACACAAGCATACATGCTGTGTAAGTCAACTTATGTAAAGGTCAGAAACAGACAAAACTAATCTGTGGTGATAGAAATCAGGAAAGTGGAGTACAATGCTTGTCTTGGTGGGAGGAGGGGGAATTATTTGGTGTAATGGAAGTATCTTATTTACATATGTGTGGTTATTTGTTGAAATGTATTAAGGTCTGTGCGTTTAACTAGAAGCCTCAATTTTTTTTTAAGATTTTATTTATTTATTTGACAGAGAGAGACACACAGCAAGAACAGGAAAACAAGCAGGGGGAGTGGGAGAGGGAGAAGCAGGCTTTCCGCGGAACAGGGAGTCCGATGGGGGACTCAATCCCAGGACCCAGGGACTATGACCGGAGCCGAAGGTAGGCGCCTAACGACCAAGCCACCCAGGCTCCCTAGATGCCTCAATTTTTAAAAAAATTATAAAACTATAAAATTCAGGGTTCTGTTTAACTCTGAGGAGGCAACAGGATAGGACAGAAAAGGGGCACTATGTGGTAACAGTACTGGAAAATTTTAAGGCTTTAAATGCCGTGATATGTTCACAGATGTTTATTACTGTGCTCCATAAAATATGTACATTCTATGTTTATATAAATATATATTGTTTGCATTTATTAACTATTATACTATTTGGCAAAATTCCCTCTTGTTCATTTTATGGAAGAGTTTGTTCAATGTTAGGATTATTTGTTTCTTGAAAGTTTGGTAGAATCCTCTTGTAAAGCCACACTGGTCCTGAAGTTTGCTTTAGGAGATTTTTAACTGGTGATTAAACATTAAGGATTATAGGACCATTCAGATATATCTTTTTTTTAAGTGATCTACATTTTTATTTGAGTTCAGAGATGAATTAATAAAAAAAAAACAGAAAACAAAGCAAACAATAAAAAATTAGGCAGTGATTAGGAAAACAAAAAAGTAAAAGAATATGTAGTCCTAGTGTACTGTGTGGTTCATCTGTAAATAATAGTAACATAGTCATAATACTGTAAACCCCAATTATTTATTTATGTATTTATGTTTTATTTTTAAATAAAATAAAAATTTTAAAACATTTAATTCCAGTATAGTTAACATGCAGTGTTATATTAGTTTCAGGTCTGCAATATTGTGATTCAATACTTCCATACACTGGTGCTCATCACAAGTGTACTCCTTAATCCCCATTACCTATTTCACCCATTCTGTCCCCCTCTCCCACATCCCTATGGTAACCATCAGTTTGTTCTCTATAGTTAAGAGTCTGTTTCTTAGCTTGTCTCTCTCTCTCTCTTTTTTTCCTTTGCTCTTTTGTTTTGTTTCTTACATTCAACGTATGAATGAAATCATATGGTATTTGTTTTTCTTTGACTGACTTATTTTGTTGGCATTATACTCTCTAGCTTTATCCATGTCCTTGGATGTCCTTGTATACACACACACACACACACACACACACACACACACACACGCGCGCACACACACCATGTCTTCTTTATCTATTCATCCATTGATGGACACTCGTGCTGCTTCCATAATTTGGCTATTGTAAATAGGGTTGCTGTAAACATAGGGGTGTATGTATTCCTTTGAATTAATATTTTTGTATTTTGGGGTAAATACCCAGTAGTGCAATTACTAGATCATAGGATAGTTCTATTTTTAACTTTTTGAGGAAACCCATACTGTTTTTCACAGTGGCTATATCAGTTTGCATTCCCACCAGCAGTGCAAGAGGGTTCCTTTTTCTCCATGTCCTTGCCAACATTTGTTGTTTCTTATGTTTTTTATTTTAGCCATTCTGACAGGTATGAGTTGATATCTCATTGTAGTTTTGATTTGCATTTCCCTGATGATTAATGTTGAGCATCTTTTCATGTGCTGAGTGTCTTCTTTGGAGAAATGTCTGTTCATGTCATCTGCTCATTTTTTAATTGGATTATTTGTATTTTCGATGTTGAGTTGTATAAGTTCTTTATATATTTTGGATACTAACCCTTTATCATATATGTCATTTACAAATACGTTCTTCCATTCTGTAGGTTGCCTTTTAGTTTTGTTGACTGTTTCTTTCACTGTGCAGAAGCTTTTTATTTTTATGTAGTCCTAATTGTTTATTTTTGCTTTTATTTCTCTTGCCTCAGGAGACATATCTAGAACTGTTATTAATGTCAGAGACATCACTGCCTATTCTGTCCTCTAGGATTTTTATGGTTTCAGGTCTCACATTTAGGTCTTTAATCTATTTTGAGTTTATTTATATCAATGGTATAAGAAAGTGGTCCAGTGTCATTCAGCATGTAGCTGACCAGTTTTCCCAGCACCATTTGTTGAAGAGACTGTCTTTTTTGCATTGGATATTCTTTCCTCCTTTGTTGAAGATTAATTGATCACATAATTGTGGGTTTATTTCTGGGTTTTCTATTCTGTTCTATTGATCTATGTATCTATTTTTGTGCTAGTACCATACTGTTTTGATTAGTACAGCTTTGTAATATAACTTGAACTCTGGAATTGTGATACATTCAGTTTTGTTTTTCTTTTTCAAAATTGCTTTCACTCTTCAGGGTCTTTTGTGGTTTCATATAAATTTTAGGATTTTTTTTTTGTTCTAGTTCTGTAAAAAATACTGAAAATATTTATTTCTTGAATCAGGTTTAGCAGTTCTCTTTTTTCCTAAAAATGTGTATATTTCATCTGTGATTTCAAATTTATTAACATAAAATGTTCATATTATTCCATATCTTGTCGCAGTGTACACATTTTCTCTTTCGTCGAAGTTCTCACTGTGTTTATCCATTCTTCTCCAAAGTTTGGAGAACATCTTTACAACCATTACTTTGAATTCTTTTCTTTTTAGATTTTATTTATTTATTTATTTATTTGACTGAGAGAGAGATAGAGCACACAAGCAGGTGGAATGGTAGGCAGAGGAAGAGGGAGAGGGAGAAGCAGGCTCTGGGATCATGACCTGTGCCAAAGGCAGATGCTTAACCAACTGAGCCATCCAGGCACCCCCACCATTACTTTGAATTCTTTATCAAATAGATTACTTATCTCAATTTCATTGAAGTCTTTTTCTGACATTTTATTTTGTTCTTTTGTTTGGAACATATTCATCTGTTTTCTCAGTGTGCTTTACTATCTATGTGTGTTTCTCTGTATTGGGCAAAACAGTCACCTGTCCTGGTCTTGAGGAGTGGCCTCATGTAGGTGATGAAACTTATAGTTCAACCTTGCCCCCTAACTCTTGGTTGTCTCTTGAATCTTTGTGGTTGTCTAAGCAGGCTGATTTATTCTAGATAGGTCCTTGTTGTTGAGAGTGTGTCAAGACCTGTCATTTTCCAAGAGGAATGAACTCAGTCAGTACCTAATTTCACACTGATTAGAAGCCAGACCCTCAGCAGCAGCTTTTAAAATATGCAAAAATATATAGTCTTGTGGGGCCACAATTATAAACCCTGTTGGCTGCTAGACCGGAAGATCTGAAGGTGTCCCGTAGCTGACAGATGCAAAAACTGGGGCTTCACATGGGTATATAAGCTCCTTTCTGAGAGGTGAACTGTAGTGAGACCAGGGGAGAATGCAAGGATGGTGTTTCCCTGTCTGTATTCCCTGAGAGCTCTACTGAGGTCTCTAGATGTATGGCAAACCTGAAAGCTGTTCTTCAGGCCAAAGCACAGGATAAGTAAATAGGCCTTTTTCACAAGGAGACTGGGGGTATGCTTCATTTTACACTCTGTGCAGTGCCCTGGGTGTAGAAGCCTACCAAGAACTCTTTTCCAATTGTTATAGTCTCATTAAGCCCAAGAACACAGCCCTCCTGGCCACTAGGGCCAGGCAATAACGGGGCATCCCCTGTGTGGACTGCATGCATCTACCAGCTTTAGCAATGCAGCTGGGAGCCTCAGGGGGCAGGGCGTGCCTGCCAGCTTTAGCAAGGGAGTGGGAATATGCCTTGGTTGTGCACATCTGCTGGTTTCAGTAAGGTGGCAGGAATGTATTGCATCTACATGTGACCCCCAGCAGGAGAAGGCTGCAGCTGCTCATCCCCACTGGCCTTAGCAAGGCAGTGGGAGAGTGCCCTATCTGCACATACCAGCCTGTGCTAGAAGGGTAGAGAGAGACTACAAAAATGGTACTCACTGGCACCTCCATCTCTGGGGAGATTCTCAACTGGCAGATGTTTTATGATTAGCAAATTGAGTCTCCTTCACATATAGCCTAGGTGCCTTTCAAACTGCTGCTATGGCTCTGGGTCTCAGGGTGAGGGAGAGTGCATGAGAGAGTCCTTTAATAGGAGTATCTCAGTTCCCTACAGGATCTCTAGGTGGTAAGCTCTGTTAATTTTCTAAGCAAGATGTTTTGGATGCTTGTATCTCTAGGTCCTAAGGGATAGGGTGCCCAATGTAGGGCACAAGTCCCTCTTTTCTGGGAGAAATTCTGGACTTGTGAGATCCCTCCCTATTGTGGGTTACCATAGTTGAAGTGGGTTTTTTGGTGAGACCATGTCTACACCTCTCCTACCTGTCTCAATGTAGTCCTTTTATCTTTTGCTATAGAGGAACAGTTCACTACTTTTCAGTTCTTTTTCAGAGGGCATTTTTTCATATGTAGCTGTAGATTTGGTGTGTCTGAGGGCAGAGCGGAGTTCAAAGTCTTCCTATGCTGCCCTCTTAGACTGCACCCTATAACATAAGTATTAAGGCTCTGTATTTCCCTCTAAGTATTGCTTTGATTATAAGCCGTAGATTTTTATATATAACCATTTCATTATGGTTTGCTTATAAATATTTTCTACCCTGTGTTATGATTTTTACTCACAAGCTAAAGCTTTTCTTAATTTTAAAGACAGTTTTTTGTTTATATTTTGTTGTTATTTTAAAATTAACTTCAGTGTAGTCATATAATGTGGTTTGGATGCTCCCAATAATTTGAAATTAATGAGATAATTTTCCAGAAGTTCCATATATTCTGCTGCTTTACATTTCTATATATATCCATTAAACAGAGCTCAGTATTTTTGTTGCTCACATTTTCTGGGTTAATATGCTGGAGATAAACACAAACAAAAATTTTTATTCATCCAATTAATTATTTGCCCGAGAGATATTAATTCAGTAAGTATTCAGTTAGTTCCTACTATATGATTCAAACTATACTCAATGATCAGGGCCATAAGATATTTTACTTCATAAATATTTATTAATCCTTTTTCCTGGTATTCTGATTGGGGAGGGAAATAATATAAAAAATAGATATACTATTTCATAAGTTATATAAATGTAAATTTATTCAATGAGATCACAAAGGTGGGAGTCAAAACTTTGGAGGAACCAGGAGGTCTTCCCAAAACGGGTAATATTTGAACTAGACCTTAAAGAATGAATGGAAATTTTATGAGCTGGAGAAATGGAAACTAGAGGGAAGGGTATTTTATTTTATTTTGTTTTCTTTTCTTTTATTTTTTAAGAGCTAAAAAATTTATTTATTGAATAGTAAAATAATATTAATATCTTGTGTGTTTTTTTCTTTTCCTCTTTACACCATATTTAATTTTTTTTTATTTGAGTATGGTTGAAACACAAGGTTGCATTAGTTTCAGGTGTACAACATAGTGATTTAACTACCACAAGTGTAGCTACCATCTATCACCTTACAATGCTATTAGAATATCATTGACTATATTCCCTATTCTGTGCCTTTTATTACCCTTGGCCTACTCATTCCATAACTGGAAGCCTGTATCTACCACTCTCCTTCACCCATCCCCTCAGCCCCTTCTCTCTAGCACTCATCAGTTTGTTTTCTGTATTTATAGATCTGATTCTGCTTTTTATTTATTTATTTATTGTTTTCTTTTTTTTTTTTTTTAGATTCTGCATATCAGTGAAATCATATGGTACTGGGGAAAGGGCATTTTAGATGGAGGAAACAAAATAGTTTGTATCTCCACATAGTTGGAACATGCTTGTGGAAGGTAGTAGGGTAGGAGGAAGAATGTATATGTGAGAGTTTAATTGTATTTCAAGATGTGCACAAGTAAAACAGAGAAGTATGAATGCAGAATATTTGAGGATAAAATGAATGGCCCAGAAGAGAAATTGATGGGAACGGGCCTTGTTTAAAGGTGAGATGAGGGCTGTGTGGTAATGAAAGGAGACTTCGAATAAAACAAGAAGCAAACAGCCTTTTAAGAATGATCAGTAGAAAGACCAAGGCAGTGGGTCAAGCTAGAACATGTTTAAGAGGGCTCCCGGCATTTGTATTGGAAAACAATGAAGGAAAAGTTGCGAAAGAGTAAGATAGTACTAGGGAGATCATAAATGCCATGATAAAGAATTAGTAATTTTTTCTGTAGACCCTTTAGATATAATAATTAAAAGATTAATAACACATTTAGAAATAAAAATCCCATGCATGAAATAAATATGTTCTTTAAAAATAATACTTATGACTTATTAAGGACAGATATTAGAAAAATGGAGTGGGACAGGGATCCCATTCTCTAGATCAATGATCTTCAAACTGCTCCCCACATATACATCTAAAATTTTTCTTCATAATTTAAAAAATTAAAAATGTTTTACTTTTTGCTTATTGCAATAATATATTCAGTCTTCTGACTGAACTATTACAATCCTTACTAATATAAAATCATTCAAGTAAGAGTATATTCTAATTTTTGAAAAATATTAAATATGCAAAGAAATGTTTTGTTGGAAATTCAACCTATAATGGGGCTTTTTAAAGTTTATGAATTTGTGAAGACATGTTACTTCTTACCAGAATAATTTTTCATATTTTTATATAAGCAATGAGAAAAGTGACATATAAATAAGTTGATGAAAATGGAAGAAGTTTGTTATAGCAATACCACTCAATTTGTTGAATTTTTTGTTCAGAGTTATATATCACAAATCACATAGTGAGCATTCACCAAAAGATATTTTTAATGATTTACCAGTGGCAGCCCAATTCTTTTTTTTAAAGCAAAGTAGAAACTATCTGAGTCACTAAAGGATTTCTTACCCAATTACTATGAATCATTCACTTTTTCAGTTTCTGGGAAATATACCAAAAAAACTTTATCAAGACTTACCAAATGACTACTAATTACACTTATAACTCTTTTGCTAGAATTGCCATGATATGTTTAGAAAGGTTGAAAATATCAAAATGTTGTTAATTTTAATATAAACTGTCCAGTACATTACTTTTTAAAGAAATAATTTAACTTGTAATTTAAATATGTTTACTTCAAAAGGGTTGGAACTGCAGACTTAGCTCATTAAAACCATGGAACACTACATCAAAAACTAATGATGTACTGTATGGTGACTAAAATAACATAATAATAAAAAAAATGTTTGCTGTAAATTTAGTAGGCAAAACCCATCCTCATTATCAAGCCAATGAAATTTACTTTCAGTCAAGTAAAGTATGGCTTAATTTTTCAGTTAAAATAAATGTTTTAATACACATTCCTATGACAATCATTTGACCTGTGAGTTCCAACTTTTAAGAAAGATAGATCTGGAAGCTGGACATAGACTGGATGTCTGGGTGTAACACTTATCAATGCCCTCTTTGCTTTACCCTCTCAAATTTTTCTTTTCAAAACCTCAGACAAGAAAAAGGTATACTTTATTTTGTGTAAAGAAAGAGAAAGGTGATTTACATTAGGCAATATGGGAAAGAACAATTGGCATGACTTTGACCATTTTTGATGAATTATTTTTAGAAATAGAAGCATTTTTAGAGAAATTATCTTAAGAAAGTTCATAGGGAAGTTGAGAATGTGGGAGTTGATTCTTTTAGAACTAGGGTGAGCATACACTTATTAACCAAGCCAGCACACTTTAAGGGTAAAGAGGGGTGATACTTACAATAGGTCAGTAATAATAGGCATAGATGGGGACTGTGATAAACAAACCAGGATATGTCTGGTCACTTCACTGAACTCTATATGCTTATGCAACCTTTAGAAAGACTTCATGTACCCCAAGAGGTGCGTATATTCAATTTGAAAACCATGCCCCACGTTGCAGACTTGGGAACATGTGCTAACATTTATTCAGCAAATACCATGACCCAAGAATGGTATTATGTGATTTCTTTGCTTTATATTAGTTAATCCTACAAGATGCTGTATATAGATACTTTATCTCTATTTTACAGACAAGGAAAATGAAGTATAATGAAATTAAGAAATGTGTCCAAGTCTACATAGCTCGTAAATGATTGAACTTAAATTAGTCAGCAGAATCCTAAAATTGTGCCCCTTTAAACTTTACTGTGAGGCTCTTAAAGTGGTGTCAGCAAAAATAATCATGAAGTAAGGGAAACTGACACTATCCAGTTTTCATTACAAAAATTATTTTGCTGACTCATTCCTTTTTTCAGATTTTCATATTATTTACTCTATTCATTTCTAAGATGCTAATATGTATCAGAAACTCTCTTAGTACTTAAAAAAAAGCTTTATTTCATGTTTACCACTGCCCTGGGTCATAGGTCTTACCCTTAAGAACAAATAAACTCAAAAAAAGAAGGGATATAATCAGGGTCACACAGCTAGAAGGTGAAATGGTTTAGTTTAAACCTAGTTCTTTTGGTCAAGAGTTCCTAGAAATGTGTAGCATAAATGTTGAAGTAAAAATAAAATATAAAATATTAAAAAATATAAAATATAAATATGTATTTATATATATAAAAATATAAAAAATAAAATTTAGATGAATTATAGCAGCTCTATATTTTTCAGCAACCCTTGTACCACACACAACTTCAGGTTTCCCAAGAAATTCTTATTACAATGTAATCTCTAATATCATTAAAATGTCTTTACCTAATGCCACCTAACCGTGAATATTGACAAATTAGTCTTTTTTTAAAATTTTATTTTATTGTTATGTTAATCACCATACATTACATCATTAGTTTTTGATGTAGTGTTCCATGATTCATTGTTTGCATATAACACCCACTGCTCCATTCAATATGTGCCCTATTTAATACCCATCACCAGGCTAACCCATGCCCCCATCCCCCTCCCCTCTAGAACCCTCAGTTTGTTTCTCAGAGTCCATAGTCTCTCATGGTTCATTTTCCCCTCTGATTTCCCCCTCTTCATTTTTCCCTTCCTACTATCTTCTTTCTTTCTTTTTTTTTTTTTAAATATAATGTATTATTTGTTTCAGAGGTACAGGTCTGTGGGGAGATTCATCAGTTTTACACAATTCACAGCGCTCACCACAGCACATACCCTCCCCAATGTCCATCACCCAGCTACCCCATCCCTCCTACCCCCCACCACTCCAGCAACCCTCAGTTTGTTTGCTGAGATTAAGAATTCCTCATATCAAGGAGATCATATGATACATGTCTTTCTCTGGTTGACGTACTTCGCTCAGCATAATACCCTCTAGTTCCATCCACGTCATTGCAACGGGCAAGATTTCGTTTTTTTAATGGCTGCATAATATTCTATTGTATATATGTGTGTGTATATATGTATATATATATACACACACATATATATACAGGAATATATATAATGGAACATATATAATGGGATATATATATATATATATATACCACATCTTCTTTATCCATTCATCTGTTGATGGACATCTTGGCTCTCTTCATAGTTTGGCTATTGTGGACATTGCTGCTATTGTGGACATTGGGGTGCACGTACCCCTTCAGATCACTACATTTGTATATTTGAGGTAAATACCCAGTAGTGCAATTGCTGGGTCATACGGTAGCTCTATTTTCAACTTTTTAAGGAACCTCCATACTGTTTTCCAGAGTGGCTAAACCAGCTTGCATTTCCACCAACAGTGTAGGGGTGTTCCCCTTTCTCTGCACCCTCACCAACATCTGTTGTTTCCTGACTTGTTAATTTTAGCCATTCTGACTGGTGTGAGGTGGTATCTCATTGAGGTTTTGATTTGGATTTCCCTGATGCCAAGTGATGTTGAGCACTTTTTCATGTGTCTGTTGGCCATTTGGATGTCTTCTTTGGAGAAGTGTCTGTTCATGTCTTCTGCCCATTTCTTGATTGGGTAATTTGTTCTTTGGGTGTTGAGTTTGATAAGTTCTTTATAGAATTTGGATACTAGCCCTTTATCTGATATGTCATTTGAAAATATCTTCTCCCATTCTGTCGGTTGTCTTTTGGTTTTGTTTACTGTTTCCTTTGCTGTGCAGAAGCTTTTTATCTTGATGAAGTCCCAATAGTTCATTTTTGCCCTTGTTCCCCTTGCCTTTGGCGATGTTCTAGGAAGAAGTTCCTGTGGCTGAGGTGGAAGAAGTTGCTGCTTGTGTTCTCCTCTAGGATTTTGATGGACTCCTGTCTCACATTTAGGTCTTTCATCCATTTTGAGTCTATTTTTGTATGTGGTGTAAGGAAATGGTCCAGTTTCATTCTTCCACATGTGGCTGTCCAATTTTCCCAACACCATTTGTTGAAGAGACTGTGTTTTTTCCTTTGGACATTCTGTCCTGCTTTGTCAAAGATGAGTTGACCATAGAGTTGAGGGTCCATTTCTGGGCTCTCTATTCTGTTCCATTGATCTATGTGTCTGTTTTTGTGCCGGTACCATACTGTCTTGATGGTGCAGCTTTGTAATAGAGCTTGAAGTCCGGAATTGTGAGGTCACCAGCTTTGCTTTGCTTTTTCAACATTCCTCTGGCTATTCAGGGTCTTTTCTGGTTCCATACAAATTTTAGGATTATTTGTTCCATTTCTTTGAAAAAAGTGGATGGTATTTTGAAAGGCATTGCATTAAATATGTAGTTTGCTCTAGGTAGCATTGACATCTTCACAATGAATGGGTCAACCAGAAAATTAAAGAAGAATTTTAAAAAAATTCATGAAAACAAATGAAAATGAAAACACAACTGTTCAAAATCTTTGGGATGCAGCAAAGGCGGTCCTAAGAGGAAAGTATATAGCAATACAAGCCTTTCTCAAGAAATAAGAAAGGTCTCAAATACACAACCTAACCCTACACCTAAAGAAGCTGGAGAAAGAACAGCAAATAAAGCCTAAACCCAGCAAGAGAAGAGAAATAGTAAAGATCAGAGCAGAAATCAGTGAAATAGAAACCAAAAGAACAGGAGAACAATTCAATGAAACTAGGAACTGGTTCTTCGAAAGAATTAACAAGATTGATAAACCCTGGCCAGACTTATCAAAAAGAAAAGAGAAATGACCCAAATAAATAAAATCATGAATGAAAGAGGAGAGATCACAACCAACACCAAAGAAATACAATTATAAGAACATATTATGAGCAACTCTATGCCAGCAAATTAGATAACCTGGAAGAAATGGATGCATTCCTAGAGATGTATCAACTACCAAAACTGAACCAGGAAGAAATAGAAAACCTGAACAGACCCATAACCACTAAGGAAATTGAAGCAGTCATCAAAAATCTCCCAAGAAAGAAGAGCCCAGGGCCAGAATTCCCAGGGGAATTCTACCAAACTTTTAAAGAAGAATTAATACCTATTCTTCTGAAACTGTTCCAAAAACTAGAAATGGAAGGAAAACTTCCAAACTCATTTTATGAGGCCAGCATTACCTTGATCCCCAAATCAGACAAAGACCCATCAAAAAGGAGAATTACAGACCAATCTCCCTGCTGAACATGGATGCAAAAATTCTCACCAAAATACTAGTCAATAGGATCCAACGGTACATTAAAAGGATTATTCACCAGGACCAAGTGGGATTTATTCCTGGGCTGCAAGGTTGGTTCAACATCCACAAATCAATCAGTGTGATACAAGACATTAATGAAAGAAAGAACAAGAACCATATGATCCTCTCAATAGATTCAGAAAAAGCATTTGACAAAGTACAGCATCCTAAAACTCTTCAGAGTGTAGGGATAGAGGGTACATACCGCAATATCATAAAAGCCATCTATGAAAAACCCACAGCGAATATCATTCTCAATGAGGAAAAACTGAGAGTTTTCCCCCTAAGTTCAGGAACATGGCAGGGATGTCCACTATCACCACTGCTATTCAACATAGTACTAGAAGTCCTAGCCACAGCAATCAGACAACAAAAAGAAATCAAAGGCATCCGAACCAGCAAAGAAGAAGTGAAACTCTCACTCTTTACAGATGATATGATACTTTATGTGGACAACCCAAAAGACTCCACCCCAAAACTGCTAGAACTCATATAGGAATTCAGTAAAGTGGCAGGATATAAAATCAATGCACAGAAATCAGTTGCATTTATATACACCAACAACAAGACAGAAGAAAAAGAAATTAAGGAGTCGATCCCATTTACAATTGCACCCAAAACCATAAGATACCTAGGAACAAATCTAACCAAAGAGGCAAAGAATCTGTCCTCAGAAAAGTATAAAATACTCATGAAAGAAATTGAGGAAGACACAAAGAAATGGAAAAAACATTCCATGCTCATGGATTGGAAGGACAAATGAGTTTTAAATGCTCTTCTCAATCATAGAAGAGCTGTCAAGTGGTTCTGGGCACAGAGAATGCTGTTGTTTTCAGTTCTTAGTATTTTGATTACCAGGAGTCCAAAAGCTCAGAGCATCAATTTAATATCTGAAAATCAACTGTAGTAGATTAAAGAATTAATGTTCCTTTTTATAATAGTATTGCCAGAAAACATTTATAAAGAAAGTTACCTGTGTTGAGTTTCTGGTTCACTTATGAATATCGTTGTTAATCACCACCTGTAATTGTCTTTTGAATCTAACTCCAAATTTTAATGCAGTTAGATTTGCTGAGGCATTTAGCAAGCTACGGTCTCTATTTGCATTGAAATGTGTCTTAAAAATATGAATAGGGATCTAAAATTCAGTTATATACATTTACTAAATGTATATGAAAGAATATGGTGGGTGAGTTATATTGGTTTTCTCAAATCTGAAACTCCATTTCCTGTTAAGCTGTTAACTTGTCATTAATTGTCTCTGACTGAATTTTCAGACAAAACATAGTGATGCATTTTTCACCTATCTCTCTTCTCCTTTTTTCTTCTCTCTCTTTCTCTCACTCTCTTACACACACATACACAGGCACACACACATGACTAATATTTGAAAAGCTCACTTTGTGTTTTGTGCACCACATAAGCTCTTTAATAGTCTTAAATACCTTTACTTTTTCCTAGCCATATAACATTAGTTGCCTGCCCTAATTCATTACCAAAAAATTGAACTACATTGTGATACAAAATGAATCAATGCGAAGATTGATGTTAAAAGTAAAAGATGGACTTACTTTTGTTTTCTTGGAGATTTCTTTCCCTGCATTTGATCCAAAATAGTTACCAGAAAGTTATTTTAATGTTTCCTGTTCTATTTAATTTTACTGAAATCTGGCAATTTAATTTTATTGGCAAATGCCACCAGCTGCCAGACTAGTCTTCCTAAAACACCACTATATTGTATTGTTTCCTTTTTTAAGAACTTATTTCCCTGCTTCCTACTGTACTGTGTTATATCCAAATTCCTTTTAAAAATCTGATTGTAATCTATAGACCACATTTTTTAATGGTTCCCCATGTTCACACCCAGTCACCTTCTCCATTTTCAGCCCTGTGCCTTTTTATAAATTCTATTAGGAAAAGCAGGGAAACTATTTTCAGTGTAAAATGATGAAAAGGTAGCCAATATTCTGAAGCCTCTTAGTTTCCTTTCAGCGACCTACTATGGTCACAGACACCCTTTTTATGCACTTGTCTGGCCAGAGTATAGAGAGACTATAGGCAAACAGTCACATTCCACTACTAACTGGGGTTTTGACTCTTAACGTATTAGTTTCCTGGTGAGCTGGCCTAGACCACATGTGGCTCACGACAACTCCTCTGAGAGAGAGGATAAGAAATAGAGATACTTTTTCACCACATAAACTATGTGGAATCTTTGATGTTCAGGATACCAAAGATATATCAGTGAGCAGAATGCAGAGGAAAGCTTGCCCTTCGATGCTATATTTATTATCCTTTCTTGAGTCACATCAAAAGACCTGTCTTCTACTACTACAGCCCAATTTTATCTTTTTCTTCAAGAGAAAGTTAAGATAGCCTTAAACAGCCTCAAGAAGGAAGTGTGCATGGGAAACAATTCCTATTTTTTCCTTGAAGGCAAGTTAAAAAAAATGTCACATTAAGTGCAGTTTTCCTTGATGATCTTGGTCCTCCATTCATTTATTCATTTAATGAATATTCACAGAACACCTAATATGTAATATACCTTCTAGGAATTCAGGACATACTAGACATACTAAACAAAGACCAACCAAATGAGAAAGCAAATACTATTTATTCTGAGTTTGCTATAGTAAAGGAGGCAGCTACTGTTGCTTGCATTTGGGCAGAGAGATTCAAAGGAAATGGGAAAGCTTTACAGTGGAAAATAAGGATGGCTTCAGGTCTGATTGAAGGGGAAGCTAGAGGTGGGCTTGACTAGAAGTGGGATATCCTATGTGACTGGCTAAGGGGCACATATTTGGCTTTCTCTGGATGGTCCTAAGTTGGAAACAGAGACAGAAATTGGGGAAGCTGTCAGTTATTAATGAAGTCCTGGTCATTTGGGGATGATTGTTGTAGAAATTATTGTTTAGCTTCCTAGACTGTCACTAGAGATAGAAATCTGGCTTCCTGCAAGTCTGACTTACAGCAAGCTTGCTTCCTGGGTTGTTTATTATAGATAAAGGGATGGGTTTCCTGGGTAAGCTGCTGCAGGTTTTAGGTCCAAGTTCTATTATTATATATGGTCTGGCCATTGTGCATTTGTATGTTCACTCTCTTAATAGTAAACAAAGAAATCTAGCCTTTCTAAAGTGTACATACTACAAGGGATCTTACACTGACTTCTTTCTCTAGATCTTTTTGCACTTATCGTTTCATACAGTTGGTAAATAATATATAGTCATTTTCTTTAATTATTGGCATTTCACAATTTGTGACTTTATTATGTCCATACATAATATTAAAATATGCATTATTTATTTAAGATATTTATTGACCACCTACTATATGCCAAGAGCTATTACAGGCAGTGAAGATTCAATAGCCATCAAATCTTGCCCTCATTGAGCTATGTCAGATAAGAGGGACACAAATAATAATCATAGTAAATAAAATAATTTTTCTTTGTTATAAGATGATAAATGTCAAGGACAGAGGTTTAGAAAGATAAACAGAGTTACATGGTTTGCAAGCGTAAATAGATTTGAGTCAGGGCTGACCTCAAACAGAAAATGACATTTGAACAAAGACATGAAGGAAGTGAAGGTAAAAGCCATAAGAACATCTAATGAATGAGAATCCTAGGCAGAGAGAACAGCTAGAACAAAATCCTTAAGTGAGAACTTTCATGACATTTTCGTGAAACAGCAAGAAAACCAGTATGGCTGGAATGAAGAGAATGAGGGGGAGAATAATAGAAGAGGGAAAAGCAGAGACAAGTTGAGAGATTATATACATTCTTATATGGACCACCATAAGGCCTTTGGCTTTTTATGAAGCACAGAAAGGGGAGTCACTGTGGATTTTAAGCAGATGAGTGACATGACTCACAATTTATTATTATCTCTCCATTTGTTATATGGAGAAGGCAGTAGGGCTAGGGAGGGGTGAGGGTGGAGAAAAGAAGACCAAATTAAGGACAGTTTTGCAGAAATCCAGGTAAAGCAGAATGGTGCCTTAGACAACCTTAGTAGCAGTGAAGGTGGTAAGTGGTCAACTTCTACACATGTGCCTGTTAAATGATTAAAATAGCAAGCCAAACCTCTGGAGAATTATTTACAAATGGATAACAAAAGGTACCAAGGGAGTGGAATAGTGCCCAGTTTTAAACATGCCAGGTCTTTATTCTAGAGTGATTTAGTAACAATGTAGCTTTGCTAACTTATGTTCTAACCATATTGGAAAAGAATCCTAATTTTTATTTCACGATAACAGAATCAATTTGCAAACATTACTTAGCATATTTACAATAAATCCTATCCTGATAAAAATTAAAACAGGTAAACTTGGTATAGTGAAAATTGTGTCTTCTCTGTGGTACTTTTAAGAGTCCTTTAATAGCTGGAAGAACCCCCTCCCCTTGCCCCCTGCCCCAGAGCTCTGAACAAGTAAAGGAGACGTGCTTTGGACTTTTGGAGAAAACCATTGTGAAGAATCAAATAACTTTGAATGACTAACCTACGGATTGGTCTCTACTCACAAATGGGAAAATGAGGCCTGAGACTATAAGCATTTCAAAAATACATCCTGGATACCTCGAGACTGGCCACTGGTTCCCTAGATTATATGTCTGGTGTTAGTTATTTAAAGATCTTTCTCAGCAATGACCCAAAATTCATAATAATCTTTCCTCCATGGAGGCCAAGATTTTAATTCAAAAGATCTTTCCTCTCCTGAAGCCTCATGAAGATCTGACAGAGTATAAAAGGTGACCTGTTCTTTCTCTATTTCATCCGTATTAACTCCTAACCTTTCCTGTAGTCTCTTTATCTGGACTCGAGTGCTTCTCAGACAAGCTAGGCTTCCACTAATCTACCTGTCCCTACTAGGTGTTTGCATGTGTTACATTCTATGTGGTTTTTAGTCTAATTTTCCTACCTTTTTCTGAGAATGCCAATTTTTAGCCAGTATTGGTTGTGAGTTCCTATATACAGACACAGCATATTCTCCCAACGAACATTTATTGAGTTATAATATGCCAGGCATAGAGCCAGGGACTGGAGAAACCAGAGTACATAAGAAAGAATATCAGTAGCTGCCCTAGAAGAACTTACAGTCTGGTGGCTGTTGTCATATTCATTTCTGTTTCCCTGACACCACACCCAGGGTGTGGGGCAGCAACTAATGTAGTGTTTGCCATGTGCTGGGCACTTTATATGTCAACCTTGAATTTCACAGCCTTCTATTATCCTCATTTCATCAATGGCAGGTATGAGAATTAGCAAGAATAGATTGCCCAGGTCTCAAGAGCAAAACTGAGTTTCAAATAAATCTGTCTGACTCCAAAATCAATGATCTTTCCACTAATGAGGTTTATGGGCACTTAATATCCAAGTTTGTAAAAAACCAACTGAAAGAAATAAAAAGAGAGATTTAAAAATAAACTGATCCATTATTTACTTATCTGGGAATTGAAGTCTATTCTTAATCATCTACTTTATTTATGTCTATTTTAATACTAACCTAGGCATACATAATTAGGAAGGATAAATAGAAGTAAAAATGAAATAACTAATGAAGCATCAGTACCTGAGAATGTCCCCAAAGAGCATTAATACTTGACAAGCTCTGTGATGTAAGACAAGTATTAGACCATACACTAACAATTTAAAAGTCTTTAAAGGTAAATCAAACTTTTTCCCCTAATGGTAAAATGATTCATGCCAGCATTTGGAAAATGGGAAGTAGCAGATGAGTTGGGAGGCAATGCATCCATCCATGGGAAAACTGGAAGACCAGCATTAGGGGAAGCAGAAGAAAACACTCTGTCAACAACACACTGACTGTTGGCCAGACATCAGTAAGGACAGCAGTGCTGAATTACTAGCGTCCTGCCCACACTGTGAAGAAGGGAAGTTTATTGTCTTCATTTTATAGAGGGTAGACTGAGGCCTACAGTAACAGATAGGTCTCAATCCCAAAGCTGAGACGAAGGCCCATCTCGTTGACTTTCCATGTTTTCTGCTAGATCACATAACCTCCCTGGATAGTTTTATTAAACTAATTATGATTTAGCTCTTCATGCTGGCTGACTTGAGATTTTAAATATAGATAAACTTTAATAATAAGGGTGAATGGTTTTAATTACCAAAAGCTAACCCTTGTGGTGAATGGTTTTAATTATCAAAAGCTAACCCTTAGAGTATTGTACTGGCAAAGAATGCTCCACAACATCTTGGTCTGTAAGGAAATAGAAGAAACTTTATCCTTATCCTACTCTTTAGGACTCTGCACACCATTTTCCAGCAGTTTTGAGTGGGGCATAAATAGCTTTTATTGATTTGATTAGTTCAAATCCATTCATAGCCCTTTATCTTCTGATAGTTTTTCTTCACCAAAACCGCCATGTAGGTGCTATAGCTTACTGCTCTGTCAAAAGATGTGCTCAGTGGCAGCCACTGAAACACATGTGATACATAATGCAATACTATTCAAATTTATTTAATTTGTATCATATAACTGAAAAAGCAAAAGCCTTCAGATAGGTTATTACAATAGGAATACCTCTTAAATACTAAAAGGGTTTGGTGTCTGTACTTTATGTACATGGCTTTATATAATGTGGCTTTATCAGTCCTGTCTCATATTTATGGGAATTTGTATTTTCAATGGGGAAAGTGGGGAAACTTTTCTTAAAATTAAAAGAATTTCTGCCCCATTGTAGATCTTTTTTAAAGTGTTGATAAAATAGTTCCTTCCCTAAAAATAGAAAAATGAATTACTTAGGAGCAAAGGTTTCCTTCTGTAAACTCCCAAGTTTGACTTAACTGGGTAGAGGAGGTTTTTTAGTACATTTAAAGCTGGGAAATAACATTAAATGGAACAAGGAAGAAGACACGTTTCAACAAAATAAAAATCTATAGTGGTACAGGTAAAATACTAAGAAATTTGACTCCATCAAAATTAAACTTATTACTGAAAAAGCAGCAATAAGAGAACAAGAGGTTGCTTTTACTTTGAAATAGGTCCCAAATAAAACTCTTTATGTTTTAGTTTTTGTTTTGTATCACATATGTGCTTTTTTAGCGGCCAGTGACATACTTAAATGTATGCTTGGTAAAATTTCTATTCTAATCTTCTTTTCTTTACTATTCAAGATAAACCTACTATTCAGTAGGTTTTCCTTACCTTTGTCATTGTGGACTGCATTGTCTTAAATTACATGGTTTTTAAAAGAGTGGGCTCTATGTGGACTCAGAGACGGGTCGAAACTCAATCTGCCACTCGCTAGATGTTTTGACCTTAAATTCTCTATGTCTCTATTTCCACATCCTTATTTCATAGAACTAATTTTACAGGTTTTAGTGAGGATTAGATGAACCAACAGACATTCAGTACCTAGTGTAGTTAATACTCAATAAAGGTTATCGATTATGGATGCAAACAAACCCACCCTATGACATGTCTCTACAGATCCTACTTCATTCCACACCAGGGAATTTAAGAGCTTTAGATAAGCAAAAACAATCACCTTTTACAGCTTTTAAGGAAAGCAAATATTTATTTGAACACTTCTAGTACTGTTGTTTATGACAAGAAGCAGGAGGCACCTGGAAGTCTCAAATTTCCTTCTGTCTCCAATAACCCCCTCTGGCTTAGACCCATCAGTCAGCACCAAGTCAAACAATCAGGTTAAGAGCCTCTGCTTTAGGATCAGAATTCAGTCTGCTGCCTTGGATGCTCTAAGATCTCTCAAATCCAGGACTCTGTCCTCTCTCTCAGTCAGATGCTGTCCTTGTCAGAACATCTCTTCCCTCCCCCAGAAAACCAAGATTCCTTATAGCCCTATTATCCTCAGGCTTTTAGCTCTCCTTTTGCTCACCATTTCCCCTTCAGAGTAGATCTGGATCTTTTCTTTGCATAAAAAGAAGTTCTGCTAAAGTGTTTTTCCTCAAACATAGGAACAGTTTTTCTGAGAGTTGAATTTTACCAACAGTCTTGGTACAATAGCTGCAGGCTGCAGGCAACTTTTGAATGACATATTTCTGATCCTGGTATAAAGTGTTCATATGATGCTGCGATAAGAGTTCTTATAGAATAGAGGAGAAGCCAAAGGAGTTGGTCATTAATTTTAAGCTGGGTTCTTGAATTATGCAGGCAGACATGGCAGGTAGGCACAACTCAGTCTAATACGACTGGAGAATTGCAAGCTATTGGGTATAGATGGAAAGCAGACTGCAGTGGGGAAATGGGGCTAGGGTGGCAGGCAAGGGTCAGGGGATAGAGGACCATAAATGGCATAAGGGATTTGGACTTTTTCTAGGGAAACTGTCCTTTCAACCCCGAATGCACATAAGAACCATCTGAGAAGCTTTTTTTTTTAAAGATAAAATTTTCCAAGTCCCACTCCAGACCTATCAAATCAGAATACTTACAAGTAAGGCTACTCTACCCTTTCCTCTCCTCTCTCTCCTCTCCTCTCTCTCCTCTCCTCTCCTCTCCTCTCCTCTCCTCTCCTCTCCTCTCCTCTCCTCTCCTCTCCTCTCCTCTCCTCTCCTCTCCTCTCCTCTCCTCTCCTCTCCTCTCCTCTCCTCTCCTCTCCTCTCCTCTCCTCTCTCTCCTCTCCTCTCCTCTCCTCTCCTCTCCTCTCCTCTCCTCTCCTCTCCTCTCCTCTCCTCTCCTCTCCTCTCCTCTCCTCTCCTCTCCTCTCCTCTCCTCTCCTCTCTCTCCTCTCCTCTCCTCTCCTCTCCTCTCCTCTCCTCTCCTCTCCTCTCCTCTCCTCTCCTCTCCTCTCCTCTCCTCTCCTCTCCTCTCCTCTCCTCTCCTCTCCTCTCCTCTCCTCTCCTCTCCTCTCCTCTCCTCTCCTCTCCTCTCCTCTCCTCTCCTCTCCTCTCCTCTCCTCTCCTCTCCTCTCCTCTCCTCTCCTCTCCTCTCCTCTCCTCTCCTCTCCTCTCCTCTCCTCTCCTTCCTCTTGCTCTTTCTTCTTTCTTTCTTTCTTTCTTTCTTTCTTTCTTTCTTTCTTTCTTTCTTTCTTTCTTTCTTTCTTTCTTTCAGAGAGAGAGAGAGAGCATGAACGGCGAGGGGGGCAGAGGGAGAGGGAGAAGCAGACTCCCGCTGAGCAGGGAGCCCTGTACAGGCTCTGTCCCAGGAGCCTGCGATCATTACCTGAGCCAAAGGCAGATGCTTAACTGACTGAGCTACCCAGGCACCCCTACTCTACTTTTCTTAATCCAGACCTGCACTTACTGCTTCCCTCATGTCACTGGAACAAAAATTGATATAAAAATAAAAACAGAGAGACTTCATGGCTTTTAAAAGTTGCCATGGAATTTCATACTGAACATGAATTATATGGAAACATAAGCACTGTGTAAAGGTCCTAGCTGGTCAATAATTACGTGTTTGATTGAGCTCCTTTCAGCATTTAGATATTAGAATTGTTCTGTATTTATTTTTACTCCTTTGATGATTTTCAAATATTCTCAAGTCTTCATCATGAGGTTATGTCATAATCATATGTACATATATATGTGTATGTATGCACAAGATCTAGTCAAGGAGATTGATGCAAAATAGAGAATACAAATATTATAATACTACTTTCTCATAGTCCATGATAATGGAGGTAAAACTGGTATGATCCCCATGATCTGCTGCTAGAGCATCTTTAAGAGAAAGATGGTACAGTCCAAATGGGGTTGTAGAATCCACTTCCACATTGAAGAGATGGGCCTGATCCTAAATGGTTAAGTCAGTTGGACTTCAAATTACCAGAATATTCAACATACCAGAAATAAGCCAAAGCACATAGAACCTGTCATCTCTCTTTGGCTCTCTGTATTGGTCATGAGTCCTAATGATTTGTCTCATAAGCGTCTTTCTTTGGCTTACCTACAGTCCACACCCACTGCAGCTGACCTAGTTCAGGTTCTCACTTTCTCTTGCTTATACTCAGGCAAGTCTTGTCACTGTACTTGCAGCCTTCAGCTACTTCCTAATATAATCTTCTATGCATTTGAACTGTATCCGGAAACATGCTGATGCATGGGGGATTTCCAAAATGTAAGGTGACATTTATTGTTTTTATACTTTAAGCTTTTAATTACTTTATTTTTTACTTGGTCAGGTTCAGATTCCTTGATCTTGCATAGAAGGCTATGTTAGGCCATAGCCAGTTTTTAATTCTGATGACTGAATAAGAAATGGAAATCCAAAGAATGTAATACAGGCTTCAGCTAGGATTGCTTTACATGGGAGTAAATGAACCTTTGAGTGGTGACTTAGTCTCTCCCTCAGCCCAATGTGATAAAAGCTAGAAGCCTCCATAGTTTCTCTGCTATCTGACTTTTTACTCCCCATAGCCCACACTGCCTCTCACTTTTAGATCAGTGTGGGACCAGAGCCTACTTTACTCACTTATTTCCTCATTCACGTATCCTTTCATGAGTTGCTTGCTGACATTTATACATTCTTTTCCTTTCAAGTCTGCTACACTACACTTTAGTCCAGGCTCTCAAAACTACTTATAGTTCCCTCAAAACACAATGCCTGTACAAGCCTCCTTGCTTTGTTCTCCAGTCCCCTTCATCTAAATATAACTCATCCATTGCATAATTTTTCTGAGAAATCTTCACAGATGCTTCCTTTCTCCTCCAGACTGGGATAGGCCTACATCCAATCTGCCCCCATAGCACTCTGTAATGGCTCTATCAGAGTGCTGATCACAAGCTACTAAATGTCAGAATCTCCCTTTACACTCTAAAGTCCTTGAGAGTGGGATGTATTTTATTTATCTTCGTATGCTCATGCCTACTACCAGGCCTGCCATATTCACACACTCAGTGATTGTTTATGGAACGGAATTATAAACAACTTTTTTTTGAGTGATTGCAATTGCAATGTCAGATATTAGTGTTCCCTATTAAGATATGTACACAGTTGCAATTTTCCCCAGAAGAGATATTGCTGCAAAAAAGGAGGACACTTCTATTCTTATTCTCATTCAACTCTATCCATTAACAACATGTCTGTGCAAGTTTTGCAGAGTGATGATGATGGTGACAACAACGATTAATACCGAGTGAGAGGACTTCTGATCAGACTAAGCACTTTCTGTACATTATTTTTTCTTTTTTTTCCCCAAGATTTTATTTATTTATTTGACAGAGAGAGACACAGCAAGAGAGGGAACACAAGCTGGGGGAGTGGGAGAGGGAGAAGCAGGCTTCCCATGGAGCAGGGAGCCCGATGCGGGGCTCGATCCCAGGACCCTGGGACCATGACCTGAGCCGAAGGCAGACGCTTTACGACTGAGCCACCCAAGCGCCCCTTGTACATTTTGTTTTCAATCTCACAATAGTACAAGAAAGTTCTGTTATTTATCCCCATTTTACATGTGCAAAGCACAGAGAGAAGGAGTATTTGCCCCAATCACACAGCTACCACATCCACACAAAGTGCTCTGGATAGTCATCAAAGGATTTTCCAAAACAGTTATCATATTTAAACATTATAAAGATGAATACAAAATGGCTCTGTGAAGCACATTTGGCTTTAGTGGGAAAATATATTTTTTTGGCGGGGGGGAAGATATTATTGTTTATGTTGGCTGTACCTTTTATGGTTCACTGTTGCAGCATCTTCTACTTGTGACTTCCCTGGGCACTCCTTGAAGGCAGGAAGCATGCATAGGCCATTGTATTTCTCAGGGGACCAATCACAGTTGTAAGCACACAGATTCTTGAGATATATTTGTTGGCAAATTGCTTATTTAAAGACTTTCAGCTTTAAATACTTCATACATGTCTCTCCTTACGGAGACATATAACCTTTATTCACTGAAGAGTACAGTATGAGCACATGTTTCTCTTCCAATTTTTTACTTACCCTTCGGTCTTTACACAGTTCCCTTGGCATCTAGAATAGGCATCATTACTTGATGTTCTATCTACCTCTTGCATTCTGCCTTGAACAGTATAATTTCTCTCATAGAAGAATAGACTTTTCCAATTAAGATCTGGACAAATTAGCATATTTTACATAAGCCACTAAAACTATGTTATGCTTAGCTGCATTCGGCCACTTTGGTCCTGATGAATTCCACAGTGCTGCAAAATATTGCCTACTCTTCCTATTTTTCTAACCAAGTAGTTCCCATCCTGTAGAGTTAACACCTAAATATTACGAAACTTTGAAACACTGTTAACAGCTTATCTAGGTCTCAGAAATCTTTGGAGACACTAAAAAAAAAAAAAAAAAGCAAGATGTGATTTTTTTTTTAATCTCTTTCCTTAATGAAGTGAATTCTAGTTTTATTTCATGCTGTACAATATCTGAAAAACCCTCTTTCCTAGCCTCATTCACACAGTGACTAACAGTTTATCTAATTGCAGATATTAAAAAATATCCAAATCCTTGTGGATTCTGCTATAGTCCCAAGTAAATCATGTCAATTTAATTTGTGTTACAGGAAAGTTCTGTGGTATCCTTTCCTTGTTTCATGTTCAGAAAGAAAATGCCATTTGCATGTTGGGTATATAATTTCTGATATTTGCTTCCATTTGAGAACAATAGTGAGATTACACTTGAACCAATTTTCATAAATAATAAGGACAAGTAGATATAGAATTAGGCTAAGTAGAAGACACACTACAATCTAGTCCTATCTCTGATTGCATTTATCCACCACGATTCATTTAAACGATGCAAAATAAAAACTTGTATTTTATATAGAGGTTTGGGGAAAAGTGAAGTTTAACTTTTAATCCCTTCTTACATCTATTGCTGATTAACCAGGACAAATTGTAAATCTTATTAAATAATTAATATCTAACACTATTAAGCTACTATCATTAAATGTGTTTATTATGTGGCATTGGATAGGTCTGCAAATCCCTCTGTGCTTTGGTTTTCTCATTTGTAAAATTAGATATTGAATTAGTCTATAAAAGTAACATTCTAGGGAGCCCAGTTAGAACACAAAAGCAGATGGATATTTGGTATGTAAAAGGGAAAATTTCACATGGCAGAGTTTTTTGTTTTTTTTTTTTTTACAGAGACAGTGTTGTATAATGGAAAGACCACAGATTTTGTCACTTGACAGTATGAATTTGATTCCCTAAGATGAAATTTACCAGCGATATGATCTGCAAAATGAGGAAATACACCATTTATCCTGCATATGTATTTAAGGTTTAAAAACAAAGTGTAGAAACGGCTAACATTTGATGGATGCTCTCATGGTAGCTATGAGGCATAATAGGATGCTCTCTCCCATCACCCTTTCTCCTTTCACATCTTCATCTGTTGTAGGAAAGTGATTTTTCATATAAGAGTTCATAGATGCTATGGGATGAGAAGTGATGGATATCAGTGAGACAATGGTGCGTTACTGTTCTAATGTCACTCCTGCAAATCCCAAACAGCCCAAGCAAACTCTCAGTAAGCATGAGTAACCGCAACACAAGTGGCTAAAGATGGAGTCAAGATACTAGTCTTCTGGTTGTGACCTCACAGGGTCAGCTTTAACCCATTGATTTTGACCATTTAATTGAAATCCAAAAAGCAGAGAAATAAAAGTACAGAGAAGACTAACAAAAGTAAAGGACCTCTGGAACCTCATCTGAGGCTATTTCTGTTGGAGTAATATGTGAGCTGCTAGTAATTACTGAAACAAAATTTTATACCACCTTCACAAACCCCAGAATCTATGCGACTTGCTGCTAATAAGATTTTGTTTCTTCTCTAATGGATGAACTTACGCATCTTCCTCGGTATGTACAGTAACCCATTATTAAGAGGAGCAAAGAAAAGGAAGATTTTATTTGTGACCTTGTTAGCTTGTGCACTGAAACTGACCATTTGTAGAAAAGCCAGTCACCTCTCATACAGAGAAAAATGGCAAATAACCTATAATTCTCTAAGTTTGCTCTATATGTTACTTTAAGTTATATTTATTTATTCACCAACTGTTAGGCCTTACATTAAATAGCCAATTTGGCAAAATCACTTGGAGTTTTAGCAGGCAACTCAGACTCACCTTGGCCAAATTTCCTATATCCATCAAACCTGTTCTACCACTAGTCTTCCTCACCTCATTGAACAAGGAAAAAAAACAAAACACCTTAATTATCTCTTCTTGCTCTTTCCCCTCATACCATACACCTAACCCAAGAGAAGCCAAGTTCACTCAAATTCTAAAACATATCCTAAATTTTGCACATCTCTCCATCTATACTCTTTCCACCATAGTTCAAATCACTACCTCTCTGGGACTACTTCATATTCCAAAGGAGAGTGATCTTTTAAAAATGTAAATCAGATCATGATGTTCCTAGTTTACAATATTCCAATGGCTTCCAATCAAAATCAGAGTAAACATCAGACTCCTTAGCCTGGCAAACAAAGCCCTATGTCATCTGTTAGTTCCTTCCTCATTGACCTCATCTCCTCCATTCTCCACCCACCAAGCTTCAATGGCCTGCTTTCTCATTTAAAAAGTGACAAGTTCATTTCTGCTTTCAGGCCTTCACACAAGTTCTTGATCTGCCTGGAAGGCCAGATTCATGGGTTTGTGACCTGTGGAATCGCATAGAGCCCTGTTATCCAAAGGGCCCTGTACTTGGTTTAATGCCCTACTGATGCAATCTCAAATTTTTAAATAATTTTATCTATTAACTTGTGTTTTGTAAGTGAAATTCAGTGGCACAGTGGAGCACATGGGTGAGCAGAGGAAATACATACAATATTTCCATCATTCATTGCCACCTCATTTGCATGTAGCACTTACAGGGCCCCATAACCACAGAATTCTGGTAGACCTACAGTGTGTAGTAGAGGTTCAGTATGACTCAAAGTGAGTACAAGGGAAGCATGTCTAGTAAGCAGACACACTGCCAGCTGAGATGGCACACCTTCTATTGAGAACCAGAACTTGCTTCAAACATTGAAAGGAAGCAGTGATGTTTTAAGAAGCATGAATAATCAAAGAGCCCTATCCATAACCTTTCTTGCTCATGTATCTTCCCAGTATTAGCTAACCACCTACACTGAGAATCATGAGATAGAAAAAAGAGAAAAATAGGGTAACTAACCCATGTTCATCTTCATTTAGTCCTTCCTTACTTATAAGTTAAGCTCAAGGTAGGGAATGTTTATAGAATGTGTGCCTATCAAGAAGTAAAAAAAAACAGCTCTTTCCCTGCCGCCGCCGAGTCGTGCAGAGGCGGAAGGTCGCGTGCAGTCAAGATTCGGCTACACTCGTAATCCACCGCCATGGCCGAGGAAGGCATTGCTGCTGGAGGTGTAGTGGACGTTAATACTGCTTTACAAGAGGTGCTGAAGACCGCCCTCATCCACGATGGCTTAGCACGTGGAATTCGCGAAGCTGCCAAAGCCTTAGACAATAGCCAGGCCCATCTTTGTGTGCTTGCATCCAACTGTGATGAGCCTATGTATGTCAAGCTGCTGGAGTCCCTTTGTGCTGAACACCAAATCAACCTAATCAAGGTTGATGACAACAAGAAACTAGGGGAATGGGTAGGCCTCTGTAAAACTGAGAGAGAGGGAAAACCCTGTAAAGTGGTTGGTTGCAGTTGTGTGGTGGTTAAGGACTACGGCAAAGAGTCTCAGGCAAAGGATGTCATCGAGGAATACTTCAAGTGCAAGAAATGAACAAATAAACTTGGTTCTTGTTCCACAAAAAAAAAAAAGGTAAAAAAAGCAGCTGAGAAAAACAGTTGAATCAATTTTGTACAATGCTTCTGCTATGAGTTAAAGATATATGTATATACAAGCTCTGAAATAAAAAATTGTGCAATATTCATGATGCCATCTGTGAGGAGATACCACCTGTGAGTTAAATTCTCTTACTTTTGCATTTAAAATTGGCATGACACAATATAAAGATGAATGGTAACATTTATTTAATAATTATAAATTTTAATTTTCTTTGCTTAGAATAACATTAATATATCATATTAATATAACAAATAAAAAACACTATATCAAGTCCAATGAATGGTCATAGAAGAAATGAGAAAGCTTTATATTTTAGCACATTTAATGGTACTTTTTTCTGCTTTTAGAACAAGGGGTTCCACATTTTCTTTTTGCAAGGGGCCTCACAAATTATGTGGTCAGCTCTGCCTGCATGGAATGTTCTTTCCCTGTCCCAGCTTCACAAAGCTGAGTCCTTTATGTAATTCATGTCTCTGATCACATTAGCAGCTTCTTTGAGAAGCCACCCCTCACCCAAAAATCTAAATTAGTTACCAAGTGTTCCCTAGCTAACCACCTATCTCTGTACTCTGTGTAAAGTTATATATGAATGTTTGTACATTTCTAGCTGTTTTTATCATCCCTCATGGGAGCAGAACTTTGACTTTCTTGTTTCCCAGTTATCTTTGGAGCTAAAAACGATGGCTGACATTTATTGTGCTCAAGAAATATTTGTGGAATGAGTGAATGAATAAATACGATTACTACGGTATCCTATTTAAGATAAACTTTTTTAAGGTTATAATATAGTAGTCAGAATCATAATAACAATCATAATAATAAACCAGTGCTTTCACTATTTAAAAATATCAATTTTGAACCATAGAGAACCACAGATTAATTTGAAATCTGACAACATACAGTTTTCAACATATTTTGTACAGTATGGCTATAAAAGTAATGGTATTACAGTAATATTTTTCTGCTGTCAGTCTATTATATACTTTAAAAGAAACTTTCAGGGGTGCCTGGGTGGCTCAGTCATTAAGCGTCTGCCTTCGGCTTAGGTCATGATCCCAGGGTCCTGGGATCAAGCCCCGCATCGGGGTCCCTGCTCTGTAGGAAGCCTACTTCTCCCTCTCCCACTCCCCCTGCTTGTGTTCCCTCTCTCTCGCTGTTTCTCTCTCTGTCAAATAAATAAATAAAATCTTTTAAAAAAAAGAAGTTTTCATTTCCAAATAATCTTTTGTTTAAAAGGTACCTATCCATGACCATTCATAAGTTTCAGGTGGAAAGTAATAGTTTCATGCTTTTTATTTCATTTTATTTTTAAATAATTTCCTCATAAAACATATAGGATAGGGAAGGCTGGTGAGCTTCATCTTGTAGGTAAGGTTGCTGCTTAGGAAATGGTTGCCTGAAAGATTATGTTAAAATGAATAACAATCTTTTGCCTTACTCTCTGGAGCAGACTGCTCTGGCTGGTTAATGAGATATGTCTCCATTGGTACAGAAATGGTGAGCAAGAGCATGAAGACACTGTACCTGCCATCCCCATCTTGAGATACTCATCAAAATGAGCATAGTATAAAGCTACAAGAATTTCAGCTTTTCTGACCTAGAATAAAAGTGTCCTTTTTTTTTTGTGCTACCAAGGCAACAACTTTGCCTTAGGCAACACTGACAATAAGTGTAAATGATAATAAGAAATCAAAACTCTGCAGAACATAAAACTGTGTCACTCTGTGATTTGTTATGAAATAGAATTCCTATAAAAATACAGCTACATCTAATCATAGTTAATACTAATATATTTTCATCTTTAATAAGATGGGTTATAGCTTTTTGAAGGGAGATAGTGAGTTGACATACTTGGGATATTCAGAATACAAAGGTAAAAGTAAATTTATATGTATCATATATTGTGAAAAGAATCTGGTTGTCTTTTGTATAAAGGATTAGAATGTAATCTAAAAAGCTTTTGCAAAATACTTCTGGCTGTCAGGAGTTATAACAAACTTTTTGCCATATCTTATTGTACTATCTATACCAAAGATCGAATAAAACAGTTTTTCATTTTTCTATTCAACACTGGGTACTCTGTGACACCTGTTTGAGAATGATCAACTAAATTATGCATATCTCAGATACTCCAAGGAGATATTTATAATAAAACAATATATTCTAAGTAAGTAAATAAAATATCATAGATAACTATAAAATGAAGATATAGGGAAATACTACCAACAACTCTACATGCATAAATTTGACAATATAGGTGAACAAATTTCTTAAAAAGCAAAGCTGGTCCAACACTCAAAAATCAATTAATATATGCCATCATATTAACAACTAAAGAAGAAAAATCACATGACTAGGTCAAGTAGTGCAGAGAAAGCATTTTATGAAATTCAACACAAATTTATGATAAAAACTCTCAGAAAACTGGGAATAGAGAGGAAATTTCCCCTAAAATCAGGAAGAAGGCAAGGATTTCCTATCTCACCACTTTTATTCAGCAGAGTACTGAATTTCTAGCCAGTGCAAAAAAGGCAAGAAAAGGAAATAAGAGGCATACAAATCAGAAAAGATCTATCCTTACTTGCAGATGACATAAAAATCCCTAGGAATCGGTAACAAAAACAAACCCTTAAAACTAATAAGCAAGTTCGGTAGGGTCATAGGATATAAGATTAACATATAAAAATTAATTGTATTTCTGTATATAAGGAATATGCTCATGAAAAACCAAAATTAAATGCTATTTATAATTGCTCACAAAGAATGAAATATTTAGTTGTAAACCTAATAAAATTAACTATCCAAGTGTCATGCCAAGTAAAACACCAAATAAAACTTGAACAGTGAAAGAAAATTAAGTTAGGTAGGTATAGAAAATTGCAGATCTTTCTTGAGTCAATCAATAGAGGCTTTTTTTTTTTTTTTTTGCATCCTTATTAGGAAAGATGGCATTTTTTTAAAGACAAGCATTGGTCTTTGCAAAACAAATTTTGCTACTGATTTATCCCATTTGCACACTAGTTACAAATTAAAATATAAAGTAACATTTCTTTAGTAAAGTCTTCTTAGCAAAAAGGCAAAACTTTCTAAACCACACCTCACACGGTGTTTTCCTAGATGTGTTAAATTCTGAAACAAAGTGGCTTCTAAAGCTAGGGATGGGGCAGATGATCATAATCCTCTCAAGGCTCTTTACAGTTCAACAGAGACTCTCCCCTTTCCCCATCCAAGGCACACTAGAATTTGAAAGGTGATGCTTATTTTGAAGAAAACCTCCTCTGCAGATTCTAAGGGCTCTGCTCTTCATTGGGGAAATAATCACTTAATTCACTTCCTGTTCTCAATTTTAAGAAATTGAGAATCTTCCAATCACTTAGCAGCTTAGCACACAGGTTCACAAATTTCCTGATATAGATCCAAATGTTTCTGGTACATGAAAAATGCAGATCATTAGGACACATTCCCAGAGATTTTGGTTCCCTTGTTTTGCGCAATCAGCATTTCGTAAAGCTGCCCCCACTCCAGATGGTTTTGGTGCAGCCCGCCTAAGAAGCATGATTTAGTAACTACCAATCACTAGACAAGGGCTTCCAGACCTGGAGGGTCATCAAAATTACCCAGGATATTTAAAAAAAAAATGAATTATTTTGCCCCATAACCTCCAGGTTTAAATTCTGTTAATTTGTTGGGTACAGAGGATTGCAAGTGGCTGTTACCTCAATTTCTCACAAGTTCTTCACATCCTTTTGATATGCAGCCCAGTTTGGAAATGACTGCCTAGGGGACCCCAGTGAATTTTATTCAGTTCAGTCCTTTCATATACTCTGTGTTCTCCTTATAATATATTTGCTTAATGAACATTTATTGAGTACCCACCATGTGCCAGGCACAGACCTAGTGGGATACAGAGATGAACAGACATAATGTGGCCCTGGAGATGTTCGGAGTGTAGACCTGTAGCCAGTCCTCAAGTGAACAATTACAACAGAGAGTGATACTTAATTTTTTAAAAGATTTTATTTATTTATTTGACACAGAGAGCGGGAGAGAGAGAGAGCGCGCGCGCGCACAAGCAGGGGGAATGGCAGGCAGAAGGAGAGGGAGAAGCAGACTCCCTGCTGAGCAAGGAGCCCGATGCCGGCTTGATCCCAAAACCTTAGGATCATGACCTGAGCTGAAGGCAGCCGCCCAACCGATTGAGCTACCCAGGCGCCCCAAGAGTGATACTTTAATAGAGATTTTTGCAAGCTGTTAAATATAGTGACCCTCTTTGTTTAAAGATTTATCAGGACAATGATGAACAATGTAATCAAATCTATTTAGAAAAGCACATCTTCCTTGACAAGGGTGAGAAAAACAAAGGGGACAATTATTGACCTACCATATGTTATGAACTATGCTGGATGTTTTCCCTACTTCATCCCAGTTAATCCCCACAACATACATTGAGATGGATTTTTATCATCCTTTTTTTCCCAAAGAGGAAACTGAAGGTCAGAGTGATTTAACCAAGGCTTTCATATAGAAAGTGTGTCCTAGCCTGCATCTAAATCTGAATCCACCTCACTCTAAAGCCTATGCACTTTCCTCTCCACCTGGCTAATGTTTACTAGGGGGATGATAATCTACTATATGCTGTATACAGATGGTTATTTGTTCTTGCTTCCCCTCCCCTGATTTACTGATAGTACATGTAAACTGTCCTTACCTCTAAGAGAAAGTGTGGAAATATTTAGAAAATATGCTATTTTTAAAATATTCTAAATAGCGATTTAGGGATAAAAGATGCTAAAACTATTGCTTATAGTGAAGATTTGGGAAATAGCTATGAATTTCATTACATTCCCAGCTGTGAACTAGTTCCTACCTCCACACCTTTTACCCTTTATCTTCCCATGCTCCTAAAATTAAGTGTGTAGTTGAAACAAGCAAACCAACAAATACATATATACATGTATATATGTATATAAATATGTTTTGGTTATATATACATAGATGTATTATGTATAAGTATGTAATATGTGTATGTACACATATTGTACATATATAATATGTGTGAATGTATGTATATGTGTGTGTACACACATATATATGCATAGAATTGAGGCATTTACATCACTGTCTCATTTAATTACAGTGCTGGACATACAGGAATATAGCAATTAGCAAAACAAACATGGCACCTTTCCTTGAGTGGCTTGTAGTCTGGAGAATAGTAAGGAAATAAATAATAAATAAAACGAAGATATATATATATATATGTATTTGCACATATAAATGAACACAACAAGATAGTGTAAAAAGGAACCTTTCTTTTTCTAATTTTTACAAACATTATGTTGGTGGTGGGTGCCATAGTTACATCTGATCAATTCTGGTTATAAAGTAGAGCACTCAACTCTGATTATAAAACAAATATAGTTGACCCTTGAACAACATTGGAGTTAGGGGTGCCAACCCCCACACAGTTGAAAAACCATGTATAACTTTTTTCATAGTTTAATGTATTTTAATAGTAAACTTACAGGAACAGCACAGAAGACAGACAACATTAAAAACACGTACTTGCATATAGGACAACTCAGGAAAGTATAGTGAATGGATGGAATCTACTGTATGATAAAAATGCTACAAGCACCATGTAGTTGCCGTCAATAAGAAATTTCCTGTTGTAAAAATATCCAAATGCTGGCATTGTCCAGAAAAATGTAACAGGGTTGTCTATAATTATTATAAAGTTGAACTGCTAACACGTGTTCACTGAAACATTTGACTTGCATTAATGCTTCCTATCCCCACATTTATATAAAAAATTCACACACAAATGAAGATGGAAAAACTGCCAATACCTAATTTCTATCCCCTATTTTTCCACTAGCAATCATATACTTAGGTACCTCTTGACCCCATGGGAAAAAAAAATCTAATGTTCAGAGCTATCAATAAAAGGAAGAAGAGAATTTTTTTTTAAAAGAATGAAATGTTTTCCATCATAATGGTGCTTAATCACATTCTGCATGTCTGTGGTGTGCTAGCTGGATGTTTTCTGGCATAACTGTGACATGTTTCGCATGGATAGCACACAGGTTGGTGTTTTCAGAAAGGCCCACCAGATAAGCCTCACTTGCCTCCTGCAGAACCCAGTAGCTGCACCCTGTAAGTGCAGATCTGTTTTGAAGTCATGGGCAATTCCTAGCATCAGAAGTTCAGTAAACTTGTGATAATGTCTAATTTTCACGGAGTGCCACAGTACCAGGCCTATAATGTTGAAGTTTCTTCACCCCTCCAGTAGAGGGAGCACTCTTGTTAGTGGCTTTCCTACCCACACTGGTCAATTTGCAGCAGTCAGTTTGTACGAGCTATGGTACGGAGACCACCCTACTTACCCCTCTTCTTCTGCTGGGGCTCTGTGTGCTGGGAGTGGTGCTGGTCATGATCAGCTCAGGTCCTGGGATGGAGTCCTGCATCTGACTCCCTGCTCAGCAGAGAGACTGCTTCTCTCTCTCCCTCTGCTGCTCCCTCTGCTTGTGCACACACTCTCTGTGAAATAAATAAATAAAATCTTAAAAAAAAGAAATATTCACAATTAATAGGGAAAAATTTGTATCTCCTGAGGCTATCTCAAGAAAGGAACTATAATCCATTAGTGAAGAGTTAATTACAAATTTAATTCTCTTATTGCCAGAGAAAACATTTGTTGTCACTTGCAGCATGGCAGGAACTTAGCTAATTTAAATTTTTTTCTTATAATAATGCATAATATTTTGTTAAGTTAGTTTAATATTTTAAAGGAAGAACCTGGATAAAAATTGCCTTACAAAGAATAATGATTTTCTAATAGTGAGATTTCAAGCATCAGCTAAAACTGGTTATTATTCAGCAATTTTTTTTCAGCACTCCTCCTTCTCTAAAAATCTCCAAAATGCTATTATGAGGTAGACATGTATAGGGGAGGAAAAGAGAGAGATCCAATAGTGCAAAACTGCTCTAAAGGATCTTATTTATGTACTATTTGTGTCAGAGTAGCTAGCATACTTTGCCATATAATGGAAAAAGAAAAATTTCATGAAAACAAGGCAACCAACTATCCAAGTGTCATGCCAAGTAAAACACCAAATAAAACTTGAACAGTGAAAGAAAAAAAGAGGAAAAAGGACACAAAAAAGAGAAAGAAGAGGAGGAGAAGGAGGGCTGGTGGGAAAGAGGGGAGGAGAAAACTGAGCACTCATCTTTTTTTTTTTTTAAGGATTTATTTATCTATTTTAGAGAGAGAGAGAGCACGAGCAGGGGGAGGGACAACAGAGGGAGACATGCAGAGTCCTGGCTATGCAGGGAGCCAGATGTGGGGCTCAATCCCAGGACCCTGGGATCATGACCTGAGCCAAAATCAAGAGTCAGATGTGTGATGCACTGTGAGCCACCCAAGTGCCCCTGAGCGCGCATCCTTATCTTAGTTGACCAGATGGCCTAATCACCACTGAGCACTCATCTCTACCTTAGTTGACTACAGCCAATGCTGACCATTTGTAGTGAGAGGGAGTCCATTTCATCAGAAGTGTATCACATGAAGTTGATGCACTGAACCTTTTCAGTGTATTCTCTCTACATATGAAAGGTAGTAAGTGCCTCTTTTATGACCTCTCTTCATTGTTTACAGCCATACAAAAACTTTTCTTGGTTTCTTCTCTTTAAAGTCAAAAGTAAGAAGCAAATTGGATAATACTGGGGGAATGTTTTAAAAGGTAGAACCTCAAGAGGACAGGTGGGAGAACTAAGGAAGAAGTAGTTTTGTGCACTGTCTGTGTGTATTTTTTATGGAGTCTCAGAGGAGTTCTTATTGTTTTGTTTTTTGTTTTTTGGGTTTTTTTTTTTAAGAGACAGAAGATTCTTCTCATTCACATGATGTTCAACAAAGAAAAAAATGATTTATATTCATTATGATATTGAAAATTTACAATTATAGAAAAATAAAATCATAAGTGACTTTATGTTCATCTAAAGTTCTAGGCCATGTCTTTACATATAACTCTTAGTGGAGGAATAAGGTTTGAACATCCTGGAAGGTAGGCCAAACTGAAATAAAGAAAGACATGGCTGGGGGCACCTGGGTGGCTCAGTTGGTTAAGCGACTGCCTTCGGCTCAGGTCATGATCCCGGAGTCCTGGGATCGAGTCCCACATTGGGCTCCCTGCTGAGCAGGGAGTCTGCTTCTCCCTCTGACCCTATCCCCTCTTGGGCTCTCTCTCTCTCTCACTCTCTCTCTCTCTCTCTCTCTCAAATAAATAAATAAAATCTTAAAAAAAAAAAAAAGAAAGACATGGCTGGGAGGCAGAGATGATTGCTAAAACAACAAGGGGAATATCCCATGTCCTAAGTCATCACTGGCCAAAGTCCCAAGTAGACTATGATCAGTAAAGTCAAAAGAGGGAGTCATCCCATCAGAGAAAGATATGGAAGTTGATGGAGTGAATTCTGGAAAACGGTTAGCAAAATTCTCATGTGCAGACTCAGTTGGCATTAGATCAGCTGCTTGATCTTATCTAATATCTCTAACAACTATTTTGGATAGACTACTGGTAGAGCTGGAATGAGCTGGATTCATGGACACCCAGTTAAGACCTCCTTCCACTGCCTCATGCTGCAGTGCCTACATTTGATATTTTTCAGTTGTTTTTTTTTTAATTTCCCCTATGTTTGAGTATAAGTGATAAAAATTGTATAGATGTAAGGTGTATGACTTGATGTTTTGATATACAAACACATTGTGAAATAATAGCGACAATCACGCTAATTAACATATCCATCATCTCACATAGTGAAATGGGGAGATGTTAGTCAAGGGGTACAAAACTTCAGTTATGTAAGATGAGTAAGTTCTGGAGAGCTAATTACAGCAACGTAAAAATGGTTAATGATCTTGTATTGTATACTTGAAATTTGCTAAGAGAGTAGATCTTAAGTGTCCTAACCACAAAAAAGGTTGGTTTTAAAGTTCTGTATATATGTGTGTATATATGTATATGTGTGTGTATAGATATATTCTATGTGTGTGTGTGTGTGTGTGTATAAAGGTTGGTTTCAATGTTCTATATATGTGTATATATATACACACATGTATATATATATATGAATTTAAGTATATATGTTGGTATTTAATTTGTATATTACTATTATGCTTATTAAAATACAAATTCACTTGAAAGCATTACTAAATTTTTAAGTAGCATTTTGTATTTTTTCCAATAAACGGAGCAACTCTGTGGAAATATTTGAAATTTGGAGATGTTAAAAATAGTTCTCCTTCGGTGCCTGGGTGGCTCAGACGGTTGGGCATCTTCCTTCGGCTCAGGTTGTGATCCCTGGGTCCTGGGATCAAGTCTCGCTTTGGGCTCCCTGCTCCTTGGGAGCTTGCTTCTCCCTCTGCCTCTCTCTCTCTGTCTCTCATGAATAAATAAAAATTTAAAAAAATAGTTCTCCTTGAGTAATAAAGTTGAGACCATTTTCTTTATGTCTGTTCAGCTTGAAAATGTAGACTCATATAATGTATAGATTTTTTAATTGAAGTATAATTGAAAAACAGTGTTATATTAGTTTCAGATATACAACATAGTGATCTGACAAGTCTACATTATGCTATGTTCACCCCAAGTGTAGCTACCATCTGTCACCAGACAACACTATTATAATACCATTGACTATATCCCCTATACTTTATCTTTTATCCCCTTGACTTATTCATTCCATAATTGGAAGTGTGTACTTCTCACTCCCCTACACCCATTTTGCCCATCCCCTTATACCACCCTCCCTTCTAGCAATTATCAATTTGTTCTCTGTATTTATGGCTTTGTTTCTGCTTTTTGTTTGTTGGTTTGTTCATTTGTTTTGTTTTCTAAAGCATGTAAGTGAAATCATAAAGTATTTGTCTTTCTCTATGTGACTTATTTCACTTAGCATAATATTCTCTAGCTCCATCCTATTGGTGCGATGGCAAGTTCTCATTCTTTTATTATGGCTGAATATATATATATATCCACTATATATATATATGTATATAGTGTGTGTGTGTGTATATATATATATATACACACACACACACACAAATACACATATATAAACATGCACACACACACCCCACATCTTTTTTTCCATTTATCTGTTGATGGACACAGGTTGCTTCTATATCTTGGCTATTATAAATAATGCTGCAATAAACATAGAGGTGCATATGTCTTCAAATTAAGTGCTTTTGATTTTGGGGGTAAATAGCGGAATTACTGGGTCATATGGTATTTCTATTTTTAATTTTTGAGGAACCACCATACTGTTTATTAAAAAAAAAAGCTGTAATAATCAAAATAGTATGATACTGGCACAAACATAGACACAGAGATCAATAGAACGGAATAGAGAGACCAGAAACAAACCCACACTTAAATGGTTGATTAAATCTTTAACAAAGAGGGCAAGAATATACAGTGAGGAGAACAGTCTCTTCAACAAATGGTGCTGGGAAAACTGGACAGCTACATGCAAAAGCATGAAACTAGACCACTGGCTTACACCACACATAAAAATAAAATAGATTAAAGACCTAAATGTGAGACCTGACACCATAAAACTCTTAGAAGAAAACATAGGCAGTAATTTCTTTGACATCAGCCTTAGCAACATTTCTCTGGATATGTCTCCTCAGGCAAGGGAACAAAAGGAAAAATTAACAATTGGGACTATACCAAAATAAAAAGCTTTTGCACAACAAAGGAAACCATCTACAAAACAGAAAGACGACCTACTAAATGGGAGAAGACATTTGCAAACAATATATCTGATAAGGGGTTAATATCTAAAATATATAAAGAACTTACACAACTCAGCATCAAAAACCACGTAATCTAATTAAAAACGGGCAGAAGACCTAAACTGACATTTTTTTCCAGAGAATCATGTAGACAGCCAATAGATGCTTGAAAAAATGCTCAACATTACTCATCATCAGGGAAATGTAAATCAAAACCACAATGAGATACCACCTCACACCTGCCAGAATGGCTAGAATAAAAAAGACAAGAAATAACAAGTGATGAGGATATGGAGAAAAAGGAACTCTCATGCATTGTGCAGCAACTGTGGAAAACAGTATGGAGGTAGACCCATATAATATTAAGCATGGAATGATGTTACAAATATATTCCTACGCAAACTGCTTCTGCTACTGAATATAAATGATTGTACTGGGGAATATGAATTTTCAGTGACTCTAGAAAAACTTATTTCTAGCAACAAGAAAAGAGCTACATAGGCAATACTTATTTTACCTCTCTTTTTAGTTTATACCATTGTTTTCTGGAGAATATGCTAAGTCTAAAAAAAATGCATCCATTAGAAAAAATATGGTCTCATATATAAAATAATTTGTTGATGTGGCCCAACATTCACTTTCAGATTCCTCCTTCTCCAGAAGAGCTCGATCTAGAAGATGGGGGGAGAGGGGAGGGGTGCACAGAGGATACTTGAAGTGAGAGATCTGCCACCTGCCTATGACTTTTGGGCTTATTTTTTTCCATAATAGTCCTCATGAGTTGCCATAGTTTAGGAACTTCCTTTTTAAAATCTGTTCTATTTCTCTATAGAAAATAAGATATTTGAAAGAGACAAAGACAAAAGCATCTGGGTCTTGATATGACAAGGTATGGAAACAGAAGAGTCTGGGATTCCCCTCCACCACTAAACCCATTATCATTCCTGGTGATGTCAACAACCACAAAGAAGTCATCAAGCACTGTGGCTTCTCACACCGACCCATCTTTTCCTCTGCCCCATCTTTTGCCACATACTTTCAAGTCATCACCAATAACTAGAGGAGCACGTCCGAAGTCTCAAGGCAAGCCAATACTGTTTACCATCTTCTATTTTCCTGCTTATTATAGAATCCCAACTGCTATAACTTTTTGACTGTGTTGATTCCTCTTATTCATTGACCTACCATTTTTGTCTGTGCATCTCATCCTGTTCTGTGACTTGATGTACTATCTACCTGCTGATGACTCCCAAATTTCTACTTTAGTCTGTGTGGGTGACTGCTATGGGAGAACACTCTTAAAATTCTTACATGCCTGCTTTTTCCAGGTAAGAGTGTCTATTAGACACTAGTTTTGCTGTAACCTTTAGCAAAGGGTTGCACAGCCACTCACATAATTTTATATTTATCCATAGGCCTCATTTGATTGAGAAATTTTTTACCAGCTGGAAGACAGGGGATGAAAGGTGACTTACTTTCCAACCCAACAAGTGTTGGGTCTTCTCTGTTTTTTCTAACTGCTACTTGCAAACCGATCAGTCCTTCTAGCTTGTGTATCTCTTCCTGTGTTTTATCATACACCACTAAGAGGAATAGCCTGGCACATTCAACATTCTGTCTATAGATATCTTTTGCCAGATCCACAAGTTTATTAGGTATATTCTCTATCTTCCAGTTTACTACAGGCAATATTTATGCTAAATGTACTGGAATTACACAGAACAGGTGCCCCTTTTTCAGCCTCCAGGAGCAATTTGCTCACTGATCTTCCAGCCTCCTGTGATTGTCTTGTGATTTGCTCTCTATTATTGACCCATTACCTGGTCTTAAAGCCAATGTCATCTTTTTAGATCTGTGTCATAGACGTAATCTACCTGTAGGTATCAGTTTTGGTCTCAGTTAGCTATTTATGCATAAAAAACACCTGAAGACATAGTGGCTTGAATGACAATTTACTCTTGCTAAGGATTCTTGGATTGACCTGGAGTTTCTCTGTTGGCTCTCAGTGGTTGAGTGTGCTGGTAGCTGGCCTGGGATTGGAGGGTAGATGATAGCCTCTTTCACATGTCTGGGAATTGGTACAACTGCCTGTCACCTGGGCCACTCACTTCATGTGGTCTCCTATCATTCAGTAGGCTATCCTGGGTTGCCTTAGATGTGGTGGGAACATTTCAAAGAGATGAAGCCTGGAGGTGTCGGGTCTGTCAAGACCTAGGCTCCAGAACTCACACATCTTTACTTCTACTATATTCTATTAGCCAAAAAGTCACAAGACCAATTCAGATTCAAGATATATAAAGAAATAAACTCCTCCTGATAGAAGGAGCTGCAAAAAATTCGTGGCCATATTTAACCTACCATATTCCATAATGAAAAATGCAATAGAGTTGATAAGTTAAGAATAATGAATAGTTTCAGTCAATGGAGTCCTTTGGCTTTGGGAAAGAATTATAGCATTGACTGAATTTAAATTATCCCTCTCCCCATTCCTTCTTATATGACTTTAGGCAAGCAACTTTACTATTTCTCAGTTTTATTATTTGTCAAATAGAGACGATAATATATACTTCTTTAAATAAAATGGTATATGAAGTATTCTTAATTCATCCGGCAGTTAATACCATTATTGGAGCAATTATTAAGAGAATGAAGTAGGAAAATTAATTCTCAAAAGGGAAGGCTTTATTATAAAGGTGGGAATGAACTATCCAGAAAGAAAAGAAAGAGTAGACAGGATTCAGAGAGACTGGAGAGGGGCAGGTAGGGCAGGGCCGAAAAAGAGTGATAATAGTTAAAATTTTTTGAGCAGTAATTTTTGGCCAATTGCCCTATATAAAGCATATCACTTCATCTTCACTTTTATACTGATACAGTTATTATTATTTCCATTTTTATTAAACAAACTGGTTCGCAGACAGTTTTCTCAAGCACACAAAGATAATAATAGGCTGAAGTGGGCTTACAATCCTTGTGTGTCTCACTCTGAAAAAAGACAGTAACCATTCTATTAGGCTATGCTAGAGGTGGGAGTGTCTAACAAGATCACTGATGACAAATCCAATTAGAATGAGTTAAAAGAGAGGCGTGAAAGCTAAGATTGAAAACTGAATAGGAATCTTGAGAAAGAAGAACAAAGTCAAAGGTATCACAATCCCAGATTTCAGGATATACTACAAAGCTATAATACTCAAAGCAGTATGGTACTGACACAAACATAGACACAGATCAGTGGAATGGAATAGAGAGCCCAGAAACAAACCTACACTTATATGTTTATTAATCTATGACAAAGAAGGCAAGAATATACGGTGGAGAAAACACTGTCTCTTCAACGAATGGTGCTGGGAAAATAGGATAGCTCATGCAAAAGAATGAAACTAGACCTCTGGCTTATACCATACACAAAAATAAAATAAAGACCTAAATGTGAGACCTGACACCATAAAACTCTTAGAAGAAAACATAGGCAGTAATTTCATTGACTGATAAGAATTTCTAGTTCTGTCTCCTTAGGCAAGGAGAAAAAATAAACTATTGGGGTTACATCAAAATAAAAAACTTTTGCACAGTGAAGGAAATCATCAACAAAATGAAAAGTCAACCCACTGAATGGGAGAAGATATTTGCAAACAATATATCAGATAAGGGGTTAATATTCTAAAATATATAAAGAACTTACATAACTCAACACCAAACAAACAAAGAATCTGATTTAAAAATGGGCAGAGGACCTGAATAGGCATTTTTCCAAAGAAGACATGGCCAACAGACATGTGAAAAGATGCACAATTTCACTAATCATCTGGGAAATGCAAATCAAAACCACAATGAATTATCACCTTTTGTCAGAATGGTTAGAATCAAAAGGACAAGTAATAACAAGTATTGGTGAGGATGTGGAGAAAAAGGAACCCTCATGCACTGCTAGTGGGAATGTAAATTGGCGCAGCCACTGTGAAAAATACTATGGAGTTTCCTCAAAAAATTAAAAATAAAAACACTGTGTGATCTAGTAATTTGACTACTGAGTACCCAAAGAAAATGAAAACACTAATTCAAAAAGATATATGCACCCTTGTTTTGATTACAGCATTATATATAATAGCCAAGATATGAAAGCAACCCAAGTGTCCATTGATAGATGAATGGATAAAAAAGATGTGTATAGTGGATTATTACTTGGCCATAAAAATAAAAGAATGAGATCTTGCCATTTGCAACAACATGGATTAACCTAGATGGTATTAAAAGTGAAATGAGTCAGAGAAAGACAAATACCATATGAGTTCACTTACATGTTGAATCTAAAAAACAAACAGAAAAAGCAGAAACAGATTTATAAATACAGAGAACGAACTGATGGTTGCCAGGTGGGAGTGGAAGATGGTCAAAATGAGTAAAGGAGAGTGGGAGGTCCAAGTTTTCAATTATGGAATGAATAAGTCAAGGGAATAAAAGGTACAGCATAGGGAATATAGTCAGTGGTATTATAATAGCATTGTCTGGTGACAGATGGTAGTTACACTTATGGTAGCATAGCATAATGTATAGAGTTGTCAAATCACTATGTTGTGCACTGAAACTAATGTAACATTGTGTGCCAACTATACTTCAATTAAACAAAAACGGAAGGAAAATACAGTTTGGGATCAGCCTATCAAGATGAGTTTTCCTCTGCAATGGCAACCCTCAGTCTCCTCAGATAAAGACTATCTGTTTTCCCTCAATTCTGTTTAGCTCAACAAATGTTTATTGAGTACTCACCATGGACCAGGCACTTTATAAGGATCCTGAATTTAAGTTTTATAGTGTGATAGGGGAGAAGGACACAGCTACACATGTGGGTTAAAGTTGAGACTCTTGGAGTCGCAAAGATATGCAATAGTCTATATGAGAGATTCTGAGGTCCAGAGCTAAGGTATTGGTGGTAGGGATGAAAAGTGGGGAATCAGACTGAGAAAGTCTTAGGAGATCGTAGGTAATTAGGTATTTGGTGAAGGAGAAAAGATATTCAAGAATGAAACTGAGATGTTTTTAGTGTGGGGTGTCTAAATGTGTGGTGTTTTCCCCCAAAACAATAGGAAATAAATAGACTGAGAGCATGTTTAGGGTTTGAGTTTATTTCTGGACAATGTCAAATATATGTACAGCCATATCCAGGTGAAGAAGTATGGCGAGCAGTTCCAAAGTGAGATCTAGGCTACATGTACACCTAACAAGCTATCAGTACACACATGACAGTTAAACCCAAGCCCTCCAAAGCTTTGATTTAAACACCCACACATAGTCACACAACTTCTTTGCCTGGTGTAAGGGAGATACGAGAAAGTTGTGGAGATTCAGGGGATGGTTTTCTCCCTGTTGTTTCAGGCAGAGCCCAAGTACCACATTTCACTAAATTATTCCTGCTGTTGACACCTACATTTTAAGTTACATAATTCCCACATTCAACTATCACATACTTAAGTTTATGGTTTTGTTGATGGCAATAAATTGAAAAGAAGATCTTTTCTAATTTAGGACCAGCTGCTTTTTAAATGCTTAACCAGCGTGATTTGAGTATTGATTATGGAAAAGATAAAGCAAAATTTACATTGGTTTTATGCTTGCCATTATGATATACACTTTCTGACGATATTATTTAACCCTCTTCCTAAATCTTTCAAGGTAGGCATTATTGCCACCACTATAAATAAGGAAACTGAGGTTAAGGGAAATTACTTAACTTTCTAAAAATCAAAATGTGTGGGCAAGATACTTAATAATATTAGCAAAACAACTTAGAGCTCTTCAGGTTTTTTAAAAATAAGTTTCAATGTTTATGTTTCATAGAGCAAAATTTATCATATAACTTAATACTTCTTTCCCTTAGTTGAAACGTCACTCTCCCATCAACTCTGTTTTCCTTTGCTCTCTTCCCCCCTTCCTGTCTGTTTGCATTGTTGCCTTTTATGGTGTATTTAAAATTCTTCAAGTTTCTCAATGTCTATAGGATATTTCAATTCTGCTTCATTTTAAGACTTCATTCTTTTACTCACTGGAAATTTCTGCTGGAGACTTCACAGAGATAGCACAGTTCCCTAAATGAGTAATCAAGCTGTCCGTGCCTTGACACCTCAGATCCTATGGCCCATCTCTTTAAGTGCATTCTTGTCTAATTGATGACTTCCCCTGTCCCTTGTCATTTCACCACATGCATATAAAAAGTAATCTCAGCTGTGTCAATCCACCAGCGCACTTTCTCTTTTCCTAAACAATAGCTGTTTCTGAGTCCTACTAGAGAGAATTATACAATTCTACACATTGGTTCCCTTACAAATTCAGTTTCCAAAGGAAGACAGTACTTGCGATTCTTCAGAAAAATCTTCTGTGTGTCCTCATTTATCTCTTCCATTCCTCTCAAACTCTGTTTTCCATTTACTCTTTAAATCTTCTATCCTTTTACTTTTACCTTCAGTCTCACCAGATAATCTCAATACCTAATTCACAAACAGAATAGTGATGTCCTACAATACCTACTGCTCCATTTATCTTGCCCACAACCTGCCTACACTATCACCCATCCTTTAGACCACTTTCCTCGTGTCGTACCAGATGTGATTCACTCCTATTGATGGCTAACCTCTCAACTGGGCACTGGATGGCATTCCCATCTCCACAGCTCACATCTCTAGATTTCTCTCACATTCCTTCAAAATCACACTTTTTGAAGAAGTGGTCTAGGCTTTGCTTACCACTTTCTAACTCCCCGGTGACTCTTTAAACCATTACAATCTAGTTTCTGTCTTCACCACATCAAACTAAAGTGTCTTCATGATGTATTCTTATTTCTCAAAACAATTAGATTTGGTATGGCTTACTCCACTAGCTTCAGTTACAATATAGTTAAACTTTTTCCCTCAAAAAATAGCTAACTCCAATATTGCACTTTGTAAAGAAAACATCTCAAAATCAGGGAAAAATTATAAATCCCAGGCAGTAAAAATATTTCCCAGAATCCATCTGAGTCTGTTTTAGAGAACCAGGTAGCTTTTGTTTTTCTTTAGACTAGTAATGCACTGTTCTACTTGACTTCTACCATCATAGGAGCAACAAGAAATATTTGCTAGAGAATATTTTTTTCCTTTGGCTAGCTAAATACAAATTAAGGCCTATGTGATTAACCATGATAACTCTGAGTAATAAATTTAAATTTAAAATGATTTTGGAGGGCTTCCAGACAGAATTTGTGTCATTTATTTTGTCTTCCAGGGTCAGAATACTTTTTCCAATTGTATTATTCTATAGTATGCATAAAGAGATAGTTATTTCTCCTGAGAGTTCTCCTAAGTAGCCTGTGTTTACCCCTTCTGAGAGGTTTGAGTATTTCTTTCAGGGAAACATAATTGTTTCCTTCCACACATTGGAAGTTGCCAATTATAAACATCTGAAAATCTCGAACAGTTATCTGGAATACACATGATAAGTTAGTGTGTGACAGGTGGGAGTAAGTTTGATGTCCGCATAACAAATAGTAGTATAGTGGGACACAGACTGTATTGGGATTAAGAATATCATCTAACACAAGAAGTAAGTCAATTGCTGTGCCTCAAGATGGGCAGATTCCTGGAGTACACTTAAAGGGTTTCTGAAAAACAGTTTGTAGTATCTCTAGAGAGAATAAACTGACTACTGTAACAGGAATGGCCCTAAATTAGCTCTTTTTCCTGATGAACAAGATTTTACTGATAGGGTGGTAATAGCCTTAGCAGAAACACTTGTTGACATGAAGTCAAAGTCTAATTTTTCTTAGACTGGAGTTTGTGATATATGAAGTAAACATAAGTACCAAGAGGTACCTGTGAAAGTGAATCTACTTCTGAAGTGTTTAAAAGAACGGTTATTAAATTTCATCAGTAGTCAGTTAAATCAGAGCAGTAGCTACAGTGTGAGAAAAAGACACCATCTGAGAGTTCTGTTTTTTTCTTAATTGGGGAAAGAGAAGGATCAAAAGTAACAGGATACAGATGACAATTATATTGAGAACTTTTAGTTAGTAAGTAGAGAATGACAAAAAAACAATAGGCAAGATTAGTGGTAAAAAGAAGTGCTAAAAAAATCAGAAAATTAATTCTTGTTCCATTGTTTTGAGCAGAAACTCTACTTTTCTAGTCAGTAGTTTGTCATTTGGGGCAGAGGTTGTCCACCTTTTATAGTCAGCAACTTCAGAATGCCTAAAAATCATCAATTTAGGGTCTCCTGTTGGAATGGAAGTCCAGTGGTCAGCAGGAAATGCTGTGTATGTTTTAATTTGGGAAACACGAACCCAAGGATCAATACCTTGGAATTTCATTGCTGTAACAATTGTTAACAGGACCTTATAAGGTTTTTTTTCTGTTGAGATTTAAGGTCAGTTTTTTTTTTTTTTTTCGGATGCCTTTTTCAGAAGCTCACATCTCCAGGTTTCAGATCATGCAAAGGCTGCCTAGCTAGGCATTTTGGAAATACATTTTTATTTCTTGGTGATAAAGCTAGAGGTATCATTTGAGTCTCCTGCAATAATTAGTCATATCAGCTTCTGATAGAATAGAATCTAGCATTGGAAGTAATTCTCAAAAATATTAGGCAGGCCTGTTATTAATTCAAAAGGAGATTACTTGTGGATACTAGAGATGATTGATCTTATTGTCCTCAAGACAGCAGTTTGAACCTTGATGGTTCGAGGTTTCCAAGTTTTGTTAATTATAGTATTGGAATTCCCTTGATTCTCTTTATCTTTCCTCAAGTTTGGGATGATAAGGGTTGTGGAGATTCTGAGTCATTATCATCTATAAAGTTCTTAAATAATGGTGCCAATGAAGTATGCGTCCCTGTTACCGGAGAGATAAGTTGGAATTCCCCAAGTCAGGATATAAAATCACACATTTTTTTTCTACCACTAAAACCATAGCTGTCCATTAAAAAAAAAAAAGCTTCAAACTACCCAAAGAATGAATAGCAATAGTTAGAACTTACGTATAGTGCATTTGGAGATACTCAGAAGGGTCCCATAAGTTTATGTTCCTGTCCATGTCCTACCTTTATGGGCCCACCAAGTTTGTGTTTTTAGGCAGTAGGAGGTAGGGTACATCTTAGAAATATCCTCAACAGCAGCTTTAAAATATCTACAAAGTTGGTTCAGTATCATGGCTAACTTATTTTTGCTATTTTTTATTTATTTACTTTATTTTTTTTATTTTGCTATTGTAAATAATATCATGAAGCATTTTTGGTACATTCCTTTATCATGACAATCTCCTTAGGTAATAGCAAAGAAGCTACATTTCTTTAATTTGCCATTCATTTTCTATGGGTTTCTGTAGTAGTCAAGAAATCTCAATTACCCAAGCATTTCAAAGTCATGGACTAACACAAAATCATGTGTTTCCTATTAGTATAAATATTTAGTCTTTTACCTTTTTTTCAGAAGAGAGGTCTGAGCAAAAGCAACAGATTTAGCCATCTAAATTGATGTAACTGTGAAAAACTTAAATTTTAAGGAAAATTCATGTCTGATAGAATAACCTTCTTAGAAATTTTTTTTCTTTTCAAGAAACATTCATAAACATAAGTAAATCAAAGAATTATCCAAGAGAGTTTCTATTTAAGAAGTCTGTGCAAGGTATGGATCGTTCCCTGAGATAAGTTAAATAATCATGAGATTCTTCTTCCAGTAAAGGAAAGAGGTAGCTGGCTTTAGAGCATTTCCGTGATGAGTGATGAACAGTTGCATGTGAATGGGAAAACAACCCTATTTCATAGTTCGACAACTGGCCAAAAAGTGCTCAGGCTATTTTGTCAATAGAAGAGCTTATATAGTATGGGAAACCATTACGCTTACTTGGTATTTTAAAACTAAATCAGCTGAGGTTTTCATAGTTTTTCTATTGCTGGATCACTCTTGGTCAAGGGGATATGTCTTGGTTATTGAATCTAGAGAAAGACTTTAATAAGCAATAGGCCTCTGACGATTTATATGTCATTGACTCATACCTCTAATACTTATTCAGACTTCAAATGAACAACAAAAAGAGAGAGAGAAAAGAAAAAAAAAGTTTTATAAATGTAGAATCCTAGAAACAAATTGCTTGACTATTATGTACCCTATCTTTGAGCTGAAATAGGAATATGTTTTTTTATTTTAAAAATATTCAATCATTAGAAGATCATTTATGTTCACATATTTACTAAAAAGACAAAATTTCCTTGAATTTTCAGCTTTTTTAAATATAGATTAAGTTTGGTAGACAAAAGCTTTTAAAACACTTTTGAACTAATTAAAATTTACAGGATTTTTAGATAAACCTAATTATTCTTATGGTCCTTTATTTTATAGGGCAAAGGAGGAAACCTTGTGTTACCTAATGACCATTTTGGAAAACCCAAAGAGAGTGTAGTTATAAAAGACGTCTTAGAGGCTTTTTAAAAAATATTTTAATCTTAATTTTATTTTTTTATCAAATATTTTACTTAGCAGTCATTAATAATTTTTACTTCTTAGGGCTTTGTTGGTATTTAATTATTAAGGGAGATCAAAGGCAGTAAGAAGTAGTCAGCGAGGGCCTGGGGGAGAATCAGTATTAGCTTCTGAGGCAACTGCCCCTGATGTGCTAACTTTAAGTCAGAGGAGAGCTGATGGAGAGAGAAGGCCCTTCCCCCCAACAAGCCTGGGAATTTCAGGGGAAGATGGAGATTAAAGATCTCAGTCTCAGCCCACATTTTCCCAAGGGTCTTCAACCCAGATTTCAAAGTCCCACTTCTTTCCAACAGTGTCCCTGTTTTAGGATGAGAGATCTGGAGAGACTGAGCTTTTAATTTGGGGCTGCAACTCTGTAGTTATACTTCGTAGTTATATATATATATATATATATATATATATATATACTTCCAGATATGCAACCTCAGAAGAGGAGGAAAGCATTCAAAGGTGCCATGGAGCCTTCCAATCCCATGTTCTTATTTATATGCTTACGACTCTTATTTCCATTTATGCTTTCTGGGGCCCAAAGAGACAAATGGGTAATTCTACCTTATATTATGCTATCAAGCATGACAATGTGAAGAAGGGTGATTCTACCACATGCCATGGATTACCCACATCCCTTTTATCTAGCAAGAAGGTTATCCCTGAGCTCCTTCAAATGCAAATCACCCAATTCCTGACACCCATTTTTAAGGTGCATTTCTTAGGGACAACTATAGTATGAATCATCGTATCAGTCAGGTTCCCAGCAAGAAACAGTTGGCATACTCATGGTAGAATAACTCAAGGAGTGTTTATTTACTAAAGGAGTATTTACAAAGATATTGTGGAATTATAAGGGATAGTGCAGGATCCTGGGGTTACTAAGAGCTCTTATCATCCCTCAGCCTGAAAGGATGAGAGGAGGGAACAGTTACCACAACCTGGAAAGAGTATGTTGGGAGAAAGCACCTGTAGCAGTCAAGGGACACAGACTTCCTGAAGTAACCTTGAAGAAGGGAGGCAAGAGAGTAATTCCCCTGACGTCACTCTTCTCCCCACCTGTGATCTGTCGGTACTCTTCATTGGCCACATCCCACTGGAAGCTCGAGGACAAGGAAGACCACCAATGCAGCCCATTCAAGTCAGCATCCTGGGGCAGAAAGCAGGGAAGGGGAGATGAGGATAAGATCTGGAGAGGAAAATAGCTGAAGTCTGTGTCACGTGCACTGTGGATATTTCCCTCTCCTGTTTCATCTCTGCTGGCAACTAGCCTCATTGTAGGGGGCTTCCATGAAATCCAGATTTTCTGAAAGGGCCTTTTCTGACCTTCGCTTTTGTAACTTTTCCAACAGTTACCTAACTCAAATTCTTTATCTTAATTTTCTTTCCACTAACTATATCTTGAGTGGCTTCTGCTTTTCCCAACCAAATCTGTCTCTTCCAAGAACATTGCCTCCCTTAAAATGGGCTCCATAGCCAAAAAGTAAGTGATCAGAGAGAAACAAATCCAATGCTTCTTTCTCCAATTCCTCTGGTCAGAAAGACAATGAGAGCTGAACGGAGAGAGATTTTTTTCTTTTGTTTCCTTGGAGACCCATGATGTTGAATGAAAGTTCACGAGAAGTTTGAAATGCTATTTTTAGTAATACTTAAGAATATAACATTTTAAGATCAATGCATTCAAATGTGTGTATATAACACTAACACAGATAGAATAGAGCTTGCTAAGGCAAAATTCCTATAAAGGAGTGTTACTTTTTAGCTCTTCCCTCTCTCTGGGCACCAAGTATATGGAAACTTCCATCATTTGGAAGAATGGATCTTCCAAACCTGGAGAAGTTTATTAATTCAAGACAGATGAAAAGTAAGTAAACACATACTTTAGAATAAGAATCATCTGTAGGATACTCTGCAGTTAATCTTGTTGTAAATCTAGACAACAAAGAACAAAACATATTAATTTTTAGGAAAACTGTGAAAACCTTTAATCCTATCTCTAGTTCAGTCCATGCTATTTCCCCTCCTAAATCTGATGACTCTTTTTGTTTGCACATATGTCTTTTCTCTTAGTGGCCCATACTTCAGTACTGTTTCCTGGTGTAAAGGCTTTTGCCTTCAGATACTGCACATGTACTTGCTAAAAATTTATTTTAACTACAGCCCTTATTAGTGATTCACTGTGGAAAATAAGAGCAGCCCCAAACTCTAGAGCACTTGTATGCCCATTAACCATTCTACATGTATTATTCAACTTAACTTTCATAGGACCTATATAAGTTCATTTGTTGTCTTTTTATTATTTCCAACATACAGCAAAGGAAATGGAGGCTTAGGGTTCCTGCCTAAATCCACAAGTTGGAATGTGAATGCAAGTCTGACTGACCTTAAAGTCATTGTTCTTAACACTTACATTGTGCCCCTCTTCCAAGCAAACCTGAAACCTATACTAGGAAATGCTTTTTCTCTTGGTTTCTACCATGGTGTTATGCTTTTGTGTCTCTTTCTACTGTGAAATGATAATTCTATTAATTATGTATTTTCTCCTATATTATTCTATCTGTGCTACTGTGAGGGAAGGGATTAATTTCTACCAGTTTTGTCAGGAAGGAGAACTAACTGATTGGGGCAATGGCTGAAAATATGTTCTCATATTAGGAGACATTTGGATGCACTGCTACTTCTTATGTAGCACTGTGAAACTTCCCTGGAGACAGAGCTCTTTCATATCCTTTTTTTGTGGGGATCATGAGTTGAGTTTTTATCATCCTATAATAAATACCTTTTCCTCCATAATCTAGAGCCATATCCTATTTGCATGGGCCCTGTGAATTCAGTTAGCAATGGTAACTATCATAGCCTACAGCTTACATGTCTCAAAAGCTTGCTATTCCCACTTCACCTTATTCATTTCTAGAAACTGATCCCATCCTCATCAGTTGCTTTCTAGGAAGGGAATACCTCACATTTATCTTTTGTTTTCCCTTTATTTACCCCAAAGGGTAATTATGTACTAAAATAAAAATAAAGAAAATCCAGATATGAACACATACTCTATTTTAGCCACTAAAAATGTTTTCTGAGGATTGCTCCTTTGATCCAAAGATCTTTAAAGTGTTTATAAAAGATGGCTAAGCTTTATTATAGTCTTATATATCTTACTAGCTACTCTAACGCACTTCTTACAAGTTTTTGAAACATTCAAGGAGAACTTTTAATCCCACTGAAAGCCAAAGAAAAATAGGCTGTACCATCATGCCACTTATTGGCCAAAGTGAAAAGTCAATACACTCTGAAGCGACCTGAAATCTGTTTTGGTGATTATCTGAAACTTTCTAAGGATTAAGAGATGGGGCCTTCCTTTCTAGCCAACAGAAGGTCACAGAATGCCACTCTGCCATCTGCCTCTTTTGCTTTTGTTTAACAAGTTTAAAAAAGATGTTACATGTAAAAGAGTTTGACCAAGATCTCCTGTAACTGATTCAGAATCCTCTGCAATTATCAGAAAACGATGAAAAGTTCAAATTCAGATTGAAATCACCCTGGTTAGACACTATTTAAGTCCTTGGTTTGGGTTTAATTCTTTCAGTCTTGGTAGAAAGATTTAATGTTTCCTGTTTGGGGAAGCCTCTTTGCAGAAAGCTTTTCTTGGGTCTTTTTCTATGCTGTTCCACATACTGGTGAAGTTGTAGATTGAAGTGTCTTACTTGGAGGTGAACAGCTTTCTTATGCAAGAAGGGAGAATGAAATAAAGGCTTTGCTTTTGGGCACATTTGTCAGATTTCTTATCTGATTCCATTGAAAGTTCAGATTTCTGTACTACATTTTTAAACACGATGACTTTAATTTCACACTTATTTAACAACGAGTACAGGAACTCTAAATAAATTATGGATAGGACAATAAGTCCTTGCACTCAGAGAACTGCTACATATACACTCATATTCTCTTCCAAACTAATCTAAAATGAAACTTTCCCAGCAATAAATAAATTGTACGAGTAATGAGTTGAGTAGCTTTATGGCTTATTGGTCATTTTCTTGGTAATATCTCTGATCATTTCAAATACCCACACGTAAAATGAGTTTTCAAATGGGAAATAGCACGGAACATTAGGGTAATGGGTTCAAAAATTGAAAGCCAGATTTATATAAGAAAAAAAAATATATTCCAAGTGGTTTCAACCCCCGCATTTAATAAAAAGATGTTCTTGAAGAAATTACCACATTATCAAGAGTTACTAATCAGTTATGCAAATATTTGTTCCCAAAGGTGATTGATATCTAGTACAAGTGCTTAATTCAGATGTGTAACTGACAAATTGAAGCTAATTGGAAATAGCAAATTTAAAAAGTTAAACTGGTATAATCCAGATGGACTACCCAAGAAAAAAAACTTTGTTAGCAATAGAAAAGAAGTGTCAAATAATATTGTTTGAAAGGTGAACCTATGAAAAGCTCATTATTTGTAATATTTTTTGGAGAAAATGCCATTGAGTTGGAGGTATAATGAGTCATATCTTGATAATTAGCACTATAGAAAAGCTAAATAGACAATCAAAATTCTCCTATATTTGATCATATTTTTTTAACTTTCACTTGAATATGAATATGGATTTAACTTCTGATAATTCGCAAATGGTAAAATAATTCATATATTAGTATTTCAGAGTTCTTGCTAATTCAGATCTAAGCTTAGATGGTTTATATACTACCTATATAATGAGAATTTTATTAAGCAAATTAAAATTGTACGTGAGATTATAGAGGAATGCACAACACCCTAAATGCATTGTCTTTAAGCGCTTTATCATTATTCTCACAAAGTGCTCAGCATTTTACATACATTATCTCATTTAATTCTCATAATGTATGAGGAATACCCAACTCATGGTATTCCCATTTCATAGATGAAGAAACTAAGGTATAAAAAGTCTAACTTCCACCAAGCCATTCAGTCAGTAGATAATAGAATTGGAATTTGGAGAATGTTAGACTCTAGCCCCTAACTTGCACCACACTCCTTTTCAGTGGACTCTGAAAAGCAAGCAAGCACTAATGGTGTGAAAATGTGGCTGGAAGCGGGACTAGAAATAGGGAGCATTTAGTTGCTTCCCTCTTCACTCACATACTATTACAGCCTTATATGAACTATTAGAGCATCTGCCCAACCTGGTCTCAGAGTGAAAACGTGATCTTCCCAGTAAAAACAGTCATCCGTTTATTAAACACCCACTGTGTGCCAGGCATGGCTCTCAATGTTTGAGATACATTGATGAACAAAACAGGTAAAGGTATCCCCCTGGCAAGGGGATACAGATAATAAACTATTAAAACAATAAGTAAGTAGATTACATAGCAGTTTAAAAGCTGGTAATTGTCAGAGGACAAAAGGCATGGTGAAGGGGTTAAGGGAGTTTGTGTAGTAGGGTGGGCTGTACTTTCAATGAGGTGATGACGTTAGGTTTTCTTAAGCTTATATTTGACAAAATGCTTACAGGAAATAATAGAGTTATCATACAGAGATACCTAGCAAGAGAAACAGTAGTGCAAGGACACTGCTGCTAGATCTTGCCTGCCTGTTCCAGGAATAAGGAAGTGAGGATGATGAGGGTAGAGGGGTGGGAAGGACAAAGGAGAGCAGGAGGGGGACAAAGGTGGTGATGGTGAGCTAGCAGCCTTCCCAGGCCTTGTAGGCATGGATTTTGGCTTCTTTTCTCAGCAAAACGAGAAGATATTGCAGAATTTTGAACAAAGAAGTGACCTGATTTTTAAACGATTGCTGTGGGTGCCTGGTTGAAAAGAGCAAGGAAAGAAGCAGAGGAACATTTGCAGGAACCCAGGGGAGAAATGATGGCTGCTGGGACCACGTGGTAGCAGTGAGAGTAGTGAGAAGTGGCCAGCTCTGCATTAATTTTGAAGGTATATTCAGAGGATCTCATAATAACTGGATGTAGATTGGGAGAGAGAAAAGTGAGTCCAAAGGAAGCAAACAAGCCGCCTTAAAAAGGAAGGAAATGCTGGCATATTCTACAAGATGGATGGATCTTACACTAAGTAAAATAAGCCAGCCACAAAAAGACATTATTATACTGTTTGATTCCAGTTATATGAGGTACCTACAGTAGTCAAATGCACAGAGGGAGAAACTGGAATGGTGGTTGCCATGGCTGGGGGTGGGGGAAATAGGGAATTGTTGTTGAAGGGATATAGAGTTTCAGTTTTTCAAGATGAAAAGAATTCCGGAGATTCTTTGCAGAAAAGTGTGAATGTACTTAACACCACTGACCTTTACACAGAGGTGATTAAGATGATAGGTTTTATGATATGCATATATTACAACAATTAAAATTTTTTTAAGTTTTTTTTTAAAGGAAGCAAACTCTAAGTCAAAGATGACACCAAGTATTTTGGCCTGAGAAAATGAAAGAATGGATTTGCCAGCCTTAGATTAAAACCTAGCTCAGGTACTAGTACTTATCCCTTCCAAGAAACTCTCAGAAAAATCAGACCACAGTTCTCCACGGAATGATGGTTCTCCATCAAAGTTGTAGTATTGGTACTTAAAGTCTCCTTTGAGAAGAGTGTAATATATTCTCTCTGGGAGTTCCTCCACAGTGCCCCTGCTCATACCATGCTTTGTTGTCTTCTACATGCAAACAGTGAATAAGTACATGCTCCTATCTTAACCATTCTAGTTTAATAGCAGCATAATCATGCAATTCTTCATTTCTACAAGTGCATAACAGCAGTCACCATGCGTTATTTCTATACTTTGATTGCTTATGAACATCATGGGCCATTACCTTATATTCTAAACAATGGCTTATCATGCCCTTTTGCTTACACTGTGTCTTCACTTCTGCCCATTATAGTGACTCTTGACAACTTTTATAAGAAGATCCCTTTAACATGATTACTTCCAAGAACCAAACATTATATCATGTAGCTAGCTTCTTGGTATTCCTTTCTCCCTTTTTCTCCACTGTTTTTACCCCACCAGGAACATGCAGCGTTGCTATCACACTTGAATCCCGCTGCTGCTTTCTTATGTGAATGTCCATGGCTTGAGGTGTGTGTGTGGTGGGGGGGGGGGTACATGAGCTCCCCTGGGGAAACTAGAGGAAACTCTTTCTGCTCTAGAGGAAACTCTTTCTGCTTCTTTGGGGCCATCTTCTTTGGGTAAAGGGAATGTGTTGGGGAAATTGCTGGGGAGCATTGGAGGTGGGTGTTGCTCTGACCCAGAGTAGTCAAAAATGTCAACAAAAACCATTCATTTCAATTAGTAATATTAACTTCAGTGTTTCTGTATGAGATTTTTCTGAATTCTTTAGAACAACATCATCAATTAAAGTGACAGCTGTATTCTCTCTTGGTGTGACTCACACACCCTTGATTCCTGCCTTTTTCTAAAGTGCCTTCTTATATTGCTGCAGAGTCTAGAAAACCAAAATCATTATTCCCCAAATTCCTATGGGTCAGGGTTCTAAAAGTAAATTAGGTTCCATCAATTACATGTAATCAAGTAGGTTTAGAAGGCAGAAATGCACACGAAGCCAGATTTTACTTCTTTCTACTATTTTACAAAAAGGCAGTTTCAGTGGTGGCAATTTTTTCTTGATTTTGGCTTCCTGATCCCTGAATCACAGCTATGAGATGTGTTTTGGAACTCAATATTGCAGGAATAGCTGGAGAGATTGCAGAAGAGTTCCCATGGCCTGTCAATTCTGAGATACTCCTCGAGGATCATCCTAAGAGTTCATTGTTCCCGCTGTGCCAAAGCCCTCTAATGATTTGTAAGTACAGAACTTGCTTTTTTAAACCCGTGCTTTGCTAAAATATAGCAGCTTCTGTTTCCAGAAATGAACACTGAGTTATGCATACTCACATATGTGCAGAGAGATGTGTTCAAGGTTGTTCAATGCAGTATTAGTATTGGCGAAAAGCTGAATATCAATACATAGAGACTGTTTATTTTTTTTATTTTTTTATTAAAGATTTTTTTTTAAATTTATTTGAGAGAGACAGAGATAGAGAGCACGAGAGGGAAGAAGGTCAGAGGGAGAAGCAGACTCCCTGCCGAGCAGGGAGCCCGATGTGGGACTTGATCCTGGGACTCCAGGATCATGACCTGAGCCGAAGGCAGTCGCTTAACCAACTGAGCCACCCAGGCGCCCTAGAGACTGTTTAAATAGATATTATTGCTGCTGTACAGAGAATTAGGGGGATTTTTAGGTATTAATATGGCATAATCTTCAAATTTGTATTTTAAATGAAAGAAGCAAAGTGTAGTGCAGAGTATATCGTATGTTACCATTTGTGAATATTGATATGGAGAAAGATGCAGATGTGGAAAAATATATAGGTGTATAAGAAACTGGTCACTTTGCTTCTGGACAAAAAGATCTAGATGGCTAGACAGAGATAAGATATAGAATTTTTACTATGCTTTTCTTTGTACCTTTTGAAGTTGAATCATGTTATTATAATTAAGTGCATGATATCTACATTTATCCTTTATCTCTTTTTATCATGACTTGTGAGTATCTTTTCTCTAATGTGTCCTGGTCAATTCATCTTTTCTTACCATTCCTTTCCCATCTCCCTCCTGTAGTTTTTAGTAATTTACTAGGTCAAAGGCTAGGGAAGGCTTAAGGAGCAATGCCTCGGTAGAGTAACAGCTGAGGAATTCTGAGAAAGAAACAAAGCTCTAATTCCTGGGAATTTTGTGGAGAGAACTGAAAAAGAGAAGCTGAATGGTGAAAGTTGCTTCACTAAATCTAATTAGAATGCAGAAAGAGATCCTGGAAGAAAAGATTGGGTGGTCATTGTTTTATTGCATGGAAAACTGAACCTAGTCTGGGGCCTTAACAACCATTTCTAATTCTGTTTCCTGTTCTTATTTTGTGGACAAGTACTCTGGCCCACACTGTACTTATTTTCCCTGAAGAGATGGTGGTTTGTCCTCTTTATTTCACAGGGATTTGTAATTCAGTGGGCTGGATTTTCACAAAGGGCTAATATGATATGTAAGAGTTTTAAATTTAAAAAATAGTATGAAATAATTCTGTTCATAGTTCTTCATTAACTGTGAAGTTCAATGTTTATACAGATATTGTGTCCTCCAAGCAATGATCCATGCTATTAAAAACAGGAATCAATAGAGGCACAAGATAATTTATAAAACATTCTAATTACACGCTCAGTTGAAACCGGATAAGAACATATATAGTACTGGAATCAATGGTGATTGTAGCTAAACAAATCATTTAGAGAGTTCAGAATGTCATTGTTGCACACAAAGACTACATGTATGTAGCTATAATAAGAGTGACCAATATTGTGGGCCATTAGATTCAATCTCCTGATTTTAATACAGTCGTGCTGGTAACAACAGCAATAATAACCTAGCTAACATTATTATATGCTAGACTATTATATGCTATTAGTGCTACTTGTTTATTTATTTTATCTTCCCCAATTCCCATGCAATACATGATATCATCTATATATATGGGGACACTGAGATTTAGAGAGGCTGAATTAATTGCCTAGTGTTGCACATCTAACTAATAAATGGCAGCCCAGATTTTGCTAGATGTCCAAGTTAAAACTCTTAACAACTGCTTTGTACTACAGCAACTGCATTTGTTTTGCTTTTATTGGTACGACTTCTTCCCTGTGACAGAGTGACAATGTTACAGTGGATTAAGAGATGCCCTTACATTCTTCAGGCCATCCTATAGGGAACCAATGGAGAGAGTCCATTTCCACAGAGATTGTCTTCTGAGAATGTTTGCACCCCTACCCTTTGACAGGTGAAAAGCCAGGTTACATAAAATCCTGTCATAAATATACTATTTTTAGCTTTGGGACTCAGATCATGACTCAGATCCATCTGGAAGGAAAAAAGGACTGTACATAACAGAGACATGTCTGCTACCCTTTTGGTGAGGCAGCATGATAAGCCATTTGCAAGAATGGGCACCTACTTAGGATATCGACTGGGGAAGAAATATATAATCCAGGGCTTGCATTCTGGGCAAGAGTGTATCAAGTAGGAAGTTCCCGGGCTTCTGGATATTTTGCAATTTAACCAAGATTGAAAGGATATGGATATTTTCTTCCATTTCTCTTCACGATGGTGTAAGTCTTAACCTATTTAAAATACAGTTTACACATAGGGTGTATTCGCTGCCTTTTAAGATTCTGGAAACTCCCATAGGTGATAACTGAAAAATCTGGCTAAGGGAGTTACCGACCTCCTCCCTTGTCCCCCACACATAGACATACACAGCCCACAGAGCTCTCAGAAATCAGCTGTATTAAAGTTTACCTTGACTAGTACTTATTTTTTACTAGTAGCTAACTCAGAAGTCATCAGAAAATGTAGCAACTTTCATCAGAAACACTTGCTAGTAAGTAAAGCCTCAAAGGAGATGGTATTCCAAAGGGCAGTTACCCTATGATTGGCATCTTGCTTTCTTGCAGTTTTCCAGAATTAACAAGTAGGAACAAGCAGTAGGAGCTGTATCCAGGAAAATGGTGCTTAGAGGCTTCAAGTTCCAGGCGTTTGGTTGGCATGCTAGATGAATGTTTCTGGAGGACAGAATTCTGTGTTTTCATGTTCCTTAATATGAAATTGACACATCATAATTCTGACTTCCGTTCGAGGGTTGCTTTGATAATCAACAGAAAATCCGTCAATAAAGAGAAATTGATTACTGATTACTTCTCAGAGCTCAGTGAGCAGAGCCATGTGCCCTTGAACATGAGGAAACAAAATGTCTCCTCCACAGGATTCCATCTCTTCTTTAAGCCCCCCCCAAAGTTAAGGAACCCTAATTCGTTTCCACTACTGTCTTGTTATATTCAAATAATTTTGTGTTTGGAGAAAACTCAGTATTTACTATGAAGAAACTTTTTTGGTTTTGCACCTATCAGTTCTACAGGAAGGTACAAGAAGAAGAAACTAGAATGATAGAAGATAGTGAAATGTGTCACTCCCAGGGTATAGCCAAATTGATCTTATCAATGTCAATTATAGTACATTGTTCCTTTCTAGGAAACATGATAAGATGTTCCTAGAAATCAGAAGAGACACTTAAGGGATAAATCTGTGGGAACAACTAAATTCATGTCGATGATATAACTAAAATATTTTAAAAGTGAAACATGTAACAAAGTCCTTAGTGGTTGTTAATGTGCCCAAACCCCTTTTGTTTCTGAAAAATCTAGTTTCATTAAATTAAAAACACTAGTACTGCTCCTAGGTATTCTCTTGGGCTAAGCATCTATGCTCATTTTATGAGGAAAGACTGATGGATAGATGGGAAGGAAATTAGTGGTCTGTCAAGCACTTTGTATAGTGTTAAGTCTAAAACCTCTGAAAAAACATTAGGTCTTGTTCAGGTTTAAGATTCAGGTTCAAGTTTTAGGGACTTGATTTGCTCATTTGGGGCAGGAAAGTCTTACTGCAGAATATTAATTTTAGTCCGTCGTTTGTATACCTCTTCTTAATATCTAGAAATTAAATCCTAGATTTAAAAAAAATCTTGATTTTTTTTAATTCAAATTGGTAAGGTATAAAGTTTGTAATTCAGTCTTTATACTTTACCAGAATTAAACACAAATATATGCTTCTGTATGTGCACTTATATACGTATCACATATAGAAGTAACAATTATCCCCAGTTACCGTATCAGTGTTGCTAACGCCGCCTCTCACATATCTCAAAGGAGCCAGCTTGACCTCCACCTAAAATGGCTGAAGTCATGAAGAGTTTCTCACTAGGGATGTGAAAATTTGAATGGAAAGACAAGTGACTGCAGGAGAAGCACATAAGTCTCTGAGACTGAAGTCCTCAGGGCAGTTCTAATTCTTCCACTGGTTTCTCCAGTTTGTGCACTCATTCCAGACAGACCCTGCCATCCTGCCTCTACATTCTGCGGCTCTCTTCAGTAGTTAGAGTCAGGTTGTTGCATGCAAACCGATCTCTCTCCTCAGCAGAACCATTATCCATATACATGCATAAATGTACCCCTGTACCATGTATGTTGTTACAGACTAGTTTTGTGGGTAAATATCGTCCTCCTCCCCAGAGAAGTGATGGAATGTTTAGCTCGGAGTAACGAAGTGGGATTCAGCTGTAGAAAAAAAATGTAACAGTCTTTAAGTTTTGAATAAATATTTTAATCTCTTTGAACCTCAATTTCCTAACCTGGGAAATGGGCATGATAATGCCTATTTCAAAGATTTATTATGAGGATTAAATGTGATTAGATAATAGACTCTCCCTCTATACTGGGGCCACTTACTTTGTCATGTGTTTCTTCATCATGACTATCCTGTGTGCTGCCATCTGGTCAGCATTACACACCAGACTGGAACAATGGTGACCCTGTCAGACCAGAATTGATACTGTATTTGCTCAAAGTTCAGACTTCAAAAAGAATAGCTTGATTAAACTATATTTTGAAAACTCTAACCATTTCATATCCTATAGGTTACCCTATCTGCATAAAAAGAATGCTAATACTCCACCAATGTCAGCTATGTAAAATTACTTGCCACAGTTGTTCTGTATCTTGGGCAGCAGTGAGAATTGTTTTTTTAGACCACTGAGGATTTTAGCAGGAAGAGAACAACTTCTGAATGAATTACCAGAAAAAGTACTCTTTCAATACTCGGCGATATTCTGCTCTTCCTTTCTGGATTTCATTTCCAAAGTCCCTATCATTTCACTCCAGCAATATTCTCTACCCTTGCCCCCTCCCGCCAGCTAGCCTCAGAAATCACACAAAGCCAATGGAAGTATGACTACCAACTTCAATATTTTTGGCTGTTGATGGATCCACCCACAATGTTTGCTTAACTTTGAAAATAATTTTTACCTTCTCCTAGGTGGTTGCCAAAGACATTTCTGCCCCAAATCTTTGAGTCAGTGGCTGTCTGTAGGCAGTTTAATCTGCTGTATGAACTCATACACGTTAATTGACACTTTTTGGTCCATGACTCACCATGTCATGTCAATTTATTTGAATACTCCTTTGTTAGTGTGTGGATTAAAAGGAGTGATCAGTGTGTCAACTATAACATTGGATGATTTTATTTCACTTTCACTTCTTTTCTTTTTTTCACACTCTGTTTTCTCTATGGTGAATGACCAATTCCATTGCTTACAGCAAAATAATAATGTAAAGTAAAACATTTCTCCTCAAGGTCTCACCCCCAGTTTTCTTCTTGCTTTAGCTGTTGTTGCTTTTTAAAAATGCTAGTACAAATTGGTTTTTTGTTTTTATTTTGGCTTATTTTACTTAAGAAAAGCAAAGATTAATACTGGTAGAGACAGGTCCTTTGAAAAATGGCGATGATTATAAACCAAGATTGTTTACCTTAAGTAGAAGAATTGTGAAGTTTATTATTAAATCAGAGTGGGGGTGGGAAATCGTAAGGCATAAATCATCATTGAATCTATGAAATAGGAAAATTAACTAGACGGAATTTATAAGTTTTTCAAGGAAACTTTTCAAAGAGGAGGATGTTTTTATTCCATTCTCTTCATCCTGATTCTTGAAAAAAAAAATAGACTAGGAATTGGAAATTTAGCAGGTAACTCCCTTTGCTTTAAATCTATATTTAGCAAACAATCCTTCCTAGTTATTATATGGCTTCCTGAATTCATGTACATATTCAAATCCCAAATCAGTGCACAACACAGGAGGTTCTCAATAAATATTTGTCAACAGGAAAAAGGAATAAAGGAGGATATAAAAAGATGACCTCATCTGTTATGTCATCATCATCATGTGGGAACTGCAAGTAAAGGAATAAAAAAAACTCAGTGGAATTCCTCATCACTATAGGTGACTGAAAGGGGTTGATACAGAGTGACCTGCAGATTAAACAAATTTTTAAAAGACATTTTGAGGGAGTAAGCATTGGCTCTTAAATGCTTGTATCAAGAAGCATTTATTTACCACCTACTGTTTTTAAAGCATTGTGAAAAGAAACTCAGAAGAACTGGCTGCTCTATGCCAAGCAAAATCTGATGGGGATGGAAAAGTACACATAACAATTAAATACAAAATACAACAAAAGCTAAAACCTATATGAAATATTTCTATTTAAATATAAAAGAGTCATAGTAAGGAAGAAATTGGTAAGTCTAGGATTAAGGAAGAATTCTGGAATTACAGTAGTTAGCTTGTAGTATACTGAATATTTTTCCCAAAAGAAAGAGAGGATTTATGGAGAAGAGCATTGTTAAAGTACAATTAAAAAAAAAAAAGATAAAATCAAGATTTTCATGCAACTGTGAAATAAACACATGTCAAGGATTTTATTCAATTCATTAATTAGTGAGAGAACCAGTAAAATGTTATGACCAGGTCAAAGAGCATTTGAGGAACTACTTACATGTGCAATTAAATGTCAAACTGTTAGGTTAAAATAGATAAACAAAGCTGGTTTATTTCTTACAGAGCAATGAACCATATCCTTTGGGGTTGTCTCTTCTACAGGAAAGAAATTATTTGCATCTCTACCAGAGAAAAATCCACAGGTTAACCTCAGCCCTATGGAGTGGTAAAAGAATCCAACCTCTAAAAAATCCAGCTGGCACTGCCCTAAAAGCACCTTCAGCAATCTCTTTTGCTTGTTTTCAAGTGTTAAGGAAATTTTCTAATAGCATTAATACATTTTTTTTGTTTAGCACCCTCATTAAAATCTATTTATTGAATTCAATGTGTATTTTTTTCAGCGTTGCTTCTAATCTTAGCTTGTTTGTATGGAAGAAGGGTAAAAAACATAGAATGAGGCAATTATAGAAGCTCCCAATTCCCTTGTTTTTAACCCCTCAGAATATAACTTCTACCTGATTGAAATAGTTAGGTGCCCCAAACCCACACACCCATACAGAGTAGAGAATATAGATCAAAAAGTCGAAAAGACAATCTCCTCTGCTATTCTGCACTCCAGTAGCTCTTAGTAACATGTGCCTAAATAGGAGTAGAATAAATGTAGTATCCAAGGAGTGACTACATCAATCAACTTTCCTTCCCATAACTGAAGGTAAACACTTGGCATTTCTTGGCTGTAAGTGTGGAAGATTTACATAGGTTACCTTGAGGATATGTGCAAATTAATATTTGCAAACTATCAGGGCAAGCCCCTGCTGGGGATGAACTCAAGCCTCTCCTTCTCTTCCTCTACCTCTTCTTCTTCCCACCCTCCCTTCTCATGTAATCATTTTTTTGGGGGCGGGGGGAAACTCACTGCTTCCTATGATCTGTCTTCTCAACATGAAAAAAAAAGGCCATTAATCTACCACATTCCTTACAAATTCCACAGAGAACTGGAATAATTGGGATATCGAAGCACCAGCTCCTAAGTTAGGAAAAGCCCTTTGTACCCTGACAAGTTAGGGATTCCCACAAGCATACATTGAGCACGTTTGGATCAGGTATATTTCCAGTTCAATCAGTGCCTATTCATGTGCAAACAAAACAAAACAAAACACTGTTGCTTCACTGAGATATGGAAGTGAGGTGCACTTTCAGGTGGAGAAAGATGCTGGACATGGTGGCCTTGTGACTGATATGTCCAATACAAAAATGTAAGAAGTATGTTTCACTCTTTGTTATTTTCTACAAATTTAAAAATAATTTCTCACAGCATGCATGTAGTATCTTTCATGTTTCTTCTCATTTTAAACAAAACTACATATTCATTTTAGAGAATATAGAAGTTACAGATAAGTAGAAGTCATAGCCTGGAATTCTCTCACTCAGAGAATACCACCACTGTTAAAAATTTGATGAGGACATATGCATATGGATATATATTCATATATACATTGCATAGGTTATAGCCATTTACATATGTGTGTGTTTGTATATGCATACATATACATATATAATTGCTAACCTGTTATTTCGCTTAACAAAGGATAGAAAATTTACTTCATCTCATTCAGCACTCATCAATAACATAATCTTATTACCTAGTTATCCCAGTGTATGATTCTAATTGAGTGACTTTATCAATCCCATATTGTTGACATATAGTTGGAGCCCAAATATTTGCTGTTACAAAGGTAATATAACAAAGCAATTGACAGATGTCTCTAAACATTAATGATTACTTACATAGCCTTCTTCATAAAATTGTTAAGTCAGAAATAAATCAGTTTTTAGACATTTTATGTATTGCCAAATTGCCTTCTAAAAAGTTTTATGCCAATTTACATTCCCACAGGAAGTCCGTAAGAATGGTATTTCCCACACATGATACATTTTAATAGGCTTCATTTTTAAACTTTAATTTTTTGATCAAAACAATATAAAATATAAATGTAAAAAATGTAAATGATAATAAACCTATGAAAAAAATATTAGCTTTTTTCTCTGGTAAATTGCTTAGGCACACCAACTTTTTCTTTTTGACTTGTAAAAGGTCTATTATAATGATATTGATCTATTATCTAACATTAAAGCAGCAGGTATTTTTCACAATTTATCATTTGTCCTTTAATTTACTTATTATGAAAATAATTTTTAATTTTAATGTAGTCAAATAAATCTGTTCTTCTATAGACTTTATCTTTATCATGTTAAAGAAATAGTCTACTTTTCTGACTTTATTAGGGATCACTCTAATTTTAACTACTGCCTTTAGCATATATTAAAATAACATTTTTATTTTGCCTATTAAAGTGATGTTATAATAATACAAATCTTATCAATTAATAATTCTTACATGTCTTGAAGCCAATCTCACTTTGTAATTATTTATTTTTCTTTGACTAGACTGTCAAATTAAATATATTTTAAATGTAAAATTAAGTGTAATATGTAAACATAAAAGTGCATAGCTCATAAGTGTACAGTGAATTTCCACAGATTGCATCAGCTCTGCAACCAGCACCCAAATCAAAAAAGAGAACATTATCTACACTAGCGAATTCCCTCCATGTTCCCTTCCATTACTACTCTCATCATGAAAAATCAATATCCTGAATATTAAGACTACAGTTTTGCCTAGTTTTGTACTCAGGCAAAATATTCTGTTCCTTCTATCAATAAAAGTAAATGTTTAAGCTGATTAAAGAATAGGTAGAAAGTCAGAATTGGTTTGTAACCATGTTAAAAAACTTAGTAATTGAAATGTTTTCACAAAGAAAACACCAGGCCCAGACAAGTTTTTTAAAAAAATTATACCAAATATTTCAGGAACGGGATAATCCCAATCTTAAGAAAATTTTCCCAGAAACTAGAAAAAGAGGAAAATGCCTCAACTTTTTTTAACTGATATCCAAAATTGAAAAGCCAAATACAACAGAGGGAAATTACAGGCTGTTGACTTTGGTGAATATATATACAAAAATCCTAAGCAAAATATTCTAAACCAAATTGAACACTATAAAGGAAAATATATCATGATCAATTTAGATATATCCAAGAATTTTACTAATATTAGAAAAATTGATTAATTTAATTCACATATCAACAAATTAGAAGAGACACATTTGGCAAGCTCAACAGACACAGGAAAAGAATTTTGATGAAATTCATCCTATATTCATGATAGAAACTCTGAGTAAACAAGGAATGAGGAAAAAAAGCTTCTTAATTAAAAATGTATATTTATAAAACATCTACAAAAATCATGATTAATAATAATTTAAATAACAAAGACTTTTTAAAAAATATTAGGAATACATTAAGTATATCACCACTCTTTTCATGATGGTACTAGAGGTCCTAGCTAGAAAGAGAAACAGAAGAAAAGTATAAAACTTACAGTATTTTCAAAAGATATAACTAGTGATGTAAAACCCCAAAAGAAACCTAAGAAAATGTTAGAATAAAAAAGAGGTATTATTAATAAGTTGCCTAGATATTAAATCAATATACACAATCCAATTACATTTTTATATAACTTTAAAAAATCATTCAGAAAATATAATTTTTAAAAGATGACATTTTTAAAATAACACAAAATAAAAAGTAATCCAAAATAAATCTACCAAAAACATGTTCATGCTTGTCATAAAGAAAATGATAAAACTTTATTAAAGCACATTATATAAGGCACTATAAAAATGCAATGCAGGACATACACTAGGATTGAAAATGGACATCTTAAAAGATGTCAGCTCTTTCCAAATTGACCTAAAAATACAGTTAAAATTTCAACAAGGTTTATACAAAACTTGAAAATGAAATATTAAAATTAATGTTGAAGAGCAAATATCCAAGAATAACCAAAAAGCTTATTAAAAAAAAAAAAGGAAAAATGATCTGAAGAGGCTTCTCTTTCCAGATATCAGGGCTCATTTTCAAATTTGGTTGCATAAGACAGTGTAATATTGGAACAGAGCAAATGAATAAATCAAAGAATAGAATAAAGAGCCTAGGAAAAGAGAGGGTCATGAAAACATACATAAATTTGGTTCATGAACCAAGCTGGCATTGTAAATCAATGGGGAAAAGATGGGTTATTCAATAACAAAGATAGAAGATGCTTTAAAACGTTGAATTTTAAAAATATTTTATTATTAAAATGTTCAAACATACTTAAAATTTTTTTAAAAAATAGGAAAATGATCATCTATATCCCTGTATTAGTCTTGGTTCTCCAAGGAAACAGAACCAACAGGATATGAAGAAAGAAAGAAAGAAAGAAAGAATATTTTAAGGAATTGGTTCATGCAGTTGTGGAGAGTTGGTGAGTCCAAAATATGATGGGGAAGGCCAGAAGGGTAGAGACTCAGAAGAGTCGCAGTTTGAGTTCAAAGGCAGTCAGCTGGCAGAATAACTTCTTGCTTAGGGGAGGTAAGTCTTTGTACTGTTAAGACTTTGATCTGATTGGATGAGGTCCACCCTCATTATAGAGGCTAATCTGCTTTTCTTAAAGTCTATCATTTAAATGTTAATCTCGTCCAAAAAAACACCTTCACAGAAACATCCAGAGTCAATGTTTGACCAAATATCTGTGCACTGTGGCCCAGCCAAGTTGGCACATAAAATTAACCTACACTGTAGCCATCATCTAAATATTCTTCTCTCTTTTCTTCATAAGTTGTTATTTCTACATCATCCAAGCAATTAATACTAACACAATTCTTCACCCCTTATACGAGTAATTGTTTTAGACCATTAATTATATTTAGTGTTCAATACCACTTTTTTTTTCCCCCAATTATCATTCTGGCAGATTTCTCAGGAAAAACTCACTGGTGTGGTACTTCCTTAGATTCTGCATGTTCAAAATAGTTTTTCTCCAGTCTTGAACCTGGGAGGATTGTTCGGCTACATAGTATATCATTAGCTCATTATTTCCTTGCACATTTTATAGAATGTTCCTCTACTCTTTTCTGGTAAAATATTGCTGCTAAAAGGTCAGATGCCAACCTGCTTTGATTTCCTTTGAAAGAAATTGGTCCTTTTGTCAGAAATCCAGAGAAGTTTATCTTTAGTGTTTAATTAATGCTAGGATATGCTCCAAGTTGACAATTCAACGTGTAGATTCAGTCTTCTGTAATTTCAAGAGAATTCTCTTGAATTACATTTTAAAATACTAGTTCTGCTCCAGTTTTTTCTTCTTTAGGGTTTTCATTTACATGTTTATTAGACTTACTTTGCCTCTCTTCTATACCTCTCGATTTTTCTCAGATTCTTTTTGTCTCTTTCCTCATATCTGTGTAGTTTTCTTGACCTTCCTCATGTCTATCATCTATGTCCCTTTATTATATAGTTATATTCATTCATCTTTGTGTGTCAATAATTTATCTTAATTTCTGAGATGATTTTGTCCTTTATAAAATTTTTTTCTGGTTCTCTCAGATATTCTTTTATGTCTTCTTGCTATTTCAGCCCTTCTGATTTTTTTTGCATTTCTCCTTCATAATGGTTTTCTGTATTTTTGAATGTTACATTTTTATTTCTATATTTTATTTTTTTTCAATTCTCCTGTATTTTGTGTCAGCATTTCTCTCGTGTACTTTTATTTGCAGAACAATTTTGAATTTCATTATCTACTGTTTTCTTATAGTATCTCTGTAGGTTTTGTACCTAAGTTTTGGCTTTTTGTTTTTTATTTTTAAAGATGTTGGGTATTTCTGGCATTTTAGTTAGAAAGGGGATTCTATGGAATGAAGTACAGCAGGTGATTGAAGTGGCTTTTCTAATTTCTCAGCTTGAGGCTTTCCTCTTCCGTTGCTACAACTAAGAGGAGTTGTTATATTATGTGGTGATTTTTGTGGCCCGGCTTTCTCCGGTTCTTCATTCCAATCATATTCTAGAAAGGCTACTTACATTTTTAATCACTGGTTGCTGCTTTCAAAGGACACCTCCAATTTCTAGGTTGTTTCTCTTTCTACCCAAGAATTGGTTCCTTCCTAGGACTGCTGATTCCAGTCTCATGCACTTAGAAACCTGTTCCATTCAACTCCTCCATTGAGTCTTCTGAACCAATCTATCACGCATTTTTCTCAGCAGTTTCCTTAGGGTGGAACTCTTTCCTTCTGAAGGTAAACACCTATATTGATGTTTCCTGGCCTCTGACACTCCTAATATGGCTCTGTACTTCATAATTTTCTGTGAACATTTTTCTGGATTCTATGCAATATTAGTGGTTCTGGCAACAACTTTGTCTTGTGTGTTTTTCCTAACTACATGCAAACTGAAGCTTGTAGTTGTCTCAGTCTCCCAGTTACACTATAGAAGTTGTGAGAGTTTTAATTTGATCTATTTTTACTATACGTGGATTTTAGCAGGAAGTTTCAGGTGATTCCAATGTAGGTTGCTGCTATAATCCCAGAAAGCCTGAAACTCCTAGATTTCTTCAGCTTAATTTAAATGAAAAAAAAATCCATAATATTTAGAAGAAAATATAGATGATTATCTGTATGAATTTAGGATATGAAAGACTTTCTTTAACAAGACCCAAGAACTTGTATTTGTCTTCTTGGGCTTCCATAACAAAATGTCATATACTGAGTAGTTTAAACAACAGAAACTAATTTTTTCACAGTTCTGGAGACTAAAAGTCCAAGATTTGGGAGCCAAAATTGTCAGGTTCTGGTGAACGCTCTTGTCCTGGCTTGCAAACAGTAATCATCTTGCTGGGACCTCACATGGCAGAAAGAGAGAAACAGAGAGATAGAGAGATAGAGAGAGAGAAAATGTTCTATGATGTTTCCTCTTATAAGGGCACTAATCCCATCATGAGGGCTCCATCCTTGTAACTCATCTAAACCTAATTAGCTACCAAAGGCTCCATCTTAAAATACCATCACATTAAGGAATAGGCCTTCAACATATGAATTTGGGGTGGTTGGGAGACACAATTCAATCTATAACAAAGTGGAGGTCATAGAGGGAAGGACTGAGAAATTCAACCATATTAAATTTAAGAATTTTTGCTCATCAAAAGATAGCATAAATAGAAAAATGAAATAACTGAAATGAAATATGTCTAATACATATAACCAACAAAAACTGATATCTAAAATATATATATAAAGATATATATATATATATCTTTATAAAGAACATCAAATTAGTATATATATAGAACATCATATATAAAGAACATCAAATTAGTCAATGAGGAAATGACAAAATCTGACAGAAAAATGGGCAAAGACAAAAAAATGGGTTTTTCACAAAATTCCATGGTCGATGAACATATGAAACAGATTCTAAACCTCATTTAATGTAATCCATGTAAATGCTATCCATGTAACAAGGAAATGGTACTTAAAACTAGAATGAATATAAATATATACCCACAAAGATCAGCAAAATGTTTTACAAGTAAGAGACTGTGCAACAAAAAGAAAGGAGGCATTAAGTCCCAAAACAAACAAACATGGAGGTGGTAGAAGTCAGGACAGTCATATACTGAGTGTGGGGTGGGGATGGATAGCAACTGTAATGGGGTATGAAGAAGTTTTCTGGGATAATATTCTGTTTCTTGATCTATATGCTGATTATACAGCTATAAGTAGTAAGGTACTTCATAAAAATTAATTGTATAGTAAAATATGATTTGTGCATTTTTCTATATGTTTGTGATACAATAAAAATGTTGAAAATTTTAAGTTAACTTTTAGAATAGAAATAGAGTACCAACCTACAAAACCCCAAGGTTGGAAGAAAAAAAAAGTTTATAAACCCAACAAAAAATAAGAGAGGAGTAAAAAAATATCAGGTAAAAGTAAACATAAAAATATGACGATAATTTTCAGTAAGTCAATAAGCACACATCAACTTGGTGGAAATCCATTTTTATATAATTTATAAGAGGTTTATTTAAAACAACATGACAAAGAATGATTGAATATACCATGAAAATTCTAAGATAAAGAAAGCAAGAGTGGAGTTATGACCATAAAACAAAATAGAATTCAAGTTTAAAAAGTAAGCAAAAACAAGAAAGCAATTATACATTGAAAGATAAGTACAGTCCCCTAAACTAATAATAATAATAATAATTTAATTATATGGACCAATATGTTTTGTTATTGTAGTTGTTTGGGAAGAACATTTTAGTTCTGCTCTATTTGGACCAACCTGTTAAATAAGGTTCAAGATTGCCCAGTTAATACCAACTTTCTTCTCTATCTATGTTCTGAACCAATTCAGAAATAGAGTCAGACAAATGGAGACTAAATTATCAAAGCTGGTATTAGGGAAAATGACCTTTTTCTGTGGACATGTGGGCTAATGAATCCCATTAATAGACACTCATACCAAGTCACACTGGTATCATTAGACATCACTGCAGGGCTACCTTGCAAGGGCAGATTCTTTACCACTAAGCTGATCACATATCTGGGAGCAATTGAGCACACATTATTTTTACAGAAAGGGCACTAACAAAAAGGGGGAAGGAAGAGGCAGAACTGTGCATGTCCAGTTCTTCATCTCTAAATCATTAATTACTGATGTTGCTCTCCCAAAGACAGATGAGTGAGAAGGGTAGAAGGTCATTGGTGATTTGCAAACGGCTGAGCCTCCAATTGGCAGAGACTAATTGTCAAAAATACCTATACACCCTTTATTTAATAATAATTTAAAGACATACCTCCTTATGTCTCCCGGGTAGATGGATGTCCATCTAGACTTGACATTTCCAAAGTCTTCCCTGCAAGTTGATGAGGACATTTAACTAAGTTCTGGCCAATGGAATGAAAGTAGAAGAGATATGTGCCACATACCGATCAGCCTTTCAATGTACTCTACTGGCTGGGAGAAGATGAAAACTTTAGACTCAGTTGCAGTAGTCCCGAGGTAAGCAGTTCAGCTATCGTCAGCTCTGCCACCCTCAAGTCACATGTATAAACTACTGGATTTTAGGTTGTCTTAGTTATAGCTACTTAGCCTCTACCTCAAGTATCACAAAATAAGTACCTGAGACTATAGTGATGTCAAAATGCAAGCCTAAAAGCATTAGATTAGCTATTAATTAGTAGGTAGTGATGGCAATGATATTGTATGATGGAAAGTTCATATTTATTGTGCTATGATAAATTTATTGTTATCTTCTATAGGTTGAAAGGTGGACTATATGTCCACATAGTTCTGTGATTTTGGCAGAACTTATTGGTATGTGTTGGAAGCTCCTTTTTACCTTCGACAAATTTCTACTCAGGCTAATTATAAGAAGTAACTCTGAAAACACAAACATAGTTTGAGAAAAAGTCTCAGCCTTCAAAACCTCAAATTAGGAGTTTTTTTTAATCAAACAATGAGATGCCGTGGGAGGTACCAGCACTAAAAATCAATTGAAGAGTGTTGTATGGCCACCAAAGCCTAAGTTTGCACAAGGCGTCAAGGTGGTCCAAATAAAACTGAGGTAGAAAATGAAACACAAGGCAAAAGGCAATATATAGAAGAGGAAAGTTGGAAGTCTTAGTTTTCCTAAAGGACATCTTTGAACACATAATCTAGGACCTTACTAAGTCAGAAAGTGCAATTATATTACAAAAAAAATCATATGCTTGACCCTAAAAAGCATGTGACAGTTTATCTTCTGAAATAATCCCCTAGAGCCAAACCAAATCAGCAGGAAGCAGGCGGTGACAGCCGTTCAACTTCCAGTACTACTTCTGATGTAGCTACAAAAGATAATGGAGCAATGTTTGCCCTCAGAGGGCACATCCAAAGGCCACACAGAATAATGGGCTTGAGAGTTCTGCCCAGGGGGCACGATCAATGTCAAAAGGAGGAAATTTCTCCATGACCAGAGCAGGGAGTCAGTGCAGGTCCTTCCCAGTAAGATTTCTTTATGGCTATGGTGCAGGGACTGCTGTGTGTTTCCTGCTCTTTCTCTTTCATGGAACAATTATTTTCAGTTAACTAGTTCAAACTCACCATTGTATGTTAGGTGTTAGGAGGGCCACAGATAACACATTAGTCAGGTCATAAGTCACAGGGTCACAGTAGCAATATTTTGATCTGGACACAATCGAAGTATAGGACTTGGGTTGTTTTCTCTGGGAGACTTGAATGTGTTCTAGGTGTGGAAAGCAGAGTGTGGCTGGATATGTGGGAATCAAGGGGACTAGACTCTGGCAGTGACAGCTAGGTGTCACGAATTTCCATTCCTCCCTTCTTTAATTATAGAATGCCTGAATTATAGCTAGCCATTTATACTAGACAAAAGATTAATATTCAGAATCTATAGAGTTTTTAAAAGTCAAAAACAGGGGTGCCTGGGTGGCTCAGTAGGTTAAGCATCCAACTCTTGATTTTGGCTCAAGTCATGATCTCAGGGTAGTGAGATCAAGCCCTGCATCGGGCTCCACGCTCAGGGGGAGTTTGCTTGAGATGCTCTCTCTCCCTCTCCCTTTGGCCCTCCCCTCTGCTTATGCTCTCTCTCTCTCTCTCTCTCAAAAAAGAAGTAAATAAATCTTTAAAAAAGTAAGAGTCAGAAACATAAAGAAAGAACAACTCAATAGAAAAAGTGTTCTTCTGGCTAAAGATGGCCACCTGAACTCATGAATTTCCACTGAATTCCTGTCATCGTACTCCCCATCTCACTCCTCACAACATTAAATAAACATGAGTGAAGGGATAAAAAGGAGAGAGGAAAGATGCAACCCACCAAGGCAACAGGATTAGGAGAGGAGACTAGTATCAGCACTTTGGAAGCAGGAAAGCCATGGACAGTGGAAATTGATACAGTAATCCTAAATCAACTGAATCCTAAATAAGCAGTGGGGAAAATAGAAAAGCACCATTATTAAGCTGCAAAAGCCCGGAAAGGCTTAAGAATAGCAACTGAACGTAGCTCAGGAGGTGATGCCAAAGGTGGAGTTAAAGTGGAGGACTGTTTAAAAGTCAGGGTAGGAAACAACAGGTGGCTTTGAAAATCTTTTCCTTCACTTCATGCATTAGGCAACTACTCCCACACCCAGTAAATGCCCTGGTTTCTCCCTTCCGCGCACCTTTTAATTTCCCACCAGGCCTCCAGTAAACAATGAAGGGTTAACCTCAGGAGAGGGTAAAGTAGAAGGCCTCTAGACCAGGAACTGCAGATATTGCTGAGGACAGAACTGTGATTGTGGAGAACTACTAAATGCTTTTTTTTTTTTTTTTTTGAGAGAGAGAGAGAGAGAGAGTGCGAGCTGGGGGAGGGGGATGCAGATGGAGAGAAAAAGAGAGAGAATTAAGCAGGTTCCACGTCCAGCGTGGAGCCAGACACAGGGCTCCATCTCATGACACTGAGATCATGACCTAAGCCAAAATCAAGAGTCAGATATTTAACTGATTGAGCCACCCAGGTGCTCCACTGACTGCTTTTTATATAAAATCTTGGTCTCAGGACACTGTTTTAACTTCTGGTTTATTTTTATTTTTACTTATTTAATAAATATTTATGTGTGCTTCAGTATATTTGCTTTTGACCCAAACTGAAGTGTTTTTTTTTCTTTTACTTTCACATGCTGGCTTAATTCATTTATCTTTTTGAAAATAAGTGATTTATCTTGACTTACTTACATCTGGTATATTTTTATACATGTTTTCAATGCTGCTTTGATGTTATTTTTGTTGCTATTTTCCTTGTATACAAATATATTTTCTTTGCCTCCTTGTTCTGCTTCTGTAAGGTATATATCATATTTCCATTCTTTACTTATTAACCTTTAAGACCTTGAAAACCTGAATTAAACTTGTATTGTAATTAAAATTGCAGCTAAGAGCAAAATGATATAATTTGTATATTGCCTTCCTCCATCAAATGTGTTAAATTCCTGTCTGACTACACGTGCCCAGATGGTTTATCCACCAACGTCCTCTTGATCTGTGTTAGTTTTAATCTATTAAATCCAGGTAATCATTATTTCATCTTTTCTTTATATAATATCTGTTTTTGTTTTGAGAATAGTTCTTGTTGGTTTTGTTCAGTTTTTAAACAGATTTATAACAGTTTTATTTTTATATATTTAACTAGTTGGTCAGTCAGGAAAAAAAAAAAGTAGAAACTGAGCAAGATAACCAGTCCTTATCAGTCCTTACCACCCAGGTCTAGACATGGTTACCTAAGGAGCCATGAATTAAAATGCCAATATCACATCTCCTACAAAATAATAAGGAGAAGGAAGGAGAAGGGGGATAGTCATTGAGTAATATATACCTTAAGGATATATACATAGCTGCTATAATTCTTGAGTCTGTATCTAGTTCTAAGACCATATTCACTAGTTTCTTATTCCTACTGTCATTGTGTTCCCCTTACCCTCAGCAGAGTCCCTGCTGTTTGGTATTTTTCACTGGGGGGATAATCTAAATCTTAGTTCCTGAAATGTCTGAATCCTTAGTGTTCCTGCCTTTATTGCGCTGCTCTGTTCTTCCACTGAAATTTACTATCCGACCTAAAATTACTGAGAGCTATTTCAGTTCATTCCTAGGTTGTAAAAATAATAGCAACTGTTCCCATTTGTAAAAGCAACCTAATTGTCTCCTTTGTAACCGGAACTGATCATCTGAATTCCTTCTCTATCTGTGTATTCTGTGGTTTAAAAGGCCCTGCATACCTAGGCAGTGGTCTGAACTTCTAGTTTGATGGGACCACTGTTACATCTTCTACTAGAAACATTCTACCACGGGAATAAAGAACTCACTGCTACAAAACCTACGGTGAAATCAGTTCCTTGGTCAGAAGCAATGTGTGGAATATCATCATGTTAAATAAGGCTGTCTCTAGATTCTCAGTTGTTGTTGCTTGCAGTAGTAGTATTGTGAGTAAGGAAAGAATATCCAAATCCAGAATAAGTATCTATTCCAGTGAGGACAAATCACTGCTTTCTCCATGATGGAAAGGGGCAGTGTATTAACCTACCACTAGAAGGTTAACCGATCTTCCTGGGAAACGGAACCGTATCAGGTCCCTAGAATTGGACTCTGCTATTGGTAAGTAGGGCAGGCAGCAGGGGTCTTAGCCTTATCAGCCTTGGTGAGGGGAAGGCCATGTTGCTGAATCCATGTAGAGTTTCCATCCCTGCCACCATAGCTATTCTATGCATAGTTATTAGATATCTGGGGAAAGAAGCCAGCATTCATAAGATGAGCCAGCAAGTTTAATGATTTTTGAAAGCCTCCTCTACAGTGGCTATATACAGAGAAATCACATGAGACACAATATGATCCCACTCAGTATGTGTTACAAGAAGTCCATCCACATACATCTTCTCCAGAGCCCCTCACCATCAATCATCCAGCCCTGTTCTTTCCAGAAGAACAAGCCAAGCCATTAGTTGCCACCTATGAGTAAGATCCTCAGGCCATGTCTCCTTCCAAGCAAAATGGAAAATTTTATATATATATATATATATATATATATATATATATATATATATATACACACACACACACACATATAGCCTCTTTTTCTCCTTCTCTAGGCCATCACCTCTGCTGGGTGTGCATGTAACGTAGCAATAGATCATTCCCAGTTGGTGCCAGCTTAGCCTGCAGAACTCTTTAAAAACAAGGCTGGAGGTGTTTTTTCTTTATGTGTTAGCTATTCACAAGAAAAGTCTCCATGAGGCTATAGGTGTGGGTAGAAAGAATTGTGACAATGCAGCATGAGTAGGTGTCATGAGAGCTTGAGCCACGTGACCATGCAATTTTCTTGTTCCTTCAGTATCTTTGAGTCTAATATACACCATAACTCTGGACCCAATCACTCAATAAATCATAGTGATTGGTCCTTCACAATATTAAGGATAAATTAATAATACTTAATGCATGGTGGATATCTCAGGTTACCTTGTGTCTTGGTGTCCAATGATCTAACAGTCTCTACCCAGTCTCAAAAAGTCAGGAATTGCTTCTCAAAATGAAATTGTTATCAGCAAAAGACTTTTCCTTCAAGTCCTAGGAAACTTTCTATTCATCTTTTAATGTAGATTAACATAGGTTTTATATGTAATCCTTATTTATTATTGATAATTGGAACACCATTGAATTTGATGGATGATAGGGAAGCTTGCAATAGCCTGATCCTGTTGCAGTCTTCTTTTGCTTTGTTCCCACTCAAAACATGCTGAGCTATGGGTTACTCAAAAAACGGATCAGAGCATCACTCCCAAAAGCCCTCCAGAAGAGTCTGACAAGCGTTATACTACTTTATTAATGGTAGGCAGTGAAAAGCACATCTTCCCTTCCATTTGGGAAGAGATATCACAAAATGCCTAAGACCTTTGCACTCTCAAAATTTATTGGCCTAATAGGTCCCTGAATAGGATTTCTCTCTCAAATCCTAGCACATATGTATCATCTAAGGAATCTAGTACACTTGTTATTTCTCAACAGTTCAATCTGCATGATGTCATCAGTACAGTGCTCTGTAGCATGATGTTCTAAAAGATGTTCAGATGATCAGTGTTAGAACAGATTACCATGCATCAGCTATAAACCCTTCTGCCCATTGCATCTTGGTATCAGAGTCACCAAGAAGAACGGTGCAGTCAAGCAATGGGTGGAACAATGCTTAAATTTATAGAGAACAAAGATCAGCTTTCTATCATGGCTATCATTCTCCTTATGGCTTTTGGTCTTTTCCTATGGCTGATACAGAGCAATTTGCCTACTGTAGCCCTCTTATACCATAGTAGAAAGATTTTGTCTCCTCCCTGCAGAGGACAGATATAACAGTGGGGTTGGCCAAGTGCCATATGTCTCATATACATCAACATAGACAAAAGAGTATTATTTGATCCTGAAACAGGGAAAGAGATTCCCACACAAGGTGATAAGAATGGTACAGGCTGTGTGGATTATTTGTCTCTTGGTAAGGAAGTGTTCCAAGCCCAAGGCCCATTCTTGCCTGGTGAATGGAAGTTGAAAGACTGAGTGTGTGAGACTGCTTTTCCCAGCAATAAACATTCCACTAGACTGTGTGAGTATGGAGATTTGAAAAAACATAATCTTGACAGTGAAGGTACACTTCTATTCATGTCAGGTGAAAATGAAATGCTTCTCATCATCCAATTCCTGTGATGGGGTAGATTTCTTGAAAACATGGTTGCAATAATTCTTCATATCACTATACAACACTTCTTGGCAATGGGATCTTGCCATTCTTCATGTGAAGTAGCATGTATTTCTCCCCTCCTTGAATCAGAACTGGCCTTGTAATTTGCTTTGACCAGGAAAATGTCACAGAACCGATGCTGTGAGACTTCTAATTCTATGCCTCAAGAGGCCTTGAAGCTTCTGCTCTCACCTTCTACCTAAAGTCTGACTTGTAAAGAAGCCATAAAAAGGACATCAAGGAATATGATAACCTTTTGTTTTACTATTTTGGAGGTAAGGGGCAGGTCCAGGAGTTTCTCTTGTCCCATCTTCCTATCATAATAGCTCTTACTCCAAACATATGGAAGCAATGTAGGGATTTTTCAGTGTCCAAAAATGTTTATACCAACTGAATAAACAGTTGAGAATCTGAGATCTCCTTAGCTGGATCTGTGGGCCTACTGAACCCTTTGTGAGATGAAATCAAGCTTGTGAAATTTTCAACCCAGAGGGGACTTTTGCCATTTTTACTCAGAGCCCAATTACATGCCTGTGCCTAATTATAAGAGGATTAGAAAACATACAGAGGGACGTAGATATTTGTTGGGCAGTAAATTCTCTGCCACAACTGTCTACTGCTGTTTGTCAGAAGAAACTAGCTTCAGTTTTATTCCTCTGTAGGTAACTCTTTGCTTTTGTTTACTTAGATATTTTACAATATTTTTCTTTATCTTTCTTGTTTTAATGTTTCCCAAGGTGAGTATAAGTATGGATTTATTTTCACTGATTTTGCTGGGAACATAACCTACTACATTAGTCTCTGTTTCCTACCTGGTGGTTTTCAGAAAGTCACTTTCTCTGGATAATGGTGTCAGTGTTAGTAGAGAAAAGGAAGGTGGAAAAAACCAAGGGGCAGAGGCAAAAAATATTTAGCAGAGTAGAGAAGGAATAATACTTTCTTTTGGTTGGCTCAGACCTTTAATTTCTAAGTCCATTGACATAGTGGGAAAGTTATAAATTGTTTTTCTGCTTTTTTTAAGAAGCAAGGCTAAATTTAAGTGTGTTATAGTGTCAAGCTTGATTGGGTTTTCTTAACTTTAGTTCTATTTGCCTATAAGGAAAGGAAAACTTTGCATAGCTTCCAACAATAAGTTGCTTATTGTTTGTGTTTTTAAGTTCTATGAGTTATCAGCTTTTTCCATGTTTTCTTTAGTTTTGTGGAAGACTGGAAAAGACTGGGTAGACCTGTGCCTTTTTAATCCAGAGAACAGCATAGTAATTTAACATACTATTGATCATGTTGTATACTCAAAGTTGATAAGGATATACTGGTACTTTGAGAACATGAGATTTGGGGTGGTTGAAGTATCCTACTCTGTGGCAGTAACAGTTTCACTAAATACAGGAGTGTATTTAATGCTCACTGGCTCTCTTATGCCTTCTGTAATATGCCAAGATTTCCAAAGCCTTCTCAGAAATACTAGGTTGACTTCCAGTCTTCTCACTGCCTCTATGTTCTCCAGTCCAGCCCTAACTTCTACATATCGTGGAAACTCATCATCACTCAAAAGCAAAGAAGGGAATGAAAAGAAAAGAAATGCTTCAGACTGAATGTTTCTATTTAAAGAGGTCTCGAATATTTATTTTCCTATTGAAAGATAAAATGCATGTAGAACAAAGCAGTTTCTGGCCTGTGTATTTTTTTTCTATCTTCCTTATATCTTGTCTATTTTCTCATTTGAGCTATTTACAGAATATAAAGAGAGCCCAGAGACAGAACCTATCATAGACTAAAGCAGAATGAATCATGAATATGTGTTCTATTGTACAACTGTCAGACTCCAGATCTGTCCACTGGTTCCTAGTACAGCAACATGAACATTTTCGTATGACTAATGAGGGACAGAATTTCTTTTTATTGTTTCCTTACAATTCCTGCACATCAATTGATGATTATCTGTGTGTGAATATACCAGGGATATAGCAAGTAGAAATAAATACCTAAGTCTGATGCATATCTTATACACTTCTCTAACCAATTTTGAAATAATAATAAAAAAAAAGTGTCACATAGCTGTTCAGTAATCATTCCTTCAATTTAAAGGAAAAAATGAAAATTAAGTATTTAACAAAACTGTAGAATTTTCTAATTATCTGCCATTATTCACCATATCCTCATGCAGGAGATAGGTCCAAGAAATGGTAGCAAATCAGCTGTAATGTATCTCTACAAAAAAAAAAAAAAATCAGTAAGCTGGCCACATTTTTTCCTCAAGGAAAATAATCCTTTTTGCATAAGAGAGTATTAGGATATATGAATAGAGTAAGAGTCTTCCAAGAAAGGAGTAATATCTTCAAAACATAAAAGTTCTTTTCTGCTATTTTCTGATATTTTTAGTGTTATAAATAGGACTAGAGTGAGATGAAAAACTATCTAAAGAACTACAGTATAAAAAAACTATATGTCTTTATTGACCTGTTATTCAGATAGTAAATGAAAATTTGAGTATATTTGTCAGAATATTGATAATAGATGAATATCATTTGCCATTTTCCAATTTCTTATAAAATACATAGTCATTACAATTCTTAAGTTTGGTGTGACTGCTTCTCAAATGTACAGTGTAATTTTCTAACTTCTTCAAAATGTATCTTTTTTTAAAATTTTTTATTGTTATGTTAATCACCATATATTACATCATTTGTTTTGGTGTAGTGTTCCATGATTCATTGTTTGTTCATAACACCCAGTGCTCCATGCAGAATGTGCCCTCTTTAATACCCATCACCAGGCTAACCCATCCCCCTACCCTCCTCCCCTCTAGAACCCTCAGTTTGTTTTTCAGAGTCCATCATCTCTCCTGGTTCGTCTCCCCCTCTGACTTACTCCCCTTCATTCTTCCTCTCCTGCTATCTTCTTCTTTTTCTTTTTTCTTAAAATATGTTGCGTTATTTGTTTCAGAAGTACAGATCTGTGATTCAACAGTCTTGCACAATTCACAGCGCTTGCCATAGCACATACCCTCCCCCATGTCCCCACCCCATCCCTCCCACCCCCGACCACTCCAGCAACCCTCTGTTTGTTCCTGAGATTAAGAATTCCTCATATCAGTGAGGTCATATGATACATGTCTTTCTCTGATTGACTTATTTCACTAAGCATAACACCCTCCAGTTCCATCCACGTCGTTGCAAATGGCAAAATCTCATTCCTTTTGATGGCTGCATAATATTCCATTGTGTATTTATACCACTTCTTCTTTATCCGTTCATCTGTCGATGGACATCTTGGCTCTTTCCACAGTTTGGCTATTGTGGACATTACTGCTATAAACATTGGGGTGCACGTACCCCTTCGGGTCCCTACATTTGTATCTTTGGGGTAAATACCCAGGAGTGCAATTGCTGGATCGAATGGTAGCTCTAATTTCAACTGTTTGAGGAACCTCCATACTGTTTTCCAGAGGGGTTGCACCAGCTTGCATTCCCACCAACAGTGTAGGAGGGTTCCCCATTCTCCACATCCCCGCCAACATCTGTCGTTCCCTGACTTGTTAATTTTAGCCATTCTGACGGGTGTGAGGTGGTATCTCATTGAGGTTTTGATTTGGATTTCCCTGATGCCGAGCGATGTTGAGCACTTTTTCATGTGCCTGTTGGCCATTTGGATGTCTTCTTTGGAAAAATGTCTGTTCATGTTTTCTGCCCATTTCTTGATTGGATTATTTGTTCTTTGGGTGTTGAGTTTGATAAGTTCTTTATAGATTTTGGATACTAGCCCTTTATCTGATATGTCATTTGCAAATATTTTCTCCCATTCTGTCGGTTGTCTTTTGGTTTTGTGGACTGTTTCTTTTGCTGTGCAAAAGCTTTTTATCTTGATGAAATCCCAATAGTTCATTTTTGCCCTGGCTTCCCGTGCCTTTGGTGATGTTTCTAGGAAGAAGTTGCTGCGGCTGAGGTCGAAGAGGTTGCTACCTGTGTTCTCCTTTAGGATTTTGATGGACTCCTGTCTCACATTTAGGTCTTTCAACCATTTGGAGTCTATTTTTGTGTGTGGTGTAAGGAAATGGTCCAGTTTCATTCTTCTGCATGTGGCTGTCCAATTTTCCCAACACCATTTGTTGAAGAGACTGTCTTTTTTCCATTGGACATTCTTTCCTGCTTTGTCAAAGATAAGTTGACCATAGAGTTGAGGGTCCATTTCTGGGCTCTCGATTCTGTTCCATTGATCTATGTGTCTGTTTTTGTGCCAGTACCATACTGTCTTGATGATGACAGCTTAGTAATAGAGCTGGAAGTCCGGAATTGTGATGCCGCCAGCTTTGCTTTTCTTTTTCAATATTCCTCTGGCTATTCGGGGTCTCTTCTGGTTCCATACAAATTTTAGGATTATTTGTTCCATTTCTTTGAAAAAAGTGGATGGTATTTTGATGGGGATTGCATTGAATGTGTAGATTGCTCTAGGTAGCATTGACATCTTCACAATGTTGGTTCTTCCAATCCATGAGCATGGAACATTTTTCCATTTCTTTGTGTCTTCTTCAATTTCTTTCCTGAGTATTTTATAGTTTTCTGAGTACAGATCCTTTGCCTCTTTGGTTAAATTTATTCCTAGGTATCTTATAGTTTTGGGTGCAATTGTGAATGGGATCGACTCCTTGATTTGTCTCTCTTCTGTCTTGTTGTTGGTGTATAGGAATGCCACTGATTTCTGTGCATTGATTTTATAGCCTGCTACTTGACTGAATTCCTGTATGAGTTCTAGCAGTTTTGGAGTGGAGTCTTTTGGGTTTTCCACATAAAGTAATCATATCATCTGCAAAGAGTGAGAGTTTGACTTCCTCTTTGCCGATTTGGATGCCTTTGCTTTCTTTTTGTTGTCTGATTGCTGTGGCTAGGACTTCTAATACTATGTTGAATAGCAGTGGTGAGAGTGGACATCCCTGCCGCATTCCTGACCTTAGGGGAAAAGCTCTCAGCTTTTCCCCATTGAGAATGATATTCGCTGTAGGTTTTTCATAGATGGCTTTTATGATATTGAGGTATGTACCCTCTATCCCTATACTCTGAAGAGTTTTGATCAAGAAAGGATGCTGTACTTTGTCAAATGCTTTTTCTGCATCTATTGAGAGGATCATATGATTCTTGTTCTTTCTTTTGTTAATGTATTGTATCACGTTGATTGATTTGCAGATGTTGAACCAGCCTTGCAGCCCAGGGATAAATCCCACTTGGTCGTGCTGAATAATCCTTTTAATGTACCGTTGGATCCTATTGGCTAGTATTTTGGTGAGAATTTTTGCATCCATGTTCATCAAGGATATTGGTCTGTAATTCTCCTTTTTGATGGGGTCTTTGTCTGGTTTTGGGATCAAGGTAATGGTGGCCTTGTAAAATGAATTTGGAAGTTTTCCTTCCATTTCTATTTTTTTGAACAGTTTCAGGAGAATAGGTATTAATTCTTCTTTAAATGTCTGATAGAATTCCCCTGGGAAGCCATCTGGCCCTGGGCTTTTTTCTTGGGAGATTTTTGATGACTGCTTCAATTTCCTTAGTGGTTATAGGTCTGTTCAGGTTTTCTATTTCTTCCTGGTTCAGTTTTGGTAGTTGATACATCTCTGGAATGCACCCATTTCTTCCAGGTTATCTAATTTGCTGGCATAGAGTTGCTCATAATATGTTCTTATAATTGTTTGTATTTCTTTGGTGTTGGTTGTGATCTCTCCTCTTTCATTCATGATTTTGTTGATTTGGGTCATTTCTCTTTTCTTTTTGATCAGTCTGGCCAGGGTTTATCAATCTTGTTAATTTTTTCAAAGAACCAGCTCCTAGTTTCGTTGATCAGTTCTACTGTTCTTTTGGTTTCTATTTCATTGATTTCTGCTCTGATCTTTATTCTTTCTCTTCTCCTGCTGGGTTTAGGCTTTGTTTGCTGTTCTTTCTCCAGCTCCTTTAGGTGTAGGGTTAGGTTGTGTATTTGAGACCTTTCTTGTTTCTTGAGAAAGGCTTGTATTGCTATATACTTTCCTCTCAGGTCTGCCTTTGCTGTATCCCAAAGATTTTGGACAGTTGTGTTTTCATTTTCATTGGTTTCCATGAATTTTTTTAATTCTTCTTTAATTTCCTGGTTGACCCATTCATTCTTTAGTAGGATGCTCTTTAGCCTCCATGTATTTGAGTTCTTTCCGACTTTCCTCTTGTGATTGAGTTCTAGTTTCAAAGCATTGTGGTCTGAACATATGCAGGGAATGATCCCAATCTTTTGGTACTGGTTGAGACCTGATTTGTGACCTAGGATGTGATCAATTTTGGAGAATGTTGCATGGGCACTAGAGAAGAATGTGTATTCCGTTGCTTTGGGATGGAATGTTCTGAATATGTCTGTGAAGTCCATTTGGTCCAGTGTGTCATTTAAAGTCTTTATTTCCTTGTTGATCTTTTGCTTAGATGATCTGTCCATTTCAGTCAGGGGGGTGTTAAAGTCCCCCACTATTATTGTATTGTTGTCAATGTGTTTCTTTGCTTTTGTTATTAATTGCCTTATATAATTGGCTGCTCCCATGTTCGGGGCATAGATATTTACAATTGTTAGATCTTCTTGTTGGATAGACCCTTTAAGTAGGATATAGTGTCCTTCCTCATCTCTTATTACAGTCTTTGTTTTAAAATCTAATTTGTCTGATATAAGGATTGCCACCCCAGCTTTCTTTTGGTGTCCATTAGCATGGTAAATGGTTTTCCACCCCCTCACTTTCAATCTGGGGGTGTCTTTGGGTCTAAAATGAGTCTCTTGCAGACAGCATATGGATGGGTCTTGTTTTTTAATCCAATCTGATAGCCTGTGTCTTTTGATTGGGGCATTTAGCCCATTTACATTCAGGGTAACTATTGAAAGGTATGAATTTAGTGCCATTGTATTGCCTGTAAGGTGACTGTTACTGTATGTTGTCTGTGTTCCTTTCTGATCTTTGCTGCTTTTAGGCTCTCTCTTTGCTTAGAGGACCCCTTTCAATATTTCGTGGAGGGCTGGTTTCGTGTTTGCAAATTCCTTTAGTTTTTGTTTGTTCTGGAAGCTTTTTATCTCTCCTTCTATTTTCAATGACAGCCTAGCTGGGTATAGTATTTTTGGCTGCATATTTTTCTCGTTTAGTGCTCTGAAGATATCTTGCCAGTCCTTTCTGGCCTGCCAGGTATCTGTGGATAGGTCTGTTGCCAATCTAATATTTTTACCATTGTAGGTTACATATCTCTTCTCCCGAGCTGCTTTCAGGATTTTCTCTTTGTCTCTGAGACTCGTAAGTTTTACTATTAGATGTCGGGGTGTTGACCTATTATTATTGATTTTGAGAGGGGTTCTCTGTACCTCCTGGATTTTGATGCCTGTTTCCTTCCTCACATTAGGGAAGTTCTCTGCTATTATTTGCTCCAATAAACCTTCTGCCCCTCTCTCTCTTTCTTCTTCTTCTGGGATCCCAATTATTCTAATGTTGTTTCGTCTTATGGTATCACTTATCTCTCGAATTCTGCCCTCATGATCCTGTAGTTGTTTCTCCCTCTTTTTCTCAGCCTCTTTATTTTCCATCATTTGGTCTTCTATATCACTGATTCTCTCTTCTGCCTCATTTATCCTAGCAGTTAGTGTCCCCATTTTTGATTGCACCTCATCAATAACCTTTTTGATTTTGACTTGGTTAGATTTTGGTTCTTTTATTTCTCCAGAAAGGGTTTCTCTAATAACTTCCATGCTTTTTTCAAGCCCAGCTAGTATCTTTAAAGTCACGATTCTGAACTCTAGGTCCGACATCGTACTAATGTCCATATTGAGTAGGTCCCTGGCTGACGGTACTACTTCTTCTTCTTTTTGCTGAGGTGATTTTTTTCGTCTTGTCATTTTGTCCAGAGGAGAATAGATGAATGAGAGAACAAAATGCTAACAGGTTTACAACGTCCCCAGCAAATATACTGTATACAAATCAGACAAGACCTGAAACCAGGGGAAGAGAAAGGGAAAGAAAGAAAAAAGAAAGAGAAAAAAAAAAAAAGAAAAAAGATAAAAACAAAAACAGAACAATACAAAAAAAGCAGAATGTGATCAAATATGATCAGGCTAGTGCATAGATCAGTGCCACACACTAGATTTTGGGCGTATTTTGGTCTGTTAGAAAAAAGTGCCTCCTAAAATTTTAAAGGAAGAAAGACATATATGTACAAAATAAGGGTTGATACAATGAAGGGATAGAAGATGATTGTAAAGATGAAAATTATAAAAGATTTTATAAAAGGACTTGATAAGATAAGAAGTTGTTTGAAAAAAGAAAGAAGATTTAAAAGAAAAAAAAGAAAAAAGGGAGAGAATGTGATCAGGCAGGAGACTAGAACAAAGCCATACACTAGTGATTTAGGGTATATTTTGATCTGTTAGAAGAAACTGTATCTCCAAATTTTAAAGAGAGAACAACTTATATATATATGCCAAAAATAAGGGTAACTACTATGAAGGGATAAAATATGACTCTAAAAATGAAAAATAAAAAATGTTTTTTTTTTTTTAAAAGAGATTGATAAGATGGTGGTTGAAAAAGGGAAAAAGAAAAAAAAAACAGTTAACAAAAATTAACTTTGATGAACTAATGAATCATGGTAAAAAAAAGCCATGAATTCTATGTGCAGTATTCCCCTAGCGCTGGAGTTCTCCTGTTCTCCTTGATCAGTAAACTTGGTCTTGGCTTGCTGGCTGTTCTGCTGATCTTCTGGGGGAGGGGCCTGTTGCTGTGGTTTCCAAATGTCTTTGCCGGAGGCTGAATTGCCCCGCCCTTGTCAGTCCGGGCTAAGCAAGCTGCTCGGGTTTGATCTCAGGAGCTTTTGTTCCCTGCAAGCTCTCTGTACAGCCTTGGAGGACCAGGGCAAAAATGGTGGCCTCCCAATCTCCACCCGGAGGAGCTGAGAACTCGGGGCCCCGCTCCTCAGTGCGCCCACAGAGAAAAGCAGTCACTCCCTTGTCCCCGGTCTCCGGCCGCTCTCCGTGCTCACCTGGCCTGTGACCGAGCGTTGCTATCTCTGGCACCCGACCCCGTGTGGAGTCTCCAAACCCAGCAGATCCCTGCGGTGCGTTCCCGCGCCGCTCCTCCCCAGAAAGGAAGGGGAGTCTCCCCGGATCTGCCGCCTGTTGGGTCCCTGCTGGAGGAGCAGTGGCCCGACTGGGCCGTGGATCACAGTTTATGGCAACCCCGAGCTGAGAGCCCGCGCCTCGGCTCCGTCTCTGCAGTCGGCTTCCCCGCTCCGATACCTGGGAGCTCTGCCGCACTCAGGCACCCCCGGTCTTTCTGTGACCCCGAGGGTCCTGAGACCACACTGTCCCGGGAGGATTCCACCCCCTGCTTAACCACTGCAGCGACGTCCCTCAGCGGGGCCGACTTCTAACAGTTCCGATTTTGTGCTCCGCGACTCTATCACTTGCCAGAAGTGGCCAAGCGGAGGCCCCTCCCCCGCCGTCTATCCTCCCGAATATCGCCTCGGATTCACTTCTCCGCACGGCCTACCTTCCAGAAAGTGGTCGCTTCTCTGTTCAGATAGTTGTTGCTACTCTCCTCTTTGATCTCCTGTTGAGTTCGTAAGTGTTCAGAATGGTTTGATCCCTATTCAGCTGAATTCCTGAGACCAGACGAAATCTAGGTCTCCTACTCCTCCGCCATCTTGCTCGCCCCCTTCAAAATGTATCTTGATGAATTTAAGATAGCATCCATATCTTACTTTCCTCTTAAGGATTTAAGGCCAATTATAGAAATAAATGTAATATAAGAAGATTTTATACCCAAATTTTGGCATAAATTGGGACTTGAACACAATTAACTGTACTTAATTGTTCTAGGACCAAAATGAAAAAAAGAAAATATAAATAAGACAAAAGGAACCAGCACTGGAAAATAGGAAAGGGGCTATTCATATCATAAAACTCAAGAAATACATCAGTGCTGAAGGAGCCAAAAGAAAATAAAACACTGTAAGGTGATTTAAAACTTTTACTTATGAGAAAGTAGTGTAGTATTCAAGGAAGTAAGCTGAGGGTTTACTGAAAAAATGTAAACTCTTTACTAAATTTTTAAATAAGCCACATAACAGAAATAACAACACTCATCTACCTTAATAAAGCAATCTAGGAAGGTTAACTATAAAAGGAATTTAGAAACAAATATTATTCAAGAATAGAATCTATGAAATAACTCTTTACTGAATAAAGAAGAATAATCACATGATTAAAACAGTAAATGCAATTTTGGGATTTGAAAAACTTAAAGATTTATTTCTAATATTAGAAAAAGTAGGATTAAACTAAAATAGAAAAATGTTTCATTAGCACAATTCAGGATATCTATGTAAAAATAATAACCAAATTGTACATATGAGAAACTGAGTTGAGAAATACTAAAAGAATGCTCACACCTTTATTAATATTTTTTGAAAGTGATAGCCAATGAAGTAAGACAAGAAAAAATTTTCAAGTTTAAAATAGCCAAATTAGGGACACTCGGGTGGCTTCGTCCAGTAAGCATCTGCCTTTGGCTCAGGTCATGATTTCAGCCTCCTGGGATCCAGCCCCACATCAGGTTCCCTGCTTCACAGGGAATCTGCTTCTCCCTCTGCCTGACGCTCCCCCTGCTTGTGCTCTCTCTCTCTCACTCTATCTGTCAAATAAATAAATAAATCTTGAAAATAAATAAATAAATAAACAAACAAATAAAATAGTCAAACTATCACCTACTGAGAAAATCCAAGAAATTAGCTAAAATAATTTTTAAATAATTTAAAAATTTAGCCAATGAAGTGAGGTTTAAAAATAATTGGCTAAAATTATGTTTAAATAATTTCATAAGCACTAGTGAGTAAAATAAGAATTTTTTTCAAACCTATAAAAGAGAAAAGTCATTATCTACCCAGAAATACTAGGTAATTGGCTAAAAGTATTTTTACAAACAGAATTTAATGAGATGATTTGTAATAACCATGTGTACGCAAAATCAAACACTTTCTATGTATTTGCAATAATTAGTTATTAATCATTATAGCAGAAATTCCCTGGTAAATCACACAGTTTAAATATACTTGTTTTCTTTCATACTCTTCAAAATGGCACCATTTTAAAAGCTTAAAGCATTAACTTGTAAGGACAAAAGTAATGAGAGTAATGAGAAATGAAAGCAAAGAAAATCACAGAATTTTAGAACCTGAAGAACAAATGAATCAGACAAGAAAATGAAAAAGCCAAGTGCCTCTGGGAGGAGAAGTCAAGAAACAAGGCCTGATACTCTCTAACATCAGCAAGGAACCAGAAGCCTCAGCTGCCTCTGAAGTTAAGGGAGCAGGTAGAAAGGATAATGGGTCTGATAGAATTTCTAGTAAAAAAAAAAAAAAAGATAGAGTCCTATATAAAAGATTTTCAAAATAAATACAATTAATATCTTCAGAGAATTTTTTTAAAAAGATAATATATTCTTGAAAGAAGAAGAGGATGATATTCAGAAAGATTCATGTAAATCTAAAATATTATAGAGACGGTGCCTGGGTGGCTCAGTCAGTTAAACTTCCAATTCTTGATCTCAGCTGAGGTCTTGATCTCAGGATTGTAAGTTCATGCCCCATGTTGGGCTCCATGCTGGGCATGGAGCCTACTAAATAAATAAATAAATAGATAAATTGTTATAAGAGAATCAAAAATTAAATAGAAAGATGAAAAGATAAATTGAGCAAAGCTCTTATAAAAGCAAAGAAATGGAAAGTAGGGGGGAATGTTTTTAAGTAGATAATTTTTCAAGAAGTCTCTTATGTGTACAATAGAATTCAAGAAATAAAGAGCAGATAAAATGTAAGTGGAGAAAAGGAAACTATGAGAAACTACATGAAATTTCCAAGTAGAAAAGTCCCATTGAATATACAAAACATTGAATATAGAAAAAAGAAAATTCATGCCAACATACATTATCATAAAATTTCAGAATATCTGAAGAAGGAAACTTGTATGTCCAAGAACTTTTAGTAAGAAAACAAAATGTAATTTGCAAAATATGGGAATGAAAATAGTTTCATTTAATATTATACTACAGCTATATAGTTGTTCCCATTAAGATGGATCAATTTTCCAATATTGGGGTAAGCTGAAGGAAGGATACATACATGGAACTTTTTTCAACTTTCTTTGAATCTATAATTATTTCAAAATAAAATGTTTTGAAAATAGCATCAGACACCTCAACAGCAACACTGGAAACTAGAAGACAATGAACTAAGTTAGCAAAGCCTTCACAAATCTTTTGGGAAGTGATTTCCAATCTAGAATTTTACACCCAGCCAAACAGTTACTGAAGTGTGAGAATAAAATAAAGATATTTTTCAGAGGTGAAAAGTCTCAAGCAATTTTACTCCAGTCATCTATTTCTTATATTACTAGAAGATGTTCCTTGCCAAATCAAGGGAATAAATCCAGAATAAGACACAAAATCCAAAAAACATGGGATCCAGACAAAAGAATCTTAGGAAATCTTCACAATGAACATGAAGGGGGAAGCTCTGGACCACACTTCTGCAAAGCCAATAAGCAAAAGACCAAATTGAAGGGGAGTGAGTATGGAAGACTCCCAAAAGCAAGGTCTCAAAAAATAAATACAGCTGATAAGTTACTTATATGTTTGGACTTTTTTTTGTTGTTGTTGAGATTTTATTTATTTGTCAGAGAGAGAGAAAGAAAACACAGCACAGGGGGTGGGGGAGGTGGCAGGCAGAGGGAGAAGCAGGCTTCCCACTGAGCAAGGAGCCCAGTGATGCAGGACTCAATCCCCAGGACCTCAGGATCATGACCTGAGCTGAAGGCAGATGCTTAACCAACTGAGCCACCCAGGTGTCCCTGTTTGGACTCTTTGAGAAGAGATTTCTATTTCTGGTGAGAATATGCTGGTAAATTAATAAAAGGTGTAGAAGAAAGAAGGCAAAATAAAAAATGAATCACTTACCAACTCAAAAAAAAAGAAAAATAACCAAACAATGACCAAGGAAAGCAATGTATAATGTATGTATCAATTATAAATAATATTAACAAGTCATAATAATGTAAACACTGAATAATTTAACAAAAAACTTTGGGTGTGGTAACAGACATAAGAGAACTATATACTCATCTTTCACAATAGGACTCTATGGATGATATCTGAAGTTCAAAGGTAAAAAAAATAGCAATCTGAGCATGCTATTTAGAAATGTAATGGTAAAAACAAAAACAAAAAGCTAAAATAGTGAAAATGGTCTCCACTGGGGTATAATAATAAGATTGTGACAGAATGGAGCCCAGGGTTTTCATTTCTCATTATAAGCCTTAAAGAATTGTTTAACTTTTCAAATTATATACATGAAATACTTTGAATAAAATAAAATTAAATTAAAAATAAATAAATAAATAAAAATAAAGAAAGCTCTAGCTTCTCTTGACAGAAAATGAGCAACAACTAATTCATCTGCCCTCAACTTCTCATTTAAATAGATGTGGAAGTATTTTTTTTAATTCAAAATTCGAAAAGCACCAGAAACTTAATTTGTAAAAGCCACCTGTTTTTACAAAGTCAGTAATAGAATTAGTAAAATATTAGAAGAATCCCCTTGTGGTGGGGGAAATGCAGGTGTAGAAAACACATGTGGGAGATTTTCTACATTTTGGACACAGATTCTTTTTACTCATGAGAAAGAGAGAAGCCTCCAACTTAGGTTGTAGGAACTGCTTTCTAGTAGAATTACAGCTCTTCCATAACCTCTCCCCACCGTCCTCTGTCTAATAACTTTTTAACCCCAATTCAACTTTCCTAGTAATGCATTTGCACTAAAAGTCATTTATATGTGGGTGTCTCCTTGAACCAAAAAGCCTGGAATGGAGGACTTGATGAATCACAATTGTATTTGTTTGAGGGTTTGTTAGTTTTAATTCACCATTTCTAATAAGAATCACGAAACACTTAAGAAGATTTTAAAAGTAAAATTTATTTCTTATGGAAATAAGTCAAAACAAAACCAGGAAATTCCTCCTTCTGCCTAAAATGTCCAAATTAAATACCTACAAAATAGCAGAAATCTGGCCAGGGGCTATTTTAGGCTACAATAAAAGAGGAATCTCTTTCCCCAGCAGACTTTCCTGATGACCTTGTCCAAAATCGCAAGCACCTGCACACCTCCCCCACGCCCTACACTATTATGTGTTTTACTTTTTCCTGGAATACTTACCATCATCTAACATACTGTACATTTTACACATATGTATATATTTAGATATATACATGATTCTTTCTCCCCTTCCCTTGCAACAAGAATATAAACTCCATGAACAGGAAGATTTGTCTTGCTTATATTTTCACTGATGTAGTGAATGGCTAGAATCATGACCGACACAAAGTAGACAATAACTATTTGGTGAACAACTAAGTGAATTATAACAAGCACCAGGCGAATGAAGGAAAGGGCCCAAGACCAACCACATACTCAGTTTACAGAGATCAAGCAAGCTTGGAAAGAACTTTCCTCGTATAAAAATAAAAAACAAACAAAAAAACCATGAAGCCTATAAAAATAGCTTCTAATCTAAAGGATTTATTTACCATGTGACAGGCATTTAAAAATTTTATTATATTTTTAATAGGTGATACATTCAAATGTTCCCAAATCAAAACCATGTGAAGAGAGAGGAGCACAGAAATCTTGCTCTTACCCCTGTCCCTATCCTTCCCATTCGGGCAATTTATCCCTAGTGGCCCCCAGTCTCCTTAGCTCCTGTGTTCTCCTATAGTGTTTCTTTATATAAATTCTCATTTTTTCCCTTTATTTTAGAAATTTTTTTTATTGATAATTTGAAAAGTTTTGTTCTGTTCCATGTCTTGGTTTTCTTCAGGAATTTTAAATATGTATGTATTAAATCTCTTGTCTTTCTACTAAGGAGTAAAATTTCTTTCTATTCTTTTGAAACCTCTTTCTTGTTTTCTGCCTCTTTTTGTTTGCCTTTTTTTTTTAATCATTAACTCATCTCATTCTTGTTACACTTTCTGTGCTGTTTATTCACTCTTATGTCCTTGTAATTTAGCCTTCATCCCTCAAATACTTCTATCATCTACATCTGTTTCTCTCCTGAATTCTGCCACTTCCCATTTCCCTCCAGTTTTCTGGTTCTTGTTTCCCCTCGTTGGCTATAGCTTCCACCGAATTCTTGTATTATGGTTTCTGGTCTGTCTTCATAGATGCAATTACCTCCTTATATTTTCCTTATTCAAGTTAGAATTAGATTATTATTTTCATCTACCTTGCGCCAATATATTTCTGGCATGTTTTCTTCACATGCAGAGAAATTTTTCTACATACTAATTGTTCATAGTTTCATCATCTAGACATTGGGTTTACCCCTTCATATAATTTCTCTTTGAAAGAGTTGAATTCTTTTGTACCAGCATTTAGCAGGAGGTTCCTGGAACAGGGAAGAAAGGCCAAGGTAGCTGCCCAGGTTTCACTAACTGAGGGGTCTTTCTGGTTTCCTTAAGATATAATCTCTCTCAGTCTGTGGGGAGTGGAGAAGGAGGACTTGTTCAATTTATTGTTATGTGTATTTTATTATAATAAAAGGTTTTTAAAATCTAAAAGAGTTGTTGTTTACATATTTAAATACCTATTTGTTATATTATTTTAAGATGTTAATTATATATACATATGTGTATATGTTTATGCATGTCTATGTGTATTCTGTGTACCCATGCTGCTTTTACATCCCCAAGCCTAACCTATTTCACAGGGCTTCTCTCATCACCTTGGTCTCCCTGGGATTCTCCCTGGGTGATATTATGAAGGGATATAACTTCCTTTCAGATGTGTTCCTTTTCTCCTAGAAGGAGATACTCTCTGAGACACACACACACACACACACACACACACACACACACACACACACACGTAAATGTATTTAATATATATATAATGCAATAGAGATACTATGTAGAGAATGATTTGGAGAGAGAGAGACAGAGGTGTAAGATCAGTTACGAGGCATTTTTAGTAGTTTATGCAAGAAATGTCAGTGGTTTATAGAAGGTGACAGCAGAGAAGCTGACAGATTTAGATACATGGAGGAAAAAGAGTTGAAGAAATTGTTGGTATTTTGTGCTGTGGGGATCTGAGATCAATGTTACAGGCTATGATGTTATAGGGCATGAGGGGAGATGACCCTGGGATAGCAACATAGACACTGCCTCCGCATGCTACTCCAGGATGGGGGCAAATAAAAAGAGTTGTACTTGCATATAGGAGTTGCTTTCTAATGACTTATACTTTATCTTAAGTTGTAATATTATATTAGTGGGGAAAGAATATATATTATTCATCAGAAACTGTAGAGCCAACATACAAACTATTTGGGAGAAAAATACAATTAGAGCTATATCTGAAACTATACTCCAAAATAAATTTCAGGGATATTAAAAAGTTATATATATAATATATGGAACGACAAAAAAAGTCTTAAAAAATATATGAATATATTTCGTCTTGGCATGGAGAGGGAATAAGAGCAAAAGCAGAAGCCACAGGAAATAGTAAGTATGATTACATAAAAATGAAATTTATGTAAAGAAAATAATATCCTAAAAGTAAAACAAGGAATAGGAAAAATTTAATATGAAGGAAGAAGTTTCAATATTCTTGATTTAAAAAGTTCTTAGAAATGATTACAAAAAAGATTCAGATGCCTATTGAAAAAACTAGACAGAATATAAATGGACAACTTAAAAAAAATAAAGAGAAGAATGGTCACTACCTTTAGGAAGAAATACTCATCTTCAAAGCAACCAAAAAAAATGCATATTAAATAGTAAGATACTTTTTTATCTGTTAATTTGTGAAACATGTTCATTTAAAAAACTCCATGAGGATGCAGGGCAAATAGCATTCTCATTATATCAGCTAACAGTGTAAATTGGTGTAATTTTTCTAAAAGAGTAATGTAAAAATATGTATCCAAATCCTTAAAAATACTAAATTTTTGATCCAACTAGCACACTTCTAGTAATTTATTCCAAGCAAATAGTAATACATTTAAAGGTTACATGCAATGATAGTTATAACAACACTGTTTATAATATTAAAAATGGGGAAACAAAATTTCTAAAATAAGAATTGATGAAATAAATATTCATTCATGCACTAGGATATTATGCTGCCATTAAAAATCAAGTCATAGAGCAATGTTCAATGAATTGAAAAACTCATCTCAATAATGCTAAATGGAACAAAAATAAAATTATATCATATGTAGTATGATCCCAAATTTATTTTGAACCTATAAGCTTTTCGTTTTTTTTAATGGTAAACTTAGTTTAACTTTTTTTTTAATTTTATTTTATTATGTTAATCACCATACATTACATCATTAGTTTGTTTTCTTTTTTTATTATTATTATGTTATGTTAATCACAATACACTACATCATTAGTTTTTGATGTAGTGTTCCATGATTCACTGTTTGTGTATAACACCCAGGGCTCCATGCAGTACGTACCCTCTTTAATACCCATCACCAGGCTAACCCATCCCCCCACCCCCTCCGTTCTAGGACCCTCAGTTTGTTTCTCAAAATCCATAGTCTCGCATGGTTCGTCTCCCCCTCTGATTTCCCCCCCTTCATTTTTCCCTTCCTACTATACTCTCTCCCTCTCTCTCTTTTTTTTTTTTACAAATGTAATGTATTATTTGTTTCAGAGGTACAAGTCTGTGATTCATCAGTCTTACACAATTCACAGTGCTCACCATAGCACATACCCTCCCCAATGTCTATCACCCAGCCACCCCATCCCTCCACCACTCCAGCAACCCTCAGTTTGTTTCCTGAGATTAAGAATTCCTCATATCAGTGAGATCATATGATACATGTCTTTCTCTGATTGACTTACTTCGCTTAGCATAATACCTCTACTTCTATCCATGTCATTGCAAAAGGCAAGATTTCTTTTTTTGATGGCTACATAATATTCCATTGTGTGTGTGTGTGTGTGTGTGTGTGTGTGTGTGTGTATACCACATCTTCTTTATCCATTCATCTGTTGATGGACATCTTGGCTCTTTTCCTAGTTTGGCTCTTGTGGACATTGCTGCTAGAAACATCAGGGTGCATGTACCCCTTCGGATCACTACATTGGTATCTTTGGGGTAAATACCGAGTAGTGCAATTGCTGGGTCATAGGGCAGCTCTATTTTCAACTTTTTGAGGAACCTCCATACTGTTTCCCAGAGTGGTTGCACCAGCTTGCATTCCCACCAACAGTGTAGGAGGGTTCCCCTTTCTCCGCATCCTTGCCAACATCTGTCGTTCTCTGACTTGTTAATTTTAGCCATTCTGACGGGTGTGAGGTGGTATCTCATTGAGGTTTTGATTTGGATTTCCCTGATGCGAGCAATGTTGAGCACTTTTTCACGTGTCTGTTGGCCATTTGGATGTCTTCTTTGGAAAAATGTCTGTTCATGACTTCTGCCCATTTCTTGATTGGATTATTTGGACTTTGGGTATTGAGTTTCATAAGATCTTTATAGAATTTGGATACTAGCCCTATATCTGATATGTCATTTGCAAATGTCTTCTCTCATTCTGTCAGTTGTCTTTCGGTTTTGTTTACTGTTTCCTTTGCTGTGCAGAAGCTTTTTATCTTGATGAAGTCCCAATAGTTCATTTTTGCCATTGCTTCCCTTGCCTTGCTTTTGGCGATGTTCCTGGGAAGAAGTTGTTGCAGCTGAGGTGGAAGAGATTGCTGCCTGTGTTCTCCTCCAGGATTTTGATGGGCTCCTGTCTCACATTGAGGTTTTTCATCCATTTTTTGTCATTTTTGTGTGTGGTGTAAGGAAATGGTCCAGATTCATTCTTCTGCATGTGGCTGTCCAATTTTCCCAACACCATTTGTTGAAGAGACTGTCTTTTTTCCATTGGACATTCTCTCCTGCTTTGTCAAAGATTTGTTGACCATAGAGTTGAGGGTCCATTTCTGGGCTCTCTATTCTGTTCCATTGATCTATGTGTCTGTTTTTGTGCCAGTACCATACTGTCTTGATGATGACAGCTTTGTAATACAGCTTGAAGGCCAGAATTGTGAGGCCACCAGCTTTGCTTTTCTTTTTCAACTTTCCTCTGGCTATTCGGGGTCTTTTCTGGTTTTGTACAAATTTTAGGATCATTTGTTCCATTTCTTTGAAAAAATTTGATGGTATTTTGATAAGGATTGCATTAAATGTAGATTGCTCTAGGTAGCATTGACATTTCACAGTATTTGTTCTTCCAATCCATGAGCATGGAACGTTTTTCCATTTGTTTGTATCTTCCTCAATTTCTTTCATGAGTATTTTATAGTTTTCTGAGTACAGATTCTTTGCCTCTTTGGTTAGATTTGTTCCTAGATATCTTATGGTGTTGGGTGCAATTGTAAATGGCATTGACTCCTTAATTTCTTTTTCTTCTGTCTTGTTGTTGGTTTATAGGAATGCCACCGATTTCTGTGCATTGATTTTATATCCTTCCACTTTACTGAATTCCTGTATGAGTTCTAGCAGTTTTGGGGTGGAGTCTTCTGGGTTGTCCACATAAAGTATCATGTCATCTGTAAAGAGTGAGAGTTTCACTTCTTCTTTGCCGTTTCGGATGCCTTTGATTTCTTTTTGTTGTCTGATTGCTGTGGTTAGGACTTCTAGTACTATGTTGAATGGCAGTGGTGATAGTGGCCATCCCTGCCATGTTCCTGACCTTAGGGGGAAAGCTCTCAGATTTTCCCCATTGAGAATGATATTCGCTGTGGGTGTTTCATAGATGGCTTTTATGATATTGAGGTATGTACCCCCTATCCCTACACTCTGAAGAGTTTTAATCAAGAAAGGATGCTGTACTTTGTCAAATGCTTTTTCTGATTCTATTGAGAGGATCATATGGTTCTTGTTCTTTCTTTTATTAATGTGTTGTATCACATTGATTGATTTGCAGATGTTGAACCAAACTTGCAGCCCAGGAATAAATCCCACTTGGTTGTGGTGAATAATCCTTTTAATGTACTGTTAGATCCTATTGGCTCATATTTTGGTGAGAATTTTTGCATCCATATTCATCAGGGAGATTGGTCTGTAATTCTCCTTTTGAAAGGAGTCTTTGTCTGATTTGGGGATCAAGATAATGCTGGCCTCATAAAATGAGTTTGGAAGTTTTCCTTCCATTTTTAGTTTTTGGAACAGTTTCAGAAGAATAGGTATTAATTCTTCTTTAAATGTTTGGTAGAATTCCCCTGGAAGCCAGCTGGCCCTGGGCTTTCTTGGGAGATTTTTGATGACTACTTCAATTTCCTTAGAGGTTATGGGTCTGTTCAGGTTTTCTGTTTCTTCCTGGCTCAGTTTTGGTAGTTGATACATCTCCAGGAATGCATCCATTTCTTCCAGATTATCTAATTTGCTGCCATATAATTGCTCATAATATGTTCTTATAATTGTTTGTATTTCTTTGGTGTTGGTTGTGATCTCTCCTTTTCATTCATGATTTTCTTGATTTGGGTCATTTCTCTTTTCTTTTTGATAAGTCTGGCCAGGGTTTTATCAATCTTATTAATTCTTTCAAAGAACCAGTTCCTAGTTTCATCGATCCATTCTCCTGTTCTTAAAGTCCCCTTATTATTATTGTATTGTCAATGTGTTTCTTTGATTTTGTTATGAATTGGCTTATATAATTGGCTACTCCCACGTTAGGGGCATAGATATTTACAATTGTTAGATCTTCTTGTTGGCTAGACCCTTCAAGTATGATATAGTGTCCTTCCTCGTCTCTTATTATAGTCTTTGGTTTAAAATCTAATTTGTCTGATATAAGGATTGCCACTCCAGCTTTCCTTTGGTGTCCATTAGCATGGTAAATGGTTTTCCTCCCCCTCACTTTCAATGTGGAGCTGTCTTTGGGTCTAAAATGGGTCTCTTGCAGGCAGCTTATCAATGGGTCTTGTTTTTTTATGCAATCTGATAGCCTGTGTCTTTTGATTGGGGCATTTAGCCCATTTACATTCAGGGTAACTATTGAAAGATATGAATTTAGTGCCATTGTATTGCCTGTAAGATGACTTTTACTATATATTGTCTCTGTTCCTTTCTGGTCTGTTACTTTTAGGTTCTCTCTTTGCTTAGAGGATCCCTTTCAATGTTTCTTGTAGGGCTGGTTTCGTGTTTGCAAATTCTTTTAGTTTTTGTTTGTCCTGGAAGCTTTTTATATCTCCTATTTTCAATGAGAGCTGAGCTGGATATAATATTCTTGGCTGCATATTTTTCTCATTTAGTGCTCTAAATATATCATGCCAGTCTTTTCTGGCCTGCCAGGTCTCTGTGGATAGGTCTGTTGCCAATCTGATATTTCTACCAATGTAGGTTACAGACCTCTTGTCCTGAGCTGCCTTCAGAATTTTCTCTTTATCTCTGAGAATTGTAAGTTTTACTATTAGATGTCGGGGTGTTGACCTATTTTTATTGATTTTAAGGGGGGTTCTCTCTGCCTCCTGGATTTTGTTTTTTAGAGAGAGAGAGAGTGCAGGAGAGGAGTAGGGTCAGAGGGAGAAGCAGACTCCCCACTGAGCAGGGAGTCCGATGTGGGACTCCATCCCAGCACTCCAGGATCATGACCTGAGCTGAAGGCAGTCACTCAACCAACTGAGCCACCCAGGTGCCCTCTGCCTCCTGAATTTTGATGCCTGTTTCCTTCCCCAAATTAGGGAAGTGCTCTGCTATAATTTGCTCCAATATACCTTCTGCCCCTCTCTCTCTTTCTTCTTCTTCTGGGATCCCAATTATTTTAATATTGTTTTGTCTTATGATATCACTATCTCTCGAATTCTGCCCTCGTTATCCAGAAGTTGTTTATCTCTCTTTCTCTCAGCTTCTCTATTCTCCATCATTTGGTCTTCTATATCACTAATTCTCTCTTCTGCTGCATTTATCCTAGCATTTGGAGCCTCCATTTTTTTATTGCACCTCATTAATAGCCTTTTTGATTTCGACTTGGTTAGATTTTAGTTCTTTTATTTCTCCAGAAAGGGTTTTTCTAGTATCTTCCATGCTCTTTTCAAGCCCATCTAGTATCTTTATAATCGTCATTCTGAACTCTAGTTCTGACATCTTACTAATGTCCGTATTTACATCCCTGGCAGTTGGTACTGCCTCTTTTTCTTTTTTTGAGGTGAGTTTTTCTGTCTTGTCATTTTGTCCAGGGGAGAACAGATGAATGAGAGAACAAAATGCTAACAGGGTAACAACGACCCCAGAAAAATATACACTAAACAAATCAGAAGATACCTGAAACCAGGGGAAAAGAAAGGGAAAGAAAGAAAAAAGGAAAAAAAAAAGAATATGATCAAATATGATCAAGTTGGTGAATAGATCAGTGCCACACACTAGATTTTGGGCGTATTTTGGTCTGTTAGAAGAAACTGCCTCCCAAAATTTTAAAGAAAGGAAAACTTATATGTGTACAAAAATAAGCGTAAATATGATGAAAGGATAGAATATGACTGCAAAGATGAAAATCTTAAAAGGTTTTGTAAAAGGAATTAAGAAGATAAGACGTTGGTTGAAAAAAAAAGGAAGAGAAATTTAAAAAAAAAATGGGGGTAGAGAATGTGATGAGGCAGGAGACTAGAACAAAGCCATACACTAGAGATTTAGGGTACATTTTGGTCTGTTAGAAGAAATTGTATCCCAAAATTTTAAAGAGAGGACAACATATATATATATATATATATATATATATATATATACACCAAAAATAAGGTTAACTACAATGAAGGGATAGAATATGTCTCTAAACATGAAAAATAAAAAATATTTAAAAAATGGATTGATAAGAGATTGGTTGAAAAAGGAAAAAAGAGAAATTTAAAAAAATAGAAAAAGAAAAAAAGAAAATTTAAAAAGTTAACCTTGAAAGACTAAAGAACCATGGGGAAAAAAGCCATGAATTCTATGTGCATTATTCCCCTAGTGCTGGAGTTCTGCTGTTCTCATTGATCGGTAAACTTGGTCTTGGCTGGCTGTTCTTGCTGATCTTCTGGGGGAGGGGCCTGTTGCTGTGGTTCCCAAATGTCTTTGCCAAGGTGGTGTAGCCCTGCCCTTGCTGGGGCCGGCTAAGTAATCTGCTCTGGTTTGCTCTCGGGAGCTTTTGTTCCCTGCAAACTCTCGGTACAGCTTTGGAGGACAAGAGTGAAAATGGTGGCTTCCCAATCTCCGCCCTGGAGGAGCCAAGAACTCAAGGCCCTACTCCTCAGTGAGCTCCCAGAGAAAAGCAATCAGTCACTCCCATCTTCCCGGTCTCCGTCCACACTCCGTGCTCCCCTGGCCTGTGACCGAACCTTTCTATCTCGGGCATACAACTCCGTTTGGAGTCTCCAAACTGGCAGGTTCCTGCAGTGCGCTCCTGCGCTGCTCCTCCCATGGGAGGAAGGGGAGTCTTCCCGGATCTGCCGCTTGTTGTGTCCCTGCTGAGGAAGAGTGGCCCGACTGTGCCATGGATCACGGTTTATGGCAACACCAAGCTGAGAGCCCACCCCTTGGCTCCGTCTCTGCAGCCGGCTTCCCCGCTCTGATACCTGGGAGCTCTGCCGCACTCAGGCACCCCGGGTCTTTCTGTGACCCCAAGGGTCCTGAGACCACACTGTTCCAGTGAGGGTCCCACCCCCCTCTTAGCCACTGGAGCAAAGTCCCTCAGTGGAGCAGACTTCTAAAAGTTCTGATTTTGTGCTCTATCACTTGCCCATAGCAGCTCCCTCCCCCCACGGTCTATCTTCCCGAATATCGCCTCGGATTCACTTCTCCACACATCCTACCTTCCAGCAAGTGGTCGCTTTTCTGTTCAGAGTGTTGCTGCTATTCTTTTCTTCGATCTCCTGTTGAGTTCATAGGTGTTTAGAATGGTTTGATCTGTATCTAGCTGAATTCCTGGGACCAGACGAAAATTAGGTCTCCTACTCCACCGCCATCTTGCTCCTCCTCTATATCTGTACCTATATGTTTAATAGAAATTTTAGAAATCTTTTTTTAAATGCTAATAATGGTTATATATGTTTACCTTTTGTATGTCTGTGTTCTAAGCTTTCCGTGCTAACCCTGTAATCTTTTGTAATTCAGAAAATTGGTTTCCACATTTTCTCTTCTTCCTCATTCCTCCACCCTTTCTCTTACCTTTTCCTCTCAACCACTCTTTCCCCCTCTTAAGACTTCATAAATACATTTCTAAGTTTTAAAATGAAGGACTCATTGGAAACGAGAAGATAACACACATATTTATAGTATTGTTACATGTCTTCCTATTTACGTATATTTACAAATTATCTATAGTATTAACCATTATGAAACGCAAATTCCTGACTTTTAAAGCATGATTTTTTTTAATAAAATCGATCTTTTCTATTTTAGAGTATTTCATATTTCTCATGACTAAGGCAGTTTTCCCACCCCCCTCTAAATCCGGGTTTACAAACCTGACTGCACATCAGAGTCACTGGAAGAGCTTTTAAAATGACAAGGCCTGGGCCCACCCCCAGATGTTCTAAGTCTGCAATCCTGGGGCTCATTTAGAAATATATCCTACAAAGAAGTTCTCAGATGATTGTGATACTAAGTCAATTCAGGAAAACGCAGCTTTGGGTGACTAATAATTCCATTCTATGAACCTTTTTCACCTTTCACTCATGAATAATAACACCAGTAAATCTAGGAAAATTGAAAAGTGAGGTGAGTGTCTTTTCAAATTGATGTAATTTGAAACTAAGTCCGTTTAAAGGAAACTTACAAAGTCATCTGTCTAACCACTATTTCTATAAAGCTTGCATCATTCTACAAAGCTACTCAGCAGAATTATGAGGTTAATATAACTTCACAACTATGAAAGTTCTATAAAGAAGTACCCTTCTTTCATATTCTTAGAACAGAGCTAAGTGGTAAACAAGGACTGTCTTTGCCATTAGTAGTGAATATAACCAAGAGATGACATCGCTACTATCCCAAAAGTACATTGTTTCCTTTATTTTGGAATTTTGTTCCTATTGTAAGAAAATTACATTCAACATTTAGTGTAAATGAAAGACCTAAGAGAAATCTTAATCACTGAATCAAGAAAAAATTATGACTTTTGTTGAGTTCATAAAATTCTGTGGGGTTTAATTAAAAGAAGCATAATATGTGCATTTGGAGAAATGTTTGCATGCACAAATTCCCCCAGAAAATCAAATTCTTTTCCTTGTATGCAGCCAGAATTTCTAACTTTATAATTAGAATTCTGAATTCTAATAGAAAATATGCCATGTAATATTGTGCATTGGTGGTTTTATAAGGACATAGTCATGAAACTAGATTTTTTTAATGCATTAGAAGAAGAAATGGTGGCAGATGAGCCATAGTTAGTTGTTGCTTATTTAAGTAGATCTCGTGCATTAGGGCCTGAACACAGATTTTACCAGCTGTCTGAGACTAGACAGCTTGTATTCTATAATTCCTAAAACTTTTCAGTTGGGGATTAATTGAAGGTTTGAAGTATTTGGAGAGCGATGATACTAATGTTTACAAGAAAGCTGGGGAGTAGAAATAGAAAAGATTTCAGCCAAGTGTGGTGTCACTGCTACACTATTCAGGAAAACTATGTTTAAAAAGAAGCAGAAATTTTAGCCATTCTGACTGGTGTGAGGTGATATCTCATTGAGGTTTTGATTTGGATTTCCCTGATGCCAAGCGATGTTGAGCACTTTTTCATGTGTCTGTTGGCCATTTGGATGTCTTCTTTGGAAAAATGTCTGTTCATGTCTTCTGCCCATTTCTTGATTGGATCATTTGTTCTTTGGGGGGAGACGAACCATGAGAGACCATGGACTCTGAAAAACAAACTGAGGTTTCTAGAGGGGTGGGGGGGGATGGGTTAGCCTGGTGATGGGTATTAAAGAGGGTACATTCTGCATGGAGCACTGGGTGTTATACGCAAACAATGAATCATGGAACACTACATCAAAAACTAATGATGTAATGTATGGTGATTAACATAACAAAAAAGCAGAAAGCTGAAAGTTGAATTTATTTGTGATGCGTGTCATTCATTTATAACAGCAGCAGTGAGAAAAGTGACTTTGCAGTTTCTTGTGTCATATAGAAATAATGAAGACCAGAAGGAGGATTCTGCTTGGTCTTCTGGAGCAGGCTTAAGTAACCTAGGAGCTTGGTTCAGGTCTCCCACAAATTTTGTTTGAACTTGAGAAAATCACTTATACCCCATGAGCATTAATTTAGTGACATGTGTAGAGGCAGGATGGTAATTAAAGTTTGGATTTTGGAACGAGCTGCCAGGTTTGAATCTCAGCTGTGTCACATAGAAGATGTGCAGTCTCGCACAAGTTAATATTTCTGTGCCTTGGTTTTCGTGTGTACAGGATGGGAACAGTAATACCACTTGCTTCGCAGTGTTACTGAGAGAGTCAACAGATTTATTATATGTTAAGCACATGGAAGAATGCCTAAAACAGTAATTGTTTTAGCAATTTTATGATGAAAACTTCAATTTAAAACTCGGTGTTTTTCAAAGTAGTTTAAGGTGTGGGGCCTTGGTTCAGGTGAAATGCCACATTAGATATCTAAGTAATAAAACATGGAATTAGAAGTGTTTTCACTGGACAGACACAGATGAGTTGAGATTAATGCCCTCCATCTATCCAGCCCTTCCCAGGTGAACCCCTGGACAACATCAAGAAACCACAAAATGATGGAGCACAGTTTAAAAACAGTAATGAGCTCTTCCAAATCTGTCATAGGTTGTGTATCAGTGGGGGATTGTGGCTAGTAATAGAAATCTGACAATAGTGGATTAAACACATATGGATTTATCTTACGAAGAAGTTTAGCAGTGGGCAGCTAAGGCTTGTATGGCAGCTCTCCAATGCCATCAGAAAGCCAGGCTCTCTCTGTCCTCTAGAGACCCAGTCATCATCTTCATGATCCAGACAGAAAACTATAGGAAGGGGAAAGGGGAAAAAATAGCTTTCTAATAAGCCTTCTCCAATATCTGTAAAAATCTCAGCCTTTATCCTTAGATACAAAGGAGGGGCAATTGTAATCTTTTAATTGGATATACGTCTACCTGGAATTAAGTAAGGAAAGAATCAAAGGAGAGAATGGGTTATGCTAGGATATGCCTCTGCATATTGATTTAAAAATAACACTGTGTTTTATGGGTAAAGGGAATGTTAAGGCTGCCTCCTGGATCAAGGAAATTGAGAAAAGAATAGTTCATCAATCAAAATCTGACTCTTTTAATTGGGTTTTAATCCCTTAATTTTTATATGGTTTCTAAGAACATGTATTAATCCCTCTGGTGATTAAAATAATTTTCAATGAATGTATGCCAACAAGTTTTTAACTATTTTCTTCTTGGCCAGGGGAGTAAAAGTTAAATAGATGTAGGTTACCTTGAAAATATAAAATAGATGATGTACACATGGAATATAGCATAATGTCCAGGACATATTTGATTTATAATAGATGATAATTCTATATTCCCCCTTTATTACTCTGAATTTCAATTTCTTCATCAATTTAAGCCAAATGATACCTAAGGTTTTATAAAGCTCAAACACCCTGTGAAACAATAAGAAAACCCCAGAAATTGAAAACATTTGAGGGAAGAAGGGCGTTGGATACCTTCAAAAATAAGCATTAAGTATATTACTTTAGGAATCTAAGCTCTTATATAAAAACAAGACCAAAGGAACTCCTGGGATATGACTGAAGCTAATTAAACCACACAGGTAAACTTATTTCAGGAGTAAATTTTGCCCCATTGCCAAGATAAATTTATAGCACTGGAGAACAGAGGGAAAAATGTTTCACCCTCAAACAAGTCATTTTACCTAGTCCAGCTAATTAGAAATTAAAAATTCTCTCATTAGTCAGACTCTTTGAGCCCCTAGTATTTACAGGACCACCACAATTTATATGACTTTATGGGAAATACAAATGAAACAGAAGATGAAGTGTCTGTACTAGATAGTCTTGAAACATGGCAAGCAAATATTCACTGAACTTCTACTCTGTATCAAGTTCCATACAAGGAACTGAGTATTGAATGCTGAATAAGACCCAAAACTTGACATCAAGGTTGGTCTGGCCATCAAATGTTATGACTACATTCACTTCACCAAAAAATGTTACATTGTTACTCAAAGCCTGCCCTAAAACATTATCTACCAAATAGCACTTCCTATTCCACAGGTCTTCTATTCTTGTCGATACTTAAAGACTGAGTTCATTTCTTTAAACCAAAGAAACCTCCATTCCTGTGTAGAATAGATCCTTGGAAAGTTTTCATAGGATGTATATTGTTCTTACTAGTTCTGGAAGCAAAGGATCTTGTTGAATTAGAAAGATTCTCTTTAGAGCACATATGAAAATCAATATCTGAATTTATAAGAACATCAAATTGAAAAAAAATGCCTAAATCTTAGGAAAAAAACCCACTAACAAAGTCAAATTCCATTTTCAAAAATCAAAGTGAGAATGGAGATATTTGCCAAGCTCAGTTCTTCAAGGCAAGAGATGGGAAAAAGTTTGTGTGGTATGCTAAGCTTAGCTTTTCTCATTATATGATTTCCACAGTATCCTCTCTCCTTTTCCTTTTCACCCTTTTGCCTTGAATTTCTAGTTTTGAGTCTCTAGAAGGTGACAAACAGCCGGCGGAGCCAGGCTGAGCATGATGTACATCTCAAGTCATGTACTAAATTTCAGAGTCTTCCCTTCCCTACATGCAGTACCTTTAGGAGGCCTGGAAGATGTTTTTATCACTTTCCTTTGATTTTCATCATGTATTTTATGCTTTAAAATCAATCTTTGAATCTTGGAACAGGTTTAGAGAGTTGTTTTTTGGTTATAGGTACTCTGGGTGAGGGGATGGATTTATTCCTAGGTAGTGGAGAGTAGAGCTAGACAAAGGAAGGGATGCTCCCTATCCCAGAATAAAAGGATCATCACCAATAAAATGTCTTGATATTGCCTGCTATAGTGCACAGGACAAATCTAACAACCTTCTGAGAGCTGCTCACTACCAAACTTATAGATTTAGTACTGCATTTTCTTTCTTTTTTTTTTTAAGATTGAAAATTATTTATTTAGAACAGGGGCAGGGAAAGAGGGGCAGGGAGAGAGGGAGAGAGAATCTCAGGTAGCCTCCATGCCCAGCAGGGAGCCCAATGCAGGGCTTAATCTCATAATCCTGAGATCATGACCTGAGCTAAAATCAAGAGTCAGACGCTTAACCGACTGAGCCACCTGGGTGCCCCAGTACTGCATTTTCTACCCATACCCAAAATTTAGGAAACTGAGTCTATGGTAGAAATATAGAATATAAATATGAATATAAAATATAGAATAGAATTTGTGCTTCTATCCAGAAACCAAATGTCTAAGAGTTCATAACTACTTTTTACTAACATTTGATTTTGAAATTCTGTTCTCTACAAGAGTTAGAAAGAAGAGTAAATTTTTGGAGAATGAGAGGTACCAAAGAAATTACTCAAAAGGAAGCAGTTAATAATTCAGTGATAGGTGTTAAGATTAAAACCTTCCATGTAGGAATTGGGTTGAAGATACTATTAAATGAAAGCTGAGGACTATTAAATAAGGCTGAAACCAGCATCAAAAGTAGGTACTAAGGTGTGTGAGAAAAGGACTTTGAAGACTAGTAACCAATTGAGTATCATGTTTTGGAGAACAAAATTCTTGTGTTCTAGGAAATTGAGTATATAGAGCATATTATATGGATGCCAGGTAATACATGGTATAAATATATGTTATAGTACAAAGCTTATAATTTGGCTTATAAAGAGGTTGGGATTATAGTCTCCTCAAGTTAATATTATATGTGGGTTTTTAGTGAGGCTGTGATTAAATATAATGAGACAATTCAGAACTGATAAAGAAGAAGCCAATAGAAAAGGCAAGATTCAGTGAAGACAGACTGCTATAAAGAAGTAACTGAAGAAAGATTCATAGTTACTCTTTAGATTGAGGATCATATTTCAACATCTTTCTAACTTTAAAATATAGGCGTGTATAACAGCAAAATTTAGAAATACTTAGAAACAGAAAAAAAATCAGCTTAAGCCAATGTCATAAGACTGCAATCAGGAAGAAATCAACAGGGTGAAACAAGTATTCCAGTAGTATCACTACATACCAAAAGCATGACTTGGCAGTAAAGTGCAAGAAAATCCTGCTACACCCTGTTTCTCTAGGAAGTGTCAAATAAAGTTTTTGGAGAGGAGTGCAATTGCCCATCACCCAAATTGTTTCCATTGTAAATTATGCTTAATTAGGAAGTTTATTCTCCTTAGAATCCCTGTGAAAATGGAAAAGATCAGTCTTTACACATCCACTAGGGTGACCTGGAAAGAGCACTGATCTTGGAATCAGTCAACTTGGTTGGGAAGACAGCTTTAAACTAAACGTAGTAATAACAACTGTTGCCCAGAGTTGTTCCTATGAAGAGCTTATAAGTGTTGGGTAAAAATGACCATAAATATCCTTTTTTTTTTTACATTCTAAATTAAAATTCATACATTTCATTTGATAAATAAGGAGGAGGAAGAAAAGGAAAAGGAGATTCTTACTAAGTATGCTAATTGACTTGTTAGTTTTCTAAAATAGGAAATCTATGGACATTATGTTTTTGTCTTGGAATAGTAAAATGAATTTCTTCCTCTTGCATCATAGAAACATTTTTCTTCTAGGAATGACTCTACTGTTAAGCCTGCTGTGTTGAGAGGAATTTCAAAGATTGTGGAAAATACAGTTTTAAACGGATGGCTTAAATATACATCTAGCATTTTGTTACGAAGAGGTTCTAACTTGAAAAGTAGTTGTAAAAATGGTTACTTGTAGTAAACATTATTTCTATAATTCTGGTGCAATAATAGCATAATCCTTAATATTTAGAAATGACTGTCATACAAATGATTTAGAATACTATAAAGATAGCATATCATCAAATACTCACCATTTCCTTAGGGTAGTCAAAATATCTCTTTTCTCCTAATGAGGGAAAAAAAATCAAGTCTTATAAATTACTGAAATAAAGTAGAAAAACCATGTTAAAGATAATAATAGAAGTTGGAGTTTTCATTTTTCTTCATGTATGTATGTATCTATTTCTTTACATACATACGTCTATTTCTTTACATTTCTTTACATCCCTTTCTGATGTAATGAGTCTGAATTAGAGAAACTCATCAAAGGACCAGAAAAGTGTTAGGAGTTAATCAAAAAAGAAACCTAAAGGTAACATGCAGGAGAACTAGGTTTCTGTCAATATTTAACTCTCGGGAATCTGTGGATTTTTAAGTTCATAATCAAAACAGGGAAATCTGGGTTTCCATTAAGTAGATGAGATGGTCCACAAGCTGACCAAGATATAGATAGAGAAATGCATAGATTCATAGATACATAGATATGCAATTTATTTCTTTTTATAACTAGATAAATGGGACTTAAAATTCCTCTTCTATCAATTTCACTTGTTATGATATAGGTTTAACAAAATTGCCTGTCTTCTCAATCCAAATGTCCATCAATAGATGAATGGGTAGAGAAGTTGTGAGATACACACACACACACACACACACACACACACACACACTCGACTATTACTCAGCCATAAACAGATATGAAATCTTGCCATTTGCAACAAGATGGTTGGATCTAGAGGATATAATGCTAAGTGAAATAAGTCAGTCAGAGAAAGACAAATATCATATGATTTCACTCGTGTGGAATTTAAGAAACAAAACAAACAAACAGAGAAAAAAAACAGACAAACCCAAAAAACCAGACTCTTAAACTATAGAGAACAAACTGGTGGTTACGGAGGAGAGGTAGAGGTCGGAGGATGGGTGAAATAGGTGATGGGATTAAGAGCACACTTATCACGATGAGCGCTGGGTGTTTTATAGAAGTGTTGAATCACTTCTATATTGTACACCTGAAGGCATATAACAATGTCCATAATTATACTGGAATTTAAAAATAAATTCATTTTTAAAATTGCTTTGTTTCTACTAGGGATAATGAAAGTTATCTTGTAACTTATGTAAAATATATTGTAGTATATCTAGTTATAAGCTGTTACAAGCCCTATACACTGAAATTTGAAAATAAATAGCAAAGAAATATAAATACTTTGATAAAGGAAATCGTAACAAGGCCCCTAACAGCTGGAAAAAAGTAAGGGTGGGACAAAAACAGCAAAACAAAGAAAAGTGCAACCTGACCATAAAAGCATGTTAAACCTTTATGAAAGAAGAACAGCTCTAATATCAAAAAAAAAAAAAGAAAGAAAGAAAGAAAGAAAAAGAAAAAAGAAAAAGAATAGTTCCTTAAACATGGATTATAAGTACTGAAGTTCAGAAGCTTAGATAATTTAGGTGTTCAAATGATTACAATGCTGAGAATTATGGTAGGAATCTATAGCAGGTCTTAAGCATTTTTTAAAAGGAAAAAACTAAATCTTATTTTGTAGTTATGTTCACATGAAATCTTCAAAGCTGGGATTACAACATGAACATCTGAGAACCAGGAAAAATGTAAATGAAGCAGTAAAGAGAGAGCGGTAAAGATATGGAAGAGAGGAATAAGCATGATTGGCCACATGGAAAAAAAATAGTTTTGTTTGTCAGGCACAAGTGAAGTAAGTTCTTCAAAGACTTGTTAGAAAAGGAGTATCCCTGGAGTTGTAGTTGTAGTGATTTGGAGAAGAGTGATTCAATGACTTTTTCATATTCACTATCAGACATACATATTTTCCAGGATCTTGCCTAGATTTATAGGCTATGGCTCTAACTCTTATGGAACATACAAGTCAAAGTTCTCTGTAGTTTAAAAATTGAAGATGAGGGGCACCTGGGTGGCTCAGTTGTTAAGCGTCTGCCTTCGGCTCAGGTCAGGATCCCAGGGTCCTGGGATCAGGCGCTGCATCGGGCTCCCTGCTCCACAGGAAGCCTGCTTCTCCCTCTCCCACTCCCCCTGCTTCTGTTCTTTCTCTCGCTTTGTCTCTGTCAAATAAATAAATAAGATCTTTGGAAAAAAATGAAGATGACTTACAAATACTTGGGACATTAACCCTCAAGATTTCTGGCAAGAAGGAGGTGGCATAGTAGGAGTAATCAAAGACAGTTTACCAAAGAAACAATTTATAAGCATAGACAAGCTTAAAGGAAACAAAAAGGAATGGTGAAAAATCCCACACTAGTAACTGTAAGAAACAATTGCAATTCCTGAAAAGGGAAAGATGTGATTAGCAAAACTAGCAAAATGCGTACTTGTCAGGGAGAAACTCATCTGAACAGCTATGGTCCTTAATATAGGAACAAAGCCACAAGCGGAACCATACTGAAATAGGGATGGAGGGATATAGGACATGGATATATACCAGAGCTTCTTTATCTTTCCATCATCGGATTTACTTCCGGTACTTCCCGTAGGCTGAACCCAACTGGAAACCAGGCAATGGAGCCCACTGTTTAAGTCAGTAGAAGACAGCCTCCCAAGCACAGAGCAGGATGGGAAACAAAAGTATAATGTGGATCCAAAGAGTCAAGTAGAGGGTAGTATCTAGCACAAACTGCCCATTTTAAACATCTTAAAGTTGCTTCAGTGGTTTGCTGGATCAAGAAAACATTTGGGCAAAAAAAGATCCATTTAGTCCATCATTTCTTTTGTGCATTGTTCATGACCAACCAACATAATGAAGGAGTTGAATTGGCGATACATTAAAAAAAATGGTAAGTACATTTTTTAAAAAATGGAGGATTAAATGCTTCAAGGATGAAAAAGATTATTAAAAAGAATGAGGATTTTACAGTATGCGTTGACACTTTCATTTTTGTACTACAATCAAAACAATGACATAAAATGCAAATTTGGATGTGAGAATAAATTACACTGGAATGGAATGGGCACAGAGAGAACATTAACAAGTGTCCCTGAATCTAGGGTAATAGAGAACACTGCAATAATCCCCAAACTGATCAGAAAACAAAAGTACTAGAAAACTGATAATATTTTTACATCTAATTTAGCCAAATGTAGTACTTGCAAAGTGATGAAACACTGAAATAAGTCTTTATGAAGTAATATCAAAATACTGATTGGCAGCCACATAACAGTCAAGAAATTATTGGACATTAAAAGAATGGAATAGTTAACACAAAGACATTTATATATATGTCGTTCTTGTGTTTGCAAGTGAATGTTCCTATATCCAAAATATACCCGAAAGTAAGCACCAGGTGATACAAGTCATGGGAAGGAGGTTGCCAATATAAAGATCTGTTCAGGTTAATTAATTAATGAGTTTTAGTCATAAGTTCAAGGACAGAACATAGCCAGGCTCCTAATTACTTGAAGCTAGAAGACAAATAAATTGAGTGTGTTCTTCAATGTTCCAGGCTCCAGTTTAGCTCCATACATTTCTGCTGAGGGCTATGTGACACTGTTTTTCAGAAGCTAGAGGCAGAACTGCATAAACCATGAATGCTGCCCCCTAGGAGGCTATGGGCTTACTGGGGGAAATGGGCACATAAACACATCATCCTTTTCTCTAAAAAGCCGAATTGATAATGGTCGTGATGAGATGGGAAGAGCGTGAAAACAGCCAGGGCTCAGGATCATGAATACCTAAACTGGATTCTGCTACAGATGCCTTTCTCAGGTTCCCTGAGGAAGGTTTACGGGTAAAGAACATCTGATAAGGAGCAACCTTATTGAAAGCTTTGGCAAGCAAACCCCATTGCAGAACCTTACAAGCATAATCAGGATTAATGAGGTTCTTTTGCCCAGCCTAGGCAGGCCTAAGAGTCCTTCTTGTACCTAGGACTGATTTTCAAAGGGAAGAAGGGAGACAGGGTAGTTACCAACACCCAAAAGGAAGGAGAGCTCAGTGCTTCGTCATACGACTAGACTAGACAGAACGTGCTAGACAAAGAGAAGCAAACTGGAGAAGAACTGCACTGACAGGGTCTCATGATATAATCCCCCTTTCTCCTCATCTTGACATTTCTAGTCCCTAATACCATAACTAAATAAACATTGCTGTTTCTGTTATCTATTGCTGTGTAACGAGTCACCCTAAAACCTAATGGCTTAAAATGCCACCATTGTATCTTCTCTCACAATTCTGCAAGTTGACTAGGCCAGGCAGCTAGCTGGGTAGCTGGGTACTTCTACTCCTCCACCTGTTGTTGGATGAGGCTGTAGTCATTTGAGGGTTCAGTTGGTCTGGAACATCCAAGACGGTTCATTCGCATAGCTGGCAGCTGATGCCAGCTATTGGCTGAGAGCTCAGCTGGGGCCATTGTCTGGAACACCTGCACGTCTCCTCTTCACGAGGCTGGGGTTCTCACAGCATGTCAGCTGATGTCCAAGAGAATGCATCCCAGCAGCATGCATTTAAAGAATATACTTTAAGAATATGCTTTTAAAAGATTTTATTTATTTATTTATTTACTTATTTACTTATTTATTTAGGGAAAGAGAGTGTGCACGTGCAAGCGAGGGGAGGGGCAGACAGAGAGGGAGAGAGAGAATCTCAAGAAGAGAGAGAATCGTGGAGCCTGACACGGGGCTTCATCTCATGGCCCTGAGATCATGACCTGAGTCAAAATGGAGAGTTGGTTGCTTAAATGATTGAGCCACCTAGGCGCCCTAAGCCACAAGTCTTCTTAAAATCTAGGCCTAGAATAGACAGTGTCACTTTCCTTTCTATTGGTTAAGCAGTCATAAGACTGGCCCAGATTCAGGAGAAAGGAAAATAAACTAAAGCAGAATTCCCAAGCATTTGTATTTCACTACAATTCTTGAACATAAAATATTCCTATCAGCACACCCAAGAATGAAGGGACAGTGGTGAGGTGGTGGTGCAGATGGTAGTCATGAGTTCTCTGTAGAGAGGGGCATCTTTTATTTACTGACCTTGAGTGGCAATAGGTAATGTTAATTGGCCAATATTGTCCATCAGCTAGGAGTTGGGGACAGTTGCCTAGTTGCTGACTGATTAAATGTGTATCAGAATTTGCAAGTGGAAGAATACAGAACAAAAAGGAGTCAAAGGAAATGGATGCTCAAAATGAGACGAGTTCAGAGAGTAAATGAAGGCAAGATCTGACCTCACTAAATCTAGACAGTAACATTTCACTCATAAAGTGGAGTTCAGCTGAGATTAATAAAAAAACAAACCTATAGAATAAATATGGTATTTAGCAAAATGTCTTCTTAGAGAGTATGAACTATGGAATATGAACATGATTAATTCAGTTTCTTATATAAGATTTAGGTGTTTTTCCTTTTTGCTTCTGGATATTCTCCCTCCCCTTCAACCACATAAGTATGCTTATTATTTTAAAAAACAATAATATAAGCTTGGAATATTCTTAAACTTCCAGGAAGCCTAATCTGTTCAGTCAAAGGGAATTATAGACAACATTCTGTTACAGAATGTGAAGGAAATCAAGACTGAAAGTAGTTGAAAAAACTTTGAGCCAAAAGCGGGTTGTTGTTTTTTTTTTTCTGTTTGAACTGATTAATTTAATTCTCAAATGTAAGCCAACTTAAGAAACACAAAAAAGAACTTATTATTTCAAACTCATTGGTTATATATTTGTATATAATGCATTAATCAGTTTTAAAAATAATTTTTAAATTTGTTGCCTTTAAATGTGTTTCTATTTTATCTGTCAGAGATTTTCTGGGAGAGCAAGGCTCCAATTTTATGATGGAAGTCAACAAGATCAGCTTTCATGTGTAGAGAATTGCTTTCATAGGCAATATTTGTTTCTCAAAGAGCAGCCATCTGCGTTCTCTAGCTGACTGTTCATAGCCAGTAGCTGTGCTCTGGGACTACTTTTCTGCTGTTACCTAAACATCAATTATTTGAGATTAGTTTATTTGGATGGGGGGCAGAGAGAGACTATGAAACAAATAAATTCTAATGGCTGAAACAGGAGTAGTCAGACAAAGTTCCAGAGAGCAGCCAAGACTGTAACTGCTCAGGCCCACGGACATCAGTGTGAGTAATAAAACCAAATGCTCTGATGATACTTTGAAATTTTAGCCTGCAGTATCTTTGGAAATGTTTCACAGTGAAATTGTATTTCCAATTCCATAGCCAATAGTTGTCACAGCCACCTCCTCCACATTCTCCCAAACATGTAATGGCTTCTAACTCTTCATTCACAGCAATCACTTCAATTTATACCAACAGTGCATGGTGGAGGGTAAGTCAAACAGCCGCTTCTGATTCACTCATTTCAAAACAGTGCTACAACATCTCTTCCCCCTGCACATTGGACAGAGGAATTGTGCAATCTTCACCAAGTGTTCCTGAAGAACATTTAAAAAAGATGATTGATAAGCACTACAGGAGTGGATTGATTGTTAAGACTTAACATGTGAACCTCACTTTTCTTTGTGGATAGAGAAAGGAGAGAGAAACGGAAGAGAAAGAACACAAATAGTCTCTCACTTTCTCTCACTCTCCCTCCTCCCTACCACTCTCTCTTTGGTTTTAATTTTCTTAAAACTTTTTTTCCCCCAAAAGACCCAAACCACAGTTACCATAAAAAGATACCTGCTCATGCTTATTTAAATCCTTAGTACTTCTCTGTGCCTCATCTAATGAAGATGTAGTCATAACCCTTACTCTACAAGGTGATTGTAAAGACTAACGAATGTGAAATGCTTAGAAGAGTGGCTGGTACATAGTAGTCATCTGGTTCTATGTTATCTGTGCTTAGAAATCTTTACATAGGATTTGAATTGATATGTAGCATAGTCTAGCCTTGGTCCTCTTGTGAACTAAGAAGTGTTATGTATTTACTTGACTAATTCCTTAATACCATTGACTTGTTAACCTAATCAACCCCCACCTCATGGCTGAAATGAAACAAAATCATTTATGGCCTCATTATTACTAAATCAAATTAATCCTTCTTACCTTATCTTACTTAATTTTACTATAGCAAGTGATACGGTTGGCCACTCCCTCCTTTTTAAAAATGCTCTCTATCCTCGGTTTCCATAATACCACATTATCTTGATTTTTGCCTTTGTCTACTTATTGTGGTCACTTTTTAAAATTCCTACTCCTCTGTGTCTCTTAAGAGATTGGCTTCCAAATATTTTTATTGTAACCATGGAGGAGAAATATATTTTGAATCACAAAACTGCATTCAAAAATATATTTATATGGGGCACCTGGGTGGCTCAGTTTGTTAAGTGTCTGCCTTCAGCTCAGGTCTTGATCTCAGGTCCTGGGATGGAGCCTGGCTTTGGGCTCCCTGCTCAGCAGGGAGTCTGCTTCTCCCTCTCCCTCTGCCCTTCCCCCACTACTCATGTTCTCTCTCTCTCTCACAAATAAAATATTAAAAAGGTGTATATATATATTTATACAATTTTATGAAACAGTATTTCCTTACTACATGCAAGTATATTCTGATAAAGTTGTCTTATCTCATTAAAAATAATAATGTTGGTCATAACTTATCCTTTTAATTTCCTGGTTTACACATTTTTCAGCATTCTGTCTCAATATTATGTTTTCTTTTGCCTGTGGTTCAAATTCTGAAGTGACCAGTCTGCTTGACCACAGCTACCCAAACATCTGTCATGTACTACTACAAGGTAGTAGCAAGACCCAGGAGACTAGGTAATAGTCCTAGTTATGCACAAAAAAGCCTAAAAGCTAATTATAACTAAGTCCCCATAACATTTTCTAGATGATGCTATAGGTGTCAAGGAGTCATTTTGCTAAATGTTTCAAATTGAATGAAGAAATACTACTTTGAGAGATGGGTTTTAAATATTACAGAATAGATAACCTCTCCAATTTTGAATTAACAAAAACATCTACTGTTAAAAACCCCTTTTATATTAGAATCAAATATGACCTTGGGATATTTTCTAATTTTAATATTCTGTTGCCTGATTTTATTCCTAATGAGAAAGCAAACAAATCTGTGCATCTCCTGTTACCATTTCAAGCATCATTTGTCCATTCATTAATTCATTCATTCAGCAATTGCTATTTAGCATTTTCTATGCACAAAGTATTGTGCTTCAGACCACAAAGGATACAAAGATAATTTGGACATGGACTTGTCATTCAGAGATGTCAGATTCATATTATATATTCATTCATTTAGCATTTTAAAATAATAATGAGCATTTTTTAATGCTTTTCTATCTTCCAAACATTCATGATATATAACTCATTAACTCCTTAACTGAAGACTAATGCTTTTTAATCATGTTCATCCAACTGCCACTACAAACTTAAATCTAACAAGTTATTTGTGTGGGGTTTTTCTTTATTTTTTGGATAAAACTCAAGCACTCTTTTCATTCTGAGAAAGCTTTATCTGTTAACACACAATTAACATTTAGATCCAAGTGAATGATTAGCTATGATCCAGTTGTGTTACATGAAGTAAACATTAAACACAACTAAATAATAAAATCCCGATAAAGTGGATTTTTGTCTGTTTTTAGAACTTGCTTTCATGACTTTGGCAAAATTTGTAATTTAGATAACAACCTGCCAGTCACTGATTTCTGATCTCAAAGAAAATGAGAGATTATGTTTTATCTTTTCAAAGCATGCTGGGTAACGTGTTTTTAATCTAGTAGAATTATTTTCCAGTCAAGACATATAAACCCTTACAAAGTAAACTAATGATGTGGGATGTTAATAATGTCTGGTTCTGTGGGTACTTTAGCAATTAATGTGCTGTGAAAGTGGTGACCAAGAACAGGGTTCATGCTACACTGTTAGCCCAGTAAAAGGTGCCAGGCACACCTTATCCCAAATGATTTCTCTTTTTGTTTGGAATGGCAGCCAAGCATGACAGCCCAGGTTGGTAGAAAGAAATCTTAGTCTAACAATATGCCAAAGGGAATCTGAGGATATACATACCCTACAACACAGCAATTTCACTTTGGGAAATACATTCTTGTATAGATGCCAAGAAAACTTGCATGTGTAAAGATGCTCCTTCCACCATTATTTGTAAAGAAAAGCTAGAAGGAACTCAAATGTCCAACACACACACACACACACACACACACACACACACACACACACACACACACGGGATAAGAAGATTCTATTGTGTGAATACTGTAAAATGAATAACCTAGACTTAAATATATCCTTAAACATAAATCTGACCATTCAATGACAAAAGCATAACTCAGAGAGGTACATACAATAGGATATCACATATACAAATTTTAAAAACACAGGATGGTATGAGATTATGGTAAATTATAAAACATAGATAAAAAAGATAAATGCTAACTTTAGAAGAGAAGTTTCTTCGAGCTAAGAAAGGAGGGGAAAGGTTGGGAAAGGGGGAATTTTATGTGTACTTTTAATAGTCTTTTTATGAATTTTAAATACAAATGGCCAAATCTTGACATGTGTTAAGTCTGAATTATAGGAAATATGTGCTTTTTAGTTTATTTGCTTTGATCTTCCTTATAATTCAAACATTAGTGATTTTAAGCTATTTTTTTAAATGACAAGAGTGACGTGTAAACTTGGATCAGATCTGAACCAGAGTCAGTACCTAGTGTAAGAAAATTCTGTCTGGGCCATCAAATGGTTTTCACCCATCTCCTCAACATGTTGATGCAATTGTGATTCCAGGAAGTTTGTCCAATTAGAGGCAGACCCTACTTGAGGGTATTCAGTAAACAATGCTCACAGAGGCTGAGCAGGTTGGTGAGGGTCCCTGGCAAGAATGTCGGACTCCACATAAAATGGAAAATAGGAGTACTGATGAGGAACCTAGATGAAAGTCAGTAAACTTCCCGGGCTCCCCCAACAGCAAGAAACAAAAAATAATAGGTTGAAGAAATAAACCTAAACTGAGACTAACCATACCCAGTGTTTTTGGTGTCTTTCCTAATTTTCTACATAACTTTGTCATACTATGTAAAGCATTGTGCCATGTTAGCCCTTCATATGCATTGTTTCATCTTATACTTATGTCTAGGTTTGATTTATCCAGTTGTATGGATGAGGGAACTGAATCATTGTTACAAAGTGTTGAAACTGGAATTTAAATCTAAATAAAGGAAAAGAAGGAAGGAAGAAATAAAAAGAAAGAAAGGAGGAAGAACAAAGTCCCCACAACACAGTTCGGTAAAACAAAGATTTAAAATATTCAACGAGAAAAATTGAAGTAGTGTAAGGCCAATAAAATTTCTCCATTTTCGTAGTCAAATCCATTGTTGTTAAAAGTGGAAAAGTTGACCGACAGTGCCTCTGCCTAAAGAATTGGTAGAAACTAGTCTCATGCAAGCAATACTCGTGGTTCTAATTTCTAATTTCAAAGATTTTTGTGGCCTTTTTTCATACCTTAAGCTGAAAAGAGCAGGTGAACAAATATAGAATAACCTTGAAACAAAAACAGAAGAATAAGTGATTCTGTATAAATGTAAATCAACATTCAGTTGGGGAAGCAGGGAGAAAACTGAGCATATACCAGTTGAATGAGAATTTTATTTTTGCATCTTATGTTTGATATTCTAGTCTTACAATAAGAAGTCATTTTGACATTTTTTAAAACAAAAGGCAATTTTAAAAGCTATGGTTGGCTTGCATTTTTGTCGGTGTCTGCTGTTCTCATGAGGCAAAATGCAGTGTAGACCAAAAGTCTGAATGACTGAAGATCCTTTGAGAATATAATTATTCAGGCAACTTGAAAGAAATGGGGTGGGTGGAGACCTAGGGAATAAGACATAAGAAAAATAGCCAAATTATAAGTGAATTATGTTTAACTTTATAGAAATTTAAAATTTTTTTTAATTTTTTTTAAAGATTTTATTTATTTGAAAGAGAGAGCACACAAGTGGGGCTAGGGAGAAGTAGATGGAGAGGGAGAGAGAGAATTTCAAGCAGACTCTGTGCTGAGCATAGAGCCTGCCATGGGGTTTGATCTCATAATGCTGAGATTATGACCTGAGCCAGTCAAGAGTCAGACACTTAACCAACTGAACCACCGAGGTGCCCCAAAAATATATTTTTAATTGGAAATATCTTTTTTAATTATAGGGAACCTTTAACTTCATCCTATTGGAGAAGTGAGCATGTTTTTGTTTTCAACAGTTGAAAATATCCTATGTGATAAAAATAAATGGCAACTCTTAAACCCCTTTTCACTGAGTACCCACCACCTCCTACCTCAGGGAAGAAACAATAATTTAAGTAAACATAATTGATACCTAAATCACTTTCTGGGTAACAGGAAGTAGAACTTTCTATGATTCTGGCAGTCCCCAAGGTAAAACATGAGAAATCTTATGATCTTCAATGAAATTATGGGGCCTCATGGGTTCAAAGCTGTGCTAATTACAAAAAGAGCCTTTTCTCAATATACATTTTGAATATACTTTCATGATGGGGAGCATATGATTAAGCTGGGACACCAAAGTAAAATAAATGATGTTTTCCAAAGGAAGTGTCAGATAAAATGCCAAGTTTATAAAGCAGTTAAACGTAAAAAAAGAAAAGGAAGAAAAATGTTACATGATTCTGAGACTTGTCAGCCACATTGAGATGATGAAAGAGCCAGTTGTAAAGAATTTGTGAGGAAGTTTTTTGGAGAAAACTCTTGGGAGCTACAGAGGGAGTAAGCAACAAGATAAAACATTAAAGTTTGAAGAGGTATTTCAGGTAAGAAATATTCAGAAATGGATGAGGACTTTCACATAACCCATAAAAACGCTCCACAGAAGAATCTGCTTAAAACAGCTGCTGGGACCAGAGAGCATAGAACCATCTGTTGTCAACATAGTCAAATAAGAACTTTCCTGCTCTCCTTAACTACTACTCCCCCTCCTTTAGGTTTAGTTTCAGGGTGTGGCCTGCCCTGAAACTCAGCTGAGACAGAAAGAGTAGCCAATAATTAGGGATGGAAATTTAAAAAAGAAATGACGACATTCTCCCCTCCCAGCAGGCATAGAATAAGAATAAAGAAGGATCATGAAGCCACTATAGGTCTCCAGATAAGTAGATATATTTTAACTGTCTTTATGCATTTATAAATGAGCTTTCCATTTTTCAAGTTATCATTTACAAGTCTATTTTATGTAGTCTTTACTGAATTGCTATATATCATTACCGGCTCTATTAGGAAAATAATTCTTGTGTTACTCTCTGTGTGCTAATAGTAACAGACCTACAATGAGGATCAAAAAGTTTTTTTGTTTTTATTTTTTGCCTATGAACTAGAGGTAAAGAGGTAAGAGTAGGAATTTGAAGAATTAGAACATTGACACATTCTTTTACACAATCCCATATTTTCATGCCTAATGATTCCACATTTGTAGTTGAGCATAAATGTGAGACCCAAATTTAAATTTCTTCATTACTTATTATATGGATAAAGCAAAGGGTTCAAAGACCCCATTGCACATAACACGAGCAACTCAAAAGAGGAATCTATACAAAAGAGCAGTCTAACAAGTACAATTTATGAGTTGTCACTAACAATAATTACCTAAAAATGTAGCAATGTTGGCAATGTTCTTTGTGAGGTGAACAGTTTAGTATAAATTTAGTATAAATTAGTTGTCATTTAACTTTTAAGGGTGCTAATTTTAGAGGAAATATATTTATAGGATTAATTTTATTTTGATCTAATTCAATTTTCCATCTCAATTTAAATTATTATTTCTAAACACAATATGCAGTACTTGCAAAATCATTCCATTTTTATTAGAAAGTGTTAGTATTCTACAGGTGCCACTGGATTCAATCACCATAATCTAAGTAGTCTCTAAAAGATTATTCTGTTCTTATACTAGTGTTGTGATGATGTTCATCTACTTGTCGCTAAAAATAAAAAATTAAGAATTCCAGCTTGGTCAAAATTCATGAAGAATTTATCCATTCTGCCAATCTCACTTCCTAGACTTTGTGGTAAATGAAAACTTTACACACAAAAATTAATCAGTCACCATGAGTAGACCCTTTGCTAGGCAATAGAGCAGTGATACATTTATGTATTACCTTTATCTTACAAACTCATGAGATTCCAGTGGTCCTGCAGGGGACTTGGATTGGGTCTTTGTGAAAAAGCTTTCCTTAGCCCATAAATCTTTTTTTTTTTTAAGATTTTATTTATTTGACAGAGACACAGTGAGAGAGGGAACACAAGCAGGGGGAGTGGGAGAGGGAGAAGCAGGCTTCCCGCGGAGCAGGGAGCCCGACGCGGGGCTCGATCCCAGGACCCTGGGATCATGACCTGAGCCGAAGGCAGATGCTTAATGACTGAGCCACCCAGGTGCCCCTAGCCCATAAATCTTATAGAAGTTAAAGATTTCCTACAAGAAGACAAGAGAAAGATGATCTTTTTGAAGCAAAGATTAGTAAGTGGTGTCAGGCTAGGAGATGTTGAGTGTACTTGGCTTAGGGTTCTGCCAGTTCAGAGAGAGCCCCTGTCAGGCTGCAGAAATCCCAGAAGAGGGGTTTAATGGAGTTTCATGTACCCCTAACCACATCAACCTAAATATTCAGCATAATTATCTAAGGTGTTAAAAAACTGCCTTCAACCAGTACAATACTAAACTTCATCATCTTGATTTCAGGTAAACTGAAGATTCTTCCTAATTACTATATAGTGAGTAGGTATCACACATGTGCAATCATATGACAATCATTTAACAATAACTAAGCTGTAGGGGCAGCTGGGTGTCTTAGTCGGTTAAGTGTCTGCCTTTGGCTCAGGTCATGATGTCAGGGTCCTGGGATCCAGTCCAGAGAGACAGGCTCCTTGCTCATTGGGGAGTCTCCTTCTCCCTCTCCCTCTGCCCCACTCATGCACACATGCTCTCTCTCTCTCTCAAATAAAATTTTACAAACAAACAAACAAAAACCCAATAACTAAGCTATAAACATGTCTAGTCATTGCAGGGAGAGTTTAAGTGTGGAAATTCAGAGCCTACAAAAATAGGACCCACAGAAAGTATTACATTCAGGAAATAAATAATGTTATTAATAAAATCACTTTTCTAATAACATTATTAGAAATTAATATAAGTAAGAAATGAAGCATACAGAATCTCTTTGAGTTCCATTCTACAAGACAAAGAGATCATTTTTTAAAAACAGCAAATGTCCGGGGCACCTGGATGGCTCCATTTGTTGAGGCCAACTTTTGATTTCTGCTCAGGTTGTGATCTCAGGGTCATGGGTTCCAACACTGCATCAACACTCCCCGCTGAGCGTGGAGCCAGCCTGAGGATTCTCTCTCCCTCTGCCCCTCTGCCCCTCCTCCCACTTGCATGCTCCCCCCGCAAATAAATATATAAATCTACAAAAAAAAAAAAAGAAAGAAAAAGCAAATGTATGCTACTGAAAAGCAGCTTCTGTCAGCTTAGAATGTTAAGAAAATCTCTCTGGTGAATGGCATGGATAATGGGCCTGTAGGATCACGGATAGCCAAAACACCATATTATCCCAGTTACTGAGAGGCGGTGGTTCCCAGCAGTGATCTGCAACAGAGCAGCTTTCAGAAGATACCTCAAACGGAAGAATTTACACCAATGGAAAATAATGAAATAATCTGAAAAAGGTTTTTAAAATAAGTAGATTAAGAATACTCAGAGATAATGAGGAGGCAATATCTTTGAAATAAAAATAGATTCTCTTCTTTAATGAATGGAAGAGCTGAAAACTAACCTTTGAAAACCTTGAAAAGAAAAAAATGCCATCACAAAATTAAATGCAGAACAAGTGTATTAAACTAAAACTTAAGGAGCCTAGAACAGAGCAGAAAGACATAAGAAGCTAAATTCCTCCAAATGGAGTCAGAACTCAAATTCCCAGACTGCCTTGAAGCTTGGATTCAGTTATATATATTTGACTCCACTATTCAGACATGCCCATTTGAGACTTTGATTTGAAAGTGAGCCAAGAAAAGAATTAGTCTGTTTATGCAACTTCTACTTTTTTTTTGGCACGGATAGTGAAAGAGCAATTGGTATTTTGTGGTGGCAGTCAAAGCTGGAGTGCTTGCAAGGCGGTCTTCCTGTTGCAGGAGGGGCCTCAGCGTTCCAGGAAGGGTTGTTCTCCCTTCCATATATACTGAGGAAACAGACATGGTAGTTTGCTCATCAGAAAAATTCTCTGATATAGTTTTGGAAAAATGTTTTTCTGCTTGAACTGAGAACCATAATTACAGATCATGAATTAAAATATTGGCAAACTTCATTAATATCTAAATATTGACTACAAATAATAATAATAATAACTTTTTGTGTTTAAGACAGGATTAAGTTAAATACCCTAGAAGTTCACACTTTTGATTATCTTAGCAGAACATCATTATGTCCTCTGAGTTTCAAGGTCAAACCAACAATATTTAACTTGGAACACAAGCCCTTGTATACTTTTCACTGAATTTGCTCTATAGAAATTCTCTCACTTAGGGATAAACTATGTCCTAAAACACATTTTTGGTGAGATATATAAAATAGATATGTGTATGTATATATATATATATATATATATATATATATATATATATATATATACCCTCAAAATTATTTTAAGATAGCAGTTAGTTTCCTGTTTTAATGCACAGATGTCAAATATAGCATGTACTTGAGTAATAATACCACCAAGAGTAGAAGAAAGAAGCTAGTTGAGAAAGAGCTCAGGAAGTGTGTGATCAAGAAATAAGTTAAGAAGATGTTCTGAATCATTAGGCCAAGCAAAACATATCTCTTAAATAAGAATACTCCAGACCTTTAAAAAGAGAAAATAGTTCTGTCTTTTTTGTGATTATAAAACATCATTATAAACCTTAAATAGTTGATGGAAAAATATGTTTTTAAAAAGTAAGAAATCACCCTAAATTCCAATACATAGAAATAACCCCCACTAACAGAAATGGCCTCTAATTTATAAATGCCAATAATTTTTCTATGTATAAATAAAGATATATGTTAGGGGCACCTGGGTGGCTCAGTTGGTTAAGCATCTGACTTCAGCCCAGGTCATGATCTCAGGGTCCTGGGATTGAGCCCCACGTCCAGCCTCACATAGGGCTCTGAGCCTCTCTGTCTCTCTGTCCATCTCCTTCTGCCCCTCCTCTGCTCATGCTCTCTCTGTCTCTCTCTCAAATAATAAAATCTTTTTAAAAAATGATATATGTTAAAGCATTAGATCATAGTATTCATGCCACTTTTAGTTATTATTAAATCTTTCCAATTATTGATGGTGAACAAAGGCATGTATATTCAGGGGCACCTAGGTGGCTCAGTCAATTGTGCAACCAACTCTTAGTTTTGGCTCAGGTCGTGATCTCAGGGTCATTAGCTCGAGCCCCATGTCAGGCTCCATAGCATGGAGTCTACTTGAGACTCTCTCTCTCTCCATCTCCCTCCACCTCTCCCCCTGCTCTTTCTCTTTCTCCCTCTCTAGAATAAGTAAATAAATAAAATCTTTAAAAAGAAAGCATGTGTATTCTGATCTCTTTCTAAAAATTCAGTGGAATTTAATTTAAAAATTAAAAATATTTTTTAAATACAAATAAGGAAAGTAGGGGAGATGCAAACAATAAAATTGGCTAATTGTATATATAAAATAAGGTGGAAAAATAAAACCATTTGAATCAGTTAACATAATTAAGTTGAGTTGACTTTTCTTTCAAAATACAGGTGCTTTCAGTTTGCTTCAAGTGAAGAAAATCCAGCTATTTACTATTAATAAGAGGCATTCATAAAGCAGAGTATCAAGAAAGATTAAAACTATAGGAATAGTCAAGAATATTTCAAATACTAACAAGAAGAAATAGAAATAGCTACATACTATTTCATTAAGCAGGGTTTACAACAAAAAAAGCATTTAATTGGAAAAATGAGGGAATTTTTCATGATAAATTATATATAACCAATAAGGCATACCAACCATAAGCCTTTGTGCCTCAAGGAAAGGAATAAGCAATGCTTCTAGAATTATAAAGAGAAACTGACAAAATGATTACCAAATGTATTTATCGAACATACCTCTTTCAGAATTTAAGAAACATCATAAGAAACATTATAAACTACAACATATAAAATTCAAATATACAATAACTGAGCTTAAATTAATAGATTTAATAAACTCTACAACTAAAACACAGAATGCAGATATGTCCCTAGAATATGAGCTGGTAAAGTCAGTCAAAGCACAGAAAACAAAACCAATAGAAAGAAAGACAAAATTGGAATTAATATAAGAGCCAATACTGTATAATCTTCAGTGATGGACATAATATCAATAAAATGAAAAAAAAATTTTGAAGTTAAAATTCTGTCATATTCCGGAAGTAGTTTAGAGAGGAACTTCCAGTTCCCAGTTCCTCATATAAGGACACCACTCTATTCTAACAACAAGTGAAAAGCTGAACAGACTGAAAAATAATCAATTCCTCTTAGATGCGTGAGAGAGAAGAGAACCCAAGGCAGACTGCTGCCACCAGGATTGGAGAGAGAGACAGGTGAATAGAGGTGGTCATAACTTACAGAGAAGCAGAGACCCTCAAGCAAAAACTGCCTCAGGAACTAGTAGCAGGAAACCTGAACTATAATTAACAAATTGCTAGAGGCTTGATGGGGAAAACTCTTGAGAGTTAAAAACTCCAGGGGACCCAGTCCTAGGAGGCTCTCAAAATATTATGAGGCTTAACTCACACAGTAAATACTAGAGGAATATTCTCTTGGGTTTCTAGGAGGAGTGGGGGAAAGGAACCATTCTGAAATACTCCAGGACACTCCTTTCCTTAACAAGGACTGCCCTCAAGAAAAACTAATTCACCAGAGCCTAGCCTGCTAGGATATCATCAGAGTCTAACTGACCTGGGGAAAGGTAGTACCCAGCTGCAGCCCACTCTAGTCATCCTGTCCCCTCCCAGGGAACAGAAAATAAACAAACTGAGAAACACTTGCGAAGTTCACAATCCAGAGGCATAAGCTCAATAAAAGAATGAGACCTAATCCTAAGACTATAGAATGCTTCCCCTCCACATTTCTGAAGGCCTTTTTACAGCAGGTTCTTTTACCTGGTACCAGGTAAATTATGAGGCATAACAAAAGGTTAAAACAAACAAACAAACATTATTTGGAGAGACACAGCAAGCAGAAGAATTAGACATGGTAGGGATGTTGGGATAACAGACTGGGAATTTGAAACAACTATAGTTAATATGCTAAGGGCTCTAAAGGATAAAGTACACGGTATTGAAAAACAGATGGGGAATGGAAGTAGAGAAATGGAAGTCCTAAGAATCAAAAAGAAATGCTAGAGATAAAAAAAACACTATAATAATGAAGAATGCCTTTGACGGGCTCACTGGACATAGATGAGGAAAGAGCCTCTGAGCTAGAGGATATATCAATAGAATCCTCAAAAACTGAAAAACAAAAGGAATAAAGACTTTTTCAGTCAACAAAACAACAGAATATCTAAGGACTGTGGGTGGGAAAACTACAAAAGGTATAATATGCGTGTAATTGGGAATACTGGAAAGGAGAAGAGAGAAAGGAACAGAAACATTATTTGATAACAATAATGACTGAGAATTTCCCCCAAATCAATGTTAGACACCAAACTGCAGATCCAGGAAGCTCAGAGAATACCAAGCAGGATAAATGTCAAAAAGACCACAAGTCGGGGCGCCTGGGTGGCTCAGATGATTAAGCGTCTGCCTTCGGCTCAGGTCATGATCCCAGGGTCCTGGGATCGAGCCCCACATCGGGCTCCTGGCTCAGCGAGGAGCCTGCTTCTCCCTCTGCCTCTCTCCCTGCTCATGCTTTCTCTCTCTCTCTCTGTATCTCTGTGTCTCAAATGAATAAATAAAATCTCAAAAAAAAAAAAAGAAAGAAACCCCAACCTTTAAAAAAAAAAAAAGACCACAAGCAAACACATACAAAGAAACAAATAAAAACTAAACCTAAGCATATCATTTTCAAACTATGGAAAATCAAAGATAAAAAAAAACCTGAAAGAAGACAGAGGGGAGAATAAGTACTTTCTCCCAGTGATTGGGATTAAATTCTTGCGTAGCTGGCTATGGCTGACTTTTAGTGACTTTATGTCTATTAGTGCAATGGCCAAAGGACCTGAAAATGGCCAGAAGCTTCCAATTCTTCAAAACCATAATTTCCTGAAGTACTAGTGTTTTACACCTTACCATGCTTATAGTCATTGATGACAGGAAGTAAAATTTTAAAAACTGATTTTAAATGTCCCTGTGAGAAGGGCTACTTTAATATCCAACCCTTGTTTCTGGCTGTAGGAAAGACTGCATGATCTATAGCCTGCAGGTTTAAGGCAGGTACCACAAATTTGCAAGTTTTATCAGTAGCAGGAGACATAAGTAAACTTTCAATGGGCCATACCACTATTTTATTAAGCCAACTGCTTTTTGATGTTGTGGCACAGAGTAAGACCAGCGAATCCCATGGGTATGTGCCCATCGTTGTGATACATATGTGACAATATGTATGCCTTGGTCAGAGACATATTTGTTCAGGATATAATGACATCTGCCAGTTTACAAATCAGGGTGCTGGGAAAAGTCTCTAGGCAAAGAAGGCCAATGCAAATCTGCAAAAATGTCTAATTCCATGAGGAAAACTGCTTGTCTCTCTAATGGGAAGAGTCTAATGTAATCAATGGCCACCAACCAGCTGTCATATCCCAGAAATGGTCCATGTTTGGGGTGCAACATTGGCCTCTGTTGCTGTCAGTTTGGGGGCTCAACAATGGCAGTCGTCAGATCAGATTTTGTGAGGAAAAGACCATGGGTTAAGCCCACACATCGCCTCCGTCCCTGCCATTATGGTCATTTTGTTCATGGACCCATTGTGCAAGTATTGGAGGATTTGAGGGGGGCGGGTGACTGACAACAAGACCTCAAGTCATTCTGTGATGCTAATTATGCAGAATCTCTTCCACTGCGGATAACTGTATGAACATCTACATAGGATATAGGATATTAGTTCGCTTTTCTTATTGTAAGATGTATAACCGTATATATATTCCCCACACTTCCTGGTCACCAATTTTCCAATATTCTTTGTTCCAGGTCACTAAACATTTAGCCAATTAGCCAATGCCCATAAATCAACACAGATACAAATCTCAGTTCATCTTTTTTTTTTTTTTCATAAAAAATGGGTACCCAGATGTCTTGAAGAATTTTACTTCACTACACTCTTTCAGGGTCACTCACTAGAGGAGTTATAATGCAGAAGCAATCCACTTATATCTGACAATGATTGTCACGCACATCTATCCATAAACCTGGCCATTATACTTTCTTCTCCATTAACTGGTAACAAGAAACTTCCTGTGAAGCTCTAGGTGTGAGTTAAGTAGGAGACAGTAAAGGAACAGATACAGCAGGTGTCTGAACCGATGTTCATGCAGTTTACTGCTACAGTCAAGATCTACTTAAGCGAAGTCTTACACAAACTGCTTCTACCGTATAATGAAATGCTGCTGCACATGCAATTGTATGTTTCAATAGCGCAGATCATACCCAGTTCATGATGAAAAGTCCAGGCCCCACAGTTACTCGGTGTCTCAGGGTCAAGTGTTCTGTCTCTACCCAGACCCAGCAGCAACTCAAGAGCCACTTTTCCAAATGGAGAATGGTTGTTGGCCAAAGAAAGCATAAGTCTCCTCAAAAACCCTAAAGGCATGTAATGTTATTCCCCTCCAGAGCTTGCTTTTTTTTTTTTTCCTATATACAGCATCTTTTTTGCCTCAGGTATTTCTAATAAAATTGCATCTGTTAGCTTATAAGGAGTAGATTGTGGGGCAGTGTGCACCACAGACTGGAACTGCTGCAGAGCCCTATTTATATATCCAGGCTGCACTCAAAACTAGCAACATTACTAGATATTTAGTAAATGAGTTAACAAACTCAATTAAACTAAATTAAAATGTCTTAATATTTTATATGTTGCCTCCAAAATGCAAAAAGATCCATGAAATGGTATGTCTCACAAATACATACTAGGTGCTACAAAGTAGAGAACAAGTCTGCCACTTTAGGCACTGTCCATATAAAGAATACCTTGATATGGCTCAGAAAACTGTATCCTGGAAACCTCATCAATGTGGCAAACCTCCAGGATTTTGCAAGGATTATTGCCCACCTTCTGGCATAGATTAGTTTTATTAAGGCATCTTAGATGTTTGCTATTTTCTTCTTGTTGGGTCCAATTGTCATTCTGTCCGTGAGCACAATAAACCTGTGCCATGTTCTGTTGGTTACCAAAATGATGAAGGACATTCTAAACTAAGTTACAAGATCATGAGAGAACATAAAAGTTTGGGAACATCCTGGGGCAAGTCAGTAAAATTATACTGTTGTCTCTGCCATGTAAATATAAACTGCTTCTGATTTTATTAATTGTTGGGAACTGACAAGAGAGCATTTGCCAGATCAATAACTGCATATTGATTTCCACAGACTTTTAATTTACTCCAGGAAAGACACCGCATTTGGAATTTCAACTCTGGCTCCCATGGTTACCTGCTTATATGTGTATCTAATCTAGTTTTCCATGGACTGTCTGGATTTTGAGTTAATTTTCAGTTAATGGTCAAATAGATAGGATATATACATCTCTCAAGTCTTTGGTGATGGGCCTAATCTTTGTAATTTCCACAGAGATGCATTAGTGCTCCTGATATACAGTTTTGGTGAAGGGTGTTGGAGACAGCTTCAGGGGCTTCCACTTGGCCCTTCCTGCTCTAATATCCTTATTCCATGAGACAGGGAACCACTGTGGTGATTGTGACAGATATTAACTATACGTATACATTCTGGGGCAGAGAAAATAATAATAGGACTGGTCTGTAGTCTGTGTTGACATACTGTGAGATGGAATAGAGCCAAAATTCCATTCATCATTTGACCTACATAAGTTCCCGCTATGTCCAGTTGTTTATAGGTACATTTGGGGTCTTTGAGGGTCAACAAAAATTTAAAGCCCATGTCTAATCAGTCCTAGAAATTCAAGGTTTTTTTTTTCTTTTACCTAGTGTTCAGTCACTTGAGTTCATGGCTGAGGTCCCTCTGGAAAAAACTTGGGGAAAGAATCACAGTATACATTGCACTCTTTTCTTCAGAATATTTGGTCTCCCTCTCAGTCAGGGCTGTGTGGATCTGTGAAATGGTATAGTTCTGGAAATAGGATATAAGACTACAGAATATAATTCTCCTACTCCTACAGCAAGTTAGGTTTCTAAAAGCAGCCATAGAAGTTCTTTTGTAGGGGTGCCTGGGTCGTTCAGTTGTTAAGCGTCTGCCTTCGGCTCAGGTCATGATCCCAGGGTCCTGGGATCGAGCCCCACATTGGGCTCCCTGCTTCGCGGGAAGCCTGCTTCTCCCTCTCCCACTCCCCCTGCTTGTGTTCTTGCTCTCGCTATGTCTCTCTCTGTCAAATAAATAAATAAAATCTTTAAAAAAAAGTTCTTTTGTATAAGTTACCAATACTTTATTTCTATAGATAGCATATATTTTTTCATGTCCTCCATGATCAGTTAGCCTAGGTCACAGATTTCTGTGAATGAAAACACTGACTAAATTCCATCTCTGTGGCTTATTGTGGTAAGGGGACCACATAGTCTATGATGATTAAGCTTTGCCATATAACGTCTAACACCCTGAATCATTTATTCCCACTGAAATTAAGAAACTTAATTCCAATGGTGCAAGTACAATATTATCCTTGGCCTACAGAAGCTAGTCACCACAAAGTTCTTCAAGGTTGCTGGTGTCCTCCTAACTGATGCAGTTTTTAGTACTTTGATAAAAGTCAAGTCCTTCAGGCCCTCACAAGGTTACAGTTGAGGGAGGTGGGTGCTGCACAGATAGACCCACTCCAACATTCACCTATTTCTGAGGCTTGGACTGTTTCCTCTACAGATGTGCTGTAGAGGAATGTTCTGGAACTGTATGATTTTACTTACATGAGGTATCATACAAAGTAGTTAAGTTCATAGAAACAAAAAATCGAGTGGCATTTTCAGGGACTGGGAAGAGGAGGAAATGAGGAATTATTTAATGGAGATACAGTTTCAGTTTTGCAAGAAAAAATTCTGGAGATCTATTTCACAACAATGTGTATGTACTTAACACTACTGAACTATACACTTAAAAATTGTTAAGATAGTATATTTTATGTTATGTGTTTTTTACCATAAGAAAGAAAGAAAGTTAATTTTTGATAACATAACCTTATTACCACTCCCAAGTGATTTTAAAAATGCAATAAATGCCAAATCTAGGGTAAGTGCACTTCTGCCAATGAATTTGGCCTAATCAAACCTTATATTTCTACCCCCTTGGTTTTAATACTCCCAAACATATTAGCTTTATTATAACTTATACATATATACCTATTATCTTTCTGATGAAGGTCAATGATATCTTTTAATTTTTGATGTATACTTTATCTCCTCGTAAAGATCTCATACTTCCCAGCCAAGGCCGTCTTGGAATCTAACTCTTACACTTGTCTTGGAAGCCATAAGAGTAAGTGACGGTAAGCCAGAAAGGGAATTGCCATCACCTTGTAAAAAAAGTGTCCCAAAGGGAGTGATTGAAAAGATTTTTATGGTAAGGAGGACTGGTTCCCTCAGATGGCAGAGATGGCCTCTGCCAAAAGGATGGACTTTGAAGTTTCAAAGGACTTTGAAGTTTCAGAGTTTCTCAGTCTTATCCATGTCTGCTGAAATGTCCCCATCTCTGACGCCTCTTCCTTCCCCACCAGCGCCTTCACTTTAACTTAAAAACTTAGCATTTAATTGTTGCTACAATTCTGTAATCTTATTGTCAGACAGAACTTGGTTGTGGTCCTGAGGCATATCTGTCCTGTACCTACAGCAGATGACAGATAATTTCAGACCTGCAAAGAGGACTGAGAGTCTCCCTATTTCTTCTCAAATGTATATTCATAGCTTTCAATATTTCCATTTACCTTATTTCTCGAAAGGGACATAAGAAGGATCTAGTTGACTCCTCAATCTTTATCATTACTATGATTATCACAGAAGCCAAGTGTGACAACCATTTGATCTCCCAGTTCCTACTACTTAATATGTGGTATCATATCAATTGCATCAACATCACCTGAGAGATTGTTAGAAATGCAGCCTCTTAAACACTATCACAGACCTATTTTATCAGTAACAGCATTTTAACAAAAAATTGGTTTCTATGTACATTAAAATTTCAGAAGCACTCTCCTAATCCTTGCTTTCCTCAGGCACTACCAGTGGTGATAGTTTGAGTAATTGTGACACCACGGCATGTCATAGATTTATCTGTGACTCATATTCTCTTTGCAAGAAAGTTATCTCCGCATTTCTCGATTTTATGGGCAATTCAATCTCAGATAATATTTTAACAGTCTGTTTTCTGGGACTACTTCTGGTACCAATTACTTTATCAATCAGGTTCCTGGCAGAAAATAGATGACACAAAAAATTATAATAACTTAAGGATGGCAATGAAAGAAATATTCACAAAATGTGGGCAATGAGAGAATAATATATAAGGAAGTTGTCAAAGCACACACATAAACATACCGGAGAGTTCCTTTCTGTAGGAATTTAGCTCTGTTTAAATTACTCTTAACTTTTCATGTAAATTTTATACATCCATTTATTTTACTTATCTGTGATCCTACTTTACTTCTATAATTAAGATAAGAAAACAGAGGAAAATGCACAAAACCAAGACAAAGTAAAGAAGAAGAAATAGAATGGAAAAGCAAAAAACTATAACATGGAGTCAGAAATGAGAAAATGAGACCATTAGAAAAAAATATATGCCATATAGTTGGGATCAAATATGGCTATAAACTTCTAGCAGCAAACAAGGAAATTTGTACAAAGCTAAGTATTTAGGAGTAATAGCTTTTCCTACTTATACACCAGAAATAAATATCTCTTATTCAGAGAGAGAACACTATGTAACATATTGGCCATGGTTCTTAATAATGGCTTTGCTTTATAGAAATTACAAGTATCTAAAGTGCGTGGATTGAAAGATTCAATCAATATTGAAATTTTAAAGGTACTGTTCAGCATTTAAACATCTTTTCCTGGTGTCAAATACTTAGCAAGTAAAAAAATAAAAATAAAATAAAACACTAAACTAACAAAAAAAATGTAAATACAGATCCATAACTCCTTATCTTAAATTCTTAGGGCAACATGTGTTTTAAAAGTTTTCCAATTTTGGAAACCTAATACAGGGCACATAGCATATATTAGAAGACATAAAACATTCCCAGTAGGGATCTGAAGCAGTGGTCTATAATCAATACATTAATATATCTGCCGTGAAAAATATGAATATTCACATACAGTGTGATAAAAAGGAACTATGAATACCCTCACTTCAGTCCGAGTTAGATTTTATCACTAAATATCAAAGAACTTAGGGTTTTGTTTTGTTGTTGAGATTTTGGATTTTAGAATTATAATTAAGGGATTGTGGCTCTATATCACTCTATTCTTTCTATTCATCAAAGTAGATATTTACTAATATATTATTTGGGGGGAACAGTATAAAAAATAATTGTAGGTGTTTAGAATATTTCCAATAAACAGCATTCTCGCATGGTGGAAATAAGATAGTCAGTCTTACAATAATCAACAGATAAACCCTCTCCAGGTGATATATCCTAACTCAAGAGCTGGTAGAGCTGGCTACAAGAAATCTTTATTGCCAGTATCTTTTCCCTGTAGATTGTGTGAAGATACGGGATGAGATGAATTCTCTTTTTTTTTTTTACATCTCCAGACACAGAGGAGATAGTCTGAACCTGGTATAGTAACTACTGTACATTATCTATAGACTTTGCACTTTGAGCTATATGCACTGACAGGATGAGATTTTTGTGTTGTCTCCCATGGAGAAGGGTTAAGTATTTTCTATGTGTGAAAGGAATACCACAAAACTATTTTGTATGAGATGAAAAAAGTAACTGCCTACCAAATATTTACTGAAGTGAGTGCCTCTTCCATTTCTCTTTTCTTCTGTTGCAGCCATATTGGAATCCCCAAGTTCTAAAAGGCTGAACTTTAATATGAAGGAGAGCCATTATTTCATTCCACAATGATCTTTGATTAAGAGAGAAATAAGATGTTACCATGTATGCCTAGTGGGATTTGAGAGTTGCTACAGACCAGTGACCAGTGTGTCTCTCCCATTCTTTCCACATGCAAAGGGAAGCTTCAGGTGTGAAGCCACTGAGATTTGGGGGTTGGTCTATTCGTATTTATTATTATACAAACAAGATAAGGAAGCAAGGAAAAATCTGAGCTAGTAAAGATAACATTCCCTGAAGGAAGACAGGGTGGTGGGATGAAAAAGAAAAGTCAGAGGGGTTTCACACAGTAATACATGTCAGTGCAAAACCATTGCTGCTAGTAGTAAACTGTTACCAATCTTTCAACTGAGTGATCTGGAAGTACCTATAAAATTTAAAATATTCATAATTCTTATTTAAGAAAATCCCAGCTAATAGTCATTTTCCATAAACTTTTATATAAAATACAAAATATATGTGGGAAAGTACACAAAACAAAAATGTGCAGCTTAATAATTTATCATAAATAAAACATCTATTACTCAAGTGAAAAATACATTTTCAACATTCCAGAAACTGCCCTTTTGCTTTCTCCCAATCACTACTCTTTTGCTCCACTTCAAAGTGTTTTTCTCTCTAAATTTTTATGATTATCACTTCCATGCTTTCTTTATAATTTTTCCAACTAAGCTTGTAGCATTTAACATCATTTTGCCTACTTTTTAACTAAACATAAATGGAGTTACCCAATATATCTTATTTTGTGTGTGGTTACCTTTGAGAGATTTATCCATGTTCTATGTAACCACAGTTTCATTCACTTTTATTTCTACTATTCCACTGTAAAAATATACCACAATTTACTTTACTATTGATGGAAATTGGGTTTGTTAACAGTTTCAGACTATTATAAACAATGCTACTATGGCCATTACTGCCTATGTCTCCTTGTACACATGTGTATGCATTTCCCTTGGGTATATATATATATCTGAGTCCTATTGCCAGTTTGTATAGTATGCATAATTTCAACTTTGGTAGATAATGCCAAAAGAGGAAAATTCAATTTATGCATATACAAGTAGTACTACCAATACAAGGTATTATATGATTTGTTTTAAATTTTATTACGTTATGTTAATCACCATACATTACATCATTAGTTTTTGATCTAGTGTTCCATGATTCATTGTTTGCACATAACACCCAGGGCTCCACTCAATACATGCCCTTTTTAATACCCATCACCAGGCTAACCCATCTCCCCACTCCCCTCCCCTCCAGAACCCTCACTTTGTTTCTCAGAGTCCATAGTCTCTCATGGTTCATCTCTCCCTCCAATCTCTCCCCCCTTCATTCTTCCCTTCCTGCTATATCTTCTTCTTTTTTAAAAAATATAATGTATTATTTGTTTCAGAGGTACAGATCTGTGATTCAACAGTCTTACACAATTCACAGCACTCGCCATAGCACATACCCTCCCCAATGTCTATCACCCCGCCACCCCATCCCTCCCACCCCCCACCACTCCAGCAACCCTCAGTTTGTTTCCTGAGATTAAGAATTCCTCATATCAATGAGATCATATGATACATGTCTTTCTCTGACTGACTTATTTCGCTCAGCAAAATACCCTCCAGTTCCATCCACATCATTGCAAATGGCGAGATTTCATTCCTTTTTATGGCTGCATAATATTCCATTATATATATATATACCACTCTTTATCCATTCATATGTCGATGGACATCTTGGTTATTTTATTACTTAGTAAAACTATGGAAATGGAATTTATTTTCTATATCACCTTATATCAAGCAACTTTGCAAAATTCCCTTATTAATTCTTGGAATTTATCTGTATTATTTGTGCATTGTTATGTACACAATTATGTCATGATGTTGGGGTTACCATTCAGGGAAATAAAGAAGTATCATTCTCAGGAATGGTCAAGGCAGAATCTCAAGCTTTTAGCTTGATCATTAACCAGGAAGCAAACCAGAGGAAATGATTCTTTTCTGCAAATAGCCTCACTCAGTGACCAAGGAAATGCAGAGCATGAAGAAATAAAGAGAATAGAGTCAGAAAACTTTTTGAGTGAAATTTTGAGGAGAACTTTCCAAGACAACAATACAAGATGCTGTGGATGATAGGAAATATGGAAAATCTATCAGAGATCTTGGTTATTAGCCTGTTGTTCAATAGCTTTTGCAATAAGCACACCACTGTAAATGGCATAGATTTGCTTATGGGCCACAGTGGTTTGGACATCAATCTGAAAAAGTGTCAATAGTGGTGAAGCGTCACCAACAGTCCAAGATTGGTCAAAGGTCTGATATAGCCAATCTTTCAGGAGCACATGTGAACAACACTCTGTGCAATGTGATCTAGCCTCCCTACAAAACAAATGGGTCAACCTTGGGAAGATTCCTTCAAGGGATAAAATAATTGTCAATCTAGAATTCTATATCCAGCAAAGATATTTTTCAAGTATTATAATATTGCTGCTTATGAAATAAGATTTCTCCCTGAAGGAAATTCTTAAGAATGTACTTCAAGCAAAAGTAAAGTACTCCTATATGGAAAGTCTGGAATTCAAAAAGAAAGAATAAAGTAATTATTGACTATGAGGGCAAATATAAATATAATTTGCCTTTATAAAATAATGATAGTATATGGTTTTATAAAAGGAAAAAGATGAAGGCATTGATTAATTTTAGATTGTGATGTTCGGTATGTATGTTGTAAGTTCTAGAATATCTACTAGAGATAAAGCAAACGTGTATATAATTTTCAAAGTGGTCAAAGGAGAAAAAAAATGATGGCTAGATAATTCCTTATCAATCCAAGGATGGTAAGAAGGAAAGAAAAAGAAAATAAAAACATGTAGAAAAAAATTGAAATCACACTACCAAATGTTAGATTAGAATGCAAATTCATCAGTAATTATATTAAGTATAAATGAGCCTCATTCTTGTAGTAAAAGACAAGTGTTGCCAGACTGGATTTTTTTAAAAACCTAATTCTGCTAATTTAACATGTTTCAGATAAAAATCTAAGGATTAAGGAAAGTGAAAGTAAAAGTATTAGAATATATATACTATGTAATACTATTGAAAAAGGAAGATGGCAATACAGATAAAATGGAATTGAAGGCATAAAGCATTAGTATGTATAAAGAAAGTCACTTTATAATGATAAAAAATTTAATTCACTAGAGATATATTAATTTTCTATTCAAATCCACTTAATAACATAGCTTCAAAATACATAAAGCAAAAATTGACAAAATTGGGAGAGAAATAGACATTTTAAAATAGTTTACTAATTAACAAAACAGACAAAAGATCAGCAGAGATATAAATAATTTGACTATGTGATTTTAAATTTTTGCCTAATATTATAAGAATATAAAATATCCATATGTATAACAAACCTGACCTGACCTGAGGGTTACAAGTAGAACATTGCATGCTTGCTGAATACACATTTATTTCCAGTACATAGAGAAATTTTTCAACAATGACTAAGTTGGGAGCCAAAAGACAAGCTAATCAAGTTTCAAATGATTGAAAACATATAAACTATTTTTTTCTTTAACCATAATGCAACTGAGGTAGAAATCAATAACATTGACATAACCAGAAAATTAATATTTGCTAGTAAACCATGGGTCAAAAAAGAAGTCATAATAGAAATTAGAAAATATTTTGAACAGAATGCTAATAAATATACTTTATATCAAGACCTGTCAGTTACAAACAAATAATGTCTTAAGGAAATGTTATCTTGTAATTATATGTCTCTAAAAGGGGAAAGGCAAAAAAATTAATGAGGTAGAGACATTTTAAATAAGAACATTTAAAGAAATACAAACAAGAAGGGAAGAGGGAAAATATAAACATGAAAAACTAATTAAATGGAAAATAGAATTGGCAAATTTAAAAGCTGAGCTTTTCAAAATACTAAAAATTATAGAAAAATACTGGCAATATTGATTAAGACAAAACAGGAAGAGAAGCACAGTAATCATTGCAAATTTGAAGGCATTACTATATTCTATAGACATTAAAAATAAAATAATATTATGAACAACTTTATAGTAATAAATATAATTAAAATGGATGAATTTCTAGAAAATTTAAACAAAATGGCTAAAACGGAGAGAAACATCTTTCATAGTCTTGTGATATTTAAAGAAATTGAGGGGCACCTGGCTGGCGCAGTCAGCTAAGCATCCAACTCTTGGTTTCAGCTCAAGTTGTGATCTCAAGGTCCTGGGATTGGACCCCAAATCAGGTTCCATGTTCAGTGCAAAGTCCGCTTGAGATTCTCTCTCTCCCTCAGCCCCCACCCCCCACTCTAAAATAAACAAATAAATCTTTAAAAAAAAAAAGAAAGAAAGAAAGAAAGAGAGAGAGAAAGAAAGGAAAGAAAGAAAAAAAGAAAGATTAATTGAGCCAGTCATTGATAATCATCCCAGAAAGAAACCTTAAACCCAGATGTGGGTCTTCATAAGTGAATTCCATCGACATTCAAGGGAGAAATAGTTTCTGTTTTAATTGTAGGGGAAGCTACAAAATACTTGGCCACTACTCTACAAAACTATCAATGTTACAAACTACAAAAAAAAACAAAATCTGAGAGACTGTCCTAGATTAAGACTAAAGGGACATAACAAATAAATACAATTCCTGATACTGGATTGGATCCTGAATCAGGAGATAAAATATTTTATAAAAGACATTATTGAGAGAATTGGCTAAAATTGATTATGGACTATATATTAGACAATAGTATTTTATTAATGTTTATTTTCCTAACTTTGCCAGTTGTACTTTAGTGACATAATAAAATGCTCCTCTTACAAAATATGTGATGGAATTTTTAGGAGTAAAAGGCATGATGTCTTCAACCTATCAAATAGTTCAGCAAAAAAACAGGGAGAGAATGATAAAGCTACTGCAATAATACAGTTGACCCTGAACAACATAGGGGTAGGGGTGCTGAACCTCTGCACAGTCAAAAAATCTTCATATAACTTTTGATTCCCCAAAAACTTAACTACTAATAGCCTACTCCTGACTGGAAGCCTTACTAATGACATAAAGAATAGATTAACACATATTTTGCATGTTATATGTATTAGATATTATATTATTATAATAAGGTAGCTAGAGAAAAGAAAATGTTATTAGGAAAATCATGAGAAAATACATATACAGTATTGTACTGTATTTATAAAAAAAATCCACGGGCGCCTGGGTGGCTCAGTCGGTTAAGCGACTGCCTTCGGCTCAGGTCATGATCCTGGAGTCCCGGGATCGAGTCCCACAGGGAGTCTGCTTCTCCCTCTGACCCTTCCCGCTCTCATGTGCTCTTTCTCTCTCTCACTCTCGCTCTCTCAAATAAATAAATAAATAAAATCTTTAAAAAAAATAAAAAATAAATTAAAAAAATCCACACTTGGACCCACACAGTTCAAATGCATGTTGTTCAAAGGTTAACTGTATATTAACAATGAGTGAAACTGAAACTGAGTGAAAATATACAAGATTTCTTTGTTCTATTCTTGTAGTTTTTTCTTGAAGCCTGACGTTATTTCAAAATAAAATATTTAAAAAAAAAAGAATCCCAATTTTACATAAATGAATCTGAAAGACAGAAAGAGTTAACACTCTCTCAGTGTTAGCATCACTTCATATCTTGATGTGCATAACGTCAATCTCAAATTTCAGAAATGGCAGGAGAAAAAAGGAAAATGACAGTAAGCACATGAATGAGAATGAAAAACTTTCTAAGCAAAGTATTAGCAAACTGAGCTCAGAAACATAGAAAAAGATAACACATCATGACTAATTTTCATGTATCCCATGAATCAGGGTTAGTTAATATTTGAAAATTGACTAATTTAAACCACCATACAAATAGGAAACAGAGAACAATCAAATGATCTTATCACTAAATGACAAGAAAGGTAAAATTTCACATTGCTTCACGATATAAATTCTAGCAAGCTAATAAAGGAGGATTTTCTTAATCTGGTAAAGGGTATTTACAGAAATCGACAGCAATCAACATAATTAATGGTAAAACATTAGAAGCTTTCCCTTTGAGATTAGGAATCAGATAAATATTAATATAGGACATATCTTCATGACCTCAGAATAGGGAAGGAGTTTTTAAACAAATACAGAAAGCGACCATCATAAAGGAGAAAAGTTGATAATTTAGGCTAAATTATTATTAAGAACTTCATTCTTTAAAAGACAACTAAAAAGAGTAAAACTAAGACTGAAAGTAGGAGAACGTACAGATAGCACATATGACTCAACTTTTGCTTGAGTCAGAAATACATAAAACTTGATAAGGAAAAGATAAACATCTAATAGGAAAATGGGAAAAGACTATGAACCAGCAATTCACAAAAGGGAATAGTCTAAATTGCTAGAAATATGCAAATATGCTCAATTTCACTGGCAATAGTGCAGATAAAAAAACATGACATTTCAAATTTCAAAATAACACAATGTGAATATTTATCTGAATTTAATATATATATACATATGTGTATATTATATTATTATTATTATACCTATCACAAATCTCAGGGCAGAAAAATTATCCAGTCATATAATGGATATACCACAAATAAGTTCACCAATTATTTGTACAATTATTGCTTAGACACCTCTAGATACAAGGAAATCCACTTAATCTTTGAACAACTCAGAAAGTTTTTGCTTTTCATGTTTTTTTGATGGATTTTTTCATTTTTAAATTAATATTTGCCTCCCACTGTTTTCTTCACCTGAATTTTGTTCTAGAATGAGTCAAACCCCCTTTTCACCTGACACAAAAAAACTTTATAAATTAAAATAAGCTAGTAATAACAAAGGTTAATTCACTAGGTAGTGGTCTACTACTAGATGTGCACAAGGAGATGATGAATTATCATTTTTCATGGCATTATGGAAGGTCATACGCAGTCAATGGCTTCCCAAGATACTTCTAAGATTGCATTTCACATAATTCAAGCAATATTCAAAATTCCTTATACTCTTTCCTTGGGAGAACATATCCCATGACCAGAGCCCCTCCTGTCTGCCTCCTGCACCTACTCTGGCAGCTACAACTGGATGTTGTAGCAATGGCAGAAGTAGCTTGGTGGATAGGAACAGGGAGAACCCTGATGAAGGAAGACCACGATGCTGTATCTACCCAAGGACTTGCTCACTGTGTATGTGTATATAAGAGCAGGCATTCTAAGCCTTAGAACATGCTGTCCTATCCGATGTGGAGCCACTAATCACATATGGCTATTAAACGTTTGAAATGTGCCAGTAAAAAGTGAAATGTGCTGTCTGTGTGAAATACATACTGTAGTGCCCCCCCATTTATCCATGGAGGATAAGTTCCAAGACCCCCAGTGGATGCCTTGAACCATGGATAGTACTAAACCCTATATATACTATGTTTTTTTTTCTGTACATATATACCTATGATGAAGTTTAATTTATAAATTTGGTACAGTCAGAGAGTAATAGCAATAATAATAAAATAGATCAATTATAACAATATGCTGTAATAAAGGTAATGTGAGTGTGGTTTCTCTCTCTCTCAAAATATCTTATTGTGTTGTACTCACCCTTCTTCTTGTGATGTGAGATGATAAAATGCCTATGTGATAAAATGAAGTGAGGTAAATGATGATGTAGCCTTATGCTACTGTTGGCCTTCTGACAATAGGTCAGAAGGAAGATCATCTGCTTCTGGACTGCAGTTGACTTCAGGTAACTGAAACTGTGGATAAGGGGGTCTACTGTACTGAATCTCAGACTCAGTACAAAGAGTATAAAATAGCTCATTAATAATTTTAATAATCATCACATATTAAAATGACAATATTTTGGATAATTGGGTTAAATAAAATGTATTATAAAATTCATTTTGCTTATTTCTTTTTGCTTTTTAAGGGAGCTACTGGAAAATTTTAAATCACTCATGTGACTTAGAGTGCATTTCTATTGGACAGCTGCGCTTAGAGACTAGATAGGGTTCACAGCCTGGTACTTTATAAGATAAATATTGTTCACAAAAGTGCTTTGTCCCTACGACATAAAAATTTAAACTTTGTTACTAACTTTGAAAAATCATCAGTATTATCATAAAGTTGAGCTTTTTAAAAATTAATTTTACTTTAAAATCCAGGAGATTGGGCGTTTCTTGGGCTACTTTTACATTCTATGGCAACAATTGTTTGGAGCTGAAGGGCTGCTGAATTCTTTCTAGACCAGAAAGTGGTCTTGCCACTTCACCACAGTCCCCAGCCTTCCCTATTGTTAGTCTTTGTCCCTTCAACATGGCAGGATTTAGTTACGACATATGGAAACTGCAGGCTTTTGAATTTGTAAGCCCCAACACCAATATTTGGCATTTAACTTAAAAGTGGGGAGGGAATTGTTACCAGGCGCGGGGGGTGGAAAAGGTGGATTTTAGTAATGTATTATTCTACTGACCTATTTTGTGATTCAGGTGTTTAAAAGTAGAAATATGTATTTGTGTGTGGAGGAATCACCTCTGGGAATAATTATTGTCAATTAAATCAGTTGAATGAACGAAGAGATGAGAGTTCCTATCCACTTGCTGAAACAGAGGATTTTGTTCAAAAGATGTGTGGGGATTCCACATCCTGAGATCAATAGGGAGTAGTGATACATGTGTATACTAGAAAAGAATTCAACATTAAGTGGTTTGTTGATTCTTCTTGAAGAGAAACCAAATGGCAGTCACCCAAGCCTTCGAAAGAAAAGTCAAAGGGAGTTACAAATCAGAACAAACAAGGAAACCTTAGGGAGGTGGTGCCCCAAATCAGGGAAGCCCTCATTCCTGTTTGAGAATCAATTAATAATGTTGCCACCAGAAGAGACCTAATACTTCCAAAGATATTGGCATTTACAATTACTCTGCAGTCAAGATGGTTTGATAATAGTCCTTTATATAATCTGTTCTTCCCAACATTTCAGTTTCTCCCCAGTTATCGGTTGGTTATCTCTAAAGAGAGCAGGTTTTCAAAAAACGGCACAATTGTACATTGTTTTCTAGCTCACCACTCTTCCTGACAGAATTATTGAGGAAGCATTATGCAAATCTATTGTTTACTAAAGCCATAAAACCATCTGGTCCTAGCGGTTCATTTTTTGTAGCTGGGCTCTGGAAGCCAGCATGGATTTAACTTCCTCTGTCCTCCCTATTCTAGCTGCCAAGCCACTGTTGACAAAACACAGGTGTTTTAAATTTCTCACTTTTGACTGAGCTTTCCATCCTGATCCTTGCTGTATTTACCTTTGTTCTATTTTCTGTAAGATCACCCTATCTTCAGCATTTACATGTCACAGTCTGTTTCTATATGTCACATAGGTTTCTTTTGAAAAATCTTCTGAGGATTCCCAAACTTAGTCAAATATCTGTAAGTATATATCTGAGACACAAAGCACATTTGTAGGAAGTCACAAAAACAACCGTGGTAATACACATAATATTCCGGTGACAGGAACAGGACCATGACATTCAGCTGACAGCATCTACACACCACAGAATATTAACCATCATCTGAGGGATTTTAGGTTTTCAGAATCAGTCTCTGATCCTACTCATATATCCATACATTTTGAATAACAGATATTAGGATATCTAAGACTTCATTGCCATTAAGTAGGCTTGATAAGTGGATTTAATTTGCAAGATCATTATATTAAATTATACTCTTTCATTTCTAGTTTCTATGAGAATTTGGAATATTTCTTTTAATATGTCACTGTTCTTTAATGCAAATGAATTCCTCCAGATCATAGCAATTTCTGCACCTACTTAAGGAGTGGAACCGTATTTCCGCCCACAGAATTTCTCCAACATAAGCTATGGAGGCTGAAGCAGATCATAGCCTAGGAATTGAATGATGCCTTTTCTTAGTCTCTAAATACCCTGAGGGCAATTGTCAATTCAGAGCCGTTGGGGCTGTCCCCAAATCTTCTCACTATATATATTAACATGAGCAGGAAGCAAAAATGAAGTGATCATTTTCCAGTAATTTAGACAAGAGACACATGCTACAATGTTTATTTTCTATGGCATTTTAAATGTTTCCAACACTTAAAGCGCTTTAAAATCCATTGTAAATAATGTTAGACTACATTGTCCAAGTACTAGTAGAACAGGTTGAACCTTCTGTGTGCTTAGATAGTTGCAAATAAAGTTAACCAGAAAAGAAATTGTGATGGTTTTTTGAGATAACAAAGGACAGATAATTTTTAACACGAGATGATAAACAACTGTTGTTTATCACTTTTTCTTGGTCCCCCCACCCACTCCTGCTGGAACATTTTGGCTAAATGAGCTTGGCTATTTGAAATATCTAATGCCTAATATTTCTTTAATTTCTATACCCTGCTCTCTGTACTAAGTTTAGTGTGAGAATTGCTGATAATAGAAGGGGAGTATGATAGAAATACGAAGAAGATGTGAACTTTGGTTAATGTCAGAATCCTGGGAGTTGCCATCAGCTAAAAAAAGAACTGGTGGGAGGAGGATGTGGCTAGTTGCTCAAAGACTTACAGCTCTGCTCCGGCAGCCACATCCTGCCTGTGGCTAGGACAACCCAAGTACCACATCTTACCATTTTCTTCAATGATGAAGCACCATCTGTTGTTGAAGAAGGGGTCTCTCTTTGCAATAAACCAATGGCATCATGAAAGGTTAATAAATATTTATAGTTATAGGAAACTTGGGGCTTTGAACGTTGTATATGCATATGAAAATGTTTGTGGCCAAGATCCTTCAATGATAATTAAAAGTAATATGCCACCACAGAAGAGAACTTGGAAAAATACGTAAACATTCAGAGAAGTAATTCAGAGTCAACTTCTCTGATACATTGAGAATAGCATTTTTTTCTGCTAGTGTGTATGTGTGTGTGTGTGTGTGTGTGTGTGTGTGTGAATACACATATACATGAAGGATTTTGATTTTATATATGATATACACGTATTTACAAAATGGAAGTCATATTATGCATAATTCCCATGGTCACATTAAATATGGGCAATTTTTACTCTTTTATTAACTTTATATTAAGAACACTTTGAGTGTCTGTGTAATATTCCATTATATCAGTGGTTCCCAGGCTTGAGTATGCATCAAATTATCTTGAAGGCTTTATGAATACTGGGCCCACCCCCAAAGTTTCTGAGAAAAAGTGTCAGGTAGAACCAAGAATGTGCATTTGTAACAATTTTCCTAGTGATGCTGATTTGCTGGTTTGGGAAATACACAGTGGTTGACTAGATTATATAAATCATTCTCTTATAATTGGATATTTGGATTATTCCTCATAAATAACACTAGAATGATGATTTGTGTACATGACAGTTTCCATAAGATAGGTTTCTTTGTTTTTTTAAATATTTATTTATTTGAAAGAGAGAGTGCTGAGAAGGGGGCAGAGGGAGATGGAGAGAGAAACCCAAGCCGACTCCACGCTGAGCACAGAGCCCAACTTGGGGCTCGATCTCGCAACCCTGAGATTGTGGCCTGAACCAAAACCAAGAGTTGGACACTTAACTGACTGTGCCACCCATCACCCTTCCATAAGATAGGTTTCTATAATGGAAATAACTGACTAAAAAGTTATTAACTTTTTGGGACTCTCAATATGGCCAAACTGAATTGGAAAAACTGCCTCAATTTATACTGTAGGCGGATGCTTTTATTCTACTAAATCCTTTTTGCTACTTAGTATATTTTGTTTTATAAGCATTTGGTCAACATAACATCTTCTTTCAATTTACATTTCTTTTTTTTTTTTAAAGATTTATTTATTTATTTGAGAGAGTGAGAATGAGAGAGAGAGAGAGAGTACATGAGAGGAGGGAGGGTTAGGGGGAGAAACAGGCTCCTCGCTGAGGAGGGAGCCCGATGCGGGACTCGATTCCTGAACTCCAGGGTCATGACCTGAGCCGAAGGCAGTCGCTTAACCAACTGAGCCACGCAGGTGCTTTCACTACCAGCGAAGTGAAATATTTCATTGTATTTTCAATATCTATTTGAAAGAAATATGAACAAAACTCTGTGGCGTTTTTTTCAAGCTTTTGAGATCTTAAGATTTTTCTTATGTATTTCTAGGAACCATTTATATTTTTAGGATATGAATCCCTAGTTAGTCATATTTACCATAGATATATTCTCACTTTATTGTTTGTTCTTTATTAATTTGCTGTTCTTGACAAAATGGTTTTGATTTTTTAATTTTTATATAGCCAAGTCCACTTTTTCCTTGTGATTATTTTTAGTTAGAAAATACAAGTCCTAAAATTAAATGTTTCCCAAGTTTTTCTCTTATGCTTTTAGCTTAGTATTTGATTCCCTAACCATTCTGGGATTTCTTGCCTTTCCCTCTCTTCCTTCCTTTCTTCTTTCCCTCTCTTTCTTTCTTTCTTTCTTTCTTTCTTTCTTTCTTTCTTTCTTTCTTTCTTTCTTTCTTTCATGTTTCATAAAATGTAATGTGAAGCCCAAGTAGTTAATTAATTACCCAGTACCATTTATTTAATAACTATTTCTTTTCCTATTCAAATATGATGCACGATCACATTTAAAAGTTAATCTGCAAGCTGGAAAATTAGTTCTTGGTTGGCATCTGTAGGAAATGTGACCTGATATAAGATACTGTTTTTAGTAAGCATAACAGGAAACACATGTATGACATCTAATGAGAAAACCAGAAATTGAGCCATGGTCAAGCAATGATAGCCCTAATTTCAATATGTGTCTTAGCTCCAGTTTAGGTTTCCAATCAGTTGTTTAGATGGTTTCCTTGTTTTGTTTGTTGACTTAAAGGTAATGCCCTCAAAGGGACAAAAAATGAAAAAAAGAAAAGAAAAAGAATTCTCATTGCCTTCAGGAAATATTGAGAGTTGAGTGTGTTTCTCAGAGTATGAGGTAAATGGGAACTTTTATTTTAAAATCTCAGTGCATCATTTAACAAAGAACACATACATTTTTATTGTCTGGACTTAACTTTTTTAATTCCTTGTCATTTGCTTTGCCTAACATCAGGTTTTTTCTCCATATTCTACTATATTAAACTTTTCCCACCCACTCCACCCTTGCTCCAGAGTATATTGGAGCTACATTATGAGGTGTAACAGAGAGTAAAATAACCCCTTGATACTTGCTTTTGATAAAGTCAAGTTTTGTTTACAAATGTTAAAAGTCCTCTCATAAGTAGCTGTCAACAGTTCTTTAATATTACTGTAGCTCCTTCCATTAAAAGCATCTCAGTGCAGTGCTAGTAGAAAAATATCACTACAAAATCTAATCTCGGAAGCAGTGACAATTATTCAGCACTTTTTCAGTTAGCTTGTACAATAAATGTAATTATCTTTAAAACACTAGGTCTCAGTTGTTACAATGGTAAAACCAAGTGGAAATGCCAGAACTTCAGACTATGAACCAAGGTAAGAACCAATTTCCAGGTTCAAATGATTAAATAGCAAAGAAATAAACTATTTTTCTGACTTGATTTTCCTAAGAACTGACATCTTATGGATTTTGAATGGGGAATATTGTTATTAATAGACACAGAAAGGCATTTATAATTCAAGGTCAATTATATTTTTAAAATGCATTTAGCACCTGTATCTGAGAGAGTTTTGTGGGTTTTTAAAATTTTCTAATAATTTTGGTACTGTAGAGATCTGTGAGGGCTAATTTGGATTTTGTGGAAATTATATCCAGACACTTCATGTCAGCCCTCTTGTCCAGTTCTTTTCTTTTCCTACCTTCATGCTGATAATAGCAACATCATACCTAACATATTTTTATTTTTTCCCCACCTAGCCACTGTTACTGATATGAATCAAAGAGGAAAGAATTACTAATCATGTGCTGCAACTTTCCAATTTTCACCTGATGATAGATATCACCAATCGACTGCAACATTTTTCTCTTTATATTTGTTATGTCTTTTTCACAACCCTTCTAAAGGCATGGAGGTAACTAAGCAGTTCAAAGGTCTATCCTGACACTGACTGTGGGAAAGGACCTTATTCATCATTTCTTTCAACTCTAAGTGGATAGAGGAATTAACAATGTCCACAAGAGTGGAAGACAAAGTAAGAATTTGTTGGGGATCCTAAGAGTTTATTCAATCTGCCTCAAATTACCTGCTGATGATCACTGAAATAATGAGGATTGCATGAGACCTGTTGCTAGTGTGACAGCAAGAAGCTGTATGCACAGTTCTCCTAGCCTAAATGAATCCCAAGTATGGAGCTCCCCCTTGAAGAAGCCTACATTGTCATGGAAAATTAAACCCCAAAAGGAAGCATTTGTCTGTAAATGGTACAGCTTAGTCACTTCTTTCTATGAGTATATCTATCTATGGCAGCCATTGTATGTACTTAGGTGTATTTTTACCAGACCCATCTTCCAAGCTGTTTCTCCAAATAGAATCTACACATCGAATATTAAAATGTAATAATAAGACATGAAAAATAAGCACACACAATTTAGGATTAGAAAATACATTTGATTTCTCCCTGAAAGTTTTGAAAGAATAAATATTTGATCAATTGCTAAAATGCATAGAGCCACATTTTTTTTGCCTTAAGACATAAGATTGCAACAGAAAGAACATGGGCACATGGCAGCTGCTCTTACACAGAGTCCTAGCATTCCTGGCACAGGCATTCCGGTAAGACTGGGATAGTGCTGGAAGCCAATATTTTGCAAACTTGCAAGAGTATTTTGGACCCTCTCCTTTATTTGGCTCTCTATCTTGTGGTCATCACTAGTATTTTTCCAAGAGCTACATTTAAGTTTCTGATATAGCTAATATAGCTGTATAAAATATTTGGTATGTTTTCAGGCAATTTTTAATCAAAATATAACTGATAGTCTCTAATTTCCTTTTTTTTTTTCTTCTTCTCACCCACCTACCAACTGTCACTATCTAGATCACAGTTGGCCAATATTTGGCAGTGGGATTCTACTCCCTCCATCTGGCCCCATCACAGCCATCACTAATGGATCACAGAATACTTCCCCTTCAGCCCCAGACTTCAGCACAGGACCCTGAGCAGCTTTTTCCAATCCCTTTCAGTGGTTGTAAGAGGTGAAACCTAGTTAACTCCCTGAACTAGTCTGAGGACATGAAGTATAGAAAAGATGTTCCAAGCTAAACCTATCAAACTAGAATCTTCAGGAGTGAGTGTCCTGGAATTTATATTATAAAAAATTTCACCAGGATGATTATCACACAACCAGCCCTGCACTGTTCACAGATTGGCAATCAGAGACATTGGTAGAAAGGAAAAAGATTAATCAATTTATTTAAGATCATTGAACCTCAGTTTGCCAATCTATAAAAATAGTATAATACTTTCCTCAGTGGGTTCTTCAAAAACAAAATGAAATCATGTCCTTGGATGTACTAATACCAGAAGTGAAAGTGGAGAAATCACTATAGATTTAATGGTCATTAAAGGAATAATAAAAGACTACTATGAATACCTCTATGCACACACATTTGATAACTGAGGAGAAATGGACCAGTCCTTGAGAGACACGGTTTGCCAAAACTCACACAAGAAGAAATAATCTCAGTGTCCTGTGTCTATTAAAGAAATTGAATCAGAAATTAATAACCTTCCAAAACAGAAAGCACCAGGCCCAGATGGGTTCACTGGTGAATTCTACCAACTATTTAAAGAAAAAAATATGCCAATTATCTAAAGTCTGTTTCAGAGGTTAGAAGCAGAGAAAATATTTCCTAACTCAATGAGGTCAAGATTACCTTAATTCCAAAACTAGACAAAGATGTTACAAAAAAAAAATAAAAAAACAAAAAAATAACAAAAAACCCTCAGACCAATATCTTTCATGAACACAGAACACGTTGCCAATAAAAATCCCAGCAAGTTATTTTGTGGATATTGACAAACTGATTCTAAAATTTAATATAGAGGCAAAAAGATCCAGAGTATTGAAGGAGAAGAGCAAAGTCTGAGTACTGACACTACCCAACTTCAACTTATTATAAAGTTACAGTAATCAAGACAGTGTGGAATTGGTGAAAGAATAGACAAGTAGATCAATAGAACAAAAGAGAGTTCAGGAATAGAACCACAGAAATGTAGTCAACTGATCTTTGACAAAAGATCAAGGGAAATAAAATAGAAAGAAGATTGTCTTTTCAACAAATAGTGCTGGAATAACTGTAACTTACATAAAAAAGAATCTAGAAACAGACCTTACACCCTTCACAAAAACTAATTCCAAATGAATCATATACCTAAATGTAAATGTGAAACACAAAACTATAAAAGCTTCTACAAGATAACATAGGAGATAACCTAAATGACTATAGGTTTGGTGATGGCTCTTTAAACACAATACCAAAAGCACAATTCAGGAAAGAAGTAATTGATAAGCTGAATGAGAAGACAAGCCATAGACTGGGAGAAAATACTTGCAAAGAGACATCTGATAAAAGAGTTATCCAAATTATACAAAGAACTTTTTAAAACTCTTCAAGAAAAAAGAACTAATTAAAAGATTTATAATACCAAATAAGCATATTAAAAGATGCCCCACATCAGCTGTTATTTGAGATTTGTAAATTGAAACAGTGAGATATCCATACCTATTAGAATGGCCAAATCCAAAACAATGACAGCACTAAATGCTGGTGATAACTAGAGCAACAGGAATGCTCGGTCCTTCCTGGTGAGAAAGCGAAATGGTACAGCCACTTTGGAAAACAGTTTGACAGTTTCTTACAAAACTGAACATTCTTTTACCAGATGAACCACACTCCTTGGTATTTACCCAAATGCACTGAAAACTTATACCCACACAAAACCTGCACACAGATATTTATAGAAGCTCTATTCATAATTGCCAAACTTAGAGGAAACCAAGATTTCCTTTAGCAGGTAAATAGATAAGCTGTGGTACATTCAGACAATGGAATATTATTCAGCACTAAAAAATAACAATTCAAAAAGAGCTATCAATCCATGAAAAGACCTAGAAGAAACTTAAATGCATATTGCTAAGTGAAATAAGCCAATCTGAAAAGGCTGTATGATTCTAACTACATCACATTCTGGAAAAAGCAAAACTATTAGAGACATTAGAAGGATCCGTGGTTGATAAGAGTTGGGGGAAAGAGGAAAGATGGAGTACAGAGGATTTTTAAGACACAAAAACTATTCTGTATGATACTCTAGTGGTAGATACTTGGCATTATACATTTGTCAAAACCAGTAGAATATACAATACCAAGAATGAACTCTAATGTGAACTGTGGACTTAAGAGTGATGATGATGTGTCACTGTAGGTTCATAGATTGTAACAAACGTACCACCGTAGGGGTTGTTGATGGGTGGGGAGATTATGTGTGTGTGTGTGTGCTGCACAGAAAGTATATGGGAACTCTCTGTACATTCTGCTCAATTTTCTGTAAACTTGAAGCTGCTCTAAAAACTAAGTTTTATTAATTAAAAATGTGTTGACAAAGATGTGGAGAATTTGCAACACTCATACATTGCTTGTGGGAATGTAAAATGGTATTCACTTTATTTTTTTTTAAAGATTTTATTTATTTACTTGTGAGAGAGAGAATGAGAGAGAGAAAGTGCTCGAGTGGGGGGTGGAGGGAGGAAGAAGCAGACTCTCCTCTGAGCAGGGAGCCCAGTGTGGAACTTGATACCAGGACCCTTAACAGGCAGACACTTAACTGGCTGAGCCATCCAGGCACCACTGGTATTCACTTTAGAAAACAGTTTGTCAGTTTCTCACACTGTTAAGCATAGAATTACCATATATGATAAGCAGAATTACAGGCCACAAAGTTGTCCACCTACTAATCCGCATAATCTGTGAATGTTACATTACATGGCAAGAGGAACTTTGCAAATATGATTAAATTAAGGTTCTTGAGCTGTAAAGATTATTCTGGATCATTAGGGCAGCGGGGATGTAATCATAACCATCTTTATAGGGAAAGGGAGAGGCAGGAGAGTCAGTAAAATAGATGTGAAGAAGGAAGCAGGAATCATAGAGAAAAGTTGGAAGACACTACGCTGCTGGTTTTGAAGATGGTGGATAGGGGCCATGAGCAAGGAGTTCAGGCAGCCTCTAGAAGCTAGGAAAGGCAAGGAAGTGATTCTCCTCTAGAGCCTCTAGAAACAATGCAACCCCTGCCAACGTGTTCTAAACTTCTGACCTCCAGAACTCGATAATAAATTTGCATTCTTCTAAGCAACAAAGTTTGTGGTAATTTTTTTATAATGACAATAGGAAACTAACATCCTATATGACCCAGCAATTCCACTCTTTGGTATATATGCAAAGAATTAAAAATATCTGTGCACACAAAAATGTGAAAGTTTATAATTGCATTATTTATAATAGTCAAAAAGTGCAAATAACCCCAGTGTCCATCAACTGATGAACACATAAACAAATATGATTTTCCATACCATGGAATAGTATTCATCAATAAAAAGGAATGAAGTGCTGATGCATACTACCACATGGATGAATCTTGGAAACATGCTGACTGAAAGAAGCTAGACACAAAAAATTATCTATTGTATGATTTCATTTATATGAAATGTCCAGAACAGACAAGTACACTGAGACAGAAAGTAGATTAGTGGTTACCAAGGACTGGAGAGAAGAGGAAAGGGGACATCATAGCAAATAGGTACAGGATTTCTTTTGGGGATGTAGGGTGATAAAAATTGCCTAAATTAGACAGTGGTGGTGACAGTTGTACAACTCTGTGATTATATTTAAAAATTGAGTGCATACTTTAAAAAGGGAGAATTTTATGAGATGTGAATTATATTTCAATAAAGCCGTTATTTAAAAAAAAGTAATGCACCTGATATTTAAATTTTTACCCAGATATCATATACTAACTTAATCTCAAAATACTGACACCTTTAGATAAGGTAAAACATAGTTTACAAATTGCATTCTCTTCACCAGCTTCACATTAGGGAACATTATATCTGGGGGGGGAACTATTAAAATTATTGTATTTAAACTGAAACTAAAGAGGTAACATGACTTCCCCAAGATTATAGAACCAAGAACATGAAAGCCCAGTTGAGAACTGCACAGAGTACTACCCTTTGCTTTCCCCTAAACCATCCTTAAAAGTTGAAAATCATTACCACTAATTCGAATTAGAGAACTTCCTGAAAAGAGATAAAAAAACAAAATTGGAAGGGCTTCAGGTAAGACATATGGGAAAAACTCAGAAGAAATGGAAAGCTAGATGAAAAATAAGTGTTAAAAACTACTAAGCAGAATTCCTATAAATTGAGCCAGAATGGATTAATGAGCCAAAAAAGATGGTAGTTTACATGGGCAAATATTGCATAGATGACCCAGATTTTAAGATGACCCAGATTTTCTTCATTTTATAGGACACTTAAGGGTTTTGAATTTGTCTTACCTACCACAAATTTTCAAATGACATTCACTAACACATTCTATTCTTTACCAGGCCCTCTACTTTTTTCTCTATCTCTCATTATTTTCTCTTTCCTTGTCTCTCCACTTTCAACTTACACGACAGTTTTCAGATTTTCCATATTTCTACCTTTTGTGCACAATACGAGGCTAAGCTTGTCTTCCTGGACAAATATATTTACTCTCTGACCTGTCTCACTTTCATAAGTCATACTCATTGTGTTTACCAACACCCTACATGTTCTACCTTATTCTCAGTGGCATACTCTCAGTCACAGGCCCAAAATTTCCCTCCACTTCTTTACCATGTCATTGTCTCTTGGGAATTGATAGAGCAGGCAGAGAAAAGTAAAAGAAATAAAGGTAGGGTGGGATCTTCTAGAAAAACAGCCTGCAATTTCCCAGAGAAAGAAGGAATGTGAATGTTTGAGAAGATGGATTAAAAGAATGTTGATAGGGGCACCTGGGTGGCTCAGTCTGTTAAGCATCTGCCTTCGGGTCAGGTCATGATCTCAGGGTCCGGGATTGAGCCTTGCACTGGGCTCCCTGCTCGGCGGGGAGCCTGCTTCTCCCTCTCACTCTGCCTTCACCCCCCTCTCCCCGGCTTCTGCTCTCTCTCACTCTCTCTCAAATAAATAAATAAAATCCTTAGGAAAAAAAAGTTGATAAAATATGACAGTGGAAGGGGTGTGGATTGGGGGGGGTGGTAGTCAAAGATTGGAGACTGAGGAAAATGAGAAAAATTATGGCATAAGAAGAAATTACATTTTTTTTTTTAGATTTTTAAAATTTATTTATTTGACAGAGAGAGACAAAGCGAGAGAAGGAACACAAGCAGGGGGAGTGGGAGTGGGAGAGGGAGAAGCAGGCTTCCCGCGGAGCAGGGAGCCCGATGCGGGTCTCGATCCCAGGACCTGGGATCATGACCTGAGCCGAAGGCAGACGCTTAACGACTGAGCCACCCAGGCGCCCCAAGAAATTACATTTTGATGTGTATATTTCTTAAGAGATGACTTAAAAAAAAAAAGTATCCTCTCAAAAAAATTTCCAAGAAAGTTTTCAAAAGTGATTTGGGTATAAAAGGGCACCTGGGTGGCTCAGTCAGTTAAGCGTCTGCCTTCAGCTCAGGTCGTGATCCCAGGGTCCTGGGATTGAGCCCTGCATTGGGCTTCCTGCTCAGTGAGGAGTCTGCTTCTCCCTCTGCCCCTCCCCCAGCTCAGGCTCTCTCTCTCATGCTCTCTCTCTCTCTCTCAAATAAATAAATAAAAATCTTTTAAAAAAGTGATTTGGGTATAAAAGGTTGGAAGATGGCAAAGCAAGGTCAAAATGTGACAACCCATGGCAATTAAGGCTATACTGTTTAGTATATAAAAATACTCCCTACTTGCATTCATATTTGCAGATTTTTTGAGGAAATAATTTAAGTCATCTATAATATAATTGGGCTTTTAAACTTCAAAACATATTTTATCAATCCTCCCTTGTTTTTTCCATGATATTTCATCTTCATTGACCTAATAATTACACAATTGCAATTAAAGTCTTCACCTCTGGAAAAATAAAAATCTTCTCAAATAAATTTAGAAGATTAATTTCCATAAGTGAGGAGCAGTCAACAATGTTTTGTGCTTTTTTTTAAGATTTTATTTATTTATTTATTTATTTATTTATTTATTTATTTATTTTAGAGACAGAGTGAGCATGAGAAGGGGGAGAAGCAGAGGGAGAGGGAGAGAGAATCTGAAGCAGACTCCACACTGACTATGGAGCCAGACTCAGGGCTTGATGTCAACACCTCAAGATCATGACCCGAGCCAAAACCAAGTGTCAGACACTTAATGACTGAGCTACCCAGGCACCCCACTTTGCTTTTTTTTTTTTTAAAGATTTACTTATTGGGGGGGAATGGCAGAGGGAAAGAGAGACTCCTGGAGCAGACTCCCCACTGAGAGTGGAGGCCTACATGGTGGGCTCGATCCCAGGACCCCAAGATCATGACCTGAGCCTAAACCAAGAGTCAGAGGCTCAACTGCTGATCAAACCCAGCATCAGGTGCACACTCAGCAGGGAGTCCGCTTGAGATTCTCTCTCTCTCCCTCTGCCCCTCCCACTGGCTGCTCATGCACTCTCTCTCTCTAAAATAAATAAGTCTTAAAAAAAAAAGAAACACTTGAAATAATCTGAATGCCTTCTCACTCCTATTAGAAGGATTTAAAGAGAAGAAGGAGAAGGAGGGGAAAGAAAAGGAAAAGAAAGGCTTCATGCTAATGTAGTGAGTACAGGAAGAAACACTTACCTGATAAGATTAGAAACAGTAATTGGTCAGGTAATAAAAAAATGAGGTTAAAGCAAATAATCATATCAAATATGCATATGTACTGTCAAGAATTGAGAAGGCAAGAGAAGGCATTCCGATTTTGCAGTCTCCTTGCAAACCAGCACTTTGGCCTGCCACAGTTTGATTCATCACAAAGCTTCTAAAAATTATGGGCAAAATATTTTGACAACTGAAAATTCATTCCCGAAGTGGCTAGAAAGTAAGGGACATCTTAAAAGAAAAAATGAAGCAAAAGTATGGCTCCAACTCTGAAGCTAGTGACAGTCTAAAGACATTTTATAATCCCTAGTGACGTCAGTCTTAACATAAATGGTAGGTGAGAAATATGCAGATATGAGCCTTGGGAAGAAATCAGAAGCCCCATTTTCAGGATGGAGTATGACATAAGAGGCCATCGTGTGGAGGAGTAATTGTCGTCATTGTCAAGTCGAGTTTGGGTGTCTAGGGATAAGCCTAAACCTGCAGGTAGGTATTAGGGTTGAAGGCTTTGTGACCAACCCACACCTGGTGACTTAATAACTACTCACTTTAATTCTCCCACTTTCAATGAGTTCCTAAAGACTTGGGTCATTTGATTCTACCCTAGGTATGTAAAACTGCATGTGCTCTCAATGTTCCGGAATGGTGTTATTACTCTAACTGGCACCTCTTTATTGTAAATCAAAAGCCCTCTATATTTGGGTTTGAACAAACCATGTTACATTTGTAATTCAGAGATCAGTTCTAGGAGCAAGGTTTACTCCATTTTCCCCCCATATTCTGAGAAGTTCAAACCATTTTAATTATAGTTTATTTATTTATTAATTACCAAAGGAAGAGATGGTAAAGGGTTGTACTTTCTACTTTCTCTCAGAATGGGAGGATGTTTGTTTATGTATCTGCGTGAGCAATCTGGAGATTTAAAAAACAAGTGAGTTGCAAAAATGTCAACACTCTAGGCAGGATATTACCTCTCCTTTTTTTTTTTGTCATCAGATTACGTTGTTATTATCCACGTGGAGAATCTCCTGAACACTTTCGCTCTCACTGGCCTCCGTGCTGAAATAAAAACAGAACACAGTCTCTTGGTTTTGAACTTTGTGGGCTCACTTCTGCGTACACTGTAACATGACTGACAGGAGGTAGAAGGCAGCTTGCTTCACCTAGCCAGGTTGCTATGAATCTTTCAAAATTTCTCAGCCAAATTTGTGGGAGCTTTGCATGTCAGCTGGATAAACACGGACCCACCAAAGCAAATTCTTTGATCACTATTCCATCCCCGTGTAACTTTGGAAGTACAAAATAATGGATCCATTAGGAAGATCCATTCCATTTGCTACTGTTGGCTAGGTTGGGTACTAATTGATTATAAGTTGCTTTGGGGAGCTTCATTAAATATTGTTACATAATTTGTTGGCACAGATGATTTCACTGCAATGTGAGGAAAATCAGTGAAAATGTCTAGGCGTCAATAAGAAGGGTACTTACTTTGTGGCCAGGAAGGGCTACAATGCTTTGTAGCTGAGGCAGTTTACAATGTGCTAAAGAGGAATATTTATATAATTCAGGACGTAACTTTTGAGAGGTCCATTTATTTGTTTTATTGCTACGTGAAGCATACAAGTTCAATATTACTGGCTGTTTGAACCACGGGGTAACACAACAACAGCTTTGCTTGGGTAGGAAAGATTTATGTACATTGTTACCTCGCACTGCCTTCATTGAAGGTTGTAAGGAAATTCTTCCTAATCATGCGGCAGACACGTTTCTTAAAAACATTAAATACTGAAAATCATTTTTAAAGGCCTGTTTTTCGGGGAACTCACTAAAGCCTGAAAAGTCTTAACTGATTTATGTTTTTTCACGGTTGTTTTATTTATTTTACAGAGAATTTGAATGTGTAATGTGTTGAAAATACTTGAAAAATGTATGCCAATCAGAATTACTGCCAAGAATCTTCAATATTACTCTGTGTGTGTGTGTGTGTGTGTGAGAGAGAGAGAGAGAGAGAGAGAGTGAGGGGTAGAGCCACATGCATATGTATTAAGGTATTCTAAATTAGCTGGTCATTTTTAGATCATAACTGTTTTCTAAATAACACAAAAGAGTTAAGATCAATAAATTTTAGAAAAAGCCTCAGTTTTATTTTGTGGTAATAAATCTATGTTCTCAGAAATGAAATCAAGTTACTCCAATACTAAATAAGTGATCACAGGGATACATGAAATGATCAGTACAAAATTTTAGGAGAAACTCTTTTCCTCTGCCTCTTATCCCAAAACACTAGTCTTACATTCTGAGAGGTTGCAGAAATTATTTCACCAATTCTTTTCTGCAGCAGACTGATATAGTGATGACTTTGCTTGAAAAAATGAAAAGAAAAAGAAAAACTACTCAAACCATAGAGATCTGCTCCTGAGAGGAACACTTGATTTTCTTCAGCAGCTCAACATGTCAAAAGATTGGTCAGGAAATCTGACCTATGTGTGACCTCGGAAATGCCAAAAGAAAGGGAGCTAACTCTAGGACTTGGCAACTTCTTTTACATGTCACTAAAACGTTGCTACCTTGACATTTCTGAAGGAAGTCAAATAACAACAGCTTTGCATTAACTATTTATCCTTCAGGATCTCGTCATAAAATAAAGAGATTTTCAGTTTTTTTCATATGAAAAGATTTAACACAGGCTTTGTTGTTTTGGTTATTATCCCCCTTTGGAAAAGGGTTCTTTCTCAATCCCCTTGATTGGTTCTCGTACCACTTACCATTTTATTATCATGATATGCCCATAATTTCTTCAGCCTCATTGTTTCTCCATTTGCTAGGAAAGATGAATGTGGCAGATGTAATAATAACAATGAAAATAATAAAGTGAAGACAAAGATAAAGATGAAGAAGAGTTTATTGAGTTTTCTTATGTGCTAGGCACTCTCCTGGGTGCCTTGCAAATATCTTCATTCATTTAAACTTCACAAGAGTTCTGTAAGATAGATTTTACTTTTATTCACATTTTAGACATGAGAAAACAGAGGGACAGAGATGTTAAGTAAATTGCCCAATGTCATACATCAGCCCCCCAAACTGTAGGCTTTCTACACTGGGTTTCACCAATATGACTTAGGTGTGCTTCCTGTCCTTTATGAGTATATTTTGCCCCACTGTGTCTACTTAGTATAGGTCCTGGCAAGTTGAAGCATATATATATTTCTTCCAAAAATTACCATAAAGAATTGAGATATAGTACACCACGAAGTCCCAAATCATACAAGCTAACCTGGCATAAGCTTAAAGCTTTATACTCCTTTTTCTTTGTCTACTGACCTTTCATGCCAGATCACCTTTCTTAAAACTTGGACCCAAGATAAGGCCTTGCTTTGTGTCAGCTACCAAGATTCCCAATAAAGCCAAGTTTAGTCAATCTCCCTCAGTGTTGGGCCAAACTTGTCAAGGTCACTCCATTTTGCCTGTTTTTCTTGGCACCTCCTTATATGGTCTCTCCCTCCCTTTTATCAGTGGCCTTGCTGTCAACCGTAGTCTATAAAACAGCAGCAGCAGCATGACCCAGAAGGTTCTTGGACATGTAGACTCTGCAGTCCCACCAGAGATCTACAGTTCTTGTACATGCCCCAGTTGAGAAGCACTACTCCAGGACACTGTCTATCCTTTGATAAGTGGACCTAGATCTCTATTGCAGTGTTTTGCAAACTCTAGTGGGCATTAGAATCCCTTGGAAATGAAAACACAAATTTCTGGATCCCACTTACAGAGTGTCTGATTCAAGTAGGTCTGGGGTAGGGGGATTGAACATTTCTAAGAAGATTCCAGATGTCGCTGCTACCCGCCTGTGAACTACACTTTGAAAACCACTGCTCTGACACTTCCTGAATTCTCTCCTCTTCTGTATTCAAAACTTCTCTAGAAAGTTGTGAGTTCTGCCTAGGTCGCATTAGGGAGAACATTCCCCCTTAGTGATTCAGACATGAAATTGTTCTACAAAACTATTATTGTCTGAGAAGAAATTTTAGGCTGATGAGACACAGCATACGTAAGGTCGGGCAGTGGGGATGGGTATCTGAGACCCCTGCCCTCAACCTGATATCTACACCGTTGTTTCTTCTAGCATGATAGTTTCACAGAATAATTTTTGTTCTGTATTTAAATGAAATGGTCACAATTACAAACAAAGTGGGGCAAAATATATTTTGAAGAGTCTATTAAAGGGGCTTCTAAACTAGTAATAATGGAATAAAGGGAAAAATTCAATTAAGAAATCCATGGAATTACTTGAGTCTCATGGAATACAAGGAGAATTTGGAATTGGAAAGAGTGAGCAATGAGAGGATAACACATTAATTGTCTGGGTCTCTACTGGGGAAAAGTTTAGGAAACTTCTTACTCCCAAATTGTTTTAGAAATTGATATTTTGGAATTTCTAAGTTGGAGAAAAGTAAAACTATAGGATACTCTATACCAAATCACTGGGAAAATATAAATAATTCACCTGGTTGTCACTGATATATAAGACTGGAAAAATTTAAGGTGTACAATTATGGAATATTTCCCAGAACGTTCAGCCTTTTATATAAGACAGCTGGTGATTGTGCATTGTGATAATCATTTCTATCAGGGCTCCAGAGGGGATACTGGGAAATCTCTTTTCCATTTCACAGAGGTTGTTAGAATTTACAATAAACCATTGGAGCATAGAAAATATAAAGATATATATATATGTATTATATATTACATATTTTTATATACGTATTATATACACATACATGTATATCTTGTACAAAAGCTAACATGGCTTCTTTAAGAAAACTGGTGCTTATTTGGAATAATATGAGAAAAATGAGAACCAGTAGTTTTATAATCTATTTAGATTTTCAAATTTTTTTTATATTGAACACTATTAAAATGCATTGAGTTACCTAGTAATAAGAGGCATGGTCTTCAGTGGACTTGAATAGGAATTATAGGATAATGATAAATAAACTTATCCTTGTAGTCTTCTTTCATAGATGTATAAATAATTTGGAGGAAGCAGTCCATAGTCAAATTCCTAAGTCTATAAATGGTGTAGGCTTTTTACTGCGGTGAGATTCTAACCTAAAATAGATAAACTACAGAAATCTCTTTTGGCATGAGGAGGGCATTAGAATGGCAAATGAGTCTCTATATAACAAAATCCAGAAAGAAAGTTGCTTATGGGAAAATAATCCTGACTTTACTCATGGAATGGCCAAGTCAGAGACACCAACAATTCAGATAAAGGACTAGGCAATCATCATAAATGTTTTTCTGAGAACACTGGTTCTCTGTGATATCTCAGGGGGAGGAATTCAAAAGCTAGTTATCCTTCAAAGAAAATCAAAGAATAAAACTTATCTAGATAATGCACAAAGTCATAAACAAGGACACAGGAGAAAGGAAGCCCAACGATGAGAATCTGAGAGCATGAAGGGGCTGGCAAACTGTTTAATTCGATTAGAACCTGAAGATAAAATCTTCCACCTGCAAAAATGAGACACTGGCATGAGATGGAACTCTTTCAAATGTGAAATAAGTAAACATATAAGATAGAGGTGGGGAAGTAGTCATTTTAGACACTGGAGAAATAAATTAATTATTATATCTTGAGAGTTAGAACAAGCTGCAAGAAAATGAAAACATCCTGAAAGTTTTTTGATACCATGGGTCGTGGCCACATAATGACTTTCCTTCTAAGGAAACACGGGGAAAGGTGGCTTTTTATTGGCAGTTCCTTAGTCTTTGGAGTGAGGACAGCCATGGATGACCCCTACCGTCTCCAGGGGCCTTAGTTACCAGCAAAATATGAGGTTGGATATGTCATGCTAATTAATAATGTTCTTATTGTTCTTAACATTCTGTAAAAGTAGCTCTCTTTCTTTTTTTTTGTTTTTTTAAATTTTTTATTGTTATGTTAGTCACCACACATTACATCATTAGTTCGTGACGCAGTGTTCCATGATTCATTGTTTGTGCATAGCACCCAGTGCTCCACGCAGAACGTGCCCTCCTCAATACCCATCTTTCTGACCAAGAAAAAGATTCCCTTATATGAGCCTCAGTCCTCCACTCCTGTCCGTGGGGTATCTGTGCCTATCTCCTATCTGGTTTCTCTCCTAGCCTACTGCTTGTCTTTCTTCTCTTGTCTTCCTCATTGTGCTTTATTTTCTGTTCCACAGCAGTATATTCTAGGCCTCTTTTATCACTTCCTCTCTCATTTACACTCTCCATAATTTCTTCCATCTCCAGTGTTCTAGCTTTACTGCATCTTCTCTTTCCTCTCATCTTTCTCTCAAGGCTTGCTATTTGATGTTTTGGAAATTCTTAAGGGGAGAAAAGTTGGAGGGGGAATGGGACTATAGGCAAAGGCAGAGAAAAGGAAGATTTAAGATGAGGAAGGAGCCTTGTAAACTTATGCAATATCCTTTGTGTCTGTAACTTTAGGACTACTGGGACACACAACAGGATGGCATTCCCGCGCCACACTGTTCCAAGTAGGTAGTCAGGTGTTTGGCCATCCTCCTTTGCATTTAGTGGGCTAGAAAGATGTTGAATCAAAGAAAAATATTCATAGCCATCTGAAAAGTTTATTAAAATAACTCCTCCCTGTTCCAACTACATGTCCCTGTGAGACTAGATTTTCTTCATACATTTGCACTATATGCAACCAATGCATCAATAAATGCAACGAAATATCACAACACATTGAATGCAGAAACATATGAGAATTCAGCCCTTTTTCTATTAAGGACATATGTAAAAATATAAAACAATGCCACTTTCCTCATTTTTTGTTTTGGAAAATATAATTTCATGAAAATACCTTATTTATATTAAAATGTAATATAATTATGACTATTTAAAAATAAAAATTTTTAAGTTCTTAGTTTTAATTTATAACATTTAATTTATAACATTTATAACATTTTAATTTATAACATTTAATTTATAACATATAGATAGCTATAATCCCCCCAAAATAAAAGATCTTTGAAGTCCTTGATAGTTTTGAACAGTGTATAATTTCTTCATAAATTATATTTTGTTATATTTTTTCATACCATTCAATGAAAACCGTAGTTGGTTTAGTATAGTTTAATGTATCAAGCCATTTTCTTAACTGAGCAATCCTTTATATTTCTCAGAGGTGATCATCAGCTACTGAAAAACCTAATGTATCGTTTTGAAATGAAGAGTTTTGAGAAGGTCAGCTTTTCTTTCCAAGAATTTTGTGTATTTTATGGTGAAAAGATAAAAACCCTCTAGGGAAGTCTGTCAAAATCCTGGATAAACTTCTTTAACATAAATGTTTGAGTTCACAAGTAACTAAAGGACACCTCTAGTGTCTCCAAAAGTAGGAGAAATTGAAAACCAGTGTTATAATCAGGCACTAGCATTTTGGCAGTCCTAGAGGTTTTGCTAGGCTGAGCGATCAAGTGGCTTGGCCTTTAAAGGCCACATGAAGCCCTGGGCACCTGGGAGTTGATAATTTGAATGAAGATGACTCATACAACTACGACCCTTGAGGACATCATCCACAATGAAAGTGTGAACTTCATTAAAATCTCTCCAGTTGAAAATGGATATGACAAAGGAACTTTGTATCATCCTTGGCTCTGGGTACAAAAAAACACCTCCCTTAAAACATTGTATTCATAGGTCTGCTTTAGGGAGGTTAGGGATTTAAATTCACACTGTTTTCATGGTCTGGAAAATTAACATAAACTGAGTTTTTGGGCACCTGGGTGGCTCAGATGGTTAAGCGTCTGCCTTCGGCTCAGGTCATGATCCCAGGGTCCTGGGATCGAGCCCCACGTCAGGCTCCTGGCTCGGCGGGGAGTCTGCTTCTCCCTCTGCCTCTCTCCCTGCTCATGCTCTCTCTCTCTCTCTGTATCTCTGTGTCTCAAATGAATAAAAAATAAATAAATAAATAAATAAATAAATAAATAATAAACTGTGTTTCTCAAAGCAGTAATGTTTCTAAGCCTGGCAGATGCAAACCCAAGACTTTTCTGTAAAGATAGAACATGTTATCATCCTTCTAGGATCCTAAGAGATAAAGTCAGTTGAACATGATTTCCCCATTCAAAATGATAAAACATATGAGGAAAACACCCACAATGAGACAAAGTTGCAAAGAAAGGGGGGGGCAGACATATATTCCTAAAACATTTAGATGAAAGACTGATAGAGGTAAGTCAGATAATGTTTAAAATTGCAGAAAGGGGCGCCTGGGTGGCTCAGTCACTAAGCATCTGGCTTCTGCTCAGGTCGTGATCCCAGGGTCCTGGGATGGAGCCCCGCATTGGGCTCCCTGCTTCTCCACAGGAAGCCTGCTTCTCCCTCCCCCACTCCCTCTGCTTGTGTTCCCTCTCTGGTTGTGTCTCTTTCTGTCGAATAAATAAATAAAATCTTTAAAAAATATAAAACTGCAGAAAAGATAAAATAAGAAATTAAACACATGAGAAACAAACACTATCCAAAAAGACCAGGCAGTTTGCAATAATAAACAAATACAAATGTGAGAAATGAAAAATGTAATGGGTAATAAAAAAAAACTTAGAGGAAAGTATTCAGTTATAAAGCAGATTGAAAAGAAATGAATGAAGCAGAATATATATCTGGAGAAATTCGTCAGAATGCAACACATGAAAAAGAAATAGGAAATGGGAAAGAGAAAAAACTAACATGAAACATAAAATGGAAGAACCAACATAAATCTAACAAGACACTGCAAAGAGAAAAAAAGAATGGGGAAAGACATTCTTCATAGCAAGATAAATCAAGAAAATAGGAGGCACAAATAAAAACTATGATACATTAAAAAGAGACAGAACTATACATATAGGAGATTTAATAATATATATTTTATGCCAATAGATTGCAAATTTACACAAAATGGGCAAATTGCTAGGAAAAAGAAGGTATCTTACCAGAGTTGTTTCAAGAAAACATAGGATTATAGGAGAATGGGCATAGAACAATGAAAGTAATTGAAAGAGGAGTTAAAAACTTACAAAGAAAACATAATTTTACAGTTGTGTTCTTTGCATAATTATATAAGAGTTAATCTTTATCCTATGTACTCTGTTCCATATAATAAAAATGAGGGATACACTGTATGTTATCTGACTGGACTTAAAAACTTTTTTAAAAAGGGAAAATAAATTTCCAATTAATTTAATGAGACTAAGATAATCTTGATACCAAAACTAGAAAAAAGATAATAAAAAATAAAATTATAACTTAGTGCCCATATAACATAAATATAAAAATACTTTAAAAAATTAGTCAGTTGAATCCAGAAATTATATATTACTATACCTACTCACATTCACATATTTATATATATATATATATATCATGAGATATATATATATCTCATGACAAATTTGGATTTATCCCTGGAATACGTTTGTTTTAATAGAGGATAATTCATATAAGCTATCCATTTAATAACTGAATTATTACAGTAATAATTTCAAGGAGAAAAGTCACATAAATATCACCATTAGCTGAAGATCAAACATTTACTAAAATTCAATATTCCATATGTGATAATAAATAAACTCTTAGCAAACTGGAATAAAAGGAGATTTCCATAACTTAATAAACAGTTATCTATTAAATTTTGCAGCATACATATTATTAATTGGTGAAAACTTAGAATTTTGTTTTCAGTCAGGAACAAGATAAGGACATTTGCCTTCAGTGACAATTTTTACATTATCAGAGATTCTAGCCAACATAATATAAAAATAAAATTAAAACCAAGGCATACAGCTTAAAAAGGAGAAGCTACAATTGTTTTCCTTCTCAGACATTATGCATTATACATTTTAAATATTAAAATGTATTTTTAAAAAGTATTTAGATAACAAGAAAGCTTAGCAAAGCTGTTTGATATAAGATTAAGATAAAAGGTTAATTACAACTTTCTAATCATGATGTACTTGCTTATATTGGATTAACTCCATTGTTATAACAAATAACAAATATAAATTATAACAAATATAAATTCTGGAAATTAAAAAAAAACAAACTTTTTTTTGAAGAGAGATGAGAAACAGAGATAATTTGAGTGATTTCAAATTTTCAAAGAAGGGAACTGCTCTGGGCCAAATTGGCATTTCTGTGGCTTTTTTGCCAAGGAGAAGTCCCTGATGCTCTCTGAAGCATCTAGAACTAAATCAGAAAGCTGATTTTCTTGTTGTTAGGGTTAAAGCACCACTCTTTCTAGCTTTCTACAACTTCAGTGGAAATAGAACTTCCCGAGCCCTACCCAACTCTTGGCATAGCCTTGCCCAGGGGTGAGCAGGTGATTCTCATGCCAGCTCCCACTTACAGCCAGATTGCAGGTGTTGGCAGAAAAATTGCCCATATATATTTTCTTTTTAAAGTTATTTTTAGGTGGGTTTCATTAATGTTCATTGCTATCAAGTATTCTATTGTATGAATATATCAAATTTTGCTCATTTTGTTTAGTGGACGTTTGGATTGTTTCCATTGGCTAATAAAAATAAGTCAGGCAAGAATGTTTCCGAAGAGGTCTTTTAGTGTGTTCTATTGAGCATGAATTTAGATGTGAAACTGCTGGTCTTTGGGAATATGTACATTCAAATTGAGTAGATGATGCTAAATAGTTTTCCAAAGTCCCTATACCAATCCCTTTTCAACCATATATGATGGATCCACATGTCTCCATTACAAGGCTTTATGATATTTTATAATTCTGGTAAGTAGAGAGGAATCTCACAATTCCAATTCCAATTTTCCCACTAATTAATATGGAGAAGAGCCTCTTCATATGTGCATTGGTCCCTTGATCTTTCTAAGTTTTTAAAGTGGCAGTTAACATCTCGCCCCCATTTTTCTATTGGTTTGTCTATATTTGTCTTACTAGTCATTTTACATATTACTAGTCCTATTCTCACCTTTGTGTCACCCTCTTAATGGCATATATTGGTGAACAACATTTTAATATAGTGATACTGATCCACATCTTTTTGTGTCCTGTTTAAAAATGATCCTCTACACTCAAAGTCCTCAAGAGATTTTCCCCTTCAAGAATGGCTTGGCTATTTTTGGCCCTTGGCATTTGTGCACAAATTTAAACTCACCTTGTTAAATTACATTTGAAAATATCTTCTGAGAGGTGCCTGGGTAGCTCAGTTGGTTAAGTGTCCAACTCTTGATTTTGGCTCAGGTCGTGCTGTCAGGGTCCTGAAATGGAGCTCACAATGGGCTCCATGCTGGGCATGGAGTCTGCCTAAGATTCTCTCTCTCCCTCTCCCTCCGCCCCTCCCCCTCCACTCATGCGTGCACAAGCGCACATGTGGTCTCTCTCTCAAAATAAATAAATAAATAAATAAATAAATAAATAAATAAATATCTCCTGATATTTTTATTGGATGGTTTTAATAATTTTTCCTTTGATTTTAAGGAAGTTTACTATGATGACTCTACATGTGATATTCTTTATATTTATCCTATGTTGTGTCTGTTGTACTTCTTAAATATGTAGCTATAGATTTTTCATAAATTTTTGCAATTTTTTTAACCATTATCTCTTCAAATATTGATTCTTGCCCAGTTTTCTCTTGTTTCCTTCTGGAGCATCAATTGCATGTATGTTATGACTTTTCACTATGTCTCCGTGTGTCTCTTAATCTACTTTTCCATAATATTCTCTTGGTGCTTCAGTTCACTAGGCCTCCTCTCTTCTGTGTTAACCAGCTTTAAATTTATCTACTAAGTTCTAAAATTTCATTATTGTATATTTCAGTTATAAAATTTCCTTTAGATATCTTTTTATGGATTTAAATTTTCTGGTAAAATTCTTTATATTTTCTTTCATTTTTCTAAAATATCTTATAGTTATTTTAAAGCCCCTGTCTAAAAATGCCAATATATGTATTTCCTGTGTGCTTATTTCTACTTTTTTACCTGTTGGTTTCTGCTCATTTGAATGTATTTCTCAGTATATGTTTTATTTTTATACAGTATTTTTATTGAATGTACATACAGTAATTTTATTGAATGCAGACTATTTTATATGAAAATTTCTAGAAATAATTTAAGAAGCAGAATGATGCTATCTTTCTCTACAAAGAATTTACTTTTGCTTTTATCATTTAAGGAATGTGAGGCAGATTACCTTTATACAGTCCAGGTTTATTTATTTATTTATTTTTTTAAAGATTTTATTTATTTATTTGAGAGAGAGAGAATGAGAGATAGCACGAGAGGGAAGAGGGTCAGAGGGAGAAGCAGACTCCCTGTTGAGCAGGATGCCCGATGTGGGACTCGATCCCGGGACTCCAAGATCCTGACCTGAGCCGAAGGCAGTCGCTCAACCAACTGAGCCACCCAGGCGCCCTACAGTCTAGGTTTAAATTGATTTGAATCTGGGCCTCAGTTTGTAAATTCTGTTCTATTACTGGTTAGCAATCACTCATAAAATGCACCCCTTCAGTCATCCAATTGGAAACCAAAGTTTCTACTGGGTCTCCTTCGCCTTGGAGAGCTCTATACTATTTTTTTTTTCCCTCCCTCCTGTCCTCCCTAGCTCTATGAGACTGCCTAAAACTTTGCTTAGTTCTTACCCTCTTGGTCACTTTCCACCTGGTCTACCCTCCAGTCTACTTTTATTACATTCATTCTCTTGGAATCTGGAGAGATACTTATGATTTAACAAATGCTTTGAGGCAAAAAACTATGCCAGATGTTGGTTTCATTTCAGCCCCTGTCTTCTCTCTCTGATCTCAGCCTTAGTTAAGTTTTCATGAGTTTATAAGCTCTTCAAGGCTTCCAACTTTGCTGTGTTTTTGTTTTGTTTTGTTTGAGAAACTTATTATAGTAATAGGAACTTAAACAATTAGGCAAAACTGGGAAATGATTCCAAAGGGAGAAATTAGAGAACAAGAGATAAATCACTAACTAGCTCTCCTGAAGCCAGGGGCTTCCAACGACTAGCATGAAAACACAAAGGAGTGTTGGTGGAGAGGCCTATTGAAGGCTGTGGCTTCTGAATCTGCTGCGGAGCTTGGGAACATGACTGGCCAGGGCTAGCTATATGAAGAGGAGCTAAATGTAGTGGGAAAAAGAAAAGGGAAGGTGGAAACCATGGACATCTCTGCATCTATTTCTCAACGTATCTAATCATGACAATTTTCAAAGTAAATGGGAGCTGCTTCTAAATATCATGCAAATTTCTCTTTGGCCAGCTCTAACTGGAACTATGAAAGGAAAGGGATTCTGGGAAACAGGTTTAGCCTAGTCAAGTTGACAGAGCATAAAGCTGCCAGAGTTATAACAATTTACCCAAAAGGAAACAGATAGCCAGTGAACATACTAAAAGATGCTGAACTTCGCATTTACTGAGAAAAGTGCAACTTGAAAACACAATGAGATACTCTTTCCCATGCATCTGATTCGATAAAATTAAAAGTGTTAATGAAGATCATGTATTCCTGGCAGAATGTCAGCCATATTAACAAGCAATTTGGAATATCAAATAGAATTAAAGATGTGCATACCTTCTAACCCGGTGATTCTACTACTAGATATACACTATTCACATGTATACACAAAGGACGCTAACAAAAATGCTCAGAGCAGCATTGGTTTAGTAGCAAAAAAAAAATCATCATCATCATCATCATCAATAAAAAAATTAAAATAAGAAAGAAAAAGAAAGAAAGAAAGAAAGAAAGAAAGAAAGAAAGAAAGAAGAAAGAAAGAAAAAAGAGACAATTAAATGTCTTCTAGTGGAACTTTACATAAACATCTATTTATTCATACAACAACAAAACCATACAGTAGTTAAAATGAAAGAACTCAAACTGAATATATGGACATGAATAGAACTTAAAAACAATATTGAGAAAGCAAACTGCTAAAGAATATATAGAGTATAATAGCATTTCTAAAATTTTTAAAATATGCAAAATAACACAATATCTATTTATGGAATTCATACATTTGTAGTAGAAATATAAAACATGTTGCAGCATGATACAAAATTCAGGGGAATGCAATAAGACAGTTCACAGGAGGCTTCAATTGTACTTGTAATGATTTATTTCTTAGGCTTAGTGTTGGCTGCGTGGGTGCTGCTTTTATTCTCCCTATGCTTTTCTGTCCCTCTAAATTTATTTCTTAATCACTAAAAAGAGAAACTTGATCTTGCCAAGTATATTTCATCCCACCTGCTCATAAAACTTGTCAGTTATCCTTACCTACTCCACTGGCCAACGTCTTCCACACCTCAATTCTTTTCCCTCTTTATTCAAAGACTTGTCTGTCTTTTTATGTAATATTAATCACAGTTGTTAGATATTTTTTAAGGCCTGGTTAAGGCTCAGCTCTATTCTTTTTAAGTTAGGTAATACCGTCTCTGTTTGTGACTTTTACGTTGTTAAATAAATTTGGTTCCATTTGATATATTTTTCTTTACTCAGGTAGTATGTTATTTTGGAATTGATTTAAATAAAAAGAAAGGGCCATTTACTCAAAAGGATTTAGAGGATTTATACTTTATATTAAAAATTTGAGACTATTTGTTCACTGGTGACTGGGAAAGCAGAGCGACCTGGCAGGCCTGCTCCACTTGGTAGAGTCCGTTGGACAAGGGGCCTGTGATATAAGAGGAGGACCAAACAGGGGGTGTCCAGACTTTGGAAGCTAATAGAATGGAAAGGAAGAAAGAAAGGAGTAAGCAAGATGGTAGAATGTTGTGGATTATGTGAAATGCTCCTTGCTCAGAACGCCTCAAATATTCAGTTAGTTCACTAAATCACAAAATGCTGACTGAGATTGAAATTTTGAGGAAGCAGTAAACGAGGGGATATTCACCTCAGGGTTTGACATGGCAGAGAACTAGAATAGCACACATGGACAAGTGCAGAGAGGCATAGAGAAATATGAAAAAAACACGCAAGGCAGCACACAAATTTTAAAGAGAGCTCGGAGCTGCTACGAGAACTCCAGCTGGAAACCAGGCCATGTTTACTCAGATATCCAATGGCCAGTGGGCACCACTGTTAATATCTCTATTACATTAACAAATATTTAAAACAGGACCTGTTTTCATTCCCTTCAATGAGGTTTGTAAATAAAATTGAAATACAGTGCTTATTTTCAGAGCAACCAAATTCAAATTCAAATCCAAAGCTGAATGAACAAAGACAACCTTAACTAAAGGAAAGGATACCCAAATGTGGTACATCCGTGCAATGTGATGCTTTCATGTGATAAAATTGAAAGAGCTATCAAAATATGCAAGGCCATGAATGAATCAAATGATACATTTAATTGCATAGAGTCTGTTTATGCCTTAATTGAAGAAAAATGGTAATATTTTCTTAGAGAAAAATGTGAATTAAAGACAAATTCACATATCAGTTTCATTTTTACATCTAGATATGTACTGAAAGTGACTCAGTGCCTTTTGGCAAATAGACATATGTTTTTGCCTCTCTCCTTAAAAAAATGTAAACAGTAATGCTTGCATGATTCCTGATCAAGGTAACAATCTGTAAATAAAGCATGTAATACTTGAGAAGACCTGTTTACTAAACATTTTTTTACTCTTCACACTTACAGTATCTCAACATTAAGCGTGTGCATTGATGATCATTTTTATGGAAACAATTTCTTTGCCTTCTTATATTCTATTTCTTGTGAACTATTTAATCAATAAAAATAATTCTACTTTATTTTAAACTTTAAAAATACCTGTATTAGAAAAAAAACTATGAGAGAGTTACAGAATAAGTAAAATTTCTTTAATTTCAAATAGTAAGAACTATACTATACTAAAAATATGATTTTATTGTTATTAAGTAGCAACATGTTAGTGATTTTTGTTTTTATACATAATATGTGTTCCTTTTTAATTCCTTGCTGGTATGAAAACTGTCTCAAACTATATTATGCCAGTGGTGGTTTTCAGTGAGAGAATGAGACAAGTGAAGCTGAAAATTCTTGGTTTTAATGACTCTTTTACCCAAACAATAGAAATGTATATCTTCTATCAGGAATTTCATGGAAGGTAAAAGCCAGAACAAAGCTCCTTAGTATTAGTGTTTAGTGGAAGGCTCTGGACTCAAGACTTTGTGATTTTAAAACCACTGCTTGGGTAAGCTGCTTACCTTCTTTGTACCTCAGATTCTTTATTTCTAACAGGACAATGTAACCATACTTCTTTCATAGGAGTGTTTGGAGGACTGAATTAGATGAGGTATGTAGTGCTCCCAACATAATGCTGCACATATATTAAAATTGAATAATTGCTAGCTCTTCTTATTCCTAAATGACATAGGCCATCACAGATGATGAAGGTATAGATATAAATATATATGCATATATACATCTCACTGTTTGTGTTAAGGAGGCAACCCAGACCAACAAGGTCCAGTGCTGGTTTGTTGACCAGATGCTTTGTGACTTCGTGAATTCAGCTTCTCCACATCTTCTCACTTACGCATTTGTAAAATGAGAGTTTACACAAGAGAGGATTTTGATGATTCTAATCCAGTCCTGATAGTTGATGATTCTTTTTTCAGAGTACACCTATAGTATCAAATGGGAATATGTGGACTCACAGATTAAAGTTATTCTCAAGAGAGAAAAACAAAAAACTGAAAAGAGATTTTCTCTTGCCAAATTGAATGAGCAATAAGAACTCAGCAATAGCTTTTAATATAATTGAAAAAGAGTTGTTATGGACTGAATGTTTGTTTTCTCCAAAATCCAATTGTTGGAATCCTAACCACCAACATAATGGTATTAGGAGGTGGGGTCTTTGGGATGTGACTAGGCCATGAGGGTAGAGCCATCATGAATGGGATTAGTCCCTCTTTAAGAAGACACACTAGAAGCTTGCTCCCTCTCTCTGCTCTTTATCCTAAGAGGATACAAGGAGAAGACTGCCATTTGCAAACCAGAAAGCAAGTCCTAACCAGACACTCAGTCCTCTGGCACTTTGACCTTGGACTTCCTAGCTTCAGAACTGTGAGAAATAAGTGTTTGTTGCTTAAGCCACCCAGTCCATGATATTCTGTTATAGTAACCCAAACTAGGACAAAAGTGAATTCTCCCAATCTATTCACTCTTCAGCCATTCATTTATGTAGGATTAATGAACACCTACTGTGTGCTCAGCATTGTAGGAGGTGCTAGCAATACAGAAATAATTATTAGCCCTCTGCTTATTCAGTGGGATGGTCTTGCAATTACAGTCATTGTGGAAAAAAAAAAAGACTACATTGTATGTGATATGGTAATATAGGCCATCCACATACCTCTAGAGGAGGTGCTGAGGAAGCAGGCCCTCATCTGGAGATGGAGAATTTTATTTCTAGCTTATATCTTTTATATATTGTCTCTTTCTCAGTTTTTCTCTTTTGTAAAATATTTTGTAAAATATTCACTTTATAGAATATTATGAGAATTTAATAATATAATACAGGTAAAGTGATTAGTGAGTTCTTAACAAATATTAGATATTTTTAATTTAGAAAGTTGATAATATATTTTAGTGGTTAGGAGCTTTGTTTTTGGAGTTGAACAGATCCTTTTTGAATATCAGCTTTGCTGTTTCCTATCTGTGTGTCCTCAGGATATTCCTTAACCTTTACATATATCTTCATTTATACGGTGAGAATTCTGAGTGTTCTTCTTTGCTTTGCTGAGATGATAAAACTATAAAATGCATGTAAAATACTTATTAAAATGCTAGTCTATTTTTAGTGCTTAATAAATGCTAGCTATTTTAAAATAAAGGATTAAAGATAACAAAAAATGTGCTGTCATTAACAACATGTACACATATGAATCATATTACAGAAGATCTTTGATCAGGTATCTTGGAGGTAGGACCCAAGACAGGACTTCTTGCTCCAGTGGTTTATTGGGGAAGTGCTCTCAGTGGAGCAAAGGGAAGGAAACTGGATAGGGTAGTGTGTAGCAAACCAATCAAGAACGTAGTCTTACTTAGACATTAGCTTCAGTCAGATCCCTTGGGAAAATTTTAAAGCACAAGTTGCACAACAGAGTTAATCCCACATTATGGCAAGTGAGCCGGCCATTGCTCTGCTGTGTCAGTTTGACATTGGTTGACTTGAGGGAAGAGAGAGAAGAAGCAGCCCCCTAAGAAAGAATCTCCTTATCAGCCAAGAGCGATTCTCTGGAGAAGGGGCAATGGTGAATTATTATTAGTCAACAATCCAGTCACAGGGTTATGGGTACAGATGGGTAAAGGCAACCTCATGCTGGATGTCAACAGCATGCACTATACAGCAGAAAGTGAAGCTATATGTAAAAGGTCTAGAGGTACTATTGTTATCAAAATTGATGGTTTAATAGTATAGCTTTCTGGAAGTTTTTCTTGATTTGTCAAAGTAATATGTTGGATGTCTTCTGTTTGGCCCTCTGGAGTCATTCTATATTGGTCTCTGCTTTGAGCTGTTATCTCCCAGAAGCTGAAATGTATGAACTGCATCAAATATTCTCTTATCTTTGGCTTTTGATTGGCTCCGGCCAGTGGGATCACTGGAAGAAGAATTATGAGCCAGAAGGACCCCCTCATATAGGATTTATGTGTGCCTGCTCTGAAGGTCACAGGACCTTCAAGGAGCCCATGTCTCAGGGTTTGGTAATTACCCTCTTCTTGTCAATTTAAGTGAAAGAGTAGTAAGAATGCTTTGCTGTTACTAGCTTCATGATAGACTATATATCCTGCCTATGCTATTGTGAAACATTTCCTTATTCAACTTTCTTCAAAGTACTCAAATTAAATCTGCTGTTTCCTAAAGTGACCCTGAATAACATAAGCGGTATATCACATCATTACCGAAATGAATATTTTCCTTAAACTAAATTCTAGACACAATTTACTGCATGAATAAATTCTCACTTAAAATACATAGAATGTGATAGACTGACTATGTGAAATTTTTTTTTATATGGCCGTTTCTCTGGAAACTTTTCATAATACTGAATTAATACTGAATTAAAATTCATCAAAGTTATTACTATAGAAAATTAAAATAATATATCCCAGGAAATTAGCACGTTCATAGTAGCCTTATTACCTTATGCTTGTGTGCAAATGAGCATCAGCCTGAAGATACTGGCCTTTGCAGAAAATCAGAGTCAAATTCTGAGTCAATTAATTTTTCTTCAAACCTAACAGGTTTACCAAAAAATTTCAAACATCCAGTTTTTAAAAATCTAAAGAAATCCATACAATACCTCTTCCCCGAAAATATTAAGCAATTTTGACAAAAATTAAAGACCTAAATATGTGGGAAAACATACCATGTTCATAGATTGGAAGGCTCAGTATTGTAAAGATTTTGCCAAAATTAATCTAAAAATAGAATGCAATCCTAATTAAAATCCCAGTGGATCTTTTTGTAGAAATGTATATTAAAATGCAAATATCCAAGGCAACCTTGAAGAAGGACAAAGTGGAGCAGCCTGCTCTATTTAATATAAAAATAATTACAGAGCTGCAATTATAAAGTGCAGTATTGATGTAAGGACAGGTAAACTAAAGGATCAGAATAGAGTTCAGAAATAGACCCAAATATCTGGATACTTGATTTGTGTCTAATGTGGCACTACAGAACAATGGCAAAGCACAGTCTTTTTAATAAATGGTGCTATGTTAATTAGATATCATATGAAAAAATAAAGCTTAACTAATACATCACACAATAAATAAATAAAAATCAATTCCAGATGGCTAATAAAACAAAATATGAAATGTAACGGAAGGAAATATCTAAAAGATAACATGGAGATTATATTTTAAATGTGAGGTTAGTAAAGATTTCTGAAAACATAAAGTGTGCTGACCGTAAGAGAAAGGATTGACAAATTGGAGTACCTTAAAATAAAGGAGCAAATAAAATAAAAAGAGCAAAAAGGCAGGGGCGCCTGGGCGGCTCAGTTGGTTGAGTGTCTGACTCTTGATTTTAGCTCAGGTCGTGATCTCAGGGTGGTGAGACCGAGCCATGTTGGGCTCCGGGCAGAGTTCAGAGTCTGCTTGGGATTCTCTCTTTCTCTCCCCCCTCCCCTGGCACTCTCTCTCTCTCTGTCTCTCAAGTAAATATATAAATGAATAATCTTTCTAGAAAATCCAGTCTCTTTTGACAATGTTCCCTCTTAGCAACGTGTGTATAGACTTATGTGCTGCCCAATATATTAGCTGTGTTACCCGATATATTCTCTACACTGCTTTAATGGGTCTATTCATAGGTAAAAGAAAAAGAAAGGAAATGGGTATTTTGGAGTACATGTACTATGTAAAAAAGAACACTAGGTGCTTTACATGTTTGTTTCCTTTTCTCATCAGAATACCATGCTAGTTATTATTGTTCACATTTTTCAGATTAAGAAGTTGAGACTCAGAAATGTTGAGTAACCTGCGTAGGTCATAGATCCAAAGGATATATTTCCGAGAGCGTACCTAGTACAACAACATAGCCAGTCTGAGTTCACATCAAATCGTTTAGCTCCATGGACTGTATACACTGGGCAGGAAACAGTTTGACACGGGAAAGGGCTGAACTGCCCTGTGTGGCTTTAGTGTCAAAGGACCTGCACTTAGGCCATAACTCCATCACTTACTACCTGTGGACACTGGAGCATGATCCTTAAACATTCTGAGCCTTGGCTTCCTTATTCCTAAACAGAAAACTAGAGAGGTTGTTGGTGCCCCTCCCAGACCCCCTCGACCATCCAGAGCACCCATTCCCCATAAACTGCAAGTGCTGACTGACAGTGGCCCTCTTCTCCAGAGAATTGCCCCCAGAGTATTGGTCACACAGGAACTACCAACTGCCCTGGAGACCTTGGCTCATGTGCGTCCAAAGGCCATCTCCCTGCAACATGTCTCATTCTGTTGTGTGGTTCGGGCTCAGAGCTTTGCAGTGGGATTAGATTAGCCTGAAGCTAATGACCAGTTAAGACTTCTCTCTTGCTTAGTGTTTATTTCCTGTCCTTCCTGCTTCCCTTAATCTTCTTTCTCTTCAGGGCACTTTTTCACTAAATCATTTGAAAAGGATCTCTATCTCAGGTTTTGCTCTCAGATAAACTTAGATGGACAAAAATACCCACTCAAATAGTATGAAAAAATAAACATATACAAGATATTCTGTTAACTGTACTATTAAAGTTTGATATTACTAACATGTAGAATTATAAAACGAGTAAAAAAGTTTATTTTTATTCTTTTTCCCTCGAATATCAAAAACTACCACCTTTCAGGTACTTAGTGTACTTGGTTCTCTCTCACATGTTCAGATAAGAAATTAGTGAATGCTTTTATACCTTGCTCATTCAGCTAATCAAAGTGTTGTGGTATTAAGGTCATGAGCTGTTGAAGAGTATGAAAAGGAAAAAAATGTGTTTGGTCAGTTTGACTTGACCACAGTGACTTAGTCTGGATGAATACATTTTAGTAATCTAGAGGTATCCGATATTTTTGCTTGGGCATCTCCTAAAATAATTTTTAAACACTATATTTTCAGTTGTAAGGTAAAACTTTATATTGATGCTTTAATAGCTGCACATGATTGTAGGTTCTAGCAAACTGTATATTGTATTTGTGTGTTAAATGTTTTCTATTAAACCTTAGAGTGGCAAATTTAACTTATTTAGAGGAAAAATATCTGCCAAAGAATTTAATTGGCAAAATCAGTTCTTAATTGTGAAACCAATAATCTAAATTAGGCTTTCTGTGAGGAAAAAAAAAAAAAATCCAAAACCTGATTTTGTTTTTCAGTCACAATAAACGTGTAAATATACATCCCCACTATCATCTAACTTCTGAATGTGAAGACATAAGTAATACATGGTTTTGGGAGATAGATAAAGTGACAGGAGCCTACCCATGAGTCTCTCACCTAGGTAAGACAGAATACTTTCCTCTGATATTTTCGCTCATGCTTTTCTAGCTTTACCATGTGATGCTCCCTCAGCATCACTTTTCAAATTGTTTCTTTGTTTGGCACTCAAGAGGTTTCATACTTTGGGATAACTACCATACTGATTTCAGATGAATGAGCAAAGCATGAGAATCTGTGAAGAGAGGTGGGGCAAAGGAGAAGGGGCAGATCCTAGGAGATCACCTGACAGATCAACTTTTTTTTCTTTTTTTTTTATTATGTTATGTTAGTCACCATACAGTACATCATTAGTTTTTGATGTAGTGATCCACGATCCATTGTTTGTGTATAACACCCAGTGCTCCTTGCAATACATGCCCTCCTTCATACCCATCACCGGGCTAACCCATCCCATCACCCCTCTCCCCTCTAAAACCCTCAGTTTGTTTCTCAGAGTCCATAGTCTCTCATGGTTCATCTCTCCCTCTGATTCCCCCCCCTTCATTTTTCCCTTCCTTCTCCTAATGTCCTCCACGCTATTCCTCATGTTCCACAAATAAGTGAAACCATATGATAATTGTCTTTCTCTGCTTGACTTATTTCACTTAGCATAATCTCCTCCAGTCCCATCCATGCCAGTGCAAAAGTTGGGTATTCATCCTTTCTGATGGCTGAGTCATATTCCATTGTATATATGGACCACATCTTCTTTATCCCTTCATCTGTTGAAGGGCATCTCGGCTTTTTCCACAGTTTGGCTATTGTGGACATTGCTGCTATGAACATTGGGGTGCATATGGCCCTTCTTTTCACTACATCTGTGTCTTCGGGGTAAATACCCAGTAGTGCAATTGCTGGGTCATAGGGTACCTCTATTTTTGATTTTTTGAGGAATCTCCACACTGTTTTCCAAAGTGGCTGTACCAACTTGCATTCCCACCAACAGTGTAAGAGGGTTCCCCTTTCTCCACAACCTCTCCAACATTTGTTGTTTCTTGCCTTGTCAATTTTTGCCATTCTAACTGGTGTAAGGTGGTATGTGGGGTTTTGCTTTGAATTTCCTTGATGGCTAATGATGCTGAACATTTTTTCATGTGTCTGTTAGCCATTTGTATGTCTTCTTTGGAGAAGTGTCTGTTCATGTCTTCTGCCCATTTTTTGACTTGATTATTTGTTTTTTTGGTTGTTGAGTTTGAGAAGTTCTTTATAGATCTTGGATATCAGCTCTTTGTAGTGTCATTTGCAAAAATCATCTCCCATTCCGTGGGTTGCCTCTTTGTTTTGTTGGCTGTTTCCTTTGCTGTGCAGAAGCTTTTCATCTTGATGAAGTCCCAAAAGTTCATTTTCACTTTTGTTTCCCTTGCCTTTGGAGACATGTCTTGAAAGAAGTTGCTGTGGCCCAGGTTGAAGAGGTTACTGCCTATGTTCTCCTCTGTCTCACATTGAGGTCTTTTATCCATTTTGAGTTTATCTTTGCATATGGCGTAAAAGAATGGTCAAGTTTCATTCTTCTGTATATAGCTGTTCAGTTTTCCCAGCACCATTTATTGAAGAGACTGTCTTTTTTCCATTGCATATTTTTTCCTGCTTCGTTAAAGATTATTTGACCCTAGATTTGAGGGTTCATATCTGCACTCTCTATTCTGTTCCATTGGTCAACTTTAAGAAAAAGTAAGTATGAATTTGAGGATCTGGAAAATGGTCCTCTAAAAAGTGTTCCCGTCTGGTAACTTCTGGAAAGTCTTCTTATCTCCCTGAGTTATGCATTTTGCCACCTTAGCCTCTGGACCACCCCACGCTCATGCAGATGTCTGGAGATAAGGGATGCCCTCTGGTCTCTACTCAGGATTCCTCCCAGGCAAAGTCCATAGCTCAGAAAATTTGTTACTGTTAGTTTCCCGTTCTTATTTATTACTCTTTGGTTGCATATAACTAAATTTCAACCCAACTTCAGCCCAAAATGGGAATGAATGCTAAGAATATATTGGGGTCTCAGGGCCCCAAGAAGCATCATGCAGCTGGGCCTCAGGGACATGGTGGAGTCAGAGAAGGGAATACTAGCAGCCTTTCTGCTGTCTTTTAGCTCTGCTCTTCTCTGCATGCCTATGTATTTCTTTCTCTCTTTCTGTAGAAAACCTTTTTCTGCTTTCCTGATCTTATAGGATAGAATGATATAGCTGCAAAAATTGCCTTTGTATAAATACCACCTGTGTTCTAGAGAAAGATTGAATCCAAAATTCTCCAAATAAAGGAATCTGATGGGGGAAGATGGCATCATGTACCCAATCTTTATCCATAGAACTATGGCCCTATAATTCATGTAGAAGATGGGGATGAGTCAGGTTTGAGATATGGCTTCTAAATAGATAAAAGAGCCAGCATACACCAAATGCTTTCCAAGGCTGGGCAGAGGACCTAGGCACAAATACCCAGGACAGATCTCAGTTCTGAGCTGAGTCAATGTGTTTCCTGTCTTGGGAATATTTTCACATTAGTCTATCCATAAAGGGACCACATTCTATGTTCTGAGATTTAAGAATTTCATACAATAGAAGGGACGTTATTTGGGGATTGGAAATGGAGCAGGAGCGAGACCATCTGCCCATGAAATCATATCACATTAATTCCTAGGATGGTGTGGAGGTGGGAAAAGGAGACTAATTTGAAGCAGTAAAAGAAGAGGTAGAATTTTTTTTAACTGCATACCTTCAAAGAAGTGATTTAATTGTTTTCCTAATACCATCCCTCTATCCATGTGGTTTATGATTCTGACCAGCAGATTCTCCTTATCCACCCAAATCCTCTCCAAACCTTTTCCATTTCCATGTACAACAGCTCCCTGCATGCTTTCACCGACATCTCTGTCCCAGTGCTGTCCTCAGTCTTCCCCAGCACCTTCCCTGAATGTGAAGAGAGCCGGGAGGGCCTAGGAATTTGCATCTCCACCCACTGACTTGTGTGGGTAAATACACTCAGCTCCCTGGTCCCTGATGGGAACAGTTTGGAGGCGTGACTTACAAGTCTGCAGAGGTCCCCTGCAGGAGTTAGTCAAAGTTACCATCCCTGGGTCTTGGTTTGACATCTCACCCTTGCCTTGTTTCCTTCCCTTACCTGTCACTTGCCCTACTTTCCTTTGGTTTTTTTCCTTGGGACACTCTTTAATAAATCACTTTTATTTGACTCTTCAACTCAGGTCTATATCTGGGTACCCCAACCTTAGGCAACTGACGATCCATTAGAATTACCTGGAAATTTGGTATATTGAGGAGAATAGAAATTCTTTATCCAGGCCATGAGTGAGAAAAACAAAGTGAATTTTTACCCTAGAAAATTAAACTGGAAATTTTATCTCTTAATCAATATACGTGTTCCTATGTGATGTGTTGTGTATGTGGGTGTGTATGCACTTGCGTGCATGCATGTGTAAGAGACAGAGACAGCCAGAGAGACAGAAAGATATGGATGCATAAATATTAATGATATTTAGAGTAACTGCTGACCTTGAATCAGAAAAAAATGACACATTGTGAGCATCAGTCGGGGTTTGAAACAGAACCTGAAATTATATATGTATATATCATATATATATATGAAATTATATGCATATATATAACTTTATGTGTTATGTGCATGTAAAGAGATTTAAAGAATTGGCTCACACACTCATAGGCTGGTGAGTCTGACATCCGTAGGGCAGACTGGCTGGCTGGAAACTCAGGCAAGAGCCAATGCTACAAAGTTGAAGCAGAATTCCTCCTCCGGGAGACCTCAGTTTTTGCTCTTAAGACCTTCAACTGATAGCATGAGGCCCACCCATATTATCAAGGGTCATCTCCTTACATCAAGTCAATTGTAGATGTAAACCACGTCTACAAAATACCTTCACAGCAACATCTAGACTAGGGTTTGGTTAAACAACTGGGTATTATGACCTAGTCAGGTTGACACAAAAGACTACCTATCACACTGTAGGACTAACAAAGTAAGAAAAGAAAAAAAAAATTTTTTTTTCTGTATCAGAACAGTACCAGAACAAAGCATCCACAGAAACTGCTTAACATTTATGCAGTACAATAAATTTGCATATTATTAAACTGGTCATATTAACTTTTTAGAAAAGGCAGTGACTCATAACTCTATATATGATACATATCTATATATAGATATATTCAAATTTCCAGGTAATCTGCTCACATCTTTGAAAATCAGAAAAGAACTCAGTGCTTCCAGATGTGCCTAAGACACATTAAAAAGGCATTCTTTGCGGGCACCTGTGTGGTTCAGTCAGTTAGGCATCTGCCTTCGGCTCAGGTTGTGATCCCGGGGTCTTGGGATCTCTGCTGAGCAGAGAATCTGCTTCTCCCCCTCCCTCTGCCTGCCACTCTGCCTAGTTGTGCTCTGTCAGCTAAATAAATAAAATATTTTTTAAAAAAGGCATTCTTTTTCAAGTCCAGTTTGTATAATATTAGTAACTGTCCATTCTTGTCCAACGCTGCCCATCTACAGAGGCACCAGAGTGCGGAGCATGAGGGAGGAACTAAGCCTTGGCCTAAGAGGGAGCTGGGGAGTTTACACGAAGTGGTAGTGATACCAGGATTCTGTTGTGGGACTGCAGGCCCAGGGAAGATGCAGTAATATCAAAACCCGTCCAAGTGGAGTGTATCCCATTCAGACCAGTACAGGCCATGCAACAGGGACGGAAGGAGAGTTTCAGTACAAGAAGCAGATCAGGATCCATAGTCATTCAGGAGTGTCTTGGCATGTAAGACAAATAAGACACCTGCCTTCCTCACTGGGTGTCAAACAGCAACCTGGAGGTCCCACAGGGTTGGATGGATTATTTAGAAATGCTGATTGGCATTATTACTCTTTATAAATATTTGATCTCCCTCTAATATTGGATATGTGGGAGGATCACATACCTCTGTCCCTCTCGAAATTAGGTGTGGCCAAATGAGGAGCTCAGGCCAATGAAATGTGAGTATAATCATGTGTGAGTGTCACTTCCAGGCTAAAGCTCTTGATTGCTGGAGCTCAGCTCTCCAGGGCTCTCCTACCTGCCCCCTCACCGGGTTACCATGAAATCACATGCTGATAGGGTGCCCTCTGACAGACTGAAGCAAGCTGGAATGCCAAGTCAGCACCCGGAGGATGGCTGCCCCAAGGGGTGGCTCAGACCTGCAGATGACTTCAAACTTTGTTAAGCTACTGAGATTTTTCCATTTTTACTGCAACATATCCTGTAACCTGCCTGATGGTGACATGAAAACAGGCATAGAGAATATTCAGTGAAATAGCTCCAAAACTTACCAAGACTCCCCAGTTGGTCTCTCTCTCTTTCTCTCTTTACATCTACTGTTTTGCTCTCTTTGTTTTTGGCATTGGATGTGCTATAGAAACAACAGGGATGGACAAGGATGGGAGCATTTTATAGTCATTTTTTGAATGAAGAAGAGGATTTCTGTAAACATCAGAATCAGAAGGTGTTAACTTCTGAAAACTTACAGAGACACAGACTAACAATCTTAGCTGCTCTTTGTATCTTCCATATGATTTAGTGATGGGCTTTTGGGTTGTAAGGAACATAACTCTCAAACCATCTCTAGAAAACAGGGTTTATTGTAAGGACAATGAGGGGTCTCATAAATGCAGAAAAAAAATTAAACAACCAGGCCTTAGGAAGGACAAAAAAGAAAACAGATTTAGGATTGTTTCTCTTTCCCCCCTCCTTCCCCCACCCCCTTTTTCTCCTCTTTTCACCCTTGCTGAATCCGACCTCTGGTCCCTCTGGCCCAAACGGCTTCATGTGTTTATTCACCTGGCACATGAGTCATTTGCTGGTGGGCCATCTCAGTCTCCGCCTGCAGGATCTTTCATTCAAACAACCACAACCAACTTTCTTCTGAATTTTAAAGCCCTGCTCTTCCCAGAGGGTATCTGATTAGCCTAGCTCACTTTTGCCAATTAGGTCAGGGAAGTTAAAGGTCACTGGTCCTTGGGTATCTTTTAGTTAAATGCTCGACCACCTTTGTCCAATCTGCTGTGATAGCCCCAGGTGAACCCATGTCCTGATGCTCACTCAGCAGGTTCTATGGCTGGGGCATTTTTAAAGATTGGTATGGGTGGGGCAGGTACCCTAAAGCGTATCTAGCACAATTTCCCTGACTATCTATATTTCTTTGTGCTGGACATCAGGGATACCCTGAAAGAGAGAGAGAAAAAAAAAAAAAAACAAACAAACTCTTTTGAGGGACTGCTTCTAAACAACCATTACCCACACCCTGCTCACTTCCTCCCTGAAAATTGCTAATGTCTGGCCTAACTTATCATCAGGGAATAGCTTAGATGTTGCGAACAATAGAACTCTTTGTGTATTTGGAGAAAGAGGAGCTGTGAGTAATACTGTGCCCTCCCCTGGATTTACACACATAATTATTCTTACAGTGGGGACATGTGAGAGACACGCCTCATGCTAAAACTAAACTGAATTCCCATTCCATTTCTCATCTTCAGGGCGTGAGTCAACTCTTTTTACTCTATGAAAGTTGATTTTGTAACTTAAAAAAATCTAAACATGAATTTTTTTCCCTACAAATGCTTTGAAATGCTTATTTTTTCTCCCCAGTTTTATTGAGATATAACTGACATAGAATATTGTATAAATTTAAGATATACCACATGATTTGGTGTACGCATATATTGCAAGATGATTACCACAGTAAAATTAATTAACATCCATCCTCTCACATAGTTACCATTTTTTCTTTATGATTAGAGAACTTTTAGGATATACTCTCTTAGTAACTTTCAAATATTCGACACGGTATTATTATTTTTTTTTTTTAAAGATTTTATTTATTTATTTGACAGAGAGAGACACAGTGAGAGAGGGAACACAAGCAGGAGGAGTGGGAGAGGGAGAAGCGAAGCAGGCTTCCCGCGGAGCAGGGAGCCTGATGTGGGGCTCGATCCCAAGACCCTGGGATCATGACCTGAGCCGAAGGCAGACGCTTAACGACTGAGCCACCCAGGCGCCCCAACGACACGGTATTATTAACTGTAGTCATGATGCTGTACATTACATCCCCAGAGCTTATTTATTCTTACACCTGGAAATTTGTACCATTGACCCTCTTCATCTAATTCCCCCAGGCCCCACCCCATTGAAATGCTTATTTCAACTATTGAGAAAAGCAGAAAGACTAACCTGGGGTAGCACTGCAAGTGAATATTCACTCTTTCAACAAACATATATTAAACACCTAGATGTGCCAGGCATATGACAGCCGGGCACTGGAAATTCTAATGGGAGTAAGATAAGGTCTCTGCTCTCAGGGATCATATTATCTAACTGCAGAAAGATGAAAGATGGGCAAACAAATCACACACAAAACACACCCACACATGTAACGTCAAGTAATTATAAACACGGAAAAGGAGCTACATCAGTATGGAGAGGCAGAGACTGATGAGATACTATTTAAGATAGGTGTACAATAACCAGTGAACTCCCCTTTTTTTCCAAAATCAATAGCCAGTTCTCAGTTGTCGTTTTACCAAACCCATCAGCATTGTTGACTCAGTTCATTTCGTTTGCTTGACCTCACACACACCTCCTTTCTTCCCCAGAAGCTGCTCCTGTCCATCGGCTTTGCTGGTCCCTCCTCTTCTTCCTACCCCTTAACTGAAATAAAGTATGGCTAAGATGCCATGACTTGAAGTTCTATATATCACCAGCCTGCCTCTCTCCTCTCTGTAGGCCCGTATATCCAACCACCTACGTGTCTTTTCCACCTCCATGTATATAATATGCATCTCAAAGTTAACATATCGAAAACTAGTTTTAGGTCTTCTCCACAAAATATGCTCTCCATTTTCAATGTTCCTTTTCTCAGTAAATGGTAACTCCATCTCCCATTAGCTCAGACCCCAAACCTTGCAGTTCTTGACTCTTTTTTATTTTCCCACATCCTCTATCCAATCCAACAGCAAATCTGTTAACCCTACTTTTAAAATATGTTGGGGATTGGATACTTCTCACCACTTACTTCTAAACTCTTTATCCAAACCACTTTATTTCTAGCCTGGATTTGGACAACAGTCTCTTATGTGCTGTTGGCATTTCCACCCCTGCTCCCTTCCTACAACTACATCCAGAGTCCTTACAAAAGAGTGACGGTTTTCTTTATGCGTAAATCCTATTATTTATCACTTTCCTAACAAATACTTTATCATTTCACCAGAATAACATTTAGAATCTTTTCTATGGTGTATAAGGTCCAAATGATCTGACCCTACACCATCTTTCTGACCTCATCGTGTCCTACTCTCTCTAGTTTGAAGTGCTCTAGCTACGCTGGAGTCCTTTGACATTTCTTTAAAAATGTCAGACTCTTACTTCAGGGCCTTTGCACATGCTATTCCTTTACCTGAAACATTTTTTTTCTCCAGAGAGCTGCATAAATATTGCCATGAGTTCATTTGAATCTTTACTGAAATGTCACCTTCTCAGAGAGGTCTCCCCTCAACAATCTGCTTAAAGCAGTGAGTAGCACCCCTTCGCCCATCACATCTTCCAGTGCCCTTACCACTGTACATTGTTTTTATGTTTATCATTTAGGCTACCTAACATATTGTGTGTGTGTAGTTGTTTTTAAAGATTTTATTTATTTACTTGATAGAGAGAGAGAGAGAGAGCACAAGCACCGGGAGGAGCAGAGGCAGAGGGAGAAGCAGGCTCTCCACTGAGCAGGGAGCCCGACGCAGGGCTCCATCCCAGGACCCTGGGATCATGACCTGAGCCCAAGGCAGACGCTTAATGACTGGGCCACCCAGGTGCCCCGAGTGTGCAATTGTTTTTAAAATTGTTCCTTTTTTTTCTTTTTAATCATCTGTCTCTCTTTGTTAGAATGTAAGGTTTATGAGGGGAGAGACTTTTTTTTTTCATATTCTATTCCTAGTGTTTGATATGTGTTAGGAGGTGTTCAGTAAATGTCCATTGAATATATGCTTTCCAATAACCATAAATACTAACAGAGTAAAACCTCACTGACTAGAAAAAAATGGAAAGATGGCAAGTCTGAGTACAAGATTCTTTTTTTTTCTTTTAAGATTTTTTATTTATTTATTTGAGAGAGAGAGAGCAGAATGTGGCAAGAACACAAGTTGGGGGGTAGGGGCAGAGGGAGAGGGAGAAGCAGGCTCCCCGCTGAGCTGGGAACCCAATGCGGGGCTCTGATCCCAGGACCCTGGGATCAAGATTCTTTTTTAATAATAAACTGTTTCCTTGCAAATTCATGAATTTTCAATCAATAATGGGCAAAACTTACTTCCAGTAAAGTTAAATTTCTGCTAGTTTTGATGAGTGAACCTCATTTCTAATACTATATTGATTTTGTATATGCAAATGTGCTTTTAAAGAGCTTGATGAACTTTCTCCTAAATTGATTTTTCAAGTCTCCTACAATTTGGTAGTACCTTTAATTTGATTACTAAGCCTTTTGCCGTTGTTGTTGACATTGTTCTCAAAGCACTTCAAATATCAACTTCAGCTCATTTCGGTTCAAATATTCTGAAACTCTGAGTTTAGAAAAGTCAGAATATATAGTTTTATGGCATGACTATTTCTCAGGTTGTCAATATAATGGCATACATATATCTATTTTAAATGTAAACATGTATGACTTGGCACCATTAACCTATTCATAATTTTAAAATTAATAATAAAATTAGAATTTAAACTATCTAGGAGAAAGGGCTAATAAGACTTCTTACCAGTGAGTGTGTGTGTGTGTGTATAGAGAGAGAGAGAGATACATATATATATATACACACATATATGTATGTATATTAGTAATATTGAAATATCCCTGAGAGCAGATACTGTGGTATTAAGCCTAGGGCTTCACATATTGGATGCCAATACTTTTTTAAATTTCACTCAACAAAATTGGTTGACCACCTACTCTGTGCCCAGAACTGGAATATAAGATGAAGATACAAATATAAATTAAAAAAATATGAATATATGTTTATTAAATCTGCATGAATATGATCACCTGAAGTCTTGTCAAATTTTATGTAAAATATATCCACTCAATATTAATCTTAGCATATAATTGCATGTTATAGTTTGGTCCCTAATAGAAAAAAAATAATTTATTCTTGAATATATTTGGCATAACAATTTTTTATGTTCTTGGAGAAATAACTTTCCTAAAATGAGTAAAATTGCCTTCTGAAAAATAAAAGGTTGAACAAAATTTCAAGAGCAATCCAAAAGATAAACAATAAAAGCCCTTTTAGTTTTAACCTCAAATAATATCCATGTTGACTAATATATTCTGTAGAGTCTCTACTGTGAAGAGGGTAGAAGTTCATACGTTAGAAGTGAGTGTCAGAGATATTCGCTTTCCGATAATAAATCAAATTCTCGTACACCATGGCCTCACCAGGACTGGCTGTCTACTCTGCAAGTTCTTTAGTGCTATGCTCCACCAGTGCAGGTGAGAACAGGTCAGACATACTGCTGTCGACCATCAACTACTCAGAACGAAGTGCATGCCTCAGAAGAGCCAGAACCAGAAGTTATATGCAATTCCTAATGTCAAATGATAGAACATTCATCCAAGAACGGAAAGTCCACATTTTCAAAAGCAGGTTATTCTCAAAACAGGATATAAAATACATCTCTATTTCTTTTCTTCAAAACAAAAATGCCTCTAGATCTAGGAAAGCACTTGATAGCAAACTAAAATATTGTTCCTTTACTCTGATTTGCACCAACGGAAGTAAGCTGTGACATGGAGCACTTGAATGCATCAATTACTCCAAATCTTCAGTATTTTTTTGCACACATACTTATCTTCATAATTAATTTAGATGAAGTGAACAGTAAAATTAGTTTGAGTTCTCCAATAGTGAGAGGAAGTAGCACTTTACACCTAAATATTAACAAATACATGTACAATTCTTATACTACAAGACTTTGAGATCCTTGAATGAAGGGACTAAATCTTTGAATTCTTTATACATTTTTTGCATCATCTAGCACAGTACCTTGCACAGAACAGATGTTCAAAACACAACTGGTAAATGAATAATTCATTTACAAAATATACAATTTTGATGCTCTTGTATTAAAAGAAATAAGAGTATTTTTGGTATTCTGGTCATGCTGTTATATAAGAGATACACAGTAATTCTGGATTTTACCTTTTGAACTAACATAATAAATAACTCTTGTATATTAATTTGGGAATACTAACTACCCTAACAAACATATCTTCAAATTTCAATGGAGCAACACAGTAAAAATCTATTTCTTCTTTTGTAAAGTCTAAAGAAGATTTTCCTTGTAGGTGGGCAGCATATCTCTCTGTGGTAATCTAGGCATTCGGCTCTTTCCATTTAGGGTTATGCTTTCTCCTCTGCCCTAGAAGCCTCTGCATTCAGCTAAAGGATGGGAGCTCATTGGCTGAAGAAGAATGCATAACTCCTGCTTAACTGCCTTGGCCTGAAACTGATCAAACACTTTAGCCCATAATCCATTGGCCAGAACTAGTCACATGCACCCACTGAGCTGCAAGCAGATGCCTGCCAGGGAATGGAATTCCTACCTGGGCAGATGCTTTCCAGAGAGTATACTAAGGAAAGGGAAATACAATTTTTTTTTTTTTTTTTTTTTTTTTTTAGCAGACTGCAAGTTGTTTTCTGCCACAATGGGCTCCCCCCCTCCCTTTTTCTCCTTTCTTTTTCTTCATAAGCAAAGGACAGTGTTGAAGTAACTTCTTGAAAATGTAAATTCCAAGTGTAAGGTAATTTTAGGTAAGCGATAATATAATCATGGACTACATGGACAGTCTAATAGGATTTTAAAAAATGGCAGCAAATTGTAGGACATCTGAAAAATTATCTCAATACAAAAGATGATTTGGCTATTCCAGTATGCCAGGTATGCCGATAACTAGTCTCTAGTTAATTTCTGCTATGTAGTTTTCCTTTGAGTAGGGTCCAATTTTGTCCAAGGAGATGTGTTTCTGTTGTCACAGTATGGGACCATACACGTGCATTAAAGGTGACTGGTGATAATAAGATGTGTTGTAAAGTGATTATGATTCATAACTTTTTTCCCACACATACCTCAGCTAGGAGGTGTCCCAAACTTGTAGCGGACTGAAGGGTGTGCCTCAAAGGTGTGCCTTTATTTCCTATCTACATCATAAAACTTTTCTACAGTGCTGACATTTTAAGCCTTCTGATCTTGGTTCAAAGGTGTTTTTCCTAAACCTGACAACTGTGTCCAAATAACGGTGGGAACTGCACCTCTGTTTGCAACATGTGGGATAAAACACTGTGGCCTTGGAAGTGAGCATCACTGGACATGGTTTCCTGGTCTTTTCTCAGGCAGGCTCTCTTCTTCACCAATAGGTCTTGGCATCCCTGCCTCACTCTGTGCCATCTGGCTAGGAACCAACTTCCCGAATCTGCCTTAGCAACTAACACTGCTCGTGCTCAGGAGACTGTTTTCAGCAACCACTTCCTGAGGCGATACAGTGGCCTCTCAGAGCTCATATTTTTATGACAGTTTTACTAGGCTCTAGGCTTTATTGAGGGCAAGGACCATTTTTAAATAACTGCCCCCCCCAACACACCCTACACACACACAGCACACAAATTACCTACCACAGTGTCTGGCATAGAAAAGGAACACAATACATATTTATTGAATGCACTGTCTCCCTAATTACCACACACTGTCCTGGGGTTGTGAATTGGGCAGCAGAATCTTGGAGCTGGTGGCAGCCTCCCTGAGTATGTGGGACACACCCCACATGGTCTCCTTTTGCTAGAAGGCCTCCAAGGAGGCTCCCCTGCCTTTTACTGTGAGCTCCTCTTCCTTGCGGGCTACATTGCTCAAGCCATACTCCAGCTCCATCAGTCAAGTTCTCAAACCTATTTTCGAATCTAATCCACGTCCCCTATACACTTCTGGCTCCATCTCCTAGCTTCCCTAAATCTTTTATTAGGCCTTTTACTGGGCTCATTGTCCAATTCAGGAAATAGGAAAAAAACCTGATAGTGGAGGAATTAAGAAATGTAACAAGAAGGACGGAGGGTGAGAAATTTATTCAGCTCTCTTTGTTATTCACAAAGAAGCAAGCTCCAATCTCCTTGCCCGGTTGGTCAGAGAGAGGGGTAGTGAGCGGAGGTGACCTTCGGGCAGAGGGAGATTGGCTCCTCATTCTGTGGCGCGGCAGGCAGGTCAGAAAGGAGCTATCGGGCCATTGTCACTCCCTGTCCTCCTGCGCCTAACACTCTCTCCTTTATTCTCCTTCCAACCGAAGGGACCAGAGTGGGGATCCGCCTTGGGCTTCAGGGCCCTGCACACACCGGGAACACCAAGTGGACGTCGAATGATTGGAAGGAGCCAGGAAGGGAGGTGTGGTGCCACCAGTCCCAACCACTGGCTGCGTGCGCGTGTGAACAGGGAAAAGGCGACCCTCTCCGGTGTGTCTCCCGCCCTGTCATTTCTCCCAGGAGATCGGCAGGGCAGCCCTGGGTGACTCAGAGCTGCCGGGGGTCGCTTGGACTCCCGTCCCCAATCTCCTTGGCAAGCCCGCCCCGCACACTCCGCCACGTCCCTGGGTCGCGACGCTCAGAAGCGGCCCCCTCCTTACAAAAGGTGTGGATGCATGGGTGGGAAACACTGATAACCACCACACCGCCCACAAAAAAAGCCCCAATAGCAAAGACCACCGTACACCCATCACAGGCGGAGCTCGTCTCCCCAAGGTAAGTTGTTTATTCGTCGCCGTTTTGGCGATCTTCCCTGGACAGCTGCCGTAGCGACAGCGACAGCAGCTGTGCCGCGGGCCCCGGAGCTCCCCGCGGTCTTCCTTCCTCCGCCCTCTCTCGGTGCTTCTCACCACCACCCCTTCCCTCTTCTCCCTGCCTCCCCCCCTTTTTGCCCTCTCGCGGGCCACGCACACACCCGGAGACACCCTCAGCACTTGGCTACTCACACTGCGGCTTAACCCAGCCGACAAGGCACAGTTGCCAAAGCGGCGCGGGGGAGTGTGCGGGGTCCAGGGGCGGATGCGAAATGGGGCTGTGGGTGGCAGGTACAGCCCCTCTCCTCCCAGCCGCGACCCCCTGCCCATTCTCTTTCCCTAATCCCGGCCTGCCAGCAACAGTGACACCTGAGCGGGGACTGGGCGGCGGAGGCGGCAGGCCCACTGGACTCGCAGCCTGGAGAAAACAGAGCAGGGGGCGGGGACGGCGAGGAGGAGCGGGAGGCGGGAGGAGCGGGGAGGCCGCTACCTAGCAGTGAGTGACGCGCACGTCAGCCAATGGGCGCCCACAGCTTCGACGTCGGGGCGGGGAGCGAGGGGCTGGCTCCGCAGGGAGGTGGAGGCTGCCGGGGCGCTGGAGGCGGGGGCCGGGAGGAGGAAGGGGAGGAGGCGGAGGCGGGCGCGGTGGCGGAGGTGGAGGCGGCGGCGGCGGCGGCGGAGGAGGAGGGTAGGTTGCGCCCGGGACTGTGTCTGCCGAGCTCCGCGGCTGTGCCTGTGTGAGTGAAGGAGCGGCGCGGGGAGGCAGAGACGAGCGCGGGCGAGCGCAGCGGCGGGACGTCTCCGGCGGCCGCGGACAAGCGACGGCGCTTGGTGTGGGGAAGCAGCGGCGGCAACAGCGCTAGCAGCAGCGGCGGCCGCCTCTCCGCCGCCGGAGACGCCGAGGAACGGCTGGTGGCACTGACATTGGCGGCCCTGCCTCTTCTCTCTCGCCCCCGGCCCTCCCCATGTGATCGGTCTTAATCCCGGCAGAGTGCGCGCGTGGGGCTCCATTCCGCGGTGCCCGGTTTCCTTGCCAGGGTGGGTGCTCCTGTGTGCGCTTCTCCTCCCCATCCCCCTTCCCCCAAGAATAAAAGAAGAACCAAGAGGCGTGCTTAGAAAATAAATAAATAACCACCACACACGCGCAGCCGGGAGCGGAGTCGGCGGGGCTGGCGGCGGCGGAGGAGGAGTGAAAGCGGCGGCGGCGGCGAAGGAGGAGGAGGTGGAGGAGAAGGAGGAGGAGGACGAGGAGGAGGAGGGACGCGCGAGAAGGCAGTAACTTTAAAGCCAGCTCAGAGCCCAGACCTCCAGCCGAGCGGTTTGCAGCGCGGCGGCGGCGGCGTTGAGTGTCTGGCCCGCCGGTCCGGTCGGGGTGTGCATTAGGACGGACGAGCAGCGCGTCGCTGTCCCCCGGCGGCTGGAGATGTCCGAGCCCAAGGCAATTGATCCCAAGTTGTCGACGACAGACAGGGTGGTGAAAGGTAAGCGGCGCGCCGCGGTCGCCCGGGTGCACCGTGTGCCGCAGGAACCCTCACGGCTTGCCTCCCCTCCCCCCGCCTCCGGTTCTCTCCTTGCTCCAGCCACGGACCTTCTAGGATATTGTGCAACCCTCGATTCCCCCTCCTTTGCGCGCCCTTCCCCCAAGCCTCCCACCCGGCCCCACTTGGGGCATTTTTATTTACGGGGGCGTCAGTTGGCAAATGGCTGAGCAGCGGGGAGGCGGCGGCGGGGGTGGCGGTGGCGGGAGGGGGCGCCCGGGGGGTGGTTGCTGGCAGGGTGTAGCTTCTGTGACAGAAATAGGAAGTGGGTGGCTGCTCGCAGGCTTGCATGGGATCGGTTTATGATTTTCTTTTGCAGAGGGAGGGGTGATTTATGGCTTTTTAAAAATTAATATGGCATTTTTATGTGGCCGTGGCTTTCTACCGCCTGCCTCGCTCGGGCAGGGTTCTCTCGGCGCTCCATTGCAGCAATTCCCTCCGCGCCCCCTCCCCCTCCCCCTCCCCCTGAAAGGGCCTGCACAGGACTCGCGAGAGAGCGGGAGAGCGTGGGGGGAGCCCGGCGCTTCCTTCCGCGCGGGGCGGGGGCGGCCGCAGGCGGAGGGGGTGGCCGAGGGGACGCGAGGGGGCCGCGGGAGGCGGGGAACGACCCGTGAGCCCCGCCGCCGCCGCCCCGGGATTCCCCCGCAGGCCCTGAGAAAGACACGGAAAGCAGTTCTCCAACCTCCCCCGCCACCCGAGCCTTACCCCGCCGACCTGTCATTGCTCTTGAATGGTTCCCCGCTGGAGCACACCTCCCCCTTGGTAACCTCACCCCGCTCGCTTCTTCCATGCCCCTGGCACCCCCTTGTTAACGGGCTATTTGATTCCTATTATTGGCTCCTCTCCCCTGCCCCGGGATCGTGTATACTTCTGCCTCTGGGGTTTCTGGCGTAGAGAAGCCGGGATGCGTGGGGTGAGGAAGGGGACCACCAGTTTCTTTCTTGCTCGGGAAAACCCGCCGTCCTCGTTGTGTTCCGTGGTGGAGTGGGGGAGGAACCATCCCACGAATCCTGGAAGGATGGGACAACAGAACAGATCCGCCAGGATTAAGTAGTGTCCCTCATTCCTGGTGTTAGGACCCGGAGCAGAGCAGGGATGGGGTATGTATGGGATAGGCGCACAAGGGGCCTCTTAAATTGGAAACAGCACTGTCTGGTGTGGCGTGTGGCGTGTGTGTGTCTGTCTGTCTGTGCGCGCGCTGTGTGTAAAACTGAGATAGTATCTAATGTGGCCATGCATTAGAGTGCAAGGCAGTAAAGTCATTTGCCCCGTGAGCACTTAGATGAAGTAACTCAGCAGCCATAAGACCATGATACAGAAGTCCTGGGGTGTCAGAACTGTTCATTGCCCCATTCAGATTTGCTTAGTTTTTAAAGTTGTGTGTGTGTGTGTGTGTGTTCCTGGTGATGGGGGGAAAATTATTCTCTCCTTCTTAAAAAAAGAACACAAAATATCTTTTCTTGTTTTGGTTGTATTAGAATCATTCCTGCTTGAATGCAGTATTCATAGACTCATCAAAATAAGGAGGAAATACCTTTGCAAAAATGACTGGAAATAGGACTATAGATGCACAGCTGTTCTTTCTGCAGGCATGGCTCCTCATGTTAAAACAGTGAATTCAAATTCATTCAAAAGAACTAGGCTTTGTATTAAGGGTTTCTGTTGACATTTTCAAAAATTAAGACCTTTTGCTGAACTATCAGAGTATTTCCCTAATGTGTGAAGTTTAGGTGTAACTCCAGTCTGTGTGTTTAGATTGCCTGTTTTCAAAACAATTAACGTACACTCGATCTTAGCCAAAAGGCGGAGAAGCCATCAAAACAATTAATGTAAAGCTTACCATTCAAATGATAGCAATAAATGTGTCAGCAATTAAAAAACATTCATATGTGCACACATAAGTTCAGGTTCCCTGTTTTAAATCACAAAGTGTGGCTTTTCCCTGTAAATGGAAAGTTGTCAAGCAGGGAAGAATGTAAAAATAATTGTTAATATGTTCTGGCTTGGTGTCTTTACCGATTAATGTGAAGGAGCCCATTCAACCATTCCATGCCTATTTTGCCTTGCTTTTTTCCAATGATATAATATTTTTATAAATGGCTCTTTATTGTAAGTACACAACCCCCCCATAATTTCAAAGAAATGATTTACATATTTTTGCAGAACTGAAATGCACATGTGGATAATATAGGAACATAGGAAAGTCTCAAAATAGGAAAAGGTAATTTTGCATTTGTTTTGTTAAGGATCTTGATGTGAATTTTGAATGTGAAATTTTGTTTATAGGAAAAAAGTTTTATTGACAAATCCTTATTTTAAGGCGGGCATGCTGTTTTATGCTTTCTTACAGACTTTATATTGTTGGCTTAACAGGCATTATCGAAAGGTGGATCCAACATTTTGTCACATATATGATTTTTATAACTAATTATTTGAAATGGTAATCTATTTTGATTATCAGTTCTCTAGGAAATAGCATTTCCCCACGTATACACATGCTTAGTGAGTAGAAAGTGCATGTATGATGAATGGAAAACAGATTTGACCCAAATGATTTTTTGTATTTACAAAATCAGATAAGACATAGTTCATTCAACCATGACTTTAAATTTTGTTAGAACTTCATCTCAGTGGTCTGAGGAAATTTTTGTGCTCCTTAAACTTTCTCTCCTTTTACAAAGTACAGATAGTAGTATTTGGTTACATATAGAAATAAGTATTTGAATCATTATTACCATGGCATGCCATGGTGTGTGTTTACAGTTATCTGCATTAGTGTCATCTGGCTTTTGTTGTATAACAAATTGCTATTTACAAATAAAGCTGTGCTTGTGGTTTTGTTTGTAGTAATACCATGATGTGACGGCTTTCTTGATTTGTACTTCCAGAATGCAACTTTAGAAAGGTAGGTTGAGTTTAAGTCTCAACTAACTATGCAATTTTTCAGGTTCGTAGCATCTTCTAGAGTGTGTTCAGAGCCTGTGATCAGTTTTCCAAATCTTAAAAATGAAAGGGAATGGCAGCATTGGAGATAAAAAGCATTCATTTAGGTTACCGCAGAAAAAAAGTTACTTCGTTTAGCAAAACTGGTGCTGTTTCATTTTTAACTGTTCTTGGATAAAAACAATGGAAAGTATAAAAATTCATAGAAGAGATCTTGGGTAATACCCTTCGTTGGAAATCATAATAATTTGATCCATTTACTGTTTTACATTTTTTAAGGAAACAAAGTATACGCATAACTATCTGGCAAAAGATGGAGGGCAGTAAATAGAAGAATAACCACTCTCCCCGCTTTCCCCCAGCACACCACGTAGTCTGGATTTTCTCTGCAGTGGTGGTACACAGGGCTGGTTTAAAACTGGCTTTTGTTCATTTCTCCCTGCCTGTTCCTGCCTTTAACTCCTTGACTGGCCCTAACATTCCCTCTCCGCTATAGAACTTTGCTACAGGAAAGTCATACACTTAGAGGAAATTAAATTGTATGCGATGGGTGCTTGCTTTGTTGCATCTCTTTCCCTTCCTTGTTCCCATCCCTAAGTATTTTCTAAAGGGCCTCTTAACCTTAACCCAAACTGATTTTAATGGTAGAAATTCCAGATACCATGACAGGTTGATGGGGGGTAAATTCCTGGGAAGAGTTTTGGGGAATTTCTCAAAAACTCTTAAGTAGCGAATTTGTGCTGTGTGTCAGGTTACTTTTGGCTGTGGGGGAATTAAAAAAAACAACAACACAAAAACAAAAAGCTCTGTCTTTCTTTGTATTGCCAGCTTATAGACTATTTGTGAAGACAAAATACACATAGGGAAATTCTGGAAGGATATCTAAGATCATATAATCAAGGAGCTGGTAGCTAAGCAAAATATTAAGTAAACAAGGATTCAAACCACCAGTGTTTCTAGCTGAATGAGATGGTAATACTGCTTAAGAAGAAAATGAAAATATGCTACATCAGTAATAATCCTCATGTTTGGATTTTGAAACAAAGTATTAAATAATGCCATTTCTTTGTGGTGTGTCAAGAAGAGCTCATTGTGAATTTATTTTACTTAGATTTATTACCATCAGTTCAGTTATTCCGTGTATATTCTATGTATCTGGTTTTCCATTTGAGTACAGTAAAACCTCATTAATTCAGTGTTATTAAATGTCAGTGTTTGGTGGCTAAAGTTTACATCAGCACTGGATGTGAAGAAAGGGGTCTGCTAATCTAATTAATACTATAAACAACATGATTTGGGCATGGTTAATGTACTTAACAAAACAGCTTCTTTTCAGGACATACTGAATAGCATGTAAATTAATGCTATTAATTACAAATTAGATTAATCTATTCATTAGTATTTTCTTTCAGGATTTCTACTATAAAGTCAATATAACAAAAATGCATGGTTTTCAAAACATGTTGTAAACTTAAGGCTTAACATTGAGACTGTGATTCAGGGAAATTCCAGTGATTCTAAAATGCCATCAGTTAGAAAATTAACATTTAAAAAATAATATTTTTGGGGGAAAGTGGGGGAAAGAACCTCTATTTTTTTTTAAAGATTTTATTTATTTGAGAGAGAGAATGAGAGAGAGAACACGAGAGGGGGGAGGGTCAGAGGGAGAAGCAGACTCCCTGCTGAGCAGGGAGCCCGATGTGGGGCTCAATCCCGGGACTCCAGGATCATGACCTGAGTCGAAGGCAGTCGCTTAACCAACTGAGCCACCCAGGTGCCCCAAGAACCTCTACTTTAAATGAGCCATGTATTTTAAGACATCCAGTTAAAATGTGAAAAAAGTAACACCTTAGAATCTAGTTAGAGGTTTACTCCAACATTTGTTTATATTAGTTTAAAAATATACCTTTTTAAGTCTATTTCATGTTTTAAGTTTATTTGTTTCTATAAGTATGACCTGTTTTTATCTGTAATCTTAGAAATATGACTTTGATATACTCTACACTTATAGCTTTTATAATTGGCTTCTTATACTTTTCCTTATCTTTTCTGTGTCAGCCATGTGTAAAGTTGGAACTAATTATGAAACCAAATAAAGAATCCATTTAGAGTGACCTCATTGGAAAACAGCATTTTTCTAGACATACCTTCCTTTTAGCAAATCCAGTTAAATTACTATTTTGAAAGTTTTGTGAAAATATTGGACACTCCAGAACTGTAGAGAATGATGATGATTCATGATCTGGAACTTTGGTAAATATTAAAAAATCATATTGTTAACTTTTTTTCAGCAATTTTCTTGATATTCAAGAGAGACATAGTGAGATTTTGAATTCCATCTTTCTGTAATTGCCCTGTTATATTTTGTAAGTCACAGGCTGTTTTCCTCAGATGTAAAATTGTACTCACCCCTCACTTGTGGGAACTTGAACTCACCACTCACAAGTGGAATTTGAGAGCCCACGCAGTCATGCTTGCTCCCCTCGCCTGGGAATGGCTATTCAGTCACTGCTGACACAGAATTACAAATGACAACGTGTTAATGTATTTTCAGGGTCACTCAAGAATAGTCAGAACAATTAGTATTGAAATCTGTGAATGCCTTGGGTCTACAACAGTAGCTTATGGTGGCATTTATTTTATAGTTGAAGAAATGGAAACAGAATAGATAGAATGGTCGGTCACAGGTGGGACTAGAATGCAGGTAAGTGTAAGCACATTCTTTCCTTTAGCAGAGATGCTCGTCTCTCTTGAAAATCTGTTTGAAACTGACTTCTTTTGGTATATTTAAGCTATCACATTTTATTTCAAACTTCGCTTTACTGAATTACTAGCTATATAAAATAGCTGTAATAGGAGAAGAAGCTTTTATACCTGTGCATTTAGCAGAAATATAAATTCTGATGATAAATGTTATAATCTGGTTTGATCTTGGCCTGAGGTTTACTAAAGGAAAACTGTTAAACATTATTTTCTCTTCAGGTATATACACAGAAATAGAAATAGCATATTCTCCTGCTAAAAAGTTTTATTTACTTTTATTTTGAAGGTGGTTATCATAAGCCTCTTTGTCTGAACTACAGATAATAGCCCATACGGTTGATCTGGTTTGAGGATTTTATTAATTTCTAGAGAAGGATCAAACGAAAATACCAGCCAATGCTTCTTAAGGTGTTCACTCCTTTTTTTTTTTTTTAAAGATTTTATTTATTTATTTGACAGAGAGAGAGTTAGCGAGAGCAGGAACACAAGCAGGGGGAGTGGGAGAGGGAGAAGCAGGCTTCCCGTGGAGCAGGGATCCCGATACAGGGTTCAATCCCAGGCCCCTGGGATCATGACCTGAGCCGAAGGCAGATGCTTAACGGCTGAGCCACCCAGGCGCTCCACTCCTTATTTTAAAATATAGTCATCAGGTGGGAATGTAGGCACTGAAACATGATTTCAGTTTATAAACTAAGTCCTTAGTAGTCTTGATATTTTCAGTATTTTTAACCTATTTTGTTTTTACCATATTTCCTTCTTCTGTCTTCACACAGGCTCTATCATTGATAAGCCGTCAATTGTATATTTCATATGAAGTCAAAAAAAACATTTCATATTCCTCTACTGTTAGGTATTCTGAATAAAGGCTTAAATCAGATGGACTGTCAGCTTGAGGACCTAGACCTATGGCTGGAATCTCAAATCCATTTCACAAAAGTATATGCAGTAGCCAAAACCTTGAAATTAAAAACAAAAACTGAGGAAGCAGTAATTAGTTATTAAAATACTGCATTTTTGGAATTAGATGTATTCTTTGTAAGACCATCATGGAGAGAAATAGAATTTTCTGTTTATCTTCTTCTTATTTCCTTAATCCATGCTTTTGCTTCACAGCAAAATATGATGGTCTGTCTGACTTTCTATGAACTATCTCCTGGAACTGGAAATTCTGCGAATGTCTGCAGAAAGCAAAACAAACAAATAGATACCAGAGATTTATGTTAACAGCTGCCTCCAGATTATGACATGCCACCTTACAATGTTTGTCAGTTTCAGGTACCTTTCTACACTTATAAAACCAGAAGAATGATGGTTGATGTTGAGACAGCTTTATTTATATGGATCTAAATTTTAAAAAAATCCCACCAGCTCTAAGGTTCTAAGACTTAGAGTCTCTTCTTATAGGGACTGTCTAGATCCACTTTACTTTTATCTTTCTGGGGAAGGAGCTACTACTTCTGATATAAAATGTTCAGTTGGCTCTATGTAGCATTAGAATGTTTTGGAGATTCTAGTATGTCAGTGTCTAAACTGTGTCTCCCAGGATGCTGCATATGCTTGGAAGGTACATAAAATTGTTAATATGTATATTTAAAGTTTTAGTTTGAAAACTATGGTCATTGCCCCAGTGGTTCCTGGCTCAGTGCCTTGCTTCTTATGCACTGAATCAGTTCTTGTCAAATGACTTTGGACATTGTACAGTTCTCACGTGTGCCTCCTAAAGCAATAAATGGAGACAAATTATATGTTTATTTTGAACTCATTATACTCTGATTCTTTGTAAATGGTTCTATGATGACTGTATGGTTAATTGGAATGCTTTCTTCTCCAGCCATATCAGGAAATACAGTATGAGAAGGAGATATTAATAAGGTTATATAATTAGATTGAGGGCAGTTTTGTTGTTAGGTCATTTGGACTGGCTTTATGCCAGTTGGGTTTAAAAGGCTAAATCCTTTTCACTGTAATATATTAGCTTGAACTTGAAAGCTTTCTTTCAGTTTTTGTTGTATTTCCCCTTAGACTGATCAAATTTTGACAGGTGAGAAAAAATATGTTAATCACTCAGTATTTGACATATTGGGTGATATATATTTTTTAATTATTGTTTAGATTTGGACTTGAAGAGAAAAGGACCTGGCAAATTCCATGAAAAAACAAACAAACCAAACCAAGACCAGAAAAAAAAACCCTCTTCCTTTGTTTACATCTCAATTTATCATTTTCTGTAATGCTTTTGTAATTCAGAGATGCAACCTTCTTCAGCATAACCTCCTGCCTTCCTCCTGCCCTCCTCTGGCCCCCAAAATGTCATTGGATTCTATCCAGTGGGAAGATATATGGGCTATGAGAAGTTAAAAAAATGTGGCACCAACTCTGCTGACTCCTTACATTCTCCTAAGTGGGCTTTAAGCCATCCGTTGACATGTGTTTTTAAACATCCTGTAAGCTATGCCATTTTATCAAATTAAATTAAAAGCATAATATATTCTCTTACAATGACAGAACCTGAGTCAGGACTTCCAAGTTTGTGTTGTTGTTGTTATTATTTTGCTTTTTACAAAGGAATTAATTTTTTTTTTTCATTATACCTGGCATCGCTGGTCTGCTATGCATATTTAATGTTAATAAAGTACATGCGTACCTTCTCTGTGTGGGTTTGATTATTGTCATGGTAACAGTTCTCATCACTTAATTCTCATCATTCAAGCCTTGGTTCAAACGTCGCCTCCTCTGGGACCCACATCTCCTGATATCTTAAGTTTTAATAAAGGGACTCAGCCTCTTCATTTTCATTGGGGACACCTTGAATAGAGCATGCCCTGTGAAGATTTCTTTACCTATCTGCCTCCTTCCCAGGAAATGGAGAGCCCAGGAGAGTGGGGCCTGTCTTCACATATCTTTGTATATTTAGACTTAGTACAATGCCTGCTGTAGATTAGACCCTTGATACGTGGTTGCTAAATGAACAGAATAACAGATAAAGGGTAAGAGGGGTTTAAATTTCTAAGTTATAGGGTTCCTTTCTATTTTGAAATTTTGTGGATCTCAAATCATGGGCAGCTTGCAAACTTCTGGTGAGTTTCTTGGTTGGTAAGTGCCAATCCTGTAGAAGGGTTTTTTCGCCTGTGTTTTTGAAATGCTTTCTTTTGGTTAGTTGAGCTTGTATGTTTTATGCCCAATAGACAATAGTCAAGAAGCATAATTGACAGGAGTGGCTTACCCAGGATGTGCTTGGTTTTCAGTGGGTCATTGTCAGTCAGAGGGGGTATAGCTCAGGTTTCTCAAAGGGGGGTGATTTTTTTTTCTTCCGGAGGTCTGGTGATGATACCAAGTTGAAGGAGAACCACTATGACACCCTCTGGGAGGCTTAGATTAGACTGCACAATTATATTACTTGCTTAGAAAAATACACAAATGCAAATGAATAAAAGCTAATATATTTAGGAATCAGAACAGAGATGTAAAACATACTTGCAGGCCTAGAAAAGACATGTCTGTGTAATACTAATAAAAAAATCTTCAGGCGCATCATGTGAGTATAGGCTGCTTGTGAGTCAGCTCTCCTGATGGCATGTCTACGTGGTGAATGTTTTTATAAAAGCTCAGCTCTGGGATCCACATCAGCTGGGAGGGAGTATGATGAGGCACCTGCTCTCTACCTGGTCCTGGTCCTTACAGGGGACCACTGACCTGCTAGCCCGGACTTGGTCAGATGCCTCCCCACTAAAGCAGGCTTCCAGGGCTTTCCAAGCTCTTTCCATTTATGGGCTAGGATTTCATCTGTTTCCCTAGTGCAGAAATACTTTTCCTTCATGGAGTTGAAGGCTAGGGAAATTATAGTTTCCCACATAAAGTCACATCATTGTCAACTTCTGCCAATTTGCATTCAGCAGTCAGGAGGAATCTTTCTGTTGCCTTCACCTCTGGTCAGAATTCTACTTGAGTACTCTGTGTCATTCCACATGCACTTTGAGAAGGAGGTGTAGAAAACTTGCAGTATCTTAAAAAGAAAAAAAAAGATTCCTCCCCCTTCCCCAAGTGATTAAAGAACTTAAAATTGTGATAGGAACTGAGAGATTATTCAGTCTGAGAAAAGGTTGAGTGGTAATTTAATTACAGAGTTCAGGTTTTAAAAAGTCTCTTTCTACAGTGGATCCACACTCATACATTATCACCACTATCAACTGAATAAGAGAAAACACTATTGGCAAGCATCTGTGATTTAGGTGACTTTTTTTTTTTTAAAGCAGTCATGGACATTTAACACTGGCACAGATTATGTGGGAATCTTTTGAATGGAAAGAATAAATGGTTCTCATTTATTTGGGTTGTAGATGTGATCTAAATCTAAAATTACGAAATTTTGAAGCTGGAAGAAACTTTGGAAATCAATCCCTCATCTGGCCTGAAGCCAGTTCCCTGACTCTGTATGGTGAGAGTGACTGAGAGCTGAGTGGGAGAACTTTTATCTCTTATACTTGCTGTGTCTGAACCAAAGCAAAACAAACAAACCAAACTCAGAATTGGAAGGTGCAGTGGTGATCTAGCCCAGGCCATCCCCAATGTGGAATGTCCTATCCAGCCTGCATGATGGCTGGTAATCCCACTGTTTCATGAACACATGTAATGAGTTCCCTGCTTACTGAGATCTCTCATTTCTGCTTGCCAGAGTGCTTGCTTAGGGTTGATACCAGTCTAATGCTCTGGAGTACACAGTCATTCTGCCTAGCATTGCCCTACAGAGTTCCATAAAATGGACCTTGTCTTTCACAAGAGAGCTTATTTGACATTTAAAACAACTTTCATATTTTTAAGTCTTCTAGCTATACCCCATATGGCATCATTTCTGGATCCTTCCCCAGCCCAGTAGCCTTTTTTTAAAACTATGGAGGTTGTTAGGGTCTTTGAAAAATGGAGACGTGAGTTAAGGTACATCGTGGCTAATGTACTTTCATCGAACCTCCAGCACCTTGAGCTTGGTTGCCTAAGCACTCTTGCTTTGCTCTTCTGTGTCCTCATGCTGACCCTTAGACTTCCCGAAACTCTAGTCCTTCACTGGTGGGCCCAGTCTAGTATGCATCCCATGGTGAGAACCGCCACTGCCATCTTACTCCTTGTGCCCTTTCTATTGAAATTGCCTTCAGTTGTATCACCTCCCAGGACTGCAGCTTGCAGGTGTCAAATACCTAACCTCTATAAGTAGAGCTTTCCGGAAAACCTGAATAGCAGATGCATGGCTCTCTCTCTGGAGGTGTTGCTTTCATTTTACTTGCTTTTATTTGCAATACAGACCAATAATAAAGACAGCATGATAGCTTGACACCGTGGTGATGTTAGCACGGTAACTGAGGACAGGCCAAGTCCCTTGTTGACTTTGCAAATCACACCACCACGGAGGCAGCTCAGCACCCCACTTGCCCAGAGCCATCCCTGCCTCCTCTGCCACCCAGTCTTTGAAGGCTGTTGATAAACAGCTCGTAAGGCCATTGGGTTTGGCTAACCCAGAGTTCAATTGTCATTTGATAACTAGTTTAAGTTTCACTGAGGCCTAAAAGAGGTCAGTGCCTTCCAACTATGGTGTCACAACACATTTCTGTGTTACACTCAGCTGTGAGGTATTAACAGCTACTGACAACAACGTACAGAAGTTTGCAAATGACTTATTTTAAAATATCTATATAAAAACAAGGGTGGATTCATGCTCAACCCTAAAATACTACTTTCCCTTATGTTCTGATGTGTTTCCTCATGCAGGAGAGGAAGGGATAGAGCTGCAGCTGTCATGGTGGGCATCTTCCATAACCTGCAGTCTTCTTGATCTTCTGATGTACCTTTAATCACAGTGGGACTTGTACATCCTTATAAGCCTTGCAGTGTTTGCTCTGTTCCAATGAACATTTTTGAGGACAATTTCTGAGAGTCTGCATTTATGCGTGCTTGTGTTTTGTGCAAGGGAACCTCATGTTGTGTGCATCTTGACAGAAAGAAAGGCTGCCACACGCAGTCAGAGAGTGTACCTTCACTAGCCAGATCTGTCAATAGGCTAGATCTTGCAACACCAAGGGAGGCAACTCTGGGGTGATTTCAGCGTGCTCGATGCAGCCTTTTCTCCTCAAACATCTCCCAGGGGCCATGCCCAAAATACCATGTTTAGTTATGAGGATGAGCTTGGCCTTCTTTGAAAGAGGTTTCATAAGCAGCTGATCTTTAAAAAATAATTTGGTGAATTGACTAAATTTTTCTTGACCTTTGGATAGTACTGAATTCAAGAAAAATCCTGTGTTTCAGGAGACTTTTTGAGAGAAACTTTCCTGTCTCCTTTTGAAGAATTCACATCCCATGCTTTTTGTATCACTCAATTTTTTTCTGCTTCCCTCAAGTGTGATATAATTGTAACATCCTAGTTGCCAAATAGATTAAATAATCCATTATTGAGTATAAAATGACTGTTGAAAAAATATTATTTCCTTTACTTATCAGGCCATTCATCTACCCATCCATCCTTCCATCCTGTCCACGCATGCATCACTACTTGCCTGGCTCTGTGCTGTGTGCTCGGGGCTTTAAGTAGGAGAACTCTGAATGTTGCTATCCAGTGTGTGTATGTTGTATGGAGGAGGAAGCAAATCACAATGTAAGTGGCAATTACTTTAATAGCAGAAGATGCAACATGCTGTGGAGTGCAGGGAAGGGAGTGATTAACTGTCTTCATAGATTGTGCTTTCATTTTTTGGCAAAAATAAATGGAAGCAGTATTAATTTTTTTCTGTATGTATTATATATAAGCACAATGTTCGGACATGGGCTGATTTGTAAATGAAGATGACATAAAAGGAACTATGAAAGGAATGATGAGTGTATGTAGAATTCTATAGCTGTTATAGTTTACCTGTGAGCAAGGTGTATGAGAAAGAATCTTGGGTTGTAGAAGGTGGAAGAGGCTTTAAAAGTCAACTAGTTCAGCTATTTTCAAAAAAAAAAAAAACACAACAAAAGAAAAACACCTTTCCTATTAAATGGTTAATAGCCTCCCTCCTCCATCCCAGATTATTTACAGCGATGAAGAGGCAGCATCAGAGTGTGAAAAGAACATTGGCTTAAGTGTGACAAAACCTGCGTTTACATCCTGCTTTCTCTGTGTGCCACTGTGTGTCTATGGGGAAGTCATGTAACAACCTTGAATCCGTTTTTCTTACTGAAAAGTGGAAATGATAGTATTAACTTTGCAAGGTTATTGTTACTATGAGAAGAATTGATTTGAAATGCCTGGTTACTGCCCGCTCAAAAGAAGTCCTCAATACATGTTAGGCATTGTGGGTGGTTGGGTTTTTTTTTTTGTTTCTTGTTTTTTAATTGTTGGACAGCTCCTTTGAAAGCAAAGCTTTTTGCTTCTAGAAATAACCTGCATTAAAGTATTCCTCACCTCCTACCCATTGTCAGATCCACTGCAGTTTGAGGTCCTTTGTCTCTGAGACAAGGTCACCAGTGACTGTCCAGTTGCTGGCTTCTCTGGTATTTGACATAATGGGCCTCCTCTTCTTAAAATGTTGTCTTCATTGGCTTTCATGGATTTCCTCTTTGACTTATTTGCCATCTCCTCTCAACTGAATCCTAAATGTTGATGTTCCTTTTCTTTTTACCAGTTCTTCCAGGCCATTTCATCTCCTTACACACATAGGATTGACTACTGCTTATAGACTGATGAGTAACACATCTATATTTGTAACCTAATCTTTTCTCTGTGGAGCTTTCTCTCAAACACTATGCAGAACAGTTGCTGTGGATGGGTATGGTGAAAATAAAGTGGGATATTTCTTCTCCCATGTTTCCTAGCCTGGTTGATGTTACCACCATCCATCCAGGTTAAATAAACCTGTCATTAAGTTCCCGTCTTCTAAATATTTCACCTAGTGTTGCAGTAGCTTCCCAACATTAGTCTTTTTGCTTTCAAACTTGTCCCTTCTCATAAATTAATTTTCCCATATTGGCACCAGAGGGATCATTTAAAAATGAACATCTGGAAAAAATAAAAATGAACACCTAGTTATACTAATCCATATTTGGTTGTTGATCTTTTTCTTACTGGTTTGTAGCATCTCTCTATATTATGGAATTTGACCCCTATTGCATGAATTTTGAAAATAGGTTGAATATAGCGTATGTTACATTGTACTGCATTTAAGTCTGCAATTTATTAGAATATATATTCTTAAGAGCAGAGAGAACATTTTTTATTTATGAGGTGTATTCTGAATGCTTATCTGTGTTTGGTCTATATAAAGTTGATTGGGCTAAACTGAACTACTTAAAAATCCCAATGATACTTTCCATAGTTTTGTATTTGCTTTACCTCTGTATATAACACTCTTGCTCATTCTTGTGTCCTTCTGAGTAAAACTTCTCTGATCTCCTCAGGCATAACCGTCTGAATACTTCTTATACTTTGAATACACAATATATCATAAACATTTGCAACAAAATTTTCTCTTTGTGAAATTACCCTGGAAGGCCTTATCTACTTCATCTCTTCGTGCTTAGCATGATGCCTGGCATATAATTAATCATATTCTTCCATCCCCCCCCCGCAAACAAATTGATTGGAAAAGATATACCTGTTCATCACAAAAGCATAATGATACTAGCACTTCCTTTTTCTTCCCCTCTAATATCATACTTTTTATTAATGTAGTTCAAGTTGGATTATTTTTCCTAATATTCTTGACTTATGGAATACCTGATCTCATCCTCCTGCCCAGACATGTTCATGCAAATCTATTAAGCCAAGTCTCCTTCACTCTGGATTTTGTAATTATTTTATACAATTCTAAGCACAACATTTACAGGAATACCTTAGTTTGATTTAAATCTTCCTTACCTTGTCCTCTGGTTCTAGCCTTTTTTGATCTTTTATTTAAACATCTGGATTCTTTTACTTCTTTTTAGTTATTTGCCCCCTTATGTCCATAGTAGATTTTCGTAGGCCTTTTACCTAAACCTGGCAACCAAATGAATTTTGGGAGCCAGTTGCTTTAGATGAGTAAGTTTACAAATCTTTATTTTAGGTTCTGCATATGTAACATGGGAAAAAAAATCTCACCTGTGTTAATAAGAAGCTTGTGGCTTCTGTACAAAAAAGGGAAATGCTTGAATAATTGGTTGTCCTTGATCTTTTCCTTACCTAATTAGTGTATTTCTATGACTGTACTTTGGAATGATAAATTTTTAGAAAATGTCCAATGCTTTTGCCTACCCTGAGATTTGTTTTAATCTTTTGGCAGTAGAAGAAATGAATTTTCCAGGGATAATGATTAGAGACTTGGTGTATTTATTGCTGGTGTTTGTTTTGTAACATATTACATTACAGTTACATTTGAAGGGAATACTTTAACTTGTCAGCTACTTTGCTTCTTCATAGGATCTTAGTCAAAGTAAATAAATAATCAAGTGCCTTTATGTATTTTTGAGATTTCTGTTCTTAAAATGTTAGTAGTATTAATGTATATACCCTGCACATGCATTATGTAATTTTTCCATCCGATAACTCGGAGGCTGGAGCAGATGCAGTACCTTTTGAATGTCACACAGCAAGTAAGTAGTGGACCCAGTATTTGGATTCCAACAGTTTTGACTCCAAATCCTGGGCTTTTACCACCATAACGGTATGTTGAATTGCACACAAGGTCAAATTCATTAGGTAGCATCAATGAATTGATAGAAAATAGACTTTATTAGGGATTTGTTTTTATATAAAATATTGTGACTGCCGGCAGTCATTTTAGTAGATTATCATTGGCTTTTTCTATGAGAGAAAAATCTAGCACTTTTGTGGGGCAAGTATTTCTGCTTCCTTTTTAGGAATATGTAGCCAGGGCTCACAAACAATGGGACCAGACTATAAACTAGTCTTTACTTGGCATTACTGACTTAATCATGGTGTTACAAGACAAACTAATATAAAACATAAGAAGTGCTGTGAGTTACATAAAAAAGGTATTTTTCTTAGACCCTGAGTTTTTCCTCTAAGTTAAAACTATGAAAAAAAATCTAGCTATTGTGTGTACTGTTGGCCTTTGTTTTAGAGACTTTGCTTCTTTATATTCATTTTCATATTTTTGTCACTAAAGCAAATAAAGGAAGCCACACATAGCTAAAGTGAAAGCCACTTCAAGGAGACGTCACATGAAACATTTTGAGGAGGGAGTTATGTGGTTTCATTGTGACATTTTAGATGCAAGTGCAAATTGTTTTGAGATCAGAATTTTTTCATTTACCACTTATAACTCTTCTGTACTATGACGAATGTTTGGGACTAGCCTAGTTACACTTTTCAACTGATGTTGTAATTATTTAAAAGAAAGGGTGATGATTCAGATTCAGAATTTTGATGCTTCTCTGAGGCACTTGATTAAGTGAATTTATTTCTTTGTTCACATGATTGCTAAACAGATTTCTGATCCAACTGAACCTGGTTTGACTGATTTTGAGAAGTCCTGCGGTTCAAGTAGTTGCAGTCACAGGCTCAGGTGGAAAAGATTTAGCACCCTGCCTTGATTCCCTGAGTCTGTAAATTTCATTGTGAGGCCTCTGGCTTTCCTTTGCTTCAAGGCTAATACCTCTGTATGTGGGAAAATTTCTTCCCTGCTGGAATCAACTTGGGTTCCTATTTCCTTTTCCTCTCTCTATTTCCCCCTGTGACATTTTTGTGGACCTTGCACTTCAAATATGACCTTTATTGGGTGGTTGTTTAAAGGTGTTCATTAACACGTAGAAGAAAAAAAATTGAATAACTTTAATTCTTAGATACCAGTACAACTAGGGCGTTTTATTGACAATTCTTGTTTTGTTAATTTATACATATTGAAGTGTAAGGCATTTCATGGCCCGAAAAAACAAAATATATATTACAACCTTTCTGCTGTGTGTGTTTATTTTAGTCCTTGGCCTAGACCTTGACTGAAATAAGCTTTGCCTTTTAAGGAAATTGGTACTGAGATATGATTATGCCTAGTGTTTATTGTACACATAGATAATTTGTTATTAGTATAGGAAAAAATATCGGGTAAGTCTGTATTTAGAAAGGAATATCTAAGTAAAATAACCAATGACTAAGCATTCTATTTGTGCCTTATGTGAACAATGTGAGCTATATGTAAGAAATATGCTTTTTAAATATGGCTTTCATTTGTATCCTAAGAATGTAATTGTGAAGTAGAAGATTAACTTAGAGAGTGCCTCTTTTGAGAATTCCCCTAGTAGATACAACTTCTGAACTCACCTATTTTAGCTTTCTTGACCTAATGAAGGAGGCTAACATATTTGTAGTACATTCCAGATGGTAGAATTTTTTCTTATGGAAGAGAGGCAGGTCCCTCAGAGTCCCATTTAGTTATAATATTTGATTACAACTTCATTGGAATGGACACAAGTGAGAATATGGCATTGCTTCTACATATTCTGAAAAAATGGAAATGTGCATAAGTTGTTTTCAGTACAGCCACTATTTTTAATAATTTTTTCCTTTCACTCTTATGCTAAACTGTGTATTATGAAATTGTGCCTTTCCTTTTGTGCAAGGTTTCCAACTATGAGGTTTTGTGAATGATTTCTTTCTGGAATGATGGAATTGTCTCCAATAATGGATATTTTTAAATGATTATGTAATCATCTTGTAATTACATTACAGATAATAAAGGTACCATCTGCTTTTATTTGAACTTCTGTCCTATGAAGAGATAGCACCAGAAGTCATATTTTGCTTTTGATTATTTGGCATGTATTCAAGCCATTACTTTCCTCCTGCACTGCTATTCCCCAGCTACTGTTCAGAGATTTTCATAAATGAAGGAAGTGAGTGGGAGGAAAAGTCATGTTACCTGTAGTCAGGGCAATAGTGAAGCAGTTAGAAGTGGTGTCTGTCTATAGGTCACTCTTAGTGTTGTCATGCAGGAAATCTTTTTATGCATTTATCTCAGGATACACATTCTGGAGAATTCACTATATGCTACGTGTCGCCCTTCCTCCCTCCCTCCCTCCCTCCCTCCCTTCCTTCCTTCCTTCCTTCCTTCCTTCCTTCCTTCCTTCCTTCCTTCCTTCCTTCCTTCCTTCCTTCCTTTTTATTGAACTTACTACCCCAAGATCCAAGAGTTGCATGCTCCTCCAGCTGCGAATTTGTTGGAATCTGCTCTAGAATGTTAGGAAAGAGGTAATGGAAAGGACTGGGATTGTAGGGTGATAGCACACTCTCTTCAGTCTTCACAGCCCTGCTTGTCTCTATTTTAGAAACATCTTACCATTGTTTTCACTTCTCTTTAAATTGACCCGTTGGGTTAAAATTAAATTTATCTTTATGATGTGACCTGCTTGGTGTCATTTATTTTTTAAATGCCGTTTCATTTAATCCCTGTAGTCATCCTTGTAAGGCGGTTAATATGGTATCCTGTTCTACTGAAGAGGAGAGTGTGGGTCAGAGAAGTTATTTGTTGATCATCACAGAGCTAATCAATGGTGAAGCTGAGGTCCAAAAACAGAACATTGAAAACTTATTTTGAAGGATATGCAAGCATACATAGAAGTTGAAAGAAGAGAGCAATTAACCTCATGTACCTATTCCACAGGTTAAGCATCGAGATCCCAAATTTCACTACATTTAGTTTACCTACACCTTTTTTCTTTTTCTTTGCTGAAATATTTTAAAGCTGATTCCAGATATCATGTTATCAGTAGAGCAGATTGCACCTCAAGAGCAAATGGTTTATCCCTGTACCAAATGTTCTAAGTATAGGAGAGAATGACATAATATGAAGACTGTGAACAAGTAGAAACCATATTTTTCCAGAAAACAAGTTATATATCTGCATCGAGTGTTTTTGATATGGGTGGTCATCATTTGCTGCTCATTTATTAAGACAGTAATAAAAGAGACAATACTTAGTACTGATTCTGGGCTAGGAACAACCCCTCATGCTTCATGCATATTAGTTCATTTAGTTCACAGGAACCCTGTGCTATGTAATTATTTCTTGCTCAAGTTACTTTTTAAAAATATTTTTTTAAATATCTGTTTACAAAGAAGTAAAATATACAAATTACCTTAAATTGTAATATCTGTTCGACCCCTTCTCACCTTCCATACTAATTATAATAATGTATTATTGATGGAGGAATAGAAAGTTGTTGCTCAAAGTGGGGTCCATACACCAGCAGCATCTCCATGGCTGGGGAGTATGGGAGAATTACAACCTCAGGCCATACCCCAGAATTTTTGAATTAGAATCTGCATTTTAAATAAGATCCTTAGGTGATATATATGCATATTAAAGTTTGGCAAGCCCTGGGTAGCATTTAAATAGTGCCTCCCAAGCGTGGCTGCACTTTCTAGTCAGCTGGAAAACTTTTAAAGCTCCCAATGCTCAGTCCTATCCCTGACCAATTAAATTAGACTCTTTAGCTGAGGCCCCAGCATCTTTTTTTTTTTTTTAAGTCTCCCAGGTGATTCTTATGTTAGGCCAGGCTTTAAAATGCCCTGGTTTAATAGGACTGGAGTATCTTTCCATTCTATTTTGGCTACTTTGAACAAAGAATTTCATCTCACAAATCGTATATTGAAAATGATGCCATCAATGTAAATGAGAATTGAAGATGAAAGAAATTCTGGGCTTACACTTACTCTTTTTTGGTGATGGTAATTCATTGATAACTCTATAGAAAATAATTCCCTTTGATGTAGGACTGAACTTCACTGTTATCCTTCCTTGGCACCAGGGACTGAAAATGCTGCCAAAATATATTGTCTGTTTTTGTTCCATTTTTTTTCTTCAGGTGAAGAATTACACAGAGGGAGGCAGGGAGTTAGGAAATACCAAATGTATAAAATGGAAATACCAAAGTTAGGGAGGCAGGGAGTTAGGAAATACCAAATGTATAAAAACTGGACCAAGATCGTTAAATAAACTCATGGGGTTACTCTAGATAGGATTCTAAATATATTAATTTTGTTCTTAATTTTTTTTTCCTTTTTTTCCTGTATGGACATGGACGTTTGCTTTTCGTTGTCAGTGTCTTCAGTTCCAGGCATAGATTTTGTTCATTCAGCTGCAGTTACTGAGTGCTTATAAATGCCACCAAACAAAGTAGTGGAGGGAAACTGAACAATGGAGAGAAATGAGTATTTTTGTGCTCCTAACCCTGAGTTGCATATGGTGGAGGGGTTTAGAGTACGGGCTCTTGGAACCAAACTGCCTGCATTGCATCCTAATTCTGCTGCTTACTTGCTATGTGACCAGGAGCAAGTTAATTATGTGCCTCAGTAGTTTGTTTTTTTAGCCTGTGAAACAGGGTAATAATGGCACCTACCTGTGGAGTTGAGATGATTAAATGAGTCAATATAGTTGTAAAACACCTGAAAGAATGTCTGGCATGTAGTAAGCACCATGAAAGTTTTTGCCGATGATATTACTGTTATGAATATTACATACCTCAAAGAGTAGAGATGGCCTATAAATGAAAGCATAGACCCTCATCCTAATGGTTTTAACATGAGAGATTCTTTAGGTTAAAACAGAATTTTTGTTCAGGGAAATTACGTCCCTGATTAGATCAGGGATATAAGATGTTCAGACATATATTCTTACTATATTTATTCCTTATTACGTTGGGTAAGTGGGTTAATCAGTCCACCCTTGACTGAAGCTGGGGGGAGGGGGAGGGACGGCAGCTAACACTTAACCACAGACACAATTAACGTGAGTTTGTTGAAGTACTTTAAATTCCTTGAATAAAAGGCACTGAAGAAATTCAGATTTTAGTCTTTAAAATAATTGCTTTCCCAAAAGCCCCATAGTAGCACATTTGAGTATTTTTAAAGCTATTCATTAGATTAGTAGCATTTTACGGTTTGGCTTCATTTGAGAAATGGCTTTAGACATGGAGGAAATGTGGCAGACAGATTAGGAGGCCAGCACAGGAGGCCTGGAGTCCCTGGAATATTAGAACCATCAAATGTGGATACTCGAAGGGTGCTAAAGATGACATTTTAGCCCAGTGCTTTTATTTCACGGATGACCAAAATGTGGCAGAAGTGTGAATTTTAATGGTCTTAAGGAGAAATGCACGTTCTATTTTTACTTATTTGTGATACTTTTTTCATTAATTAAATACATTGTGTACATATATGAACATACATATGACAAGTGTAGCAGAAATCATGTAATAGCAACATTGAAATTTTTCTACAATAAAATGTTTTTGTGTCTTTTTATGTCCCCCTCTTCAGAGTGGTGATATCAACTAAATATATTACTTCTTTATTGCATGCGTTTGGAATAGGCTATGGTATCTATTTTTTATGGGCAAGATTAGGCATGTTTTTGTTGGCATAGGAAAAGTTGCTATGTGAAGAGAGGGACTATTATATTATTTATTTAACATTTAACCTGAAAGTCGAAATGTGTTCAAAAGAGCTCATTTGACAGGGGTTCTGAGTCAGGAGTATTAAAGGACAAATGAAACAAGGATTTCTTATTCTTAATCAGGGTTGGGGGAGAGGGCCAACCTTCTGCAGGGGAAATGACTATAAATGGTCTTTGCAGTTAAGACATCCTCTGTTGCAACAGCTGCCTTTCTGGTTGGCCTGGTTTTCCCCTTTCTTCACAGAGTATTGCAGCTAAAAACACCTTTCTCTTGGCACTTGAACTCTGCCATTTGACTCTTCAATTTTCTCTTGTTTCCTGCATAAAATTAAATTTTCTTGCTTTTACTTTTGAAGCTTTATGGAGCCTTGGTACCAGGCTGCTTGCCTTTGTTTTCATTGTGTTGTTCCCATCTTGGGGGCTAGTTCACTGGTACTTGGTATCCTTGGAAGGGTTCCCTCGTTTTCATGCCAGATGACAACAACAAATGATCCCAGCTCCTTGGTCCTTTTATAGTTAGCTTCTTTGGGAAGAAACTTTAGAGAAAGAAAATTAAAAATAAATTGTATTCAACACTGAGATGGAATGACATTCACTCCCACTGATGGACTTTTTGGTCCCTGCTGGTATTTTTAAGCCTGTAGGGTAAGGATTGCTTTTCCTTGCTTTACTCATGTTATAATGCTGCCAAAGTAACACCCAGCACTAATTTACCTAGGAAATACTCTTGTGTTTGTTTTCTCAAATAAATACATGTAGTTTCTGAATTCTGGTTTTCTTAAATATAATTCTTTAAGTCGGTGTACTAACAGATTTGTGTTTCTGCTTTTTAATTCTGAGTTATAAACGCACAAAAAATAAGTATGTATGGACATGTTTATAAGCATTATCATTTGTAACATGTAGGTGAGAAAATGGAATCTTTCGGATCGCACGGATCACTGGTGGACATAGAAGCACAAATCATACCTACTGTATAAGAGTCTTTTGATAGAAAATAGCATATATCCCATCAAAAAATGCTTGTATTGGAATTGGAAGTCCAAGGCATAGATTTGGCTTCACTGCACATCAGGGTTCTCCTCCTCACCCCTCTGTGGTGCTCTCCTCTTCGCTTTAAAAGCTTTAAAATCATGCAGGCTTTTTCTGTGTTGGGGGAGATATCCACCAAGAAATCTAGACTTACGTGATCTTTCACTAGAGGTCTCAGAATAGGCCTGACCCAGTCTATGTCAAAATCCATATGCTCCCTCTAGGAAGATTCTGATGAAATCCTGTGCCAATCCCCCTCTTGAATCAGTCTTTATGTCCAGGTCTGCCTATTGACAAAGTAATGACAGCCTAATTACAAATTAGAATATTGCTTATTGAACTCAAGCTTAGAATGAAGGAATAGCTGTGATGTGTCCTGTTTTGCTCAAGCTCTTGTAGTCTGAAACATTGTCCTTTTTCTACTACAAGTATATTTCTTTCCAAAAACCATGACCAATCATCTGGAATCTGAGCCTTCTCCACTACAGGAAACACATTGAAATATTATCTTTTTAAAAAAAAATGCCACTGAAGATATTCTATGGCTGTGCTGATCTGTTTTCATAACATCTTCCTTTAGCACCTGTACTGTTTTAATATCAATAAACTATGTAAGTTAACAAATAAGTTTTAATTGATTACATTTCAAGGTGACTTTTTGGGTAGCTCATAGGGAGTGCCTCCCTAATGCTAATACCTAATCTCAAATGTAAACTCTTTTAATCACATTTAGGATAGGTTACTTTTGGATTTTTTTAATGTGTTACAAATGTTGTTTTTGTAAATTCTCAGTCGTTTCTATAAAGCAGAATACTATTTCCTGATTTTGTTCTTAGGTTTGATGATTTTTGTGTACTTTTGAAAAGTAAGCCTAGTTCACACAACTTGTAGCTGGTCTAGAAATTTGTTGAAATTAATGAACACTAAACAGATGCTCATGGGTGGTGAGTTACTCTTACGTAGGGCACCTCCCCTAATTAGTAGCCTTTCCTTGGAGACATGCCAAGCAGCTAAATATCAGTAGTCAGACCATAATCTTAGTCACTTTTTAAATAACATACCACTAGCTTTTAAAAATAATAATGTAATTTGTTCCTCATTCTTTGGGGGGGCACCCATTATTGAAGGAGGGTAAGATAATTTGCTCTTCTGTCCTTCCTTTTCAAGCCAGGCAGCTTTTATTAATCTGATATAACTCTGAGAGATGATTCTTTACTTTCAAAAGCTTAGTAGCTCATACGAAATTCTCTCAATGTGTGTCTGCTTTTAAAATAATTTTTCTCTATTATGTTCTCATTTGCTATCACTTTAATTTTTTTTTTTTTTTTTTTTTTTTTTTTACTTTTTAGTCAAGAGATTGCTTGTCCAGCAGAAATGGACCCTGATACCATGAGAAGTGTGGAAGCCTGTGTAGAAAAGTTTAGCAATAGGGAGGGTTTGGAAAAAATGAGAATCTCCAAACAAATTATCATTGTGCATTTCTTAGATTTTAGGTTTTTTGTGCAAAGTTGCGTGCAAATAGTGATGTATAGTGGATAGAACTTTGGACTATAGAATTCTTTTGGAATTTATAGTGGATTTTATATTCACATTAAAAACAGAGAATGCTGACTATTAAGTTATACTCAAGCATAAGGTTTTAGACCCTAACTTTAAGAGAACTATCAAATCTTTATCTTTTAATAGCTCTTTGCTGGAAGACATCTATTATATTTCTCTTCTTGGCATCTATTTCATATCCTTATTTTAGTGCTGTGTACTGATATACAAACAGAGCAAGTATTGCAGTACTGTATATGTGTGTGTGTGTGTATATATATATATATATATGCAACCCTAAAAATATAATATTTAAAAATAAGCCTAATAATTTTAATAAAGCTCCTAGATTAATCATTTATTTTAAGATTGGATAGGTAAGTATGATGCCTACCTCTTATCAAGTTAACCTAAATCTAAGCACAGCATTAATGAAGCCAGTTTGCTTAGCACTTCCATGATTTTTTCAAAAATATTTCATTATTTAAGGATTTTCTTTCATTAAATATGATTTTTACTTAAAAATATTTAACAGTTGAAATTCCTTTTGTTAAGTGTGCTATAAACTTATTAAAGAGGAATAATTTAGTTGGTATGGGGGTTTTCTGAGGCCAGGCCTTTTATAAACAAATGTTAGTAGGTTATTTCAGTAGTTGAAATTTTTTCATACCATTCAGTGGTTTAAATTTTTCTGAATCTATTTCTTAAGAATATAGATTCAATGTTTATTCTGAAGCCTGTATGTATGCTATTACTTTTAGTGGGTGATTGATATTCCAACATGGCTTTAATGTGTTATTTACTACAATAAACTTTTATTAGAAAGTGAGAAATAATAGTAGGTAACACTTGTTGCGTGGTTATATGTATTGGATATTATTCCAACCAATTTCTCATGTAGTAGTTTATTTAATTTTTAGAATACCTCCAAGAGGTAGATACTATTATTATCCCCATTTTAAAGTTAAAGAAACTGAGTCACAGAGGGAATAACTTGGCCATTGTCACACAGTTTGTAAATGTTGATGTGGAGATCTCAGCCTAGAGACTATGGTTCCAAAGTCCACTGTTTGACTGTTATACCTTATGCCTCTCTAAAAAGTGTAAGAATACTGGACTGTCACCAAGTGGATCATCAGGTGGACCCAGATCCACAAAAGTGCAGTTGATTAAATAGGATTCTCTGATTTTGAAAAAAGTGGACAGATAATATTGCCAGTCTCCAAATATTATTTGATATGGCAAGTAATACCATTATGTCATACATATTTTGATATGACATTATTTCTGTGTTTAATTTTGAGCCATGATTCTTGGAAATCTAATGTAAAGAATGACTGAACATACTAAAATGCATAGAATGGAACCATATAAAGAGAGCTTGTAGAGGCAGGGAATGTTTAGTCTAGCATTTAAGATTATGGGGAGATAGGGAAATTCATTTATCTGCTAACTTTTCAGAAATACATGGGATTTAAGGAAAAACTTTACTGTCTTGATTATGGTTTGAATTAGTTGAAAGTACGTCACTTTACAATTAAAGAAATGGCGGGGTTGCATGTGTGTGTATGTGCTTGCATGGACATGTTGGGAATGCTGAGACAAGGAGCCCCAAGTCCATGTTTAAGTGACAACACATGATCTGGTTCTATTTGAGGATTATTTGGCTGGCTTTGTCTCACTGAGTGCAGTCAGATGGATTATAGGAAGTGATTGTGGGAAGTTGGGAAGATTTCTGAGAGAGAGGAGTGTAGGGTAAATGCCATGAGGAGTGGAACATTAAAGAAAAAATATTTAAAGAGGATTTCAAAGACATTTGTTGTCTGTAAAATGACTCCTGTCTTCCCAAAAAACTTTGGTAAAAAGTGACTTTTTGCGGGGTTAGAGCTTTTGAAGTTATGCATGTGTTTTTCTCAAGTGCTTCATCATAAAAGAGAAAAGACTGCCTTGTACATGGTATCAGGGACTAAGGAAGTCTACTCATATTCAAGTTCCGGATGTACAAATTGTTTTTAAATACTAATGTAACTCTTACATGTTTGAGGATAGTTGTAAATCATATAAGTACTTGGGCCTAGATTACTTATTGAAGCACCTTTCAGATTTGATTACTTATCAACATTTGCATTTTCTCCGGTGTTCTCTATTTGGTTACTTGTTTAGGGCCTCTGGATATTAAAATTTTAGAACATGAAGGACCATTTAAACTCAGTGACACCCCCAGAATTTATCACCTTATCCAATGTTCTATATTCAAACCCAGGGGGGAAAAAGATTTATTTTTTCCCTAGGTTCCTCCAAATATTCATTATTACCTCCCATTTTAGTAATAATAAAATTCTGGTTTTTAGTTGAGCACCTTGCTGCCCAGCCAGAAAACACATTTCCCATCCCCCTTTATAGCTAGGTGAGTGCATGTGACTAAGTTCCGTCTAGTAGGAAGAAGCTCGAGTATTGAGTGGTGTTTTGAGATACAGCCTTAAAAAAGACAGGTAATACATCCTTCCCCCCTCCCCCATTCCTTCATCCTGCTTCCTGGAACACAGTTGTAATGGCTGGAGCTCTGACAGCCATTTGGGATGAGAATCATACATTAGAGAATAGGGAGTAGTCAGCTAAAAGGAGTCTGGGTCCTTGATGACTTTGTGGAATTGCCATACTAAATCTGGATTACCCAGTTAGATTTATTTTCTGTGAGAAAGAATTCAACTCCTATCTTATTTAAGCCATTGTTATTTTGGGTTTGTCATATGCAGCTGAATCTAATTCTAGCAGATGTAATTCCTTTTCCATACAAAAAAAAACCTCAGTGAATAGGATCTTTTTTGGATACTTTATTTATTGGCTTTATTCTCATGGGCATATTTCTGCATCCTAAATGAGAGACTCTGATTCCCACATGTAAATGTTAGTGAATAATCAGAAGCAGCAAAGTACATACAGGGAGAAGAGCATGAACTTGACTTCAAATTCTGCGAATTATGTGATCTTGGGTTAGTTATTTAACCACAGAGTCTCAGTTTCCTTTTCTGTAAAACTAAGATTGTAGTGTTTTCCAAAGGTTATTGTTGAAGAAAATATAAATACTTGGTTCAGTGTTTAGTACTTACTAAGCTCAGAATTTACATTTGTTAATTCCTGTTATTCCATTATATTAAAGTTTCTGAAATCATATCAAATGGCACATTCCTCTAATGGCACTGAGGAAATAAAAAGGCAGAAAAATGGACCATGTTGAGGCTATTGGCAGAAAAAAAAAAGTGAAGGAAACTTCTGCCAGGTAGAAGGGCACCCACTAAAGGACAGTCCTAGAAGGCTACTGACAAAAAAGGTGGATAATAAGAATTCATCAGGATGTGAAATGAAAATTGGGTTGTGAGGAGTTGGTATTTATGTCTTAAAAGGCTAATTTCAGGATTTTATACACAAAGAACAGACACTTAATGATGTAAGTTCATAATCCTCTCACTAAGTAGGACTGTGGTGCTTAAATGAAAAATCAGTTGAATCAAGAACTAGTTGTTTCTAATTATTTTGAAAAAATACAAATAAAATGTAGCTGACCCATGAACAATGCAGGGGTTAGGAGTGCTAATCTACCATGCAGTCAAAACTCTGCATACAACTTTTGACTCCCCAAACACTTAACTGCTAATAGCCTACTATTAGCAGTTGACCAGAATCCTTACTGATAATAAATACTAGATTAACACATATTTTGTGTGTCATATGTATTATATACTGTAGGCTAACAATATAGTAAGCTAGAGAAAAGAAAATGTTATTAAGAAAATCATAAGGAAGAGAAAATACATTTACAGTACTGTACTGTATTTATTGAAAGAAAAATCCATGTATAAGTAGATCCATACAGTTCAAACCCATGTTGTTCAAGGGTCAACTGTATATTGTCCTGCTGCAAAACGGTTTTTATGAGAAGAGAATAAGCAGTGACTCTTATAATCTTATAATGAAGAAAGGTGGCCATCCAGGTAACTTGAAGAAATAGTTTGGAGGAATTTTTTTTTTTTTTTTTTTTTTTTGTATTTTGCTTCCAATATCTTCTTTGTGGTTCAAATGAAAAATGTAGAAGGCATCTCATAGGGATTATTTTTATTCTCTTAATAAAAAATACCTAACTCAATATATTTTAAATCATTTAAAATGATAAATGGTGACAGGGGTATTATAATGCCATATAGTTTTCAAGCAGAGCAACAAGCAACTTAAGAATTACTATTTTGAAAATGAAATCTTTGGTCACTTGGCTGGTAATATCTCCTTAATTAAAATGTGATACAATAGAAGGCTAAATCCAAAACTTATTCTTTAAAATCAACATATGTTGGAATATGTATAGTAATGTTGCCAGGACAATTGTTGGATAGTGTAGTGCAAACATATTTTCGCAAATATCTGATTCCCTTCAGTTACCGGATTGTGTCCCAGTTTTAAATGTAGGGTAGGTGATGAAATTGCTGGGCATTAAATGGACTTAAAAATTGCAAATGCATTCTATTTTCTCTCACAATTACTTGACAGCTTCTGACTCTTCCTGTTGTACAGTAATGACTCTATTCTCCTAGTGTTTGTCCCTCAAGTGAAGTGCTTATTAGAATAGGATCAGTTCCCCCATTTTTTCATGTGTTCATTAATCAGCTCTGGTTGACATTGAATTATTCCAACCTTCATATTCACAGCCATTTAAAAGTTTTTTAAGAGTTTTAAAAAATTCAAACAAGGTGTATCTTACCTAATTTTATTTTCACTTACAATTCTGTTACTAAAAAAGCCAGCATGGCCATTTGCTTATAATAAATCATGCCTTCTTCTAGGAATTTTAAAAGTCAGTTTAATGGAACTCGTGAGTAGACAGCTGTGCAGTCTGAATTGCCTTAGACTCAAAACATTTCAGATGTAAGGTTCTATTGCTAGAGGTTGGTTGGGAGAGTTAGGGCTGGGATGTTCTCTTGTGACACAAAACAGAACATAAACTGAAATTAAGACAATATTGTATAAAATCTCCATGTCTGCCATGTTTGTAGATGTCAGCTGTGCAAATAAGAACATTAATTTGAAACTGCAGAAAGTGACCTTCTAAAATGTAGTACGTCTTGGACAAGAAGGTGACTCTCCAATTGCTTTAAGTCAGATTCTCATTGGTTTGTCCCAGAGATTAATTCCATGTATGGGATTCTCTAAGAACTCAGAATTTCTTGGTATTAAAAACTAAAAGAGAGATGTTTCTAATAGAAAAAAATGCATTTCCACTCATGTGGTCTTTTGTAATAAAGAGTGATGTAGCTTCAGGAAAATGCAAGAATTTGAAAGGTCTAAGGTGAAGGTTAGTTAGAAAGAGAAGGAAAGAAGAAATAAACTTGAAAATGTATTAGAATGCTCTTCTTAATAACTTGCCTTATTTTTTGGTTTACATTTTCAAAGTTCTTTTTATGTATTTCTTTTGTCTTTTGTATCCAAAATGTTAATGTGTCAAAGACATTGGTTTTGCCTATGACTACTTTTTTAATGTCTGTAGTGTTGCCAGAGACAGTGCTTGGCTAAAAGCACTGTGCTCATGTTTTGATTGTTACATGGTTTGATTGTCTGTTATGCATTTTGTTCTTTGTTTGTTATTTGAGCCTATAGTACTAATCTACATAGTTTCTTTAAAAAAAAATCTAATTTGGGATTACGAGAAATTTCTTCAGAAAAGGATTATACATCTTAATTTTTCCAAATGAAGTTTTACGAAAGAGCTATTTTAGTTTTTTCATTTTACACAAATTCCGTACATTAACTGAGTGAATGGTCATTCATCCAATATAACAACTAATTTATGAATTTTAGTTCTATAATAATGTAAAAATTGGATTGTAGATATTTTATTTCAGACATTTGCTTTTTCTTCTTAGATAAAATCTCTTCTCCAAGATGAAGTGTTCTATTAACTATTTATTCACAAAAGAATATTTGATAAGTTCTTGATTTCTTTTATATGCCTCATATCCCATAAGTTTGTTATATTTATATACTCACAATGAAAATGAAATTGAATTATAAAGACCCATGTTATATAATTGCAATATTTGCCTCAAACATTAAGTATGCTATATAGATGTTTATCTCCTTTATCATGTATTTAGTTCAAGAGAGTGTAATTTAAATCAAAATTATATGTGATCTTTTTATACTCTTCTCATTCACTTCTGATTACCTTTCTCAGCTGCTTATAGATTAAATGAGATAGCTGTGTGAGCCATCTAGAATGGTGCTTGGCAGTTAGGCATTCATTAAATGTCAACTATTTTAATATTTTAATGACATATATGTGTATATATGTATATGGATATGTAGTAATATATATACACTAGCTGGTAGAGGGTTGAGTCTGAGTCTGGATAACTTATGAATGGATTTTCTTTTTTCTTTTTTTTCTGTTAGAGAGAGAGAGAGACTGTGAGCAAGCAGTGAGGAGGGGCAGAAGGAGAGGGAGAGAGAGTCTTAAGCAGACTCTGTGCTGAGTGAGGATCCCCATGCAGGGCTTGACCTCACGACCCTGATCTGAAATCAAGAGTGGGACACTTAACTGACTTTGCCATCCAGGCACCCCATGAATGGATTTTTCTGCATATCTCTATACCTACATTCAGTGGAAAGAGAATAACTTAAAAAGATATAATAAATTGGCTGGCTTAGGCAAGTTGTTAATGTATGTGTTTGTTCAGAACCTGAGCTTTACCAACAGAAAAAATGCAGCAGCATTCTGAGAGATGATACCACAGTGTTTAGTACTATCTTAAAATATAGAAATGGAGCATGACTTGGGGACCAGAACACCTAATGGATAGCTGTGTGGCCTCAGGTAACTTACTCAATATTTATGATTTCCAATTTTCTGGTCGAAGAAATAGGATTAATACCAGTAAACTGACAGGGCTGGTTGTAAAGATTAAATGAGATAACATAGGTAAAAAACAAGGCACCGTGCCTTTTCTCACACCAGGCACTCCACAAACTTTAATTCTCTTTCTCCTAGGCAGAGAAGAGAACAATGGCAGGAATGTAATAGAGCAAAACTGAATACATAGCCCTGTATTTTCATAATTAAAAAAAAATTTAAGATTTTATGTATTTATTTGACAGAGAGAGACACAGTGAGAGAGGGAACACAAGCAGGGGGAGTGGGAGAGGAAGAAGCAGGCTTCCCGCAGAGTGGGGAGCCCAATGCGGGGCTTGATCCCAGGACCCTGTGGTCATGACCTGAGCCGAAGGCAGACACTAAATGACTCAGCCACCCAGGCGCCCCTAAAAAAATTTTTTTTAAAAACATTGATCCCTTAGAATTTTAGCTATAGTCGGGTCCATTGGCAAATAAGAAATCTTGAAATGATAGATTATCTGTTTCATTTCTATGACTTACTTAACCTAGTGAGAATTGACTAATTCTTGATTTTTAAATGAGTCTCCTTTCATAAAGCTTAATTTTTTTTGTGATTTTATTCTTTCTTAAAAAAAGATTTTAGTATTTCTCACTATTCCATTTAGTTTTCATTAAAATTTCCACTCATATCTTTAGGATGATGAATTTCAAATAATCTGCTATTCCATCTCAAATACATTAATATAAATTGTATCTTGCCAAGTAAATGTATAATTTTTACTTAATTTGAACAAGATCCTTGGTCAAAAAATCTTATGCATGCTTTTACTCTGCTGAACTTTTTCATGGATTTTATGTATTATTCCCAAGTAATTTTGTTTGATTGAAGTAAATAATGTTAATTTAAAAATCAAACATAAATCCCTTTTTTCTTTTAAAATAGAACTCTATAGTTACTTTCCTTATTCTTGCAGGACAAGTATCACTTTTTGAAAAAGTGAGCTAAGTTGATCAGTATGAAAATAGTGCTTAATAATCATTATTGGCTACTAAGAATTTATCTTTTTTTAAAAATTTAAGCCCTTTTTCCTTTCTGTCATTTTGTATTAATTGTGAGAGATGTAAAAAACCTTGGCAGTGAAAAACAAACAACTCTGGAGAAAAACAGGAAGTTAATCAGTGAAAGCTTTTCTTTTTACTTCTACAAATACTATTATCAATAATACTGCAGTTGAAGAAAGTACAACCGGCATACTTGAAATGGAGTGGATATTAGGTAGGTAATTTGAAAATTCATTGAGTTTTCATAATTGTACTTGGCTTAGCAAATCTTTATATATTGATCTTTTCACATGAGAGACGGAATACAGAATTAAAGTGTTTGTGTCTATTGAATCATTAGGATAAGTTGATAAATATATACTTTTAAAATAGAGTAATATGTAGCATACTTTTTAAAATTATTTTTTCTGATTAGGCCAGTGTAAGAATATTCTTTAGAAGTACTCAATTGCATCACACCTTAGAGAATATATCTCTTTTGGTTAATTTTGACTGCTAACCATCCTTCTTTAGAGTACAAAGAATTCATCAACAGAATATGGTCTGTTCTTCTTGTGCAGGTACGTCTGGATTTCTTTTTAAAAAGTAATCAAGTGGAATTTTCCCAGGGCCCTACATGGCGCATATGTGTGTGTGTGTGTGTGTGTGTGTGTGTGTGTGTGTGTGTGTGTGTGTGTGTGTATGGCTTTATTTTATTTTTAGGCAAGGCCACATTTCTTTCTTTGAGTTAGTGTTTCAGTTTGCTATATTTAAGAAAGTTTTGCCTGAGCCCTAGAGCAAGATGAAATTTATGGGACTGTGAAGTGTCTGTCCCTCTGCTCCCCAGTATTTTGCCTTTGGGATCTCAAATGTTTATATGAAACCTATATCACAACATAACTGCTTCAGAGCCTGGATGCACCTACTTCAGAAGGATTGTGTTTCTTATATTCTATTATTTATGCATTATTGTCAAGTTGAAAGCTGTCTCATTTTAGAATATCCCCAGGGATAAAGCCCCTTACAACGGGAAGCCACAGGAGGTACCAAGATAACACCTGATGTGTACTATCTTTATTCCCCTTCTGTTCCCTTGGCTTTTATAAATCATAGATGACAAAGGCCTTGCTCTCCAAGTGCAGAAAGGCAATGGCAGAGGAAGGTGGGGCTGTGGCTGGGAGAGCTCTTTATATCAAACCCTGCATTCCTTTTTCTAGGAAATAACTTCTTCTCACTGTTATAAAAGTTTCAACCTCATGTGTGTTTGTGTACAAAATTTCACATTTCAGAAAGTATGCTTTAATTGAACAATGCAGTGTTTTGTGAATATAAAATTTTTTACTAATAATTTCTTTGTTAGAAATGATTCTGAAATATTACATTCAAGGGGATTTTGTGAACATTCCATATCTCAGGTATCAGGATAACAAAACTGTAAGTAAGTACACTGTATATATTGTGCAGTGATAAAAACACAAAACATTAGGCTTCTGTCAAGCAGTTTTCCCCTTCCAGTTTTAAAATCTAGAATTACTTTGGGTCAGGTAAAGTCATCTTGGAAGAAAATAAATTTTAAATAAATTCCACGTGCATAGCACGAAGAATTTTTGAATGTGAAAAACACATAAAAGTGTTGATAAATTACTTCTACTTTCTCATTCCAGGCTAGACTTCAAGCGTCCAAATCTTTAAGAGCACAAATAGGAGTCCTTGTAACTGTAGACATGAGTCATTACAAGATGTATTGTTAAGTTATTTGGGACACACCCAATAGATGAAAAGGCTAAAAAATGTGTAAGATGTAATTAGGAAATTCTCCCTTGATTACTCAGTTACCATTGTGCTTTCTTTATCATTAATTATTTTTGGATAACAGATTCAATAGATCCATCATAAGAATTCATATTATGAAGTGGCAGTTTGTGTCCTTTAAACAAACTTATCATAGAATTGGAGTACATTTCAATAAGATTCTTAAAGAAGAGAAGTATACCCTTAAAAAAGCAATATAAATACTTCAGTTATAACCTCACTGGTTACTGTGGTCTGGGAAAAAACATGGAGCATCGTATTTGCTCCAAAGAAAGATTTCACATGCCAGGCACTGAGCATCCAAGTGTCAGCCACAAGGTACATCTGGTAGATTTAAAAATATAGAGGAAATTCCAACTAAGAAATGTCACGTAGTTGACTGTGTTTTAGCACTGGACCAGTTATAACTACATTTTATAATCAAAGTAGGAACCATTCGTTACATAATCTAGACAAGTCATTTGTTCGGAGAAAACTTTTCTTAGAGAGGTCGCATCTCTCCCTGTGGACATTAGAGCTGGACCCTAGAAGGTTCATTGTCAGCTGATAAGTCAGCTAACCATGGTGGCCTCGCTGGTTTCCTAGGTTGGTGCTGCCAGACTACATTCTCAGAATTGTTTCGTGGAGGTAAAAGCCCCGAAATATTGGAAATACGGCAATTATTCACCCTCATTTCAACACACTCTATGTTCAAGTTCCCACGGAGCAGGAAGAGTGAAGCTGTAATCACTACACTGACTGGGGCAAAAGTTGACAAGGCAGAACTCTACCCTCAGACATTCTTGTTTTCCACATAATGTGGCGTCATTTGTATAAATACAAACAGAGTGCCAACAAAATCTGGTTTTCTTCTATGCAAAATGAAATTAGGGCCATGATTTCTTTCAGCTCCAATTTGGATTCTTGGAGTGTACCCCCTGGTCTCAGTTTATTGTGTTTTGCTGAGAAAAATTCTTTGGTCATCCTTGGTAGACCTGTAATACCTGCAGATGCCATCTTTGGTGTCAGAACTTCAGGAAAGGCGAGAGGAGGTAGTGTTTTGACTGAGATATTCAACAAGTGCTTATGGAGTGGAGTCTGCCAGGAAGGGAAAGAGCTCTGTCCTTAACTCATGCTTCTGGTCTAGCTCTGAGACCTTGCACGCACCGTTTTTGTCTTGCTTATCTGTGCCCTAAGTCTCACATGTTAAACTAAAGGAGACAACGATAACACAACAAAACAAAAAAGGAAGAAAATGAGAGTGCACCTGCACAAACCAAGCGATCCATATGAAGTAAGGGATTTGGTCCTTTATTCAGTAATTCTGTAATGCTTGACACATCAACTTAAGAATTACAGTAAAACTTAGAGCAAAGAGAATGAAATCTGTAGCTCAGTTTGTTTACTTTTTAATTTTTTTTCCAGTTTTATTGAGAAATAATTGATGTGTATCACTTATAAATTTAAGGCACACAGCATGATGGTTTGAAAACTATGAAAACTCATAGGGTTTATTCTCTTAACGACTTTCATATATATGATGTAGCAGTGTTAGCTATAGTTGCCATGTTGTACATTATAGCCCTCATACTTATTTATTTTATAACTGGAAGTTTGTATCTTTGACCTTCCTCCAACCCCCCCCCCCCCCCGCCTTCCCCTCCAGGAACCACAAGTTTAATCTCTTTTTCTATGAGTTCGGGGTTTTTTGTTTGTTTTTAGATTCCATATATAAATGAGATCATACAGTATTTGTATTTCTCTGTCTTATTTAACTTAGCATGGTGCCTTCACAGTCCTACCATGCTGTCACAAATGGTAGGAGTTCCTCATTTTAATGGCTGAATAATATTCCATTGATTATATATACCACAGCTTTTTTATCCATTCATCCATCAGTGGACACTTAGGTTGTTTTTATGTCTTGGCTAATGCAAATAATGCTGCTGTGAACATGGGGGTGCGGGTATCTTTCTGAGTTACTGTTTTTGTTTCCTTTGGATATATTCCCAGAAGTGGAATTACTGGATCATCTGGTAGTTCTATTTTTAATTTTTTGAGGGCTCTCCATATTGTTTTCCAGGGTGGATGCACCAATTCTCAATCCCACCAGCAGTATACAAGGGTTCCTTTTTCTCATATCCACATTTATTCTTATCTTTTTGATGGTAACACATTCTAAGGTGTGAGATAATATCTCATTGTACCTTTAGTTTGCTTTTTCTTGGTATTTTAATGATATTGAACATCTTTTCCTGTACTTCTTGGCCTTTTGTGTACCTTCTTTGTAGAAATGTCTACTCAGGTCTTTTGCCCATTTTTAAATTGGGTTATTTGTGTTTTTTTGCTATAAAGTTGTATTGAGTTCTTTATTTTGGACAATAACCTCATCATCAGATATATGGTTTGCAAATATTTTTTCCCATTTCATAGGTTGTCTTTTCACTTTGTTGATGATTTCTTTTGCTGTGTGGAAGCTTTTTAGTTTGATGTAGTTTCAGTTGTTTATTTTGATTTGTTGCTTATATTTTTGGTTTCATATTCAAAAAATGTCAAAGAAATTTATTTCTATGTTTTCTTCTAGGAGTTTCAGGGTTTCTGGTCTTCCACTTAAGTCTTTAATCCATTTTGAGTTAATTTTTGTGAGTAGTATAAGATATGGGTCCATTTCATTCTTTTACATGTGAATACCTAATTATCCCAGCACTGTTGATTGAAGAGACTGGCTTTTCTCCATTGAGTATTCTTGGCTTGTTAAATATTAGTTGACTATATATGCTTGGGTTCCTTTTAATTATGTACGATTGGTCTATTTGTCTGGTTTTAAGCCAGTACTATACTGTTTTGATGACTCTAGCTTTATGATATTGCTTTGAAATCAGGAAGTGTGATGCCTCCTGCTTTGTTCTTATTTCTCAAGATTTCTTTGGCTCTTTGGGGTCTTTTGTGGTTCCATACACATTTTAGGAGTGTTCTTTCTTCTTCTGTAAAAAATGCCATTGGACTCTTGGTAAGGATTGAATTGAATCTATAGATGGCTTTCGGTAGTACTGACGTTTTAACAATATTAATTTTCCTAATCCACGAACACGGGATACCTTTCCATTTATTTGTATCTTCTTCAGTTTCTTTCATTGATGTTTTATAGTTTTTGGAATAGAGATCTTTCATCGCCTTAGTTTAATTTATTCCTAAGATTTTGTTGTTTTTGATGCTGTTGTAAATGGAGTTGATTTATTTCTTTTTCAGAAAATTTGTTGTTAGTGTATCTTGTTTACTTCTGCTGAATATCTTTCCTTTGGGGTCAGAACACGAGTCTTTTGGTGTTCTCTCATTTTCCCGAGAAGTGAGGACTGTAATGGTATGTAGCCCATATTTGTTTGCTTTTTATGTAGCTCCACGTATCAATCATTACTGCTGATTTCTTAGTGGAAATTTTTCTTTCAACCTCGTTCTGGCTTTACCTCCAAATGCCTTCTTCTGTTGGCTGAAATTTAGCACTGTAATTTGTGGCTTTCCGGAGAGGGAAACTCCGTGGTCAGGTAGAGGGGGGAGGCTGCATTCCAACAGTGGAATAGTAGGTGTTCCCAGACAGAGCGATGAATCTAGAGTGAGTAGGGGTGTGGGGTGAAAGTTGGCTACTAATTCAAGCCTTACCTGAGGCAGTATTTTTTAAATAGAAAAGTGCCCTCTCTAATTAGCTGGCCCAATATGTAATTAGATTAATGACAGCCAACTGCTCCTTCCAGAGTAAGCTAACCAAGCAATAGATGTTCCAAGGATATGACAAAGAGCTAATTTTCCTGCACTAAAGAGTTTGTAGCTTTACCTCCTGTATTTGTGGTGGACTGCCTCATCACTTATGAAGGTGAAGCATGTTCTTATTTTTGGGAGGCAGACATAAAACTTTTCTTCTTCTGAGGATGTCTTCATGGGGAAAAAAAATCTATTGCTTAAATGTACCTTTTTAGTAAATCCTGTGCTCTCAAAGCGTTGTGTAAAATTTCAAAGCTGAAATTCACTGGTTTAATTGGTAATAGAGTTCAAAAGATGGGTGTTATTTCCATCATTTAAGATTCACCGAATATATAATCACTTTTGTGAGCAATGAAAAACACTTAGAAAACTTTAGGCTAGATATATTTTAGTGATAATTAAGTATGTGTTCTTAAAAATATTTTTATACTATTAGATGCTAGTAGAACATACGTCATCATTGATTTTTCTAAACTGCTCCCCCCCACAGACCAAAACCTTTGATAACCTGCTGTTTTCTGCTTTTAAAGCAGGAAATTTATTACAAATGATTTCATTCTGAAGTTGTGCTTGAGTAAAAAGTTTTCATGTTACTAATCTCATTTTCTTTCTTTCTATTCAAAGAATATAGTCACCTTTTACCTTTTATGTGAAAGAAAGGATGATTGCTATCACTTTCCCTCCATACTTGCACTCTAAAAGAAGTATGTTCTAGGCTTTCTCATCAGTTAGCCTGGCCCCAAATTAAATCATGAGAACAGATCATTATAATTCTCATTCTAAGTATTTGTTGGTTTGCTAGTAAACTTCAATTATGATTAAAGTAGCCATTTAAGTTCATTTCACTGTTCCTGAGATATGAAATACTAATTCTATAAATGTACTTTCATAAACCACAATTCATGGGTGCAGACTACAGTACTTCCAAAGTTATGTAGAAAGTATTCTTTATTTCTTTTGATCACCTCTTAAAAGTAGGACTAAAAAATGACAGATGACAGAAAGAAAGAATAATGCCTTTTGTGGTCTTAAATGGTTCAGTTTTCAAACATGAACTTTATGGTCTACATGAGCAAAAGAGTTTGTACAAAGCAGTTAAGCTACTTGAAAAACAGGCAGTTTTTCTTGCCTAGATGCTGAGAAACATTTTTAAGCCATTCCAAACCACTGGGATCATTTATTCTGATTTCAGATAAGCAAAATAAAATAAACAAACTCTTGCCCATGTGGGAACTGGTTCTGCTGTCTCTTGTTCTAATTCTGCAAAGCCTGAATGTCTCCCCAGTATCTTTGAATGGGTCTCATTGTTTATTTATTGTGCTTTTCACAAGTGCTTGTAACTTCACCCTTGTTTTACTAATAGCCTTCTTCTAAAGTGGGTTGACATTTCAGTTAATTTTCAATGGCCTCAATGTTTTTCCTTAAATTAGGCCAGACTGATGGGCCTGTTTAAAGTGAGACAGTCTCATATAAATTGTAGCATATAAAAATAAGGAAACTTTATTAGAGATTTTTGAATTTGTTTTCCTACTTAAAGAAATGAAAGGTCAAAGAGAATATTTTTCTTGTATTCTTTAATTAGTTGTATTGGTAAATTAAATAAATGGATATAGAGTTTAGAACCTGGAGAAATTGTAAGTTTTTATATTAAAACCTGTTAGCTGTGTAAATATTCTATATTTTATTTATTTTTGAATACTTTTAAGAATCTTTACACAGGGAATTCAGAAGATAGATAAGCTTCCTTATCTAGATCAAATTTGAACACTATACAATATTTTATGTTTAGATTTTTATTAGTTTAATTTTAAAAACCATAAGAAAATTTTTTCATCTGTAGAAATGAAACTAAAAATGAAACTACAGGAGAATGTTGTCTTTATACCAAGAATTAAAACTTGAAGCTATGTAGCAGTACTTGGCACAGAAATGGGTTATCATTACACAAAATCATGAAACAGGTTCTAGTACATATTAAAACTTACTTAAATGATAAAATGACATTTCAGTTGAAAAGAAAGAGCATGGAATATTCAAAAAATTATATGGCATAGCTTTTAGCCTTATTCAATTTTATATACAGAAATAAATTCTAAGGGCTCCTGGCTGTCTCAGTTGGTAGACTCTTAGTCTCGGGGTCATGAGTTCGAGCCCCACATTGGATATAGACATTATTTTAAAAAATAAACAAATAAAAATAAATAAATTCCAAATATATTAACAACATAAGTAAAACCAAAAAGCAATCTAAATAAAAATATTAGGGCAAAACATAGAATACTAAGGAAACATCCTCATCAAGAAGTCTTCTTAAGCTTGCTCACAAACTTTGATCCAAAAAGCAAAGATTGACGGATTTGGTTACATAAAAAGTAAAACGTTTTCATTTGCAAAGGCACCATAAACAAAGGAAGAAAAAAAACTGAGAATTCTGGAGGGGAGGGGATGGGGGATGGGTTAGCCTGGTGATGGGTATTAAAGAGGGCACGTTCTGCATGGAGCACTGGGTGTTATATGCAAACAATGAATCATGGAACACTACATCAAAAACTAATGATGTAATGTATGGTGATTAACATAACATAATAAAATTAAAAACAAAAACAAAAAAAGGTAGAAAATTAATATGGTTATTATGTAAAGGGTTTTAGCACCTTAACTGAAAGAAAAATAGAACAATTTGGAGAGACTATGAACCATAAGCAACATGCAGATATGGCCAGTGAAGATTTATAAATGTGCTCAACCTCTTGACCAGTCAGGATAATACAACTGAAAACAATAAGATGGGATTTTTATCCCATCAGATTGGTTAACCTAACCAGACTTATCATATCTAATGCCAATAAGGATATGGGGTTATTGACATTTTTACATCCTGTTGATAAGACTGTGAATTTTTAACACCTAAAATACGTTGTTTATTTGTCTCACTGATCCTATTCCTCTAGAAATCTGTCCTTCAGAAAATACCAATATATAGGGATAAAGTATATGATGTCTATTGTTAATAATCTATATGTTACTAATCTAACAATCTTAATTGTTAAAAATGTATTTTTAGCAATTAAAAATCAGTGAAAACTTTTTGAATCAATTATATGTTCAAACTATAGAATATAATGCAGCTATATTAAAAACAATTGAGGAATTCTTAATCTCAGGAAACAAACTGAGGGTTGCTGGAGTGGTGGGGGTGAGAGGGATGGGGTGGCTGGGTGATAGACATGGGGGAGGGTATGTGCTATGGTGAGCGCTGTGAATTGTGCAAGACTGTTAAATCACAGACCTGTACCTCTGAACCAAATAATACATTATATGTTAAAAAAAAAAGAAGATAGCAGGAGGGGAAAAATGAAGGGGGGGAAGTCGGAGGGGGACATGAACCATGAGAGACAATGGACTCTGAGAAACAAACTGAGGGTTCTAGAGGGGAGGGGGGTGGGGGTTTGGGTTAGCCTGGTGATGGGTATTAAAGAAGGCACGTACTGCATGGAGCACTGGGTGTTATACGCAAACAATGAGTCATGGAACACTACATCAAAAACTAATGATGTAATGTATGGTGATTAACGTAACATAATAAAAAAAAACAATTGGTAGATAGCTGTATTCTTGGGAAAATGTGCATGATCTTTTTTAAGGGAATAAAGGAAATTGTATATATGTATGTATATGTAAATATATGATCATATATTTTATGTCATTTTTGTTAATAAAAAATATCCTATAAAATGCATACATTTGTATATCTTTGTGTACACATAGTCAAAATATGGATAGTTCCCTGGCTGGGAAGGGGTCCTTAACTGTGAGATTGTTAGAGAGGTGGAGGTAAAAGAAATACAAGTATCTTGCATTTCTAATGTTAAAAGCATTCAAACTAAATTTAATGGCCACTCCCAAGTTTTAAGTGAGACATAAATTTGCCTTAAACTTTTCAACTTGATTCCTGCGCTTAGTTTATAGGTGCTTTGGAATGACTCAGGAAGTGTGCCTGAGTGGCTCCATTGGTTAAGCGACTGCCTTCAGCTCAGGTTCCTTCGACTCAGGTCATGATCTCAGGGTCCTGGGATGGAGTCCCTAGTCTGGCTCCCTGCTCAGCGGGGAGTCTGCTTCTCCCTCTGCCTCTCCCCCCTGCTCATGCGCACGCACCATGCTCTCTTTCTCTCTCTCAGAAGTGAATAAATAAATAAATCTGTTAAAAAAGAAAAAAAAAAGAATGACTCAGGAAGATCTTACTGCATTACTCCTAAAAGGTAGTGGTTGAGAGCCAGGAACTTTTGACTTGTCATGTCACGCTCTGCCTTGCTAAAGCAGGACTAGATTATCACCATGGCTCAGACTCAGTTTCTGCTTTTGTCGAATGGGAATGATAATATTGAGAATTAGTACTTTTAGGTTATTTGGAGCTCTGTATAAAAATGTATGGTAATGACAGACATGGAGACGGCACATTCTGTTATTTGTCTTCTTAGTGGATGCTATAGCAAGCTGACATTACAGATCAAGAATTACTTAGTACTCTCTGGCAGTAAACTAACTGAGAAAAGTTTGTCCTTGCTTAGGGGATTATGTGATACTAAGATGCTCAGAGTAATATACCACTGCAGCCTGATCTTCTCGTGGTGTTAGAGCCAGAAGAGACCTTGAAGATTGAGACTGCCAGTACATTTTAAAGATGATAATACTGAGGTGAATTCCTTGTCCATGGTCACACACCAGAGACAGAGCTGGGACATCCTCTGAACAACATGCCTGGAACTATTTCTGGCATGTATGAATCAATAAAGTCATTTCTTTACTCTCAGTCTAGGGCTTTTTCTTTAGCATTTAAACATTTTGCTTAATGTTTCCTCATTGTAATGCTTGGAACGAATATTATAAAGGAATCTAGGAAAGAGATTTACCTAATGAGATTACTATCTAAAAGAAAAGGTGCACCCTGTTGGAGCCTGGGTAGCTTTGCTTTCAATTTCACTTTTTTTTTTCCCCCTTTCAAACCGAGATTTCTTTAGGCTATTCAAGACACTATATTAAATGGACTAATTGTTGCAGAAAACATATATAGGTAACGTTGACTAATTTTAGTGTTTTATTTTATTTGGGCCATTGTTTGGTGGTTTCTTCTGAGTTCATGTGTGATTTAAAAATATATATAATTTTTTTAAAAGAAACTTGTTATTTGGAGTAAGCACCATATCATTAGGTATGTACAAGAGTACAAAGTAATTTTAAAAATATGTAAGCCAATCTTTACAAATGTAAGCAGGATTACTTTTCCTAGAAATGAGCACGGTTATTTCAAGAGAATTAGGTGACTCACACACTAATTTCATTGGAAATATTTGAGCAGGGGGTGCCTAATGTGTAAGAATCAGTGTATCATGTTTTCGATACTGAATGAGTTTTGTAGTCTCAATAAATTTTGGACATTTGAAGATACGAATGCTTGCTTTATATGTCTTTAGAGTTTGTGTGTATGTTTACTCATAAGGGAGAGATGTTTTATATATATATGTATGTATATATGTACATTCGTAGATAAGAATGTGTAGAAATTTGTTTACTGTGTTGGCCTTTTAGATGATTCTATTTGTGATGAATGATGGTGACTTCTGTTAGGACCTTTGAAGTGGTTTAAAGTACAATCCTGTATCTTAAATTATTTGGTAAGATTGAGATACGTTTTTTAGTTTAATGCTTTTTCCCCTTATTTTCTCTCTCCTTTTACCACCAAATTATCCATGAATAGTGATAGAAACAGTGATATTCTTAGTATGGAGAGAACTTAGAATTTCTCAAAGATGCATTACTTTCAGGGAAGTGGATATATAGTGTAGTCTGGGATAACATTTAAGACCTCTGCATGAAATATTATCTTTTGTGGCATAAAGTGATTTAAACTATTAACTTAAAAAGTCGTGACAAAAGTTGTTTCATCACTATGGTAACCCTAATGCCTTTTCCCTAGTAGATTGTCATCACAGTTTATGTTTTTGATCTGATCTTTGTTCTTTATGTGTCAGGAAAGCCTAAGCCAAGATGTGTGACTTTGCCAATCTTTTATTCAAACAGGTTTTCTGACTAAACATGTTTTATAATGTTATTATGATTCACATCTTCTGGATACAAAGTGTTTATATGGGTAGTTTGACTTGACAGCTTGAAATGTTTATTTAATATGTATGTGCCCTAATTTTATTAGTTTGTCTCTGTTAAGTAACTTATTTGTCCTTATGACCCAAATTATTTGTCTCTCTGAAAGAGCAGTTGGTGTGTTAGTCTATTATTTGTCATTTTACTTTACCTTTTTTCCTTCTCCTTAGTAGACTATGTTCCTGGAGGGCAAAGATCATTTAATCAACTTTACAAACCTAGTGCCAGGCTTAGAGCTGGGTATTCAATAAAAGTGTGTTGCAAGAATGCCTTTTAAAGTAGCTGTAGGAATGTGCAGGATGCCAGTCCTTGATGATAATGAGAGATAGTAGTATAAATGTTTTTCTACCTCCTAATGTTTTTGACTTGATGAAAATAAGTTAGACATTTTGTAAAAGAAATTATAAATCATTTACTTAGTATCATTTATTGATGCTTACTACATGTTTGTTGCAATGGGGTATTAAGATAAAAAAAAGGCTCTGTTCTCTAGCATTTCAGAGATATAGAGGACAAAATTATAAAAGTCTGGTATGTAAAATATTTTAAAAAACAGTGAAAGATCCCTTGTAGGTCTAGATAATTGACAGCCAGTTTTTCAGTGACCATGAATGAAGGTTTCTTTGCCTCAGTCCAGTTTAGAAGGGTACATGAGACTTTGGGCTGCACCTTAGGGACTCTTGAATCTATCTGGCAAGAGCGGTGTCCTGTGAAGGTGGCATAGAAGGAGCTGTGAGACCTACTGGCTTGTGCGGATTCCCAGACTTATTGGGGAAATACTAGATTTTTGGAACTGAGAGGAACCTCTGGAGTCATTCATTAGAGTTGGCCTCTTCCTGCTGAGAAAGCACAGCAGGGGATTTGCCCTGACCCACAGTGAGTCTGGGCAGAGCCACTCCCTTTAAGAGCAGGTTCTCTGGGGCGCCTGGGTGGCTCAGTCGTTAAGCCTCTGCCTTTGGCTCAGGTCATGATCCCAGGGTCCTGGGATCGAGCCGCCTCGGGCTCCCTGCTCCGCGGAAAGCCAGCTTCTCCTCCACTCCCCCTGCTTGTGTTCCCTCTCTCGCTGTGTCTCTCTCTGTCAAATAAATAAATAAAATCTTAAAAAAAAGAAGAGCGGGTTCTCTGATTCCTGGTCCAATGGCTTTGCATCAGCAGTGTGCTTTTCCTCCTGAAGTGGTGGAGTTAAAAGTAAAAACAGCTGAACTATTCAAACAAAAGGAGCTATAATCAAAACATTATGATAAGGCATGAAAAACCAATCAAACAAAACTACCTTCATGATTTTACTTAAAGATGACTAAAACAGTATGCCGTAGACCTTCAGTATCTGAGATTTAGGGCAGGGGATCCTCATCGCCAAGACCAATATTCTTGCACAGAACAAGGGGAAAAACTGTAGACATTTCTGTTATAGTATGTTGTATTTTGAGTTTTCTGCTAACATCTGGCTATGTATGTGGGGGCTGGCATGGTTGACCCTTTTCCAGGATGGGTCACCCAGTGGGTTCCCCTTCCTGGCAACAGATAATTGACTAAGACACTCTCTGCATAGTCTAACTATATGGTTCTAAAAGACCTTGGGCCAGTTTCAGTCACCTTATATCCTTATATCCAGTCACCTTATATCGATCTGCTGATGTTATCCTGGTTAAGTTAAGCAGTAAGATTTGTATTATGAAGCCAATTCATGATGTCCATATAATAATTACTTAGGACATGGTAAATGAGTGTGATGATGATTAGTTTTGCTCCATGCCTTGGGTTCTTCATTTTGAAATGGAAGCTTATAGTTACTCTTGAACTGGCTCTGTGTTAGGCAACTGTGTTAAGATACTGTTTATGATCTGGAATAAATCCCATTGCGCTCTAAAAGAAGTAGTTCAGAGAAGATTAAGGAGAATCAAGGAACTTGTCACTTGCCAGTATCATTGACAGACAGCAACCAAACTTCAGTAAAAAGAACAGATAAGAGAAAATGAGGAAGGCAGAGATGAATAAGTATTTCCTTTTTCGTCATTACACATTATTTCATTTGCTGTCACCTCTGAGCCAGTGATATTTTGGCATGAACTTTATAAGTTCCCAGAATGGTATTGTATCCAAATGTGCAAATATTAAAATTTTTCTAAAGAAGCTCTCAGTGTTTTAAATATATTCTAATTTCAAGTATTCTTATTTAAGTTCAGAACGTTTCTACAGTGGCTTGGCTGCAGATTGTGTTATAGAAGGGACCGTTAAGGACACATTAAATAGTGTGGCATTGTTTTGCTATGATTCATTAACTTCAGCTATAATTTTACATGTCTCTTAAGTTTTAGATCTATAATTGTTTATCAGTGGTAGTCCCATATGCATAAATGGAAATTTTTGCATTTATTTGCAATAACAAAAATCTTCAGAAAAACTATCCCTTATTAAGAAAAAAAAAAGTTGTTGGGAAACAGAAACAGAGTAATCTATTTGAAGCCCTCAGAAAAATAAGCCTGTCTCTACAACCTTTAAATAAAATGACATAGTCAGCAGAATCTGTGGGAATAAGGGAGACATGTGGGACTCTATCTTTAAAGAGCAAATATACATATATTTTCCTAATTACCTCCTGATTATTTTTGAGGAGGTTACCTTAAAGCAAAACAAACAAACGAACAAACAAAAACAACAACAAAAAAACAAGCGAACTGGTTTATCAAAACCTAGATTGTAATGAAAATAGTTCATTCGTCTTCTTTTTATTCCTCCTTAGCTTTTTTTTTTAAAGATTTTATTTATTTGACAGAGAGAGACACAGTGCCTCCTTAGCTTTTTCATACAGCTATGAAGGAGCAGTAAAATAAACAAAAATAGGCACTTGGAGAAATATGGACTACTATCACTCTAGATGAATAATAAACGTAAAAATTTGCATATGTAATACCTATATTTAATTGTAGAAACAAATATACTAGGCTATAGGTAACAGGTAACTCTTATTTTACGCTGTGAATGAGACGCAAATAGAACTAAAAATGAGTTAAAGGTTACTTTAATTGAAATCAGTTGAATTTTATTTGAATAAATTACCCACACTTTAACAAGGTTGGAAATTCTTCTCATGCTACCCTGTAAATCTTTAAAATGTATAATTTTTTTTTAAGGTTAAGTGCCCAGTGTGTCTCTCCACGTGATACTTTTTCTTGAAAGACATAGAATATTCCTTAAGAAATTAAAAAAAAAAACTTTGCCTCTTTTAAAATCTGTTACAAAGGAAAACTCAATGACAAGAAACCTTTCTTGAAGACTTAGAATTGCAGAAAAATTTATCTAATGTTCATAAGGTGTTGGGTCTGGTCCATCTAAGTGAAAGATCTCACCGTCCAGTGTGAGACTTGCAGACTTCAAATGTTTTTCTTTTATACTTTCCTCAGGAATTCAGAACCAGTTAAGAGTGTAAGGTGTAAACATCTATAAATCATTACAGGAGGTAATGCCTACGTGGCGAACTCATTGTAAATTTGCTAAGTATCTGGTTAAATCTTATTCATGTTTGACAGCAAAAAGCTACAATTTAAATCCCAAAGAGAAAAGTTTGAAGCAAAGTAAGCATATCAAGAGAATTGCCAAATCTCCATTTTGTTTTATTCTGTATTAGACGTGGCCTTTTATCATGAGATCTACAATGAGATTTTGAATGAGGGCGTCCCGTTTTCCAAAAGGAAAGTTCCTGAAATGTTCAAGAAATGTTATTTAGAATTCCTTAATAGTCGTGGAATGTACATGTGCTCATGTTTGAGGTTTTTCACCTGTGTGTGCTTAATGTACAAATTAGAAAATAGATGCCTATTTTGATAAAACTTGTGTCTCATTATTCATAAAGGTCTTTAAGCTACTAACAAATGAGCGAGTGTTTTTTTCAGGTAAGTTGCTCTTTCCCTTAAGTAATTGCCTGTTGGTACCATAGCCCTACCTTGTGTATAATGGATGTTTTGTATTCTGAGATTCTAGATAATTAAATTATTTTAATGTTATTCCCCTAGTGGTTCCCAGTTTGGCAAGGGTTTGAGGGTAGGGGATGTTGGCAATGTCTGGAGACATCTTTTACTGTCATAACTAGGGGTGGGGATCAGCTACTGATACCTGGTGAGCAGAGGTCGGGGATGCTACTAATTATCCTATAATGCACAGGACGATTTCCCACAACAAAGAATCATCCAGCCCAAAATGTCAATAGTGCTGAGGTTTAGAAACCCTACTCTAGATGGAAAGGATAGTTTCTCTTTCTCTTCCTTGCCATATAAAATGTATGTATTTTTTTCATTATTAAAACTCACAAAAAATACTCCTAGAATGTAGGAGTATCAGAGATTAAAATTTAGCCCTTAATGAAATAGATCATTAAATTAGCTATATATAGGGAATGAAATTGTAGCATCTGGTTAATGTGTGGATGTAAAATTATAATACTGAATTGCACCTGGAAAAATTATAAATAGAGATTTGGTAAAAATTAGTTTGTGTTTTAAAATTACATATTGCTGAAGCTGGAAGGGCTCTTAGTGGTCATCTGATTTGTTGGTTCTTAACTGAGGTGAAGTATTGATAGTCATCAATGCTTCAGAATTTTACTTGAGGAGATGTCTTGCTCAAAAACAGAATGCTTAGAATCCTACTCTGATATAATACTTTTTATAAGCTCACTCACTGTTTAAAAGTACTTTTTGGAGGTGGCTGTTATTACCTTATGCCATCCTCATGCCACTCCCTCTTTGAGAACCATTGCTGTCTTCTACCCCATATCGCACTGAGGCTCAAAGATGCTGACATCCCGTTGGTAATATCACTCTGCTGAATGAAGAAAGCCGATCATCGTTTTTTCCCCTATTGCTTTAGTAGGCTTGCTTTTAAAATGTTGAAATCTTTTCTTATCTATTACGTTCATTCTCCTTATACTACTAGAATGCCTCCCAAGTGCCTGCCAGGTCCCGTGCTAGTGTGGAAGGATACAGACATTGTCCCTGCCCTCCTGGAGCAGAAGAGAGAATAAAACAGATAAGCAATATAAGCAAAGTAGGAGTCTGTAAAAATGAGAACAAAAATATTGACTAGCAAGGGGCCTACCACACACTTGGATCATCTGAGACCCAAGAAGTTGAAGTGACTTACTCAAGGTCACCTAATGGCATGTCAAGGTGGAGATTGGAAGAAGGGCATGGACCTCTGCACACAGCTGTGCTCTCCCACTCTGTGCTAGCAGACACGTAGGTTGGGAACAGGGGCATCTTCTAATTCTGGAAAAATATGATGGAATATACTGGAGGTAGGAGTAGGTACCTCAAAGAGAAACTGACCAGCCCTTCTTCCTTTCTTAAGAGGATACAGCCACGGCTGGGCTCGTTGGTATCCCTTGGAGGTCTGAAGAATGAAGAGTTTCCGAACTTGTCTCCTCCCTCGTAACTAGGCTCTGGGCAGCCGGAGGAGCTGCCCAAATTGTCTCATGGAAAAGGGGAAGCATGGGAAGGTGGAAAAGGAGGATTGCAGTATTGCTGTGGGTGGAGCCAGGTTGTAAGGGAGGAGAAGACAGAAGGCTAGTGGGATTAGAATGGAGAAAAGTCAAGAATATGTTTTCCTTGCTGCTTACCTTCTCCTGTCCTTGAGCTGCAGAATGCACTTGCCCACAGGCCCCATTATAAGTGTGGATTTTGTTTCTAGACCAGCCTCCTCTAGCCTCCTTCACCTGTAATGTGTTTTAACTATAGCGCTAACGGTACTATAGTACCAACATTTTAATAAAACATTTTGAAATGGTGGATGTGATTTGGGCGTTATGACTAGCAAGTTGATTTATTAAACGTATAAATGAGAGCCTAAAAATGACCACATAGATTTGGAAAAGGATTTTTAAAATATTTAAATTTTATGATCTGATACATGAGATTATCGTATGGAAAAACACTTCAGTACAAACTCAATTCGCTCTTCCCCATGTGGGAAAAACATTTTCTTTTCTTCTTTGAATCATATCAGCTCTTAAGAATGCATAAAATTTTGTTCAGAAATATGCCATGCCCTCCCCTTCCCCCACCTCTCATTTTTGGGTTAATTGTTGTTTGCTCTATTGTAAGTACTAAAAGCTGTACTTAAGTTCCACTTAGTTCATCATTCTTTAATTTTTTTTTCTTTCTAAATTGAGAACAGCCTGATTAAGGAGTATTGTGGCAGTAGAAATTCGCTAATTCATTGCCACAGTATAGTGGCTTCTGTGTACAGTGCTCAAAAGTGAAATGCTCCCAAGTAATTGTCTCCTTGGCTCCCAAGAGAACTCCTGCTAGCGAAAGCAAAGCAGGAAGTTATTTGAACCCACGAAGGAGAGGCTGATTTAGAAGCCTCGTGGAGATACGGGAAGAGGCTTCACCTGTACTGGTGGAGTTTAGGATGTGCCGTTCTGATAAGCTTTCAGCTGTCAAAACAGGTAAGAGGAAATTAGTAGCCTGTCAAAAAGTGATGAAACTTAACTAGGGCTAGATAGAGCATCTAGGGTCCTTTTCAAAATTTTGAGTACAAAACACCCACATTTGAATTAATAAACATTTATTGGAGGTTTATTTATTCTGTATTCTATGCCGGAAAGTTGGGAATATAGAAAAGAAGGATTGGACACAGTTCCTGGCCTCCAGGACCTTTTGGAGAAGAGAGGACTGCCATGTTGGGGGCCATGTGCGTAAAGGACAATAAGTTAATACTGTCAATGGGCTCAGAGGAGGTGAGAGAAGTTGTGGACCATCCAAAATATATATTTGATCCCCTCACCCTTCACCCTGCTATTGTCTCCTACACATCATCTGGGTCAAGCACCCGCCAGTCTGCATTTGCTTTTGCAGCTCTTACTCAACTATTTCCCTTCCTTTTTGAGATGTCCTTGAGAACAAGGACTGTGCCTTTATTAGTCTTCTTATTCTAGTGCCTGTCAGGGCCTGCTAAACATATGTTAGATCTAATGACCGAGTGAGTAATGAATGGAGTAATAGGTCAAGTTTGTGAAAGAGATGAAGAAGTAGGGTATGGCAATGGACCGATGAGAGTTGAGGCTGGGAATGGAAAGTAGAGGAAATATTCCAGATCTGAACAAGGTCATACTGATGAGCATGAGGTGCTGGGAAGGTGATTTGTGTTAGATTTCTATAATACATTGGAACGCATGTCAGTACAGACTCATAAGATTGCAAGTAATAGGAACCCCAGCTCTGAGCAGATTAAACAACACCACATCAGTAACTTTTTTCCAATGAGGAAATGTTCCATAAGAAAACTGCTGTTAGTGAAAGCAAAGCAGGGATTATTGTGCCGCACACAGAATGCTGATTTAGTGGACGCAGAGACTCTTACTGCCCTATGTACCTGAATGGCCTTCAGATCTTCAGATATTGTTTGAACTAATCAAATGCTGTAACCGGTGCTGGTTGTTTGCTCTCGTGGGCTCTGCCTTCCTCCCTACATGGTTTTATTTTCGTGGCTAGCAAAATGGCTGTGGTTAGCTCCAAACCTTGTAAGTCAACCTCGGATCTAATGGTCTTGACGGCTGTAATGTCTCTTGCATCTGACTGTGATCTTGTTAGCTGCACATCTCAAAACCAATCACTGTTTCCAGGGAATTGGGATATGCTGTTTGGCTTTCGCCAGTCTGGTCTTATCCCGTGAACCAGTATTTACCGACTGACTGCGTGTTATTTTAGGTGCTGGGGATGGTGTTTAAAATTGCAGCTGCACACTTCTACTCTCGCCCTGGTACTCTCTGTGTTCCTTGTCTTGTTTTTCTCCACAACACACATTACCTTCTAATACAATATGTATTTTACTCTGTAGTGGGCCGTTTATCTCTCCTTATTGGAATGTAAGCTTCACCAGGGCACATATTTTTGCCTGTTTCGGTCACTACTCTGTTCCCTTGGTCCAAAATATGTAAGCTCAATTAATATTCGTTGACATGAATGAAAGGATGGAGAGACAATGCCCTTACTTTCTTAATCCTACATTCTTGTGGAGGAGGCTATATATTAAAATAAGTAAGTAAACAAGACAATACCAGGTAGTGATAAGGATTGTTAAAAATAAAATCTATCGATGGGACAGCAAATGTAGGAGGGGTGGTTTAACTTGGCTGGCAATTCTGCCTTGATGGTATAGCTGATAACAGGAGAGGCATGGGACTTCCATGGACGTTCCAGAAAGAGTCAAACCCATACAGAGATAACAAACATGATGTTTCTTACAGAGGCTGTCGTATGGTTTAATCAAATTAGGAATACAGTTATACTCTTTAGAGAAACCACTATTCCAAGATTTTTGCTAGCTTCTTCCTGGCAAGTTTCATGAACTTCTGTCGACGTTTAACTTTGTGTCACTCATTTTTTTTGAAACTCTAGGTCACTTTGTTTTTATCTCCCTCAGTAAAATTTTGGTGTTTTATATGGTCTTAGTTATCCACATGTGGGTGACACATTTCTGATGCCAGACTAGCTTCCTTCCTAAACACTTCCTTGTGCCACCCTAACGCCATAATAAACATTTTATTGGGGCATTCAAGCCCGTTTTGGTAATGGTCTTAAATATAATTAGGAAGGTAACTCTGACACACACACACACATACACACACACACACACACCAGTGTTTAAAGTAATTTGAGGATTATCTTCTGTTTTAGGTTCATGGGTAGCAGTTAACCAAAAATTGGTACAGTGCTTGTGATGTTTCTAAATGTATAACTGGAACCAAGTGATAGTTGAATGAGAGAATATCATATTTTAGAAGTCATATCATGACTTCATAGAGGTCATATTATGGGCTCATATTTGAAGATAGGGAGAGAGTTTGTGTTGTAAAATGAAAGAAAGTTTCAGAAATCCTACATATGTACATATATGCTTATATATACAAAAGAAAAAAGTGTGAAAAGAAATGTACCAAATTGTTAGCAGTGCTTACATCAGAGAGTGAGTTTTAGGAGTTGGGAGAATATTGATTTTACTTTAGACTCTGGCAGATACGTGCTTGAAGCTTATCTAGAAGTGTGCATTACTCCATTTAATTCTTCAACTAAAAGAAAAATTTAAGAGCATTTAGAAAATTGACCCCAGAGTAGTTTTAGTACTTAAAATAATTACTGGATATTTTGTTGTACTTTACCACTCCAGATATTATAAATGGGTATGAATACTTTATAAGGCAATGAGGCATTATAGTTACTAAGAAAACTGTTTTCAACCCTTGACTCATTCCAAAGAAATAATTCAACTGAGAAAGGGAGCTATATTACATCAAGTTGCTCATTGCAGGTTTAATTAAAATGGGAGAGAAAAAATTAGAAACCCCTTAAGTGTCCAACAAAAGAATAATGGAAATCATAATTGTCCACCCAAAATGATAGTGATTCCACTGAAGCCCATTCTGTAAGAAGGCAGGGTAGAAATAAGTAAGGTCACAAGTGAATAAATAGCTCATTAAATTTTTGGACTATTATGGAATTCCTAATGAAGTCATAACTAGAAATATGGGAGGCATATGGAAATGTTATGATGAAATGTTAGGTGAAAATGCAGAATGGAAAATTATAAGGGAACCGTGATTACAACTATGCAACCAGAAGGTATTCTGATATATAAAGATGAAGCAAATACGCAAAATAAAAATGCATATTTTGGTTTGGAACTATTTTGGCATACTTTATATTTGGATATAGATATATTTTTAATATAAAATCAGGTTGACATGAACTTTGTAATGGTGGTTTATAAAAGATAGCATTCCCATGTCATTTTTTGTAATTGAAACCATAAAGAAAGCTTTTTTTTTTTTCCTTTTATCGTATACAGTTGGAGTGACAGATAATTGTTGGTGACCCTCACTTTCAGGATTTCCTTTTTATAGCCAAGTTGAGAGGAAATGCCTCAAATCAAAAAGGGCTAGGAGGAAGGGACACAAGGCACTCCATTGTGTGTGTGTGTGTGTGTGTGTTCTAATAGTTTAAAACATTGCCTCAAGTTGGATTATTTCTATCCTCAGACCAGTGCATAAACATTTTTTGGAAAAAAGCTAAAATGTTTAGACAGCTGCTTCCTTTATTTTTTTAAATATACAGATAATATTTTTACTACCTCCCAGACATTATCATGCCTTTGTAACTAGCATGTTTTCAACTCCTGTAAACCCCTTAACTTTATTTCTGCATTTGGTAGCACTATTTTAATGTCAATCTTCTTCTCCTCCACCTCCTTCTTCTTCCTTTTTACAAATTATTGTTATCTATGAATTTGTTTGACCTTAGGGTGCCTGCAAATTGAAACGACGTAAGAGTAATTTCATGTTTTGTATCCTGTATTGTTATTAATTTCATGTTTAGTATTCTGTATTGACAGCCTTGCAGTCTTTTTGCCGGAGGTGGGGGTTAGCCATTATTTTACCTCAGTGAAATCAATGGCCTTTACGTATAAACTAAGACATGTAAAAAAGTAGAAGATTAATGTCTTTTATCTGCGACTGTGCAACACCAAATAATCCACTTACTTTAGTTTTTCAGCCTAACACCTGGCCATTTTAGCGATTTATTAATTTAACTGATTAATATGGTAGGAGCAGTTGGTCCTAGTGCTCATTTAGATATAGCCCTAAGCTTCTATCACTTCTTTTGCATTGTTGGCCATCAAGTGAACTGTTGGCCTTATAATGTGCTTTGCTTATCCTGGATTCCTTAGGCACCTATTTTTGTATCAGATTCTACTTTGGTTGCTGGCATGACTTTAACCTGGCAGGGCAAAGGGCTTTCTTGAAGGTGACCTCAACCTGTTTAACTTCAACAGTCTGGGCAAGGAAGGGAAAAAACAGTATAAGGCAGCAGGAGCTGGGCTGTTGGAAACTGTTGTTTTCATTTGCATTTTTTGAGATTGCGTAGAGCTTAAGTTACAACCATTGATCAGCAAAATACCTTTAAGGTTTGTCTTTGGACAAATTTACTGAAAAGACATTTAGGCATTTTCTCCACATTCATTAATAAAGGGAAGCTAGTTAATAGACAACTAGATACTATTATGTTTCCTTTTTAATGTCACATGATGCATAGATCTTGAAAGGTTAAAAAAAAAATTCTGTGCATGTCTCATTGAAATGGTGCACACCTTTCATGCCCTGTATGTGGAATGATGTGGGTCCTTTAAAAAGAAGACTACACACTAGAATGGAAGGCTGCCCAGGGCATCTGAGCTTCATACTCCAGTGCTGAAAGCTAGACCATATATCTAAGAAAATTAAAGTGATTTGCCACTGTTTTGATCAGAACCTTGTGTTTCCATGCAAAATATTTTCAAAACAAGATCTCTGTCATGAAGAAAAGGTCAACATCAGTTCTTTCCAAAGACTCTTCTATTTCTTTTGGTGGTACAGTACTAAATGTATATATTAAAAGAAATTTAGATAAATGTGACTTTCAGTTGTGTTTCTAATGCTTAAGTATATTTAAATGTGTTTGAAAGACTCAAAAGAGATAAAGCTGATGGCTATTCCAAAAAATTTAAACTTTGTTAAAACAAGATAAATTAGCCAAGGTATTTCTGCTAGTAGCTATTTTTTTTCTTCCTGCAATTGCTCGGTTTGAGAAATGAAATACAGATCTGAGAATCATCTTTTTGTTTAATCTGTAAACATTAAGTGTTTAGTAAACATAGCCTTCAAGTACTTTTCCCTTTAAGAGAAAAGATATATTAATATTATTCACACACACACAATTTTTTCCTCATATGTACAACCTAAAATCTCCTGGAAAAACATAATATACTTTCTACTACAAAAAAATTACTAACAACTTTTAAAAGCCTAAAGGTTCAAGTTTCAGCTGCCAAAATTGATCCTGGGCTGCTACAGCACTCTCCTTAGAGAGGCCGAACCCGCCCAGTCACAGGTGACAGCTGACCCACTTCCTCAAACCTAAAGGACCGGGTTTTTCCAAGTTCTCCCTCGATGGCCTGTCATCACCAGCTGGAGCTGCTGATGCTGAGTCTCTTACACCTAATTTTTTCTTTTTTTATAGCTTTAGTGTAACCAATCACTATTGGAGTAATGGTTAAAATGAACCTTTGGCAAAAATTTTGGCAAAATTCTGACATATAGAGCAGCTTGTAAGAGTATTTAGAGTACCATTTCAAAATGAGGATAGGGCTTGTGAATGCTAAAAGAGTTTGGTTATAGAGTCCTTTTCACTGTTTAAGGAAGTTTGTGTTTTTTAATCAGTAGTTTGACTTTTATTAAAATAGTCAAAAAAGGGGCTCCTGGGTGCCTCAGTCGTTAAGCACCTGCCTTCGGCTCAGGTCGTGATCCCAGGGTCCTGGGATCGAGCCCCACATCGGGCTCCCCTGCTCAGCGGGAAGGCCTGCTTCTCCCTCTCCCACTCCTCCTGCTTGTGTTCCCTCTCTTGCTGTGTCTCTCTCTGTCAAATAAATAAATAAAATCTTTAAAAATAAATAAATAAAATAGTAAAAAAAGTAGTCAACTCTGTAACTTTCATTCATAAGACATTATGGACTTTTCTACCTTCTTGGTAACTTATTAGTGTAGTAAATATTTTCAGGTGCTTTATGACTTAATGAATTTGCGAGCCCGTCCATGGTGTATGCAAATGTTTCAAAGGAGTCAGGTGTCTGGCTGAAAGCTGTGCCAAGATTGTGGTTGGCATTTGAGCTCAGTTGCTTTAAGGTATATTTATTGGCTTTTTCTCTAAAGAATAGATATTTTAGCCATGCAAGTGAGGGCTGGGGTTTATGCTGTTTTGCTTTTTTGTTTTGTTGTGTAATTTATCTGTCAAAAGCTTTGTTGAAGGAGTACAAGTTCTTGGCCTGTGTTCTCTGGACTGCTCTTTGATGATTCATACTACCTTGAAAAGCAGCAGGCACTAAATTCAGGACTCCCTTTGTTGACTTTGTGGGTCATGCTTGGTAATCTTGGGAGAGGTGTTTCCTCAAGGTAGGAATGGCCAACACCCTGCATGTTAGAAAACTTTGTGAAACGTGTGTGTGTGTGGGGGGGGTATGTTTATATATGTGTATGTATCTGTATATACATATATGTGTATATATATGAGTTTGAAAGGGAAGGGAAAAGGAAATAGACTGGGCTAAATTCTTTGAAATGTATATCATTTTTTCAGAAGTTTTAGAACATTGGTTTATGTGATGTGTTAGGAACAGGGGGAAATCTTTGCTCATTTACACTTAAGGAAAAGACATACAAAAATATGGGTCTGTAATGATTTATTACATGCAGGGGTCATCACCATTTTACTCCATTTTGTTACAAACCAGTCACATTAGATGCAAATCTGCAGAGGGGAAAAAAAAATATAAGTTGTTTATCTTTAATGGAAGGAATAGTTGGGAGGTCATAAACTCTAACACTTGATGGCATTTGACTTCAAAGAAGCAGTACAGTATGATTGTTTAAAAGTAATGCTTTATGTCAAAATTAATATTGCACGAACATTGAATTCTATGTTTATCTGAAAACAACCTGTAAGTTCTTTGCTAAGGTGATAATCAGACTTCACCACAGTTGGGTGAGACAGTGAGTATGACAGAATCCTTGTTTATTGTTAGTATTTGGAATTGTGTTGTAAATGTTTTATTTTTGTTTTGTTAAAGATAACGCATTACTTTATGAAGATACTGAGAGAATTTGCTTTAGCAAGTTTAAGTCTATTGATGCATAGGTATGACATTTTAATCCACATATTTTAAATGATGTTTGGTTGCTATTTGTTTAAAGCAATGGAATAAAAACATCTCTAGCTATCCAGATTCCAATCTGTACAAATGACTAATCATGTGGCAGATTTGAACATAAAGGTTCTAGTAAAAAATAAAAAAATTACAATAAAAGTGTATTTGCTCCCTGATTTGAAAGTACAGAATGTTTTCTGTGCCTTTTAGATATGGGGAACTATGACACTGAAAACAGTGGTAACCGTGGCAAAATTACCTTACAAAATAAATGAAAAAAAAAAAGAAAAGAAAAAGAGAGCGAGAGAGATGTGGGCGAAGAGTAGGAAGCAGTTGGTGTAGTAACAGGCTGGTGGGTAAATAAATATTTAAACTTCATGCCTGGTTACTTGGGTAATCATGAGATTATTAGATATTAAAGAGTTTTCCTAAATTCTTAAATTCTGTGATTCTATGACCCAGGAGGAGTCCAGGAGTGATGTGAGTAAACTTTAAGTTTTAAAGGGACATTAACTCCAAGACTTAGAACCCTTGAGAGTACGCAGAAATCCCTAATGAGATTTCTGAAAAGTTAACATTATGCCTCCTGTTAACCTCCTCTTAAGACTCTATCTACTTGGTGCAAGTATAAAACAAGCGAACAACACACACACACACACATAAACACCCAAAACTCCTGTTAAGACTTTGTCTACTCAGTGCAAGTATAAAACAAACTAAACACACACACACACACCAATCCTGATCTAGAAGCTTAAGCAAAGAGGAAGTTTGTTAGAAGTGTCCGGGGCAGGGGCGCCTGGGTGGCTCAGCCATCAAGCATCTGCCTTCGGCTCAGGTCATGATCCCAGGGGCCTGGGATCAAGCCCCGCATTGGGCTCCCTGCTCCGCGGGAAGCCTGCTTCTCCTTCTCCCACTCCCCCTGCTTGTGTTTCCTCTCTCGCTCTCTCTCTGAAAATAAATAAATAAAATCTTTAAATAAATACATAAATAAATACATAAATAAATAAATACATAAATAAATAAATAAATAAAAGAAGTGTGCAGGGCAGCACTATTCCAAAAGCACTTTCTTTTACGATGGAAATGTCCTCTACATCTGGACTGTCCCGTGTGATGGCCAATAGACGTAAATGACGATTGAGCACTTGAAATATGACTAGTCAAACCAAGGAACTGGCTTTTTAACTTTATTTAGTGTTAATTAATGTAGATTTAACATTTTCAATATTTAAAGGACTCCTGGGAATAATTAAGCCATCAGTCTTGATAAAAGTAAGAAGCCAGGGTGGCCCTCGGGACTCAGGACTGCTTTGGGATCTTTAGAAGCGGGGTGGTGGACCCTTTAGAGTTACAGTTATGTGACTCAGATCCTAGTGGCTGCCAGCCTGTGTTTATAAGATCAAATGGACAACTTCCAGGGAGTGACAACCTGATTGTCTTAGTTTGGGTCTGGCGTCGACCCCCAAATCACTCAGCTGTGTGTTGGGTTACAGAATGACAGCGTTCTTACGGGCGTGCTGATGACAGTTCTCAGCAGAGGAGGAAGTGCTTTCCAGGCAGCCATCTCCAGAGTTGTCTACCACACATTCTTACCCTTTTCTCCTTGCAGGCACTGATTTTTCAAAATTCAAAATACTCTAATTCTGTTAATTCACTTGTGTTACACCTGACCTATTTACCTTCTTATTGCAAATTAAAATAGTTCTGCTATATGTTGATACAACTTTACTGACCTGAGAGACTAATAATTTGTAACATCGTGTGGAAGAAAATCATAGATATTACAGCTAAAGGCAACAATCCGAGTCATAGGAGTCAATGCTCTTTTTCTCTAGATGAGGAAACCAAGGCTTAGGTGTGCTCCCTCAAGTTACAAAATTAGTTGCCGCATTAGGGCCAGATGCTTATTACTTTCATCTGAACCCATGAGGGTGACCAGTTCAACAATAAAACCAACTGTTTGAAAACCATCTTGCTGAAATTCAGGTCTTTCCGGTACGTTATTTTTTGGTAAAATGGTAATGTGAAGAATTTGTGAGAAAGCAGGGTCGTGCATGTTTTGAATTTTCATGGTTTTGCTTTTTAGTGTTTTTAAATTAAGCATGAAGAAAGTTTTGATTAAAATGTGATGTTTGTGTCACGTGAACTTATAAAATCACCTCTTCTTACTTAATACATTTGAACCAAACATTATTTGTCCCAGGTAAGTTAGGAACGACTAGAAAGAAAAGGTACCACTTACGATGCCTGCTCAATTTTTGGAAGTTAGAGTTTGAATAGCTGTTTAAAAGCCCATGGTACGTGTGTTGAGGACTTTCCCGGGAACAGATTGTCTTCTGTGTGCATTAGCCGTGTTTCTGTAGTGAGGGGGCTGAGAGACTTGCTCTGCTCCCTGCACCTTTCTGGTCCAGGAAGTGAAACTTGCTAAGGCGCTAAGCACCTACATCTACTGTATTAAATTATGCTAATGGCAGCCAGTGGACATCTCGCGACAGTAGAATTATTTGGGATACAAAATTAACAGATGGTTAGAGCAGAGAAGAAACGAGGTTTAATGGAGAAGGCTCGAGAGCAAGTGTGTCAAACATCAGCTTCACATGGGAGGTGGCATTAGAAGCCCATATGTCACTCCACTCACAGAGACTGTGCTGCATACCTTCCCATTGACACCAGGGCACAGGGAGTTCAGGGCCTGATTTTTCCATGGGTTTATATCAACTTGAAGCAATCATCGAGGAAGAGCTCTAGATGCACAGCCCAGAGATTTAAGTCCTCTCTTGATCTCCACTGAGGCCTATCCATCCCATTCCTCCCGTTCTCATCTCCTTTGCCATCTTTTGGTTTCCCAGATAGATAGAAAAGCTGCTGTTTTTTCTGTCACCTCTTCGTGCTGGCTTTGCTGCCACCAGTTGGGTGTGAACTGACTATTGGTGCTCAGACTGTCAAAAACACCCTCACTCAAAATAGGTCTTAGCAGTTAAGTCAGATCTAAATTGTATTGGCGGTGGGATTATCTATGCTCGTATGGAATAACTGCAGACTCCTTTTAAACTATTCTTTAAAATATTCTTGATATCTGGAGTAGCTCTTCCCAGGAAAAGATATGGGGCGAGGGCTGTCAAAGTTCAACATCAGTTATTGTAGATATGGAAAGCTCCGTGAAGATGTACTTACAGGCTAAGATCTGAGAGTGTATTGAATGCAAATTCTTCCCCTGTGGTTCCCCCACCCCCACCCTCACCCCCGTTCCCGGTTTGTTATTTGTCATTTGGGAGCCTAGTACAGGAAGAGACACCCTTGATAACTAGCAAGCCTGCCTTGGTTATATTAAGTCAAGCATTTTCACTAATTGAGCTGAAGATTATTCTTTTACTACATAAAAGGAAGAAAAGAGGATAAACAATTTAAAGACAAACAGTAGTTGGTTTTCCTATCTGAGTTGGACACTGTGTGTTTCACCACATTCTGATTATTACATTTGATTCATTTAAAACCCAGCTGGGCATATCACTTAAGAATTTCAGACAGTCGTGGCAAGTTCTTTTTGATCGACTCTCATTCATAGGCAACATAATTTCATTAAAAAAAGTCTAAACAAACCAAATAAACCTGAAACCTGCACATGTTCAGTTTCACTGAGACCAGGGAAGGGCCAAGTATTCTTCATTAGATCCCATCCCCTTTGCCTATTTGAGGGCATTGTCCCCAGCAAGTCCCTTTCTCCTCTGCATCATCGTTTTCCCTCCTTACTGGATCATTCCCATTAGCAGAAAAACGTGCTATAATTTTTTGGTCCTAAAATAACACCATCTCCTGAGCCCACATTCCTACCCAGCTACTAGCAGAACTTCTCAAAAGAGTTGTGCACATTCACTCTCTTGAGAAGGTTGTCTCCTCCCATGTTCTGGATCCCTCTCAAATGCTTTTCCTCTCGCTCTGCTCGGAGCCAGATCTTGTTCTACTAGGTTTCTACTAACCTCCATGTTGTCAAGGCCAATGGTAGGCCCATCTAACTTGACATGGCAGCAGGCTTACATGGTTGATCATCCCATCTCCCACGGAGCACTTTTTTCGCTAGAGTATCAAGGTATCAGACTCTCGTGATTTTCCTCCTACCTTTTTCCTTTGTTCAACCTCAAACCTTTGGGATGTCCCTCTTCTCTTCTCTATATGCACCAGTGGGGCGGGGTCATCTGTTTGCACATCATGTGTACACCGATTGTTCCTAATTTTTGCCCACTGTTTGACTCTTCTCCCAGAGCCTCTAGTCTCATATATCCAAATACCTGCTGACACCTCTACTTGCTTTCTGAATTAACTTGTTCGCAAACTCCTGTTTCGCTTTGTTCCTTCTGACTGGCAACACTGGCCTTCTTGATGTTCCTCCAACACAGAAAACACACTCCCAGCTCAAGGCTTCTGCATCTGCTGTTACCTCTGCCCTCCATGCCCTTCTCCCAGACACGCACACAGCTCGTCTCCCCACCTCCATTCGTCTTTGCTCGTGTATCACCACTCTCAACCCCAGCACTCTCTCCTCTTCATGTTTCCTGTAATGTTCATTTGATATGCTGTATATTTTTCAGTTTTCATTCTGAGAACATATACTATATGAGGGCAGTGACTTTTGTCCACTTTATTCACTATTGTATTCCCTGTTCCTAGAGCAGTGCCTGATCCCCAGTAGGTGTTCAGTTAACCCATGTTGAGTGAGAGACTACACAAATACTATGACCATGATGATGCTATAGCTTGCTTCAGTTCCAGGAACTGAAAATCTGAAATAGCTTAAATCAGTTTCTCCTTTGAGGCTTCGCTTTGGATAACTTAGGTCTTCGGGAGACAGCAGAGCCTTGCTCTGAAAGGACAATTTCCGTCGTGTGCCTTTTTCTTCTGCAGCTGTCTCTGAGCAAATCGCTCATCCTAGCTGCTTTTTGGAATGAATCTCTCCTCCTCTGAACTTCGCTTGGCTCTTCCCTCTTCCAGCTTGGCTTCTGTTCATGGAGCTTAGTTCTGCTTCCTGACCTCACAGAGCTTGCCCTTTTTATAGTAAAAAGCTTGTGGGTGATGTCATGGGCTCAGCTGGTTTCAATCAGGTTTCAGACTGAGCACGGTTGAAGCTGGTGAATGACTCTGCAAGTTATCTTTTGCTGGGCCAGACTCATTCCGACACAAAACATCACGTTATATACAGCACTAATCCCTTAGCAATCAACACACACGAGTCACGGGAAAGCCTTTCTTCTCTCCTTACTAATGGAAATTCTAAATGATTGTTGGCTCTCCATACAAATGCAGGATGGTCAGGTAGCTGATGCTGCTGGTCATCTGCTTACGGGCTCTCTCTCTGCTCCCACCCCTCTAGAACCTCGTAATGCATGTTTGTTGCCCTGACTTTGTTCCGCTTTCTAAATATCATTCCTCGGACCCTTAATTAAGCCACCCAAAACTCATTTCCCGCCTTGTTATTACTCATCACTCCGCTGCTTCTGGACTTTTTTTTTTTTTTTGGACTTGTCATTTGTAAAATGCAATTGAATTGTGTGTTTTGTGGCCAGATTTTTTCCTTTTTATAAATTGATGTGAATTCTAGATGCTCATCTCTACTATTAAGCTTGGATTCCCAATAATAATTCCTATTTTCACTTTAGGACATTGATCAGACTTCTCTCGGTGAAAAGGTGATTGGCTTGAGAATCTTTTATTCAAGAAGAGTATCATACTCCTAAGTCTGATGCAAGACCTTTTCATTGCATTTTTTAGTTGGGAGAAATGCTTTATTGGGAAACTACTCAGGTTTCTTTTTTTTTTTTAAGATTTTATTCATTTATTTGACAGAGAGCACAAGCAGGGGGAGTGGCAGGCAGAGGTAGAGGGAGAAACAGGCTTCCCACAGGGCAAGCGAAGCCCAATGTGGGACTCCATCCCAGGGCCCCGGGATCATGACCTGAGCCGAAGGCAGTCGCTTAACCAACTGAGCCATCCAGGCGCCCACTACTCAGGTTTCTTAAAACAAATCTGTCATATTTAAAAACAGTCCTGCATAGAATATAATGTGTATGAAAAAATAGTAGCTGCAGAATTCTCGTACTCAGAGCTCTGGAAGTTTTGATAGCCAGTGGCATGAAGGGGATAGGTGTCAACAGACGTGTTTGTTTAAAGGGATGGGAGGGAATATGTAGAGTGAATGGGTAGAGGAAGGGAGTGCTTATGACCAGGGTGATCACCTAATTTGTTGTCTAAATTGGGATGCTTTGAAGATGCAAGTACAACAGGCAAAACGTGGGACCAACACATGTCAACTTATGGGTAGCCCTGGGTGGCCTTCAGGACCTCAGGACTCAGTGGAGCTGATATCCCACCTTTGTGGTGTTCTTATAACAAAGACCAAGACTCAGGAAGCACACAGTTGAAGAGCCCTAGGTCAGTATGGAGAGATCTGTTTCTGAGCAGGAACGTAATTTTTAAACCACAGCAGTTGGGAACATGGTGGAGGGAGTGCATCTAGTTTCTCTTTGGGTAGTTAACAGACCTAATTCTGAGTGCTAGCAAGAACAAAATTTGGAGTAATGGGGTTGACAAATGGCAGGAAAGGCTGACAAATGGCAGGAAGACCGACAGACAAAATAATTTTTAAATTAAATAGAATATGTGAAAAATATACTGACCTCATTATAAGTTTATAATTCTTTTTGAATTGTATAGGATAAAATAAATTCAGTGTTAAATTTGTTCTGAAACACTGAATATTACAGTCATAGTTAAAAGAACTGGTCTTAATTTTTCAGTAATGGCTTTTACTTTTTATTCACTTTTTATGTTTGTTGCCATGTTAGAATAAAGAAGTGGCTCTCTCTACATAGTTTAAAAAAATGCCTTTTTTATCTATTAGGCAGGTTCCACATTGTGACTTAGGAAGAATTCTTGGTTTACTTAGGCTTTAAGAGAAATCAGGATGGATCCTAAGATTAAGAAGAGAACTTAAAAGACTGCAATAGAGTCTCTATCTTAGTTTTATGACTAATTGCTTCAGTTTTCATGGAAATTTCTATTTAGGGAGAGCATTCTGTGTCATTGAAATAGACAGAATTCTGAACACTCTTAAGCCATTGAGCAGCAAAAATTGGAGATCAAGTTTGCAACCAGCCCGTGACTTATAATAGTAGATACTTAGATACTTAATAAATACCGTTGACTTGATTTGGCTGAGGGTTGTCATTGGAAAACATTTATCAATCCATTTTAATTTTTGGTGAACATTTTTGCAAGGCTGTGTACACATCTCTGTAGATGCAGTGGCTGATTTTTTTTTTTTTTTTGGTCCAATAGGAATTGTGTGCATGTGTGAATTGAATGTGTACCCCACTCTGTCCTGGACTGGATAGTGAGTGAATGAATTTCTGAGGAGACAAGAGCCATTAGAAACTCTTCCATACTTAGTTATTGTTATTGATAAATGAATGCAAATGAAAGAGAGAGTCCTATGAAATTAGGAAATTTTTTTTAAAAAGTAGGTGTTAGGTTTGTTACTAAAAAAAAGGAATGGAATTTAAACAAAATATACAACTGTGCTTCTTGGCATTTACCAAAATGAGTAGGAAACTTCTGTCCACATAAAAGCCTGAGCACGAATGTTTAAAGCAGCTTTATTAATTAATGATTGCCAAAACATGGACGCAACCAAGATGTCCTTCTGAAAGTCAATGGATAAACATAACAATGGAATATTATTCAGAGATAAAAATAAATGAACTATCAAGCTACAAAAAGAAGTGAAGCAACCTTAAATGATGATTGCAAAGTGAAAGGAGCCGGGCGCCTGGGTGGCTCAGATGGTTAAGCGTCTGCCTTCGGCTCAGGTCATGATCCCAGGGTCCTGGGATCGAGTCCCGCATCGGGCTCCCTGCTCCTTGGGAGCCTGCTTCTCCCTCTGCTTCTCTCTCTCTGTCTGTCTCTCATGAATAAATAAATCTTTAAAAAAAAAAAAAAAACATTAAAAAAAAAAAAAAAGTGAAAGGAGCCAACGTGGAAAGTTTACGTAGAGATCTCTATGATTCTGACTATATGAATTTCTTGACAAGACAAAAATGTAGAGATAGCAAGAACACCAGTGATTCTCCAGGGATTCCAGGAGAGCATGGAAGAGCAGGAGGGAAGAATAGGAAAACAATGAGTGTTTTCAGGGCATTGAAACTATTCTGTATGCTATTGTAGTGGTGGATACATGACATTATGTATTTGTCAAAACCCACAGAACTATACAGTACCAAATGTGAGCCCTAAATTAACTGTAGACTTTAATTAATAATATTGTGTTGATATCAGTTCAACTGTAACAAATATATCACACTAATGGAAGATGTTAATAACAGGGAAAACTGTGGAGGGGCGTCAGGAGGTAGATGGGAACTCTGTATTTCTGTTCAAATTTTTTGTAGATCTAAAATTGCTCTAAAAACTAAAGTCTATTAATCAAAAACTAATCATGTACTATATGATGGCTAACTGATAATAACAAAAAAAAGAAAAAAACCCTAAAGTTTATTAATATATTTTTAGAAAAGGCAAATCCCATCTTCTAGTCCACAGTGGGAGTTTAATTACAATGAGTGCGAGATGGGGTGGATGAAGTAATGAACCAAGTGATAATGGATATGGAAGTACCATGTAAATTATAAGCAACTTCACAAATGCGGAGAAAAATAAAAAATAAAAGTGAAAAAATGTCATCGTGAAAAAACTTCAGTGCCAAAAATTGAGCTGGCGTAGGAGGAATTGAAATTTGAATAAAGACAGACTATTATAAAAAGGCCAATCTTCAGGAAAAAAAATGATGAGTACAGTTTCCTTTAGATAAAGGTTGATAGCAATGTTTCTGGGTTGTGTGAAGTAGAAGCACCCTCATGACTGCTTCTAACATTTGGTTTTGTTCTGAGGGTTTCAGGTTACAAGTTTCAGAGGGGCACTTCCCTGGAGGTATTTTTGTTTTCTTCATTGTTTAATGTGGTCAGGTTTCCATAACCGTGATACAGAGCCTTGATAAGATGTAAATGTGACCTCTTTACATAATCAGCTTCCCCCAAAGAACGTTGAAAGGGAACTAAAAGAAATAGAGAGGTGGACTATCATTTGCATCATATTTTATAATTTTGGGTCTTTGGTCTAAAGAAAACTTATACCATCTTTTGTTAAGTTCTGGGTAAATTTTGGAAAGACCTTGTTTTTTTTAGTTTTACCTTTGAGAATATCAAGTGCAAATATGTTGAAGGTGTACTGCTCTTTTTCTCAAATCAGCCTCTTGTTGCCTTTGCAAATAACTGTGGCAGTCCCTTGGGAATGATTTCTCATTGGCAGAAGTGTATTTTCCCCAGCCTTAAGTCTTCTTTGCAGCGGTCAATAGGCATGCGGGTGGTGAAAGGTGGTAACCAATGGCCAGTCCTGTTTCTGCAGGATTGGCCATGAAAGGCGGGGCTAACTTTCGGTAGGCTATTACAGAGCCAAGGGACATGCTGTAGGGGCAGAGAGGGGATGCTTACCTGCAGCCCTGAGGAGTCAGGAAAGGTGTCCTGCGGGAAGTGACAGTTGAACGGGGCCTGAGAGAGGTGGCAGTTAGCCTCATGAGTTGCTGCTGCTAAGACAGGAAGGGCTGCAGGTGAAGGACTAGCCAACCCGTGCAGAAGCTTAAGTTAGTCAAGGCAGAAGAGCGTCCAAAGAACAGAAAGATGTTCTTAGTGGCTGGAATATATACCGTTAAGTGAGGGGTTATGAAGAAATAATGAGGCTAATGAGGAAGTGGGGTCAGGGGCAAAGCCTGCAAACCGTGTTAAGTAATTAACCTTTGGAGCCCAAGCAATGAAAACCATTCAGTTTTATTTTTGAACTTTTGAACATCTTGTGATTAAGAAATAAAAATTCGGTATTAATGATTGATTTTTTTAAAGGCTTTTAATGCTATTATTCACACATCTTATCTGATACTAATTGTCTTATTGCTTGAAATGGCTCAGAATATAATAAATCACCTGTTAGATTTGTAATAATCTAAATGAAACTTCACTTTAATTTGATTAAAGTGTTTCATGAAGTGAAACATTAAATGAATTATATAGACTAGACTTGTGGGAAGGCGGTCTTTCTCTAAAGGCAGAGAAAGTCCCAAAGATTTTACTAATGTGGAAAATGCTTCAGGTATTCTTTTTATGTGATCCATTACTCTCCTGCCATAATGCAGTAAGTGAAAAGATTAAGTAAAGGAGGCATACTTGTGAACTGGAAGTGTCTCATTTCTTTAGAAAAATTGGGAAATCAGAAATTAATGTTGGTTTAGCATTCACGCAGAATAAATTTTGTCCTGAATTACTAAATAATTCACAGATCTTCAGTCTCATTAATTGAAATAAAGTAATTGAAGAGTTTGGAAGTTGTAGCAAAATGATAGCTGGGATGTTTTTCTTCTTTTTTTAAATAAGATTACTTCTAGATTTTTTTTTAAGGTTTTATTTATTTATTTATTAGAGAGGGAGAGCACAAGCAAGGGGAGTGGCAGGCAGAGAGAGAAGCAGGCTCCCCACTGAGCAGGGAGCCTGAAGCGGGGCTTGATCCCAGGACCCTGGGATCATGACCTGAGCCAAAGGCAAATGCTTAACTGACTGAGTCACCCAGGCACCCCAATACTTGGGATGTTTTTCAATAATAATTGAGTAAAGACTGTGAAACAGACTGAAATTTAAATATAGTTTTTCATCTATAATGTTTTCTTTTAATATACTCTGTGCTATTTAGAGAGTTATTCTTTAGTTTCTTTATATAAGGCTTTTCTCAGGTGTCTATTTGCTCAACTAAATTTTTAAAAATTTAGGTTATAATAGTCAACTTTCTATTGCTTTTTGGTCCAGCATGTTTTCCTATTTCATCGTTTTTTTTTTTTTTTTTTTTTTTTAACCCCCTTTTAGTCTGCAGATATTGTCATTCCTGTACAGGTAGAAGAACCTTTAGCCATCTTTCTGAAGGAATTCTTCTACTCCATTCCTTCACTTATTCTGACCCTAGAGGTTTGATATATACTGAAGCTTATTTTTAAATAGAGGGCAAATAAAACTTACATCTGGGATTCAGGTTTATAAATGTGAGGTGTCTAAATAAAATGAGTAGTGTTAATGATTATTATTTTCAATTAGAAATAGAATCTAAGGGTGAAGAAATTATGCTCATTAATTCTTTAAGAGTAACAGAAACCCTTGCCTGGGTGTTTGTAAGTTATAAACAACGAACCTTGATTTAGGAAGTAACACATACCAGTTTGTATTTTCAATATATCAACTACTATGTACCAATCTTAAATTGATAGTTATACTACCAATTGGAGGATCATAAACTTACAAAATTCACCTACTTTGAAGTATAGATGATCTTAAGGTCTGATACTACTTCACATGTTTTATTTTTTATTGTTATGTTAATCACCATACATTATATCATTAGTTTTTGATGTAGTGTTCATGATTCATTGTTTGTGTATAACACCCAGTGCTCCATGCAGAACGTGCCCTCTTCAATACCCATCGCAGGGCTAACCCATCCCCCCATCTCCCTCCCCTCTAGAACCCTCAGTTTGTTTCTCAGAGACCATAGCATGTTTTAAAATCGACCTGGAAAAAGTTACTTTGGAGAAGGTCTGAAACCATTTTTGTTTCTCTTCTGCTATTGTTTCACCTCAGCTGCTAGCTCTTCATTCCTCCCTGGGAACAGTTTGCCCTTTGTCCGCCCTGTCAACTAGTGCCCTTGCCCTAAGGGAATGTTTAAACATATTGTGTTACAAGGTGTTTCTCTGTAAATAAAGTACATGTTGTGCTGTCAACAGAGTTTGCCATTATGCAGGTTTGATACAGTCTACCCACTACCCACAGAGAGTACTTTTGTTTAACAAACACTTAGCTAGTCCTTGACTCGGCCAGATAATATTTCAAGTATTTTACAAATACCAACTCATTTAGTCTTATGAGGTAGGTTGGTGTTATTATTAACCACATTGTGCAGGTGGGGAAACCGAGGCACCAGTTGTTGGACTATATGTGCTTCGTACTGTTGCCTCTAAGTGTGAGAGAAGTATCAGTACTAAAGAGAAATATGCTAATGGTCAGTAATGTTGGGAACATCTTTCTTGGATAAGTTTGTATTGAATAGATAAATGAGTCTTAATATGATTACCTTATTATACTATATAATATCCTGTACTTCTTGTGCATTATGGATGAGACAGCCCATCTCTGGAAGGTACCCAAGAACTGGGTTTAAATCTTGACTGCTGCTTAGTTATAATTCATATAAATACTTATAATGAGTAGATGTTTTTGAATATAAAATGGAACTAAATAATCCATAAAGTAGCTATGGTATTAAATGAGATAATAAATGTAAGAGGCCAACTATATTGAAGGCATTCACTAAATGGTATATAGCATTATTAAATGCTGTAACTACAATAACAGAACTAGAAGACATAGAGTAGAGGAGATAAATCTAAAAACAGAGTTTCAATATTATATTAATTGACTAAGGGTGATGAATGAAGTGTCCATAAGCAGGTGTCAGATTACCTAACCTAACTTGCAGGTGCGGGGAGTAGGGTGTCAGAGAAGTCTTTTTGAAGCAAATTACATCTGAACTACTAATTTAAAAAATGGTATTATTCAGGGGTGCCTGGGTGGCTCAGTCAATTAAGCAACTGCCTTCAGCTCAGGTCATGGTCTCAGGGTCCTGGGATCAAGCCCTGCATCAGGCTTCCTGCTCAGCGGGAGGCCTGCTTCTCTCTCTCCCACTCCCCCTGCTTGTGTTCCCTCTCTCACTGTCTCTTTCTCTCTCTGTCAAATAAATAAATAAACTCTTAAAAAATGGTATTATTCACAATTATTGAGTGAATTAAAAGTTACATCATTATAGTATTAGTAGTAATGACTAAGAAAGTAGGAGTATGTTAAATTTTAAATTTTGTTTTGAAAAGGTGAATTGCATCAAAGATTAACACTAACATTTGTTTAACAATGGCATTTTTGTTACCTGTGTTTTGTGTGTGTGTGTGTGTGTGTGTGTGTGTGTGTGTGTCTTTAATGTTTTGGGGTGCATCTTTTACCCTTGTTTGTGATTTAGCTACATTGTGTCATTTCATGGGGAGAAGAGTTTGCCTCTTAATAAACAGCAGGAAGCTGTCCATTTCCGGTGGTGCTGACTCATGCCGTAACAGGAAGACAAATAATGTCTGAAGATGAGAGGGGGAGGGATAAGATCCCCTTCCCCTCAAAAGGAAACAAATTCAAGCCAGAATTAAAAGCAACACATGTAATAGATAAATAAGCCATAGGTCAGAAGTTTTGTCCTTATTTATTGCATTTTTATTTGTGTTTCATTCTTGCTCCCCTGGCTCACCAATGAGTAAGCAATTGCCAATGCTTACTGCCTTTTAAATTTATGGTTCCTTTCTCCAATTAGAAGGTGAAAAGAGAATATCATATTTACACATAAAATATTAACTTCCACTTCTAATTGCTGTTATATATACATGGGAAAATAGATAACTAGCACTTACCAATTATGCTAGGCACCGATAAATTGTTATTGGTTGAATGAAAGAATTGTTGAATGGATTTTATTATACTAGTTACAACTGTCTAGCTGAATGCATGAATTGTTAGTATTTCTAATGAATTTATTGTTGACTAAATGCTACTTTTTACTTAAGGTGGTTTAGAAAACATGAATTCCTATAAAGAGAAACCCCAGAGGACTTGAAAAGGTGGGTGGGGAGCACAGACATTTGGAGACTAGCATCTGTGTGACATTAGGACCTTGAGGAGCACATATATGAAGTGGCAGGTATATTTGTCAGTAGCTGAAACTAGTCACCATCCCTAATCCTGAGAGAATCACCCCATCTGCATACCTTTCAGGTACAGAATTTCTTCTGTTTTCTTTGTTTGATATTTATAATATAATTCATATTATATTTTATAAATTTAGCTACAAAATAATGTCTTTCAGAGGGAAGTGTGACTTGATGTAGGTAAAATGAGTAAGTTTATAGTAACTTTGATAGGACCACAGGTCTTGCCTGTTTTGGAAGCCAGAAACTTGGCATTCCATGTAATATGGTAGACTAACAAAAAATTATTGCTATTGTATGCAGGCGATGTAAGCAGGGCTTACATATTTACATACATACTTCTAATTTTGTAATGACCTTACTTTTTTGTCTCCTTAAATTAGCTTTTCTCGTCAAGCTGAGGAAGTTTAAACCACCACATAACTGAGTACCTCAGATGATAGCAACTGATTTGAAGATGGAAAAGTATCAAAATAGAACTTTATATTGTGAATCACTACTTTCATAGGTTGGAATTGTTAGCTAGTACTATGAATCGTGTAACTTTTACATACAATTTTGAAAAATAACAAAAGCTAAAGGAAGATGTATAACATTTCAAAACTGTTTAAATGTCCCATTTGACACTTGTCTTATAGTTAGTTTGACATTTTGTAGTTAATGATTCCAAGTTGGTTTAGTTGAGCCATCTCATTCTTCACTTCCTGGAAACCACTCCATAGATTTGTCTTTCTTCATAAAATTAGTTTTCTTTTCTTTCTTTGATTGATGGTCATTGGCTTGAGAATAGCTATAAGCTTGAGAAGGATCGACTACCATGTCCATTGAGAAGGAGTTGTGTGATTCCTGAGAATGTTTCTCCATCACCTCTACTGTATCACTGGGTGAAGATGATGAAGACAATCCCAGTCTAACATATCTTCCTTTTTTACCACAGAGTGAACAATCTACTGGTGTGGCACTAGGTCCTCTGGACAGTTGAACTTCATCTCTGTTGTAGTTTCTAACAGCTCCACTGTGATGCACAGAGCGTTCCCGTTGCCATATATAATGGGTTGGAGCAATAGCCATAACGTCCTCACAGCATTGCCTGCTTACAATAGCCCTGCATGATTAGCACATGTAGATTATGGAACTATTCTTAAAAGTTCATAGAATCACACTAAATTTAATCTACTTTGGAGTAAAAAATTCCAAAGAGGACTTCTACGCCATGATTTACTTGAATGCAAATGGTGATGATACTGGTAATTAAAAATGGATCTTACTCAGTTGCTAAAGCTTATGTAGGGAATCAGGGACTGGACCAACCAACCTGTAAATTAAGAAATAAAAACTATTCCAGTTAAACAAAGTTAGCATAGAAGCAGTTGGTTGGGTCCTTTTTGCCAGTATACCCCTGTGCCATTTCTAGGAGCTATTCCTTGATACAACCATTTACATAGACCAAGAAGGTCTACTTGAACACAGCTCATTTCCTGTAGCAAAGTGCATCTCAAATAACTGGTAAGCAATCATTTTGTGTCTCTAAACATACTTTTAGGAACTTGCAATATTAATGCAGTGAGCCTCTCCTTTGTATCTCAGAGTTTGAAATCAGCTTAGTTAGAACATCCTTATCTGGTACCTGAAGTTAGACATTCCTGTGTCTTGTGATGGAGCCATAGTCTGAGATACACATTTAGAACTAATGAAGTTTTTACTCTTAGAACGTGTGGTGGCATGGGTGCATATGTACATGTGTGAATGGATCTCATAGATGCTTCTTCATGAACTCATAGGTGCTTCTTTTTATGCAATAGCTATAGCCATATTAAAAGTTACTGGTGTTAGAAAATAAAAATGCTATAAACTCAGCACCTTCTTTTTCATTTTGCCCTCTTGGAAATTGCTGTCTTTATGTAATATTCTGAAGAACTTGACTGCAATGTAGCACACTTTGAAGCACATGAAATGTATTTTCATTACTATCTCATATGTTATGTGCCTTTAAGTGCATTTGTGGGAACTCCTCCTAAGATTTAATGAAATCCCCTGCAGCCCATCTATGCCACAGAGATGACCATGGGAAAAATGAAAATTTATGAAATGTTATCATGTTGCAGGAGAGACTTAGGCCAGCTTATGGGGGCTGGCTAAGTAAAGGCCTTCCTTCTGCTAACACTACATTTCTGGAGAACTGCCACATTTGGACTCTTATCTTACAAATACTTGTGTGTTATCTTCCCCATGATGTTCACATTTAAGAGCTTAATTATGACAGCAGTTCACTTTCTGTGTTTCACAGCTGTAAAACAAAGTGGATAGCACCACCGCATGCCTACATTTCCAACAATCTCACTTAATGAGTGCCCGTTTTTTTTAAATTTATTTATTTATTTATTTTTTAATGAGCTCCTGTTAATACCAGGAGGTATTCTGGATCATGAGAATATAGCAGTTAAACGCACACACACATACACACAATTCCCTCTTTGCATGGAACTTACATTCTTTTTTTTCCCTTTAGATTAGGCTATTAATTCAATGTATAGTCTATTGAATGGTTATTATTCAATACTTTTTTGGAATAATGACACTTCTGTGTATGATAAGAGGTGGGAAAAGTAAATAGCATTTTATCACTGCCTTCATGGACGGGAATAACAGCTTAATACTGTTTATTTGAATTCTAGAATATGAGTTAGAAGTAGACTTGATAGAGACAGTTTGGGGCCATACTGTGCAAAGCCTTGAGTAACAAACTAAAATGATCGCATTTAATTCACTTGTGAATGTGGAGCTGGTAAAGATTTAGAATGAGATAGTGGCATGATTGCTGCAGGGCTTTGGAAGAATATTCTACAATCAGGGTATATAGGAATTTGTAGTGTAAATTGTAAGTAAGGAATGGTGAGGTTTATGTCTGGAAAGATTTATTATAGCCTGTTGTAGGCAATGGATTGATAAAGGTGGATAGACCAGTTAGTGAATCACTCACTGTTTGGTAGTAAAAATTACCTAAAGCAATATACTGGCACTGAGGGATATATTTGAGACAAATGATAGAAATACCAACTAAATATGAGACCTTAGTAACTGATTGCATGCATGAGGTGACAGAACTGACTGGGTCTTTGGTGACCCCAAATTTCCACTCAGCAGTTAGAGTAGTGGGCATGTAGTAAAATAGGGATGCCAGGCGTTGGGAGAAGAATTTAAGCAAAGTGGTGTACGAGTGTGAAGTGATGAGCAGGAAGAGAGGACTCAGAGCAGGCTGGGGCATTCATAGAGGAGGGAAGGTGATCACAATGGTATTATGTTGAGAGGGAACAGGATCAGTGGACAGGTCTTTCTTTCTTCTTTCTTTTCTTTCCTTCCTTCCTTCCTTCCTTCCTTTTCTTTCTCTTTCTTTCTTTCTTTTTTTCTTTCTTTCTTTCTGTCTGTCTGTCTGTCTGTCTTCTTTCTTTCTTTCTTTCTTTCTTTCTTTCTTTCTTTCTTTTTCTTTCTTTCTTTCTTTCTTTCTTTCTTTCTTTCTTTCTTTCTTTCTTTCTGTCTGTCTTTCTTTCTTTCTTTCTTTCTTTCTTTCTTTCTGTCTTTCTTCTTTCTTTCTTTCTTTCTTTCTTTCTTTCTTTCTTTCTTTCTTTCTTCTTTCTTTTCTTTCTTTTCTTTCTTTCTTTCATAGAAGGGACTTGAGACGTTTTGTACAAAGGGTGAAAAATAGTCAATCCCCAGGGAGTATCTGAAAATATAAGAGAACTCTTCTACATAATTGATGAAACAGTGGACTAGACTGGATAAAGAAGTACTTTCAAGAAAATTAGTGGAAGATGCCCTTGGCAAAGAGGAGCGATGCTTAGAACTCAGAGAAAGGAGTGAAGGGAGAGGGAATGCGGGGGCAGAGGGTGTTTGAGTTGCTGAGGACTGCGTCTGTGGAATCTCAGGTTGGGGGGGCACTCAGTCTTGGCAAAGCTTTTAAAAGCAGAATACAGCATTGCTAAAAACTAACAGCAAAAACGAGAAGTGTTGACTAATTTGGTAGTAGTAGACATAATAAGTGAATTTGGTGCTTCTATAATTTTTATAGCAGTTTTGTCTGGGGCTGAACAAATAATATTTATGAACTTTGGGCAGCTAATATTTAGTGCCAGTCCCATGAGCCAACTGAGTTAAAAGAATCAAATGCCAAGATCAGGTTCATGAACATGACGTAGAAATCAAATCATGATAATGTCTTTGGCTTTTTTCTGTGAAGCTGCTAAGGAAGATACTTTGGATACGTGTAAGTCTCGGACATTTGTTTCACAGGTATGTTACTTACATGTGTGGCAAATGTGTTAGTCCTAGCGTGTCTCAGCACATTCATGTAAATGATATGCTGTTGGGATATTATGGGATTTGAGTCTTCCTTAAGTTTCTCTAGTTATGGAGGTGAGGTAAGCTGAAAGTTTATTATCTTTGGTTCAGAAATAGTTAAATGACCTCAGTGTTACTTTGTGTTGTTGACTCTGACTTGCAGCTCTTCATAGTGATTCTGATGTATCCAAGTAGCCCTGGGTATTATTCCTTTGCTTAAAGTCTTTTGATGGTTTCCCTTTATTAGAGGACAAAGTCCAAGCTCCCTCTATTACCGAATCTCTGTTTCTTCTCTACCAGACCCGCTGTTGTTTCAGAGTCTTGGCACATGGTCTTCCGTATGCCTGGAACACACCACTCCCCTCCGTTCTTTGCCAGATTAGGTGTCACCTCCTTTAGAAATCATTCTTCCTTACACTTTCCTCTTCCAGCCTCAGTACAGTGTGGGCTTCAAGTATTTCTATTGCTAAACCTTATGTTTGTGGCTCTCAAGGCAGATGTCATAGAACAGTTTCTGTTCTGTAATCATTTGATTACTTGTCTTTCCCACTAGAGTGTAATCCCAAGTATGCAACACAATTCTTAGCAGTTCCTCCGCCCTGAATAAATATTGGTTGAAAAAACCACCTTTATTCACATTTAAGGATAATTCAGACATATTATGTATTACCTTGACTTAAGAAAACCTTTTAATTTAATGGAATAATTTTATTCAACTTTTAAATGAACCATTAACTTATCCTACATCTAATGTATATTCTGTTCAGTACATGAATTATCTAATAATATATATTTTTTTCTAACAATTAGGCAACTGAGTTCCATTTTATAGAGTCCTCCCCCTCAGGATGAGGGTATGGAAATCTATACATACATATTATTTCATTTCTAGGTAACCAATGAAGCCCCAAGGGAGAGGTAGACTGGTGAAAAGATGTTTATCTCACTACAACATAGCCCTATCGGCTGTTTGAAAAAGACAGCCAGGGTGGTAATCTGGTACAGGGGTGTCTCATGCTCTGACGGTATTTGGCTTGTTTGTAGACAAGAATTAGTTGGTCAGATACTATAAATGGAGAGGACATCAGTAATCAACAGTTACTGAGCAGTTATTATCTGTCCTCTCAGAGTATCTGTTCTTGTATCTTTCTTCTGTGAGTGTGTTTGTGTGTCATGCAAGTAACCCTTAATTTAAAATGCTTTCACCAGTTGAACTCAGATTCAGTTGGGAGATTGCAGTGTGGACTCCACTCTTATTTGTCATCACATCATCTCTGAGTCTGTCAGTGTGAAGCCATTGTCTTCAGGTTGGTCCCAACCTTGACTTCTCTTTGAAATTTTATTAGTAATTCTTAGTTGTAGGTTTTATATTTGTTTTTAAGCTTTGGCTTGTGTCGACTGAGTTAACACCATGATTTTAAATGAGAGACATTAGATACTCCCTCAGTTATAATAACAAAACAAATTTTTATAGTTTATTAGCAGCCATCACATAGCCAGGACTATATCTGAATTTAATAACCTCATTGAAAAAGTATATTTACTTTAAATTCTATTTACTTGTTTGTTTAGGAAAAGAATAAGAGTATGGGGTGAATGAGAGAAAATGTAGAGTTTTGGTGAAAAGTAGGGTTGATGGGAGGAGGGAAGAAGCTTTAAAAACAGTGTGGAATGATCAGTTGTTTTTCTAGCTAAGGCACTCGATAAAAAAGTAGGCTTGTTGAAGTGTAACGTTATTCTACTTTCTGTTTGTATAGGTAAAGGTAATTCATCCATCAGCAGAGATAACATATAAATTCCACGTTTCCTCTAGTATGATGTCACAAATAGTTTGTAAAAATACAATTTTTTTTCCAGGTAGACCATGCAAACAGCATTACTGTAGAGACATTTGTCTACATTCCTTTCCTTGATTTATTCACCTGTATTACATAATTAAGTCCTCCTCTATCTTATGCGCAAATGACCAGTGCGGTTTGTCAGATAGTTCAGTTTTACTCATTTGGAATCATGTTAAATGTGTTACGTTGGGTTTGCGGCAGTGTTTGTGTATCTGTTGTTACTCTTGTATGATTTTTATTTGGCTTATGATTTTACTTTGGAATTTAGCCACTCCTTACCTTTAATTCAGCTTCTCCCCCCACAAATGTTGACGAAAACAGAGAGAGAGAGAGCATGAGTGAGCAAAAACTCATTGTTTATATTTATTCATGTTTCCAAGTGATTCATGTTCAGTTATCCATTGCCTGAATCACCATTCATAAAAAAAAAAAAAAAAAAGGTTCACTCTTTCACTCTTTTTGCCTATGTTCTATATATATCCTAGAACATTCTTAGGGGTTCAGGCCAAACTAGTTAGGAAAACTCAAGATGGAATATCTTGACTATCTTGAAGAAAGCAGACCCTAATGCATTGGCACGTGGCTTGACAAACTGTGGACTGTAAGAAAACAAATTTCAGTGGAATGTTTATGGAAATCAGTGGTAATGTGAATTTTTTTCGTCCTCTTCGGAATTGCCTTTCTTCTTATCATCTAGATCAGAGATGAAGGCTGCCTCCCAGCTTGGATAGAATTATTTGGCCTCCAAAGAGATTTGTACAGTTTACATTGGTTTCAGTAGGCAGGATTCAGAAGTTTTCACAGAAAATCTGATTTTTTTCCAGCTGCTTTCTTTAATAAGGGCTGTGTTGGTATGTGTTGCCAGAACCTCACCTCAGCATCTTTATCTCCTCTTACCTCCATAGACACATTCAGTTACATTGCTTTCCTGGTCCCCATAGATATTTGAGTTTGTGACCCTTTCTCCGGTGGTTAAATGAGATATTTGTTTAATGATTTTTTTTTGAATTTGACAAATCACTGTGAGAAATTAAGGGTCATTGGCCTGCTGGCCTGTGCAACTGGGCGTTTAGAATCTAGATTAACTCTGAGACTGAGAGACCAAGGTTAGCATGATAAACTGAATTTTATGTGCATTTGTACAATGTGCATTTTTCCGTATGTTAAATAGTAGCTGCTTGCTGGTTTCCAGAAAACAGTCCATGAAGAAGGTTCGAGAGGAAATTTTTTGCTCTCCTTCGTAGCCCTCAAAAGTCAGTTCAGTTTTTGTTTTAAAGATTTAAAAAAGCCAATTCCTGTTGAAATGTAAAACTGCAAAAATTCAAATGTAATTGTTAACTACAGTAACTTCTCATTTACTTATCGAGTGCTGGGTCATTAAGAAAAAACCAAGATAAACAGAAACAATACCTCCCTTGCAGGAATTTATGTGGACAAAAAATATAGAAATATATTTATGCTTTATTTGATTAAATGTGAATGAAATACTTTAAGTGAAGGTACAGTATATTTTCTTCCTATTTCCAAGTCTATATTTAAGGGCAAATTTGCTAATTAGTATGAGAATCAGTACATTAAGATAATTTTGTGGAAAGATAGCTTTGGATGGAGACTCTTCCTGGCAATTGTGATATACCAAGTAAAGGATTCTTGTCACCATCATCTGTATCAACTTGAATGACCTCACTTAGTAATTTGGTAAAGTGAGAAGAGTGATCAAAAGGAGACAGTTTGCATAGCAGATCTAGATTTCTATTCTACTTTAATAAAACTCTTGAATGGTACCTTAATGGACACAATATACAGTAAAGTTAGTGTGGATTAGATGATAATGTGGTTAAACAGATTTTTCCCTGGTTGAATGAAGGAACTGATCATTTCATTAATGGATCATTGTCAGTCTGGAGAGGTGCTTCTAGTGGTGAGCAGGGGTCTCTGACCTTTATGTGTACATGGGGTGGGAGGTTTGACATTTTGCCATTAATTATGGCAACAACAACAACAACAACAAAACCCAAAACCTCGGAATGGCATTAAAGCAGAAATGTAGCATTGACAGTGGAATGTCAGAACCTAGAATTTTAGAAAGCTCTCTTCCTTGAAGGTAAGAAATAGCTAATCTGTCTTCTTCTTATTTTTTATATTCTTGATGACTATCATATTGCCCTCCATGAATGAGGTATTCAAAAACATGGTGTGTTTGTTGATTAATCACCCAATGAGATATACCATGTGTTTTGGAGTAACACGGACAGGATTGGCCCTGATGTTGGGGCCCCACTCTTAGAAATTCTGATGCAATTGATCTGGGATGGGGTCTAGGCATTGGCATTTTGTAGAAGCTCTTCAGATACTTTGAATGTTCAACTGGGGTTAAGGACTAACAGTTGAGTCATTTATAAGTCTATTAAGTTTTCTGAGATGGACAGAAGTTTGCATATGCTCACGTACTCTGCAATAACTCTTGCTTAGTGATATATATTGGTCCTAGGACTTGGCTTGTTAAGATTGAGAGCCAAATAAATGAAAACATCCCTATGGATATGGGATATAAACTTCAACTTAAATGTGTTGTCTCAAGGACATACACACAACACACCTGGGTGTGTGTGTGCATGGGGCATAAGTGGGTTAGCTTCACGTGTGCTGTGAATTAGGGTGGTTCTCAGCCTTGTTCCTCTTCAGTTGCTTGCTCTCCGGCATCCCCTCTTCCCTTCTGGCTCCTTTGAGCCCCCACTGCCTAACAGAGCATACCAGGGCCACAGGGTCAACCATGGGCATAGAGTTCAGTGCAGATTTTCTTCTCAGCAAAGTTAGCTGGCCCACTGACTATGGGAGTAAGGTGGTCAGGTGGATAGTTATAGCTAATACCAGCCTAATTTGCATCTTTCTAATTATTCTTCTAGGGCAATATATATAGCTGAAAGTTACGGAGCATGCTATAGCCCTGGGTAATTAAAACCACGAGAGTCAGGAGACCTGCCTCATAGCCTCAGATGTTTAGGGGCCCCCTAACTTGTGACTTTTAGAAACTTATTTACCTGCCCTTGTGTCAATTTCCTTTCTCTAAAATGAGAAGCTCAAATTAAGCAATCACTAAGGCTCCTTCTAGCTCTTAACATATAAAATTCTACTTTTATTATTAATTTAAGAAAACATAAGCATCCACTTGTAGCTAAATACTATTTTCCCAACCTAAAAAAAAATCCAGCTTAATATAGCACTGGTGAGTGGTGAGTGATATTGATAATGCATGTGTGGGGGCAGGGAGCATATGAGAAGCCTCTGTATCTTCCCAATTTTGCTGTGAACCTAAAACTGCTCTAAAAAAAAAAATCTTACAAAAAAACCCCAACAACCAAAAATGAAATAAAAATTAATGTCTTCAACAATTTATATAATTTCATAGCTACCCTTAATTTTGGGTTTTATTTAATTAGAATATGTCTTAGTGTTATAAATTTACACTGGTCTAGAATTTTTTTTTTTTTTTTCAGATTTTATTTGTTTATTTGACAGAGAGACACACAGCGAGAGAGGGAACACAAGTAGGGGGAGTGGGAGAGGGAGAAGCAGACCCACTGCTGAGCAGGGAGCCCGATGCGGGGCTTGATCCCAGGACACTGGGATCATGACCTGAGCCAAAGGCAGATGCTTAATGACTGAGCCACCCACGCGCCCCCGGTCTAGAATATTTTTATAATCTGAATGAGGATGAAGGCCATGGGGATATGTGTGTACTCCTATTATTTATTTCACTTAAAGTGCTTCTATAAAATGTAAATAACATTGCCTTTTATTGCCTATTTGCGGAGTGGTTATTAATAAAGGGAGGGGGTTGGTGAGTTCCTCCTATTCTATTAGAGAAAAGCAATTTAATCTAAAAACTGTTATGTTAAAAAGTCAGTCTTTATATTAGACCTCAGCCCATGGTCAATATTTAACTCACTGAATGATTCTTAGAAAAATCTTTGAAAATCATTTTTCTTTGTTTTATTATATAGCAAGGTTAATAATATCCCTGAATAGTTCATACTGTAATCCTATAGAGAAACAGAAATAGAGTAGATTATTTTAAGTAATTCTGCGGAGAATAAGCATTAATGCTTGATTCTTCTTTTGATGGCTTTTTTGGGGGGTTAACCACACACATATAGTTAAAATATTTTTAAAGTGAGATCTTTAGAAGAATGTGTGAGAAAAGTCATGACGATTCTACAATTAATTTGCAGAGCCCATGATTAATTAGGTATTTCTAAACTAATATGTAAATCTCTGGCCAGTGTTTTGCAATGGGATCTTCCATTTGATACCTTTGAAGAAAATAAAATTCTGATTTTTTAAGTGAAAAAATTGTACTACATCAGTAATTTATAAAGGATAGTGCATGCTTTTTTCAGACTGATGTACTAAAAGCAATTACTAGGTGATGTTTGCAAACGCTTTGAAAGAACTTCAGGTGTTTGAGATAGGCCTTTAAAGAGTTTGGAACGGTTATAAAAATTATGGCGTGATCATATTACATTAAGATAGAATATATTATAAAAATACTAAAGAGTAAAGAAAGGCATACTATGGTTTCACATGTGAGGATTTGGTTCTGGAGTGCTCAAGGTTAAATATGTGCATTGTTGTCTCCTTTTATGGAATTTTCCATAATATCCTTTCACTGTGACTGAAAACAGACTATAGGGCTTTTCTCATTCCTGAATGAGTTACCCTGTATGCTGTAAGAGGACCTTGACTTTGACACTTTTACCTGTTTTGATCTTGGTTAGGTAACTGGGGTTGCCAGACCTCAGCTTCCTTATCTCTAAATTGGAGATATTAATAGTACCTACCTTACATAGTTTCATGAAAATTAAGTAAAACAATACATATAAAGTGTTTAGCTAGAGACTGCTCTGTAGTAAATACTCAGTACTAAGTGAGTGAGAATATTGTTATCTTGCCTGTGAGCTAAAAATCATTGGTTCTTTTGTTCTACTCGCTGGTGTTCTCTCTGTGAAAGTGATGTCTCTAACCTTTTTCTTTCTTATTCTTTCTTGTAAGAGCTCATGTATCCCTGGGACACTGAAAATAATTAAGTGGTTTACTTCAATGGATCTTCCCTTCTAGCTTATTCTAGATGGGAATAATCAGAAAGTAGGTGACAGTGTTAATTAGAAACAGAAATTAACATCTTTTTTTTAAAGATTTTATTTATTTATTTGACAGAGAGAGAGAGAGCACAAGCAGGGGGAGCTGCAGGCAGAGGGAGAAGCAGGCTTCCCACCGAGCAGGGAGCCCAATGCGGGACTCAATCCCAGGACCCTGGGATCATGACCTGAGCTGAAGGCAGTTGCTTAACCAACTGAGCCACCCAGGCACCCCAGAAATTAACATCTTTTATAAGGATAATTTACCTGATGATAATAATTGAGAAGTGATTGTAAGATCGTCAGAGAGGAGTTTATAGGATGAAGCACTTTAGATGAACAGGGGTGGTTGTTTCAGAGGAAGAGGCAGATAGTTTGGACTTCTATTTTAAGAGAGAGATACAAAGTTACAGTGTGTTGCTGGCATTCATTTTTTAGTTAGTAATTTGGCTCATCAGGATCATACCTAAAGGTTGAAACAGAACTTGCCTCTACTGATGAAAGACCACTTGAAAGTTCTAATATAAAAGCTTATTTAAATGACATACCTATCATTCTAGAAAGATCTTGGGTAGTCCTACATGGACCAGACTAGTACTAGGAAAGTAAAAGATTTCCTGTGAGGTCAGATATGCTGCTTTGAGGAATGAGTTTATTAGGTCATTTAAATTTTGTGTTAAACTTTGAATTCTTTCTCTCTTTCACTTTTTTTTTTTTTGATTATGAAATGCTTTGTAAGACCAGAGAGGAAGCCAACGTGTTAAGAAAGTTCTAAGTTATTACATCTCTAATCCTGCACACACACACACACACACACACACACCACAATTTCTATGTCATCTCAGAGTTATCAAAGGGAATATTTAAATGAGACAGTATGAAATCCCATGATGCCAAGATCTTTATTATAATAGAAATGTTGCACCTTTCTTGTTGGTATGATTTGCTGCATCTTCAGAAGCCTGTGCCGCTGAAGATGAGTCATTAAGAGAAACTGGCGTCCATGAAACTACATTTTTACAATCATGCTTTGTAAACTGGTCACCTAGCTAAAACTGGATGAGGCTGTAAACAGCAGTTTCTGCCTTGGAAGGAGAGTAATTAGGATTAAAACTGGTCAGGAAGTTTCTTATGTTCTGTGCCCTGACAGCTTTTAGCATTTTATTAGCATATACTTTAGACAGGGGTTGTGTGGATCCCATAGAAAATCCTAGGGCCATCAGGCTGTTGGAGCATAGCATTCACAGAATGCAGCGGTCTCAGAGAAGGGGCCAGCTGACAGAAGATTCCCATTCTTATTTCAGTTTGGCAGTTTAAATCTACTGCTCTGAGAAGTCAGCATCTTTTAGGATGGTGTGATAGTTTTTACACAAGCAATATAAAACACCTTTCAGAATTTATGAGTTGTTATGAGCATAATGATTTTCAGTGTAGCACTGTAATAAATCTGGTGTTATAATGATGTGTTTAGGGGCGCCTGGGTGGCTCAGTCGTTAAGCATCTGCCTTCGGCTCAGGTCATGATCCCAGGGTCCTGGGATCAAGCCCCACATCGGGCTCCCTGCTCAGCGGGAAGCCTGCTTCTCCCTCTCACATTCCGCCTGCTTGTGTCCCTTCTCTTGCTCTCTCTCTCTCTCTCTGTCAAATAAATAAATAAAATATTTAAAAAAATAATGATGTGTTTAATAATTCTAACCAGGTAACTTTTTTTTTCATGACAGATACACTCAAATGAGTACATTTGTTGAGCTAGTACTGAGATACATCATTTCTAGCTCCCATGAAAGAAAATTCTTAGCTGCTGTAACAAAGCCTACAGCTCTAAGGTCATGGTCTGCACTGCAGGGACTGGTCTATGGGAGTGGAGGAGGGATTGAAGTTGCTGGGATTTATTGATATCCCTGATGATCCTGGTCAGAATGGCCTCCAGACTCGTGGATGTTTGCTGGATGAATGATTGCCTACTTGTCAACTGGGAGAGAAAGAAGGAAGGCATGAAATGGAAAAGAAAATGTTCAGCAGTGAGATTCATAACAGCTGGGGTCATGACCCACGTTCTGATGAGTTTCCAAAGTAGAATTGATCTCAAGGACACATGAGAAGAAACAGTTGGCGTGTGGGGTGGTGAAGAACGATGATAGAGAAGGACGAAAGAACTTGTGTTGTTTTCCTCAGAGTAAAGAGAAGGAAGTGTTCCGAGTAATAAAAATATTTAAATATAAACTGAAGAAAACCTCTGGTTCCCGTTTTTGGTAGATGGGGAAACCCAGAACAGAGATTAAAAGGTATAATCTTATCTTGAGATGTAGTCGACTGAAGTTTCAAAAACAGAAGCCAGGTCTTCTGACTCCAGCATATGCTGGATACTTCCTTCAGCACTGTGAAAACCTTGGTGGAAATTCTAAATCGGAGTGGTTTGTTGGATTTCCAGAATCAACAGTGTGCTTGTCTGGGTTCTTCTCAGAGACTTAATTTCTCAGAGATTGAATTTCTTTCAAGAAAAGAAACTGAAGACTTCCTTGCCAAGCCTGAGAGAAGAGGCAAGTTTTCTCCTTTCTGAGTTTTATCAAAGGAAGACTCACTAGGACTCTGGGGAAGGGACGAGCAGGAGACCTGGAAAGGAGCGGTGGCAGAGAAATGTTTTAGCCCTACAGTAAGCAAATAAGAAGGAGAGAAATTTCAAAGGAAGTGCAGTTTCCCAGAGGGAGATATTTAGGGCTTTGTGACAAAATCAGACATTTCCCACCCAAGCCGAGGAACTTAGATTGTATCTGCTGTTTCCACTTCAGAAGTTAGTGTCTGAAACACTGACAGATTTGAGGGATCATAGAGATTACTTCCTTATCCAAGAGGAAGACTTCTGTGCAGACAAGGCAGCAGTGCTCCCCGATGTTACTTTCTCTTTGTTTTGCTTGCTTGTGGTTCGTTGGTTCATCAGAAATTTTGAACAAATTGCCTGTGGAGGTATAGCCCACAGTTCCTTCACTTCAGTGATAATCCATTTGGGTAGTTCCTTAAGTATCCTCTTCAGTGTCCAGTTTCTTAAGTGAAATTTTATGAAATTTTCCTCACTACTATTTTCTACAGTGCTTTTTTTTTTTTCATCAGTAAATTTATGGGAATTTACTAGTTGTCCTTCAGAGTTAATGTTCTTGATTAAAGTTGGGATTTTGTTTTTCTAGTTGATTTTGTATTCTTTTGAATGCTTCACTACTACTTTGATCATACCTTCTTTTTGAATAATTCCTAGCTCATTTATATATTAATTTGTTCTTACTGTAAAGATTTATTGGATACCATTTGCTTGCAGCCAATTTTGTATGCTTTCCTGTCTCCAGATAAGCAGGACATAAAATTTTAATACATTTGTTTTGAATACTGTTTCATTTCTTAGTTTGAAGGGGAGTTAGTTCTGGTCATTTTTGGGAAACAATGATAATACATTTTGAATTTTCTAAATAGAAGATAGAGAAAAAAAGTTGAAGATGTTCCTGGATACATTCTAAATACAAGTAGTGCATATTCAGTAATGTTTTTAGACCAAATGTAAACAAATATATAAAAGGTATGTTTATGGGTAAACGAATCCTTCTACACAGCCATTAATATTGTCTGTCAGGAATTATGTAATGTTCTGTATGTTTCATGGATGAAGGGGTACATTATCCAAATCATAAAAATAAATAGCACTTTGTAGAGCATGATGCACCCCAGACACTGTTCTAAGTATTATATATATATGTATATATATATTGATCCATTTAATTATTAGAACAGTCTTGTGGGATAAATGCTGTTTATATACTAAAGGGATAGTCCCTGATTTGCACACTATAGGTGAGGAAAACACAGCCCACAAAACAATAAATATTTGTGGTTTTTACAACAAACTGATAACAAATTCTAAATGTCAAATAAAATGACTGATGATTTACTCATTGGATTCAGTCACTGAACCTGGAAGACTGACAAAACGTCTTCTATGCAGAGATGGAGACCCCTAACTCTCTAACTTAGGATGAAAGTAACTAACTAGCTCATTTCTTTAAAGATTTTCCTTTTGGAACATTAAGACACCTTATCTCTATTAAGCAAACTTCCCTTATGCATTTATAAAGGAATAAGAAAAGACAACAGAACAAAAAAAAAATCAGGAGTAAATAATAACATGGAAGCACCTTCAGGGCTCATTTTAAAGATGTGGTAACAGTCTCAGAAGGATAAAGGGACCTGTGGAAGGGCACACAGCAGGGCAGGGATGGGTTCCATCATGAGAAGTATTTAGATCCGTACCCTACTCCTTCTCCCATGTGAGTGACCTTGGCAAAATTAATCTTTCACAGCTTCTGTTTATTCATGTGTAAAAAGCATAGCAATGATAAACCTTACAGCATTAATGAGAGTACTAAAATTAATATACTTGAAAGTATCTAGCTCAAGCTTTAGATCACAGTGGGCGCACAGTAAATGCCAGTTTTCCTTTGTCCTCACTGTCTTTCTCGCTCTGTGTGACTAACTCTGCTACCCTAGGACGCAACTCTAAGATTACCATGCTACTCATGGAACCAGACAATTCCACTGGCAAACATTCCCAATACACACAGCTGTTTTATAACAGGTCTGTTGACTCCTTCCATCATTAAAATTCTGGAATCATCATATCTCAGTTTAACTTCATCAGACTTGTTAACAGTCATTTAAATGGAAATTTCTGTTGTGGATATGGTTTATCTGATATCAGTGAATACTAACACTAGTGAACAGGCAGCCTTGCTAACCAAATATTTGCCTTTAGAGTCAGCCAGCGATCATGATTGCTCTCCTTTTACAGCTCATGTAGCTACACTTCTAGCAGGTGGACATTTGAAATTTCTAGCGATGTTTATGGGCTATCATATAATTAGTAACCTGTTGTAAATCATCCAGCCACTGGTGATTTGCCAGAATGAACAATAGCTGAGATCGCGCTTTGCTGACTTTAATATTGTAACCTGAAAGATAACATCCTTTTTCCTGGTTGGTATCAAACTCTTCTGACAGTAGATGATTTTTAAAAACTTAACTCTATCAATTCTCACTGTGATTTGATAGCAAAGTAATACAGTAGCTATGCTGGGCTAAAATCTCTATTAAGAAGCCATACCTGTATTTGTTACATTTTGTAATACATGTTTTCAATACAACTATTACTATAGTAAGAGTAGTGAGTAGAAGATAAGTACCAGATCCAATGGCAGAAAAGAATATAAATTGTTAGACCTATTGGTAATTTACAATTATTTTAACCTTTCAGTGATGATAGTGTAGACAAAAAGAAGAAAGTGATTCAAAGGATTCATTATCCTATCCTTAAAACAAAAGAGGTGGAAGAAAAAGTTAAACAATAAAGTAGATTTGAGGATTATTTTATGATTTTCTTATGAAAAAGTAACATTAACACAGTACCAGCAGTCATTACAGTAACAAAACAAAGAACAAGTTAAATATACTCCTAATATGTCTGTACACTTTAGAACAAATGATTTGTTTATTTTTATTAATATGTTTTATTTAATTTTTTTTCCTTTTTATAAAGTATTTATTTATTTATTTTAGTTTCAGGAGTAGAATTTAGTGATTCATCACTTACATATGACATCCAGTGGTCATCACAACAAAGAAATCACGTGGTATGATACAGGAGTGTGAGATGTAAAAAAAAGTGAGGGAATAAATAATCTTCAATTTAAATTTTTGAAATTTTGCTTTTACTTCAAAGGATTAACATTGAAATAATAGACTGTTTAATATTTGCAGAATCTAGTCACTTTTAGTTGTTAGTAAGATGTTAGAATTTTTTATCAATTTAAAAATAAAATTAATCATTGTAAATATGATAAATGTGATAAAATAGTTGAGAAGAAGGCCCGTGTCTTAATCTGTTTTGTATCTCCACCATGGCCTTTATCATGCAGGGATTTGTACTTTGTTAAGTGAGAAATGAACTATTTATGTTACACTGAAAAACGTAATGAATAAAAAATGAAAAATATAATTTTCACTTACAAGCAGCTGATAAACATGGACACATTATATCTTTGTCTTTAAAAAATGACAGTGGAGAACCTCTGCTTTCTGGTAAACTAGGAATCAAAACTACTCAACTAAGTTAGGGAGGACGGAGGAAGGGACAGTAGAGGTATCAAGTTGGAAATTAGATTTAGGGGCGCCTGGGTGGCTCAGTTGTTAAGCGTCTGCCTTCGGCTCAGGTCATGGTCCCAGGGTCCTGGGATCGAGTCCCACATCGGGCTCCCTGCTCGGCGGGAAGCCTGCTTCTCCCTCTCCCACTCCCCCTGCTTGTGTTCCTGCTCTCGCTGTGTCTCTCTCTGTCAAATAAATAAAATCTTTTAAAAAAAAAAAAAAGGAAATTAGATTTAAATTCTGATTCTCTTTCCCCAAAGTGCCAACTCTTTAGATTGTTGACATCTCCCCCCTCCCTTTTTTTGTAGAGCAAGATATTCTGCCTCAACAATTTACAGGAGTTAATAAATACAAGTACCTGGGGGTAATTGGTTATTAAGTATTGCAATGTGATGTGAGTTAGTTCTTTTTTTCCAGAAGTGACAGGCACTACATTGAGGAAATGAATATTTTGATCAGAGATGAAAAGTGAGAAGTCTTAGGAGTTTGTTGTAAGATATCTTAGAGGATAGCTGTCTGAAGATGGATTTGCAATGGGTTAATGCAAGGTGATTGGGGCGTAGGTCGAAACAGAATTGGAAGTCCCAAGGGAGAGGCTTTTCTGTTTCAGTGATTTCAAATTTGTAAAATTTGAAGGTTTCTGCTTCCTCAAGTAAAAAAAAAAGAAAAGAAATATTTTTCTGCCCAACTTAACATCTTGATCCTAGCACCCATTTCCCCCCGCCCCCCCATCATGCCTTTCATGATCACGGTATTGTGGAATGGAAGGATTTGCTCATTCCTATACTACTCATTTCCTGTTAATTACTTAAAAGGCTCTGTATTTTGCATGATGGAAAATACAGAAATTAATTAGATGCAGGGTTTATCTTCAAGAATGGTGTAGTTTAGAGAAAGAAACGAATGAAGGTCATTGATTGTTGGTTGAATGACTGAGAACACTTATAGACAGTCATAGCTGTAGACTATAGGAGGCAACACTGACAAAGGACCAGACTCAATATTTAATAGTTAGCCTAACTGAGGGAGTAGTCAATTAATACATACTGATTTATCTTATTAAATTTCCTAAGTGAGATTGATCTTCAGCATCTATTTAGACAACATTATCTCTGACCATTTTTGTATGAATGATGTCAATGGACACTGTTCTAGTTTTCTAATGGTACGCGAGCATACTTTTCCTTTTAAATACAAATTATATTATCTAATCCTTACTTGTAGAGATGTTGTCAAGAACTATCAGCATTAACTATTATAATAATTAACATTTGGAGTTTGAAGAAAATTATAGAGCAGTCACCAAATCAATGACCCTTGCTTTCTAAAAATTTAAAATAAGGATAGGTTTTTAAAATGGGACTAAAACTATTTTTTCCTGGTTAGAAAATGCTTATGGTTTATTTGCTGATCACCAGTGTGGACCCAGTATACAAACTGAAATGATGAACTTATGAATTATAGCTGATAGTTATTGCTTTCATTACTCATTAAGTGCTTAATATGTGCTAGATTCTCTAGTCAAATGCAGAGATAATGGAGGCTCTGCCCTTGACCTCACAGTTGTAGTACTAAATTGTAACTAGAAGAACAAATGCTACCCAGAGTTGAAGGAGACTGAGTCAAACAGAACAGGTCAGTTTGGATACCTGTCTTAAAAGATAGGATGATTTTTTACCTTATCTGGTGTGGGTATGATAGAACTCTAAAACACCTTGTTACTGTAGAAATGAAGTCAATGAAACAAAACTCAGCAAAGTATTTATGCTTTGTTGTTTTTCTTGTCATGTATCCTCTTGAGGTGTATGCAATCTATTTTCTGTATCCTTTTTTTTTTTAAGTATGGGTTTTTAAAGATCCATTACTCTTTCTTTTTCTTGAGTAGAAAATGTCTGTGGGGGGGCTTTAGAAATGAATGTTTTTATTTAGGTTTTATTTAATAAAATTAAATTAAAACAGATTTTCTATATTACGGATAAGTTGTTGCCCTTGGAAGTACTTGGCATATATACTGCAAATATTGGGAGAGCTCAAGGAAGGAGACTACCTTTGTCTTCAACAATATTATTGTCTATCTTTACTCCTTATATAACACTCTGAACTTGACTAGCAATACAAAGAGCAGATGATGGAATGGGGCCAAGTTGACATTCACCATCTGTTTCTCACATATATAATATTGTGTGCTAAAAAATAATATAGCAGGGATCTTCTGTTTAGTGGTTGTTGGTGAGAGAAGCTGTATCATTTGGGATGATCATATTTCTACACAAATAACTTCATTAAATAAACATAGGCAAAAAAAACTTTCCATGATCAATCTCAGTGTGTGGTTTCATCTATTATTTGCATGTATGAGTCTTTGTTCTTGTTTTTGATCAAAACTTGATATAGGACCAGGAATCTTAGAAAAGTATATTTGATGGTTGAGTTTGACCAGATGACAGATTAAAAACTGTCTTTGCTTTAAACTAGTAACAAGTATGTTTTTTTCTAGGCTTAATTTAAGCTGGGATGGAAGGAAAGTTGGGTTTTGGTCAAGCAACACTTCATTCTTATACATAATATGTAATAGAACAGTTGAACTTTCTGAACAAATCAGAATTGATCTGGAACAAACCCATACCATCCTACTATAGGCAAAGTGGGGATGAGTCAGGAGAGCTTAGATTCACTCTTGGACCCTACTAGCTTAATCAGAGTTGGTTTCCCAGTCCCACAGAGGGTGCCCCTCTCATGTTTTTCAGAGTCCTTTTCTCTTTGTGTGGGAGCCACAGGCCTTACCAAGAGGCAAACTCCTGGAGCCAGCTGCAGGTCTCAGCCTGGGTCCTGTGTGGTTTTACCTCCCCAGATCCTGAATGTGCTCCCAGCAGTAGCACGAGACCGATGGGACAGCAACTGTCAATCAGGAGAGATAATTGTCAAGAGAGGAGGGGAAGAAAAAGGCATAAGGGGTTGAGCCTCTGAGCCAGACTACACATTTATAAAGAATGAGTTAATGATAAAAGTAATTTGCTGTGCACTTTCAGGTACTATAAAACTGAATTATCCGTGGACCCATACAGAGCCAGTAAATGGTCTTCAGACGGTTGGGAACTCCAGAATTCCATGGAGCTTTTTTTTGGTATAAGTTAAAAACCATTGCCATGGAGTTACAAATGGGAGCAGAGGGATTTCCACCAAACCCTTTCTTTCATGGGTTCCACACTGGTCTGTCTTACTTTTCACTGTTGACTTATTACCAGCACAGGAAAAAAAAAATCATACATAAATCAAGAAATAGAAGGTGAGAAGTAAGTGTATTTTAATTCATTGGATATTTATATCAACATCCCTGTAGTAATTCTCTACTGTGTTTACAGCCCTACCAAAGTCTGCATTTAGTCATACAGCAGACAAACCACGAAATAATTCATGTTTACTTTAACTCTTTTGACATTGTGGGAGAAAAATAAGAAAAGTTTACAATGTCCGTATACCGGTAATACGGAGGCTGGTGTAATTTCAGCTAAGGCCAAGGACTTTAGAACGGACGTCGGGAGTTTGGGCCTGGATTCTGCTGCATGTTACTGGTTGCCACTGGGCATGGAAGCAGTTTCTTCAAAATTGGACATGGAGGCAGTTTCCTTATTTGAAAATTAGGGGTAATAATGTTTAATGTTCAGAACTGATTTTATCTTAAAACCACAGTTTCAGGAATGAGAAATGAGGACTATGGATATCCACCTTTTTAGCTGGTGTGACTTTCTGAAACGAGCGCCTTTCTTGCAGGAAAATCTGGTTCTGTTTCTAAAGGGACACCTGTTTAATCCTTTGATCAAGGAGGTGGAGTACTGGCTTATGTCTATCCTGTATCTCTCGTTACCTTCAGAGACACTACCATTGGTATTTATATTCGTGCTTGTTTATAGGCAGAGAATGAGATCCTATTTTGCTTTTTGCTTTTGGGAATGGTAAACGTTTCTTCCAGTTGGCTAAAATCGATGTACATTTCATCCTTGAACCTCTGGGGAAAGGAAAGACAGGGTGTTGGAATGTACTTTCCTTGAAGTGGCTGTTGTTATTGTACACCTTTAGTTCATCTGGGACTCGCACATCACTTTTAATCTCTACAACATTTTTGTTTTCTATTATTCAGGAAGAGCATTAGCGAATACCCATGGTTATCAATTTCAGGGCATTTAACAAATGGTCTGATTCTAGAGAACAATGTCAGGGCGCTGTATTCTGAAGGAATAGTCATTGTGGGATCCAATTTAATTTTTGTCCTCTGTAACTTAATGTGGATATTTCCATTTACTTTTAACCACTAGGGATAAGGTGTCAGTCACGTTTTCACACGGAAAAATCTCTGAAATTGAGTTTTGTGATAAGCAAAACATAAGTAAAAATGTCTAAGGCCCTTTATACGTACCATTTATAATAAGAGAGATTTGTCTTTGGGAGAACATAGAGAGAACTAAAAAATATATATGTGTATGTGTATATATGTATGTGTGTATATAGGTATATATATTATTATGGATGTTCTTTTTCTCTGATAAATGAAACAAAGAACTTTCTCCAGCTCTCCCGCATCATTTTCTTCTCACTCTGTCACATTTATCTCTTTAGAGACATAACTTTATAATGCTTGGAAACCTAAGAAAATCCTTGGGCTAGTGTTCTTTCTCATAAATTGATATTCATGCATAATAAAGAATTTAAAGGTATGTAATATGAAATTTTTCTTTGGGTTAAGTGGAAATACAGTTTCTTTTATAAAATTGAGAGCATTCTTCTCTTATGGGCTGTAGTTTAGACATACTTGATTTGAAAGAAGGAACAATTTTTTTCCCTTTTTTAATCATTGTACTGGACTAATTTTTTCAGGAAAAAGACTGCTTGGTAATCACAGTCAAGACATTTTGCTTGACTTAAAATTTTTAATTTCCCCTAAGGATAAAGGTTAGCAGTCCCTTGTATTTACGAAGAGAATTATACTCACTCATTAACCCTGTTAAAATTTTTGCAGTTGGAAAAAATATTAACCTCACTTAGGGAGAAAAAGACAGAGGCTAATGAATAGAATGGAAAAGCTTTGTTAAAGTCCCTTCAGATTAGCTAATTATGCTAATTTAATATGTAGATGGCAAAAGGTACAGTTTTGAATTCATGAGATTCACATAATTGGGATAAGATTTAAAACTATATAGGAAAAATATGTATTTTGAATTTTAAGCAACTCCAAAACTAAGCAGAATATTACCTTTGTGAGTTATAGATGAGAAGGCAAGAGAAACTTGGATTATATGTAGCTATTTCTTAAATAAGAATAGAACTTCACGTATGTTTACCATCCTTGTATGTACCATGATAATACTCTACTCAATTTCATCATCATGGAAACACGTGAAATGCTTATTACGTCTTTTTTAAAGATGCAGAAACTAAGGACTTCAAAGGTATAGTGGGGGTGCTTGGGTGGCTAGGTTGGTTAAGCGGCCAGCTCTTGATTTCTGCTCAGGTCATGATCTTGGGGTCCTGGGATCTACTAGCCCAGCGTGGGGCTCCTTGCTCAGCGGGGAGTCTGCTTGAAGATTTCTCTCTCTTCTCTCCCTTTGCCCCTTGCCCCACTTGCATGCTTTCTCTCTCTCCCTCTAAAATAAATAAATAAATCTTTAATTGAAAGATATAGTAACATGTACAGCATAACACAGTAAGGGGTAGAGCTTGGATCAGTATCCAGGTCTGACTAAATTCTAGGTCTTCTTGCTACACCACGATGTGTGACCTTGACCAAGGGGCTTACTTATTTGGGGAACTGTTTCTTCATCTATAAAGAGAAGATTTAGATTAATTTATATCAGAAATCTCACTGCCTCTCAAATTCTGATAAGTCAGTTCTTTTTTTTCCTTGTTTTTAAAACTGGGACCATAAAGTACTACAGAAGTTACATATTAAATAATACTTTCATTAAACTATTACCTTGATACTTATATAGCATTTCACAGTGCCAGTCTGTATTCATCCCAAATTGAATGTTAAAGGGTTCTTCACTTGCACTTTAGCATTGAGAAAATTAGAGAAACAGTAATATGCTATATAACTTATAAAGAAACTAACAAGAAAATTTATTTCTCTTTTGTATTATGTTGTAAATGTATTGAGGGGATCCTCTTCAAAATGTGATAAGATATTTATATATTATTTTGCTTTATGGTAATTTAGCTCTGTCATGTGTAAGCTGTGCTTGTTAATACATTATACAGTTAAACAGGAAGGTCACCTTTGTCCGACATTAAAAATAAAGCAAATAAGGGGTGCCTGAGTGGCTTAGTTGTTAAGTGTCTGCCTTCGGTTCAGGTCATGGTCCCAGGGTCCTGGGATCGAGCCCCACATCGGGCTCCCTGCTCCGCGGGAAGCCTGCTTCTCCCTCTCCCACTCCGCCTGCTTGTGTTCCCTCTCTCGCTGTGTCTCTCTCTGTCAGATAAATAAAATCTTAAAAAAAAAGCAAATAAATGTAAAAATTCTAAAGATCTATCTTTATAAAATGAAATTAAAACTGAATGCTGCAAGGTCTCTGTCATGTCTTTAAAACTCAATTAGTTGTGATAACTGAAATGAATATATCAAGAAATTAGAATGTTAACATATTGCCCTCTCACAAAATAATAATAATAACTCCTAAACTTCTGTGCTTTCTCTTTTCTTTTCAATGTTTAATTTTGGTATTTCAGTGGGACTGAGTGTAGTAAAAAAAGACACTCATCTTTCCTCTTATAGTGGATGAAAAATTTGTAGCAGTCTTCAAGAGAATTTGTCATGCTTTTTAATGAATGGGTCAATATAAAGATAAATGATAACAAATGCATTATTTTAAAAACATTTTATTTTATATGACAAAATAAAAATATAAAGCTAAATTTATTTGTCTTGTTTTTGTTAGCAGTGTATTAAAGTATGCCAGAGGTAGATAAAATATCTGTAAACTAGAAAATTGAAATCATCTAACTTTGTAGCAATGTCTGCATTCTTTTAAAATATATTAAACCCTAAAAAGCAATAACTAATTTTTTTTCCTGTTAAGCATTGCTTAACACTTAAGAATCTCTGACAGATGTCTTCAGGGTTTTTTAGTTCAGGTCAGAATCATGAAGATAGTTACTAATGAGGGGCAGACAGATGAAAGTAAATAGAATTGCACTAATTAGAGGTTAGACAGTTTTGTCAGTATATAGCATTGGACCTCGAGATCAGCATCATTAGTACCTTTGAAGGGGGGGGAAGGGCAGATAGTACTTTGAAATGCTAATAGGTAATGAAACAAGTATCTTTGTTACATCAACATCATTGATTCAGTTAATCTCCCATGTCCACCATCAGTATAGGTGGTGATGACAAAACCCCTCCCCCAGAGCAGTTTCCTGTCCTCTGGGCAGTGCCCAGACAAGTGGCATACAGATAGTAGCACTCGATATGTATCGATTAGCTTATTGCTACTGTTTTGTGTCTGTTACTTCAGTGTTGTTGTTTTGCTCTTTCAACCCTGCAACAACTGTAACTAATTTCTTATATTAAATTTCTTTTGTTGACATACTTACTATGATTTCTAGTTTCTCGACTGTAACCAAAACAAAATAAGTCACAAACTGGGTGAAAAATATTAAATATGTATGGGGAAACCTATTAAGCCGACTTGCTTAAATTTTTGAATTCTTTGCTCATGGTAACTACAGAAATGATGCTCATGCTGTGCTTAATACAAAAGTCATAGAAAGGGTTGGTGAGGAAGGCTCTCCAGTGACGGCAGGCAGGAGGCAGACATATATGAAGACCATACATCTTTACTAGCACGTAAGAAGGACATTACCACATCTCCTTACAACCAGCCTTTACAAAAGTATTTAATATCCAGTTTTTCACAAATTGGCTTTATGATAGGGAGTACTCTATTCTAGCTAGTGAATTTGTATGTGATTTGCATTTGAATGCAAACTGGTTTTTGCTCTAAAGGAATCACATATATTGTCCTCATTATATACACTTTGTTTTTCTGGTAAGTTTGGTGAATTTTTCTCATTCCATTATTTTGTGTGGCTTAGGAGAAGTTCCCCTTTTCACTTTTGCCTCATTAGCACCACTGTTTAACTAAATGTGTTTATAAATCACAAGTGACAGAGCCCTTTATACATACAGCAGAACTCAAGATGACCATATATATGTTTGTGTGCATACACACACACAATTACTGTCTAGACTGATTTAACTTGCAGTTGTTTTATACTTAGAGTAATGTATAGGGTCTTTTTTATTTAAGTAAAGAAAGATTAAAATAAATCTTTTAACTCTAATCTAAATAATTTGTAATTTATTACTAATTACTTAAGATTTGTTTATCTTTTGATTAGAAAATGGGTATCTTGCTCGTTTTCAAAAATTCTCCTCTTGGTCTTGGATGTGCTTTTCACTCTCCAATGCAAAGTGACCTAAAGATTTGTTTTTGCATCATTTTGAATTGTCATGCTTTTTAGACTTACTGGTTGAAGAGGATCAGAATAAAAAGGAGCATCTCCCTAACCTCTTCCTTCCTTAAAAACATACCAGTATTCTGGTGTGTGGATTGCAGTTGGTATCTCACTCTAGTTAGGGCATTTCTTTGTGCCAGATAATCAAAAATATGGCTAACATCAAACTCATTCAGTCCCTACCGTGCATACTTGCCGGAAGTGAAGAAAACACTGACACATAAAACATAGGTCCTTCCTTTAAGGAGATTATGCTCTGAGGTAGACAGAGGGGAGGAGTTCATGGATGAGATATGACTTGCACCAGGCTTTGAAGTTAGTACTAAGCAGGATTTAACTGTTCAGAAAAGAGGAGGCAGAGATAGGCAGAGACAACATGAGCAAGTGAGTTGGGAAAGAGATAAGTATAATGTACTTGAAGAGACCAGGCTGTCTACATCAGAAGCAAAGGAAAGCGATGGAAACTCGTTGACTGTGGGCTTACCAGTATGGAGGAAGGAACTGAAAGGCAAAGAATTGAAAGTATTTGGAATTGATACCTGGGACTAGCATTGCCCAGATTGCTCCATTCATGCTTGTTCTGGGGGAAGGAGGGTCCATTGATCAAGTCACTATGGAATATGGTAGACTAAGAAAAGGTAAGCTGATTTCTGTACCTCAAGACTAAAGAGATTTTAATATGTTACTGTACCCAGTGAAATTGAAAGCAGAGTATCTCAAATCTGGTTGGCCGTGGGTGCTTTTTATTTTTCTTGTGACAAATGTCCTTTGGGAAATATTGTAAAACTACTATAGGTTTTATTTTTATTTTTTTTTTTAAAGATTTTATTTATTTATTTGAGAGAGACTGAGAGATAGAGAGCACGAGAGGGAAGAGGGTCAGAGGGAGAAGCAGACTCCCTGCTGAGCAGGGAGCCCGATGTGGGACTCGATCCCGGGACTCCAGGATCATGACCTGAGCCGAAGGCAGTCGCTTAACCAACTGAGCCACCCAGGCGCCCAAACTACTATAGGTTTTAGAGGATATATTAAATAGTGTTTTAGGAAGATAAGTCTTCCAGAGATAAACTAGATAAACAGAGGAATAAAAATAGCTCTTGAAATATTTCAGGAGAGGGTTGAAGGTGGCCTCGTCTGGTGTGACAGCAGTGACTTTGGAGGCTGCGGTAAATTCAAGACCTTTTCCAAACAAACAGACAACCTAGAGGATGTGGTGGTGAATTGAATTAAATAAAGTGATGGTAAAAGTGTATGGTGTATAGTGATTGAATACAATTCTTGTCACTATTAGTGATAAAAAAGGTGAAAACTCAGAAACCGGTCCTAGGTGTGTCATTCGAGGAGATGACACGTGTGGTGGCACCGTTAACAAGACAGAGCCAGCGGTGAAGTGGGACTAGTGTTCTATGGAAGAAGGTGGTGACTTAAATATGAGGTAAGCTAGTGCAGTTGGATAATGCGACTGGGAGAGGAGTGGGCAGCTCAGGGTTGGAGATTGTCCTGTGCAGTCTGTGAGCCTTCTCTTTTGTCCAATCAGATTGCATTGCTTTTTATTTATCTTTTTAAAAGCCTTGATGGGAAGCCATTTTTTAAAAATCTGTTCAAAGAAGTGTAGAGAAACTACTCACCAATCTCATTAAATTTCACTAGATTTCTTTGAAATATATGCAGGCCGACAGTTATGATAGTCCAATTTCATAGTTTGAGTCAATTTTTCTCCCTTTTCTTTTTTATCAGTGACACGTGCAAACGTATGACATAGCTTGGAAATGATTTTAAACGGTTTCTTTTAAAGCTCCGTCTTACAGAGCTGTGTATGGGGCATCGCTACACACATTTTGTAGGCAGACAATGTGGTGCAGAATAGAGCACTTTGATTTGTGACAGTTTGACTTGAAATTCCATATTAACTGATTTCGTACTTCACTGGATCATGGATGGTACAACTTCAAGGAGCTACTACTAAAATACTTTAAACTCTTTAAACTCTTGTCACCTCAAACAACAGAATCTATTGTGCTCTGTTTTCCTGTGTAACTTCAGTGTGTATCTGTGTATGTGAGCTGTTGGTTTCTCTCTCGTCTTCCTGGGGACTGCACACTCTTTATTGTGGTGTTAGTCAGTCCTCATTAGTACTGTGGCGAGGAAATTATTTCTCACTTCCTCTTATTCCATGGACTTGATTAAAATCAGCATGTTATGTGTTCTCAGTAGAATACTCCATGTGCTGGCTTTTTCGTGCGCTGTTTCTTAGTTGTCTAACTTGTAGGCTGAAGAGGTTAATTGTGGAGGCTTTCTGTTTCAGTTTTCTCTCATTAACTTTACAAAAAATGATTAAGAAAGAAAAAAGATTCTGTAGGAGCGTATAGACCCCAACTTATTTTGTGGGGTGGAGAGTAGACATTGTCTGGTGGAGAATGAAGAAATGCCTATTCCTGGACATTGATCCTGGTGTGACTTTTCTACAAAAGGCATTTTAAGAAATAAACTTGTATAAAGGAAGCATATTTTAAAAAATAACACATTGAAACTGAAAATCAGGTAGTTTAAAAGCAGAGTGATTGATATATTCCTCTAATATTTCAAATGTTACCCATATTTGCAAAATGTAATCTTGCCTTTTGCATCAGGAAGCCAATATGCTACTCAGTAAGAGACTATGATCCAACCAACAGGAGATAGATCATTTTTGATCCTATGAAAAAAGATACCAAAACCTTGTCATACAAATCAAAGCTATTCTGCTTCCCTTTGATTTCACTTTTATTCTTTCAAGAATTAAGAGTTTTGAACTAGAAAGTATATTAAGTTTTTCTTCATTTAGGATTCAGGGAAGGAGAAAAGTGAGGGTCGGAAAGATTAAATAACCACCCAAGACCACGTAGACCCAAAGAGAAGAGCTGGGCTTTGATTCAGGATGTCTGACTCCTGGCCAAGGATTATTAACCACATACTTATTTTCACAGCCCTGTTCTATAACTCGGTGTGTTATTTCTCAGCCTAGAGCCTATAAGTGGCTGAGAATGGGTGGTATTTTCTATATCCTTAGGTGCGCCATAAGCATGTGCTGTGTCTGTGAGGATGTGTGTGCATGCATGCACAGATTTGTGTGTGTACGGCCATGTGTATGGTGTAAGGGAGGCAGCTGTCTGACAGATTGATAGGGCAGTTTTAGGAAGATGAGCCGAAGGGGGGGAAGAAAAGGAAGATTCTTCTAGTTTGGAGACTGTGAAAGCTGAAATATAAGAGAAAATGGTTTTGTTTAAAATGTTTTCCAAATTCTTGAACCACTCCTGACTTAGAGCCACTGCACTGCTCACCACCAGCCTTTCTGTTCACTTTAACCCAGTTATATCCCACTGCACAGGTATCTGCCATGTTAGCGGGTTATTATAGACCATAGATTCAGCAGCAGCAGGAGCCCTTGTTCAAGGGCTCGGAAACACCAATTTCTTAATTTAATTCTGGTAATGACACATACAGATAGCCTGGAAGCCATGTGAATCCATCATGTGAGAAATGGGTGGAGAATCCAGTTGTTATTGTTTTTTTTAATATTTTATTTATTTATGAGAGAGAGAGAGAGCACTCGAGCAAGCCTGAGCAGCGGGGAGGGGCAGGGGGAGAGGGAGAAGCAGGCTCCCCGCTGAGTGCAGAGCCTGACGCGGGGCTCAGTCCAGGACCCTGGGATCATGACCTGAGCTAGAGGCAGACACTTAACCGACTGAGCCACCCAGGTGCCCGGGAGAATCCAGTTTTACTATTATTTGTTAGGCTTATATTTTTCATACTGAACAATCTCAAACCTCTGGAGTAATTATACATCATTTTTATTCTCCGGAACTTGGTTCCCCAGGATTGGACCTTTCTTATTTCTCTCCAGAACTTTTTTTATTCAACTAGTATCATATTGATCTTCAGTTGGAGATAGTGGTTTTTTAAAAAAAAAAAATGTAATTTCTGGGCTTTCTCACATAAGTAAATTTTGTGCCTTAATTAGATTTTTAAAATAATTGATTAAGGTTGTGTCTTTAATTGCTAGTCTGTGTCCACTTGCTACCTAATATAATGCCTATTGTAGTCAGTAGTAAAAAAATTGTTAATAAACTGATGACTGCCTGTAAATATTCAACTAATCTAGGTGTTTCTACTATGATTCTTTAAGAATCCCTCATGTTTAAACATTTTCATATCTGTCTGATACTACTTAAGATAGGTAATTATGAGTATATCTGGGGATAGGGAAAGGAAATATTTTGAAGGCATAGTGAAGCAACAGGGAAGCCATATAAATGATCTGATGCCATTGAGTTAGCTCCAAAATATAAAAGAATTATGACTGTGTAGCATAATTAACAATGATCCCGAGGGAATTTTATCTGAAAATACTGTTTTGGTCACGTACTGTAATATGTATGTTCAGATATACTTACTTACCAATTTGCCACTGAATATGTATGTTAATGAATTCATTTTAATTTAAAAGCATGGTTAGTAGAGCCAGATTTTTTAGGTTTGAATTGAGTCCTCCACTTACAGACTCTGCTTTTTGATAAATTACTTGGCCCTGTATTTTGGATTAGGTATTTTTCTTCACATGTAAATAAGGATTTATAGATTAAGTAGATTCTAATAGTAGATTCAGCCTCATGGAGTTGTTGTCACGTTATATTTCTTAAGTCTTTAGAACCGGGTCTGGCCAATAGTAAGCACTGGATTAATACTGACAATTATTACAGAGAACTGGGAGATTCCAGAATATAATGTCAACCTAATGTTATCTCTTGGCATCATTTGGTGTTTTGGTTTTAGGTTTTAAATTCTTTTAAAATGTTTGTCCTTTCATGCAACAAATGTTTTGTGAGCACTTGCTTTGTGTTAGAGATAGCAACAATACAGATTCTCGAATCAGCACTGCTTTTAATCTATTTCATGTGCTAACATTTACAAAGCCCTTCCACATACTATTTTATGTGTCTTTCCTGTCAAAACTAGGCAGTAGCTAAGAAAAAGGTTATTGCCAGTTTATAGATGCAGTAACTTTTCATAAAGATGCAAATATGTACCTCATTATAGGAAGTAAGGCTTAGGTCATTGTTCTCTCTCTTTTCTAAGATTTTATTTATATATTTGAGAGAGAGCAGGAGCAAGAGGGAAGGGCAAAGACAGAGGGAGAGGGAGACTCCCCGCTGAGCAGAGAGCCAGATGCACGGCTCCTTCCCAGGACCCTGGGATCATGACCCAGCCAAAGGCAGAGGCTTAACTGACTGAGCCAGCCAGGCGCCCAAGTCATTGTTCTCTTCCCTCTGTCACACCATCTCATCAGAAAAAGCGCTCGCTCACACTCCCATGGAGCTTACTGTTGCCTCTGTAGGTTTCTATGTGGATCCCGTGGACCGAGGGCAAGTATCCATATTGGTTTGGTTCTTCTAAGGTTGGACCACAGCAATTCCATCCTTAGGTTTATTTGTTATTGTTTTTTTAAGTTTAAGGAGAATTTTCAGAATATCGCCAAATTTTGCATTTTTAAAATAAATGGAAAATACTTGATTTATTCACAAACCATTTTAATATTTCTTTTTTTTTTTTTAAAGATTTTATTTATTTATTCATGAGAGAGAGAGAGAGAGAGAAGCAGAGGGAGAAGCAGGCTCCCAAGGAGCAGGGAGCCCGATGCGGGACTCGATCCCAGGACCCTGGGATCATGACCTGAGCCGAAGGCAGACGCTTAACCATCTGAGCCACCCAGGCGCCCACCATTTTAATATTTCTGATGTATCTTTTTATCCTTTTGTGTCTTTGGCTTATCCAAATCCTAGTTTCCATTTAAATTTTTTTCTTATTTGCATGTCTGTCTTCCCAGCACTCCAGATTTAAATTCAAAGATCAACCTGTTTATTTTTCTTTCAATCCAGACAGAAATTGGAATAAGGAAGTGAAAAAAAGTAAAACTGCCAATCGGACATGTAATGGGCCTCTCTAATAGACCTGACTGAATTGATTACTCTAGCAGTTCACCCGCTATAATAAAAAGCGTAAGGCACTCATCATTCAGTTATAAATTTATTCCTTGCGAAGAGCCACAGCCCATTAATTTTATGTAGTTTGGTTATTCCCAGTAACTGTTGGGTTTGTGTGGTGCTGGTCTCTTGAGAGAGGAGAACTCTATGGTGTGCATAAACTTGAAAGGCCGATAGATTTTCAGAGCGTTCACAATCTTAACCATTGCTTTGATTCTACTTGTAATCTCACTCAGAAATGCTTTCCTCTTCTGTGTTTCTGAACACAGTATGTAGAGAAGTGAAGAGTAAAATGATGTGCAGACCAGATATTGTTGTGTTCCAGTGGCTTGCTATAGCCTTCTTTTACCCTAAATCTCCTTAATCAAAACTACTCTAGATTAAATTCACTTCTAGCTGATGTCAGTGTACAGTAAAATGTGTTTGAACCCATGGGGCGCCTGGGTGGCTCAGTCATTAAGCGTCTGCCTTCGGCTCAGGTCATGATATCAGGGTCCTAGGACCGAGTCCCACGTTGGGCTCCCTGCTCAGAGGAGAGACTGCTTCTCCCTCTCCCTCTGCTCCTCCCCGTGCTGGTGCTCTCTCTCTGTCAAATAAATACAAATAAAACCTTTAAAAAAATGTGTTTGAACCCACCACTACCCTGACCTCCACCACCACCTCACGGGAGCTGCATTTTAACTCTTATTATGCTAAAGAGTGAGATTTTGGCTTGACTTGACATGCACATGGAATTCCTGTTGCAACTGAATCCCTACAGGAGTAAGGACTTTGAGGAGTCAGTTCTAACTAGTGTTGGCTTATCAACTTCTCATACAAAGTGCCTATTCTGTATTCGAGGGCCATGGCAGCCTTTAATATGTCTTCAATTCCTATCTTAATAGTATGATTGGAGAAGAGTTGGGAAAGCAGAGATGAATCATTAAAGTGATCATCATTTTTAATGTTTTCCGATCTTCTTGTGAATTTGTGTTTAACCGTTATTCTCATGTTTCCTATGTACTTGTGTTTCTCTGTTGCTTCTTCTTGCTTCCATACTGTGATCATTAAATATCCTCACTCTATATCCTCTCCCTTTTCTGGGTAGAAATGTTTTCTTCTGGAATTGCTTTTCTTCTGTTTATAAAGACACTTTTAAATTAACTTTGTGCTTGATGTGTTTGTTTGCTTTAAATGAGACGATTGAGATTTTGACATTATTGAGAAAGAGAAAGGGAGTCATCAACAGTGACAATAATCAAAAGTGCTTTAGCGCTTTAGAATAATATTGAACACAATGTTTAAGTTTTGTTGTAAAGTAGGATTCAGGGAGACCATGGCATTTTAAGAAAATTATTCATTTATTTGCTTCTGACAAGAGGGAGATGTTTTCCATTTGCCTTGAATAAGGCCCGAGGGAGGACAGAACAATCTAAGTTACATATGTAACCTCTTGCTGTTACTGTTTTAAGTTCTGCTTCTGGGATTCTGTAACTTCTCACAATCTGTTTCCTGACCTTCCCTAAACTTTCTTTGAATAATAGTGTTGGTAGATGCAGGAAGTCAATTTAATTGTCAGCAATAGATGTGTATGTTTCAGTTATACTAGGGTAGACTGGCAAATGGGAGGATGGTTACGTTAGAGTTTTGATCCTAAAAATAATTATGAGTCATCAAAGTGCCAGTAAAGCAATAATTGTGTGAGACGTTCAAAACATCTTAGGTCAGAGAGAGAATTAAGTCTCAGAAGGCTAGCTGAAGGATAGGTGATAGCATATAGTTGAGAATGTAACTCTAGTTTCTGGTGAACAGAGTACATTCTTTTTTTACATCCATTAATATTGAAGAGCTTCCCACCAAAACAATTAAAATTCTAGGTTGCGGTTAGAGATAAATATTGACTTTTGAAGTAGAAAAACTATGATTTTTGAATCCCAACTCTTTAAGCTATGTACTCCAAGACTGTAAATAGCCTCAGGGGAGTTTAGTATTTTATATGGAGGAAAATAAGCTTGACTGTATTTCCCGCACCTCCATTTCTAGTATTTCCCTTTATTTGTTGATCTTCAAGCTAAAACTTTTTTCCTGATGTATTCTTTTTTTATCACTTTATATAATAAAACTAGAATTACCTTAAAGTTTATAGGCTATTCTTTTAATTTAAAAATAATATTAATTTCTCTTAAACAGTTCTTTATTTCTTGAATTAAATCATTTTTGTCTGTATGTAAACATTAGGCCTATTTTTAGGGGGAAAAAGTAGTTGGGTGTGGAAGTTTAAAAGAAATTGATTGGTCCAAGACATCTATTTTAACCACTTATTATTTTCTCCATTAAAAATAATAACTTTTTAAAGATTCCTATATAATTCATGTCATCAGCCTTTTAACTGTTTTGTGGTCTCAGAGTGAAGGGCAAGATATTAAATCAGTTCAGGTAGTAAATATTTATTTGTTTTTGGGGGGGTAGTAATTATTTTTGTTTGACAACTTAACATTAAATAAGTAATGAAATGGGGGCGCCTGAGTGGCTTAGTTGGTTAAGCATCTGCCCTGGGCTCAGGTCATGACCCCAGGGTCCTGGGATCGAGCCCCGATGTCAGGCTCCGTGCTTAGCGGGGAGCCGGCTTCTCCCTCTCCCTCTGCCTGCCGCTCTGCCTGCTTGTGTTCTCTGTCAAATAAATAAATAAAATCTTAAGAAAATCTTAAGTAGTGAAATGAAATAATATGACTATTTTGAAGCTTATTCACATATCTTTATTATCAATGTAACTGGTGGCTTATGCTTTAAGAATGTTTTCCTTTTGAGAGAAGGTATGTATGGATCTAGTGGCAAAGTCATCCACATATTCTACAAATATTTGTTGGGTGAGTTGCTGGGTGAGTCTGAGAATTGTGTGTAGCCGGGGAGCACCTTCAGGACCAACACCTATGAGGTCTGATGGCAATGAGGATTGAACTGTGATGCACTTGTGGTAGGGGTGTGAACCAGTCCCATGGTGAGCCCTGCAGCTGGGATGGCCCTTCACAGTTGTCCTGGATGCCGGCAAGGGGACTGGGCCTTTGCCACCCTGCATTGACCAGGGAAGCGATGCGACCCAGGAGTGGTGCATTTATGTGCAGCCAGCAGCCAGTACTCCGGGAAGAGATAGGGGGGAGGGCGGGGGGGTGGAGAATGAGCCTTTATTTGAAAGGGAGTCCTGACCAGAGGATCTGGATGGTGAACTGCAGCATCTACTGCAGTTGTCCACCAATAATCTGACTGCGATGTAGGCACTGAGGACACCAGGTTGTGCAAAAGTAGGCATGCTCTGTTCTTTCAAGAAGTTGATGTCTCATAGGGAAGAACTATTATTCAAAAACGACATAAACAAAAGCAGACTTGTGGTCGTTATTGATGCTAATACATGGTATTATGAAAGCCTAAATTAAGAAGCTAAGAATCTGTTATGAAGCTCTAGGTGAAAAACTTTAAAAAAAATTTTTTTAAAGATATATTTATTAGAGAGAGAGGTAGAGAAAGAGAGTGAAAGTGAGTGTGCGAGCTGGAGGATGTTGAGCAGAAGGGAAGCAGACTCTCTGCTGAGTGGGGCTTGATTTCCCCACTGGGAGTTCATGACCTGAACTGAAACCAAACGTCCATGGCTTAACCAACCAGGCACCCCAGGTAACCCAGGCACACCAGGTAAAATACATTTCAAATGTATATTGATGGCGTTCAACCTAATCCTTTTGCAAGCTCATTACCGGTTTGCTTTCCCTACTATAAGCTTATCTTGTATTATATTTTTCATGCTATTTTGTGGAGACATTGTTTAACTACTCAGTAACTGAAACTCCACATGAACACCTAAACCCTCCACTCCCTAGAATGCTGGATAAATCTAATTCAGATGATTCAGCCGACACAATGATAATGTTGCATTCACCCATTCACAGGAAAGCATTTCAGTATACATGTTAGACTTGATGAGTTGGGAAATCACAGTTGCAGTTGTGAGATTTTCTGCTGGACCTGAGGTTTCAGGAGAAATTCTATCTTCAAATGAATAGAAAAAAGATAGCTGAGGCTGCTTTTTAATAATAATTATAATTATAATTAAAATAATAATAACCATGACTTCTGATTGTAATCATTTAGTTGCTAAGTGCTTTATATGGAATATGGTATTTAATTCTTATTAGGCTAGTGTTCCAAGAGGCTTACACAGATTACATGATATAATCTTCAAAATATCTCTAGCAAACAAGTTCTGTTATTATCCCCACTTTATAGGTGAGGACACTAAACCTAGAGTCTTCACAAAACTAGTAAGCAGAAGAGCCAAGATTTTTTTTGTTTAAATGGCCATCTGAGTCCAGAGCTTTTCTTAGGGATGTATTATGTTGATTTGAAATAACATATTGGTAGTAGAAAATTCAGGTATGGTTGAAAAATAAATGTCAGCAATTTGGAGGAAAAGCAACAACTTTAAAAAGTGCTCCCTTGCCTTATACGGATGGTGGAATTTAATAAGCGTATCAAGACAAGGCTTTGACTATCCTCAGTTCTTATTCTTGCTCACCACTATCATTCTCCACGTGGCAAAGAGAGATTTTCTGTTGGATCTTCTTACTCCCCTACCTAAATCCATTATGGCTTCCTGTATACTTGAATTTACATTCTTTGGTGCCAACTCATTCCACCACAGACGGTGTCCCCACTCCTACTGCCTTCAACTTTGCCCATGTCAACAAGGTTTCTTTCAGTTCTTCTAAATGCTAAGCTCTTCCCTACCTCAGGCTTTTGCCCTTGCTGCCTTCTATGCCTAGAATGTGCTTCCTTCTGCTTTTCACATGACTCAGTTTTACTCATTCTTCAGATCTTGACTGAAATGTCACTTCCTCAGCAGAGCCTGTCCTGGCCATATTATTCAAAGTTGGTTTCCCCTTTTACTATCTTTGCACTCCATTTCCTTTGTAATACTTGCCATAACTGGTGATTATTTTATTTGTTCCTCTGGTTATTTTTGATCTGGGCCCTCTACAATGCTACAAATTCTGGGAGTCCAGGGCTGGTGTCTGTCTTTTCCCTTTGTTTTTTCAGAGCCTGGCAGAATCCATGTTCTGTGTTGTTTGAATGAATGTACATTACCTGTGGTAGTGTAATGGTCTTTCTAGTCAAGCCATGGTGAATTTGACTCTTGTACTTGTCCTTCCTTTTTTAGATCCTTTAAAGGTAGAACATAGATTTAATTTTAAATACATAAAACATGGTCAATTTTATTGGAAAGTCACATGGGCCCTGCATAGTGCAAAGGGCATGTTACTGTTAAAAGAGTTAATATTCATTTTAGTTAAAAGTATATGTATTACCTTCTGTAACACCAATGGGGGAAGCATCTTTCTGAATATGAGATAAAACAATTTTAGACAAGTTGACTGTCAAATGATTATATGTGTTGTTTTGAGTTAAATATTATTTATATGAGAAATTGCGGCCATAAAAAAGTCTGATTTTTTTAAGTACTTGTTAAATACGGTTCTAAAGTGTTTACCATTCATGATGGTTCCAAAAGATAAGATTTCAGTGACTGTAATATGCTATATTAATTAAACATGTTTACTGAGCATCGACTGTGTGCCTGGGCACTTTTATAGGCTGTAAGGATATGACAGAGAAACATAAGCAACCCCTGTCCTCATGAAGTTTATAGTCTAGTGAGGAGATGAATGTTTTAATTAATAATCATTCTTCCATCCTATATAATTTTACATTTATATCAGTGCTAACACTGATGCAAATATATATATCCGTATTGTGTGTGTGTGTGTGTGTGTGTGTGTTTGTGTGTGTGTGTGTGTGTGTGTATAGAATTCCAGTATTATCTACATATTGGTCTGGTAACCTTTTCAGAAGTGTGAAGTGCCATGGATTGAAGCTGACTGATAGGGAGAATAGTCAACCTCAGTAATGTTCTTTGAGTGCTGAATGAGATGCCTTAAAGAGTCATTTTCATTTACATTTTCTTCTGAGGCAGTTCAGCCCCCACACCCAATGGTAGACAGACTTAGCTTGTAAAAGGGGTTTGGTTTCATTGACATATCCTCCCAATAAGATGATAAAACACATTTTACCTTTCTGATGACATCACCTTCATTCTTTTTTTTTTCCCAAGTTTTTATTTGAATTCCAGTTGGTTAACACAGTGTTAATAGTAGTTTCGGGTGTACGATACAGTGATTCAGCACTTCCATACAAAACCCGGTGCTCATCACAAGTGCCCTCCTTAATCCCTATACCTATTTAACCCATCATCCAACCCACCTCTTCCCAGGTCATTATCAGTTTGTTCTCTATAGTTATGAGTCTGTTTCTTGGTTTGCTCTTTTTTCCCCCCATGTTCATTTGTTTTGTTTCTTAAATTCCACAGATGAGTGAAATCCTATGGTATTTGCCTTTCTCTGACTTCTTTTGCTTAGCATAATACTGTCTAGCTCCATCCATGTCTTTGCAAATGGCAAGATTTCATTCTTTTTTATGGCTGAGTAATATTCCATTGTATATACATACCACTTCTTCTTTATCCATTCATCAGTCAGTGGACACCTAGGATCTTTTCATAATTTGGGTATTGTTGATAATGCTGCTATAAACATTGGGACATCACCTTCATTCTTATAGCCTGTCTAGTAAAGATTAACTCAGTAAGTCTGGGGGACTTTTACATTCCGAAGAATGGTCTAGCTCTTGACTGGATCCTGGAAGAAAATATCTAAGCCCTTAAAATATCTTGCCTGATAAAAATGTTTTGTATATGTGGAGGTCTACCAGGTAAACTACCAGATGGCTTATAGTGACAGTGTGATTTATGGTGAGGATCTTGGACTATACCAAATCAGTTTGACTTCTAAAGGGGCTGGAGTCTGAAGTAACTAAGATCAGCTGCATGAGCTCTCCATGCCCACATGACTGCCCCCACAACAATAAAAACGCTGGACACCAAGGCTTGGGTGAGCTTTCCTGGTGGATGATAACCCCATACATGTTGTCACACATTGTTTCTGGGAAAATTGGATGCTGTCTGTATAACTCCACTGGGAGAGGACTGTTGGGAATCTGTGCCTGTTCTCTACTGGACTCTAGTCTATGTACCTTTTCCTTTCACTGGTTTCAATTCATAACCTTTCACTGTAATAAACTGTAGCACTTTTTTTTTTAGATTTTTTAAATTTATTTATTGAGAGAGAGAGAGAGAGAGAATGGTAGAGAGAGAGCATGAGAGGGAAGAAGGTCAGAGGGAGAAGCAAACTCCCTGCTGAGCAGGTAGCCCGATGTGGGACTCAATCCTGGGACTCCAGGATCATGACCTGAGCCGAAGGCAGTCACTTAACCAACTGAGCCACCCAGGCACCCCAATAAACTGTAGCTTTGAGCATTAAAAAACAAAACGAAACAAGGTTCAATTTCTTAAACTGTATAAATTATATATAACTGGGGCAGTTTCAATTCAGGTACATAGTTTTTTAAAAAGTTTTATTATTTTGAAGTAATATCTACCTTTCATGCATTAATAATTTAAATGTTAAAAAGCCAACTAACTATCCATGCTGTGTTTTATGATTGAAATATATACATATGATTGAAAAGTTTGTTGTAAAGAAAGCCTGTTTGCAGTAATTATTTCTGAATAACTATTGAAGGCTTCTCATTTCTTTTAAGCAGATTAGTCTTTTGGTTCTCTAATAATATTAGAATAATGTTCAGACTGCAAGTTCATGGTTAGAAAATGAACCAGAGGAGAATTTCATTTTTAGGCAAAAAGCTATGACTCAGTAAAAGGTAATCATGCCACCCTAGTATTTATCTTTGCACATTTTTCACTTGAACATGTACATTTCTCACTGCCTTAACTCATAAGAAAATGGATGGGCTTTCTATTACTTTTAATAATTTGCCAAGCTATTTAATACCACTTTGTGATATAAGAAATAAACATTGATTGAGTACTTCACTTAACCTAAATCATTTACTTAAAAAGACTTGAGAATTCCTAGATTAAGACTTCTGAAAGTTTTCATTTAAGTTAAATACTTAATATTTTATTTTTTTACTTTAGACTCACACAACAAGGCCAGTTAACTCAATAATAGAAAGTAAAAAGTAAACATTGTTCACTAAATTCCCTAATTTATAGAGTAGATGTTCAAAAGCCTTTTAGGGTTTATTTACATTTTCTTTAAAATACAAACAAAACAACCATTATTCTGAAATGTTATAGAAAATCAAATTGTTAAAAACATGTGTTTTCTCTTTAAAATGTTTACGAATTTCTTTTAGTTCACTGTTGTATCAAGAGAAACTGAAGATCTCAGTTTCACCTGTCTATGTCAGGTAGGAAGACCAGTTGGTCCCAGTGGGCAGAGACTTTTCTGGCTTTATCACTGAATGACTGGTATCAGGGAAAATTCCTCCCCAGTTCCAGGCCAATTAGGATGGTTGGCTACTCCAATGTCAAGCTTAAAATCCTTCTTCCTTGTATACTGTTCCATTCGTGTTTCTAGATAGCCATTCTTTATGTCTGTATATTTAAAAATTCTTTCTAACATAACCGCAGAGGTTCATTTATTCTTTAAGCATGGTGTCGTCTTCAAGTTTACTTATGAGGAAAATGGCATTTCCTTGGAAAGTTAGGCATAGATTAAACAAACACAAAACACAAATCTCATTTTGGTAACTCATATCAAGTTTAGATAATTTCTTTTAGGAGAGGGCAGCCTAATGTGTGAAAATGACAAATAAATTTATAAGAAATAAGAACATGAGAGATAAGTGAGGCACTAGTGAGCTGAAAATCGTCATAGTGGTGTCTCGTGTTGATGACCTCGCATGGAAACATGTTATCAGTTCACGCTAAAATCCTTTAAATGAATATGAAGAGAATGGCTGGATTTTTTTTCATTGTTAAGTTAAAGTATTTTAATAAACATTAGTAGATGTGAATAGTATTTTTTGTTCATTCCTGAGGATTTCTTTTCTATTGTTGGAGTAGCAGACTGTACTCTATTAAAAAAATGGAATAGCGTGTTTTTGAAATTGACATTTTCAGAATACATGAACCAAAATAATAATGGTTCTTTTATTTAAGGTCATAAAACCAGTTTAAAACTCAAGAATGTTAGGAAGGAGGTTTTATGTAAAAACTGGAAAGCAGTGAGATATTCCTTTGCTCTATGAAGCTGATCTGTGGTAGGCAGTAAGCAATTGAGAGGAAAACATGTACAATTCAACTCATGAGTACTTGGTTTACATGTGGTCAGTCATGAGACTTTGAGATCAAAAACTGATTCAGGTGTGAAAGAATTAGAGAGGCTCAGAAAGTCTAAAGGCTCCCAACAAGAGATGAAGCATTGATTGCTTCTGCATATGCTCTTGGTTACTTTATTTTGCTCTTTGTATTGTCACTTTGAGTGAACTAGCTACAATTTTCTTTAAGAAAAAAAATGTCAACCCTACTCAGTGGCCAAAAATTATATCTTAGATCCTGGCAGGCTATATAAAAAATGTGTGCCATTGGTCCCAAGAGGAACTGAATGGCTCAGTCAGCACAATTCATCATTAGTACTGGAAAAAATAACTCAGCATGCCTGCCCTGCTCGTGGTGAGTCAGTGGAATCATATTCATATACTGACAGCACTTTTTTCTTTTTAGGAATTACCCTCTCTATCCTGAGCCAAAGCACATAGCAGTAAGATTAAATTAGGTATCAGTGTTCCGAAGAGCAAAGAATGATAGATTTATTTTAAATAAGTAATTCACTCAAAAATATTGAGGCAGGTGCTGAGGTATCTGACAGAAGTGAGTCTGATATGGTTCTTAACCTTGGGGAGCTTTTGATATTCTAGAAAATATGAAATATACTGAAGTGGTTTTTTTTGTTGTTGTTTTACTATGGAATGCTGAGTGAGTTACAGGTAGAATGAAATGGGAGTTGAGAGAGGGAATGAGTGCTTTTGGTTGGGAGGGCTTTTGTTTATTCAACAGTGTGACTGCAACTGTGTTCTCATAGGAATTTTTAACAAGGAGATTTGTAGCTCTCACTGGTCCAATAATCCATCAAAAATTTATTGAAAACCTAGAATAAAAGAGAGATGACTAACACACCGTTTAAGTTTTTTTAAATAAGTCACAGACCAGTGGAGGAAGACAGACACATAACATGTATTTACAGCAAGATATGAAAAGTATTAAGATGTATCTGTAAACGAAATAAGTCCTTGCTTATGGTATGTTATATATGTGCTTTAAATATCTGTCTATCTATCTATCTATCTATCTATCTATCTATCTATCTATCTATCTATCTAGTTTTTGGCCAAAACTAATATAGTTTGAATTGGAAAATGCCCACCATATTATCTTATAAGAAGAGCAAGTCTTCATTTGTCAAACCAATAGGCCAAATCAGACTTAACTCTTGGTAAGAAAAAGTATAACTTGATTTTTTAGTTTAAGTAAACTATACCCCCTCTCCCAAACATCTAATTTCTGATTTCTAATTCTAAGATAGATGGACCAATAGATAAATAGTCCAACCTACAGGATGATAAAGACATGGAGTCTGGCCATGAGTTAGTGGCCAGATGAACTAAGATTCTGACTTCCATATTTCTTGCTTTTTCTCTTACAGGACTCTCCCTCCTGCCAGGGCTCTGAGTTGTCACCAGTTGCTCAGTGCTCTGGAGGTTTTTAAACCTGGTAATGCATCATTGTAAGATTTGTAAAGTGGAGAACCTTTATGAAAGAAAAGCGTTGTGTTTGTGTGGGGGGGGGATGGGAAAGAAGAACTAGAGTGTTCTCAAGGAGATAGTTTTAAGAAAGAGGAGATTTGGGAATTGAAGATCTAGAATTGATTCCTAGGAAAGTATTCATACCCATGTGCACTCTTGAATGACTTTGTGTTTTGAGAATGCTTCATAAATGATAGTTTATGAAGTATGAGTAGGATTGCCCTTGATGAAGAAAGTGGGGAGGGGAGTCAGTTCATGGAAAGAAGTAGTGCATATAATACTTAAAAACTCTTGAAAAGAGCATTTTGATTTAATGGAAAGTAGAGATCCTCATTGTGACTTTAGGATAGAGTTATATCGTGGGAGTGGCAGAGGTGTGACTGGAGAGCTGAGTGGGTTCAGTTTGTGAAAAGCTGTGCATGCTATTAATATTGAATTTAGCTTTTACTTACACAGGCAGAAGGGAGATACAATGGCTTTTTAGTGGGACAGTACTACTACCTGCAGATAATTCATGTGGCAGAGTGAGGGATGGAGAGGAAGTCGGGAGATGAGATAGAAGTCAGACAGCCGGCTGGGAGATTTCGTCCATTCTGAAATGAACACCCCCCCATTTCTGAATTGGAATGCATCTTACAATTAATGGAAGTTATAATTAATTGGCAGTATTTTTTTCTTAGAGATACATAATATGATATATTTTTAAAGTTAATGAAAACTGTTATTCAGAGATGATAGAGATGATGTTGGTCTTACAAGTAGGACCTGCAGGTGGGGATAGATAGAATTTAAGATCCGTTTCTGCAGAAGAGAAATCTGATTGATACAATAAATTTGTTTTTTGATGTATGTAAAGAGTGTTATTTTTATTGTATTTATTTATTTATTTTTAATTTTATTGTTATGTTAATCACCATACATTACATCATTAGTTTTTGATGTAGTGTTCCATGATTCATTGTGCATAACACCCAGTGCTCCACGCAGAACGTGCCCTCTTTAATACCCATCACCGGGCTAACCCGTCCTCCCACCGCCCTCCCCTCTAGAACCCTCAGTTTGTTTCTCAGAGTCCATCGTCTCTCATGGTTCGTCTCCCCCTCTGATGCCTCCCCCTAAGAAAAGAAGAAGATATGATAAACAGTTTTAAAGGTTATTAGGATTTAAGGTTTAAGAATTGTTAAGGTACTTTGATTAAAATCTTTTATAACTCAAATCTGTGTGATTTCATGGGAGTTGGAATATTTTCAAAAATCAGTTTTGGATGGCATAGGGGATATAGTCAATAATTTTGTAGTAACATCTATGGTGACAGATGGTAACTACATTTATTATGGTGAGCACTGAGTAATGTATAGAATTGTTGAATCACTATGTTGCACACTTGAATAAAACACTGTATGTCAACTATACTTCAATAATAAAAAATCAATTTTGTGGCTGAAAATTAATGGAGAGAGAATATATATATATAGTATATAACTTATCTATAATATATATGTATATGTATGTATATATAGTCAAGACTAGTGATAAATGGTTTCAAATAATAAGTTTTTCTCCTTGAATATCTTGGAATATTTTTCTGTCTTTTTTCCCATTTCTTGGGCTTTTTCTTCCATCCTTTCCCAATTCTCTATTATCTTCTCATTTTTTTTCTTGTCCTATTTTGCTGGGAAAAAAAAAAAAACACGACAACCACTAATACCACTCCAAAAGCACCGTCTAATGTACCTTTTCTGCCTCTCTCTTTCCCTGCCGCCCTTTTCACCTGTTGCTTTGTGCACAGCACTGGGAATAATACATAATACCGAAGGGAGCAATTATCTCAACGTTTGGCCCAGGGATTATAGTAGAGACTGACTAGCTTGTGATTAACTCCTAAGGGCTCAATTTATATTAATGCTGCCTTTAGATTCATTTTCTCTACCTGATTGCATACTACCAAATTCCCTAGTTGCTTATTCAAGTCAAGGTTTACTTTTGCAAAGAATGAGTAGATCAAAATAGGAAACCAATACAGTTCTTGAAAAGTGTCCGTTAGAGAGAAGAAGCTATCACAGAAACAGTTTTGCTAGACACTTTTCTGTTTCTCATACACTTGGAAACTGAATCCTGAAGAACAGTTACTTTCTTGGCACAGAGGAATCTGCAGAGGCGAGACCTTGGATAGATAGCTGGCTTCCTAGAACTAGCCAAGAAACTCTAGCTTTGGGACTGGGTATTTGCAATTCCATTCAAAGTCACAAAGGCAGTGTCTCCCAAAAGTATTGTTTTGGTGTATGTGGAAATAATGTAAATACAGCAATGGGTAAAAATCTTAATTCTGAAAATTATATTACCTTTTTAGCATTTCAAGGTATTGCTTCTTTGTTATTTATTTCTTAGATTGTCTTATTTTTCAGTTGGTTCTTAAAAAATATTCTGTGTTTTGTACCACTCTGCAGCACGTATTTGGAGAGACAGAGTTATTTATTAGACTCAGTTTATCATTGTATTTTATACTTTAGCCATTTGCAAACCAATCTAATATTACTATAGAAACAGCTTATTATTTCAGTGCTGTTAAGCGGAGTGTTAGGAACTGACTTGCTGGATGTCCAAGCAAAAAGAAATTCCCAAGAGTGTCTCCCAGTTTGTTAACTGGAAAATCAAAGCTAATATCTAATGGGACAGCACCCACTGGCCTTTCCAGGAGAGGTTATTTTTGTAGAGTGTATATCTATTTCCAGATCTTTTGTAATTAAATGGATCTTTTTTCACAATATTTTACTTGTCATTGCCTATTGTTCCCTGGCAATTAATAAAAGAGAGTATTTTACCAGGAGATAGATTTCACTTCTGCTAGAGTTGTCTGCCCCTATCCTGATTCCAAAGTTTACATCTTTAATAGTAGGTTCTTTGTGAATTTCAGCAAGTGCTTTTAATTCGCAAAAGGCATCTTTTGAAAAAGAGCTTGTTGGCCTGAAGGGTTTTTTTAGATATGCATGGAGAGATTTTGTTTTGATTTTTTTATGAACCAAATGAAAGAGTTCTAAATTAAAACAATTTGAAAAGATAAAATGTAAAACTCCTTATTGTGTACTGTCTTTAATCAAGGCTTTTTAATGTTATTTAAGTGTTTGGTTTTTAAGTTTCCATATCCAAGATTGAAATGGTTTTTCTTCAAATTAAATTCCATTACTTTGTAAAGATTTCTACAGACACTGTGGATGCTACCCGTTCATAATTTTGGATTGTGATTTAATCCTCATAAGACTTTCCACATATTAGCATTTCAACAATTTTCACTCAGAACTTGAGATTTTCATAGTTCCATAGCAGAGTCTCTGGAGGTAGATCTTGAAAGAGTAGTCTCAGAGTGATGTCAAAGAGAATTCCCTACTTAGGTGACCAGAGAATTCCTGTCATGAAAAAGGAACTGCGTACGTTCTGGCTCCCTTGAAACGCAAGTATTTTGTCCTTTAGTCAGACTGCATAAAAGGAGATTGCATTTGTCTAAATTTATTTATCATATTAAGTCTTAGGTGTTATGCGATCTTACCTCTCTTTGGTCAAGTACAGCTTGAGTCACTGACGAGAGAATCCCCTGAAAAGGCCTGTTGGAGGTTTAGAAGGATCTGGCTCACTGTTTTTGAAGCATCAGTAGTGTGATTGAAAGATGAAGATGAGAAGTTAGGATTAAATATTTACTTATTCTTTCATTGATTCACTTAATTAATCCAGTAAGTACTTATTGAGTGGCCTTCTACATCCTAGGTACTAAGTTAAATATCCGATGATATATAAAATATTTCTTGCCTTTTCAACAGTTACATTGTAGAGTGAGAGAAAGACAACTGATGAATAATTGTAGCATTATACATGATAAGGCTACACAGTCTTGTGTATAAAACAAGAGCAGAGAATTTACAGAGGAGGAGAAAGCAGGGGTCAGATAGAAGGGAAATATTTACTTGAATTTTGAATTATACATAACCCAGCAAATGTTTTAAGAAATCTATTGAGCATTTATTTTCCCTAAGGGGAATTTAAGTATGGTGTGAGCTTTCTTTCCTCCTACAGATTTGTTCTTTATTAAATAATAAATTTATGTGTGTATATGTTCATGTGTGTATAATATATAAGTAAATGTGTGTGTGTGGGTATGTGTATGTGTGTATGAATATAGAAACCTAGGTACCATTACCCCATAGATATCTGTATTTTCAATATTGGACTTATCAATGGGACCATATTTGTTCTTGGAATGCTTATTTATAGTAGACCCTGTTTAATTGTAAAGAAAGTGTAAACAGGGGCTCCTGGTGGCTCAGTCAGTTAGGTGGCCAACTCTTGATTTTGGCTCAGGTCGTGATGTCGGGGTCGTGGGATCAGGCCCTGTGTCAGGCTCTGTGCTCAGTGTGGAGTCTGCTTGTCCTCCCTCTGCTCCTCCTCCCTCCCCTCTCTTTAAATAAATAAATTAAACAAACAAACAAACAAATAAATAAATAAATAAAATCTTTAAAAAAAGGTGTAAACATTTTTATCTTTGATATTATGCACTATCCGTCATATAAAAGATATCCTGCTGAACCATGGATGGGCTTGTGATTATATGTCTATTTTCTTTTCTGTACTTGAAGTGATAATGTTTCATGTTATCAATATTTCTCAAACTTTTCTATCAGAAGACACCATGACTAGGCAGGGGAATGGTGTGAACGGTTGTGTTCTTCTGGGTTGCACGAGAGAAACAGCTCTGAAAGGCCTTTGTAGTAGGACCATACTTCGAAGGCTTAGGTTTTATATGAAAACATTATGCAAGTATTTCATTCTCCTCCAGATAGAGGTGTTTGTTTTAATACATCTTTACCTGTTAAGCCTTTGAGTAAAACTGATGGTTAAAACATGCGCTAGGTTATAATTATTTCCTAATAACTGTAGTACAAGAAACACGGCTGTGCATTTGGAGCTTTAATTCAGTGCTATTCTAATTCAGGGATATTCTGATAAGTTCACTGAGTTAGAACTTGTTTTGCTTTGGACAGTTGTTGAAAGGGTCCTGAGAGAGACTCATTCATCTAGCGAAACTCTTCCCAGTATCAGTCATCTGCTGCCTCTGACTTTGGTCATTATGTTCCAAATGTGCACTATCTATTCAGGGAAGCCTGGGTAATCGACACTAGTGATTATTTCCCAACTGTTGTATCAGGATGTCAGGAGGGCGTAAGTTTTTAATTTGGTCACTTCTTTTGGGGAATTTTGCCTAGGGCTTGGAGGTAATAAGAAGGGTGAAGAAAGGAAGGAGGCTGTGTGTGTGTGTGTGTGTGTGTGTGTGTGTGTGTGTGTGTGTGTGTGTGTGTGTGTCTGAGAGAGAGAGATGGAGAGAGAGAGAGAGATTTTGAGGAGCCTGGATTATCAGAAAGTTCACATCTCAGGTCCTGGCACAGTTGTCTCAGCACAAAGCTCTTCACCACCTACATTAAAACCCTTCAAAGTTCAGGTCCTATGTTTATAAGGCTTTTCCCATATAGAAAAAAAAGAGTAATATTACTATAATGTTAGAATTTCAAAATTTCAGATATTTCAACATCACGACAATGGCAATACTATATAGCAGTTTATTACCCACAAGTATTTTCTATTCAGAGCATACACATTGTGTAGTTGTACATCGTCATTTTTTTCTTATTCTTCACACTCATATACAATTGTTCATTTTAATGGAGAACACCAAAAACTTAGTTGTCAGTGTTTCCAATGTCAATATTTTCATTTTAATGTAGTTTGACACAAAGTGCTCGCTATTAAATCTACATCCGTCCCCGATGCTTTAGAGATGAAAAAGGAAGGTCTTTGTTTTCCTCTTAGTATTTTATGTATAATTTACTGTGAGTATTATATACTTATGATACATGAAGGAATCTTTCATTTTCTATTTTATATTCTTCTTAACTGTCAAAATGTCTATCTCTAATATTGCTTTTAAAAATATACTTAGATACATAATCAAATTCTAATTTGCTGTACTTGCTACTGATAACATTCTAGAACCAATAAATTCTATGAAATCCAAAAAATTCTGGATTTCAAAGACACCATCAAATGGACATTTGAAAAACAGCCAACATTTTAACTGAATTTTAAGTCATCTTTAAGCAACCAGAGGGATTTGGGACCAGTGTGCCTGATTGTCTGCCATTTTGGCAAGCTTGGTGCATTTAAGGGCTACATGTTTTATATTTTTAGTTTATTTATTCAACAGATTTTTATGGGGCCATTTCTATGGCATTTTTCTAGGCACTGTAGATAACAGTAGTGAGGATATTAGACAAAAACATCTTTGTCCTCATGAAGCTCGCATCCTAGTGGGAACATGACAGAAAAAAAAAGTAACATGTATGGTATATCAAATAGTGACATACGGAGAAAAATAAAGCTAGAAAGGAAGATGGGGAGTGCCAGGAATGTTCGATTTAAAAATAGTGTAGCCAGAGAGGGTCTCACAGAGGTGACATTGGGAGGAAGACCTAGAGTTGGTGAGGGAGTAATCAAGTGCCCACATGGGGGAAAGCGTTCCACCCAGAGCAAATTCTAAATCCCCGAGGCAGCCGCATGTCTGGGAATTTCAGAGTGTCAGGCTGGCTGATGCTGAGTGAAGGCGGTGAGAGGATAGGAGAAGAGGAGTCAAAAGAGGTAGTGTTTGTGGGGAATGGGGGAAAACCATATAACAGTTTGTGAGGGCTTTGGCTTTACTCTGGAGATGAGATATACCATTGGAAGGCTTTAGGCATGAAGATAATGAAAAAGTCTTCGGAAACCCGAACCATACTTTGGATGGTGAAACTTTCAATTAATAGTTTTGACTTGTTCTTCTACCCCACCCTTCCAAATTTCCTTATTTATTCCGAATATTGAATATATTCAGAAGACTTTAATTTTGTAATGTACCCACCTCAAATCAGCTGTAGTTAATTTCCCAAAGTCCACGTTCAGGTGATTTGAAATATAAAGCAGTATATTAGCACAGGCCGAAACCAGACTTGCTGCTTTCTGCTCGGGGCTCTGACCATGACATTTTGAAATGGAAACACAGGGGTCCTAAAGCTAAGATTGTAGAAGTACCAGCTTTTAAAGGAGATTTTCAGACTGATAAACGTTTCTTGCCTTAGTTAATAGATAAAATAGGACATGAAGAGAAGAAAGAGTTAAGTGGCTTGACTAATCTTTTCCTGGATTGTAAAAGAGAAGTAGGGGTAGAAGGGAATGAAGGAAAAAAATAATTCTGACCTAAAAAAAAAAAAAAAATCAAGATGCTTGGGAATCCTTGAAAAAAATCCAGCTGGTGAAGACATAAAATTAGAGTGACCATATGTCCTGTTTATTTCCCAGGACAATCCCTATTTAGGCCTGTTGTCCCAGTGTAATTATTAATAGCATCCTTTTCATTCCCCAGAGTGTCCTCTGATTTACATGATAAATTATGTGGTCACCCAACATATAAGTCTATAATTATGTGTGCTTCCTATCTTTTAATTATTTTAAATCATTTCAGCTTTTGGTATTTTCATAATTTAGTTTGATTTGGGGTGTTTTTAGCGTTCATTAGTTCAATGTTTTGTTTATTCATTAAATTATTATTTTTCCCAATTATTATTATTCCCAAAATTATTATTCCCAATGGGAATAGTTTTATAGATTTGTGCCTAAAGAGATTAGAGAGTGCCCCCTTTCTAGGCAATTCAGAAAAATATGCATTTTTTATTTAGAAGGGGCTTATATTTAAGTTTATTTCATTTAAAATTTCGTGAGACTATTTTAGATTCAAAGTAACATGTAGTTTCTGGAGTGTGGCTGTTAAAATAATATTAAATCATATATTAAAATTGTGATATGTTATGTATTATTTAAAAGCATGAGAGTTTTGGTTTGTAGAAGGAGACAAGAAAAAAGAAATGTTTCATTTTAAAGGGAATTTTCTGGAATGGATGTTTTATATGTGTGTCCAGATTTGCTTTGCTAATACATCATCTTGGTTAGAACCATCGCTACACTATAAATATTGGTATAACATTCTAGTGGACGTGGCATTGTGGAGTCAGGGGAAGAAACAAACTAAGAGTTCAGAACCTTGAATTCGAGTTTTGTTTAATCTAGTAAGTGGCGTGATTTTGCAGTATCATTTATCCCGTCTGTGCCTTAGGGCTCTCTGGCTTGAACTAAGTCATGGGCTGTGGTGTGGAGCCAAGGAGCTAATACGTTTGAAGGAATTTTATGAATTATCATTTCTATCTAAATTTGAGATGGCATTAGATCGGCAGAATAAAGGAAAGTCCTTTTAAGTGAGACAGTTACATTTCTTTCCTAAGGAAGTTCTGAACCAGTAAGTTAATTACCTCTTTCCCCTGGGGAATGAATCAGCTAATTATAAAGAGAGCCAAGGTCAAATTTAAGCCAATCTTTCCATTAGTCTAGGAGACTACTTAGTTCATCCCTTGAATGGAGGGAATGCAGGAGCTAATGTGAACAGTTTGGCAGGCTTGGGAACCGGGGCAAATAGACTTGAAGAGACGTCACGGAATGACTTCATTATTTTATTGAAAATAATGTGCATTAATAGGCTATCAGAGATACCAAATGTCTATGTTTCACATACAAATACTTTTTGGATTATGTGCACCAGTGGCCTGTACTATTGGCATAATTACATTTTAACTGTGTCTTTGCAGCTAATCCAGCTTGATATCTGTGTTTTAGTGTAGCACATAGCTTTAATTAGAGAGATTGGAACAAGAATGACTGTGTTTAAATAGGCTTAAGGATATTCCTTTCTAATAATGTTCATTCACATTTTTATTGTTTGATTAAGAGTAGATCCTCATTCTGTCCTCCTACAATTGGCCTATCTTTGATAGAAATACATTTTTATGAACCACATTTTCATCAGTGCAATGAATCATCCATTCCTGGATACCTGCCAATAGATACTCATGACCTTGGGATAAAATAACCAATTGGGAAAAATAATCAGATTTCCATATGTGATGTTGGGTAATGTAAAGAGTATAAGGGGTGCCCTTTCTCTAGTGCACACTTACTCAAGCACACAGAAATGAAGGAAAAATGAAGTTAATCTTTTGGGTGATATTATTTTTAAGAACTGGAAAAACAATGACTAAAGAGAGCAGTTATGTTGTACCATTGTTATTGAGTGTATTTTTAATGTGTGTTTGGGGTGGGGTTGGGTAGAAAGTTTTATAAACTGGAATATCTGATTCAGTGTGAAAGTGAATTCTGTTCATTTATGTTATAATGTGTTTCTCATATATATTTTTTGAAATTCAGTGGCTTTCTTTCCTACACTAAAAAAGAAAGGAGAAGAGGCGGGGGGGGTAGGGGAGAGGAAGGGAAGGGAGGGAGGGTAGGAAGAAGGAAGAAAGGAAGGAAGGAGAAAAAGAGGAAGAAAAAGAAAAGAAAGAGAAAGAAAGAAAGAAAAAAGAGAGAGAGAGAGGGAGGGAGGGAGGAAGAAAGGAAAGAAGAAAGGAAGGAAGAAAAAAAGAAAATGTGAACAGAAAGCACCTGAATGATCCCTGGGATTAGTTTTTGGTATAGCTTCTTCTAGGTTTGTTTTTTGTTTTACTGGTCCTGGTGGTGGTGGTGCTGACAAATAATTATGAAAAGGAATGGATTTAGCTTTAAACATGATGTATCAGAATAAATAAATACAGATTTTAACAGGGAAGATTTCAATAGGTAAAGATTTTGTAATTCTCAAACACTCATCCTTAATTTCATTGAACCAAATAGACAGACAGGAAGCCATACATATGATTGCAAGAAAGCATTGTCTGAGATGTATTTTGAATTGAGAAAATTAAAAGTATGGTTAAAAACGTTAAGCATTTTATATATTGTGAAATTTAGAAATTTCATAATTTGCCTCACAATATTCTTTCTCAACTGATACTCATTTTTATGGAAAACAATCCAGGGATTTCAATTCTTTTTTCCCCTGTGTTATCCAGAAAATGATACTCTGAAAGTAGATCTCTGTTGAGTCTAGATTGATTTCAGGTATCTGTGCTGTCTCTTTTAGAAAGAGGGTTTGTCGGGCTTTCTTATTTATTTTTCAGCCTTCCCTAATAAAATTGGTGTGAGAATCTAATTAGATAATGCATGTTGGAGCATCCAGCATGGTAGCCACCTGGTGAGCCCAGTGATGTTGGGGCTTCTTTATATCGTTGACTCTCGGTGCACATGGCTGGCAGAATTCCTTGGGTCTGAAACAGTGTGCTTGCTCCGGGGTACCACTGTTAACTTCAGATGAACTCCTGAGGTAATACATACTAACAGAGCGATGATTTTCCAAGTGGTCTAAAGTGCTTGCTAGGTTTTTATGATACTTTAAAGAATTTCAGGATTCATTTATAATCTGGGCTCCTACCTTTAAATACAGGTCCTTTTCTGTCTAGGAGAAGGAATGAGAAAAATCCAATAGGATAGATTTTGGGAGAAAACAAAAACAAATTAAGGATGAGTTGGATACCTTCTCTTGGCTGGACATCTCCTATTTTTAAATGTGTTTTGATAGTGTTCAGAGCACAGTCTAGAAGAGAGAGCATGGGTGAACTTTATATTATCTTGGCTACCAGGTAGCAACTAGGACATTGAACTTGCTTTCAGAGGGAGGTGTGTTTTATTCCGTGAAGCAGTTTAAACAGTTACTAGCTGATGCTGTTGTATATTATTTTTGTGCAGTAAATGTATTAGGAGTTGTAAACCTTATTATATGCTACAGTGTGTCCAATCTGATGAAATGCAGTCATCCCTAAAGGTTGACACTCAGGAACCAGGAATATGTCTTACATTTCTAGCTATGTTCCTGTTGCCGATGTTGGACTTGATTTTTGTAATGTGGTTTTTTTCAAAAAGTAGGCTGTTTGAAATAAATTCTCATATGTTCATTTTTTGTTTTTGTTTTTTGTTTGTTTTTAGCAAAATGAGCATAAGACTTAAAGTTCTGATTTGGAATAATTGTGGGTTTTTTGTTTTGTTTTTTACATCTGCCTTTTAATTCTCACAATATTTCTCTTTAAAGCAAACTTTTAAGTGATATGACCTAGAACATATCAGATTTGACAAACTTAGGAATCTTTTACATTAATGTAAAATGTTATTTTTCTGAGCATGTTAGTATGAACAGACTTACTTAGTTCTGTTATACATAGCAACTACAGAGGCAGCTATATATTTCATATAATTCTATGTGAAGCCCTTGTAAGAGGCACTGTAGTGTGACTTATTTTTTTATGGTCCTTGGATAACATTCCTATCACAGCACTTTACATTTTATGGAATATACGGTTGGAATTAGTGCTTTGTACCACTTAGCAACTAATCAAAAATACGTATGCAACCTTGACTCTATAGAAGTAAGTCATTTCATAGAAAGATTTCATAAGGCTTTCTTTTATCAAATTATAATATAAATGATTTTTGTTTAGAATTTTTGAATTCTATTTGACATCATTTTTGATAATAAAAATTCTCTATTCATTGGAATTTCCGGTACAAGACTGTTGTGGAGTGGTTTGGAGCAAAATACTTGGACTTTCCAATGGTGTCATTCAGATAGGACAAACTGTTTCAATGAAATCATAGGAGGAATTTAAGGCAAAGGGGGCCATTTGAGTTTAGCCAACATTTTATTTTATTTTTTAAAGATTTTATTTATTTATCTGACAGAGAGAGAGAGACAGCGAGAGAGGGAACACAAGCAGGGGAAGTGGGAGGGGGAGAAGCAGCCTCCCCACTGATCAGGGAGCCCAACGTGGGGCTCTATCCCAGGACCCCGGGATCATGACCTGAGCCGAAGGCAGACGCTTAATGACTGAGCCACCCAGGTGTCCCTAGCCAACATTTTGTATCGCAGACCTTAAGGTAAAGCTGTAAGTTTACCAAACTTACTGAATTTACTAGCATAGGGGCCATCATTTAATATGAATGGATAGTTTAACCTGTGAAATGTGTGGGAGTGTGTGAGTTACTGATAATGTACAAGCAGGTCACTAAATTACAGACACTATCCTCATGTGAATGCAGGCAATTGGAGAGGTAAAAAATAATGGAAGTGTTTCATTTGCATGTAGTAGGTAGGAAGAATAATTACACCAAAAAAAAAAAAAAGCTCTTTCCATGGTGCCAGTTGCATCCAGACCAGTATATTTTTCCGTATCAGAAAAGCTAGATCTTTTTATTAAAACCTATTAATCTCCAGCTGAGAAGGCATCACAAATTCTGTTAAATAAAATTTAGTATCAATACTATTTAAGAGAGTATATTTTAGCTTGATTATTAAAAATTAGGGGACAAAAATAGAAGTAGAAATGTTTCTGCTGAAAACTAATAGGGTAATTTTCCCTTTCTCATTGGACTATTATTTTAGCAAAGAAAAGGAACAAAACAAAAGGGAAAAACTGCAAAACATGTTGTCAAGTAATTGTGAAAAACAAAGCATTGAGTATGCATAGTATTATTTTAAAGAATGCATTCCTTGAACTTGTCTCAAAGGATTTGAAAATTTAAGTCTGCTGTAAAAATTAGGATGCTAAATAATCTGATTCCCTCTATGATGAAAATATTCATATGTATTTATAATCTTAACTATATAAGTGGCAGTGAAACATGTTTTCTTCCTAAGTGTGATCATCTGTTTTATATTTAATTGGAGAAAATTTCTTCCAGTTTTCTGATTATAATGATAACATGGCATGCAAGAAACCAGAGCATGTTAATCAAACCTCATGATTATAAGTATTTAACTTCATGGAAAATGATCATTATGGATGTTCAATAGCATTCATTTGGCTCCATTTCATGTAAAGTTAGTTCCATTCTTAATGCTATAAAGTTATGCATTTTTGTATCTTGTTAATGAGGGAAATTTGGAAATCTGATCTTGAGTTGGAAATCTGATTCTCTCATTTCATTTTGCAACTTACACAATACATTCAGAAATCAGCCCGCATTGTTATGTGGAATACAATTTGTTAACTGGCCTTTCCCAAGATGACAGTTCTGAAGACTGCCATGTGTGTTGAATATTCATTTCATTCTAGGTGTTGACTACTTTTAAGATTGCTTTCATTTAAAGAGAATAGAGCTTCTAGGAATAAAAGTTTTATTGTTCACCATGGATGACTCAGAATAATATGATTTAAGTTATCTTTTGAAGTAACTTATAAATGGCATTTCCCATCAGGAAAGCTAGATGAAAGAGAGAATATATGTTTAGCTTAATGATGAGATTTTATTATCACACTTATTTTTAAGAAGAGATGAATTCTCTTCTGTCTTTGCTTCCATGCTAGTATTCTTACTCTTAAGATTTGATTTAGAAGCTCTCTCTTGAAAATGATATACTAGAGCTTTACTTTTAGCTGTATTTCAGTTTATCCGCAGTGTTCATAAAACTGTAGAATACTTTTTAAGGGGAGTAAAGATTTTATTAAAATTTCATGCATATTTTGTTTATTGTTGGGCAGTCTCTTTTGTAAGTAGAAGAATCTGCATATAAAATATTGATGATGTCATTAAGGAAGTGTGAGTTGAAAATGTCACAGATATATCTAATGACCATCATTGAGGCAATAATATTATTTTTCTAACGGAAATAATGTCAACAATATTCTGTGTATTTATTTCACTACCAACTTTAGATTTTCTTTAAATGTCTTACTGTGATTTTATGGTATTTCTGTGCTTTTCTATTAAGAGCTGGCTTGTCACTGCTGTGTACAAGGATATTTGTCCTAACTCAGGTTGTCTTTGCAATGTTTTTTTACTGTGGCACTTTTCCTAATTTATTTTCTCCTCCTTATTACATGAACCCACATTATTAATAGATTTGCCAATTTAATATTATATATTATGTTGTAAAACTTATGTATCATTCATGTTATAATATTAAAATTTCTAATTTAATTATTAAACTTTCTAGATGCAGTGATAAAGTATTTAGGAAAATTTGAGCACAAGAGGATACAGTTGTAACATACCAGACTTTGGCAGTGAATCTGAGGACCCCAGTCTCACCCTCCCATTCTTACGTCCTGCAGGGAAGAAGAATCTTAGCATGGATTCCACAACACCTAGCTCAGTGTCTGACACATAACACTTAACAAAAGGCACTTAACCAAAGCTTTTTAAAGGAATGAATAAACTCAGGTCTTTAGCAGATGTTCTTGAAAGGACTGTTTTTGATATGAAGGAACATACGGATATCCAGTCAAAACTAAGGAGGATAAACAGTGATAGAGAACATTTTTCATTGGTTGATGATTGCTTATGTCTGGTTTGGGACTTTAAAAAAGACATCTATAGTTCTGTTCATTTCATCCCTCCAAACCTGTCCCTTTCCCTTTCATATCCATTTACTCTGTTGGTTCTGTTTCTTTTTCCCAGAGAACAGTTTGTTTTAGAGTTTATCCCCATGGCTGAAATATTCTTATTATTTGTGTTCCTATCTTATCTGGATGTTGGATGAACCATGTTTTCCATTGTTACGCATGATTTTTCCTTTGTTTTCTCTAAATGAATTGTTTCTAGAAAGGAATCTAAACCCTGGGTAATTATTATTCAGCCTTGCTAGTGTTTGTAAAAGCAAAAGTTGACCTTATACAGTGAGGAGCTATGGGGAAACTTGGGTGTAGCAAAAATTGTTTTTAAAAGTGAGAGGAAAATATTCAGCAGTGAAGGCGGGAGAGTAGGCTTTAGTCTTTAACTTAGAAAAAAGGGGTAGGGAGTTGTTCAATAAAATAATGCTGTTTTTAAGGAATTTTTCTCAAAGTAGTTGATGGCTCTCTCTTCCTCCCCCTCCTCCTTTTCTTTCCCCTTCCCCTTAACACTTTTCCCCTTCTCTCCCATTCCCCCCTTTTCCTTTCAGCAATGTTCATTAAAAGTCTTCTCCTGGGTAGGCTTTTCTGCAAAAGAAGGGATTCATCCTCAAGCTCCTCCAGAGGAGTAAATAGTAACCATTGAAGTTTTTTTCTTGTTCCACCTTGACCAAACAAATCCTTTATTAAAATGTAGATCCCTTTAGCATCACTCGGGGACTCTGAGGGTTTGACTCATCCAGTGGGGACAGCATTTGGGCCTTCAGTTTCTGGCTCCTCCAGATACTTTTGTGCAATACCCACACTGAACAACAGAACGCACAGATCCACCTTGCGCTGCTTTGTGTTTTTGACAGTGTTCCTTCCAAAACCGTAGCTCTGGGGAGAGCCCTGGGATTTGTTAGACAGGTAAAATGGTTCTGTATCAGCGGTTATATATCAGAAACTACTATGTGGCTTGTGTTTTCAAAATGGAGCCTACTGGTATTATTTCCTCGCTTTACAGACAAGAAAACAGCAATTGAAAAGTTATATAGCCAGTTAGGGACAGAGCCCTGCCTGAATCTCTCTGCTAACTTGAGGACCAGTAAACGTAATACCATACTGTTTCACTCACCCAGCATATAGACAAAATTAGATCTGATAGTTAAAAATTGTTTCTGAAAGTAATTTGGCATATCAATTTGATTTAATGAATTAGGTAGTTTAGCGTGATATACTGTGAAGAATTGAAAACAGACTTACCTGGTTGTGCATCCAAACTCTGCCGCTTAATATTAGAGTGAACTTGGACAGCATATCCCTCATTTTCTTAATCTGTGAAATGGGGGCAATAAGCAGTTATTTTATATGGTTATGGTAAAGCCAGGTTTCAAATCCAAGTATTCAAACCTCTTTTTAAAAAAATATTTTACTTATTTATTTGACAGAGAGAGAGACAGAGAGAGAGGGGAACACAAGAAGGGGGAGCAGGAGAGGGAGAAGCAGGCTCCACCTGGGGCTCAATCCCAGGACTCCGGGATCATGACCTGAGCTGAAGGTAGACGCTTAAAGATTGAGCCACTCAGGTGCCCCCAAATATTCAAACCTCTTGACACCAGGGTAAAATGCTGTAGGCATAAATGAAATCCATATAGAATGTCTAGCCTCAGTTTATCTACTACCATAGCTCATTTCTGCAACAAATTTTAAGTTTTTCTAAGACCTTTACTTACATATTTTTTGGAACATTTCTGTTTTCTCTGGTCATTGAAGGCATATTATTGATATTTGAGTAACAGTGTAGGAAAGGGATTTTTCAGTAGTTTCTCTTTCAAAATGGTTTCTGATACAGTTTACCACGGATATATGTGTTGATTTTATTTAATCCTAAGTAGGCTGTTAAAATCAACAGAACAGGGGCGCCTTGGTGGCTCAGTTGGTTGAGCAACTGCCTTCGGCTCAGGTCATGATCCTGGAGCCCCGGGATCGAGTCCCGCGTTGGGCTCCCTGCTCGGCGGGGAGTCTGCTTCTCCCTGACCCTCTTCCCTCTCATGTGCTCTCTCTCTCTCATTCTCTCTCTCTCAAATACATAAATAAAATCTTAAAAAAAAAAAATCAACAGAACATTTTTGTAGCAAAGTGAGCAGCTCTAGAAAGTAGTTTGGAAGGACTCACTTTTTGGAATGCTGGGCCCCAATCTAGTGATCAGCTGGGGAAATAGAATTCATAGCACTGTGACTAGCAACAGTAAAGTGAATTCAGGATTCAAAAAAAGTATAATTGTGTTTATTTGTTATCATTACTAATCCCTTAATTTGAGGCAGTGCCATTCATTCTGCAGATGAGAGAAAAATACTTCATATAGTTGAAGTTCATTTGGGGACTGTATTACTATTTTCCCTCACATGGTACAGTGGCTAAATAATATGTTTCCATATGAGAAGTCATATATAATGCCATGTTATTTATTTATTTATTTAGAGAGAGCGGAGGCAGTGTGGGGGGCTAACGGGCAGAGAGAGAGGGAAAGAGAATCTTAAGCAGACTCTGCGCTGAGCATGGGGCTTGATCTCATGACCCAAGAGTCGGAGGCGCCCATGTAATTTATTACTGAGCCACCCAGGCGCCCATGTAATTTATTGATAGTGAAATATCCTTGCTTTGCATTCGTATGTAGATCAGCCAAAACCTACCTCAAAAAGCACTTTCATTCTTAGATTCTTCTATTAGATATTCATTGTTGGCACAAAAGTTCAAAACTTAGGGACTTTTTTCTTTTAATTAAGCCTGATACTCATTTAATAAAAGATTCTCTAAATTTGGTGATAATGCAGTCTGTCATATACTGAATATGTCTTATATTTCTCTGATACTTAAGTGCTATTTTTATTGAGCTTTGGTAATATAACATTAATCTTAAACCAATGATGTTATATTTCTAAGTCTTTGCTAAATGGCAAGCATTTTTAATACTATATAGTTAAGTATATTGCACATTTTAAATGGATTAGCAGTGTTTTAGAATAAATTCAGTGTATCAGCAATACAAGGTTTGTTCTAGAACAAATTCAATTAGCTTTATTAAATTAGGGATTTTAAAAATGCTTAAATGAAAACAGCTGAAGGTTAGTTTTATTTAGTTAAAAAGGACATTTGGATCATAATGGTGAGCAAGTCCTTGTTTCTGAAACACATAAGTGAGCTTTCTTTCCCTTTCACTGTTGTTTACCTTTCTTTACCACAGGGAAGGAAATGCACTGTAACAAATTAAGAAGAAATTATATTTTGCTTAATAGGTAACTGGATGGTTAATAGTTAATTAGGTACAAAAGAAAATTGAGAAAACTTTTGATTTCTTTCCTCACATTAGAAATGAGGAATTTGAGAGAAATCAGTACAATGTGCATTAATTAAAGCATTCAGTGTTTTGGTAATAACCCTCTTTATTTACATATAAGTATTCCTTAGGAAGAGAAATCTATTTATAGGCTTTTATATTATGCTTAATATCTCTTGGTTAGATGAATAAGATGAATGGGTTTTTTTCTTTAATTTTATAGAAATCTGCATTTATTTTTAAAATTTTCAAAGTAATCTTCTCTTGGTGTGAAGGCACATATTTCATTTGGTAAATGTAATATTATATTTTACGTTATTATTTACATTATTAATTAGAAATATTGTCATTGTAAATTATTACAAATGTAAATGTTACATTGGGTAAAATGACATTCCTTCAATACAAACCTCAATTCAATGAATATATACAGGACAAAATCTAATGAAAGGACATGAGAATTTTCTTAGCATAGAGGTACACAGTTATATAGTTACACCATAAGAATGGAAACACTTGATTATTGCTATTAGAGTGAATAGACTGTGTTCTTTAACATTTTTCTCTTGTATTTTAGCTAAGGAATTATATTAATTTAAATGAAAATAAAGAAAATGACCAGAAGGAAAATGGCTATGGCTAATCATAGGCATGTGCCTAAGCAGTGTGCCAAGGGTTTGGGTTTCCTTTTTTTTTTTTTTTTCGTTTTTGGGGGTTGGAGGAGGGGCAGAAGGTGAGGGAGAGAGAATCTTAAGCAGGCTCCATGATCGGTTGGATTTGATCTCAGGACCCTGAGATCATGACCTGAGCCCAAATCAAAGGAATTAGAGGCTTATTATAAGCTTAACTGACTGAGCCACCCAAGCGCCCCCAAATGGTTTTATTTCAATGCAGTTCAGAGCTTATCAAAATGAGACTTCCAAAGCATAGTTTGGCCCTTTGCATTTGATCATTGGTTATTTCAGTGAGCTCTCCCAGGTGATTTTGCTGGCTAGTTATATCAGTGACTCCCCAAAGCACATTGGCCTGATAAAGGGTGCTGTTACAGATTGTTTTGCTGTGGGAGGAATCACATTCTTGTGTTTTAAGTTTCGTTTATCTAATAGGGAGTAATAGAACTTCCTCCATAGAGACATTTATCAATACTGAAAGCCCAAGTGTACCTTATAGTGTGGGGATCATCTCTGAATGAAGGCCTGTAATGATTTTTGCTCTCTTTCATGAGAAAACACAACTTAGGGAGCTACTGCATTTTTCTGCTTTCACTGTCATTTTAACAAGTTTCATAATAATAATAGTAAGCATTTATTGAGCGCTTTAGTCCATGTCAGGCCTTCTTCGAGTTTTTATGTGACACGTATTATTGAATCCTCACCATCGCCTTGTATGATAGGCGATATTATTATCTGCATTTTGCAGATGAGGAAACTCAGGCACAGAGAGACTGAATAAATCCCCCGAAAACCTAGACTAACAGGTAACAGAGAAAGGATGCAAACCCAATAGGTGGGGGCCCAGAGCTCTGGGGCAAGCACAATTGCGTCACCCAAAGTTCTTTCCTATAAGCCCCTAAAATAAGAAGGGACATATACTTTATTTGAGAGCAAAAATTCATGTAATTAATTTGAGTAAACACCTTGGTGGTCGAGAGTCTTTGTTAACGCTGCCTAACATGTCAAAGGATTGGCTTGGCCCTGGATCACAGATATAGAATGGGGAACACTGGGTTTCAAAGTGGAGGAAGTCGGGGGAGGTCAGCTGTGGCAATCTTATCAACCTCGAAAATCAAAGGTTTTCTTTCCTTTGGTTGGAATTCTTTGGTTTCCTTCTTCCTTAATTAGCTTTTGAAAGAGTAATAGCAACCGCCTTGGACAATCTACAGTTTGCAGGCATTTGCAGGTTCATGTCGTGAACTTTGGTGGAGAAGGCCTGGGACTCTTAGATTACGTCCTGGTCCCTCACGCTACCTGTGTTATCTTTACCGTGAACGTAAACACAGCTTTCCTATTCTCTTGATCTATAAAATGATGACCATTGTGATACGTATCACAAAGGGATATCATGAGGATCGAATGAAATCGTATATATTAAAATGTTCAAATATGTCAAGAATGTACAGATAATTGCTTTAATGTTTAGGACTTCTTTTAAAGTTGAAAAGCTTATTTTCATAAAATAGTTCTTCATTCCAAATAATATCTCTGCCTAATAGAGCAGCCAGATGAAGATAGCTAGAGTGGTTTTGAAATGAGATAAAATATAAGGAATTTATTCATTATTGATTTGAAGATACCTAATAGCATTTAGTATCTTCACATCATATTGGACTTAACCCAATATGATTGAGCTGTATTCATGTATCATTAAGTAAACACTATGTATATTATATAAAACTACAAAATGTTAACTTTTATTGCATGATAGTACATCATTCAGTATGATGCATATATGAATAAGGAGAAAGCAGAAATAAGCAGGTTTTTCCCCTATTTTTTTTTTTAATTGACAGACAAATGTTCCTCAGCTTAAACAAACTAACATGTTTATGACTTTGATGAAAATTTCTGGCCAATTTTACTGGTATCCTCTATGTTGAAAATTCATGTTTGTGTGAACTGACTTACTTTATCAAAGTAGTTGAATTGGTTATTTGTGTACAGTAGGCTTTCACAAAATACAGTGTGTCAGGAAGACTGAGTTTTATAGGGAAAAAGTTGGGAAATGATTGATCTCCCTCCTGGATAGTCATAAGATACAATAACATATGCATATCTCTAAGAAAACTTGCCATAAATAAGCCCATTTAAACCATATTTTACATAGATGTTCTGAAGCTTATTTTCTCCCCCAGATTTTTTTTTTAAACATCTATTAACCCAGAACTAATGTTGGGAAAATGTTGCTGTATACATAAAATCTGATGGTCTTGGATGGCCCAGTCATCTCTGGGCTTTCATATGCATTGCTTCTCTTATCTTTCCACCAAGGTCACATTATACTAATAGTAATAATTTCATATTGGCCCATGTTGATGAATACAGTTCTTGATTAGACAACTATCCTGGGGCCATATTTAATGTCATTCCTTCCCATTAGCCCACATATATGATACAAACATTTATATAATAATACTTGGGGTTTTTTGAGGCATGAATATGCCAAGTGTAAATGAGAGTTTTCAGGTGATATAATGAAATGCTGATATATGGAACAAAAGTAATCCTGTAGGAATTCTCTAAAGCGCAACAGTAATAAATAGTATATTTTTATACTTAGTAAACTTGAGTTCATACTTCATACCAAGCATTGCACTAAGTACTTTTATAAATATGTTCTCATTTAATCCTTTTAACAACCTCTTGAGGTAAATATCTCCACTTTACAAGTGTGAAAACTGGTTTCTCAAGGATCTCTTCGAGACACATAGCCATGAAAGCCAGAATGTGAAGATAGGTGATTAGGACTTCATAACACAGAACCTCTATACTTTGTAGCATTGAGAGCTCAGATTCTGCTCCATATTGCTGGTAATTGTCAGTGGCAGGTAGACTAACCAGACATTTTAAGGAACGGATGTTGGGGAGGCACACTTTAAACAAAATCCCAGACTAGCCTGAGAGGTGGCCAGTAGTCATTAATGGGAAACTTTTAGGCTTTGGATAGAACCCAAGCTCAATGCTCATGTATGGAAATACTTTGGAGGCTCTTACCTTTGGATCAATCCATCAGAAACCAAATTACAACAAAGACCTTGTACTTTTTACAAGTGGAGTACTGAATCTATGATTCCTTGTAATATTCTGGTCTCTTTCAAGACTGGGAATAATTAAATAAGAAGACAGGTAAGCCAAATAAGATGTCCAAGGAACACACTGTGCATTTGGGATAAATATTATTGCATTTAGAGCCTTAGGTGGTGAGATGTTAATTGTGTGTCCATAAATCATTGGCCAAATGTTTTTTTGAACCCTCTCTATGGTCATCACTCTGGGTAGGGAATGGTGAACTCATAAGGAAAGGTGTCACTAGGGAATCCAGAGGACTACATGTGTATTTCAATTTTTGCCATTAATTACCTCTGGATCACTGGATGACTCTGCCTCTTATTTACACAGGCAAAGTCACAAGGATTAAAAACACAACTCTAGAGCCAGAGAGCCTGTTTTAATCCCTGGCTTCCTTTACTTATTTGCTGCAGTGTGAACTCGGTAAATTTATTTAATTTTTTTGTGCCTATGTTCTTGCATATGAAAAATAGAATAATGATATCTGCATCATAGGGTTGTTATGAAGATTCAGTGAGTTAGCACATATACAGTGTTTAGAACAGTGTCTGAGATATAGTAAGTGTTATAGAAGTGATTATTGTTGTTTTTTATTATTATTATCACTGCTACTACTACTCTCTTTGAGTAATAGTTTCTTCAACTTAGTTTTCTTAGTTTCTTCAACTAGAAAATTGAAAAGTGAAATTAAATGATATGTAAGAACATAATTTCAGATTTGTACACATTTGTTGGACTTAGCATAAAACCCCTCTAATAATTTGTGGGTGTCTTATGAGTACCAAAGTATGAAAATTAATACAGGCTGCAACTGCTCTATGTTTTAGGGGCAAAGAGATAAACACAAAACAAACACAAAGAAAACTTTGTATTTTGGTGATCCAAGGACATTTTATTAAGTTATTGATACTCAAGGATTGGGGATTTACATGGCAAGCAGGCTTTGGGTCTTTTCAGCCGTTGTGACATTTATGAATAGGGATGATCAGGAATCAGGTGGTTGCATGCTTAAGGAGCTAAGCAAGGCATCTGTTAATCATAATGAGTACTTAATGAAGTATTTGCAATGCTAATAATGTTCCCAGCATTTTACAAATATTAGTTTGTTTAATCCTCAATTTACAGATCTGAAAACTTTAGCATAGAGAGGTTAAATAACTTGCCCAGGATCATACAATTTGGTGAAGTTGGGGTGTGTGCTTTTAGCCCCTTTTGCCTTACTATTTCTGAAAGGCTTGAGGAAAGGTATGGAATTATATGGAATACTTGGGGTATTGAGTAATTGGGTATGACCAGACCATAGGGCTTTGGGATTAGGTGAGTAAAGGGGAGATTACTGGGGATTTGGAGAAATCATCTGACCATTATTTGAATAATCTAGATGAGGGGGTCATTGAGCAACTAGACTAGAATGGGTTTCATAGTAATGGTGAAGAAGCCGTGATGGAGGAGGAAGTCTTAGCCCATTTGGCTCAAGGACCCTTTTGAGAGTCTATTAAACTGTGGACTTCCCAGAAATGTGTGCAACACACAGCATGGCCAAGGAATTTCAACAATTTCACAAAACTTTTCATCTATTGATGCTTTATATAACTTGGTTTTTCTCCCTTGTAATAATTGTGTACTTTCATAAAAGTCTGCAGTTTTTCTTTACTTTCTGTTTGTTTTGTGTTCTGTATTTTCTTTCAGTAGTCATATTTTTAAAATATTTTCTTTAGATACCTGTTGTTTGGTTATTAACTTTTACAAAATATAACTTAGGCAAGTTCTTGATAACTTAATCAACTTTGTATCCCCATGGTATGAATATATATAAATAAATGATGGCAATGAAATTTCCTGTAACTGTTTTCCTTTGTTGCTTGAGTACCAAATGGTGGTAGATCTTATGGAGAGCAAATAATCTCTACCAGGATCCACATTGTTCTGTGTTTATTCATGAGCAGGTTGTTATTTGAATAGTTGTATCTGGGATGGAGAAGTGATTTGCATTAAAGAAAAAGGAGATAAATCCTATTTCCAATGCAACTGCAATGGCGTCTTATAGAGAACCAGATCCAAGATTCTGTCCTTGCTTCTAGGAGGACACACTTTATTGTCCCTGGAGCATGGAAACCCTTTGGGTAATTAGAGTCTGGAGGGAAGGGAGTTCAGAAAAGATTGGGTGACTGATTATCGTTTGTTTTGTTTATCATTTGGTGTGAGTAATAATTGGGTCCCCCTTGACTAGGTGGGGAGTAAGCAATGCTAATGCCTGTGGGAAATTGTTCTAGTAAAATTCACATGCTATTTAGGATTTGGTGCTTTTTTTTTAAGGGGGGGAGGGGCAGTGGGAGAGGGAGAGAGAGAATCCTAAGCAGGCTCCATGCCCTTGAGATCATGACTTGAGCCGAAATCAAGAGTCGGATGTTTGACTGAGCCACCTAGGCATCCCGCTTCCTTACGATTTTCTTAATAAAATTTTCTATTCTCTAGCTTACTTTATTTTAAGAATATGGTATATAATACATATAATATACAAAGTAGGTGTTGACTATTGTTTATGTTATTGTTAAGCCTTCCAGTCAATAGTGGGCTATTAGCATAGCAGTTAATACTTACATGCAGATTTTGGGGAGTCAAAAGTTATGTGCAGATTTTCAAATGCATGGGGTTTTAGTGCCCCTAATCTCCATTTTGTCCAACGATCAACTGTATACCATCATGAATCTCATAGATATACCCTGATGTATCTAGGGCTATTGTGAAATATGGAACCGAACACATCCTCAATTTTGCCAGGCCATCATTCTTTTTTTTTTTTTTTTAAAGATTTTATTAATTTGAGAGAGAGAATGAGAGTTAGAGAGCACGAGAGGGAAGAGGGTCAGAGGGTCAAAGGGAGAAGCAGACTCCCCGCTGAGCAGGGAGCCCGATGAGGGACTCGATCCCAGGACTCCAGGATCATGACCTGAGCCGAAGGCAGTCGCCAACCAACTGAGCCACCCAGGCGCCTGCAGGCCATCATTCTTTTGTATTCATATAGTGAGAATGGCTCCATTCCTTTCCTATGAAATAACAGATTTTGTGGTGAGTGATCAATTTTCGATTACCTCTGGGTGTGTGATTGCACTGTGGTTGGTGAGGATGATGTGAACTAAAGTTCTGAAAAAGTGGAACATTAGCAAGGGCCTCATAAAAAATACACACAACTCTATTGTTAGAATAACACACACTATTACACTATCAGAACTGTTGTGTGTGTGTGTGTGTGTGTGTGTGTGTGTGATTACTTTTCACTGGACATGTCCTATATCTTATATTAATCTGCTAGTAGTTCTACTTTTAATCATAATTATTTTTGGGGTGGTAATTTAAGCCAAGGAATGATTTTAAATGATGCAGTAATAAAAAATATTCTATTTCTGGTCTGCCAGTTGTGAATTCTGCACATGTAACTTTAAGAAGAGCACTCCCAGGGCTGCCTAAATGGCTCACTGTCATGCCTACTTGGATAGTGAAAAATTAGTGGAAGTGAAGCTTTCTGGATGTCTTGGGGAATGATAACCCAAAGTCATGTGTCATGGAAGTTATGTTGTTCTGTTTGTCATTCTATATGTGCTTAGAACAAGTTAGAAAAGCTACGTCTTAGTTATTCTTGACAGCTGCATTTCACAATATATTTTTCATTTGTATCTAGTAGTAGGATTTGGGTTCAGTCTGACTGGTAGTGATAGTCATCAAGCAAGTGGTTAAAAGAGGGGAGAGGAGGATTCTCTCCTCCTCAACTACCTCTGACACTTAGGGATGCTGAGAAAGTGTCAGTAATAAATCTCAGATATCACAAATCTGAAAATTAAAAAAAAAAGTTTTCTATTTTACTGACACATACTTCAATAAATATATATTACTAGCATTTTTTTAACTAGAAGAATGTTCTTTTTAAAGGAAATATTTGAACTGCTTTCTGAAATTTCACAGGATAGCGCTCTAGGAGTTTAAAAACACTGAGGCCCTGTTGTACCCAGGTGATAATATTTTTATTGTTATTGGGTCAATTTTACATCACAAATAACTACACATTTTATCTATGATCCTGTATTCACATACGGGATTAAAAACATTTAGCACTTCAGACTTTTTGTAGTGATTTTTTTCCCCTCCCCTTTTTGGTTTTCTATCTATTGCTCACTTCTGACCATGTCAGTTTCATCTTGGGGTGTGGCCTCTAGCTCCACCCCACCATCTGGCATCCATGGTCTCTTTCCTGTAATGAGTACTTCAAAAGAGACATTTACTAAATGAAGATTTCAGTTTCTGAGTTATTTTGGTTCTTGACTATCCTTTACACAATTACATACTTTTAGATCTGAACAAGGCCATTTTTTTTTCTATTCTCTCTTCTTAAACTAATTCTATTACCACAAATTTTCCCCAAATTCTAAGTAAGCAAGGAGAAAAAAAAAAATCCATTCATTTTTTCTTTCATTCAGAAATGCATTAATTGAATATCTGTCAATGCCAAGGCACTTGTCTTGCTGAGGCAAATTATACTCAGAGAGTGAGATTGTCTTTGCCAATAATTTATTTAACACAGGCTCACTGTGGGAATTATAATTTATAATGGTAATATTTCACAAGCCAATAGCATATGGGATACTGTCTCTTAATAAGCCAATAAAGAAATAACATACTCCAAACCAATGATGGGTTAATTACACTATTGTTCCAGGTTAAGGGGAGATGAAGGAAATAAAATCCAAATTTAGTCGATGTATAACTGTCCAGAAGTTGGTTCTCAGAGGAATTGGCTTAGCTAACAAAGAGCTGACGTCCAGCTGCCAGGGTAAAGCAGAAGTCCCTTGTTGCTAGAGCGTGTTGCTGAGGAAATGAAGACATTGGCGTTGGTGGGCAAGATGATCTCCTTCACAGGGCCCCTGCATGGTTTTCACCACTCCTCCAAAGAGTTGCCTTGCTATGGCAGGAGCTAATGCCCGAGGTCTTTGTATATGTGCTGCCAAAGCGAGCACTGCCCAAGGTCTTTGGAGAGCTATTTAGATCAGCAAAGGTAACCCTTGCCCAAACTGACTACTCTTGGTTAAGTCCTCACAAATTCTTGGTATTTAACATTTAAATGGCCATTACACTGTAGGGGCTCTTCCCTGTGCTCTTATTGATAAGCCCCCAGAGGCACCCATCAACAGATGAGCTACTGAGTGTTTATTGACAACAACAGATGTTGGTGACAACATTCTAACACAGTTTCCTCCATGTAAACAAATTCACCCTTCCTTCAAACAACTTCACTTAAGTCATAGACAAGTGGATTTGAAACCTAACAACCGATACACAACAGTACTGGATTTCAAGGCAACTTGATTATTAATCTTTCTACTTAATTATTCTGATTTTTTTTCAGTTAATGATGACTGACTTATTTAAACAGATTTGGTGTTACATGTAAATTTGAAATTGACATTATAATTAATCTGTTTCCTTAATTATTTGAGAATTTCTTTTATGTACAAAATATATGACTGGAAAATCTCCCTTAAGTGTGGCTCTTTATTAAGGAAGGTAAGGCAGTCTGTTGGAGTTTTATTATGAAATTAGCCATTTTCCATTGATAGATTAAGAGATGCATGTTTGATTTAAACTCAAAATTGACAAGTACATTTTAAAGATAAATGAAACTAATGAAAATGAAGTTTCAGAGGATATAATCGTAGGTGGTAGTCACTAAAACATTCCAATTTTTTTTTAATTTTTTTAAAAAATATTTTATTTATTTATTTGAAAGAGAGAGAGAGAGAGAAAGAGCAGGAGCAGAGGGAGAAGCAGGCTCCCAGCTGAGCAGGGAGCCCGATGCGGGGGCGGGGCTCGATCCCAGGACCCTGGGATCATGACCTGAGCTGAAGGCAGATGCTTAACCGACTGAGCCACCCATATGTCTCAAAATTCCAATTTTTAAATCGAGATGTGAAGATTATGATTTGGAGAGCACACATTTGAGGTGCTAAGAACTGGAACCTCCTGCGTGTTTCTGTATTATTCACAGGAGTGGCTGTTTCTTAGAAATGGTGGACCAGAGAAAGTGGAGAACAGGCCTGGTCATCAGACTGAAGCAAACGGTATAATTTGGCATAAGCATTACTGAAGCATGAAGAGGCCCAGAGGACCTGCTTTTTCACTATTGAGCCCACAGGGAGTAGGGAGCACAGAGCCAGGTCGGGGGGGGGGGGAATTAAATGCAAACCTGGGATTTTAGCTCCCACCCCTGACTCTCTAGAGGGTGACTCTGAGGCAAAATATTGATCATTTGCTTCACTGTGGCACACAGATAGATATAAGGCTGTATGCCAGATTTATCATTTTTAAACCAGTCACCCTTTATATGCAAAATGTGGTAACATGGTAATATCCTTAAATTGCCACTTAGACTTACATTATTCGATATCTGGGACATAAATTTGCCATTTCATCAAGACCTTTCAAAGAAGAGAAAGCCTATTCATTTAAAAAATTTATTCTGATGCCTGTAGGTGTTTTAACCACAGGGATCGGGACCATGGGTGGGCATGTGGGCATAGAAAATGTGTGGGCATCTAGAGCTGAATGATGAATTTGAAAGGAAAGAATTGTGTGTGGGCATAGATTGATTTTTCATATCAACTTCTAAGTTTAATTGAAGACAAAGAAGTTTTGCTATTTTTAATACAGAGATTTCTGAAGTTTACATTTATTAAAGAATTTCTAATGAAATAGTTTAGTTCCAATATAGGTAAGGTCCTTCCTTATATTTCATGTCTTAGGCCACTGACTTGAGGATTTCTGAATGGTAAAGTATGTCTTGGGTTAAATAAAGTTTTATAATCCCTAGATACTTTTCATTTCTCAGGGAAAATTATCGTGTTCAAAGGGACCTGCTCACATGGGAAATAAATTCAAATTGTCTTAAAGTATCTGTTTGTTTCTTGATTTTAATCTCCTCCTGTGACATATTTCTCTTGAGAAAAAGAAAATGTTCAAGGCAAAAACAATCAAACAAAAATAAATAAAAACCCCTCTGCTTAAATTTATCTCTGAGTACAATTTTATTCATTACTGTAAGTTTGCTATTCTAGAGATTACTGTAAATACCACTTGCTAAAAATATTGCTGTAGTCACTTCATCTAGTACTGAGAATGGATACATATAGTTGTGGTACCTGCTAGTACCACATGGAAGTCACCCAGAATGTGTTTTAAGTTGTGTTTGACATGTGATATCCTTAAACTGTTCTCTTAACATGTGCCAACGTAAGTATCTTAGCCCTGGTGCAGGCAGTGTCCATGTGAATATGACTGATTATGTATTTTTTTAATTAAAAAAATTATAGAGTACACTCTTCCAAAATGACACATCATCAATTATATATTTTAAAATTTTTAAATATTTAATTTACTTAATATTTAAACTAAAATATTTAATATTTAATTAAAATTCTTAGTTTAATCTGAACATTCAATATCATATGTTAAAAATCAGTAAATATAATTTTGCTTTAATCGTGTATATGTATAAAATAATTTGTCATTGGTGTGGCCACCACGGTAAACACTGGACTTGGGCATATAACTTTTTTATTTTAACGACAAAAAAATCAGATTTTATTTAAGCTTGGCAGTAATACCGAAATGTTTTGAAATTCTTAAAATATAACTTTTGTCAAATCATTTTTCATGTTGAATCATTATTACATAATTTATTATGTAAGCCAATTGCAACTTTTCTAGTAATTAAATGAACTAACCAAAATAACAAAACTTCAAAGGAGTTTTGTGATAGAACTACCCAATCCTACATGTGGACGGGGTTGTGGACTGTCACCCATCTCTGTGTCCTTGAGTCTTTAGACTTAAGAATGCAGAGTAGCCAGAGAATAAGAATAGCTGTCAATAGAAGGCATAAGGAGTAGCTATGTATCAATAAGCCTATTTAAATGAAAAGTATTTTGAAATTCAGATAATAAAGGAATCTCTGATTATACTGTTGAGATACTCATTTTCACTAATTATTAAATCCCTTGTAGTTAGAACAATAATTCCTTTAATTAATTAGTGTCTGATCTTTATTAAAGAATTGCTTGTAGCACATTTCAGATTTAGGTTCAAAAGTACTGTGTATAATAAAAATTCTGTAAGCCAGAGGAAGAAAAATATCCCTTATTTTAATAAACACTTCGAGTATCATACTGCCCTTTTATTAACAGTTTAGGGAAGTTACATAAAATACCATTGTGCTATATTTGCATGTAAACATTGAGGAAAACCAAATGAAGTATTCAGTTTGCTAGTGAAATGATTAGTACACATACTGTGTTTAAAACGGAATACATTTTAAAGCTCAGGATCTGAGTGGTAGTATTCAGAGGAGGTGGGTAAGAAGGTCTTTGCTCTAAGGTGGAGGAGCTCATCATAGCTGTAGGAAAAAACACGAGTAAATTAATAAATTGGGGCTTTATTTATAGATTTACTGTGAATTTTTGTTTGTTTGTTTGTTTTAGCTTAAGTGGGGCCGGATGTTTCTGTTTACAAGAGTAATATTCATCCACACTTGAGATAAGCAAGCATATTTTAATTTGACAGACATTAATGTCTGTAATGAAAGCCAGAGACTTTCAAACAAACAAGTGATGAATGTCTACAGGAGTAGCATAAGTAGGGCCCTAGTGAATAAGTTCCTATGGTGTTTCTTAGAGGCTAGCTGTGGTTAATTTTTAAGCTGTCGCTCCTAGACAACATGGTTTGTATATCTTTGCATATAGACATGATGTGCATGGATAAACATGTATCCCCATACTGACAGAATTTTTTTAAACCCAGAAGGATGTAAGTCAAACCTAATGGCTCAATATTAGAACCCAAGCAAAATTTAGTGAAAAGTCACCAGTACTTCCTTTTACATAATTCTTCACTGTTATTCAGAAGCAGGATCAGATTTCAGGGTAATTTTATTTACTGAGAAAGGAGTTACATTTGTGTATTTTAGCTGGCATATTATATTTTAAAATTAGCGTATTCTATTTTTCATTACTTACCTTAAAGACAGAACCTTGTCTTCTGGAGTCACCTAAACAAATGAGATATTTATTATATACTTTAGATGGAAGAAAGCTGTGTTTGTATCTAAGAGTTTATAGGAACCCAGACATGGCCTTAAAGTAGATAAAGACACTTTTTTCCCCTTTACTAATTACATCATCTCTCCTTTTCTTTGTTTAATGCTTTTCCAGGTATCTCAAGCAAAAACTAATATATATATATATATATATGTATACCCGTGATACCATATCACATGGCAATCTCTTCAGAGTCTGGATCTGCTAATATTTGTTTTCTCTTGCCCACTTCTCTGTGGTCCTTCTCATGGCCTGACATTGAATACAGTGCATAGTAGGTGCTTACTAGATGTTTGATAATTGATTGGTTGATTGATATGGTTTGATGAGAATAATAGTTTGTGACATATACAAAGGTCCACAAGGGAAAAATGGAGTGCCAGCTTATGGAGGTCACCCAGAATGTGTTTTAAGTTGTGTTTGACATGTGATATCCTTAAATTGTTCTCTTAACATGTGCCAATGTAAGTATCTTAGCCCTGGTACAGGCAGTGTCCATGTGAAATATGGGACAGGAACTGTTTCTGTGCACATTCTGATGACAGAGAGGGATGGAATAAACATGTCTGGACTTGCAAAGACTTCACATCTGCTACAGTTGATTGACATTGTGGAACATGTTTGGGGGGTGGGAGTTAAACTGCCTGTGTTTTATATGTCTTTACTTATGATATAGATCCGTGAATCTCAGTCTGGACCTCACAGCAGTTTACCCTGGGTTCCTTTAAAACCATGCCTAGACAAGTTAAATCAGAATTCCTAGAGGTTGCACCTCAGCGTCATTTATTTTTAAAAGTGGTTCCAAATGTGCAGTCAGTGTTGAGACAGTTTGAGGTATTGGAGGAGCTAAAGTTGAAAAACAAGAAAGATTACAGAATACACTCTCAACTCCCCCTATTCTCATTTCCTCCTTGAGAAGAATGCATCCTGGTCCATAATAATCTAGGACAAACCATTTATGCAATTTTAAATGTTCTAGTATCCATATTAAAAAATAAGGAAGGATAGGTGAAATTAATTTTAATAAATCTCATTTAGCCCAGTATACCCTAAATCTTATTTCAACATGTGAGCAACATAAAAATATTAATGAGATATTGTACATTTCCTGTTTTTTCTTGTATCAAGTGTTATAAATCCATTGCACATTGTAGGCTTGCAGCCCATCTCAGTTTGGACCGGGTGCTTTCAAGCATTCAGCAGCCATATGTTGCTAGTCAATTGGACAGAGCAGGCTCAGAGGGTAAAGTGCTGGAATACAAACCAAGTCGACCTAAAATTTAGTGTTGGTTTTGCCAATGACTAATCCTGTGACCCTGGGCAATTCACTTATCCTCTCTCTGGACTTCAGTTTCCTCTTATTTGATGTGAGGGTGTCAGGAATCAATCTAAATGGAGAGAATTCTAATTTTCTTCTAAAGAACCCCAGGATTTGGTGAGCATGCCCCAAGAGTCATCATGGGAAGAAGAGAGGCTGACAGTGAGCTGCGTTGAATTCTTTTTCCTTTGGATATACTTGAGGTGCCGTTTTTTGTTTTTTTTTAAGTAAAAAAAAAACAAAGTTTTGAAAAAATCTCTAGGCTAAATGTTTTCTTTATCCGTGATTCTTTCTTGGAAGGAAAGAGGTCAGGTCGCAGTTACGCTGCTCTTCTTCCAGTGAAGAAGGTATCAACGTGACAGGGACTCTTGGATATTTCCCATCGAATAGTAGGAGTCCCTTTAATAGTGGCTAAGGTGGCTCAGATTTGAGGAACAGAAATCTCAGATACCTAGATCTACCCCAGAGTGAGAGCAGATCACTCCGGCTACCGGGGCACATAGTGGTCTTCTAAAACTGATGCAACCCAAATCTCAGGAGGAGACCCCTGACTCTTTCAGAGGTGTGGTCCCCATTGTCAGCCAGAACCTAGGGCTTGAATTACGCTGGCATCCCAGCTTTTCTGCCTTGGAATGTCTTTCTCTCTGATGAATGAATAATTGACAACAACTTCAGTAATCATTACGTAGATGCCAATATTGGATACACATGATTTTGGTTCCCAGACTAGTAACCTTTCTCTAGATCAGGTAGGTGAACTCTCTGGTGGCATCAACAAATAGGAAATAAAAATACAAGATCATATCCTGTTCATTGGAATTCAGTCGCTGTCAGATTTGCAGTCAATGACACGGGAACTCGATCCTGGTCCGGTGTATTGTTTGCCTTTACAGCTGTCAGTGTGCTTAATGTTTGGAATCAGTTGAGGATGTGTATATCCCAAATTTTAGCTGCTTTGCTGTTATATTTGAGGAAAAAAGATTGAGTGGCAGTTGTGAAGTGGAGAAAGCTGAGAGGGTTTCTATCTACTTTTAGGATACTTCTAAGAAGACTATTATAACACCGTATTCCATACTTAATAGGCGGTTACAAGAAAATTGGTTTGGGAAGAGTCAGCCAGATATCAACAGATATTTCTAAATTTTATTGGCATGCACAAACTCAACTCCTTCAGTCCTGACCTGCTCAGGTAGCAATGAAAGCAACTTGTAATACTCAAAGCAATGGAGGGGAGGGAAAATCCAATTTTATTATATCAAGTGTAGCCATTTTTACGAGTTAATGAAAGAAATGTTTTCTATGCACATTGGATTCTTCGGTCTAAGTAGTTTTTGCTCGGTATTTGGCACACGTCTGCATGTAGGATGCTAGGTGAACAGAGAAAGCAAATAAATGTGACCTTTGTAAGGCTGGTATTTTCTTTATGAAGCCAAACGGTGCACAGATACACAAATATTAGCCCACTCTTATTTTTGTCCCAGAAAACTCCTCTCTGGCTTACAGCATCTCTGCATTCCAACTTCGGCATCATCGCTGCACATCTTGGTTCCCTGGGGGCCTTACCATCTGCTTAACCGGTAAAGGGCCCCATGTCATCAGTGTCCCTATCAGCCGGCTGGAAACAGAGCCCTCTGGTTGGCCTTTTTCCTGTCTTTTTCGCTCCTGTTTATTTGGAACAAACTCCTCTGTGTCAGAGCAGGTGGCTTCACCTTTGCCAGTTACCTAGGATTAGCAATTACTGGAAGGTAAAAGATGGGCATCGAAGAGGGAGCATCTGTTACTGCAGCGATCTTGGCGTTGGAGAGAGCCTAGGGACTTGGACAAAGTCTCATTCATGCAGGTGATGCCTCTCAGGGTGCTCTCCTTTTGCCTCTCACCTTCTTCAGTGCTTTGGCTCTTTCAAGTTTAACCTTTGATCTTGCTTAAGTTTAATAAGGCCAGCTAGTGCACAGGTGGCAGAGACCCACTGCCTTTATATGCCTGACAGTAAACCAGCCTCCTACCCTTCTGTGCTCCTGTGATTTTTGCCTGACAGTTTTGCAGAGTCACTTAAACTCTTATTTTAGGAAATCACTGAAAAGAAAAAAAAAAAAATCGGCTCTTTGCCTTACCCCGTGTCCTTTTGAAGTTTCTTCCTTTCCATTCCCCATCCTATGTCTGGGGGGGATTTTGAGGAGTGACCAGGTAAGGTATTTTCTAATTTCAAACCATACATAAAGACCTACGTTAAAAAAAAAAAAAATGTGGCCATTGAAATGTGGCCATGTTTTCTTCACAAGAATATCTGTCAGGTAAGAAAAAGCAGGGAAGGCAAAGAAACAAAATGAACAAAATTACCCCCAAATGCCTGAAGTATAACGACCTAAATTCCTCTTTTTTTCTCCTCCGTGTTTAATTCTTGCCTTTGCTCTTATTGTACACTATGCTTTGGCATTATGCATTTTATGTTTTAATTTACATTGTGGTTTTGTATTATAGATCTATTCTACTGTGAGCTGTCCCAAATAATTTTTGAAAATAAATGTGGTCCTGGGCACCTGGGTGGCTCAGTTGGTTAACCGACTGCCTTCAGCTCAGGTCATGATCCCGGAGTCCCAGGAACGAGCCCCACATTGAGCTCCCTGCTCAGCAGGGAGTCTGCTTCTCCCTCTGACCCTCCCCCCTCTCATGCTCTCTCTCTCATTCTCTCTCTCAAATAAATAGATAAAATCTTTTAAAAAAAAGAAAATAAACGTGGTCTTCATAAGAAACGCTTCTCGATGTTTGTTAGAATTGCAGTTCTAAAAAGTGATTTCCTCCTGACCTCACAATTATTAAGCACTGTCTTAAGTCCCTTTTGAGAAGCAGTATAATGTAGTTGATCAAACTGCTGGAGTTTGGGTCTACATATAAATCTCTAGGTGATTGTCTTGGGCAAAGTGCTTAATATTTTTAAGCCTCAAGTTTCTCCCCCACAGTAATGCTGTGAGGACTAAGAACACTGATATGTAAACACATGTACATATGTCTTACTCATCTTACAGCTTTCCTATTGTGTCTGACTTTATTACCCAAGCAATACTTGGCATAAAAGAAACACTCTATAAATGTTAGCTCCGGATATTACGACGTACTTTAGTTATTATAACAGTGCTCAGATAGATGTAATCCTCAATCTACAGGTGAGGCAACCGAAGCCAAAGGAGGTTATTTCCCTTGCCCGAGGTCATAAAACTGGTGAGTGTACAAAGCCAAGGCTTGTACCCAGGTTCATCTGACCACAAAAGCCTCATGCTTAGCCACTGAGTGTACTTCTGCCACTTCATTTTGGCCACATAGAGAATCAAGTTGCATCCCTTAGTATAGGATCACTTCCTGATTTTTCTTTTCTTTTAAGTACTTATCACTTCTCTTGGATAGCAAACCTATGCTATTAGATTGCACAAAATTTCTTGCTATAGCTCTCCCATAAATCTTGCTCCTTTGAGAGACACTTTCAGGAAGTTAGGGGGCTAGGTTTATTCCTGAATATCAAGTGTTCTTCCTAAGAGAGGAACCGTCATATGGAGACGTTCTTATGCATATGGCATAATGCACATGGCAGCTGAAAGTTTCATGAAACTGTGTTTATGGTTCTTCTAGATATTTCTAATAGATCTGAGTTGTTTTTAGTAATGACTCCTCATTTAAATACACAAACAATGACTCATCCTCACTGAAGGGGCTTATTGACCATTTATCAGAAATTTAACCTTTATGATACCATCTCTAACCATGGACCTTTGGATGTCCTGGCACATTGTAGAAGTTTAGTGAATATCCTTCAGCTGAATGAGTGAATGAATGTATTCGCAGATGTAAAGAATGACAGTAGCTACAGGAGAGGTTTTTACTGTTAAGTTATGGGGGTGTGGGTGAAAGAGAGAATGGTTGGTTCTGGGTCTGAGCAGTAAGTTGCATTTGTTATTATATCATATTCCTAAATACGTGCATCTCCTCCCTGACACCATATTGTCCTTCACTGTTCAAGATATTCCTTTGTTACCTGTGCACACGAATTCTGATTTCCTGTTTAATATTCAGTGCATTTTTGCCTTTTTGCTCTCAGATTTCTGCTCTCTCCTTATAGTGAGTCAGTTTACTCAGAAGTGTGACTTTAATTGGAGGGGCAAATCTGGTCTGGCAGACCTTTCTCAGTAGAGACACATCTTCTCCCGAGTGAGTTATGGTTGGATATATAGAAACTATTTTCTTTTGTCAAATTGAATATTGCCTAACAGAAACATCTCTCTCTCTTTTTTCTTTATTAACTTAATCAGGATCTTCTAGATGCAAGAGATAGGTACTGGGTGAATAAGAAATGTAAATTTCCTTTTAGCAAGCACATTACATCCAGAATCAAAGAAACAAGGCAGCCTTTAATTCTTGACAGCCCTTGATTTTGTTTTAATGTGGGAACTTTTAAAATACTCCAATAGGTGGGGAGAGAGAGATATTTGGCAGTTATTATTGAATTTTTGTTGGATTTGGTTAATGTAATAATTTGACTTTTTCTTTTTCAGCTGTCCCATTTCCTCCAAGTCACCGGCTTACAGCAAAAGAAGTGTTTGATAATGATGGGAAACCTCGTGTGGATATCTTAAAGGCACATCTCATGAAGGAGGGCAGGCTGGAAGAGAGCGTCGCATTGAGAATAATAACAGAGGGGGCTTCAATTCTTCGACAGGAAAAAAATTTGCTGGATATTGATGCACCAGTCACAGGTAAGACCTGAGGATGGACACTGCCCACTTGTAGCCACACTTTGTTCTTAACATCAAATCACAAAATCCTAGATACCAATGAGTCTTCACATACCTTTTTCATCTTACTCTTTAACTGTCCAATTTGTACACAAAGGACTAAAGCTATGATACATATATAACTATTTTTTATTTCATGTATTGAATATCTGTAAGATGGTGATGCTCTAAAAAGTGTTGTACAATTCAGAGGTGATGAAGATATTCTGAAGTAATACTTTGGAGGTGATCTTGTTTGTTGGTGGAAACACTAACTGGCACAGAGGACACAAAATATTTGTTGGGACAAGTTGGACAAGGTACACCGAGAGTTCCACAGTGGTTGAGTAAGTGACTGAGTTAAAGCGGTGGTTCTCAAAATGTTGTTCCCAGCCTAGCGTTATCATCTCATCCCTTGGAAACTTGTTAAAATGTCAATTCTTCGGCCCCGCCGCGAATGACTGAATCATGTTCTCTGGGGTGAGGCCATTTCTGTTATCATTAAGTCCTCTAGGAGTTTCCAAAGCACATTCAAGTTTGAGAACCACTAAAGTTTAGGGAGAGGCCAAATTTCATGCCTTCCTATAGTATTTTGTGCCTAGAAAATATCTTCACTTTGAGTTTTTTGCTTTGTTACCTCTTGCGGGCAGATACATATTTTTGTGTAAGTATAACTTCTCTTAGTCCATCAAAATTAAAATTTGTCCGAAAAAAATGTTGTATGGTGTAGAGGGTCAAATAGTAGAGGCTTTTGATCTATCCTTTGTAGAGTTTGCTAAACTTCTAAGTTTTCACCTTTTTGAGAAGCTAAAAAACATTTGTTTTTGGGTGGCCCAGATGGTTAAGCGTCTGCCTTTGGCTCAGGTCATGATCCCAGGGTCCTGAGATCAAGTTCCGTATCGGGCTCCCTGCTAGGCAGGGAGCCTCCTTCTCCCTCTGCCTCTCTCTCTCTCTGACTCTCATGAATAAATAAAACATTTTAACAAAAACAAAAACATTTGTTTTCTCCTTAATTATTATCATTCTGGCAAAGGAAAAAAATTAGACACAGAATATTATCCTTTTCAAAATAAAGGGGATGCTTAACGACTGAGCCACCCAGGTGCCATTTAAAAATATTTCACATATACTACTGATTGCTTCTTTCTTCCAAATCTTTATTACTTACATGATTGGCCTTCAAAGATATATTTGAGTGTTACTGTTAAGAGAAAAATAAGCTCTCTAGAATACCAGACCAGACCTTCCTTGGTCAAAATGTCCCTAATGGTTCTTATTCCAAAGAAATTGACATTCTTAATGTTTTATTTTTGGTTGGCAATGCAATTTTTCTTGCTTGTAATTCAAAAAATGTAATGAATGTGTTTGGGGCCAGGCAGCAGGAGAAATTAGCTCCAGTGGTGGTAACTCAGTTTTGGCCAGTAGTGAGTAAATCAGGCCATGGATTCACTCTGTGTGTATCACTGTGAATCCCATTTTCCATGTGTTAAAATGGAGTCATACCTTATTATCTCCAATTCATAGACACTGTGAAAAAATAAAGACAAAACAAATATGAACATGCTTTACTTTCTCAGATACTAAAATACTAAATTTGTTTAGTATCTAAATACTAGTTTGGAAGCCACCAGCAAAAAATAAAACAAAAAACCAAACCAAATAAAAAAACTACTTCAAAAATTGGCCATAAATTCCACTTATAAATTAATGATAAAATATTAGATTTAAATGACATCTTCATCATTAAGCTTATTTGTTTTTGTTGAGAATGAATGGCTTGATATTTTGAGTTTATTTTTTATTTCACATAACATGTGAGTTGCAATGAAGAATTCATGTTAAGTTCACTAATGAGCCCCGTAAGTGGTAATGGAGGTGATAATTTTAACTTAAAGAAACATGTAAAATAGGTAGTTAGGGCAATGTATTTTCCGGGATGCAGTCAGCTCTTCTGTTTGGTTAGACTCTATCCTGAAAGGATACGTAGAGAAGATTCTGGAAGAGTCAGATTTAGGATGTTTTATCCCAGAAACCTTCTGGAGTCCATGGACTAATTGCACCCATGTTCAATACAGATCACACTGGGTTCTTTCTGGTGAGATACTAGCTGACAATTTGGCAGAGTTTGGGACACAGCTGTGAAGAGACTTTGGAAATCAGGACTCAATCATGTATGGCATTCCCAGGGGAGAAAAACCCCAAAGCCTTTTAGATAGTGACAGAAGCAGCTATGGAGACGTCACAGAATATGTAGCACTAGTGAAATATAATCCAGTCAGGAAAAACTTTTTTCTAGAGGAGTGTTTATATTTCATAACAAAGGCAGGATCCCAAGGAACCTCTAATAGATTCCATTGTAGTGATCTCTTTTCCTCTTTTCTGGAAACGTAAGGATATGGAATCATAGTGACAAAAGGGATAGAAAAAAATTATTTTAACATTTGGGTAAAGGGAAAAAGAAAAAACTTTTTGCATATAATTCACCAGAAAGCTAAATTTATAGCTTCATATCCCAGCCCACTAGTTTCTGAGCAAAAGCTAAAACCTGCAGAAATGCAAAATGAAAGCAGGATTCATTGATCAGAGAATATTGCAATCCCTTTTATTTCGAGATACTTCTTATAAGAATCTGAACAATGTGTATTTTTAAATTTTTGTTTGTTTGTTTGTTTTGAGAGAGAGAGAGAGAAAAGAGAGAGAGACAGGAGGGGCAGAGAGGGAGGGAGAGAGAATCCCAAGCAGACTCCCTGCTGAGAGCCAAAATGAAGAGTAGGGTGCTTAACCAACTGAGCCACCCAGATGCCCCAATCTATTTTTAAATTTAGAATATCTGTGTATTCTATCTTTATAGATAGAATATTTTATTTTTATTTTATTTATTTTATTTTATTACTGGTGCTAGGCTATGCAATAAAAGACATAGTTTACAGTTAAAAATCTTCAGGATAGAGTATTCTTTATGTAATTCAGAACTCCACACTTAGGAAAGATAGAAAATTTAATTCAGTGGAGAAGGAAGAAGAGGAAGAAGAAGGTAGTAGAAGAGGAAGGGGAGAAGGAAAATAATATGGAGATATTATTTTATATAATATACAAATGATATATATATATATAATATACAAATAAAAATAAGAGGTATAATATACAAATGAGAACCTGTAAAAAAGGTGAAGAGGAAAGAAGCAAGGACTTTTGATGTAGTGGGAAAAACCTCAACCCTGACAACATGGTGGTATTCACGTGGTATTAGAAATAATCTCTCACCTGCATATGTGAGATTCCTGAAAACGGTGAGGTGAGTGAGTCCTGGTAGAAACTGACCAGTAGCTTCTTATGTGGAATTCACCTTTAAGTGGAGTAGATCTGTAAACTCTCAAAATGAAACAAATGGCAAGTATTTTGTAACAAAAGCCCTCCCCCACTTTCCCTCTAGTCCTCCCCACTCCTAGTTTTTAATTCATAAAACTGTTTCACTCACAAACGGTTAGAAAAAAGTCATGCTAACATCTGTGCCATCGTTTGCCCCCATTTTGAGAAAAACCTAGAAATTAGTATTCTAGTTACTGGAAAACTGGACATTATTTCATTCCTTGAGCGAGTCTTTCATGTTTAAATGAACCAAGCTTCCCAAATCACCTTCCCCCACTTGAAGTGTTCATAAAGTAGTGAAAGGTTTATAGTTATTTAGGATTTTCTTTTCCCTTCAAATTCTGTACATTTTATTTGGGGGAAGAAGAACCGGGAAGCTGCCTAGTTCCAACCTGGCCTTTGCATGTGTCCCTCTGGAGGATAAAGCACTGTGTACCTTGCCATCCGGGAGGTAGATTTAGATAAATCAGTAACCTTCTCCGTGGGAGTAGAGGTGCCAATTAGTCAGGGGGTTGCAATCAAGACAAAGGAGGTGTGAGGCATGTTTTGCTCTTTTCTCTAAACTAACTTGCCTGATTAGAATGGTAGCTGTTTCAGAGATTTAATGTGAAGAATGTGTTTCTGTGTTGGAGGCATTTTGTCGAGGAATGTGTTTTCCTTCTTTGATTCTTTCATGAAAATTCAGTTAAATTTATCTTTGTTTACTTGTAACATACAAATGGAACATTAACACGTGTATCCAAATGTCAGTGTGGCCACTTGCTCTGGACTGAATGTTCATGCCCCCCCCACCCCAGTATTCAGATGCTGATATACTAATCCCCAATATGATGGCATTTGGAGGTGGGCCTTGGGGAAGTAATTAGGTTTAAATGAGGTCATGAGGGTGGAGTCCCCATGATGGGATTAGTGCATGTGTGAGATGAGACTTCTCTCTCCTCCACCTGAGGATACAGTAAGATGGTCTCTACAAACCAGAATAGGGTTCTCATCGAACACTAAATATATGCCAGCATCTTGATCTTGGACTTTCCAGCCTCCAGAACTGTGAGAAATGTTTGTTGTTAAAGGTACCCTGTCTGCAGTGTTCTGTTCAAGTAGCCTGAACTAAGATACAATTCATTTTGGGAATTCCATTTAATGCATATTTATTGAACATTTACCTTGTTAGTGTTCAGGTGGTGTGGGTGATACATAGGTGAATAAGACCTGGTCTCTGTTCTCCAACAGCTCAAAACAGGATAAGGAAAACAGATAATTTGGCCAAAGATATATCCATTAAACTATTGATTAAATTACAAGATATGATCTAGATTTATTTAAGCAAATTAAGAAGTATCCACCTAGATATAGCTAGTTTAAATCCAAAAGGTTTTTCTATCTTCTAAATGGCTAAGGTTTCCCTGACAGTGCCCACTGATTATTATATTCTATCTTTGATTGGAAGAAACCTTTAAATAGCCGTGATCCAAACTATCTTGATTAGGGATTGAGAACTCCTTTAGAAGGTTAGGAACTGTGGATGGTAAGCACAGGAGATGTATGTAGTCCTTGACCAGAATACTCAAGCTCTAGTCAGGGTGTCAGACACCAAAACAGATAATTACTATATAATTTGTTAAGAACTGTAATAAAGATGCCTACAAACTTAGTGTGGGAACTCAGAAAAAGGAATGCAGGGAAGCCAAGAAAGTTTTGACTGATTTCGTGATATTTGAACTGGATCACATCTGAGAAGTAAAATTTTACTCTGTGAAGCGTATTTTGAGCAGAGACAACAGCATATCAAAGGCACCGGTGTTTTTGTGTGTGTGTGTGTGTGTGTGTGTGTGAAGTGGTAAGACATGGTTTTGGAGGTTTGCTGTGGGAAGCCAGGGTCTCAGAAGGGTGTGGGGGGTGAGGGTGGGGGGAGACTAAGGTTGGAAGTTTCAGGTTGGGTATGAGTTTCTGGCAGGCAGCGCTGAGACATTCCAATACTGCTCTACAGGTCTTTGAGCAGGGAGTTACATAATCACATCCTGGAAGAGATGAGTGGAATGGAGTGGGAAGGAAGTCTTGGGAGAGGCTTTGGTTAGGAACCTCTCATATTCTCTCAGAGAAGCCAAGATGATGCCTTTGGCAGGGTAGGGGATTTGGATATGATTTTGATTACAGGTCTTTAAAGAAAATGATAGTTAATACTAATCTTAAAATATCTGGTAGTTCGTACTTAAAAATCAGTGTCCATTAAAGACTTCTTGAATACGGTAGGTGGTTTATGCAAGGATCCAATTTCCTACATTTCTCCTTGAAGTTTTCATACTTTCCTGTTTTTCCTTCAACTTAGCAGAGAACATTCCCCTCATTTGTAAAGCAAAAGCAGACCAGAAGCCTAGGTTTTCGAATCGCGTGATTTAGAGCTCATTTTCTGCTCTTTGGGTGGAGGGGATAGGCCAGCATTAGCTGGGCAAACTGCTAATCTCTCCAGTTTGTCTGTTTCCTGCAGGGGGGATTTGTCCCTGGGGCAGCAAAGGATTCCCTCAGTGGCTGTGTCTGCCATGTAGCATGTCAGGCAGTTGCCAGGAGAACCCTCTGGCTTTGTTCCTGGATGTGAGTGTGGACCAGTGGCCAAGTTTAAGGTCATGGCATTCCTGCCCTTACAGCAGCTGACGTCAATTAGGAGAATTCCCCATGCCTTTACTCTGGGGAGAGTTAAGTGGGGATAAGAATCCAGTGTCTTTTGAGACCTAAAAGATCAGTGTTTATTCTCCTCAAACTATCATTTGTCACTATCAAAGCCTAACGTGGCCTTAGTTTATATGGGGATAAAATATTACTTCTGGGGCATTTTGCCCACTTAGATTTCAGTGGCCAAATCTCGAGGGCCTTCCCTTCAGCCAGAGGCCTATTTTGGTACCCAGCCCACTGCTGGCAGTTAGTGCATTTCAGCCCCAGCCTGTGGCGGGAGCACATCATTTTGAAGTCCTTATTCACCTTAATTTTGACCCTTTAAAAAAAAAAAAGAAAAGAAAAGAAAAGAAAAATGTTGATAAAAGTTCACTGCGTGAGAGCAGACTCCTTTTCCATGAAGTGTTTACCTCTCTGGTTTTGCAAGGTTGTTTTTAGGAAAACCATCTTAAGCAGGAGAAAAGGGAGTCTCAGCAGTTTGAGTGTTTCTCAAAATTGGGCATGGATCAGAATCACCTGAAGGACTTTATTAAAACACAGGTCGCTGGGTCCCACCTCCAGAGCTTCTGATTTAGTAGGTCTGGAGGTGGGCCTGAGAATTTGAATTTCTAACAGCTTCCCAGGTGCTGATGATACCCTTGATCTGGGACTGCACTGTGGAAACCACTGGTTTAAGTGACTGGTCTGAGGTCTCCTAGCTAGTAAGCTGAAAACCTTGTTTTTTGAACAGGCGTCCATCTACATACCTCATGCTTAGCTATCATACTATATTACACACACTATTCTGCCACTGTATAAGATTTTTAAACATCAGGCATTTTCAGTTCCTTTCACTAGAATTTGTTCTTGCTTATTACTGAGAAAAAAAAACATGTTTAAGAATGCTATTAAAGGTTCTCAAGAAATAGAAAAAAATAAATTATTTCGGTTATTGATTATGATTGGTTATATTTTATTTTTTACTATTTTTTTATCTTATCTATTTATTTGAGAGAGAGGGGAGTGAGAGAGAGCATGAGAGGGCAGAGGGCCGGAGGGAGAAGCAGGCTCCCCGCCGAGCAGGGACCCGATGCGGGACTCCCATCTGGGACGCAATCCAGGACTCTGGGATCATGACTTGAGCTAAAGGCAGTTGAGCCACCCAGGGGCCCTGATTGGTTATATTTTAAATAAAAATATATTGCTATAATGCAAGGGGGCAAGACAAAAATAGTGCTTAGCATATTTGGGGCACAGAGTTTATATAGTTTTTTCTCAGTGAAAATCTTCATAGTACTTTTCTTTTACAAGCTTTCTGAGAGTGGACTGTATAGAAAGCTGTGGCTGGGACAGTTTATATAGGGGGAAAAAAAAGGGAAGACTGAGATCAATAGCATCTTTAAGTGAATTGTTTGGTAATGAATGGAGTATTAGATTAAGAGTAGCTGAGCCATAGTCCTTCAGTACTTGTGTGTCATGAACGAGTCAGTAATAATCTATTGACATCAGTAAACATGTAACACCATCCAGAGGAAACATTTGACAGTCATTACCCTTACATCATAATTACCACAAACAGATATTTTGCTTTAAGATGCAGTGTACCCTGTCCTTTTCAGTTTGCCATAAATCGGTACGTTTCACAAATAGTGTTTAAGCAGCCCTGGTAAGGCAATGTCTATAGTTGTTTTCTTTTTTCCTTTTTTTTTTCTTAAAAGATTTTATTTATTTGTCGGAGTGAGAGAGAGCACACGCGTGCATGCGCACACACACAAGCAGGGGGAGGGGCAGAGGGAGAGGGAGAAGCAGGGTTCCCACTGAGCAGGGAGCCTGATTCGGGACTCGATCCCAGGATCCCAGAATTGTGCCCTGAGCCGAAGGCAGACCGACTGAGCCACCCAGACATCCATCTGTAGTTGTTTTCATAGGAAGATAAAAATCCCTAAAATTACTATTCTTAAAACCTGAAAGTTATCCCTTGGAGTAATAATATTCTGATTGCTTTGTAGAAGCTTGAAATATATTAATATATTGTAATCAATATTACCATGGCTTGAAGATAAGTAGTGTTTCAGATAATACCGGAATTCTCCAGATGAGGAAAGAGCATTCTTCCTGGGTATCTCCAGGGAAAAATGGAGATGCCCTTCCTTTTGTCTAGCCGGATTATATCTGTGTTTCCAGTCTCATCTCATGTTACTTTTTCTCACTGAAGTGTCCCTAATCATTTCAAACTCCACTGATTCTATTTTCTTGTGGGCCAGTAATGTTTATAGGTTTTAATGGACATTCTCAAATACTGGTCACAGACTGGTTCTGGTTTATGACAAAGTTTTTGTTGGTCCAGACTGAGATTATCTTTTTTAATTTAGTAAGAATGCTTTCTTTTTGTATGTGAAACTATGGTGATAGTAAATGGTAATTGTTTTTTTATAGCTTTTTGGTGAATGAATTAATGGGTTATTTTGTTGCAAGGTTAATATTTAAATTCTTGTTTTTTCCCCGGTTACTGTTATAAACACTGTATTTTCTAACTCGTAGTTTTCACACAGCCCTATGCAGGAAGTACTGTTATCAGCTCCATTTTACAAATGAAGAAACTGAAGCTCAATGGGGTATCATATCTAAGTTTACCCATCTAGAAGGTGCCAGAACTGGTATTAAAACCCAGACAGCTCAACTGCATCTATTCCCGTTTTATTTGGGCATAGAAGTGGACTCTGCAGGTCCATGGAATTAATGAATTCTGGGAGTAATCATATAGCGTGGCCTTTAACAATATTTTACTGATTTTTAAAAATTGTTTCATGCTGTTATCCTATTAAATGTTAACATCTGAGGATATAGATCTTGTGTCATGGTTTTGTGGATGTTCCCCTATTTCCAAATAAATTTAATGTAAATGCAGTGCTGATTTGCACATAGTATAAATTATGAAAATAATATAATGGAAGCATACAGGCACCTCTAAAGCAGAGTACACATCCCTGTATGTGTGTGGATGTGTCTGTTTCTTTGTGTGTCAGTGTGATCATTTAAATGAGCGTTATCTTTTTCTTCTTTTCTCCTCAGTAGCTATTTGGTTTTTTGTGTTTTAAGTGGAGGACTTTGGACATGTTACAAGATGCTGGATAAATAAAATAGATGAACTTATCAGAAGTAGCTTCTTATAGAAAAATCTGTGGTTTAATTAGTGGATCAGTAAGGGGAAAATAATATTAAATTTTGAGGCAGCTGCTTTACCACTATTTAAAATGACTATCTTGGCATAGAAAATGTATTATTTAAAATATTAAATACTTTCATGCACATATTCTTGCCAATGTTAATATATATTCCGTGAGAGACGACCTTTAGGCAATTCAGTCCTGTCTCTGTTTTTGTCTGGGGGTCAGATAGCTTGTCCTACTGTTTTATCCAGCTCTCCGCCAGCATCACTGAGTGAGCATTGTCTCATGAAATAATGTGAAAGTCCATGGAGAGGTTGGAGACATGAGTCTTATCTGTTGAAGGGGTAAAACAAAAAACACGCAAAAAATCACACAAAAAAACCCAAGAACTATCAAAAGTTCAATGTTCATTTTTTAATATTAAACACTGAAAATCAGGAAATGTTACACATATGTTTATTATTAAATGTTTTATATTTATTTATTTATTTATTCTTGGAGATATATATATATACACACACATATATATATACATACATACACACATATATATATATATATATATATATGGCTCCAAAAGTAAATTACAAACTGGTAACATGCCTCCCTTAAGTTGCTTTTGTCATATGAAAATAACATTTCTCATAAAATGTGGTTTGTAGAAATAGGATTTTATGGATTATATGACAATAGAAAAAAAACAACAAACAAACCCCACATACAGGGGATAATCAAATCTTTTTCAGAGATTTTCATGAAACAACATCATATTTTAATATTCTGAACAAAATTTAAATTCCTGCTATCATTTGGTCACTTTTTGACTGCAGTTTGGTGTATAATATGCTTCCCTGTAATTAATTTCTGTTCATATTTGATAGTGTGGTCCATGTGTTAGCCAGTTTTAGACATAGCAGCATTGTTTCATTCTGTTTCCTTAAGATATTTAAGGTTTGGACACCAAGGCTTTTGAACTTCAACTTCATGAGAGTCTTATATGTAGGCAAAAAGAAACTTGATCTCTTTTTCTCTTTCTTTAAGCTTTTCTTAATTTTGTTTTTCTAATGCTGTCTCCTGAATTGTCCTCTTTCTTGTTTACAATGGACAAAGCCCTGTGAAAGAGTAAAATGCGGATTAATGGGAAGGACAACTGTAGATAAAAATTAAGGAAAGATAAAATTTTTTTCAATTAACATATAATGTATTATTTGTTTCAGAGGTACAGATCTGTGATTCAACAGTCTTGCACAATTCACAGCGCTCACCATAGCACATACCCTCCCCAGTGTCTATCACCCAGCCACCTCCTCCCTCCCACCCCCCACCACTCCAACAACCCTCAGTTTGTTTCCTGAGATTAAGTGTCTGTATGGTTTGTCTCCTCCTCTGGTTTTGTCTTGTTTTCATTTTTGCCTCCCTTCCCCTATGATCCTCTATCTCGTTTCTCAAATTCCTCATATCAGTGAGATCATATGACACTTGAGGAAAGATAAAATTATTAACCAGACTTTCTTTTTCTGTTATGGCTCCATTTGTACTTTTTTTTTTTTAAATAATAATTGATGTCAAGATCACTGTTTGATTTACAGTGCCTTTCTTTTCAGATTCATGTTCTTTGTTATATTCGCGACAGTATTATTGTTGTGTTCGTTGGATTTTGTGATTAATGTCAGACATTTTGCTATTAAAAAATTGATTTGGAATTCATGAATTTGATTCCATTTCAGAAACGCAGTTGTTGACGTGATCTCCACCTGTGCTCTCTGATTTGGGATGCCATCTGGTGGTACGCGTTCGATACATCGAGTTGTGTTTTTCACCGCCGTCAGAGTCTTTATCCTTCATTGCTTATGAAGGTGAATATTTGTTGAAATGACTTGCAAAGACGTCTGTCTCCATTTCAAACAAAGGATCTTTTGTACCTTACTTTCTGTTTTCTCAAAGTAATATGCCTGTGTGCTTTGGTCTTTATTAGCATAATCTGATTCTTTCTTAAAAAAACATTGAAAATCAGGCTCTGATTTTAGGAACTCAGTTGAGCTCACAGAAATTTGTAGATATTCAGCATCTCCTTTAAGATCCTAATTACATATGTTTTTCATTTCACTTTTAAATGGTAAATCTGATTGGGCATTTGGATATTATGTGGTGAATAGGAGATTACCAGATAATCATAAACATGAAACAAATTATTCGTTTAAAATTCTCTTCCTTATGTTTTAAACATTAAAGGGCAGTTCCTTCAAAGGTGAACCTTAGCTTAATCTTTTTTTTTTTTAAAGATTTTATTTATTTATTCATGAAAGACAGAGAGAGAGAGAGAGAGAGAGAGAGGCAGAGGGAGAAGCAGGCTCCCAAGGAGCAGGGAGCGCGACGCGGGACTCGATCCCAGGACGCTGGGATCATGACCTAAGCTGAAGGCAGACGCTTAACCATCTGAGCCACCCAGGCGCCCCGACCTTAGCTTAATCTTAACGACTGCTTCCGTTGCCTTCTTCAGGAGATAAGCTGGTGATACTTATTAGATATATATCAAAGCTAGGTGGAAATTTGGAAAGTTAATTGTCTGCATTATTGATATGAAATATCCATTCCACTTGAGAACCTGAACTGAGGAAATGTCAAAAAAATGAGTTTTTGTTTTGTTTCGTTTTTTTTGGCTCTTTCAAATTATTTGTGGCTGGTTAGCTTAGTTTATTGAGGGCATGGCAGCAGTGAGGCAATTTTTAGATTCTTTCCCCTCTGTGGGCTGTTCAGCATTCTCAGATTATACTCAGACTTCTGGTTTAGCCAGTTTATCTGCGGGGGTGGCGGGGTGGGGGGGAAGAGAAAGAAAAGAAAAGAAAAAAAAGATGAAATGAAAAGAGGTGAGAAAAGGAAGCGTGATTTAATCTCTGCTGTGCCGGTCACCTGAGGTCCATCTAAGGACAGTGCCATTGCCTAATGACCACGTGACCATAACTTTACTTTCACCCTCTGTGTTATCAGGGTTAAAAATTATGGACCTCTAAATTCACATTCTAGCCGTGTGCCACTGGGCAGCTTATTTCACCTCTGGAAACCCCAGCTTCCTGATCTTTGAAGAGATGAGGTGTTAAGTCTCATGCCTGTCGCTCCCATAACGTGCAATGCTGCAGCCATAGCACTTAGACCAAGCGCCCAGTGAAGAGTAGCTGCGTTGTTATTGCTACAACCGTTCTTGTCATGGCTGTTACTGTTGTTGCGCAGCTAATATTCCAGCCCTCAGTTCTCTTCCACTGTTGGGTGATGGGAAGCCCAGAGAGCTTTTAACTGTGAATCCGGGTTTTATAGCAGACATCACACTTGTCCTTTTATGGAATAGGTCAATACTGAGAGGGCTGTGGAATGAAGAGGGAGCAGACAGGTCCTCCTGCCGACAGCTTCCCACCGCTCATCCTTTCTAAATTGCAAATAAGTTTCAATTTTAATTAAAGAAAAATAAATTTTTTATTTGTGGACATTTTTCATGCAGTCAGTACCTCAGAAAGAGGTTGTGATTTCAAACCCCACACTGGGTGTAGAGATTACTAAAAAAAAAAAAAAAAAAAAAAAAAAAAAAAATTTATTAAAAAAAGAGGGAATGAAAAAAAGTTTCACATGCCTGTGAAATGTGAGCTATTATCTTTTAAAATTGGAAGTAATTCAAATATGGGAGGGTGGGTCTTGCTCAGGCATCCCGTGTCAAGTGATAATTCTCCATATTTGACAGCTGAGTATCATTCTGATGCAAACACATTTTCATTTCAAATTTGAGTGATTGACTTTTTAAATAATAGTTCATGGAACTACCAATGAAGTGTACATTATCTAGATTTTACATTTCCTATGTAATGTGCAACTGTAGATTGCTTTCTGACATTTAAATCAGATAAATGTGACTGAGATTTCCAGTCATTTTTTGTTTGTTTGTTTGTTTTTTGTTTGTTTTCTTCCACCGGCCACCCTAGGGCCAAAAATCAATGATAAATGGTATTTGTCTTATGTGTAGCATACATTGTGTGTATGTGTAAGTCAATGTATGCTACACATAAGACAAATACCATACATTGACACATTAAGGTGATTCAAATATTTTTAAGGTTTTCATTTATTGAACGTTTATGCTGGTACAAACACTGTGCTAATGCCTACATACAATGGTGTCCAATTTCAAGCATCAAGTTGCAAATCCTAGAATGGTTTAGAAAGTCTTGAGTGTTCTTTTGTCTGTAAATGTCTTCAGTCTCATCTAATACCTTTTTCCCTCATTATCTCTATTTCCTGTGACCTGTCTACAATGGCATTCTTTCACTTCAGCTCTTTTCAAGTCCTTGAACGTACCACCTTCCCTTTCAATAAGAGACTTATTAGCACATGCTGTTCCTTCTTTCTAGAATATCCCTCACCCCCATACACACATCCAATAATCTTGAATAGTCAGATTTCAGCTTAAATGTCACTTTGTTAGTCTTCAGGGAAGCCTTCCCTGACTAGCCCATATAGTACCATGTACTATTTCTTCAAAATATTTATCACAGTAATAATATTATGTTATTTGTGTGATCATTCTATTGAGCTTTCTCTTCCTCACTAGACTATCAATTTCATGAGGGCTGACCCCTTGTCTACTTTTGCCCACCATTTTATCCTTACCAGGTAGCATAGTGACTGCCTCATGGTAGACATTCATTAATATTTGTTAAATGAAGTGATGCATGCATTACCTCAATTTATAAAGTTTATAATATTCCTTATGACCACACATACCATGTGTTGATACCATGTGTCAAAGAGAACCAGAGCCAGACATCAGTTAAAGTGGTAAAAAAAAAAATAAAAAAATAAAAACATTTAATTCCTAAACTATTGCAAAGGGGAAAAGAGCCCAGTAGAGAGCTGAGCTCAGTTCAGAATACAAGGACAAGTGGGAATTGATAGCCAAAGAGTGGGGCAAGGAGGTTTGTGGATGGAAAATTACTAAGAGAAGATATCAAGGGTACGGAGATTCTTGCTAAAGGCAGACCAAGGTGATCAGATATCAAGGATAGGGGATTCTTGCCACCAGTGGACAGGCAAGCTAAAGACAGGGTCCAAAGGATGAGGCCTGGAGGAAAAGAAGGCTCAAGGAGCCTGTCTAAAGTTTGGTCAGAGAGAGAATCTGTGTCAGTCCCTCCTCTTGTTCAAGGAGAGAAGACACATTCTCTTTCCCTCTCAACAACATAAGTCCATTTTTCATTCTGTCACTAAGGACTGAATGTTCATTAAGGACCAGCTGAATCATCTGTTGAGACTTGGTGACAATTGCTCTACTTTGTAACCTGGAGACATTTAGGAAGAGAGATACCTATGAAAATAAACAGAAAGGCAGAGATTAGAGGCCGAATCAATCTATATGCCCAATATCATAGGCCTTCATGGGTCTACCAGGAGTCCTAGAACCTGTCATCTTTCCTCAGTGGTGTCAGCACTGCAATTCCAGCAATGCAAGGAATTTCTTCATTTGTCTCTGGCACCTTCCTGATTATGACAAAGACATGAGTTAGATTAGTGGGACAAAAGTGCAGCAATCAGTTTGACTCCATATCCAGAATGATACAGTCATTGAGGACAGTGTACTGGGTTTCTCGTAATTAGCAAGTCATAGATTCGAGGCCAGTAGTGATGTTGTCCAAGAACAAGGCGAACTGCTTCAACAATGAATATGACTCTGTTATTGAATCAAACTTCTTCAAACAGGTGATGAATTCTTTCAACCAGGCGATGAATTCTATCCAAAAGGTGACAGACCTTTCCCCAAAAGTAATGAGGTTGTGGATGGAACTTAGGCCCAATTCTGTAGGTGTATTTTCTAAATCATCTCTATGGGAATTGAGATCACCTACAAGGGAACCTATGATGTCCTGGGTACCTCTTTGGTTGCTACAGTGAGAGAGAGGAGAACTGAAAGAAGTGGGTCCTTATTTTAGAGATAGTTCAAGAAAGGAAGAAAATTGTGGAGGATTAGGTATAATGAAGAGCTTGGGAAAACCAGCAGATTAGCAAGATTTGGTCCAGTTGGCTGGTGGCAGCCAATAGTCTTGGTTTCCACCGACAGAGTAAGAATCATCAGGAGCCAGTCAGGAGTCACAGAAATAATTATTTCTTAGCTGAGGGTGACTAGAGAATGCAGGTGTTGGGGGTGGGGAAAAGATTTGTCAGAGATAGTTCACGTGTAGTTGGGTTGGACCTGAGGAATCAGGCCAGGAAGGCTAATGGAGACCTTTCCATTGATATGAGGAACGTCAGAGGGACCAGTCGCAGCTTGGGAGCCTTATGTTGCATTTAGTGATGGCTAGGTAAGTGTAATGACAAATGCCCATTTCAAGAAAGGGACTGGTTGTAAAATTATGATGGAAATAGCCATGACCCTTGCAAAGATACACTGGAATAGGTTTGAGGGTTGACTCATGATGGGTAATTGTCCAGTTTAGAATGATGGAGGGAAAGGGAAGAAGGGTTATAGCAGAGCAAGCATTATAATTGATGAAAGAAATCTGGGAAGAGTCAGATATGCCCACTGGAAAGGGAGCAGCGTACTAACAATCTGTCCAGTAGAGGTCAATAGACAGTGTGACTGTATTTGTCTGGTAGAATAAATTATTTTAAGGGTCAAGTTAATGATCATGATTTTAAATACTAAAAATGTAAACATTAGCTTTCTTTTCAACCAGATTTTGATTTTCTGTTTAAGTAAGACCTAATGTGAAAGCTATTAAATCTTCACCATACTACTGGCAAAAAATAAAACTTGAACATTTGTGTAGAAAGTAAAACTGAAATGGAGCATGGATGTGTTCACCTTTTTGTTCCAGGTTTGTTTTTTTCCCCCAGTAACCTCTGCATGGGGTATGTGATGGGAGTGCTGTCAGGATGAGGCTCTGCCGCCTAGTGGAAATATCATTGGCTTTGGAATCAGACAGACATAGGTTTTAATCCTGCTGCTGACAAGTTAAGTTACCTAACACCTCTCTCTCCTTTTACTCGTCTTGCAGATGATTGAAGTAATTTTTACCTTACACTGCTGTGAAACTTGAGGCAACATAAGAAAAGTTCCTCCATAATACCTGAGGTGTGGTAGGATCTCGGTGAATGAAAGTCATCGGTCATTACCATTAGCATTGATGCATATGCACTCAGACTCCCACACCTTCAAACATGGGGCGCCTGGGTGGCTCAGTTGGTTGAGCATCTGCCTTCGGCTCAGGTCATGATCTCCAGGTCCTGGGATGGAGCCGGAAGTCAGGCTCCCTGCTCAGTGGGGAGTCTGTTTCTCCCTCTCCCTCTGCCTCTCCCCCTGCTTGTGCTCTCTCTCTCTCAAATGAATAAATAAAATCTTAAAAAAAAATAAAGAAACATCAAACATTTGCTGATTTATTCAGTGCTAAATTCCTGTTTGCCCTTTTGGTAGGAATCAGAATTCATTAAAATAATTCATGATCGAAAATTCAAAAATTCCACTCAGAGAACTTATATAAACTGTTTCCTTGTTTTGTTTGGTGTGCTTTCTTATTCCCTGATTTCTCCTTTTCATTTGACTCACAGATGAGTTACTTGACGTTCGTTTTGGTTCCGAGTGGAAGGATAGTTGTTTTGTCTAGGATCCTCTTGTCATTATTATACTGAAAGAATACCTTTTTTTCTGAGCGTAACAGGAAAAGGAAGATAAAAATAATGATACTGGTGAAAACGATTGTCCAGAAGCGGTGAGAAAGAGTACAGATTGTGAATCAGGAATCCAGGGAGGTGGTGCCCGTCCGACAACAATTTCTTCCTGCGATTCATGAGGTTATTTGCCGTGATCTCAAAGCCCCTTTTAGTGTTGATTCTATGAGTGTATTTCATAGATGTTACAGGACTTCAAAGTGAATATCTTGATTAGATACTTCATTAACCTTATCAGGACTTCCTCCTGCCACCCTTTCAAAACATCTCTGTGTCAAAGCAACAGATAACCTCAGCTTTTGTTACTGTGTGATCTTGCTTCCCACCATATGATGATTTCCTGACCATTTCAGAACCACTGGTTTTATTTTTGTGAGTTCTTCAATATCCAGAATGACTTCTGTATTAGCAACATCATCTGTGTTCTAGCTGAAGCTTCCCTGCCCTTCCCCACGTGGCATTTCTTTCTTCTTTAAAACATAGAAGGGCTCCTTCACCAAAATACTTTCTCTTCTTTAAGTATATGCTCTTTATGCTTTTCTAATATAAATAACAAGTAAATCGGCTGCTTTTTAATTTGAATGATTTTTGGTAGCTATATTAAAAAAAACATTGTGAAAAAGGAGGGATTTGTGAATTTTAAGTAATATGTTCTGATATATCACCATGACATAATGAGAAATATATATTTGGTTCCTGCCCCCGGTTTCTGACACAGAGCTCCTAAAACCCATGGAAACTTCCTGAGTCATGGGAGTTAGAGGAGCATCTCACGCAGCCCTGCTAAATACCTTGGAGTTTCCTGGGTGATAGGAGCATCTTTTGTTCAAATGAGGCAACTCTGAGTGGGCTCCTGGAGGGCTTCAGGGTGGGGGTGGGTCACCAGAAAGACCAAGCCATGATTAGAAGCTTGGAACTTTCAGCTCAACCCCCATCTTCTAGGGAGGGGAGAGGGACAGGAGATTGAGGTAATAATCTATCGTATCTGTGTGATGAAGCCTCCATAAAAAATGTCTGAATTATGGGGTTTGGAGAGCTTCTGGGCTTGTGAACACAAGCACATGCCAAGAGGGCAGTGCACCCCAACTCTACAAGAACAGAAGCTCCTGCACTTGGGATCCTTCCTTACCTTGTCATGTGCCACTTCCTCTGGCTGTTCATCTGTATCTTTTATAATATTCATTCTGATAAACCAGTAAATATAAGTAAATGTTTCTCTGAGTCTGTGCCCAGCAAATTATTGAGCGAGGTGGGAGGAAGGGTGTTGTGGGAACTCCCAACTTTGTAACCAAGTGTGGCAAAAATGTGGGACCCTGGGTCTGGAAATTGGTTGGTGTGGAGGAAAAGCCCAGAGGTATGGTGCCAGAAGTTATGTAAGTAGAGAAACAGTGCTCCTTTAATCGTATAGCTACTGATGGTTTTTTGGATGTTGACCTCTCTTACTGTGTTTTGTTGTTATTTATTTAATTTTTTTAAGGGTGGAGGGATTTTTATAGTGGTTGTATATTTTAAAAGTAATAACTTAATGAACACTTTCTTTATTCCTCTAAGGGTTAAAAATTTGCTCATATATCTGATTGCTGGCCATGTCGATCCCTATTATTAAATTCTTGACTTTTTAAAAATATGTGAATTTTTTTTCCCTGCGATTATTTTCCTGCTGTGAACAGTCATCTTAATTTTGTTTTTGGAAGAGATTTAGAGATCACTTCAGCTACCAGCCTCACGGATCAGGAAACCCAAGGGCCCTGGTCTGGCAATGTCACTTCCTGCTCGGTAGTGCTGAGTCAGGCCCAGAACCCCTGTCCCCTCCTCAGTGTCCCACTGCCCTTCTTTGTTCTGTCACCTGTTTGCTTCTGAAGAACGATGGAGAACGTTGATAATTTTACTTCTGCAGCATGTTCAGTGCTACTTTTGCCCTTTAATTTCTATTGTCTTTATTAGAATTGGATGTACATTTGTATACATTTAGTGTATTTTAACAGTTATTCTTCAGTGGTAGATTTGAGTTTTTCTACCCTAGCCTGTAGATCACATATTAACTCACTTTTCCCTACTAAACTTTAAATAGAGTAAGCCCTTAATGTCCTTCTCATTTTGTCCTTGACATGGATTTTTCTTCTGCTTCATACATCATGGTTGGCAGCATGGCACAGGTAATGACCTGTGAGGCATGATGTTTGTCCATTCCATGACTATCCTTATTTAACTGCTGGAAATGTTTCCCTCATCTTCCCCCATAATTACCTTTAAATGTCTTCAGACTTGAGAAAGTTGGGTTTTGTGGGGACCGCATAATGCTAATGGGCATCTACCACAGATCTCCATTCTCTGTTTCCTGTGGAAAATGGAATAAAATAGAATGTTTTAGTTTCCCAAACTTACTCCATGGTGTGGTAGAGTCAGCCTCATTCATTCTATCTGTTTGCTGAAGAGCAAACAACATTTTGCCCCTCTCCTGCTGAGGTTTCTTCCTGGCCAGCTCTGGCAATTTGAAAATAGAAAGTAGAAAGTGTTTCATACACCAGTGACCATTACTTCCCAGTTTCTTCCTTCTCATCTAGCATTCGGCGCAGACTCAGGCATATGCATCTTTTAATATTGTGTACGGCTGCAGAATATTAAAGTACTCGATGTGTGCATGCCATAGACAGCTTGAACAACTTTTGGGCTCCTCCAATACGCCTTCTTTAGCAAATACGCAAATGGAATCGTAAAAAAGTACTAAATCTGGAGGGAACATTAGGGATAAAAACAACTCAAGTAGTATAGTGGGAAGAATGGTGGACTGCTCGGTAATCAGCTGGGATAACCTTGCAGCCAGGCGCCTCACCCCCGTGCGTCAGTTTTCTCTTGAGAAAATGAGCCAGATGGCAAGGGGCAAGAATTACCTGGACGTCGCTTCTTTTATTCACTGAAAATTGGTTGTTACGGTTTCCCAGGAGTCTGCCACAGACGGGCTCCTAAATCCCAATTTTAGCTATCACCTTGAGGGCTCCCTTTATTTCTCAGAAGGAAGGCTTTCCTCCTCTGTAGGCCCCTGCTGATTTGCGCAGCTTCAAAAACAAGGGTAGCCTCAGACCAGCTTCTTCTCAGAATTCTTTATTTCCTGTCTTCAGGCTGTGTTTTAATCTTTGCTTCCAGGGCATTCCCATTTCCGTTTCTTCCATCGCTGTGGATTTCTTAGACCTTTTTCATGTCTCCCAGTATCTTTCAGGGCTTTAAATCTGGCCCCAGCCCTCCACTCCCAATTCACAAATAACACCCCTTCTCAGGCCAGGGTGCCCGATTCAGATCCCAGCTGCATCACCTCCAGGCCCTGTCACCTCTCAGCTCTGTGGCTGGCCGTTTGGGTTTTGTACACTGTGCTGCAGTGTGGAGCTCACAGAATTGTTATGGGGATTAAGTGAATTAGAATCTGTAAAGATCTTCAAGCACAGCCTGACACATAGTAAGTGCTATGTGACTACTCGCTATGGGCTATGGTAATGTGACGGCAGGCAATGTTCCCTCCCCCCACCTCACTATTCTTCTTGGCACGCTGAGGGTCTCCTCTTCCCTAGACTTAGAATGCTTGTCTGTTGATGTTATTTTAGATCAAGAAGTAGACATTAGCTGGCGCCCATTGGCTTCCCTTACATACTTCAAATTATGTCTAAGCTCATAGTTAGATTTGAGCACGCAGACTTTATGTTCGTCCTAAAAGTCATTCTTACAATACTTAGGGTTTTCACATGTTGTTGGAAGGAAATGCTGTACTTAATTCAAGAAAATGCTTTAGAAAAGATTTAAGCCAGATTATCAGAATACATAAATACCAAAGGATATTTAAGTTTCTTTTTAGAAAATCAAACACACCTAAAGACTTGACTCTTCGGTGATTTATTCCCCAACCCTAACTAATTTTGTGTTATCTTAGTGGAAAAAGTTAATCCACCAGATAGTTTGGTTGCTTCACTTTCTTGAAAAGAAATCTGTCCAGGTTCATGTTTTAAAACAGTTAATGTTAAACAAGTCATGCTGAAAGAAGCCAACCTTATTGCTGAAAACATAAGTATTTAATAGTCATAAAATATCAGAAAAGCTTAAAAACTTAGAGATTGTTCAATTCAGTGATTTCCAAATGCCTTGATGTGGTCGTTGTTCATATTACTATATTCAGTTAACTAATTAATAAATCAGAAATTACTTTGGAAAATTAAAATTAAGCTTAATTAAATTAAGTTAAATTAAATCGGATGAAAATCCTCTTCAAACAGTTATTTAAAACTTACGCTCGTAGAAGGTTGTCATCTTGGTATGTATATCTCTAACTCTATCTGTATCTCTATAAATTCTGACATCACTGCCTTTCCTGGTGCATTAGAATAAGTGTGTGGTGTAAATATAACAATGTTGTTTTTGTTTTTCAGCTGTTGATAAAAATGTAGACTGTTGAAGCTGTATATAACTGTGGAAATCACTTAGTGTTTCATTTTACTGTTGCAAAAAATAAGCCCGCTAAAATTTGGATTTTTTTCCCTTAGCACATCGGGTTTGCAAAAGCTTATACATCCAAGCACTGCCTTCTCCCTCCTACCACAGGCTAAATAAACACTCTGCCCACCACACATCCATATATTACTCATTGCGATGTAACTGGGCCTATGGGACATTTTTCACATAACACCTACCATCACCCCTCCACCCCCTGCAAAAAAAAAACAAAACAAAAAACACCCAACAGAGAAAAGTTCAGTTCCTTTAATCCCGAAAAGCCACTGTCAGGGCCCAGGATCCATCCTCAACATCTCAGCCATGTTCTTGTGCTGGCCTGATGGCTCTGCTTCTATACTAAGGAGGCAGACATGGTGGTGGAGGGGGGGTCTGAGCCGAAAAGTGGGTGTATGGAGCTCAGGGTGTATATAGATTAATCACAGATCTGGGAATGCTGATTTTAAATGTCCAGGTAAGGGGACACCTGGGTGGCTCAGTCATTAAGCATCTGCCTTCGGCTCAGGTCATGATCCCAGGGTCCTGGAATCGAGTCCCACATTGGGCTCCTTGCTCAGTGAGGAGCCTGCTTCTCCCTCTCCCTCTACTGCTCCCCCTGCTTGTGCTCTCTCTCTCTGACAAATAAATAAATAAAAATCTTTAAAAAATAAAAAAATTAAAAAAATAAAATAAATGTCCAGGTAAGGATGCCCCAGCACAGAAATCTAATGTGTAGTTAGCTATGTAGCAAATTGATTTCCTTCACCTGAATGGTGATAATAAAACAGTGCTGCGATTTTGTAAACCTTTTTTATAGGCTCGTTATGAAATGGATTAAAGTGATGCCATGGTTTTTACAAAGAAGGAGAACTTAGAGATGTATGTTTAATATGTCTCATGGGAATGAGAAAGTAAATGAATTCCTGGTGTAAGTTAGAGTCTGTCCTGGTTTAAAGATTAAATCCGCTCCCCTTTGCATTAGTGAACTAGGTGATTTCACAGAAGTGGGTCCAATCCTCCTAAGATTCACTGTGGAAGGGGTCACATGGCTTAGAAAGAATCTGAAATGGTGAAGGGAGACGGCCCCTTTAAAGATTTTAAAGGGAAGGGGAAGTGGGAATAACATTGTAGGGCTGTTTAGTCACCAGGGAACTGTGATGAACAGTGTGTTAGTCACAATGCTAGGCGCTCTTACACGTGTTTTCATATTTAAGGCCTTTAATGGCACTGCAATTTAACAATAAATTTAGTGCCAACTCCAGAGCAGGCACTGTTCTAAGTGTTTGGAACCTGTGAATAGAAGGCAAAATCAGTATATACCTCTCTTTATAAATGAGAGAGCCAAAGCTCAAGGGTGTTAAGCATCTTGCCTAAAGCCACAGATAGGAGTGTCAGAAATGGGATTTGAACACACATCTCTGAGTCCACGGTTCAAGTTTGGGAAATACAGCATGAATGACCAGGCACATTCTCGTTGAGTACTTTTGCCTCCAAAATACAGCTGATAAAACCTCTGCTGCCTAGCTCCTGGGCTTATTGTGAGAATCAAGTAGTCTTCTGGATGTGGTGGGTTTTACTCTCTCCCTTCTTGTCTCCCGCTGTTCTCTTCTGATGCTTGGGTAGAGCATTATTAATATTCTTTTTTTTTTTTTAAAGATTTTTTAATTTATTTATTTGACAGAGAGAGAGACAGCAAGAGCAGGAGCACAAGCAGGGGGAGTGGGAGAGGGAGAAGCAGGCTTCCCGCCGAGCAGGAAGCCCGATGTGGGGCTCGATCCCAGACCCTGGGATCATGACCTGAGCCAAAGGCAGACACTCAATGACTGAGCCACCCAGGCACCCCTAAGCATTATTAATATTCTGAGTTAAGTGTGTGTGCAAGTATGACTCCTCTAGTGGAAAATGCACATCTGTCATTCTTTCATGCAGTCGGTCAACAGATATTTATGGAGTGCTGCCGTGCATCAAGCACTATGCTAAATATGGGGGGGTGCCATGGTAAATGAGAAACATGTTTATTTTCATGTGATCCTTATATCCTAGCAGAAATGGGTATTGCAGAAATTATACAGTTGTTTATATTTGTGCCAAAGTTATGGAGGAAAAAGACACATCTGTCTCTCTTAAACCTGCACCTAATTCATTTACTAAACGAATTAGTAAATAGATGAATAGTTAGAATAAATTATAATAGTTAGAATAGTTAGAATAAATTCCACAGAGTGGCAACTGAGCACAGGCACTTTGTGCCACCATGCCAGGTTCAGAACCCAGTCCTGCTGCTTACAAAGCTTTGGGACCTTACCCAAGTTACTCAGCCTCCCCGTGTTCCAGGTCCCTGCAGAATAGAAATAATCATAGTTATCGTAAGGGCTGAATGAAGGAATATCAAGAAATAATTTCGAAGTGCGCAAGACAAACACTAAGTGCAAAGCTTTAGCTATCATTATTATTATTACTACTATTATCATGTCGTAGAACTTTTCAGGAAATTCTTTTATCCATAGCGTTCACTCCTGCCTTTAACCTTCTAAGAGTTTGCTAAAAGGATTGTTATATAGTTGGCATTAGAACCAACTGTAAGGCTTTAAAGAATACACATATTCAGCCCTGTTGTAGGATATTCTTATTCAGTAAGTCTACATATAGCTCTGGACTTCAAAAGCTTCACAGATGACCCTGATTCACACCCCAAGGTAAAAACTGATCATTTTAAAATGACACAGAAAGATTACACACATGGCGGAGCAGGAGTGTTAACTCCGGACAGCCACCCAAGGACTTTGCTTTGTGCACCTGTCCTTGTGTGAGTATTGAAAAATGTGATTGGTAAACAAAAGAGATAACTAAGAATTCCTGTAGACACTAATTATTCTTTTTTCCAAATGGCCTTTAATTTTAATACTTTTTCAAAATACCAAAATAATTTATCAATTGCCCAAATAAGTTTGACGAGCCTAGAATGTGAACTCCTGGGAAATAGGAATTTTTGTCCATGTCACTAATGTACTGATGTATTGGCATATAGTAGATGCTCAATAAATAAGAGCTGAAATGAATTGAGTACACTTTAAAGCCTTAAAGATGTTTGAAAGAGATAAGAAGGATAAATTATAGGCTGGGGTCAGGATTTTCCTTTTTTTCTTTTCTTTTCTTTCTTTCTTTCTTTCAAGATTCTAAGATCCTTCCTTCCTTCCTTCCTTCCTTCGTTTCTTCCTTCCTTCCTTCCTTCTTTTCTTTCTTTCTTTCTGGTGGGGGCAGAGAGAGTCTAAGGAGACTCTGCGCTGAGCATGGAGCCCAATGCGGGGTTCAATCCCACGACCTGAGTTTCCAACCTGAGCCAAAACCAAGAGTCGGATGCTTAACTGACTGGGCCACCCAGGTGCCATCAGACAGGATTTTCTAGTGAGTGTAAATGAAATATATATTGATTATTATATAATTTTCTGAATAAAGTCCTGGTATAGATAAATCTAAGAAAGGTGCAGAGACAGAGCTGCTAGGTGTGAGGTTGATTCGAGCATGGTGGACATTTTTGGCAAATATAAAATTCTCATTCTTCTTACACCTCTCACCTCACCCCCTGGTGCTCTTTCTCAGATTTTAGCTCCTTTCCAATTAGCTAGCTTCTATTTAATTACTTGAATTAACAAATAAAATATTTATTGCTTTTGTTATTAAATTCTGGCTAATGTTCTGTGTTTGTTGCGTGGTTAACTGCGGTTTGACAACTATCAGGAAGAATTACAGCGCTGAGGGTCAGGGAGATTAAAGCTGAACATCTCAGGTACTTTGCAGTGGGTTCTGGCTTTTGATCTCCATGAGTGATTTTCAATAAGAAGTAGGAGGATATATTTTTCCATGTTTCTATGTAGCTTTATATAATCAAGGGGAAAATAATGTCTCGAGGCTTTAAATAACTGAGATTTTGTGTGATTTGTTTTAAGGTCACTATTCTTTTGTGATTTCAGTCAGTAATCCAGAAATCGTAAATTTTTGTCTGTGGTTAATTTAAGGTATCTCGGGGGTATACTGTGTTATGGCTCTTAATTGGGCTGTGATGAGGATGATGCAGGTAAGAAAATGATAGAAAATAAATTCTGGATTTTACAAGGAAAATTACACAAATGTGGGAAATAAGCCAAACAGTTTGGGCCTGCCTTCTAATACACTGCCTCAATTTAAAACATGCCACATGGCTCTCCCTGTAAAGTGAACAGTCTTTTTCTCTTCAGAATCAACAATGACTCCCCAAATTTAAGAGGATAAAAATCACTAGTGTGACTTGTAAACATGGCTTTTAAATGGTTTCTGAATCAACATTTCCTAAAGGTGCTTTTTATGGATTTCTTTAGTGTTGCAAAGTCATCACATATGAGAGTCAGCATTGAAAATGGTGTTTCCTGCATCTGGTATATAGCATTTGCATGATCAATCCTACTTTCTAGCAGTTTATAATCAAACGCTGAAAACAGATGATATTCGGCTTTGCGCAGTGGCAGTATCGTAGCCAATGAGGTTTATCCAAGGCGCGATTATTGCTAATTGAAAACAGATGATATTCACATATAGCAAGGTAAAAATCATCAAATCCATATATAGGCATTTGGTAACTGTCTCTTCGTACATGGACAATATCTTTGTAAGCCTGTTTTCAGTTTATATTGATCTCAAAGGATATTTAGCATATGTGTGCCATGACCATGATTGCTTTTCAACTTCAGTATGAAAGTCTAAGGCTGATGGATGCTCCCTAGGGCTGCCGCGTGTGGTTGGGCAGGTGTGTCTGTCATGACTTGGCAGCTGATGAACAGCGCCCCCTGCAGTACTGTAGGGCACAACCTGCATGGTCCTGTGTAGTAGCTCTGGGCATGAACTCCGTTCATTCTTCTCTTCACCGCTTATTGAGCACCCTCTCTAGGCACAGTGCTAAATCGTGTAGAAAGTATGAATGATAAATTTCACCCAACAGCTCTATTAGGATCTAGGTAAAATATTCAGTTTCCTACGTTGCCTATACATGACCATATCATACCAGACACTCAGTTTCATCTTCCGTGAAGCCTGGTTGTTGACCTTCATGTCTAGCTATAATTGCTTAGCTGCTTATCTGTGGTTCCTTATCGTAATTACTTAATCCTTGTGGAAAAGTCAGTATCGCAATTTCCTGTTTGCAGTTTTTCTTGAAGTCTACATTGTTTCATTTAATGCATGTTATCAATCACCCAGCAAATAAGTGTAAAGAGGGAAAATAGAATTATCAAGAATTAGTTCCCAGGGTTCATCATTGCCTTATCAGGCTAAGGTAGTAGATTTGGTAGATGGATGATTGTTTCTGTTATAAGCAAATACAGCAAATACAGAAGACTTGTAAATATCTAATGCTGTATTAAACAATTTTACTTGCTAGACATGCAGATAGGATGACATAGCTCGTAAAAATCAATTTCTGAGGAGTGGTATCTGTGGTCTTACAGATAAGACTCGGTTTTCCAGTACTTGAACATATTTTTTGCCGTCATCCAAATTTTAGTCCTTCTCTCATTGGACCCTATGGCAAGTTGACATTCTCTCTCCCTTCCAATACTTTCTTCACTTGGTTTTGAGGATCCCACACGCTCCTGTTTCTTCCTTAGCTCTAGCCACTTTTCTTTGTCTCCTTGGTGCTTCTTCTGCCTCTTAGAGTGTCCTAGGGTTTAGTCCTTGGACTGCTTCTCTTTATGTACACTCTCTTTGGACATCTTGTCTGCTCTCTTGCTTTCAAAACCATCCTCAGTCTGATGCTTCCTAAATATCTGCACCTCTGCATCTCTGGCCCTGTCCCTTCCTTTGAGTCCAGGCTCCCATTTCTCAGTACCTGCTTACCTCCATTTGTCTGCGCAAGAGACATCTTGAATCTAAACATGTCCAGAACCATGCCCCTGCCCTTCCCTCTTAAATCTGCTCTTTCTACTGTCCTTTCTCATGGTACACAGCAACTGTGCCCTTGATGTCTCTCTTTCTTTCACATCCCATGTGGATTCTCTATGAAAATCCTTATAGCTCTGCCTTTAAAGTGTGCCCCAAATTTGTGCACATCTTATCCCCACTGCCTCTGCCCAGGCCTGGGCTTCCTCGCCTGGATTGTTGCAGGGGCCTATATGGAAGTGCTCCCCGGCTCCTCTCTCGTCTCTCTTGTCCCCATGTCCTCCACCCAGCTGTCAGTATGATCCTGGTGAAACGTAGGTAGGATTATACTACACTTCTGCTCAATCCCTCAAGTGGCTTCCCTTCCCAACTGCAGAAGAGGACGAGTGCTTGCCTTCATCGTTAAGGCCTTACAGGCTCTGAGTTCTCCCCCACATCTGTTCGTATTTCTCTGTAATTACATCTCCTGCTCCCTCCACTCTCCTTCATTGACCTCAACCACACTGGCCTCCTTTCTCTTCCTCACGCATGCTCTGTACTTGCTGGAGAGCTGATCACCCATAGGTCTGTATAGTCTTCACCTCCTCTGTGTCTTGGCTCAAAAGTCACCTTCACCTCAGCAAGGACTTCCCTCACCACATTATAGAAACTGGTGGTCCTCTCCTCCACCCCCCCCCACTACTTCTCAGGTACTTGCTGTCATGCACTCCTATTTTATTTTCTTCTATTGCACCTAGCATCCAATGACACACTTTGTAGCTCAGTCTTTTTATTTATTATCTTTCTCACTAGAATGTAAGCTCACGGAAAGCAGTAATATTTATTTTTCCCATTGCTCTGTTCTCAGTGTGTAGAACAGTATCTGGAATCTATTTGGCACTTGGTAAATACTTGTTCAGTCAATTAATGATGATTTGCATATTTGCTAAGCCCTTTTTAGATGTTTTATACTACAGCTGTAGCTGAACAATATTGTTCATCTTAGAACCATGCGGCTGAGATTTATCCCCCAAAACATGCTGCTCTATGTGCATCCAGAAGCAATTTGATCTTTAGTTACCTTAACCAAGAGCCACTATGGTGATGGCAGGAATCACCATCTCTATTGTCCAGTAAACACTGTGGCTTCACAGTCTTCACAGTCTTCACAGTCTATCACATAAATGGCCACCCAGAGAGCCTAACAAGTTATTTCTCCTACATAAACATCCTTCAGTATTTGTCCCACTTCCTTCAATTAATGAAACTCTAAATAACATATTCAGTTGAAAGCATAGGATTTTGGAGTTTGACTTAAGGCAAATCATTCTTTGCCTAATTTTTTCCTGAATTCGGGTAAAATGTTCAATTGCAGGTATAATTAAAAAGGAGAGGCAGGGAAAAGTGAGAGACTGGCCATGGGTTTTATTTCAGTTTTTTAAATTGTCTTATTGTTCTCTAATAATCTAGGTCTCATTAATATCAACAGTACAGGGCCAGTAAGTCATAGTGCTTTGGCTTGGACATGGTGTCGCAGGCTCTCAAATGGCTTAATGTGCCCTAAGGAAATGCAAAATGTAAACAGCAGTCAGTAAATGGGTTCATATTATTAATGTTGCTTAGGAATCCTTAGAGATAAGATCTTTTTTATCCATCTTTTTTTTTTTTTAATCCATCTTTTAAATGACAGGCTAGGTACTTCCAGATGATTGGCTTAATAGAAGGCAACAGCCCATATGAAAATCCAACATAACAGAAGATAGTCTCCACAGAAATAAACTGCCCCATGGAGACTCCTAGTGGCAGGGCGTGACACGTGGCGTGCCATTCACGTGCCACTTGCAAATATGACTTAGGCACTGAGCAACTGAATTCTGGGAATGTTCTTTTCTTTTTCTTTTTTAGCTCTTCTCTGGAGGAGGGAGAGCATTCAGAGAAAAGTAGCGTTAAGAAGCAAAAGGAATTGGCTGACACAAATAAACATGGAATGTCTGTATCGAGACTGAATTTTGCATGCTGGAAATCTACTTTGTTGGGTTGGGAGAAACGGTGCACTGTACTGCTCTAGCAGACCAACTGTCCGTGGTTTTGGCATGAAAATGGGTTATGAGACACCACTGGATGGCGTAGTTCAGAAAAGCTGAGGTAACAACTGGTTAAGGTGAAAGGAAACCTAACTGATGAAACTTGACTGAGCTGGAAGAAACTATGTTGGTGTTTGATTGCCTGTAGGGAGAGTTTCTTTGCCTGGGAGTACCTTGTGCAGTTGTCACAGTGGTTGTTGCATACACCACATCCTAAAACACTTTGAAGTCAGAACGTGTGTGCAAATTCAAGTTCATTTTTTTTTTTTAATCTACGAAACGGACTATGTGTTCCAGCTTCTACCCATTTGTATCCTTAGCGCTCCCTTAAGTCTTAAAATTTTACTTAACTGATTTATCAAGTCTGCAGTCTTCTACCATTGCTCATTCCATCATTATACATCCATCTGCCTTTGTCTTAATTAACCAGGGGAGGTGAGTCTTATTTAACTTAAAAATCATTTTGTTGTTACTGTCATGTAGAAATTTTTATGTGTCTATGGTCTGGTTGTCACTATCAACAAAGCTTATGCCAATTTGAGTATATCTCAGTAGTGTACCTTGATAAGTTCCTTTTATTTCAATTTTAAGATGCCCACTCTCTCATAAAGGACTGCTATGTGCTTGTTTATGGCTGGTAATCCCGAGATTAGATAAATTTTGTTGATGTACACAAGTAAGTTGTGTTCTACTTGGGGAGCCTAGAATAGATATCAAAGATGGAAGCAGTGTCAGATGTTTGAGTAGTTTTCTTCTTAATCTGGGGTAAAGTAAAAGGAGCAAAGGGTTTAAATTTTTTTTTAAAGATTTTATTTGTTTATTTGACAGAGAGAGAGAGACACACACACAGCGAGAGCGGGAACACAAGCAGGGGCAGTGGGAGAGGGAGGAGCAGGGAGCCCGACGCGGGGCTCAATCCCGGGACCCCGGGGCCATGACCTGAGCCGAAGGCAGACGCTTACCGACTGAGCCACCCAGGCGCCCCGGGAGCAAAGGGTTTAATATCAGATTTTAAAAAGTTAAGAATGATATCTGACTGGCTAAAAGGATAAGAACCTGTATGGGGCACATTAAAGCTTGTTGTTGGGTTCATGTTTCTGCATGTTCAGAAGACTGTATAAGTAATAAACTGATGTTCTAAATATTTTTCTGTTTGTGTAGAGAATAGTTACTTATTCTGTATTAACAAATGGCATTATTTCATGTTGTTGAATCCAAAATCTGAGCTGTTTATGAGAACGATTTTGCCCTGATGCAAAGAGAAATGTGGACTAAGGAACAGGATGTGTAACCCTCTCAGAGTTCCTGACCATCTTATCAGTAGGAGACAAAATGTAAACAATAAATGCAATAAAGTATCGATGAGTAAATTATAAAGTGATAAGCACCACAGAAATAGGAAAAATAGAGTGGAGGATAAAGGAGTACCAGGGTGAGAGTAGGTGGCACTGTTAAGTAGGGTGGTCAGGGTGGGCCCCAGTGAGAAGCTGGGATTTGATCAGACTTGATGTAAGTGGAGATGTGGCCCAGCAGGTCTGAGGAAGAAGGGCTCTTTCTAGAGTGAACGCCTAGACCATGACTCTCCGGCAGAAATGTGCCCGAGTGTTCAAGCAAGAGCAAGGAGGCAAGTATGCCCTACACAGAGAGAGTAAACTGGGGAATAGTTTACCTGATTACTGAGTCTTCTACTACTGTCCTTAGGCAATTTGTCACCAAAAATAAATCCTAAGTTATTTTGCTTGTATTTAATGTGTTTGTTTTGGTAAAACTGAAACTGGAATATTTATTAACCCTGGATTTAAATGAAATCATATAATGTGCTACATATAAAAAGAACAACTTTTTAATCAGTATTTTGTCCCAACTGTGTCAACATGAGTTTCAGTGGACATTTCTACATAGAATGATGGCCTAGATGGGGAATTACAATCAATCACCTACCAACTTTTACCTGAGAACATGAGAGAAATCTATTTATTATAATAAGTAGCTCCTAGCTAAGCCTTTAGCTCTGATCCTCGGTATAGCACCTGAAGTGCTAGGCTGAGCCAGATGGAGAATTCTTTCCTGATCCCTTAAAGGAGACTTAAAAACAGTGAGAGATCTGCTTTACCTATCTCCACTCCTAAATTCAGCCAGAATCATTGAGTTATAGTATTCTGACCCAGAGATAGACCAGAAGGCGGAAGAAAAGAGGATGGAGAGCACGGTGTGGATCCGAGCGCCTAGTGCTGTGCTTCCACAACCTAGCCCAGGCCTCTCGCAAACGCAGGGCATAGCGAGGGAGAGGGTGGGGGAGCAGAAGAGGAAGAATGGACACCCCTTTTCCAGAAGGTCTGTTAAGTCTTGTCTAAAGGGTGGGGATAAGAAAGGATGAGAGAATAATGATGTGTCTTCTTTAAAGCCTTTGCCCAACAATTTCAGGATCCACACATGCTTCTGTCCCGTGCTTTTGTGAAGTCTCTCCGAAAACTCCACAACCTCGATTTGTGGACTAAAAACACCCCACAAGTTTGATAGATCCAAATCACTAGTTTTTCTTGGGAGACAGATTCAGGGCAGATACTTCAAACCAAAGAAGAATTTAAAATAAAGAATGAAGTGCTACCAAATTGTTGGAAGGGGGAGAGTGTCAGAGGGTTTTTGCTGTTGTTGTTCCTTGCACTGCAAACTATGAACAAGTGTCCAGGAAACTATGGCTGCCATTCACAAATGGAGGAAGACCCCCACAAAGCTCTAACCACCCCACCTCCCCCTAGGCTGGTGACCCGTAGTAGAACATGGAACTGCCAGTCGCTAAAAAGCACTTGCCAAAGCCCACAGTCAGTCACCGTGTCAGGTGTTGGGCTAAGGATTACTTCTACTTCTCCTCACTTTTGCACATCACATGAGTGTATCTCCCTGGCAGAGTGTAAGCCTTATCCAGAACCCAAATGGCAGGGGAGTAGGAGAAGCATAGCTCTTAGGCTTCCAGCCCCTGGCATCTGGGGACAGTGCAGAAGGGGGTGGTATGAATACTGACTGACAAACAGTTTGTCAAAGGTGTGCCCATTTGCAAAAGGAAGAAGTGAGAGCTAAGTGGAAATTTTCACAGGGAGAGAGGGAAGAGTCACATTTGCTAGAGAGGAGTTTTAATCCCAGGTACAAGGTATGATAAACTGTATATATAGCTGTGTGCATGCGTGTGTGCCAGAGAATGCCACGCATTTGGGTGGATTGATTGACTACAATTGATTTTCAGGAGCTGAGGAAGGAATCCCATTTATTTTCTACAAACCATCAAAGGAATAGCAATCAGTTGTTTAGCTAACTGCTGTATTTTGGTGGGGGGGGTTGTTTATTTTTGTTTTTGTTGTTTTTAAGGAGTATGGACTGGAAAGGTAGAATTTTCCTACAGAATGCATGGATAGCCAAGTCATTTATAGACTTCCGCCTGGGAAAAAAGATATCGGCTTGCCTGCCTCAGAGCCACTCCTATTATGGTGTGCTGGTGAAGACACTGACTTCCCTGTTCTTTTGGGAGGAATTGAGTTTTCTCTTACAAACCAGCTCCATCTGTCCCTTTTCCTAGATTCTTCAGAAATCTTCAACTGTAGTTGAATGTGTTCAGAATCCCTTTATCAACCATCGCAGGATCTGAACAGCTCTCACCTTTATGTGTTAAAAGAGATTTTAGGATTGTGTAACCAAATTGCCAACTGAACATTTTTCCTTAATGTCTATATTTAAATGATTCTTGAGACTGCCAGTCTTCTAGAGCTAATGAATTCTTTCTCATTTGGCAGCAGATCGCTTACTGCCAGCCCCTTTCCCTCTGATAAATGTTCCCATAGCAACACTAAGGCAATCTGTTTGGTTTCATTAAATACCAAATTATAGCCTGAGAAAATGTATAATGTATTATACCATATTATAGCACCTAGTGAAAAGACTCATGGGTGATTGAATTCATTGTGATTGTGGGGCGGGGGTAAGGGGTGTGTTCAAATAATCAATAAAAAGATTACATTTCTTTTGGTAAGAGGGAAAAAGAAATTCTTGAAATCTGAGTCATTATTTTGAACTTCAGCAAGGATTCACATTTGCTCTTGATGGTAGCCTATCTAAATTTCCTGAGCTCATTTTTCTCTATATTCCTGAAACCTGTCCCTTGTTATCTATTTGGATACTTTCACTCACGCACATATGTTTTTTTTTCTGCTTCTAAACATATTTTTAAAGAATAGATAACCTTTGGATATACAAAAAGCAGAGATGTCTATTGATTTATGAAAATCAAAAACAGGTGCGGCAGCTACCGTCTTTTTCTGCAACAGATTAGTTTAAAGGCGTTTGCAGCCTGAGAGGGTTGATGTGTCTATTTTAAGCAACCCAAAAGGAAAACCTGGCTTTTCAGAAACAAACAGGAAAGGTAATAATCATCTTGCAAGGCATATTTTGCTTCTAAAAAAATTCACCATAGTCATAGTGAGATTTCTGTTTGCATTTAACATAATTGGACTCTTCATTTATATGTAAGTAGGGGGATACTATTTTTCGACCAGGGCGATGATGCTTAACTTTGAAGGAGACTAAAGAAGTCATGTTGACCATTCTTCTGCTTCTTGAAATGAAAAATTTGGGTACCACTTAAATTTGGGTACCAAATAAAATAATTTTATTTGGCAGTTATACCTCAATAAATGTATGTGCGCTAGGGGGGTGGGGAGAGAACCTTAAAAAACAAAAAAGTTGGTGCAGAAAGAGTAAATTATTTGTCTAAAATGAACCAAACCTTGTTTGTAAGGATTAGAAGTATTTACTACTCGTGGTCTTTGCCAGTGGGTTTTCCATGAAGAAATAAATACAGGTACTTCTGAATTTTGTTGGCCACTTCATCATTGCGATTGCTGTATAGGTTTGTACTTACCACACCGTTAAATTATATGTGCCATAGCAGTTCAAAATAGAGCGTGGAAGGCAGCGGGCATGCACCAACCATACTTTTCTATTCTACTTCCTAGTTTATGTTTTTTCCTTTTTTTTACCACTCTCCGAAGGTAGTTGTCACATGTCGTCCTGTCATGATTTTTGTAATGATCCATACATGAGTATTTATTTCTATTAGGCTATTGTCAATAAGAACCAGACAGGATATTTTGTAGATAGCTCCAATTTTTATAACTCTAAGAATAATACCACCCCTAGCAGTGGCCCCATTACAGTGTATAGACAGTTTTGATGTATATATTTCAGGTATCTGGAGCAATGCAGAAAAAGGCAGTCCTGGTTGATACCTATTTTAAAATTAGCCCTACATCCATAAACGTATATTTTTGAAAGATTTATTTCTGGAATTATGCAGTCCTACAATAAGATGAAGTTTTGTTCTGTGCATTTTTAAACTGGTGACAATACAGCACAGAGTGTAGGAATAATTTTAAGGCTAGGGGCATTGTGAGGTTTTTTGAATCCATTTTACTTAGTAAAAATGCAGCTGTTCATTTAAACCATTATTGACCATTAATAAAGAAAACTGTCTTTCTGTTGACATTAGAAAGGTCAGTCCCACTCACTGACTCTAAACAAACAAACAAACAAACAAAACACAAAAAAGCCAACTTCTGCTAAAAAGCCTATCGTAAACTAAGCCTGTCTCTTTTGAGTGGAAGGGTTGAATTACTGTAAAATCCCTGATCTCTTCTGATTTAATGTAGATCTGGATAAAATCTAGGGCAGTCCCGAGTGCTTATCCTGGGTGGGAGGGGTAGGTCAGTGTGTGATGTGGGCGAGAAGGAGAGAGGAAGGAAACCACCGGGTACTTACTTAGGTCAGTGTGGTGAGTGGGAAGAACGCTGACTCCTGAATCAGGATGCCTATATTCTAGCTCCAGTTTTCCCTCTCCTCATGAGCTAATCCATGGGTCTCAGGGGCCAGACTGGCAGGACTAGTCCATATGTCAGTCTGCTGTATGACTTTCTAGCCTTAGGAGTCTGGACCAGTTACCTAAAACTCTCTGTGCCTTCGTTTCCTCATTGACATTATGGAGTTAATACCTTCCTTAGGGTTAAATGAGCCAAACCAGCTTTTACTCTCATGGTTTAAATTTCTTAACCATATTGAGCCTTAGTTTTTCTCATTCATAAAATGGAGTCTTATGAACAGCATGAAGATTAAATAGAATGGATCATACTCATTAAAGTACTTAGCAAATATTACTAGATGTGAAATAACTTTTAGCCAAAAAAACGCTTTAACTAACTTGCTTTCTCCATTGCATCAAACATTTGAGTAACAAAACTTTTACTATGTTTAGTAAATTGCAATTTATTTAGAGAGCAACAGGTTTTGCTATTTATTTTTATTTTATTGGGTATAATTGAACCCAATATTATATTACTTTTAGGTGTACAACACAGTGATTTGACATTTGTATACATTGCAAAATGATCACCACAATAAAGTCCAATATTAATTACCATCTGTCACCATACAAAGTTGATATAGTATTATTAATTATATTCCCCATGCAGTATATTACATCTCTATGACTAATTTATTTTATACCTGGAAGTTTATATTTCTTGATCCCCTTCACCTATTTTGTCCACCCCAACCCCCTGTCCTCTCTGACAACCACCAGTTTCTTCTCTGTAGCGATGAATCTGGGTCTTGTTTTGTTTGTTCTGTTTTTTTGGATTTTATATATGTGAAGTCTTACAGTCTTTGACTTATGTCACTTAGCATAACATGCTCAAGGTCCATCAATATTGCTGCAGATGGCAAAATTTCATTCTTTTATATGACTGGGTAGTATTCCATTGTGTATATATAAAACACATCTTTATTCATTTATCAAGGAACACTTAGGTTATTTCCATATATTGACTATTATAAATAATGCTGCAATGGACATAGGGTTGCCCATATCTTTTTAAACTGAGTTTTTGTTTTTTTCCCCAATAGATACCCAATAGTGGATTGCTGGATCATATGGTAGTTCTATTTTTAATTTTTTTGTGAAACCTCCATACCATTTTCCATAGTGGCTTCACCAATTTACATTCCCACCAACTGTGCACAAGGGTTCACTTTTCTCCATGTCCTCACCAACACTTGTTATTTTTGTCTCATTTTGTTAATAGCCATTCTGATAGGTGTGAGGTGATATCTCATTATGGTTTTGATTTGTATTTCCTTGATGATTGAGCATCTTTTCATGGCCCTGTCGGCCATCTGTATGTCTTCTTTGGAAATATGTTTATTCACATTCTCTGCCCATGTTTTAATTGGATTTTTTTTTTTGGTTTGTTTTTGATAGGTATGAGTTCCTTATATATTTTGAGTATTAGCTCCTTATTGAAAATATGATTTGCAAAATCTTCTCCCATTCAATAGTTTGCCTTTTTGTTTTGTCAGTGGTTTCCTTCACTGGGCAGAAGTTTTTTAATTTGATGTAGTCCCATTTATTTTTGCTCTATTTCCCTTGCCTTTGGAGTCAGATGCAAAAATACATCACTAAGACCAATGTCAAGGAGCTTATTTCCTATGTTTTCTTCTGGGAGTTTTATGGTTTTAGGTCTTCAATTCAAGTTTTTAATCTATTTTGAGTTCAGTTTTATATATGGTATAAGATAGTGGTCTGGTTTCATTCTTTGGCATGTAGCTGTCCAGTTTTCTCAACACCACTTATGGAAGAGACCATTTTCTCATTGTGTATTCTTGCCTCTTTTGTTATAAATTAATTGACTGTATATGCGTGGGTTTATTTGGGGTCTCTCTATTCTGTTTTATTGACCTATGTATCTATTTTTATGCCAGTACCATATTGTTTTGGTTGCTATAGCTTTGTAGTATAGTTTGAAACCAGGGAGGGTGATAGCTCTGGCTTTGTTCTTTCTCAAGATTGTTTTGACTATTCAAATTTGAGAATTATTTCTTGTAGGTCTGTAAAAAATGTCATCAGAATCTTCATAGCAATTGCATAGGTTCTGTAGATTGCTTTGGGTAGTATGACATTTTAACAATATGAATTCTTTTGATCCATGAAAACAGAATATCTTTTCATTTATTTCTATCTTCAATTTCTTTCATCAATATCTTATAGTTTTCAGTGTACTGTTTTTTTACCTCCTTGGTTAAAATTATTCTTAGGTATTTTATTCTTTTTGATGCAATTATTAATGGGATTATTCTCTTGATTTCTCTTTCTTATAGTTTAGTTTTAGTGTACAGACATGCAACAGAATTTTGTATTATTATTTTTGTATCCTGCAACTTTACTGGATTCATTTATTTGTTCTAAGAGTTTTTTGGTGGAATCTTTAGGATTTTCCACATATAGTATCGTGTCATCTGCAAATAGTCACAGTTTTGCTTCTTCCTTTCCAATTTTGATGTCTTTTTATTTCTTTTCCTTGCCTAATTACAGTGGCTAGCACTTCCACTACTATGTTGAATAAAAGTGGGGAGAGTGAGCATTCTTATCTTATTCCTGATATTAGATGAAAATGAGCTTTTCACCATTGAGTATGATATTAACTGTGGCTTTGTTTTATATATCCTTTATCATGTTGAGGTATGTTCCTTCTCTACCCATTTAATTGAGAGTTTTTGTCATAAATGGATATTGAATTTTGTCAAGTGCTTTTTAAGCATCTATTAAAATGATCATATGATTTTTATCTTTAATTTGTCAATGTGGCATATCACATTGATCGTATTGATTGTGGTTGTTGAGCCATCCTTACCTTCTTGGAATAGATCCCTCTTGATCATGATGTATGATCGTTTTACTGTACTGTTGAATTCAATTTGTAAATGTTTTCTTGAAGATTTTTGCATCTGTGTTCATAAGGGATATTGGCCTGTAATCTTTCTTTACCCTCCCTCCCTCTGTATACATCTATTATGTTCATTTGGTCTAATGTGACATTTAAGGCTGATGTTACCTTATTGATTTTCTGTCTTCGTGATCTATCCTTGATGTAAGTGGCATGTTAAAGTCACTATTATTGCATTGCTGTCAGTTTCTTCCTTTAGGTCTGTTAATGTTTGCTTTATGTTGTTCCTACAGTGGGTGCATAAATCTTTCTTCAGTGCTAAATTTAGATTCCTTTCATTTTTTCTTGTGTTTGTACTCTAAGTTTTTGTTTTATGTTTTATTCCCTTCATTTTCTCTTGTGTTTCTACTCTAAGTTTTTGTTTTATGTGAACCTCACAGATGACTGTGAGGTTTACAAATATCATCCTATGTATATAATGGTATATTTTAAGTAGATAGCAACTTAAATTTGAAGGCATTCCAAAACTCCACATGCCTCCACATGTTTTATGTTTTTGATGTCACATTTTACATCTCATTTTATGTATGTCTTAACTAATTATCGTAATTTTAGTTAATTTTAGTACTTTTGTCCTTTAACCTTTTAGTAGCTTTATAAATGATTAACCCACTGCCTTTACTGTATATTTATCTTTTCCAATGAAATTTTTACTTTTGTATATTTTCTTGTTATTAATTAGTACCTTTTCTGCTTAAAGAAGTGTTTTTAACAGTTCTTGTTGGTTCAGTTTAGTAGTGACGAACTTTTTTAGCTTTTGCTTGTCTGTAAAACAGTTTCTTCTTCAATTCTGAATGATAACCTTTCTGGCAAAAGTATTCTTGATCAGATTTTTTTGTTCCTTTTGGCACTTTAATATATCATTACATTCTCTTCTAGTCTGCAAAGTTTCTGCTGAGAAATCAGCCAGTAGTCTTATGGGGTTTTCTTTGTACCTAACAATTTGGTTTTCTTTCGTATTGCTTTTAAGCTTCTCTTTGTATCTTTAACTTTTGACATTTTAATTATAATATGTCTTGGTGTGGCTCTCTTTGGGTTTATCTTCTTTGGAACTCTCTGCTTCTTTGACCTGGATATCTTTTTCTTTCACTAGGTTAGGGAAGTTTTCAGCCATCATTTCTGCAAATCAGTTTTCTACCCTTTTCTCCTCTCTTCTCCTTCTGGGACCCCTATAATGTGGATGTTCTTCTGCTCGATGTTGTTCCATAGGTCCCTTAAGTTATGTTCATTTAATAAATTCTTTTTCTCTTTTGGCTGCTTTGTCTGGGCGAGTTCTGTTGCTTTGAGTTCCTACATTACTGATCCATTCTTCTACTTCATGCCATTGCTGTTGAACCCCTCTAGTGTATTTTTTCAGTTCAGTTATTGCATTCGTCAGCTCTGTGACTTCTGTTTGGTACTTTCTTGTATTGTCTGTCTCTTTGTTGAAGTTCTCACTGTGTTCATCCATTCTTCTCCTGAATTCTGTGAACATCTTTATGACCCTTACTTTGAACTTTGCTGAAGTTTTGTCTTATTTTTCCAGTTGGAACATACCTCTCTGTTTCCTCATGTTGCTTGACTTTCTGTGTTTGCTTCTATGTATTAGGCAAAATAGCTACCTCTCCCAGTCTTGAAGGAGTGGCTTTGTGTAGGTGATGAATCTTTTCTTTTAACCTTGCCCTAGCTCTTGGTTGGTCTCTTGAACCTTTGTGATTGTCTAAACTGCCTGATTTATTCTTGATACATTGCCATTGTTGAGGGTGTGCAGAGACCTGTCAGTGTTGCAAATGGAGGAATCTCATTCAGCACCTAGTTTCAGACTGATTGGAAGCCAGACCCTCAGGCAGCAGCTTTTAAAGTATGCAAATATATAATCCTGTGGGGCTGCATTTGTAATCCTTGCTGGCTTCCAAACCAGGTCTGGAGGTGTCGCTTGGACAAAAGTTGCAAGAACTGGGGCTCCAGTTGAGGGTATAAGCTCCTTTTGGGTAGATCTTGTGCATGAGGCCAAAGGAATGTGCAAGGATGGTGTCTTGCTGCTTACATTCCCTGGGAACACCTCCTTAGCCTCTAGATGTATGGGAGACCTAAAGCCTGTCCCTCAGTTTGAAGCTCCAGGCAAAGTAAATAGGTCTTTTTCACAGAAGTTTGGAGTTCTGTTCTGGTTTGCTGTCGCAGTGCTGGCAGAGGGGCGGGAGGGGGGAGGTGCATGGGGTTGGTCTGCCGAGAACTGTCTTTCGGATTGTTACATTCCCACATGGTGCTCGGGATCTTCCACTCCTTGGTCAGGAGGGCCAAGTGATCAAGGAGCATGCCCTGTGTGGATTGCTGGCTTTAGCTAGAGAATGGAGTATATAGAGGTTAAGGACATGCTTACCAGCTTCAGAAAGGTGATGGGAAAGTGTGCCCACAGGCTTCAAGAATGCATCATGAGAGTGCCTTGTCTGTGCATGCACACCAGCTTTAGTCTGGGAGCAGGAGAATGCCGTGACCATTCACTCACCTGCCCCCATTCGGGAAGCAGGGGAGTGCTGTAACCACCGATACTCTCCAGCTTCAGCAAGACAGTGAGATAGTGCTATGACCACTTGCCCCTGCTTGTCTTAGCAAGGCTGGGCAGGGTGCCGCATCTCAGCTCTCCCATCTGTGCTACCAGGGAAGGTGGAACGTGCACAAAAAGCCAGCATTTCTGACTCCAGGGAGAGTTTCAGTTGCCCCCTGCCCTTCCAGCAGATACTTTCATTAGCAAATGTATCTCTTTCATATATAGTCTAGGAACCTTTCAAACTGCTTTTTTTTTTTTTTTTTTACTGGGTCTCAGGGTGAGTGAGACTACATATGAGCCCTCCAAAAGGGGAATTTCAGCGTCCTATAGCACCAGGTGTTCCTTGGACTTCAACCCAGTTGGTTTTTTAAGCCAGACATTTCAGGGGCTCTTCTCTCCCAGGCAGATCCCAGGAGGGGAGGTGCCCAATGTGGGTCACCAACTCCTTGCTACTCCAGGAGAAGTGCTGGACTGGTAGCTTCTTCCCTATTATGTGTCACCGTGCCACGGGTGGGGCTTGGGACATGATCATGTCTCTGTCTCTCTTACCCATCTCAATGTGGTTTTTTTCTCCTTTGTTAGGGAGAACAGCTCCTGTGGTTTTCAGATATATGTCAGAGGGACATGATCCATCCGAAGCTGTAGATTTGGTGTGTTTGTGGGAGGAGATGAGTTTGGGACTCTCCCCTCACCGCCATCTTGTGGACGTCCCCTGAAATCTTCAGCTTTCATTGTACTGGCTGATGTCTGGAGCAGAGAGTACAAAAAGGACAGCCAATATGAAGCTGCAGAACCGGGTCTTTATAAGCACTACTATCCTTATTTCCACCTGCACATGTTAACGCAAACATTTGCCATTCTCTATTTCCTTTTCTTTTTTTCTTGTTTTCATTTTCCTTCTTTCCCGCCCTCCCTTCCTCCTTTCCTCCTTTCTTTTCTTTCTTCCCCCACTTCTTCCAGGATGTAACTAGTGACTCTTACAGTTGACTGCTTCGTTCAGAGATTATTTATTGAGCACTTACTAAAGGAAATCACAGTAGAAGTGGCAGGTGAAGTCACTGGAGCCCAGAGAATCTTGACCTGTCATGTGACCACTTGTTTTAACTACTGTCGTGATTTCTCCCCAGACATCTTCTTTAATTATGATATGGTGCAGAGGCCCAGAGCCCCAAATATTGAAAATGAGAGGTGAGCCCCTTTAATGCACCATAGCTTTCAACACGCATTTTTCATTTGAACCTCCAAACTTTTCAAAAATGAAAAAACAAAACAAAACAAAAACACTCTAGTCTTAAGTAGGGCTTTTTAAAGTGTTTTTAAAGTGTTCTTTTCTCTTCTCACCAGGCTCCCATTTGTGATGCATCTGAAATAACTATTTCCACATAACACATTCTCTGTTCACTGCTGATCTTCCCTAGCGCTGCTGCTGCTTCCTGTGGGGAATGTAGATGAGGCTGGTGATACACTGGGAGCCAGCCAGGGGACACTGACTGAATGACTCTTTGTCATTGTGAATAATTCTCTCAGTTGGAATTCTCAGCAATTAACCAGGTTTCTGGTGGTGCTTTTTTTTTCTTTTTCCTTCCCCTTCTTGGTATATATCTAGCTTTAATTGTTTCACAGAATGTTTGTCACCCTGAAGCTTTTCCTGCAAAACAAAGACAAAAACTTAACTCAGTGGCCATTCTCTCTCCATGATAATGTATATCAGTATCATTATTTAAATGCCCAGCCCAGAAGTTCAAGTTTAGGCACTTGTAGCTCTTAGATACTGATTGAAAATAGAACTGTCTGGAAATTATTCATAAAAACTTGGGAGTTTGGGGGCCTGAGAAGGAATTGTTTAAGATTCATACATGTTTTCTGAACTAAGAGGTAGAACTATGTACAATTTTGATTTGAAAAATCAAGTAATGAGAGTGCCCCAAATTAATGACATTAAAGGACCAGGAGAAGAGAATGTGGAATAAATTTCACGTCCTCCAGGATAGGTTTCAGTGAACCCTGTAATTATCCAAGTTGCTTCCCTTCTTCCAGACAAGAGGTTACTTAAATCAGCCTTTGAGATCTTTACTCAGTGTGCACAGACACCTGTCACGTTTTCCTGGGTGCTAGGTTCCCTCTAGCATTTATTTCTACTCAAGGCACCAACATGCTCCCTGTCTCCTAGGCTTGAAACCGGAGAGCCCATCTTGCTTTCTTCTTAGCCTCATTCCCCTCTGTAGGCTGCCACTAAGTCCTGCTGTTTCTTTCTGATGCCTTCTGGCCACTCTTTCTCCTTGACCACTTCTGTTGCCTTCTTCCTGACACGGTATCTGGACTGTGACAAGTACAAAATGCTTTGACCTTCCCGCAGGGATGAAATGTCTAGAGCTTGCACAGTTCAATCCCCAAGCTCATTGCTGGAGCTCACTGATTTTTTCTACACCTGTTGCAGTTTCCTGGAGGCACATTTGCATAAAGAAAGGTATTTCATCAGTGAGATAGACTGAATACAGGACTCTGACTGAGGGGGGAGAAACCCAAAATCTCAAAGAAGGAGAAGCAGAAATACAGTGCCAGCTAACTACCTGCTTTTAGAAATCGACCTCATAACTCCGTGCCCTAGAAAAATTAGAAATGAGAACATCTGCAGATCGCTTGGGAAAAGCTGAAATTGTGGATGTTAAATCTGTGATTGCCAAGGGGCGATGGCACGTCCTGTCTATTTTGCCTCTTTCTCTTCTAATTCATTTTTTTAAATTCTGTTAGATTAATTTTGCTAAAATACCATTTTGCATTCCTCATCTCCAGTTTAAAAACCTGCAGTGACTCACCATTAGTTATAGAAATCAATTCAAAGGCCTTATTGAAGAAGCTGGTTCCAGGCCTCCCCCAGTTTCCCTTACCCACCTATCTCCTGTTCTCCTTCATAAACCTTTCAAACCTTGCCAAGTTGATTTGTTTTTTGTCTCTGGAGTCTCTATTTTCCTATCTCTGCCTTTTTCTGAATTTGCTTTAGAATAGCTCTGAAATCTGATTCTCGTTCTTTAATCTCAGCTGTGTCTGTGTTCCGGGCATGGCCTGGGGGGCCCTGAGTGGTTGGAAAGGCCACCCTCATTGAAATGGGGGAGAATTCTATGACATAGGCAAATGTTATTACTTCCATTATTAATGTGTATTGATACAAAAAGTAAATTGAATTAGGACTGAGGAGTGACCACACACTGAAAAGAACCACTCAATAGTTCCATAATTGGAACCATTCCATAATTGCTTATCTTTGGTAATCCTTCTTGCTGTCGTCAGGCAGCCTTCATACTTTCATACGAAAAGCCATAGTTGGAGCCCAGAGCAAATACTAACATCAGATTGTCTGCGTGTGAAACCTCACTCTGACTCCTAGCTGTTTAATCTTGGGCATAAGATTTGGTATAATAATGGTACTTACCTACCTAAATGGATATAATAATGGTACTCTAAATGGGTATAATAATGGCACTTACCTACCTCGTAGGGTGGTTGCGAGGGTGAGAACAGTGTCCGGCACATGGGGAGAGTTCAATGAATATTAGCTGCTGCCAGTAGTATTAGTAGTAGTATTATATTATTAATTATTATTAACATGAGGTGTTTTCTGATGAATTTGATCACTTTTTTCTTTCAGCATATACTTGACCACATTTAATTTTGAGTTAACAGATATTTCCTGCTTTAAGAATGAAATCTATTTCAAGTTAAAATAAAAATTTATCTAATATTCCCTTAAGTAATAATGAGGCATTTAGTGCACTGAAGTATTTATGTGCTTCCCAAAGTGAGAACTTACAACAAAGAAATCATTTAAGCTTAATAATTCCTTATATTAGTCATGTAATTATCCCTTCTCTTAGAAGTCTGGGGCCAAATGGATCTGTTCCCAGGAGAAAGAAAGTATCTCTTCTGGCTGAACAAAGATTTGAGCATCAAAACTATCCACCGTCTGATCCATTGCTACCTCCCTGAATCTTGGAATACCTGCCTCTCCCCTGAGAAAGAAGAGTCTGTGAGGCAGCAGAAGCAGAAGGGACCTTGTGTCTTTCTTGAAGTCAAGCTGAAGCCTAAGATGCAGAAAAAAAAAAAATGCCCACCTGGTCTTCAAGGGTAAAAGGGCCCAATGGAGGTGTTCTACATGTGGGAACTTGCTCATTAATTCATTCATTCAGACATCCATCCACTCCTTTATTAGCTCTTCAGTTCATCAACCATGTATTGAGCATATACCTAGTGACAAGCACTGTGCTAGGTATTAGACATTCAGAGAAAAAGAATGAGATTTATTCAAGGGGCGCCCTGGTGGTTCAGTCAGTTAAGCATAGGACTCTTGACTTGGGCTCAGGTCATGATCTCAGGGTTGTGAGACTGAGCCCTGCCTCAGGCTCCATGCTGGGTATGGAGCTTGCTTGAGATTCTCTGTCCCTCTCCCTCTGCCGCTCCCTCATTCAAAACATCCAATAATGTCCAAAAAGAATGCGATTTATTTCTCTGCTTGAGATTAGGGAGGGGTGTGTGTGTGTGTGTGTGTGTGTGTGTGTGTGTGTGTGTGTGTGTATGTATGTTTTAACACAGCAAGTCAATTAAATCTTAAAATATTTCTTCTGGGAATGAATACTTTCTGAAATGGATTTACATTTGTTAAACTCAATGCCAAGTGGAATAAATGCAATGCATATTTAAAAAATCATAAAGCAGAAGTCTTCAAGCAGTTGAAGAATCTCTTTTTGAGGCAAAGAAACCCAGCCAGAGTTGGATCCATTGAGGACCAGGTAACTCTAGGGTAGGCCCCCACCAGCAACTTCTAAAATCCAGTCATGCTGCATGGTTCTGTGGTAAGATGTTGGAATTTAAATGTTATTACCAGGCCCTTTGATTATTAGATGTATAGAAAATATTTTTATTGTCCGTAGCATAACTTTAGAGTATTTCTCCCACCCATTCTAGCAGCCTGGGAAAAGAACCAGGCACAATTCCTGTGCATTATAAGCCAGGTTCTGCTTGATCTGGGGGACGAATTTAAACTTTGATCCTGTCTATAAGTTTTCTAGTTGGAATTATATTACTGGGTGTGTGACTTTGAGTTTGAAGATTTTCTTTTGTTTACCTACTGGTAAAGTCTCTGAAGTTTGTACAGAACAGCAAACACTATTTCAACATTGTAATCTTTTCCTTACTAACTGGTGAGACCGTTTACAGTTCTTAAAGTACTCTGACCATGAAATAATTTGGAGAGAAGGAAAGAACTATTTCTTCCTCAAAACTGGGAGATAGGCAAGCAGCGTTCATGATACAGATGAAGCACACAAGTAAGTATGGTACTTCATAAAAAAAAATTGAGTTAGTCCCATTGTTAGATAGAAAATTTCCTTTTTGTGACTTGCAATTTTTTTTTTCTCTTAAAAGTGGCCATGAGCTTTATTTAATAATTTCTACCAAAGGGCAGCAGACAAGGCCATTGCATGGCCCAAACTGTTCTAGTATTAAAAAATGAGCTCTGCTGGTAACTTAGTGACATGGCAGCCAGTGTGCCTGAGCACACAGTGGTTCTCTTCAGTGTGGTTTTGAGACTATATGATTCTGAGAATATGCTTGTGTTTGTTGATTTAAGCCAGTCCGGAGGAGATCATCATAAAGGTAAAACATTCCTTTTTGTTAGCTAGGTGAAGTGTGGGTATTGTGTGGTTCTTCCAAATCAAGGAGAATTCCTAGTCGAGAGCTAATAGGATCCTTCGTTTGGTTTTCTAATTGGAAGCCCTAATTAAGCTCTGACAAGATCTCTCTCTGTTGATGTTTTGACACTCTCTCTGTTGACCTGACTCTGTTCAGAGATCCTTTAGCAGCTAAACAAACAAATGTGGGACGATGACTAGAATTTTATATTCCATGTGCCCAAGATATAATTGTTACGCCACTAATGGACTGTATCTGCAGATCTTTTGCTGTATGTATGATGTTGCAATGAATGTTTTTTTAAATAAACATAATATCTTATTTCTCACTAACAGTTGAACTTAATAGGGAATGCTCCTTTTAATTGGTACAATAACATGCTTTGTTTAGGTTCCATATTGAGGAGAAACCTGAATTCTTTCTTTCACATAATGCCTGCCTCCCTCAGACCCACGCACAGAGTTCTGCACATACACGTCAGTCCCCTGCTCCTGCACAAAACCTTTCAATACCTTCTCTTCACCCTTTGGTTAGAATCCAGACTCCTTATAGCCCCGAATGCCCAGAGGGCTGTTTTCTTCTCCAGCCTCCTCAGAGATTTCCCCCCTTACTCTCCTTGCCCTCGCCTTACTAGATACTTTATATTACACAGAATTTGTTAAGCTCCCCTTAAACCCAGATAAGACTTAAATGTCGCTCCTGCGGGAACTCTTTCCTTATCCACAGAAGCATGCGATTTTCTGACGTCACACTCTTCCCTTTGGTGAGACTGGGCACTAAATGTACTTTTAATAAAGTGTTCGGTGCCTATTATCTGTGTTCCTTTCTAGACTTTATGTTTATTCATTGCAAGGAATGGACTGTATCCATCTTTCTTTGTATCTCTCCCCAGTGTGTAATACCGTGCCTGCCCCATGGTCCATTATCTTAAATATTTGCTGATCGATTGATAAAGAGAAAAAGTGACTTAAGTACTTGCTATGTGATGGAGAAAACTGTTTCTAGGAGAAGTTAACTCTTGAGTTACATTTATGCAATTTATTTTCTGTTACATAGTCTGGATTCACAGTTCCTACTTTCTTTAAATTATAAGTAGTATTTATGACAGTATAGTAGTATTGTAATAGTCTCCGATGTATGAAGTAAAATAACTTCATTAAGCACCGGTGACATTAGAATGTGATCATTAGACAGTCGGAACTAATAATTTTTAAAGGATCTCTCATGAAAGGAAAAATCCTTTTTAAGCATCCAATAGCATTATAGATGCATTTCAACAATTGTGTCGGTAATTCTCAGTTATTCTTATCTATTCCTTATACAGCTCCATAACAACCTATAGTAATATCCTAGATCAAAGTATCATATGTATTTTCTAAGTATTTAATTTCATTTTTAAGTATTTAATTGATCATTGACTTGTCCAGTCAGTGCTTATTGAATGGAATAATGAATAAATGAATGAATGAATGAATTAAAAAATTTAATACTAAGTTTAGGTTATGCATATTTATGAATACAAAATATTACCTCTAACTTCTAGAAATATTTGAAAAATATTTTTAAAGTTTGAATTTTCAACAATTCAAATGTCCTGCATTCTTCCAGTTATGCTGGATAAAGTTTTGCTATATTGTATTTCCTGAATACTAGAATATTTGAATATATGTAGAAAAATATAAAACTTTGGCTTAGCTAAAGTTTGGGAGTGATCTAGATCTCCTTCCTTGGTATAGAAAATTGAGAGTAAACATCTCTGTGTAGAAACGCATCTGTTGAACCTCATCAAGATAAATAGGATAGAAGAGTATTTGGTCTGACCAGTACTGTTCAACCTTTATAGGTTGAACAGTCCACTGTCATGGTCCACTTTCATGGTGCAGGGGTCTACGGTGAATTTGCACTCTACAGAAAGCTACTAATGTTAAAAATAAAGTCACATCATTCCAAAGTCGTCTTTTGAATTTAATTTTGTGGTATCGTAGTTAGGTATAAGCATGTCAGACTTTAACTGTAGATCTCTCTCTCTTTTTAAACAAACCTTTGTTGACTATTCACAATATATAGTATAATAGGCTAGGCCTGGAAGATATGCAGATGAAAAAGGCATAATAACTCTTCCTAAGGACTGGGATTCTAGGGAACCTAAATGTTTCCCCAAATAATATGTTGTGTGCCATGATAAACTCCAAAAATTTGGACAATATTACAATACTACTATACTGTCATAAACACTCCAAAATTTGGAGTTTTTCGTGGCACAAAAAAGAAAAAAAAGGAAAAAGAAAATATGAGAATGGCAAAGTAGACATGATTAATGTGAATTTGTAGAATCAGAGAATGCATAAAGCAAAGATGGTAGTTGAAGGTTAAATACTATTTAACAAACAGGTCAAGGGGGAGACAGAATATTCCAGGTAGAATAGAATCACTGGAGCAAATTACAGTATCGTGTTCAGGGAATGGGACCATCCAGTGATAACAAATTATAGGAGGTTGGCAAGTGTGAGAAGAGAGTTCAAGTTTACCTCCAGCAGAAATTCTTATCATTTAACTACTGAAACTTTTCCCACTGAAGAAATTATATTCATATTTCCTTTATGTTTCTGTGTTTTTCTCTTTAAACAAACTAATTTTTTTCCAGAGCTTTGTGAAATTAAATTGATGCATTATCTTTACTTACCTACCTTTACTCAGTTTGTGGTAACTATTTAGACTTTCTATATTCTGCTTCTTTACTGCTTTATTAATTATATAATAGCATACATAGAGCTTTATTTAGCAGTATATTAACTTCAGTAAAATGTACTTTGGTTCTAGTGAGTTAATGAAAAAAAATGATAGATTGCAACTTCTCTATCAATCTTTAGCATAATATTCTAATAGTGATAATAATAGTTACATAAAGAGCTATATTCTCAAAGTAATTTAGTACATGTTCTCTCAATAACTAAATGAGAAAAATCAGCGTAGGAGTTCACTTCACTTAGTGAATGAGAAACATGGAAGTTAGAGGTATGAAGTTGGTAAAGAACAAAACCAGCCTTAAAACCTTGTCTTCTGTCTCCCTGGTGAGCTCTTTTCACATTATACAAAGCTGCCTAGAACTTCTAAAATTCTGAAGCACATGGAAGACTCAACAGCTATCAGGGGTATAAACACAGAACTTGGGCATTTCTTCAGATAGTCAGACCTAAAGAAGAACTCATTAACTTCTAGAACTGGCTGTTGAGTATAATATTTTGACCTTTGGATTTGAGTAACTATGGTCTTATTCTGAATCTTTTTACTTCCTGTAAAGTTCTGATGATCTTATTCTTTCCATTCCAGTCTTTGTATAGTGTAGTTATGGTGAAAGTGTGGACATTATCAGTCTACCCAAAATAATAATATGGGTAGTATAGGCTAGGGGTCAAGAGCACAGACTCTGGAATCAGATGGCCTGCTTTCAAGTCCTGGCTCCACCGTGAGAATTGTGACTTTGGGATCACTTACTCTCTCTCTCCTATCCTTAGCTTACTTACCTTTAAACTGAAGTAAGAGTTGTATGTGGGTAATAGGGTTATTGTGGAGTTGAAATGTGGTAATCTACAGAAAGACCTTACTACAGGGTTTTGCACATTGCAAACTCAATAACCTAGCCATTGTTAGAAAATGATCTAATGAGATAGCTGAAGTCATAGGAGTACTACTGATTCTGCCATCACAAGCTACTTAATTATACTTTAAGTCTAAATTATACTGTAGTAGCTGTGCCTGATAATTTGTCAGTGTTTGATATGCTTGAGGAATGTTTGAGGAATAAAAATATTAGGATTCAGTTTTCTCTGCTCAATTCTTAACTATTGGTTAGAGAAAATCACGTCACTTGAGGTCCAGAGGAACACATGATTGCTTGGATTTTTAATGCCTAACACTTAAACAGTATGAAAGACACAAGAGAAAGCAAAACAAACAAGCACTGCTGTTGTGTTGGTCCTGATACCAAACTTGGAACTTCTAGCAAAAATCTTTCATTTTGGTTAATGTTTGACTTTTTCCTTTCCCTGAGGTTGAATTAACACAGGATTTCCAATGCCAATCTTTTAGTTACACAAGCTGAAGAATGAAACCAATTCCTTTTTTAAAATTTCTGTTTAATGCATGCTTGGTTGGTTTATGACCTGGGTACATTGGTGTAATATATCGGAAAGCAATGTTGCCTAGAACAGGTAAATAATGTAAGAGAGTGTGTGAAGCCAGAGTCACTGTTTAGCCAGCATTGCAGCTTCATCCAGTTACCAGTGCTGCTTTAAATGTATGCAGCAACGCAGTAAAGGTAGATAGTGCCTCACACATATTGTGTTCAAAAACTGTTACAGATGGGTGCCTGAGTGGCTCAGTCGGTTAAGCATCTGCCTTCAGCTTAGGTCATGATCCCAGGGTCCTGGGATCGGGTCCCACATCGGGTTCAAGGCTCAGCAGGGAGTCTGCTTCTCCCTCTACCCTGCCCAGGCCTGATTGGTGTGTGCGTGTGCTCTCTCTCTCTCACAAAAATAAATAAATAAAACCTTTAAAAAAATTATTACAGTTATTCCTAATTCACATTTATCTATTTTTGTCTTAAATAACCTTTAGAACTTTTAACAATTTATATGTACTTGTGGTTTCAAAGATATAAAATTGTAGCAGTTTCAATAGCAGTATTTTCAAAAGTACCAATTTCTGAAAATCAACTTTTTCTTCACTTATTAAAATATAGTAAGATACTCAACAAAAGACACATCAAAAAAATTATCTTTGTTCAGCAAGGCAATGTATTAGTGAAGAAAATAAGAGCCATTGCTATGATAGGTTGCTTTCAAAAAATCTGAATATATTATGCTTAATTTTTTTTTTCTAATTTTGAATTTGGTAACAGGATATCCTGAAAGAGTCACCAGCTTTACTTCTTTTAACAAATATACACGATTTAAACAGTAATACGACACCTTCATCAGAACCTTCCATCTTGACCTGTCAGAGAGACTTACCCTCTTTGTCTTCTCATGGGTCTGATGATGCACTTACTATCTGAGATGGAAGCCATGCCCAGACAACAGGCTCCCTGGAACCATAGAAAGTGCTATCAAAATCCAAACAGGTGGCAGTCCAACTGCTTACTTGTGACCTTTAAAATGTGTATGCTAATTTGATTGGAATTCAGTCAACAGAACCAAATTGCTAATTCTGTCTTATGAATAGGATATCGAGAGATTAATAGCTCCAAGAAAGCCATTATTTGTAAATAGAAAAAAATAAATTATGGTTATGTTTCTTTCCAGGCTATCGGAAATCCCTGTTTGGAAAGATAAATTAGCTTTCACAGTCAAGGCATTTAATAAATTAACAGAATAACTAGGGCAACTGAGTTAAATGTTTAAAAGTAATTCCACATGAAGAAAAGAGGAGCTATGTAATGTGCCAGATTGTGTTATGGAATGAATGTTTTTATCCTCTGCCTTCCCAAATCTGTATGTTGAATCCATAAGGCCCAATATGATGGTATTGGGGGATGATACCTTTGAGAGGTAAGCAGAGTGAGAGGTCATGAAGGTGGGGCCCTTTTGATGAGATTAGTGGCCTTCTAAGAAGAATTGAGAGGTACCAAGTTAGCTGGTACCTGGATCTTGGACTTTCAGCCTCCAGAGCTGTGAAAAATAAATCTCTGTTGTTTGAGCCACCCAGTCTATTAGGAAACCCATGCTGAATAAGACAAATTGTAAATGGCAATACATACCATGATAAAGTTATTAAAAACTTTGCATTTAATTTAAGAAGTCCAATAATTCATAAATCATATTCATCTTTCTCAGCCCTTATTTCTATTTCATATCTAGCCTCAAAGGCAGCTTATTTTTTTCCAGCTGTGTTCTAAAAATTCTGTATGACCCATGTTTTTGGTATCATAATAAGATTTAACTCTGTGTATTCCAATAGTAATGCTGCTTTTGTTGTATCCTAGGGGAAAATGTTGTTCTTTTGTTTATATCTTGGATGACGGAGTTAAGGTAAACATCTTAGGAAGGGGGTTTTATTCCCTGCAATATACCCAGAATCACTGAAATTACCTGATTGTGTCTATTTCAGGCAGAAACATGGAGCTTAGTAGAAGACACCAAGTTACTTTACTGACTAGATTTTGAAAATGTCCATCTGCCTTCATAAGGACTAAAGACCTGTGACAACTTGGAAAGATAATTCAGTTACTTTTAATCTTGTAGTTTTTAAAATGAGAAATACTAGCTATTTTATGGTACATGCTGTTATTAGCCACACTGGAAAAATAGCACAATATATGGATCTGTGATCTGAATCTGTAAATCTGTGTGTGTGTGGGTGTGCGCGCGCGCATGTATGTGCTTATATAGTGTGTGGATGAAGTGTAGGAGAGTATCAAGAGGAAAAGGGGGCAGTTGTAACAAATTGTAACAAATGAACTGAGTGAGTGTATTACAGTTTTAAAAGAATAGCTCTTGGAAAGAATCCAGATTGGTCCAGCTTCAAGTAGCCAAGGTAATAATATCTGTGAATTACCTGTATGCCAACATTCTTGTATTATATTTCAATGGACTCAGCTTTTTCTCCCCAGTGTAATAGGAACTCTCTGTCTTTTTTTAGTTAGTGGCCTTTGATATTCTCAGATAAAAGGCATCCTTCTGAATTCTTTGATCATACACTATAGCATGCCAGTAAACTCTCACTCATGGCACCTTTGAATAATGCTCCTATTTTTTAAATTCATTTTAAATTATTTAATAGTACAATAATATTTTTACAGTGTAAAGGAAATTGAGCCAGAATTTAATTGCATGCTCTAAAGAAGAATTGAGGAATTGAGAAATTGTTGGCCAGAAAGGAAAAACTCTGAAATTCTAAAATCTAACACCCTTATCAGTTTTTGACTATTTACTGTATTTATTTAATTGCAGAGAGTCCAGTGGGAATAGCCTATCTTTGGGAGAAATCTGCTTCACGCCTTCGCCCTACTACCTACTAGCTGTATGCTCTGCACCAATTACTTAGCCTTGTGGGGGGTTATTTATTTATTTATTAGAGAGAGAGAGAGAGAGAGAGAGAGAGTGAGTGCGCATGCACACACTGGAGGAGAGATGGAGGGGAGGGAAGACTCCCCGCTGAGTGCAGAGCCCATCCCAGGACTCCAGGTGGCGCTTGATCTCAGGACCCCGAGATGATGACCTGAATCAAAATAACCAACTGAGCCACCCAGGTGCCTCTAATTACTATACTTACTGTGTTCTGAATCACATTTCTTAGTTCATCCTTTGTAAACAGAGGATAACACTGACCTTTGGGATTGTTGTGAGGATTATGAATGACATGAATTATCTGGCACGTTGCCTGACATGCAGAGACCCTTGGTAAATGGTGGTTCTACTGAAGAGCTCTTACCCAATCTCAACTCCTCTTTGAGGTGTTTTTGGATGAGTCAGAGAAGATGGATTTCATGCTCTTAGGACCTTTGAAGAGTAGCAGAGATATGTAGGTGAGAATATCTCAGTTTTAAATGTGAAAGGAGGAAAAACTTACTAAATTTGAACTCTCCTAAATTTAGATTTCTGATACTTAGATCTGGATGAGGTAAAATGTTAAACATAGTTCAAAGGGATATGATTAGCATTAACATAATATTCTTTTATGAATTTAAGTTCATAGCTTGTAAGCAAAATGCTTTTACATATGCTCCTTACAGCCAGGATCTTCACATATTTTTTATAGTTTCTAGCAATGTGTGAACTTAAAAGAAGTAGCATGTTATTGCTTTTTAAATATTTCATATTTTTTCCACTTATTTGCATGGATATTCCTATCATTTGGACAAATGATAAATGTTTTCCAATAACATTTATAGTTAAATGTTAAGAGAAATGCTTAACTAATTCAGTAATTTAATTTCCTAAGGTAAGATTTTTTTTATAATACTATTTATACAGCAATATTTTTCACAATCTATGAGGCATGAAAGCAATTTTTGTTTATCAATCCAGTCTTTTTGTAATTTAATGCAAAGACTGAAATAAGAAAGAAAATGACAGAGTTTATCATACAAAATAAGGGAAAGTATCTATAAAATTTTTGTTTACTTGTACATATGTATATTTGTAATGGTTTATGATGTCAAATATATTTCTAACCTTGGTTTGTAATCAAAGGATTTTAGAAAACACTGCCTACAGCACAAGACCTTGCACAGAATTCCCATTGTTCAGAGAGATATGGCATAGGTAATACTATGAAAAAACTTTCCTTAAGCATGGATAGTCAACCTCAGGGACTATCTAGAAGTTGATTAAGTCTACTAAGTAGAATATTCATTCTTCTATTTAGTCGAGAAATAGTTATTGAGCCTTTACATTTCTAGGATAGACACAGAGTTGATAAACATGTAGTGTATGCCCATAATAATGTCATAATCTACTAGAAGAGCCATACATTTAAATAACTCTATTATAAAACATGTGGTAAGGGTAAAATAAAAACTATTTGCAAAGCATAGAGGATGCACAGTGAGTTGCTTTATGGATACAGGTCACAAGGGAGTAACTTCTGACCCAGGTATTAAAGGACAAATAGGAGCTTACTGGGGACATAAGGGGTCGAAAGGAAGGGCATTCCAAGCAAAGGAATAATGAGGTCAAAGGAAGAGAGAGAGATGTTTAGCTTGGAAAACTATTAGGGCTGTGGGAAGATGCCAGGAATGAGGTTGGAGAGTTTGGCAGGGGGAAGTCTCATATGCTAAGGATAAGTAGTTTAAACTTCATTATATACAGATACTCCAAAGTGAAATACTTGCTTAAATGTGGTATGTGTTGTTACTACGTTTATTCACTTGGGCACTGCTGTGAAGATAGTATTGGGAGGGAGTGAGACTGAAGGCAGAAATCCCACCTAAACTGACATGATAAGGGTCAGATGAAGACCTGAATCAAGACAGAGGCAATGGCGCAGGCAGTGGAGGTTGAGACGATGGGATTAAATGGAATATTTAAGAGTTGGTATCTGAAGAAGGAAGTAATGGGTAGGGAGAGAAATTTAGGATGGTTTTCAGCCTTCAGGTTTATGTGACTAGATAGACAGTGATGCCCCACCTGAGATAGAATGTATGTATGGAAGACAATGGATTCATCTGTGTGAGAAGACAGTTGATCATTTTAGAGAACATCTTATGTGATACCCAGGTAGAGTTAGCTGCTGTGTGTATGTTTCTCTGGAGGTCAGCTGAGAGATATGGTTTAGAGATACTGCTCCGGAATTATCAGTATGTGGGCAGTGGTAAGATCATATAAAAATGGGCTAAATTACAAAGGGAAAGCTAATAGAGCGATGTTAACATAGCTGCGGATAATGCCTGCATTTAAGGAATCATCAAAAGAAAGGCATAGAGATGTTTGAGAAGTATGGCTAAAAAAGTAAGTAGAAAAACTACTTTAAACTGACTGTTTGTGTCCCACCACCCCCAAATTCATATGTTGAAACTTTTCCATTGTGATGATGTTTGGAGGTGGAGCCTTGGGAGGTAATTAGGCCATGAGGGTGGAGCCCTCATGAGTGGGATTAGTGCCCTTATAAAAGAGATGTCAGGAGGCTTTCTTGCCCCTTCTCCAATGTGAAGATATAGATGGCTGTTCTTATGAGCCAGGAAATGAGCCCTCACCAGACACCAAATCTGCTAGTGGCTTAAATCTGCAGGTGTCTTGAGCTTAGATTTCTTAGACGCCAGAACTGTGAAAAGTCAGTTATTTGCAAGTCACCTGGTGTTGGTGTTCTGTTATAGCAGCCAGAACGGACTCAGACAAAAACCAAGAAGGATGCCATTACTGGAATTTGAGGGGAGAAGGAAGAGACTGTCTGCTGGGTTTGACAGTTGGGAAGTAACTAGTGCTGTCTGTCCACAGCAGTGGCGTAGAGTGGCTGGGGACAAGGACGCTCCTGTTACAGTGAACTGAGAGGGATCAGGGTGGAGGAAGGGAACACATTCACGCAGACCCGGTCAGGTAGCTTGAGTGAGGAGAAAATGTTCAGCAGTAGGAGTGAGAGGATCCCAGGGGCAAGGAGAGGCTTTCGACCATCACAGAGACTCAAGTGTTTATAGATAAAATGGAAGAAACCGGCGGCAAAGGAGAAGTCAGAAATAAAAGAGGCAGAGTAAATAATTGATGGGGCATGATCCCTGGGAAATTCGGCATGGAAACATGGTAGACTAATCAGCTTTAGGTAGAAGGAAAGCCCGAAGGCCAGCGGGAGAGAAAATGGTATGGGTGAGGAAGGAACAAGTCGGGAGACAGAGAATATGGTTGCCTGCTGGCTTTCTCTCTTCACTTGTGAGGTAGAAATTGAATTATGCGCTGAGACTGAAGACCTCCAAGAGGTCAAGAAATCAGGAGATGTTACAGAAACGTCTGGATGGGGTGGCTGGGAAAGAGAAGTGACTAGAAGCAAGGTAAAAAAAAAAAAAGTATGACCAGGTTGGGGCCAAGGCATGTAGTCATAGACGTCTTGCACAGCCCAGCTCCAAGGGATGCTGTGCCCCCCCAGCTGTGTACTGTGGCTACCCCCTTCAGTAAGTAGTAGCAAGGTATTCCCCAGCTGCCTTTCTGTACAAAAATGGTTTTTACAGGCTGATTTCTAAGTTTATTTCTAATGTAAATTTGCTTACCTGAATGCATTATGAAAGTTTCTCTTCTTAAAGGGGTTGCTTTGATTTTTAAAAGATAGGGGTGCACTGTGGTGGTGGGGTTCACAGTTTACGGACGTCATGAGTGTTCACTGATTTGTACAGTGCTAGCCTCGGAATGGACACTCAGTGAGTGATAGGTATTATTATCGTTATCATTACTCATTCCAAAAGTCCATCTGCCGGGTATGTTTGGAGCGTGCTTAGCTTTCTCCTTTCTCACTGTCTTGAGTGGCTAGATGACATCACTGCTTTCCTGTCTCTTCCAATTCACTAACCAGCTCCTCTTTTCTGTCAAAATCCGGTATGGAGTGATGGTTATCCTAACTTCTTCCTCAGGCTCTCTGGGGTGAAATTTACAGCATGTCAAATTTAGCATTTTCTCATGCTTCATTTCTAGGCCGGCTGGTCAGTGGTTACAAAGGTATTCAGGTAGTTAAAACCTCTCATTTCAGATATATTTTGCTTCTGTGCTGATTTTTTTGATCAGTGCCTTCTTTACTTGGCCAGATAATTTATAGTCAACTACAATAAATTCTGGGTGGGTTGTTTTGTGTGTGTGTGTGGGTGTGTGTGTGTGGGTGGGTATTTTTCCTTTGGTTACCCTCAAATGATCTAAAATATTTGACATTTAATGCTTTTTCATATTAAATTCCATCAGTATGTTGATGTTAAGTATCATTGTACCATAATTAGGTGACATCTACGAGATTATTTTACCACTTTGTGTTGTAACTGCATATTCAACTTCTGTATCACCCATCCTCTAAATTCATTCATTCATTCAAAAATGTTCTGAGCTAGTCATTAAGCAGTATGTTGGGATGCAACTGTGTCTCTCTTCTCAGGAAGCTGCATTCTAGTGGAGGAGACAAACAAGCTGAAACGGGAGGTTAAAAAAACATGTAATATAAGTTGTAACTAGTGCCCTGAAGAAGACTGAATGAAAAAGGATAAAGGATGAAGCATGTCCAGAAGGCAATGTGAGATGGAGGATCAGGAAAGGTCTTTCTGAGGAGATAACATGTCAGCAGGTACAGAAGGACGTGAGAGAAGGAAAGAGCACATGTTAAGAAATTCTCCATGGAGAGGAATAGCAAGTACAAAGGCCCTGAGGTGAGGGTTGACCCAATGCAAGGCCAGCGTGGTTGAAGCAAAGTCAGTGCCCGCGAAGAGGGGAAGCTGAGGTTAGAGAAGGAGCTGGGGGACCAGAGCAGTTAGGGCCTTGGCTTTTATGCAGTGCAGATGGGATGCCACAGGGTTTTGAGCAGAGCAGTAAAATATTGGTCTTATGTCATCTTGAGATGGTATTATTTCTGTCCCCATTAGGTTGTAGCCTCTTTTCTGGGTCATGAGAAACTAATCAAAATTGCCGAGTATTCCATGAAAATGTTTTACTAGAGAATGATGTCTCATAAAGGGTTTAAGCTCAAATCCCTAAGTCTACCCGCTTTTATTTACTTCATGCAAATAGAATGCCAGAAATGGATGGCAATGTTTCCCTTAAATTTAATCATATGTTTACAAGAAACGTGTGTCTCTGGATAGAGACATAACCAGACTTAAAACTCCAGAGCTATGTACACTTAACTGAAATACTTTAGGAACTGCAAGCTATCTCTGTGATGATGTTGGCATCATTTCTCTTTGTCCATAAAACAGTGTTTATGCTGCTCACGGATTCATTTGACTTTTACTAAAAGTGACTTTAAAGAAAAAGGCAACTTGAAGTTTTTCTTCCCAAATTAGAGTGCAAGTTTTAGCACATTTTTTCACATTGTTTGGAATTGTATAGTTAATACATCCTGTCCAGAGAATATTGCACTGGAAAGGGTAAGGAGAGGGAATGGGAAAGTGTCCTCAGTGTCTAGTAGTGCGTGGTCAGCGTTCTCAGTACCACTGAGGACAGCCGTTCCAGTCTGCTAGCACATCCCTGTCATTAATGTGACCAGGTATCTGCGTGGGGCATGTGTTTGTCTGGTGAGATCGACATCTGGAAAGGGTAATATTTTGCAAAATGAGAATATCATTAAGTCATTAGTGTTGAATTCTGCCTTCAGAACTCAGCATGGATATACACTAAATTCAAAGTTAATTTGAAAAGTAAACTGCAAAGAGAAATATAGCACAAGTTCTACTTTGCTAGAGACAAATGAACATTTTTATGTCATCTCCTTCAGCAAACTGAGATAGAATGAGGTTTGGATAATTATAAATTATAAAAACTGCTATGTAAATAAAGAAATAGGTTAAGATGGAGAATTCTGGTCAAAATATATGTTAGTAAAGGGGCGCCTGTGTGGCTCAGTCATTAAGCGTCTGCCTTCGGCTCAGGTCATGATCCCAGGGTCCTGGGATCGGGCATCGGGCTCCCTGCTCGGCAGAAAGCCTGCTTCTCCCTCTCCCACTCCCCCTGCTTGTGTTCCCTCTCTCAGTGGGTCTCTCTCTGTCAAATAAATTAACCAAAAAAAAAAAAAAAATCTTAAGAAAAATATATATATGTTAGTAAAATATGAAGGTACTATGCAAAATTCATTGGAAAATTAATGCAAGAGACATAATTTGTGGCAAAAACCTAGAATTATATAATAATGTCACGTTGCTAGAAGGCTTAAAAATATCATAAAAAGAAATGAAATTTTAAAGACTTTAAAGAATTAACTGTATTGTCCTATAATCATTAGTTATCTTTCCCAGTAGTAGGAGTTGTTGAAACAAACTTAAAATCAAAACTAGCAGAAAACAGAATGAAGTGTCTCAAAGCCTTTCATTTTATTTGCTCAGTAGTTACAAGACCAAAACAAACAAACAAAAAAACAAAAATCTGCTTTGGGTAGGGAATCCATTCCATTTCTATGCAAAAACATCAGGACTTTATTGAGGTTCAACTATTTCTTGGTTTATACCTAAAACACTGTTTATACTTTGCCGTATTCTTTGTCGGGAATAAGCAAAATATGCCTGAGCTCCCACAATGAGCAGACCCAAGGCATGATATTGGATACTGTAGAGAACACAAAAAGGAAGTCTTTGTCCTCTAATTGCCTAATCAAACTTGGGATGTGTGAACACTGCTCTACTAGGAACTAGGAGTCCTGGGCCTGACCCCGTCACTAACCAGTTAAATCTCCTTTAGCAGACCATCTAAATCTAAGACTGACTTTCCACCTTCACAAAATACTTTGACCATGAAAAGCTTTCTTTAAAAATGTTTTTCATATGTCAGATATTCATATCATTTCATATCATTCATATCACTTCATTTCATTTCAATTTTCATGTTACTCATAATATGAAATTACTAACCTATGTGCTTATGTATTTAGCCCTATGTATATGTAACCTTTTACACAGGTAACCTTATAGCTATGTATGAAGTTGAGTATGTAACATTAGATGTAACATACACATAATGTAAAATATGTATGTATTTATTGCAAATATAGAATGATTAGTAGAAAGAGCAAGCCTTAATAAGATTTCAAACAAAGTGATATGCTTTTGTTGTACAATAGCTACATTTATATACACTTACAATATGTCAGATAGTGTGCGTGGTGACTAAAAATGTCACACAATAAGCCAGGGCGTAGATATCTTCTCTCTGTTTAGTTTGTTGAGGTGCAGTTAGTTGTCCAAAAATGACGCATTCGATGGCAGGAAAGCCAAGATTTGAATCAAGTCCGATAAACACTGGCGCTCACACACCCAACCACACACCCAACCACAACACTCCTCAAAGGGATTGACTGGAGATGAGCCTAGAGAGGTGGGATGGAACCAGACTGTCATGAGAGGAAGGGGTATAGCTGTGTCATGAGAGGAAATTTAGATTTTTGGGGTTTTTTGAGGCAAAAGACAACCATTGATTATTTCTGCCCAGAGAAGTGTCATGGTAAAAGCAATGTTTTAAGATTAGTAAGATCTCAGGGGCGCTTGGGTGGCTCAGTCATTGAGCGTCTGCCTTCGGCTCAGGTCATGATCCCGGGGTCCTGGGATCGAGCCCCGCATCGGGCTCTCTGCTCCTCGGGAAGCCTGCTTCTCCCTCTCCCACTCCCCCTGCTTGTGTTCCCTCTCTCGCTGTGTCTCTCTCTGTCAAATAAATAAATAAAATCTTAAAAAAAAAAGATTAGTAAGATCTCAAATTAACAGAAGTGGAAATCCAGTTTGCTCATTTATTAATGACCTGTTTTATATAACAGAATAATGAAGACAGAGTCCTTGCTGGTTTGAGTTTTTTTAACTTGTTTTGTTTTGTGGGAGGTTATTTATTTATTTGTTTGTTTATTTAATTTTTGCAGACTGACAGTTATGAGTTATAATGAGCTTCCCAAATTAATACATGCCTACTCCCAGCCTATGGAGAGTAGTAAATTGCTCTTGTTCTCATGACACATTTAGATTAGAAGAAGTAGAAAGAGGGAGGGCAGCCCTGCATCGACTAATTAAAACTAATGTGGGATGGATGATGAGCCTCCGAAAAGAATAAGATCAGCAACAAGGAAAAGAAAAAAATAGCACAGAGGCAGGCACCCAACCCAGGGACGGTGGTGACTCAGCTATTCCAGAGGGTCTCAGCCTTCCCCTGCTTGGAAGGCCTCATCTTTGGTGGTTGGGTGGGGAAGGGCGTGTGGCGGTGAGGTGGTACACAGAGAGGTATGGAAATGACAGGACTCCCAAAGGCATACCTGGGAGAGCACAGACATGTTTCTGTGCCTCCTCACACTGGCTGGGCACCAGACCTGCCAACTGCACACCATTCCTCAGCCCCCGAGACAACCAGCTTTGCGACTCCTCGTTGAATATGTTCTTATAGTTGCATCTCAAGGCATGATTTCAGTCAGAACACCCATCCCTCCCTCCATCTTGCCTTTTTGCTTTGGGATGAAATCATCTTAGGATCAAAAAGTAATTTAGCTGTCCTCTGTTCTAGACAAGGGCAGAAAATCCCCCTACTGAAAATCCCCTCCTCTGTAGGGGGATTTTTCTGCAGCCTTTACTCCATTAAGCAAGTATTCCTCCCTCTTTCTACTTCTTCTAATCTAAATGTGTCATGAGAACAAGAGCAATTTACTACTCTCCATGGGCTGGGAGTAGGCATGTATTAATTTGGTAAGCTCATTATAACTCACAGCTGTCAGTCTGCAAAAATTAAATAAAAATAAATAAATAAATAAATAAATAAATGACCTCCCACAAAACAAAACAAATTAAAAAAAAAAAAACAGTTGACGAAACCAGTATCATATTTCACCAATTCTAAAATGTACTCTTTTCATATTGTACCTTCTCTGAAATTTGCCTGGGTCTCAGAATCACTGTTGGTCAAGCAATAGGCATGATAGAGCTGTCATTGTCTGCTGGGGCACCAGCTCAGTCATAGCCATTTATTTTGTCTCTGAGTTATGTGCAGTGCCAGAACTGCGTGAGTTATGTTTAATTGCTGTTTACGGTGCCTCCAAAAATATTATTTGGCATTGAAACGAAATGTTGTTTGTAGAGGGGCAGAGACACATGACGGTGAGGTACACACACATTTAATATGGAGAAGAAGATATTCATTAATTGGACAACTGTCTATAATTACCTATTTTCACACTAAGCAAAAACCATATGCTTTTACAAGGACCTGAGAAATGACGATTTCCATAAGCTGATGAAGCCCATCACCTTTTCTTACCAACATAAAAGCGGAGGATTGCCTGTTGTACCCCAAACAAGAAAGTTCAGCAACAAAATCCTGGTTATAATACTGCAGCATCCTTTACTTTTTTAAAGATTTTATTTATTTATTTGACACGGGGACAGAGAGAGAGAGAGCGAGCGAGCACAGAAGCAGGGGGAGCTGTAGGCAGAGGGAGAGGGAGAAGCAGGATGTGGGGCTCCATCCCAGGACCCTGGGATCATGACCTGAGCCACAGGCAGATGCTTAACCAACTGAGCCACCCCGGCGCCCCTGGAGCATTCCTTTGAAACACACTGCATCTTGAACACTTTGGATAGCATAGATGGTGACACGTTGTGGAAAAACATCAATGGTTCTGCCATGAGAAAGGATTCTAATGAGTCAAAGTCAATGAAAGGAAGGTTTAGAACTATATTATTCAATATTTCTCTTATAAAGTATAAAACAAGCATTTTAAGTGGTAAGAAAACATTTCACCATTTGCTTAATTTTGTGATACATGAAATACTAGTGTATCTTATGACTGGTAGGGTCTTCAGGTCATTGAAATATAGCAGTGACAGTCACAGTGCAATGCTTTTTAATCCTTAGCCGTACAAGGTGAAATATTATTATTTCAGTTTTATTGAGAGAACAGAGACGTGACTAGTTCAAGATCTTAGGAATCTAATAGCTGGTTAGTGGTAGCTGCCCCTTGAAGCAGGATTCAAACTGTTTGCCCAAAATAAGTTTCCCCAAGTGAAGAGAATCCTTAATCAAAAAGAAGAAAATGAAGGGAGAACACAGGGATGTAAAAGAATTATAGTAGCGACTCACACTTGATATAAATATTTCTTGTGTAGGTGAGCTCACTACACTGCCATACTAGCCTTTCCATTCTGCTTGTTTTCTTGTTAGCGATGAATCTTTTTTTTTTAAAGATTTTATTTATTCTTTTTGAGAGAGAGAGAATGAGAGATAGCACGAGAGGGAAGAGGGTCAGAGGGAGAAGCACACTCCCTGCTGAGCAGGGAGCCCAAGGCGGGACTCGATCCCGGGACTCCAAGATCATGACCTGAGCCGAAGGCAGTCGCTTAACCAACTGAGCCACCCAGGCGCCCTTTTTTTTTTTTTTTTTTTTAATGCTGGTAAAGCAGGCTCCCTTTTAACTTTCACTCATTTGCCTTTATTATATCTTCCCAAGAAACAGAAAATAAGCCTAATGTTTCATCCATAAAAGCCTCTCAAATACTTGAGAACAGTTAGTTATTATGTTGCCATCTATTTTTTTTCTGGACCGAGTAGCCCCTGTTTTTCTTCTAAACCATGTTTTCAAGGTCCAAAATAATGTTTGTCGTATTCGTTTAGGGCATTCTAGTTTGTTGTTGTGTGCTTAACAAGAAGGAGCTCAGAATGAGCTGTTGCATTAGGAGTTTCAGCGCAGATATGGCACACGGTGCATCTGCAGTCAACTAAAACTTCCAGGACCCTTTCGAGGTAATGGTCGTGGACCCAGGCTCCTCACATTTTGCTTTTTAATTTTTAATTTTTTATTATTTTTTAAAAATATTTTATTTACTTATTTGTCAGAGAGAGGGAAAGCACAAGCAAGGAGAGCAGCAGGCAGAGGGAGAAGCAGGCTCCCCGCTGAGCAAGGACCCCCCCAGTGCGGGACTCAATCCCATGACTCCGGGATCATGACCTGAGCCGAAGGCAGCTGCCCAACCGACTGAGCCACCCAGGCGCCCCACATCTGATTTTTTAAGAAAGATTTTCATGTCATCTCTCAGGGCATATATCCTAACTCTTACTGGGAAAGGACAACTTGGAAAAGTTTGCAGCCCAGACATCTGCATGTGGAGGGTGGTTCACTCTCCATGAAGACACATGCCACGGGGGCAGGAAGGCCTGTTCACATGGCAGAGATATGGTGGCTGACATGAATAGTCCTACTATAGCATGGGCCCCAGACGGAGATGCCCTGGATTTGAATTTCAGCTTTGCCACTTACCAGCTTGGGTGAATTGCTTAAGCTTTCTCAAATCCCCATCAAGAAAATGATGTTATTATAATAGTACCTACCTCCTATGGTTATTTCAGGATTCATTGAACTTAAGTATTTAAAATGCTTAGAAACCCTGCTTGGCATATTTTAAGAACTTGAAATGTTCATGTGTGTGTGTGTGTGTGTGTGTGTGTGTGTGTGTGTGTGTGTGTGTGTGTGTGTGTGTGTGTGTGTGTGTGTGTGTGTCAGTCAAATTCAAATAATTGAGTAATGAATCTAGTAGATTCGTTTCCTAGGGCTGCCATAACAAAGTTCCACTAACTGAGCTGCTTAAAACAACACAAATTTATTGTCTCACAGTTCTGGAGGCTAGAAGTCTGAAATCAGGATGTTGGCAAGGCCATGTTTGTTCTGAAACCTCTAGGGGATATTCTTCCCTGTCTCTTCCAGCTTGTGGTAGCCCCAGGCCTGCTTTTGCTTATAGCAGCACAACTCCAGTCTCTGCCTCTGTCTTTACATGGCCTTGTGTCTCTGGGCGTAAATTTTTCTCTTATAAGGACACCAGTTAGGCTGGATCAGGGCCCATCCTAATGGAGTACGATCTCACGTTAACCTGATGGCATCTGCAGAGAGACCCTATTTCCAAATAAAGTTACATTCATAAGTACCAGGGGTTAGGACTCCAGCGTATCTTTTGGCGGGACACAATTTAACTCGTAATATCTAGTAACAGAAAAGTTCAAAATGGAGGAACTGGATCTCCAGAAGCAAGCAGATGTCAACATTAGGGACCTGGGGGAGATTTAAGAACAGGTGATGGCTTGAGATTTAACCAATGAACAGGCATTAGGGGTTTCTGTGAATAAGTGATATAGCCCAAACCAAGCCCCTGGGCTAAAGTAAGGGAGGACAAGATTTCAGGTCCCTGTGGGGACAAATCTGGACCCAAATCCTAGAGGACCTACAATACTGAACAGGTTACTAAGATATAAGTTATAAACCCAAAATTGGTGCTGCAGATCCTGTTCACTTTTGGAAGTGCCTCTTCTCAAATAAGGAATAAATAGCATCTAGACAAGCCTGAAGTATTCATATAGTTTTAACAGCCTTCATGGAAGCAGCATTGTAGATTTTGATTGCATGGCCAATTTCCAACACAGATAGATTCTGCTTATGTAAGAGGTGTTTGAAGTCTCCTAGGGAAGAGAATGTGTTTATTTTCTGAGTGGAACACTTAACTAAGAATTTGCTCTGTACAGCCATTAGACACTGTCTGCTCTTGAGAGCTTTAGTGGTGGATAAGCAGAAGTTTTTTAGGTCTGTAAAATTTTTAAAGATACTATGAAGAAAAGGTGCATCGTACATAGAGGCTTATCATGATAATCCATGTGTTTGTACCATCAATATTTCCAGAGTAACCAGTCTTGATTTCCCAAATAGAAGATTCTGACTGCAAATGAGAAGCAGTGTGGCTGAAATATGAAGAAACTCATCTCTTTTGTGTTTTAGTCAAAAAGTCTTTTGTAAATACCAAATTAATGACAACTGTGGAAAGAGAAATATGGAAAGTGTGCTTAACGTAGAATTTTCTAATCCTTACAGGAATTGGAATCAACGAAGATTAGATCATCCCCTAAGTGGGTTTTTATATAGTTGTTTCGTTTCCAGTTTTCCATGCCTTTCCAACACTTGATCTTTGTATGAAAACTGCTGCCATCTTCAGAGACATGAGTCATGGTACTTAAAATGTTTTCACCATATTTTAGACATCACAGGATACAGTAGGAAAAGAGTAGAGTATTGGCATCCACAATTTTTTACATTCTAGGACTTGACCTTTCATGGTGGTTCATGACGTGTTTAATTTAGCTCATGCACTAGGCTAGCAGATCCTTCTGTGTCTGAATTTCATTTTGACTTCTTTATTTTTTTTAAGTACTGTGTGTATGTTCACCTGTGTGTGTGTGTGTGTCTCTGTGAAAAAAAGAAGTCAAGGGGTGCCTGGGTGGCTCAGATGGTTAAGCTTCTGCCTTCGGCTCAGGTCATGATCTCAGGGTCCTGAGATCAAGTCCCACATACGGCTCCCAGCTCAGCAGGGAGTCTGCTTCTCCCTCTGCCTCTGCCTCTCCCCCTGCTTGTGCTCTCTTTCTCTCTCTCTCTCAAATGAATAAAAAAAAACTTAAAAAAAAGGAAGTCCATAAAAAGAGTCCAATTCCATTGGCAGTGAGAAGGAATGAGGTGATGACTATAACCAGAAAGAAAGGCTTTAGATAAACTGAAGAGTGGAATGGCCTCTTCTTCAGGGATTTGGGTCTGTAATATAAATGATTCCATCATGTGTTCTCTGCAGATACTAGATAAAGTGTATATTAAACTATCTCAGTGAGTTGTCCAGTTCTTGCCAACATTGCTTAAATAAGGACTTAAAATTCTAGCAAAGGCTACTGAAATGATCTTTAAGGTAAACAGAAGTACAAGAATTTCAACCATTTTTTTTTTAAAGACAAATCCCTTTTTGTGTTTGCCTGAAATACTTTCCCCATTCCCATTCCTTTTATATGACAGACTTCACCTTCTCCCAGTAGCAAGTCGGGGTGGGCACACGACCGGGGACTGGCCCATCGGCATGCACTGTTCCCTGGACACAGGGATTGAGTCATGAGTGAGCAGGGGAAATGCAGAGCACAGTTACTCCATGGGTCAGTTGGACTGGAATTGGTGCATCTACTTCCTAACTCAGCATGCTGGCAGGATGTGATTTGGAGGATACTTGGAGTAAGTCTAACTGGTAGGAGAAAACAAGACCAGTGTGCAGAGAAGCTGATGTGAGAGTGAAAGTTAGGGAAGTTTTGTATAAGCCCAGATCCGTTTGTGCCTGAAACCAGTGCCCATGCTTATTTGCATTTCATGGGGGAATAATATGCTTAATAACATTCGCGGGTTATAGGATTTTCAAAGATCTTGGCAACAGATCTTTTATGTGGCTTAAGGTTCTATGGTATTGTACATTTTCTCTTGCAATGCTTGCAAACAAGCATTTACACTTCATTGTTATCTTTGAGGCTTTGACGGATTCTGATTCTCTTCTTTAAGACACATTGGAACTCTTTGCTTCCTTTTAAATACATTGTATTTACAATCAGTGAAAAGCATTGTGTGCATCAGTTAATAATTCAGAAACCGGCCCATGTTAAGTTACTTTAACAATGAGTATCGGTTATGGGACCTTATAAGTGATGGGATTTAAAAGTGTTGTGATAAAAATGTGCTACTCAACCAAAAATTCTAATTTCTGTGTAATCTATTCATGTGTAATTTCTATTTTAAATATTCTGTAGTTACTTTGTTCTGATTCAATCGCATTTTGTGAAATGAGGTGAATCAGAAAGCAACGTCACCTTGCTTGCACTTTGCGTCTACAGGTGTAGCATTGGGACTATCACCCTTTACCTAGCATTAAATAAAAGAAGGCAAAATATTAGCGTAAGATATACAAAACTCTGTCCAGACTGATGCTAGTGATATTTAACTTTGAAATATTATTGTAATCACTTATTAAGCGGGGGCAGCTGCAATCAAGTGGAGCTGGTGGGAGCTGTGGTATTGTAGAGACAGGGAACTTACCTAATGTTGAGTGACTGATCTGTGCCAGTTACTACATTATCAGATTTAATCTGCGCAGCTGCTGTGTATGGTAGCTGCTACTGTCCTTATTCTACACATTAGGTAGGCACTTGAGGCTTAGAGAAGTAGAGTGACTTACCAGGGTTAAGATAGTCTTTCTCCTGCCCAAACTCCTTTCATGGCTCCTCTTTGGATGAAGTTCTTACTTCCTAACTTGGATGAAAACATCCTTATTCTCTGGCCCGTGGTAATCTAACAGCTTCATCTCTTTTCATGGCCTACCTAGACTCCAAATTCACAGATCTGCTTTCACTTCCTAAATTATGCCATGCATTTTTCTTCTGCTGTGAGCAATATTCCCTGCCCCTGACCTGACCATTCTGTAACTAACTGCTCTTAATTATTCAGATTTCAGCTAAGTACCACATCCTCCAGGAAACTTTACGAAGTTTACCATGCCCATTGCATTGTTCATTCATTCATTCATTTGTTCAGCGAATATTTATTGAGGATTCCCTACGTGCCAGGCACTAGGAATACAACAGTGAACACAAAAGAAAAAAAAAATCTCTGCCTTTAGATCTTGTACCCTAGTATTATTACTTATTTAGTTCATTGTCCTTCTTACATGCTACCTTTATGAGAGCATTAGTTATGTCTAAGTTCTGTTACATTCTTAGGGTCTAATACCCGAACATTCTTAGGGTCTACACAATATTCTTAGTAATGTTGTAGGCAGGGGCGCCTGGGTGGCTCAGGCATTAAGCGTCTGCCTTCGGCTCAGGTCATGGTCCCAGGGTCCTGGGATCGAGTCCCACATCGGGCTCCCTGCTCGGCGGGAAGCCTGCTTCCCCTCTCACACTCCCCCTGCTTGTGTTCCCTCTCTCTCTGTCAAATAAATAAATAAAATCTTAAAAAAAAAAGGAATGTTGTAGGCATTTACTGTTTACTGAATCAGGGCATACATGAATGACTTCATTTATTATATATTTTTTAATGGTCATATAGAAGTATAAAAATATTCTAGTAGGCCCCTTTGGTCTTTTCACATTGCCACCATTGTAATATCAGACCTCGTTGTCTTGTGACTTAATTATTGTAGTGAACCTCTTATTGAAAACAACCTGGCTTTCAATTTTTCCACACCATTGGATTTTCCCGAGAGCTTCCAGATTTATCTTCTTATATTACTGGGATTGTTCTCCTACTCCTTAAAACATCACATACAAGAATCTAAGGCCCTTCGTAGTCTAATCTCACCTTTCTAATCTAACTTATCTCCTCTGTTTCACATATACCTTCTGATCAATACTTTTTTTTTTTTCTTTTTGCAGTCTATTTATTCTGGTTCATTTGCCCCTTCTTACCTAAAGATCCCTTCCTCTTATTCTCAATTCATTACAAATTTTTTTAAACACTATAGGTCACTTCCTTTTGGTTAAGTCTTCTTTGATAACGTCAACCAACCTTCATTTCCAAATTTCTGATTTTCTGTTAAGGTTTCTGTCTATTTCAGTAATAATTGTAAACAAATTTTAAGCAGCCGAACCTAGCACTCCACCCTTACCCCCAACACAACGCCCACCCATACACACACAGAAACCTTCCATGGAACCAACTTCAAGTATGAAAAATGACCAAAGTAGATCTTACTGTTATAAAAACCCTAACACTCCTCATGTACCCTTTTGGCTCTGCAGAACACGTTTGAAGCCAATATATGACCTCAGTCACACTGGTCTTTGCTTGCTCTTACTGTTAGGAAGGGAAAGGTCAAAAGTGGTCAGGATGACTTAGCACTGCAGAGAGGAAAATTACTTATTCATGAAACAGAAGGAAAGGATCATACTTGCCATGCCGGCACAGCACACATGGCAAGCCCCGTGTGTTCGGCTTCCTCCTATTTCCCAGGTAACATCTGTAGAACACAGAAAGTACAATTGATTTTATCCTGTCTCGAGTTCTGAGAAATTTGAAATGTTAAGGAGCCTCTTGACTAGACCCCCTCCGGAACGGTTTTAGCCATCTACATTTCACATGTCTAGAAGCCACAGAGCGAAGATCACGGTCAAAAGTCAGTGTTTTCTTACTGACGAAAGGTCAAATCAGTAGCAGTTATGCAGTTGGATGCCCCAGCTGGTCCCTATTCACATGTGTAGGTCTTATATCCCAAGTAGGCTCTGTGTTTCTTAAGGGAATTGATTGTTTTTATATTCCTTTACTATAAAATTATATCTTTTTCTAGAATTATTTCATATTTATATAAACTTTTCTTCCCATCATTGAAAGTGACTATTTTTTAATTCTCCATAACATCTATCATGTGGGAGGTAATTCATAACTACTTGCTAATTAAGACTGAATAGAATATCCTAGTTTATGTATTTTTTTGGGATTTTGGACAATTTGTCCACCCTGACCTGTGAACTCTCTTGTAAAGTATCAAAACATCACAGGAGAAATCCAGTGTTCTTTTGAAAAATATAGTTCAATTTGTGACATGACTAATAACAAAGAGACATAATATTTTAAAATCAGTCTCATATGTATTAAGAACACTTAAAAGTCTTGTTTAAAATACCTTAAGTAGTGAATATAGATGGTGGAAAGAGTTCTGGAAATTTAATAAAGCAGGCTTATAAGGAAATGTAACTTAAAATTATGTGATTTTATAAAATAAACTTTTCCCCAATAAAAATCAGTGTAATAACTCGCCAAACACATTATGAAAATTTTTCATTTTTCAAATTTTTATATTTTGTCAAGGGAAAGGAAAAGAGTTGGTTGACAAACCTGATTGATCTTTTTAGCATTTCAAATATATAAGAAGCATTCATCATTTTTAATCAGTGAAAAATAAACTAAATTTGAAAATGATTACTAATGAATCACAAGTTATGATGAGTTATTGGAAGTGGTTTTGTGTTTTCCAAACACCTGCGTTAGATTGCCATGATCCTTTAGTTTATATGCTTTATACAGCATGTTAGGCAAACATGATTTTTGCATAATTTAGTAGATACTTGTCAAATGGTGAAGAAACATAAGACATGATTCATGCTAAAATTGGTGACAAGCACATATATAAAAGTACAAAATATACAGAGACACAGATGCTTGACTTAAGTCAATTTAGGACTGTGACCCCAATTTGTATTCATAGAGAAAAGCAAAATTGATGATTGTATCACTGTGGAATATAATCACCTCCACAAGTGGAATCTTCAATTGAATGGATATTAATTCTGACATAGAAATATGAAATTAATTAGTACAAGTTTTAAAATTTTTAAATTGATACCTCCTTTGGATAAACAACACAATCTCATGCTTTCTTAATGGTAATTTGAAATTTTAAAATAAAAACATAAAAAAATGTAAAGCATTTTTAACTAGACATTTATTTTTAGAGACTATATATCCTTCTGCCTCTGTTAGGAAGTTTGACAGATGGCAGAGAGGCAATGAAATGATTCACTTATATAAATGTTTATGGGAGAACTAACTCTTAAACCCGTATTTCTTGACCATAAGAGAGTGCTCAGAAGTTTCAAAATGGAGAGGGAAATAACTGGATGCCAGGAAGCCTACACTTTTCAAAACCATTTTGTATGTGTGTGCTTTCTCAAGTACACTCTAAAGTTCTTGAGACCAGATTCCAAGCCTTTCATTTCTTTATTGTCCCAGTATATTCTAGCGCAAAGAAGAAATCATCAATCTTTGGTGGTACTTATTCATCCTTTTAATATAGTTTATTTAGTAAATATTACACATTTCATTGGCTTGTTGTTCAGATATTTTTTAAAGATTTTTAAAATTTTTTATTTGAGAGAGAGAGTGAGAGAGAGAGCATGGCGGGGTTGGGGGGGCGGCGGGTAGAGGAGAGGGAGAAGCAGCCTCCCCGCTGAGCAGGGAGCCTGACTTGGTGCTTGATCCCAGGACCCTGGGATCATGCCCTGAGCCTGAGCCGAAGGCAGACACTTAACCAACTGAGCCACGCAGGCTCCCCTGTTGTTTGAGATATTTAACTGAATAAATAATTCTGGAATATCTGAATGAAAGATAGATGAGGGATTGATAGATTAAGGAAAACTAGGTAGAATTAAGAAATAGGCTCATTGTCTTTGTCAGAATTATTTTCCAGAGAATACTTTTTCTTAACTAATTTTCAAATGAATGTGTTCTAACATGTCTGGGTTGTTCATCTATTTTTAATAATTGGTCAATTAAAAATTAAAAATTCCATTTCCAAATATGCCTCATATGACGTTAGCTTATATTTTTACTGAAGAAATTTAATCCTCCTTTCTATTAAGTCATTTAAGTATTATCTTTTAGGAGTAGCACTTACTAGCTTTGTTCACTTACTAGTAGGCATAAATAGAGCTGCCTACTTGGAAGTCAGTGCTAGATAAAAACTCCTTTACTGATAAGCCCGCTCCCTGTGTTTGCCGATTTAATGATGAATATGTGAACTTTAGAATTAAATATCAGTAGCTTGCTTTCCTTGAGTTTTTAAAATATTAGAAACAAAATAGTTTTTTAAATTGTCCAAATTTGAGGAGTATCATAACAGTAATAAGAAATGACTCACTTATTCCCCACTTAGAAGATTTTTCTTAACTGAGTTTTCCAGAATTTAAAGAAGAGCTGTTTTGTTTTATTTTGTTTTTTAATCCATTTGGTGCAGTACCTTATATTCCTTCTATTGACTATGTGACTTTCAGCTTTTAAAACATTACTACCATTACACAACCATAAAACAGAGTGGTCTTGTAAATGAGCTTTGCTACAAAAGAAAACGAGACTAACTGGAAACTCACCACGGTGCTGCTACTCCCCAGAAGATCGGTAATATCACTAAAGCCACTGGCAGATGTTTCCACTCTTAGAAAATGGCAATTGTGGAACACAATACCAGGTCTATTTGATTCCAGCCTCAACAGCTTCCGATATATGAGAGCATAGATTTGGATAAAAAGCGGAAAGACTAGAACACCTTTTCGTATATTTCATCTATCGAAATCTGGCAAAACATTCACAATATTTCTTAGGCAGACGCCACCTGGAGTAGCTACCATGACTATTTCATGTTGTGTCCATACAGTCCGCGGCCCACAGCCTGCTAAGCCTTTTTTTCTCCCTTATATTACTTTATTTAATTAAAGAAAACATATCAAATACGGTCTCATATGAAGCCCTCTACAGATGAGGCATCTGAGACCTCCTAGAAAGATTAAGTATCTTGTCCTAGTCAGACAGGTGGCATGTTTTTACAAAGCAAGATGGTGAAAGCGTAAGGAAAAGTAGTAAAAAATGATAGAGTGTAAATGTGTATGGAAAGGAGGAAGTTGGGAAAAGCAAATTGGAAGAATCCATATATTCAATAGATAGTAAAGCTGATTCTGGGAGAAGGAAGAAGACAATAATTAACTAAGAAGCCATAGTTCATTGACTCGGGTCCATCAGGAGGAATACACATACAAACCAAAACACTAACAAAAAGCAATTATGAAACTAGGCAGTCTAGCTTTGTAGTCTGTCTACTTAACCATCGCACTCTACTGCCTCTTCTCAAAGATGAAGTAACACAACCAGGAAAAAAGCAAAAAGCCAGAACTGAAAGAATACTGTGACCACAACTACCAAATAGTTAAAAAAAAAAAAAAGCTCCAGAAATATACAGATAGGAACACCACTAAGGCATAGATCTGTAACTCCCAGATCTGGTTATAGTGCTGAAAGCCCATGTTTCAGGGTTCTGGAGGGAGTTCACTGGGTTCTGAAACCTGGGCTCAGTATTTCAAAAATTGAAGAGAACAGTCATTCATTTACTAATGGTATATCTAAGTATGTAAATCGTCAAATTTATTTATATTTGACTGAAGTTACGTCAACTAATAGTGTTCATCCAATACTCTTGATTGGTGATGACAATCAAGGGCTTAGTGAACTACATAGTGTAAATAAATCCACATATCACATAATCAGCTGGTAGTTTCCAGGTCTGACCAAACTTGGACACATGAACAGAGTGATGACCAAATTTAATTAAATAATCCTGTAAGTATTATACATACTTATTATTGTTATTAGTCATTAGTATCACAGCCATGACCATGACTTATATAATTCTATAACATTATTACGAATTTTAATAATTATGCATTTTGTTATAATCTGGATTGATGCTGAAATGGAAAAATAGTGGTAACAGTTGAAACAAATACATTCTTGTTTAATAAATTAAATTATTCCAGTAAACAAAACCTTGTAAAGCATTCAACCCAGGAAGGAAAAAAAATCAAACAATAATTTTGATGGTGAGAACAACTTATTTTTAGGACAAAAAAATAAACATAAATTTCAATAATTTATTTTTCTATCGATTTGAATACACTGTGTACATACTATGATGTTGTATATGTTTGGTCCTTCTATAACATAGTTTAAAAATGTAGACTATTCTAGTTTCTTTCTCAGATTATAATTATAAACTGAGATTTGGTGATTTAGGGGATTTAGTACTGTATTGTTACTATTAGAATCTATAATATAGTTCCCTTTTTTTCAGTTGTTCTGTTATAGTTCTCATTATCATTGGCAAACAGGTAGTTTATTCATCTTCATAAAATAGCATCATAAATATAAAGTGTTTGAAATTATTGCTATTAATCTGCACTGGTGCTGTTATTGTTTTGTATTGAATTTCATAGCTTTATTTTTTTTTCCTTCAAAATTATTGAAATTTCATGGGGCACCTGGGTGGCTCAGTTGGTTAAGTGTCTGCCTTCGGCTCAGGTCATGATCTCAGGGTCCTGGGATCAAGCCCCATGTCGAGCTCCCTGCTTAGTAGGGAGCCTGCTTCTCCCTCTTGCTCTGCCTCTTCCCTCTGCTTGTTCTCTCTCAAATAAATAAATAAAATCTTTAAAAAAATAAATAAAATAAAATTATTGAAATTTCAGTATTTAGCAAGTTTTGATTTGGAGACTTTTCATTATTGTTTTATACTATCAAAACCAGAGTGCCCTGGTTTTGAATGAATAAGAGTTCATATTTTGTGGTTTATAAAGTGCCTATGGCATGTTAAACTTTTGACATAATATTTGCTATGGGGAAAATATTAATTATTTTGAAGTATACATCTTTAGTGGATTAAACTCCTTTATTTTTCCTTGGTTAGTTTATTTTACAGTTGATGAAGATTTTTCAAATTAGGGAATGCCATAATAAAACTCACTTTTATCTCACTAACTGCCAGATTTCAGAAGTTTACACATTCTGCTAATTAACTACACATATTCACACCGGCTGGTTTGTACTGGAACTTAACCACGAAGGTTTACCTAAGCCTGGATTAACAACAGAGGGAAGCAGATATGTACTTGTCTTTAACCTGTAGCAAAATCTCTACATGTAAGACCTTTCTCTGCAAAATTGTAAATTTTGGGAAAGAATAAGTTGTAGCTGACAGAAGATTAAAAAATCAAACCAATAAGTTTAATAGGTTAATCCCCTCATGCTGAGAATTTGACACGTTAGTTCCTTAACAGTAGAAATGTTACTGTCTTGGGAGAATGTGGCTACTATGGAAAAAATACTGGGTTGAAGTCAGTGAAGCTGAAAGGACAGTGGCACCCTAATGGTGAAAATTGCTGGGCGATTCAGTAACGTCTTTTCTAAAAGAAAAGTTACAAGCTGTCAGTTTAGTATGAACTGGAAAAATTGTATAAGAAGTTATTCTACTTCATGCAAGTCTTCCAAGATGATAAAAGCCAGTGTTTTGGAGGAACTAAAAGGTCTTTATAGAAAAATAGCGAGTCAAGAATCCAAAGCACTAGGCTTTTCGAAATCATGGTATCGATGCAATATTGAAAGCTGGTCTATTAAAAATCTATTTTCCCCCTGCAATTTATCATTTGACAGTTTTTTTTGTTTGGCTGTTTGTCTGTCTTTAACAACTCACTTCTCTGTCTCCAAGCATTCTAATTTGTGTAAGCTTTCTTTAACCTGGAATGCTATGACATAGAAGTTTTGCTTAGTGTCAGTAAGAAGTTGATCCAGTGATGTTCTATGATGGATTTTTTTTTATATAAGCAAGAAAATGTGGGAGTGTGAGCAGTAATTCAAAACTATTGTAAGTAGTTTTACATGAAAGTATATATTTTATATTTGTTAATAAGACTCGTTTTCAGGATGACAGTTTTATCAGAATCCTTTTCAAACTATCAACTGTGTAGCAATTATACTGGGCCCTCATCCTCCTGTATTCAGTACTGTGTACTGTTTACATTTTTTAATTGTTGTAATTTAATTGCCAATGTGAACTTAGAAACAATGGAATTCTTTGAAAAAAAGTTAAATTATAATATGGACATACTTATTTGCTGATTCACTAAATTAACTATGACATGCTTACCTAATTGTATGTATAATATGTGCGTGGTTCTTGTACCAAACAGCTATCCCTTCTAAATAGAGTTACCAGCTTATCTCTAGTCAGGAGATGCAAGACAAGGGCTTGGTCGTGGTCATGATTATCTTTCCAGCTTGTCCTTCTTCCTCTGCCTATTATTTTCTCAAGAGCCTATTTGTCCTCCATATGCTGGCCATTATCTTCTCTACTTAGCAGTGTGCTGGTTTTAGGGACTCTTAGACTTGCCCTGTGACTGATTCATTGTCCTGTTTGTAGATTATAAGAACTTACTCAGCCAACTACAAAGAGTCCCTTGTTACTGCCCCAGCTGTTTATTGCTTTCTCTTTAGCACTACTTTGCTGTAATATACAGTGAGTAAAGTCTTGAACTTGTTTAATGACTCCCTAACTGCTACGCTGACCACTAATCTCCAAATAATTCCTCCTTTGTGGTGGGTGGTTTTACACACACACACATACACATGCATAGACAGACACACATTTACATTTATATTTATATGTACTTGAACCTCCGTCCAAGCCTGTGATTTCAAAGCTTAGTAACTAGCTATCCAGAAATATTAGAAATAAAAGCTATTTCCTTCCTTAAGAAATAAAGACGTATCCTTTCTGTATTTTTTTTTTCAGTTTCCCACTTCAAAATTCTGTACTCTCCTTCAGAAGATTTAGATCAGAAGTTGGTACCACTCATATGTGAGAATCATGTCCAGTAAAGTTTTATTTGCAGTGGACTGAGAGTCATCGTGGGCAGGGAAGCAATATTAAAAGGCAGTTACTTAAAAGTAATTGTTTGCTTAGGTTTTACTTAGCACTTGGTTATTTCGGCATAATTTATGTATTTCCTGATAGTAGAAGAGAAAAAAGCAATAAATATGGAAGCATCACAGGATGTTGGTCACTCTTGCACCATTTGGTTGTACTGAGAATATTAGAATAGCCACATTCAAAATCACTTAGTCACCCCACTTAGAGAAAGAACCAAGAAGATAATGACACCTTCTCATCAAATAGATTGAACTGCTTAGTATACCCGAGCAGTATAAAAACTCATGGAGTTCTTCTCCAATATAAAACAAAAGTAGGACCACAGTTCATAGGGAAAATAACCATCAGGTTGTGGCACATCAGGTTACTCATGGATAAGGGTATCAATGGTCCAGAAAAAAAAAAAATCCTTATGTTTTATTTCATTATCTTTGATGTGTTCATTTTATTAATGCCCTAACTCTCTACATTTCTGATGGAAATATGTACAATTCTCCTAATAATCTATTGAAGACACAATATATATTTTGGAAGAATGTTTAGCCAGGTGAATGGATATTTTCATAGAGAGTAGGAGTGCTTTTATTACCCGTATTGTGTATCTTTAGTTTTGGAGCCTTTTCAATATAACAGGCCTTTCAGTGTTGGCCCTTAGTTGAGTACTCTGTCTACCAGCAGTGTTCCATTGGGAATGAGAAGCAAATAATGGAAGGCTAGGGAAATGTGGGAAACAAGGCTATATCGATGAAGAGAGAGCTTGCCTTGAAGGTATAACAGAACTTGTCAAAGCCTGGTTGCTTTGGAAGTGTTGTTAAAACCAAATGATGTTGAAGATGAAAGGACCTAGCCTGGTGGAGGAACTGGAGACTGTGAGCAAGACAGCTTGCCTCATTAGCTGACATTTTTATATTGCTCAGGTATACCCAAGAGGATGGAAGGTGGGAGCCACAGCATCATGGAGAGGGAAAGCTACCTGGCTATACCTTTCACTTACCATCACATAGAAGTAACCTTCCCTCTGTGTGGTGCCACAGCCCCCACCCAATATCCTCTTGGGTGTGGCAATCACTTTTATCCTGAAGTTTGATATCAAAGTAGTGAATGTTCCCGGATATTTGGGATAAATCTTTTATCCTAAAACTGAAATGCACAGGCATAAGCAATAGCTACATTCAAAAGCCCAAAGAAATTTTGTTCTTATCTTATCACTTTTCTTTGATTCATCTCTTTCTCCTAGATTTGATCAAACAATCCCTTCAATATTATCCTTTCACAAATAGGAACTCCTGCTTTCACACCAACCTGGAATTAACATTGAAAGAAGTTGCCTTTCAAACATGTATCTCCCCCACATATAATCCCTGTGAGGCGAACCACACAAGCATGCAGAATGAGGGCTGAGGTGTGCCCACAAAGGCTCAAAAGTGTAGGTCTATTTAGTCTTACCGACTAGATAAGACTTATCTAAGAGCTGGTTATAGATCTGCATCTCTGGAGATTCCAATTCAAGGCCCAGGGATCTAGTTTCCAAACCTCCCCATGTGTTTCTGATGTAGAACCAGGCATGGGAACCAGCTTGGAGGTCCTGCATTCTATCCCAGTCTTGCTGCGCGCTGTTTTGAAAGCTGTGACTCAAAGGCTTAAAACACGCACCTTAGACCAGTTGAAGGCTTTTGGCTTGCACCAGAGCGAACTCTACAGACTTGTCATCCAACTCTGTCAATCCCAAGGGCATCTTAAAATCCTTGACTTCTCAGTTAATGGATTTCCAAATTAAGCACAGCGCAAGCCCAGTGGAAAAATCCTCAGGTAGCACATGTTTCTCATGTGCCTAGTGGGTGGGAGGTGCTGTTCTTTGCACTGGGGGTATAGTGACCAAGACTGACAAGTTATACAACTTCACAGAGGTTATAGTTCAATGGGAAAGATCAGGGAAGAAACGGCATGCAAATTAGTAAGCTAGAAAATTTCCGATAGTGTTAAGTATTGTGAAGAAAGTAAAACAAATCAATGGGATGAAGAATGATTTTGGAGAAAGGCAACTCCTTTATATAGAGTGCTCAAGAAAGAACCCTTTGCACCTGTGACTGGTGGATGAAAAGGTGTCAGCCTGTGGAAATCCAAGGAAGAAAGAAACTTGGATTATTTAAGACATCGAAGACCCACATCTAGCGAACGAGAAAGGGAGAGGGGGAGTGAGGTGGAGGTAGACTAAAATGGTTTTATCTTAAATTGATTGCAGCATAGAATGGATTAAGATAGCTTGCTTTGGCCTCCTAAGATTTCCTATTTGTTGATATATTCATTCCATGAGCCTCTTAGTGTTCAAGAAACAGCCACATCATGTTCATCATTTAAGCATAAAATTATTTTAAAATATTAAATACATATACATAGGTAAAACATATAAAATATCAAAGATATTATAACATGGTGGTTGGTAGCAAAAGCTTTGAATTAGGCAAACCTGAATTTAAACCCCGGATCATCCATATAGAAGAGTCATCTTCCTTAGCCACATAACCTGTCTTGGCTACACTAATCCTCATCTGTATAATGGAGATAATATATATATATATATATATAGGGCTTTGGAAGTAGTAAATGAAATGATATGTACTGAATAAGTGGTTTCTAAAAAGAGAGGCTACATAGGTCTTTCGAGAATTTTGGTTTTAAAAGAGAAGGTGAGAAAGTTAAGAAATACTATTTCCCAGTGAATTTTGGTACTATTACAGGTTTTTCTTTTATTTCACAATTTTTTGTCATTTTAATATCTGATATTAGAGCACATCTTATAAAAAATATTCTTTTATAATTTAAATTTAAATTGGAAGGTTTTTCTTAGTGGTGCATAAACTAATGATGTGTTTTATAATTGATGGCATTTTAGATTCAATGAAATATAGTTTTTATGATACATATTAACTTTCTTTTTCTTCAAGAGGTGATAAAAGGTAGTATTTCTTTATTCAGAACTCAGTTATATAGAGATAATTCCAAATTTCTGAACCTCTCTTTGCCTTATCTCTTATCTGCAAAGGGAAAATTCATGCCATGACCTTGTTAGTATTAAATCAGGAAATGTGCATAAATTTCTTAGCACAGGGTATGGTGTAGCATTGTTGAATGTATAGCAATACTAGTCATTATTATTATCTTTATTTTTACAGTTAATCTGTGAATTGGTAAGTTTGTATGCTAGAGCCAGGTCTGCTATTAATTAACTTTGAAATCTCTGTCTCACTTACCCTGTTTTGCAAAAGAATATTTCCGCTAAGTCGAGCTCTACATTCCTTCTGGCTCTAAAATTTTGTAATTTTTAAATCTAATTCAGAATCATAATGTGACCATAAAATGAATTTTCTTTGTTTCTTTCAGTTTGTGGGGACATCCATGGACAATTCTTTGACTTGATGAAGCTTTTTGAAGTGGGGGGATCTCCTGCCAACACTCGCTACCTCTTCTTAGGGGACTATGTTGACAGAGGGTACTTCAGTATCGAAGTAAGTCCGCATCATTTCTTAGCTATTCAGGAATGGATCAACAATATCGTGGCAAACTACCAGTGGTAAATGTTATTGTCTTAAGGAAATTCCTAGTCTATAATAGAACTTTAATGCACCTAATTCTTGGGATATTATGTATTCTATTTTCAGTTGATTCCCATATGCTTTTTAATACATAGAGATGCCAAGGAAATGGTCATTATTAAGACTTTGCCTTTTATACCTTTTATATATTTGCAACTTTGCAAAAATTATGTCATATTTTACATTAGATAATTCTTTTTCCTGTTGACAGAAGTAATCAAAGTTTTTCAAACAAGCAGGAATGTATTTGCATGGTTATGCCTTATAATTGTGAGGCAATAACTTCTCTTTGTAAATTGATAACCAGGGGCATGGCTGTCTGTGTTTTGATGTGTGAGTATGTGTGAGTACACTTACAGCTGCTGTATTTTGTCTTTTTTGGCATCTGTCATCTGAACTAGGGTAATTTGTCAAACTCATTAGTTAAAACAAAACAGATAACCTTTGACTAGAGGTTCTTCCTCAGTCTCCCACCTACATCTGTTTCAGGTAAGTAGAAACTGCATTCAAAATAAAGGCAAAGACCTCGCTTTATTCACTTGTTTGTTCCTCCTGGTGCTTAGCATGGTGTCTCAAACATAGAAAGGGGTCATCAGATATTTACTAAAAGAAATGATTTGATGGGATGCCTGGGTGGTTCAGTTGGTTGGGTGTCTGACTCTTGATTTCAGCTCGGGTCATGATCTCAGTGTCCTGGACTCAAGGCCTGCAACAGGCTCCACACTCAACGGGGAGCCTGCTTGAGGATTCTCTCTCTCTCCTTCTCCCTCGGGCCCTCCCCTCTCCACTCCCCACTTGTGCACACGCATGTGCTCTCCATGTGTGTGTCTCTCTCTAATAAATAAATAAATCTTTAAAAAAAAAAGAAAGGATTTAAAATAAAAATGAGAATGAGTATTAAAGAAGCAGAGCTCATGCTATAGTACCTGACATTATATGTGTTCTCAGAAAAAAAGCATTTTTATTTATTTATTTATTTTTAAAGATTTTATTTATTTATTTGACAGAGAGAGACACAGCGAGAGAGGGAACACAAGCAGGGCGAGTGGGAGAGGGAGAAGCGGGCTCCCTGCTGAGCAGGGATCCTGATGCGGGGCTCGATCCCAGGACCCCGGGACCATGACCTGAGCTGAAGGCAGATGCTTAACGACTGAGCCACCCAGGTGCCCGAAAAAAAAAGCATTTAAAAGGAAAAATATTATTCTTAATTAAGAGAGAAATCAACTTTATAAAAGTCTCACACCAACATCATATATTCATAATAATCATATAAAAAGATTCTAGTTTTTTAAATTTCATCATAATATTTTATTTACTATAGGAATATTTAATGTTGAAGAACATACCGCTCTTAAACCGCTTTTGTTTTTAAAACTATCATGTCAATTTTATTTTTTTGGTTATTCAGTTTACCTTCAGTCATTGAGTCTTTCTCTCTATAGGCAGAGAAACTTTTGTCATTGGCTATATCAATTATAAATATATATATTTTTTCACCAATATAGTAAGCCTTTCTGTATTTGAGGACCATACATTTCTTAATTATTCATGATGACGAGGGAAGGAGAGATGGTTTTGGTATATAAAAACAAAAGGAGAAAGTAAATTTTTAGTATTTCTTCCACTTGGTAAACAAGTACTGTATTATTGAACACATGAAATGTATATGCACTATGATCAGAACTATAGAGAATTTGAAGAAATGTATAACCTTGCTTTTTAGAAAACTAAATCTATGTGGGAAAATAAGACTGTAAAAGTTACATAGAATCAAAAGCCTTGGTCATCCAGGATTCAATGATTTGAATTATTAAAACCTTGTGATAAAAGAAGTACAGAAAATGATTGCCATTGCAATATAGAAAAGTGGAACAATTTTGAGAGCAGACTTGACTGGGGAAGACTGAATTAAAGAAGTGAGATTAGTTAGGAAGGAAATTAAACAAAGTACAGGGGAAGAAATTAGTAAACTTCATAAATATTATTCATGGGCTAACTTGACCAACTTGGTAGGGAAGGACGATTGAAAGCAAATTTTCTAAGACCTTTATATCACATTAGGGCTGGTATCTGCCAAGAGAAAATAACAACAAACCTGTGAAATGGTGGTTTGAACAAGATAGAAGTTTATTTCTCTCTCCAGTAGAAGCTCACAGATAGGACTGCCCAGCTGGTGTGACCCAGCCTGGTCCCGGGGCCCAGGCTCTTTCTGCCTTGTTGCTCTGATGGGCATGAGATGTGTGGGCTCATTCCAAAGGCTGCCTTGTGACCCAAGACAGCTACACTAGCTTCAACCATCATGTCCCGTGTTGCATTCAGCTAGAAGGAAAAGGAAAAAGAGAAGGGCATATCCTCTCATTTACGCATGTTTCCCAGAAGTGGTACCATTACTTCAACTTGCATCCCATAGGCCAGAACTTGTTGCTATGGCCAGAGGTGATTTCAATATGTAGCCAGGTTTGAGAAAGACTGCAACAGGCAGAAGACAGAAATGGGGCATAAAATGTTTCTACTACTTCCCTTAAATTACAATTGTGTGGAATCTAAGTAAATACTTTTCGAAAATTATTTGAGTGACTCTTAAGTTCATCTTATTCATTTAACATGCAAAGTGCTCCTATGTAAGATTCTGAGCGTGAACAAAATAGGTGTTCTACTTTCCTTGAAGCTCACCTTCTTAGGGAAATCACTCTGTTAGGAGTGATTATTTTTGTTGGCCAAACGATGGAGTGCTCTGTTGGAAAATTTTTTCAATGGTATACTATTTGCGATTTTAATGACTTAATTGCCATCTTTTAAATCTAATCAAAGAATTAACACTGCTCCCTATTAATTTACTAGTAAAGATAAAGCACTAAATAAATCATGTGTTCCTTGAGTAACAGTTGACACATTTGGACTCCTTCTTTGTCTCACCAGCTCCATCTTTGGATAATATTATTTCTTAATCCGGTTGTTGCTTATTTACCTTTGAATTTTTACTCTGAGAGTTGAGGCTTCTGAATCTCTGGACTCAAATTAACTTGAAATTTCCTAAACTCTCCCTGATTAGGAGCTTTTTAGAGCTCTGTTTCCTTAAATTAAAGAACTTGAGAAGCAGTAATCACTAACTTACTCTTCAGCAGATTTCTTTTGAGTCTACAATTAATCTAGATATTTGAACTATGGAAGTTGCAATATTGTGTGTCGTATGCACCTTTTGAAATTCAAGCAAAGGATCAAAGGGTGAACCCAGGTGTTGGTGACATAGCAAATGTATCAGGACATTTGAAAGTCCTGAGATGCATCTATCAGAGTTCCCATCTTCACAAAGCTCTTTAATTAAACTCTAAGTGTCTGAGAGTACAGCTCCAGGGACTTGCTGCATGCATACAGAAATAACAAAATGTGAAGGCCTCATCTATGAAAATGATCCATTTTGATTAGACTGTGACCTTTGAGGGGCTTTGGGATGGCTCAGTGATATCATCATGTTTAAAATAGAACAGACGTTTCTATAAAATATATTTACTGAGAATACTTTGGGGCTCTTAATTGTGGATTATGGAAGCTTACGTTGTTTGCATGCTGAAATGCTATTGTTGGCCTGGTAGACACGATCTCCTTTATTCCTCACAGTTCTGCGAGGGACGTGCAAATGTCTTCTTTTTGTGCATATGAAAACCAAAGCTCAGAGAGTCACACACAGAGTAAATGACAGTGCGGGGCTTTGAAGTCTGTGCTCTTTCCACTCCACACCATGCCTTGGCCATATTCACGAAGCGAACCACAAAAAAATGTGCACATCAGGGATGCAGAAACTGATAGACACTTTTATATCCACTCATGCATGTGCCAAACATGCACACACGGCCCTCTCCCCCACCTCTTCAATCTGAAGGTCCAGCATTGAATATAAAATATTCCCTTTGAGTAAGATACTGTTGGTTTAAGAGAATGCCTAAAATCAGAGTTCCCTTTTCCAGCGTGGACTATCCTAACAGCTTTCAAAAGGTTCTTGATTCCTCTCAATAATTCAGGGCTCCCCTGCAAGTATTCTTCTTTGGCTCTCCTCTGGGCAAAGAGGAGCCACTTACGTTTAATTTCACCAAATCAGCTTTGAAGAGTAGGTTCAGATTGCATATGGTCTCTGTTGGGTAGTATTTCCAGGCTGTAGGTAGTGTGCTGTGGGCAGGACGCAGAGTTCATTTTCTGCACCCCGCCCCCACCACCTTCTCTTTCTGCCAAGATTAGAAATCATTCCCCACAAAGTTAGTCCCAAGAAAACAAGCAGGCTTTGGAGTAGTGATGAGAGAGGTAATTTTGTTTGGAGTAGTAATTTGCCTCACACCAAATACCATCCTCTTTCTGATGATTGCATTATGCTACCTAATCTCTTTGATCAAGTGTACCTGTGTATAGAGGGGGTGTATAGAGGTCCACGTCTGAGCGCGTTCCTCGGAGAATGCAAAAAGAAAAACAGAATTGCAGATGGGGAGGCCTGCCCAGCTGTTTCCTTCTGTTCACGTGCTCACATTCTTCTTCTAGCCAGTGTGCACTGCCCCGCACGGCAGTGAGCTTAGCAGTGAGCTAGGCACCCCCGTGCTACCTACATACAGGTCTCAGCCCAGGCCTCAGACACAGTTAAGCATGAAGAGGTGTTGTGTTTTTTCACTGTGAACTCATAGATGAAAATGAACCGTGGCAAGTCAGGCAACGTTCCGTGCTTCTGTCTGAGAATAACAAGCAGACAGTACAGAAAGCGATGTTAGGTGGCAGAGTGATGCCACAGGCATGAGGAAGACATTGCTGTCTCCCCGCCACCGATGGTCTTTGTAGTTCGTCGCTACTGCTCAGCTGCTTGTCTGGGTGCTCGTCAGACCAGGCAGAGAATGTCTGAGAGGAAGTGCATTTGACATTTTGGGAGTTTGGATCTTTTCCCAACCAATGCACATCCTTCACTTAATTGTCCCATGCCTGAGAGGCGTCCCTTTTGATCGGAATGTGTCACAGCATGGAGAGTTATTGTAGTAGGCCGGTGGATGTATATCTGAAGCTGTCTATTTGCTTTTTAACTTCCTCCCTCTTTCACATCTTTCTTTACTCCCCTATGCAAGTTTTCAAGAACACTCATTATCAAAAGGCGTAAAGTACAAAAATAAATCATGGCACTACTATTATCAGTGAACCAATTAAACTAATGAAGAAAACTATATCCTTGGCAAAATCATATCCTTAGTGCTGCTTCACTGGAGAAGATTGATAAACTAAATAGGAGAAAACCATGTCTATGATGGAAATTAATAAAAATCTAGAGGGTGCTCAGTTGTTTATATTTTAAAACTAATTTTAAGTCATAACTATTTAATTATTTCGAGTAACACTGGAAAGACCGTCAAGGTCCAGTTGAAAGTCATTAGCGCAAGGAATTTACATCTAGCCCCACAAAAAGGCCAGTGTAACTTGCCTCTCTGTTTCCACCTTAACCAATTAATTCAGTGAGCATGTTGTGCAAATTAGCCATCTCCTACCACGTAGATGAAAAGAACCAATTATTTAACTAATTTGCGTTTCATGGCTTATTGATGGGGATAATTTTTTTTTTTTATAAGAGACTCTCCTTTTTAAAAAATAATGTGAGGTTATGATTTCGTTTCAGACCGACAGGTCTCCAGAATGTTAGAACTTTAGATGGCGGAACAGTTGCCAGCAAGACAGTGTTGTCCTTGGCAGCCCTCGCCCACCAGATGTTGAGGGTGAAGTCTGGCAGGGCTCCACTCTCCAGTCCTCTCTTGCCCGTTCATTTACCATGCCACTTCTTCCATACTGGCTGCGTTTGTGGTTTTATTCCGCGTTTGGGAAGATATTTTATTCTTGCCACAGGGGAGAAGGAAATAAAATGTGAAAACAGGACTCTTATTTTGAGGTTGTGCAGAGCCAAGAATTTGGAAATTGAGTTATGTTTTCTTTTCCCTTTCTTTTTCCTTCTCTTTCTTTCCCTCCCTCCTTCCCGCCCTTCGGTGTTCCTGTCTTCCTTCTCATTTATAGGAAAAGGAGCTAATATTTCTTAAACTCCCACTATATACTAGGCGCTTTACATCCGTTAAATAACAAGGATATTAAATGTGTGTTGAGTCATTGAAAAGGTAAATAAGTATGAAAAGCATATCATAAAATATTTCTATATCACTCTGTGAGGTTTCATTATGAAAAAGCTACAGAAATTAAAACTAAAGGTGGTAGAGCCATGTGCTAATGTCGAAACAGGATCTTTAACAGCTGGCAAGAAAGAAAATATGGGTCCTAAAAAGTGACTCCTGTAGCATTTAACTGGGGTTAGAAAATTGCGTTTTACATTTTAGTTGGAGAGATAATAGCTTTGCTTAGATTCTTACAGACAAAGCTAATCTAAAGAGTTCAGAACTGTGGTTACATTTCCAAAAGGATATTGATTGGGAGTGGGGCACAAGGGAGCCTTCTGGATCTGGTTAGTAGTTTCATGAGATTATACATATATACAGACTCATTGACTGGCATACTTAAAATATGTGCACTTCATTGTATGTAAGTTATATTTTAGTAAAAACAACAACAAGAAAATCTTTTCTAAAAGCAGCTACAGTATGGCCAAAACCTATATTCTTTCTCAATATAAAAATAGAATATATTAGATATAGCAATTTCAGTAAATAAATATAATTCTTAAAAGACCTTATATTCTCATCTTATTCCAGACTAGACATCCAAAGTTAACAACCAATATGGAAATTGTGTGTGTGTGTATTTCTTTAGTATTAAGGTACAACCTTATAAAGTTTAAATTAGGAATAGTTTTCTCATTGACATTAATAATGGTTTATAAATATCTTCTCTGAAATGCAAGACAAGTTTGAGTAATACTCCTTTTGTGAGAGCATGTAAATGTACCCTGAAAACCAGATACATAGCAATCAGAGACTCACTGAGACACCATACTACCCACTGAGATAACAGGGAATATGCACCATCAACTGATCATAATGCCTTAAGGATCACTTGTATAGACCATTTGGTCAACTGTTCAGAAACAGAGGTATCATTTGTCACGTGAACTTTAGCTAATAAGTATAATCAGAAAATGATAATTAGAAAATTAATTAAAGTAACATAAATACATATAAAATTTGATGTCAACCCATTATTTTTGTTTACTTCAGTTATAATTACATAGCTGGAGACAATATCTTACTTGAAAAACACATTAATACATACTTGCTTTTATAACTAGTATTTTCTCCAAGACTTGGACTGTATATTCAAACATAATTATTTCCACTCATTTAATAAATTATTATATAAGCTGACAGAGGTGATTATTCTTCACAGGTATCACAACAAATGAATCACCAGTAGCTTTTCCCAGTGGACATTATGCAGCATATTTACTTTAGGTTGGAAAGTTCCTTATAAAAATGTAATTGTTGTATGTTTTTTGGTTTCAGATTTTAGTAACCAGAATCAGACTTGTCTCAATATTTTTGTGGTTCTATATCTTCTTAGCCTCACTTTTAGAACATAAACTTAATGAGGAAAAAAGAGCATACTTTCTTTTCAAAGAGTGGTTTTCTCCTCCCTGTGGGTTCTTGATGAATGCCATTGAAGTATAATGAAATTGATGTTAGTACTTGAGTATCCCGGTTATCTTTAATGCGTACTCCAGGATGACTGTGTCAATGTAGGCTTATTCCAAACCTGGTGAATTCAAGATGGACCTTCATTTTTACACGAACTGCAGTACCCAAGTAATTAATTTGAGAGTTTTAAGGTATATGCAATGTTTCCCGTAGTTATTAGCAGCATGTATAGTGAGATTCCCTGGCCTTCAGTTTAATTATATTTATACGTCAAACAAACAAACAAAAAACTTAAGGCTTTATATACCTAAAACACTGAGATAAAAGACAAGAGGAAGAAGAAGGCTAGTGAAGGAAAGAACATAATAGAAAACAGAGACATGGGGCACCTGGCTGGCTCAGTTGTTCAACACGTGACTCTTGACCTCAGGTGGGTGTAGAGATAACTTAAAAAATAAAATCTTAAAAAAAAATGGTGTTATACGCAAACAGTGAATCATGGAACACTACATCAAAAACGATGTAATGTATGGTGATTAACATAACGTAATAAAATAAAAAAATTAGAGGAGAAATTTTAAAAAAATCACATCAGTTAATAAAGCTATGAAAATAAAAAAAAAAAGAAAAGAAAAAGGAAGAAATCAGTCAGGTTGAGCCTGGTGGCATTGTTTGCTTCCAAATTTTGTCTTGCCTTTCCTTCCCAATTCTCCTGTTTCTATTACTGTTTTTTTTTTTAAATAATTTGTTTTATAAAGAGAGGTGTCTTTATTTGTTAATTGCTAATCATGTTTCTTCTCATACTTGTACACCAGTATATTTTGAGTATATCTTCATTCAGACTTCTTCCAATAGACCCTGTAAAGTCCATTGTTCTCTTGTGGTGCATAGATCCTCAGTGCATGCATATAAACATTGGCTTTGTACTAAAGTAATGTTTTCTGTTTGATTTTTAATATCCTCCTTAATAAGGCCTAGCCTTTGGGGGACTTTTGGTCATAGTCACACATTAGTTCATGTCTTCCTCATATGTGAGCAATGGGATCCTTAAGTATAATGGGAAAATATTTATTTTTATATTATTCTTATTTTTTTCAGTGTGTGCTGTATTTGTGGGCCTTGAAAATTCTTTACCCCAAAACACTGTTTTTACTTCGTGGAAATCATGAATGTAGACATCTAACAGAGTATTTCACATTTAAACAAGAATGTAAGTATACTTCAAGCTTCTTCCTTTAATGCCATATGTGCTAGTCATTTTAATCCATACCAAGAGCACATGATGATAGCCAGTGCTTAAAAGTCAAAAACTTAAAAAATAACACTATTTTATTCTATGTCATTCTATATTTCTTTCTAAGCATGGACAATGAAGAGAATTCAGTTTCTTTTTAAGTTACAAATTTTCTATAAAGTGATTGGAAATTTGAATTAATATTTCATGTAATTTGTCCTAACAAACAATGATTAACTTAGTTTCTAAAAATAGCCAGAATACTACTATTCAGGGGAATAATTTTACCCTTTTATCTCAAATCACTCAAGAAAAGCAGATGGAGGGCAAATTCAACTGTGCCTCTTTTGGACTCAATAGATTTACTAGCCTCTAGTGGATTTTACAAAATTAGAGATGACGTCTTCCTTTAGACATAAATACTAGGAGTGAGGAGAACTTCATATAAATTTCATTTTCCTCCTCTCTTAATTTTCCCTATTGTCTAGTGAAACAAATTTCTCTCTGTCATTTAGCCCTATATTCAGTGGAGTACAGAGACTTTTCTCAGAATATTAGATATAAGTCATTAAGGGAAAAACAATGTGCAGTGATACAGAAACAACTTTAGGAAATTTCTTGCCATCTCCTTTTCATAAGATCATTTAGGAAAATTAGCCAGCTTTACGGCCATGTTTCTGTTGGTCTCCTAGTAGTTTGTATATATAATTTTTGAGATACATCTGTGGATCAGTAGCAAGGATATATACAAAAGTTCTCTCATCTGCTATACAAAAAGTTACTAAAAACTGTAATATAGGGATGAACAGCAAAAATGTAAAACAGTACATCTAAAGATTAATAATACAGGTATTCCCTGCCTTTTGAAAGTATGTCTTATGTCACTTTGTGTTTATGAAAACCTACATTAACCAAAAGAAATCCAAAGAGAATTTTTGCTTTTAGGAAGAAAAGTGAAAAACAAAAATAATGGTCAGTGTTATACTTGCCACGAGCACTTCTAGAGGCAGTACTCAGCCTGAGCAATGAGTCGCCCTGCCAAGCCCCTTCCCTGGAAACTACACTCAGCACCTTACCGTCAAGCTGCCAGGGCTTTGAGCAGTGTCCCTGAGCATCTGGGCTTTATCTCCATTTATTTTGCGTATCTGTTACAAGTAGTGTCTTAGGATATCAGGAACGCCTAAGAGGTTCTTTTGTGGATCAAGGAACACCCCCGTGATTTTTCCGTATAAATTAATGGTAATTGCTTCGGCTTACCAAAGGTTTCATAGGAACACTAGACTTTCGGATAGCGAGGGAAACCTGTGATCGACCTCGTCAAAATGTCTTAGGTAATCATGTTTTGAAACTTTGCAAGGTGTAGTTCTATGCTAGTAGTATGATGCTGGGAAGGAAACATAAAAACAAAACAAAACAAAACAAAAACCTGTTTCGAGTAAATGATCCTAGCCCTGAAATCATGAGTCGATTATTTGTTTTTGGATCATGTTTTAAGGTAAAATAAAGTATTCAGAACGCGTCTATGATGCCTGTATGGATGCCTTTGACTGCCTGCCCCTGGCTGCCCTGATGAACCAACAGTTCCTGTGTGTCCACGGCGGTTTGTCTCCGGAGATTAACACTTTAGACGATATCAGAAAAGTAAGTTCTGTTGTTTCAGATACTTGTTGCTCGTTAATAAACCGGAGACATAAATGTCCCTGTCTTTTTCACGAACTCTATCCTTTTGAATTGGAATGATTTAAAACTGTCACATATCTCTTCTCTCTATATTCGCTTTTCTTCAGAAAGAAACATATATTTATACTTGAAAGAGTTTTTATCTCGAAAACCTCAGGGTTCCTTTTACTGTATGATATGTGTCATTGAAATGTATACTGTTTGATTCCTGAAAAATAGATGCCTTTTCATTTCCCTTTGGCTGGTGTTAAGCAACCCGTTGTGTATTCATAGTCTATTAGAGCGAGAAAACGTTGCTTCGTTCTTGGGAAAATATCACAAGTTGACCTTTAAAATATGTCCACATTATCATTTTTTAAAAAATCTATTATTTTCACAGCTTAACACTTTAAAGCAACAATCTGACAAAAGCAATGGTGATATCCTATTGGCTATATTGAGAGGCTAAGTGAAAGTTGATTTTTTTGAGGTATTTTTTAACTTAATTTAACATTGGCTATTAACAGTTGTTTTAGCCAACAAAAGGATGAGTTAGATTGAATATGCAAATATCTTTTTCTTGAGAATATGTGATAATATGAGATAGTTTTATGTAGTAGAAGAGACAATCTTTTATTTATTATTATTATTATTTGTTTGCTCAATATTCTTGGAAAAGTTCCCTGGCTTTTAAAGAAAAGCTATATTTAAGGAAATAAAACATTCAAATTCTACCTTAATACTCTCTCATTAAGGTCCAAGTTTCCAAGTGTAAAAATAATACAATATTTAGTTTCCCATCAGAAAGGAAATGCATGATTTTTATTTTTAAAGTCAAACAGAAGTACATTAAATAAACCTTTGCTTCCTGCTGTGTGAGTTTGTGTCTTTTTTTATAAGACACCACTACTCATCTGCTTTTAGAGTTCTGTAGCACACAGAGCACTGGTATTTGCTCTCTGTTTAAAGTATGAGAAAGACATGACTCTGAATTGTAGTCATGGAGCTGAAGGAGAGAGTGGTTCACTTTCTGTATGAGTTCTATAATCTGATGGACTTTTGTAATATCATCTAAACTCTTACCATAAATTAGGTAAATTTTAGAACTATCACCCACTATCCCCAGAACTTACTTTCTGACATGTTTCAGATAGTCTGTTCAATTTTCACATATGTCATTAAGCTCTAACCTCAGCCATAAACTGATTTTTAGGTTTGCATTTTGCCCTATGTCAGTTAGAGTTTCCACCACACTTTATTTATTTATTTATTTTTATCACACTTAATTTATTTAATTAATTTTGTAGTTCTTTCTTCTTCCTGTTGGTGGTATTAATTTCAGAATGCACTTTGTAACTTTTCCAGAATATGTTCTGTATCCTGGTTGCCTTACCAAACCTTTAGCTGGGAATTCATAGTAATCAGAAAGACTCCCCTCTTTTGCTGTTCTACCCCTAATAATAAGTTCTTGTTTCTTAGAAAGAAATTCTGTATTTTTATGAACAAGCATTATTTTTCTTGGATGAATTATTCCAAAAGCATAAATTATTTAAGTCTCTTAAACAAGCCTAAGTTTGCAATGTATATTTTATGGATAACATAATGGTTGAAATATAGAGGGTCTTGGCTTATTGAAGTTTTTCATTGAGTGTTGAAAATGTGAGATACTGTTTCGTTCTTTTTAGATATTAGTAAAAAATGGTGTGTAGCAAAACCATTATTTATGTCACCTTTTATGTCTCAGGAAAAAGAATTTGATCGGCTGCCAGGCTGGCTCATATATTCACCTTTCCCTATGGGTTTTTGAAAAATATTGAAGTATTGAATATGAAGAATATCAGTTCTTAATCGGTTTTCATAGCTGTTTTATGCTTTTTTTCAAGAGACTATAATTGTCTGCTAACTTCACCAAAGATTCTTTAATTGCAGTTAAAGCAGGATAAACTACAAGTGATAGTGTTATAAAATTTTTGGTGAAATGTCATTTCCAGTTATTATATTGCTCTTGCTTTCAAAATACACCTTTTAAAATTGAGATATGACCTTGCTAAACATTTATAGCTGGAAAATGGATTTCATATGAGGGTTTTGGTAAAACTATAAAGCTTAGAGCTGAAGAATGACTAGCTATAAATTTGAGTTTATTTTACAGCTTATCATTCCTCTTGGTTTGTTACTACTAAGATAAACTACAACAGGCTTGTACTCTAATTCAGAACTTAGATAGCTCCTAATAGTGAATATCCAGAATGTCGTACAATGAGTGGCTGCTCTTAAAATGAAAGCCGTTTGTTCTCAATGTCCTATCATTCAATATAAACACCATACGTTGTTCTCCATACAGATTTCTAAGCCTCAGCTTAATGGAGGCAGTAGTAGAAATTTCCCCAAAGATAAAACAACATAGAAGCTCCTCCTCAAGAAGTGAAACACAGAATCATATCAACTGGTAATGACTAAAATACTTAGATCCAATAAGTAAGGAGGAGCAAGAGAAAAGATAAAAAGTAAACTGGGAGACAGGAAAAGAGAAGCAAAGAGTAGGAATTAAAGAAACAAGAGGGAGGTAAAGAGTGAGGTGAAGACAGTTAATGAAGAGACTCATCCGGAGGAAGGAGGGAAAACTGGAGAGCTAGAGGAAGTGTGGATGAAGGGGGAGGAAGGAAGGCAGGAGAGGAAATAGGAAGAGAAGAGGGCTGCCCTCACAGGGCACTGCGCTGGGGAGGAGGTCAGGGACTGCAACAACATTTGTATTTTCTGAATTCCAAGCTTCCAAGGATTAGTATTTTGCTCTCTGTCTTCTATTTTTCTTAGTTAGACCGATTCAAAGAACCACCTGCTTATGGACCTATGTGTGATATCCTGTGGTCAGACCCCCTGGAGGATTTTGGAAACGAGAAGACTCAGGAACATTTCACTCACAACACAGTCAGGGGGTGTTCGTACTTCTACAGGTGAGGACAGACGGCTCGCCTTCGGGAGCACACTTGGTTCATCGACGTTCTAAGTTATCGGTTCATGGGTTGCTTGATGTGTTTATGATGTTTGTATAACTTCTCTAGGAAACAAGGCTAAATGAAAGGTTCACTTTGCAAGTCTGGTTCAGATGGGTTCTTAGTGCTTGCAAAAGGAAAAGATAAATAAAACATTTGTATAAACACACAGATATTTTATCTGTGAAGACTAGAAAAGGCATAAAAGAGGCATGTGGTATCAGGGTGGTGAGGCAGACGAAGAAGATAGCAGAATTTTAGTAGAAAATGTGTTCTGTTTCAAGAACTGTAGAAAAAAAATCCAATGCCAGCCTTGATTTTTCATTCAATTATATAATCACTTAAAACATTTTTTGCCCGTTTTTCATAACTTAAATCAGGAAAACAATTTTAAGTCTGTTAATTAAACAATATTGAAGTTACACTTAAATTTTCTTAAGTTTATTAGACTTCCTGGGTAAATTAAAATTATCAGTAACTCAGTACATAGGGACCATAGTAAATTTATTTTTAGCACTTTGACAAGCCAGATTGCAAAATTGTGACAGTAATTTTTATACTTGTCAGTGTAGGGGAATCTGCCCATTCCAGTGTTTCAGAGCACCTCAGAAAGAAATTGGCGACACAGTTGGGTTTTTGCATCCTCAGGATTTTCTAGCTGTCTCAACTCTGCATTTGATTAGCCTCAGTTTCACTAGGTGCTCTTAGCATCAGACATACAGTTGATGTGACAGTGGCTAGAGTGACAGGAGAAAGAGGTTGTGGAGAAATCGAGAATGTTAAATTCTACAAGACATAGTTTTTAGAGAAAACAAAACAAAACTTACAAACCGAATGTGATGTGCGCTGAAGTTGATGCTTAATTCCCACCCTGCCAGGGGAGCAGCTGGGAGGCTGAGGGGTGGGGGTTTCCGACACAGGCACTTACCTTCTGTCTTGGGAGCAAGCACCCATCAGCCTCTACATAACGTTGAGCAGTTTGTTCAGTGGTGGAACATTTTGTTCCGTATCTTGAGTTTTCCTTACAAGGGAAAAAGTTTCCTTTTATGTATCTGTTCAAGTGATTGAGAAATTAGTTTGTGAACAGAAAGTCTTGTTTACTGTCAAGCATCCTTCAAAGAATACTTTTTGTTATAAATATTAATAAAGAGGTTTGCTCTGAGCTTATTTATCAGGAAGGTTACAATTCATTTCTGTGTTTTGGAAATTTGGGCACCAGGTCGAATGAGTCTATTTTGGGTGAAATGAAGAAGCATGGTAAAATCATTTCTGCAAAGCTTAAGGTTTATTTTCAATAATTAATGTAGAAGCAATATTTTATTAAATTTGCTAAAAGTTTTAATGAAAAGATAAATATTGTTGAAATATATCAAAGCGAAGTCTGGTGTTAAATCCCTCATCGTACCGTGAGTGTTTAAATTACTTACTTGATACCATTGAGTTGTGCTTCACTATCACAATAGCAAACAGAAGCCAAACCTCTTGATTTTGATGTTGAGGCACATTGCATTGATCTTTCCTTTCATTCACAGTATATATAACATTCTTATATTAGTTTTCTCAGTCAGCTGGTCAAAGAAATCATATTCTAAATGAGGTTCTGTACTGAACTTACCTAAAGTTACGGTATTTTTGTTTTGTTAATATAGACACAGATGTGTTTACATCAGCAATAAAGTCCATCAACTAGATAATTCGAGGATTATTCATGTTTTCACGCTTTTGTTCTCAACAAAATGGTTGTTTAACTCCTCTCATTAGAGGTTCTTTAGTATCTCTAGCCATGACAAATGCTGAATATCTAAATCCACAGCCTGTAAACTGATGGACGGCAAAGCAATCTGGATTCTGTTTTGTCTAAGGAGGAGAAAAATGGCTGTCCTTCTCTTAGAGCTTTTTGATTCTTGTCTTTAGTTCCCTTGAAGGGGTCAAGGCATCCTCTTTGGCTGCACTTTATGAAGCTGATCTAGAGGGGCATGAGGGAGAGCAATAAAATTGGTCGAGAAACTCAGTGACAATTTACCTGTTTGAGTTATTGGCAGTTATTTTGATGGGCAACTCCCAATTCTATTTGACACATTTATAGAGTCTGCATATTTAATTTTCTATGCCACCCTAGCCTCATCTAACAAAGTGTCTGGGCCATGATTTAAATAAAATGAAGTTCAACAGAAAAAGGCATCAGTAAGAATGCATGAATGCCACCATGAGTTAAGAGAAGAGAGCCAGTGTGACGGGGGGGAAGGAATCCTCAGCTTTGGCCCCAGCGCTACCAATTATCTTTGTAACCTTAGATCGCAGTTTGTGAACTCAAATGCCTATAATGTCCAGGCAAGTACTCGAGATACCTGAGAGAGGCCAAGCCTTATACTGTAAAAATTTGTGAGGATCCTGAAAAATTGGAGGTAAAATTTTCATTTTCATGTAGACCAAACAAAACTGTTGGCTGGATTTGGTGCTTGGGTTGGCAGTTTATGTGTCTGCCTTGGATGAACCACGTAAGCTTTGTGTTCAGGGTTACTTTACTTCAAAAGGAGTGAGTTACATCAGACATTCTGAAGTTCCTCTCAACTCTGACACTTGAAGAACATCTTGACAGTCTTTCAAAGTGTTTCTGAAGCTGCAAATTGTGGCTCACTCAAATCACTGCCAGTCGCTTAATCACCGATCAGCCGTGTGTCTGCTTGTCATATGCAGCCCACCTTCCCTTCTGCGGCGGACTCTCCTGCCAACCCCTTTCACCTGGAAATCCTCTGGTTCTTCCTTCTCCCGCATCCCGATTCTCCTCTAACTTATCTAGCAGATCCCTGCCTTTCCTTGGTCGTCCTCCTGCTTTGGACATTTTTTTCCTTCACACCTTTCCCTGGAACCTCACCCGTTCGCTTAGCTTCCCTATAAACTGTATATAAACTCTGTGGTTTGATTACCAAATCAAGCCCCTTCAACTGTTTATCTTTCCTGAGCTGGACTTCTCTATTTCTAGGTGGCTGCTGGAAGTTTTTATCTTAGATGGCCCATGGTCACCTTAATCTCAACTCACTTTGCCTGAAAAGGCTTATGGTTTACTTCCGCACTGGGGATTCCTCCTGGTTTCGCTTCTGTTACCAGTTCTGTTAAGACTCATGCAGACTAGCAAATATTTTCGCTTGTTCTTTTTGCATTGAAATCACCACCCATCAGTCATCACATCTTATTGACCCTTTCTTAAAAATATAACCAGAACCTAGACCACTCCCCCTTCCCTTCTTCCCACTCTGAGTTCAAGACTTTTGTTTTTAGTTCGTTGAAATCACATCTAAATTTCAGAACTTCCTTCCCACTCCCTCTTCCAAATCATATGGTTTCCCTAATGGGTATCCTTTTGAGAATTCATTCACTCATTCAATTATTTAATAAACATTAGTTGAGCACCTAGTATGTATGCCTTCTGTGAGGCTTTATAGATACTCAGAGTACCTGCCTTTGAGGGAGAGTACTTTTGAGTAGCAAAGACCCATACACTATGACAAATAAAATTCAAAGTGAGAAATACTGTGAGAAATGTGGAGATTATCACACACACACACACACACACACACACACACGCACACACACACACACACGTACACAGATATACACACAGAGCTGGGGGGCCTAACCCAAACAGGTAGATTGGAATTTAAGGGACAACACGTGGTAGAAGTGTTATTAGACCTGAGTTTTAAAGGATGAACAGGACATATCCAACCAGGATCATCTGGGAAGGCTCTTTGCAGGCAGGGAAAGTGGTGTTTATGAAAATATGATGGAAGAGAACACATCTAGAAAAATGACCATCTGAATGGTCCCCTTTTACTTCTCATCCCAAATTACAGTCAGCTGCTTCAGTATACACTAATGCTGAACATACATATAACTAAGCTACTGTACTTTTATTTTTATATTCACTAGAAATATGCATGTGTTTGCACCCAAAAGATTGCTCATAGCAACCATATTCGTAATAGCCAAGAAATGGAAACAACCCAATTATCTATCTATTTAATAGAATGAATAATAAATTGTAGTATATCTACACACCTAAATACAGCGAATGAGAAGGGGTTCACCAAAGCTGCAGATAACGACATGGGTAAAAGCCACAAGGACGGCAATGAGTGGAGGGAACCAGATACTAGAGCGCATGTTGATCATAGCATTGAAATAAGAGTTTAACTTTACAGAAAGCTAATCTGTAGTGTTCAAAGCCCGAGTGGCAGGTACCCTTAGTGAGGAGGCGATAGTGACGCGAAGGAGCTATGAAGAGTGGCTGGGGTTCAGGTAACGAATGTTCTGTGTCTTGATCTGAGCGCTAGTTACAAGGGGAAGATAGATCATTCATTTGTAATCTTCTGATTTGGACAGTTTTCTGTGTAGATGTTAAGAGTCAATAAAATGTTTGCCTTAAATAAAAATTGCTCACTGCTCCTGAGGCAGCCCGCAGCCAGGTGCAAGCAAGGACTTAAGCTCTGGCAGGAGAAGTTGGAGCCCTTCCAGACGTGATACCTAGTGGGTAAAATTAAATTAGTTGGAGAACCCTGGGGCAAAGAAAAAAAAAAAAAAGAACCATGGCAAGCCCTGGGAACAGGTACGCCTGACAGCATCCAGGTGACGCCGGGACACCCCAGGGCTTAGGACCCATTGCCCAGCACCCAGAGACAGAGGAGGAGCTTGGCTGTTGGGCAGAGTCCTCCCTTACTGCTGGGCTGAGAGAAGGTAAGGACACCAAGGAGGCAGCAAGAGGCTTCCTCCCAGCCCCTTAGCAGGGGTTGTGGGCTGACTGCCTCTGCTTTGCTGACCCCGGTGAGGGAAAGAAACCTTTCCATCTCTCACCTGCTAGACTGCCCTGTTGAGGCTACTCCAGGGGTAGCTGGAGTAAGCTCCGTGTAGCTCCGATAAGCTGACAGATTGCTGCTAAGCATTTAGGATATGAAGACAAATACAATAATGTCTATCTCTTAAGGCATTCAGTATCGCCGGAGAGCAGATAAATAAACATAATTTACACTACAACATGATGAATGATCTCTTAGACAAATACGTTACGGGAGCATGGTGGACGCAGCAGTTCTCTACACTCCAGAGTGAGGTAGTTTTGAGGGGAAGGGTTTATAGGTGATAACTTAGCTAAGGCTTGGCAGAAGAGTAGGCTTTTCCAGAAGGAAAAAATACTCAGTAGAAATGAAGACAAAAAAGCTTTAAAAAAAGCATTTTAATAATGCCGGTTGGCTATATCTTAGTTAAAGAGACAGAAACCCGGGAGGCTTAATTCAAGGTCTAAAGCATAGTTTAACATAGGAAGAAACAAAAATAAGAGAATAAACAGAATGAGTCTAATAATAACTATTTTCTCTAATGCCAAAACAGTTTCTCTCCCATTTCTCCTGTTTGTCTTTTGCACCTTCTTTACCTTTGTGCATACTCAGTCTGCATCCGTCCCTCTCCTGCTTTTATTCTAACTCCTTTCCTATTTAGTATTCCCCGTATGTCATTGCCATTAACGATCTAACATGAGTCACAACCAATAAATTTAAGTGTTAAAAAAAAATCAACGGATTAAATTTTAAGATCTAATTGGCTTTATTAAACAATTCATGACCTGGGCAGCGTCCCTGCTAACAAATAGAGGGCTCTGAGGGGCTGGACAAAATGGAAGGTTTTTATAGGAAGGAGGGTGGGGTGAGAGGTTATTAGCAAAAGGAAAGAAAATCTTGTTTCAGGCCAGTCACGTTGCCTTAGGGGGAGGGGCAAGGGTCTCACACAGATTACCACAACGGCCTTTGGTGGAGGCAGAAGGCCCATGTGACAGATTACCTCACTGATGCAGGTCAGAACATTCCTGATTGACCAGTTAGGATTTACTTTTCTGGGGAAGGCTGAAACTTCCATTAGGTTAGGTATGAAGCCCCAGTTGGTGAGTTGGCCTAAGTGATACCATTTTAGGTCTGTAGGTTTCTTTTTCACAACAGCTACTACTAGAATCTGGGATTGCTGACTCACTTCTATGCTGCGTTCTTTCTTCCACAACATGGTGGTGGAGAGAAAATTAGGAGTTGTTAAATGTCTACCATTCTCAGTTGGGGCCTAGACTAGGGAATTTATATACTGCTAACTCATTTAATCTTTATCTTGAGTCTATGATATAAATGCTACCGCCTGCATTTTTACCAGTGAGGTAATTCAGGCTCAAAGAGGTTAAGCAATTTTCCAGAGTTTACACAGGAAATTGGAATAAGAACCCAGATCTAAGGATTCCCACTATTCCATGGAAATTTCCACCTCCTTTTCTAAGAGGAAACCACTCTCTAATGCTTAAGGAATAATCATGTACCAAGAGGAAAAAAAAAAAAGAATTTTCAGAGAGTACAGCTTCTTCCCCATATTAGTGCATGCTGGTAAATGAATATCACAAAGCTGAAAGTATCACTGGCCTTCACCGATCTTTGCACTAAGTCTTCTTTCAAGACATGTTCAGCACACTGGGTTAAACAAAACCATACTAGCGTTGCCTGACAGGGGTGCCCACAGACGGGTTGTGAGTAGGACTGAGATCCAGCCAGCCCTGTACTCAAAAGGAGGCCATGGGCTCATGCTTGGGCTGACCAGCCTGGAGGAAAAGGTGCTCTTTCTCCTTGATGGGCATAGAACACCTCAGAAGGTTTACCTCATTAATGCGAAGAAAACAAAAAAAAAAAAAAAAGAAAGAAAACAAAAGATCTAACATGGGATAGGTATTTTTCAAAATTTTTCCTCAGACCAATGTGCTTTCTTTGTTTCATAATATCTCAATAAATGCTTTACTTTCCTACCTAGATAATAAATATCCTCAAGACAGAAACTACACCTTACACTTACCATACCACCCTCCCTGTGCCTAATACAGTCTTCTAACAAATAGAAAAAATCACCAATGAGTCTTTGACAAATTATTGGGGAATAAATGATTTTCCAGTTCCCTCTGTGGTATTAGGGGTTCTGAACCCTGTTTTCTCTATCATTCTACATATATCTTTAGTGCTTTTTAGCTTGAACGCTTTTTGGTATATCATCTTTTCCATTGAAAAACATAAAAATGTTGTGAAGTTGTTTTTTTTTTTTCACCTAATATTATTAAAGACTTTAGTGTATCCCAGGCAGGCAGTTGACCAATAATGGGAATCTAGATGATTTCAAGTATTTTTTAAATGTATTTAGAAAAATGTTTGTAATTCTTAGAGAGTTTGAGTATTTGATTATGTATGCCTTTAAATTTCTAAAGATTTTCTTCAAAATGAGTTCCTTCCAAGTAATAATACAAGTGTTCCTCACTTAATGCTATTAACCTAGCAGATTGCTGCAAGGTTAATTTTATTTTCTTCAGATTGCTGTTAAAAATCAGATATATTTTTCCATGAGGGAACACTTTAAACACCTAAGGGTATCAAACATAGCATGAAGAAAATGTATTAAAATTATGCTTTCATAAGACTAGTGTAGGTTCTAACAAAAGGAAAAAATAAATTTAAAAAAAGTGCTGCCAAGCCATTTGCCCAAGGACAAAAAGTGACAAACCTAGACAAACAACCTTTGTCGTTCAGTGCTACAACAAGGCACTAAACTATCTTTTTAAAGAAGTATTTCAAGGGCACAAAAGATAAACGGCTGAAAGAGATCAGGAAGGAACATTATTGGATGCCACCCTACGCTGTTATCCCTTGGCTGGGCACTTTACGACTAAATATGTCCAAACGTATGTGCTATTTTGTAAAGACCAGCCAGTGTCTCAGCAATTAAGCCTTCTTTTGTTGACACACACTGATCTGGAAGGTCATATACTCGCCTTTTCCTCGGGTAGAACACCAGCCTTTAAAGACACACGTTGCTCAGCTCTTGATCTAGGTACCGTGTGGACACGTTTCCATGTGCATACTCGTGGGTCATCTTCAGCCTGCAGGTTACACTAATGTCCATCAGTTACATGGCCTATTTACTGGACTGACCTGGGGCAACTAGGAAGTAAAGGCCTCATGAAGGTCGGTCTCCTCTTTTTCTCTCCTTAGCAGATTGCTAGAATATTCTAGAATACCTATACATATGCGTACAAATGCACATAAATGTGCGCACATGCAAGAAGACTATTTTTGATTTCAGATTCCAGTTTTGCAAAGAACTGAATCCTTTTTATAATCAACATCTCTACTCTGGTGTACCATATTAATGGTATTTTTTTCCTTTTGATCAGGGAATTCTTATAAAAACTGCAACATAGAAACTATTTTCATCTTCTCTTTTATAATAAATTATTTGAGTGACATGTACTCTTTAGTATTTCTTCAAAGTGCTATTTTTATGGTTGCTGAATCATTCCTTATAGTGCATGTAGTTTAGGTTCTAGTGGGCATCTGCAATTTGTTTATATTAAAATGAGCATTAGTTTGCTGTCGCTTTATTTGAAACACCTAAAATTTATTCATTTTTATGACATACATTTATCTCATGAAAAATTCGTAGAGCAGAGACAAAGTGATTGCCAAGGGTTTTACAAGTTTAGTTTGTACTTTGAATTTCATTTTTTAATAATGTTCTCATCTTTGGTTTTGAGACTTCCTTAACAGACAAAATCATCTTGATTATGTATTTAATATTTTAATTAAGTCAAGGTTAAGAATAAGTCTTAAGATACAGTTCTGTTGATCATATTTAAAGTACACAGTTTAAAACCTGTGAATTCCATAATTCTGTTTAGATTTTGAATGATATATCAGTTATTGTACTCATAAGTAAGTTGGTAACTTGGTTTCCAGAAGACATATTCTCTCTCACTCCCTAACTCAATCCACTCTGTAGAGCACTCAGGCACGCACGTGCATCCAAATAGTGCTATATTTGAGAAAATTGAGGTTTATATTTTAAATTCCATTCTTATGTTATATTGATGCTTCTGTTCACTTGTGTTTAAATGTAGACTTGATAATATTGATTTTCTCTATGAGTGGACATTTTTCTAGTGTTGTTATATAATGGCCTGCATTCTTTGTCTAATTCATGTATCTCCAGCCCTTTCAGATTATGTAAAAAGTAGAGCTGCAGGTGCTTTTTCTGCCACAGGGAAAAATATCTGTCCTGAGAGCCAAGAGGCTTGTTTCATGAATGATGTATGTTTGATTATGCTTGATCAGATCACATAGGTCGGGATGTTACAGATAACGTGTGCTACTCTTGATGATTTCATAACAGATGCTTCTTTCTCTTTTCTTTTTGTCTCTGGCAGTTACCCGGCTGTATGTGAATTCTTACAGCACAATAATTTGTTATCTATACTCCGAGCCCATGAAGCCCAAGATGCAGGGTGAGCAGTTTTGTGGGTTTATGGAAACCATGCATAGCCCCTGGGTCACAGCTTCCTCACTTTGTTCAGGCTGTGGAGGATCTTTTTTGCTAGGCTCTCTCCCTGAAGACATTAGATCTTAAAATTGTGTTCTGATGACACAGATAATGGCAGGGTCCTGGGGAATGAGTGGTCGCAAATGTGTAGTGAGGTTCCCCTTTAAAGTGCCTCCATTTTTAGCTTGAACAGGTAAAATTTTCAGCTGGCTTTCTTAAGAACTTTATGGGTCCATCTGATTTCTTTTCATCCTGCTCTTCCCACTGTCCAGTAAGTGAGTAAATTACCAGCAACTTTTCAGTCTTGGTTGGCGATGGGAGTGAGAATTACACATAAATATTTAACAGATACTGCATGGTGTACTCTCATTTAAAGAATATCATTCCTGACCCCTGTGAAGTTTTAAAGGACAAAAGTAGAAGCATTTAAGTGAGGGAGAAAATTGTATATTCTAACTAACAAATGCATAACAAGATTTTGTAATACATGGTAAATTTTAAAATTTAGGGTCTGCGGTTAGTATAATTATTAGTATAATTGGTAGGCCAATTATAAGGGCTTAGAAAACTAAGAAATATGAGATACTCAGTTTGATAGTGCATTAAATCTGTAATAGGGAGAAAAAGGCATAATGAATTCTAGGATTTGAAGTCTAGTACCCTTCTCAGTAGGCTCCCCTGAAAGGTATTGTTTGCTTTCAAATCCTTAAACTCGTTCTTTCATATTCTGAGTTTTCTGAAAGGGAGGAACACTTAGTATTATAACCTGTGTGCTGAAATTAGGAATAGAGATGACCGCATTCTGAAGTAAGCCCATGTCTGATGATCCTAAGTCAAGGCAGATCCTAAGTTCCTTTCAAAATTAGCTTTTTCCAACCAATAATCAACAGGTATGAACTGATCCAATTCTATATACTCAGCGTGTTGTAGCTGACCTTTGATATAACCTGTTGATATGCCCAACCAATCAAGTCCTCAAATAATTTTTTTTCTTTTTTCTTTTTTTTTTTTTTGCACTTTTCAGGGCAGTGGTGTCACTCTGCTTTTTTGACTGACTTTCCCAACTGAACATTTTAAGCAGCTTTATATTAATCCCACTACAGACCTGAAGTCATCTGCTTATTTGAAAATATTTTAAGTTTATCAGTTAAAATCAATTAGCATATTTGTTTGAATTGAACATTTGATTGATTAATTGTGGAAAATTGAGATTATGTCATCTAGTTTCTTTGTTTTTATTTGTTGTGAAGTAGGCATAGCCAGTCACAGTTAAAATGCCAAGGGTACTAAGATTGAGAGTGTTAATTATCTTTCACATTCTGATTTTTTTTCCACCAGCAAAGTTTAGTCCAGTATGCAGAATAAATACTTCTAGAATATTTCAGAAGTTTCTTCAGAGGATATTTTCTCCTGGGGAGAGTAGTATCAAAATATTTATAAAATTATAAATCTTAAGGTGGCTATTTATCTACCTAAAGGCAGATATTTGATGTACTTTAGAACCCAACTAAAGTAAGCATGGTTAGTCAGCCAGAAATAACATGGCACAGAATGATAAATTCTGATAAATCCAAGGAATGATAAAATTTTGTTTTGCACTTCATAGGCAATTTTCTAAACCAATATTCCTAAAATCTGTTACATAGAAGTCATGAGGTGTGTTTTCACCTTAATTGATAAGAGCCAGAGTTTCCTGTATTTTTTGATTATTTGAGGACTAGAGTCCTATTTTTATCTAAGGAGAAGAAAAGTAACTGGTTTCTTGGTTTATTTCCAAAGATCCTGCAGATGTTCTGTTTCATTACTGATTAAGTATTACCCTGCTCACACAATAATCTTTGACCTTCAGATGCCAAAGAGATTGGTAATGAAGTTCTAAAATAGAAACACTTTCAATATGTAAAACCTGTAGATTTAACCACACGTCCTTTGAAAAGCAAATTGCTTAGTGAAGACCATAACAGAGTATCATAGGTATTGCAGATAAATAATCAGCCTGGTTTTTAGTGTGAAAGATTTATATGTTGCTCTGCTTATTTAGTCTTAATGTCAAGAATATTGGCAAACTTCTAAAAAACATTGTAGGTACAGGAGATCTTCGTGCAAAAAGTGACCTTTGTTTTCTCTCTTGCACACATGGATATGAACTGTGATTTTGCCTTGAATTCCACCCTCCCCTAGGCCTGTTACGCTTAGGAAAGGCCTCTTTGTATATTGTACATGTGATTGTGTGTTTTCATTGTCAACCTTGAGAGGAATTCATGTCTGTGTGTAACAGACTTTAGAGAGAAAATTTTGTTTAATGTTATGTAATTGAGTTCTCTTGGAATGACAAAACGTAACTTGAATATTCTATTTTAAATCCGTAATTTGATATCACCTTTTTTTTTCCCATAATAGCCTTGTTGTAACTCGTCTTTGTTGTTTTTAGGTATCGCATGTACAGGAAAAGCCAAACGACAGGCTTCCCTTCTCTAATTACGATTTTCTCAGCACCAAATTATTTAGATGTATACAATAACAAAGGTAAGTGGTTTTAGATCCCTCTTGCAGTCTTGCAGACCATGTGCAATAATTCTCAAGCTGTTTCATTTGGGTTTGGTTTGAATGAAGCGTTTTCAGCCAGTCTTTTTCCCCTGGCTTTTTCATGTATTGTTGGATGCAGATTTTGTGATTGTCTTCAGAGTTACAGATTCAATTTGGTCAGACATGGAGACCAGGCACTGTTTTTTCTTTAACTGTTCTCCAGGGGATTCTCATGTATAGCAGGGTCTACATGCAGTGAACTGCTCTGGTAGATAGAGGTTTTAAAAGAAATAATAATTGAAAGTAATACAAAAATCATGCTTCTTTAAAAGGATGTGGATTTCAATGAGAACAGGGTGATTGTGCATGTAAGGGATTAAGAAAAAAATGAACAAAAGAAGCTATTGCTTCAAATTCAAATTTAAGTTGCATTTAAATTGAGTACGTACCATGAGCTGGATCCTGCGCTAGGCAGGCTCATGTTCATTTATTAAAAAAAAAAAAAATTGAATTAAACTTCAAAGTAAATATCCTTACTCCCCACCCCCTTTTAATATGCAGAGTGGATCTCTATGGCTAATTGCTTTGCCCTAGGTCACTCAGTTAGGTAGTGAGGAACTACAATCAAGTCACATCTTCTGGTTTAGTGTCCTGTACTTCCTTTATGAAACTCCATACTTGCCTGCCTAAAAAAGACCAGGAAACAAGAGGGCATTATTATTATTACTTTTAAAGATTTTATTTACTTATTTGACAGAGAGAGAGATAGCAAGAGCAAACACAAGCAGGGGGAGTGGGAGAGGGAGAAGCAGGCTTCCCGCCAAGCAGAGAGCCTGATGCCCTGATGCAGGGCTTCAGGATCATGACCTGAGCGGAAGACAGACGCTTAAGGACTGAGCCACCCAGGCGCTCCTAACAAGAGGGCATTATTTACTGACTATCAGGAAGAGAGGAGGAGCAAGGGACACATTATCCTCTTTTATCAAGGTAATTTCTTTATTCAGAAATGACATGGAGTGTTATAGGTGTGACAGAATGGGGGATAAAATATGAAAAAACCATTAACTTTGGTTGGCATTGGTCTAGATAAGATTAATGCAGCATATCTGAGTGTGGCCTGCTGAGATCCTTGCCTCCCCCCACCTCCCCCCGGCATATCTGTGCTGTCCTATAGATACTTCACATGACTATCCTGACTGCATAGCCCAGAGAGACATGCCTGCTGGGGGGGGGTGGGATGGCCACACTGCACAGTCTCATACACTGCCATTTTGACTGTGGTGGGCCCTCCTCTGTGGCCCTGGAGTGAAGTTATCAGAAGGTGCTGTGAAGTTTCTGTCACAACGATGGATGGCGGGTGGTGGCGGGGGGCAAGGGAGAGTTGTCCCCTGTTTCCCAGTTGCCTAATTTCTAGAAAAGAGGAGCTGCCTTTAGTACTCAGTGACAAGAAGCATACAAAGTAAAACAAACCATGTTCTTGGTGTGCCAAGGGCTTATAAGCCAGTTGATGAAGTAAGACATTTGGGTGATTTAATACAAATATAAAACAGTGTCGTTAAGTGAAACTAAGAGAGTTAAACAGTATGTTGGACAAGGAATGATATTCTAGAATGGTCAGAAAAGGCCTTGTTTAAGGTAAAACGTGATCTGGACATTAAAAAATGATGAACATTTGATTAGAAAAAGAAAAACAATAAAATAAAGTCAAGACCAGTGTTTTTGAAACTTTTATTTTTAAGCAGCCAAAACTTTTTTTTTTTTTGCCAAATAAAATCTCAGTCTTGAAGCCTTTTGTATAAAAACAGTAAGATTGAATTCCCTTGGATTGGATGTGTGTTCTCATACCAGAGAATTCCCCTGTGGTACCTGTAAGGAATGCAGGAACTCAGTGGGTCATCTTGCATGTCCCCTCATGATCCTACTATTTTCCGAAAGTATATACAATCTGAACACCTAGGTTCTTATTTCTTTATGGCATTAAAACAATTTTTTTTTCTATTTCACCTAATGAAAGGAGTGCCCAAATAAGTAATTTTCTTGACAAAGGAATTACTAAGTAGCATGGACTACACATACAAGTTTTTTTTAACAATTGAAAAAAAGTCAAAACAGTAAGAAAAAAAAGAAAAAGAAAATTGGGATTTCACTCCATAAAAACAGATTTAGATTTTTTTCCACTCATCATAATGCTGGGTAACAGTTCTGCTTGAGACCAATGGCTATTTCTCCCACAGGATATTCACTGCTTCTTTGTCGATGGTTCTGATTTAACAAGGCGCGAACTTAAAAAAAAAACAAAAAACAGTAGACATCAGCGGATTGCAATCTTGGAGGCTTTGTAGTTCTCTTTGCGTTCTCTTGTGTTTAGGGTAGATCACAATCTCTCAGGAAGGGGAGAGAAGCATTTCAGTTGGGGAACCTTTTCATAAAAGAAAAAATCCTCCTGAGAGAAAAAAATAAACTGATAGAAAGAAGAAAGATACATTCTTCAGTTTGAGCCTAATTTCAAAAGACTTTTGTGTAAGATCTCTGGAGCACTTTAAAGCGATTATGTTAACACTGGGTACAGTATGTGGGAGTGGCAGTCAGTGATTCACAGCTGAAGTGAGGAGTACTGTATTTGAATAAGATAAATGTTAACGAAAATTGTAAAAGGCACTGCCAGAAAGCTGGGTTGCAAGCGCCTTCAAAACATCATCAATGGAAAGACAGCGGTGAAGAATCTCTAAGTTAACCCTTTGATTCTTAGAAACAGGTGACCGTAAAAGGCTATGGAGTTGTATATAACCCAATCATTAAAATATGATTTGATTTTTAAGCACCTGCAAATTAAGGCAGCAGCGAGAGCTCTTTGGCAAAATGAAGCAATGAGAAAAACAGGTTTAATCTGCCATCTTAAAACCAAGCATAGGTGTGTGATCAGCTTCATGTTTCAATGTCTGTAGGTTGTGATAAGTAGTTCTATACTTGCCTGCAATGAAAAGCGGCTTTCTAAAAGTTAATGAGGACTGGAAGTGGCCCATCCTTGGTGTAGCCCACGGTGATTCGCGCAGTTCTTAGCCTTGGCAGCCTGCAGGAACACAGGCGAACCACCCACCCCTCCCATGGCCTCTGTCTCCTCACTCTGACAATTCCTGCAACCTGCCTGGGCAGAAGATGGAGCTTGCAATCACAGCTCTGCCATGAAACAGCTAGCTCATTTACATGTATTGATGTGCAGTGACATCTCTGCAAAATGAGAAAAAAAAATTTCTTCTGTGAATAATAGATGAAATTACTTTGCAACAAAATGTGCAGTATTAAGATGTTATCATCATTGAATATTTTATGTTGCTATCACCTGTCAGTGGCTTCAGGGAAACTGACAGAAAAATACCCCATTCTCCTCAGCCTCTTAGGTATAGTTTCACTTCATGGATCGATCTACCTTTACAACCCATCTCTCAGCTCTCTGAGTGAACCCTTTACGTTAGCGGCATTGTTCTGCTCATTGCCCTGTACAAATTTTGGCCATCCCTGTCGCCACCTCTTTGCCCACATAAGTTTTTTTCTATCTTGAAGACTTGTCTTCCTCTTTTCTGCCCATCTAAACGGCCTGTTCCCAGACTCCAGTCTGTTTCTATGAAGACTTCTGTTGGTGGTCCTTCTCTGAATGCCTGAAATACCAATCATTTGCCCTCATACTTACCATTTAATTTTTTTCTCATTAGCTTTTCCTATAGTTAGCATTGCTATAACTTCCCAATCAGATTATAATTAGTTTGAAGTAGGGGCTTTTTGGTACACATTGTAAAGCCAGGTAGCATGCATTATACATGGTAGGCCATCAACACATGCATTGATTGAAGCATTTTCTTTCTGGAAATTAAATAGCAAGACAGTACCCAAAGTGCCCTACCAGGCCCACAGAGCTCTATCTCACTTTAAGTTACTGTTGTAACCAGTTCTAAACCCCTTTCCAAGTTGGAGTTAAACATTTGCAGAGCACTTTGCACGTTTGAATTGTTTTCCTTCTTTGAATCTGTAGCCCTAAGGGTAAAGCAATTTCATAATTACCCAAACCCAGTGAACAGAAGAAAACTGCAGGAATGACACATGCACACTGCTTCTGCTGCTTCTAACAATAATAATAACAGAAGAAAACTGCAGGAATGACACATGCACACTGCTTCTGCTTCTAATAATAATAATAATAATAATAATAATAATAATAATATGCTGGGGCACCTGGGTGGCTCAGTTGGTTAAGTGTCTGCCTTCAGCTCAGGTCATGATCCCAGGGTCCCGGGATCGAGTCCCGCATCGGGCTCCCTGCTCAGAAGGGAGTCTGCTTCTCCCTCTGTTACTCCCCCTTGTGCTCTCTGTCAAATAAATAAATAACATCTTAAAAAACAATAATAATACTACTAATATACCACCTGTAAAAATGACTTCAACCTCATCCACTCACCAGTGCAACCAACCGTTACTGAGAACTTACATATGCTAAGCACTGTGCTAGGTGCTGCGTGTATAAAATAAACAAGATAGACATTTTCTTCACGCTAGTGGGGTTTATAATTTGGTAGTGGGATAGATGTTAAATAAAGAATTCCATCAATAATGATTCAGATGTACTTGGAAAATACTACAAAGAAAAAAGTGGTGTTAATTGAGAGTGGAAAACTTGTCCATGGAGACCAAATGATAATAAGTTTGACTGACGAAGTGACATGAAAGCAATCTTAGAGTAAAATCTCTCAGTATCAAGAAATAAGGGGCAAATGTGAACTCTGCCTTAAACAAGTCAGTTTGGCCAAAAATTATAACGGACCTCTGGAAAAATGTGTTTTAAACCTCGATGTAAACAGTTAAGTCTTTTATCTCTCTAGTGATACACCTGTGCTTCAGAAAAATCTAACGTAAATTACATGAGGTTGCCATGTGGTGTCAATTCTCTGTAGTTTAGATGAGTTGTGATATGGGTGGGGGAGTGAATGGTTGGATGTATGATATGGATATAGAGGAATACAAATACACATACCAGGGGTATATAACTCAGTTCCAGGAAGAGCCACTGACAGTAAAATTAAGTAATTAAATAAAATTTATTAAGTGAAATGTATTTTGGATTTGAGAAGAAAAATCTAAATGGCAACCATGCTAATTTAGTAATTAAGACCAGAGATTAAAAATGACAATGAGGAAGAAAATTAATTCAGTATTAAAGTAGGTTAAGGAAGAGAGAGGTGCAAAATTGGGTTTCGAGGATAAGACAAGAAAAACATCATTTGCTAAAATCCTAACATGCAAAAGTCTACCCTTTTTGATGGGGAAAAAAATGTATTATGATGGTTTGGACTTTTAAACTAGGAAAATTGATAGAATTGCTTTTAAAAAAGCATTTTAGCTCTACCAAAACTTGGCACAGTCAACATCCTCAAATATTTTCCTTCAGAAAGTAGTCATGGACTTCAGAAGTACCATTTATAAATAAAGAGATAATTTACAGCTTGGCATACTATCGTAAAGGAAGGATTGAATTGCTACTATAAGAAACCAAGGGAAGAATCTTATTGGCAGTTGTGATGTGGATACGCAGGAGCAAATGCAACATATCTGAAGCCAGCTCGCCTTGGTCCCCTGACGTCTAGGGGGGAGCACTTAGCCCTCAGTGACACCATCAGTGCTGTGGGTTGCCAGGCCTGAGAACCTCATTTCTTTTTTTTTTTTTTTAAGATTTTATTTATTTATTTGACAGAGAGAGAGAGAGAGCACAAGTGGGGGAAGCAGCAGACAGAAGGAGAAGCAGGCTCCCCACTGAGCAGGGAGTCCAGTGCTGGGCTTGGTCCCAGCACCCTGGGATCATGACCTGAGCCAAAGGCAGACGCTTAACCGACTGAGCCACCCACTTGTTTCTTATCACAGCATAGTTCTTTCACACCAGGACCTTGTTTCAGCATTCAGGAATTGTGTTCACAAACTTTATTTTTTTTTAAGATTTTATTTATTTATCTGACAGAGAGAGAGAGAGACAGCGAGAGAGGGAACACAAGCAGGGGGAGTGGGAGAGGGAGAAGCAGGCTTCCCGTGGAGCAGGGAGCCCGATGCGGGACTCAATCCCAGGACCCTGGGATCATGACCTGAGCCGCAGGCAGACGCTTAACGACTGAGCCACCCAGACGCACCTTGTGTTTACAAACTTAGTGGTATGTGGCACCTGCCTGGTTCAGGATCCAAATGCAGAACCAACCAGATCAGATCTTTATCCTGGGTAGGAAAAGGAGATGGTTGGCGGTGGGGCAGGGGGAGGCCGGTCTTTGGAAGGGAGTAGAACTCGTGCCCAGGCAACCTTAAGTTAGCCTCTTCCTCTACAGCATGCCAAAAAGCTTACTTCCCTACAAAACTGCCCACATTTTATAAGCAAGAAGCTATTTCTGTAGAGTCTGAGGGCTATCTTAACCATGGGGACAAGCTTTAGCTTGACATGAACATTTTTAAAGCATGTTTTGGGCCTTTACAACCACAGGCATAAATATGATCACTAGTGCTTTGTAAGTTAGATAAAATTAATCCAGAGATTTTGTCCAATGGCAACAATTTTCCCAGCTCTTACTTTTTTCTGCCATCATATCAAATCTAAAGATCCTCTTAATTGGTCTTGAGCAACTGTTCACCGAGATCACTTTTTTCAATATAAGAAATGTAAATATATATTCACGGTAGCCTTTTGTTATTTGATATTTGCTAACAAATTGTAGGCTATGTGTTTTTCTTGTTGTTACTAAAGCAAAACAAGTAAAGTAAATCCTATCAAAAAAATAGTAATTCCTTCGTTTATTTAGTAAACATTTTATTATAAAAAATTAAACGTGTTTATTCTTTACCCCAATGAGTATTGTTTTACACACATTGGGAAGATAATTTCTTCATAATGATTATTAAACCTAGGACTGTCTGTGGAGAAATGGTATGGAATCTGCAACCTTATGAAGGAGCAAAGCAAACACCATGAAGAAAACTCTTAGCATTAACTTTTTGTATTATCAGTATGAGGTGGTAGAAAAGAAATTTATGTAGACATTTAAGGCTGAAGAGAACTTTCAGTTAGGAAGTTTTGATGGTTTTCAGAGAGATCACTCTGAGATGAATGGAGTGAGAGTTTTTAGCAGAATGTCCCCTTTTCACTGCCTGTTATATCCAGTACTCTTTAATATATGAAATTAATTTAACTATGATTATAATTTCTTATGCCATTATCATTATCATTGTCACCTTGACTGCTACAAAGTCTTAGGTTGGTAATAATGTATTTAGTAAATGTAAATATTTCCCTTCAGTTGGGATAGCATGTGCACAAATGTTATTTGCTTTATTCATGCAAGTTGCATATAATAATAATAATAATAATAATAATGGAGCATTTACTTTGTGCCAGACACTGCTCTAAGTTTCCATGTGTAAATGCATTTAATCTTTCGACACTCCATGAATTACATTCTTATCTTGATTTTACTGATGAAAAACTAGAGTGCAGAAGGGTTGCATACTTTCGCCAAGGTTCACACAACCTGGTCAGGGAATAGCATTGAGATTGAAAATTGGCAGCCTGACTCCAGTGCTTGTAGGTTAACCCCTATCTGTGCTCTTCCAGGTCAGCTTTGTTATCTGGAAGCTTTCGGGGCAGTGTTTGCCCTGATCCCCTATTCAACTCATGGCTCCATTATGTTGAGATGTTCTTCAATAAGAAAAGAAAAGCTTTTGAAATGAAGAGTCATTTGTTATCCCTTCAAAATTACATGAATGTTATACGTTCAAATATATACATTATTTAAAAAATGGGGTATCTCTTATATTCTTCTCAAATAAATCATTAATTTCTTTCTTTAAAAAGTATCCCTTAGGTGCTTATACTTTTGCTTTTGTTCATTCAGCTCCATTGTGAAAGTGTCCTTGTTGGAGGCCACTTTCTAAATAGATCGGTTTTGTCCAGTCGTCCACTTGCTTGCATAGAAACATTAATGGGACAGAGGGTAAAATAGAAACTCCATCAAGATTTAATATTTAAGAATTACCCTGAATATATGTTTTAATTGAATGCATGCTCAGTATTGTTGCTATGACAAATGAACCTCTTGATTTCGTAACCATCACTGCTACATAATTACCGATTTTGGCAGTGAAGCAATTGTGGAACTTCCCTAAGTAATAATAACACAGTGAGTGAGGCAATCCTTGCTTCTCACAGAGCGTTGCCCATAGAATTACAGGATTGAGCTCTTGAAGTTATACAAGACCTTAAATGAGGATGAAGACAGGATCTGGAGCAATGCTAAATTATCCTCCGTGCAGGTTCATGGGCAATCCTCTTCTGCTGCCAGTTGAACGGGATCAGCTGGGAGATGCATCCTGAGTGTTGCATTCCGTCTTCTGACAGATGGTTAGAAGATTCTTAAACTGAACTGAAACCTGTTTCTCTAGAAATCGAATTCTCTGTAAAGCATTTAGTAGGAGGAAAAACAGGGACAATCTACATAATGTTAAAGACCTAAATCATTGGCTTATCACTTGCTATTCGTTGTCTGGAAATTCTAGATCTGCAAGAGACTTGGCCCCGCCAATGTCAAAAAGTCTGCTGTGATCTTACTTTCCACAGAAAATACCAAGTATACGGGCTTAATATTAGCTCAGTGCCAAGGGTATCTTGGAGATAGCAACCTAGAACCATTGCAGGCTGCAGCTCAGGGCTTGATACCAGGTACAACCTTGAAGGTGAAAAGGGTGTTCTATGATTGCATACAGATATCACCAGTATTCCAGGTACTTCCCGCCAGGGTCTGGTAAGTATCAACTGCATTGAATGAGAGCAAGGCATGGGCACAGTGTTTACTAAGGCCATGCCAACTTCTCCAGCAGTTTAAAGCTTCAGCTAAACCTCTCTCTCTCTCATTTACTACAGTGGCGTAAGCCTTATTTTAGCATTATAAAAATAAGGATTAGAATTTAAAGCTAAAACTGATAAAGAACTCATAACTTGTCTTTCCTCTTGACATGGCAAAAAATATTGAATATTCTCTATGTGAAATTGTAATGTAGAAATAATTCACAGTGTTTCACTGGACTTGAGCTGATTGCAAGGATCAGTTTTTGGCCCAAACTCTTTGGATGTTAGTATTTCGATGTGACACTTTAGGTGGGAATTATAAAATGACAATGTGTTAAACATAGATAGCCATCCCTTCCTTGAAGAATTTGAAACTGCATCATGATACTTTGTGTTTTTCAGGTGCCAAATATTTTATCTAATCATATATATTATCATGGATATTAATCACATATATCATTTTATTTGATCTTCATACTTTGAAAACAACAGAACAGGTCATAAGTATTCCTGTTTTACAAGTTTAGAAGTTAAAGCTCAAATGAGAAATATTTGTCTACGTTTACAAAGTTACTTTGTGACAGAGCCAATATTGTTTCCATTCTTGTCTTAAAATAGAGATTATTTGACAATTTTTAAAACAGGGCTTAGCTGCTGAAGTGACATACTATCTTTCTCCTAAATTCCAACATGTACCCTTAATACTGTTCATATGTGGTTAGTTACGTTGTTAGCATCCTGAGAAGTTACATGTGCTTTGTTCTGGAAAAATTTGTTTTTAGTTTTTCTTTGCCTGCCTGCCTTCTTTCTGTCATTCCTGTCTTTCTCCATCTTGTCCTTCCTTTCTCTATTTCCTTTCCTTAGATCTTTTCTTCAACCAACATTATTGAACACCAACCATGTACCAGGTATGGTACAAAGCACTATAAAAGAATAAAACAAGATCTTTGCCTTCTTCATCCCTTTCATCATTTTCCTTTTATTGACTTTACCCAAAATTCTATATTTGAATAATGAGCTGGTTCAAAATTTACTAACACAATATTAAAAAGAGAAACACATAACACACACACATGTGCACACACACACATAATCATAAAATTGGCTCGTATTATTTCATAGATATATCTGGTACAGTCTCTTTCCTTCATGTGAGTAAGTTACAATCACCCAAGTTTTATGTAGGACACTTGTAGCAAAGTAATAAGGTATCATGAAGAACGCGTGTACAGGGTGGAAGGAGCAGGCAAGGACTAGAGGCATGCATAAGAGGATTATATATAGTAACACACACATGTGTATCTTGATAAATACAAAATCATTAGCTCACAGCTTCAAGGAAATTATATATACCTAATGTTCATATTTATTAATGATAAAATATTTCAGGTTGATTGAAATTCAGTCATTACATGGAAGTTATTGAGAATTTGCCAGTGAGAGACCCTATGTGAAGTACTAAATCAAGCAGTTTAAACATTAAATTTCTCAAGAAACACAGACTGAAGAACATCATTATGACAAAATTACCTAAAAATGAAGATTTGAAATCTGCCTCCATAAATGACTACTTGGTCTGTCATCAGTCTTATGAACTATAGAGTAAAAGTGAGTTATAAGTTGTAGTCCTTGCTCACCAAATACAGCAACCCTCATGAATTAATAAATTCCCCTTAGCCTAGGTCACTAGTAATAATAAAAAGAATCTTTTTAAAACAGAATACACTGGGCAAGTACAGGACATTGAGGGAAAAACAAAAAGGAGACAAGAGTTAGAAGTCAGGTTTCAAAATGGAAGGAATCAGAGATTGTGCTTTTAGATGTTATAATTTGTACTACAAAAACTATACATATGTGTCTTCACAAAATCCTAAAAGAAAATTGTACCTTAAAAAAGTCATCTCTATGGGAAAATGCAGATTTTTAAAAATGTATAGTATCTCTCCCAGAATCAAAAAAACCATTTCATGCAACATACAGCATAATCTTAAAATATTGGCAAAGAACATTATGAGTATATAGGTCCTATCTCAAGAATTTTATCCGTCAAGCCATCATGTCTCCTTCCGTGATGGTAGGACTTTGCCAAAAGAACATGCTGATGCTAGTTTTCCTGCTGGGGTCTCTATAGTCTACAGGTAGCAGAACTTAAAGGAAAAAAAAAATCCTTTATTATGCTTTTTTTCCCTTCTATTTCTGGATGGTTTATAATGATTCTAGAGTGCCACTATTTGCTTTCTTCTCATCTTTGTTTCTTTTCTGTCCCTCTGTCCCATCTTTTGAAGCTGGGAATGGATGGTCAATTAGAGTTAAGGAGATGAAAAATGTTATTAGAATTCATTATTTCCGTTCTTCTGACCTCTCCTCTCCTCTACTGAAAATAGCACCTAGTAGTGTTGAGAAAGCCTGAGGTATGCTGGGAGCATTACATTACTAATCTAAAGGCTCTCAGGAAAGAAGCTTCGTATTCTCTTGAAATCCACTTGAAATATATTGAACCCATGGTTTGGTGAACCAGTTAATGCCTCTTGCTAGCAATATGTTGATAACTTCTCTTAAATTAGAAGCTCTGTTTGGATATTTCTGTTTTTTTTCACTCATCGCCCTATCATCATCCTTCCTGATGATAGCAATTGTAAAGATGTTGAGAAATGTTACCGAGTTCTTATGAAATACTGGTTTTTGTGTCTCATCAAAATCTCAAATTTTAAAGTAGGGGAGACCCCTTTAATTTACAGATTTGGATATGGCCTAGCATTTTAGTGCATGGTGTGGTGAACAGAGGAATGGATTCTATTCCTTGGGTTTCACTCTATTCAGGGCACCTAGTGGTGTCATTAGAAATAATAGAGGTCCAGTGCTGTCCCTTGATTACTGATTTTGTATCTTGTGCATGGCATGGCCTCCATGTTTATATAGGGGTCTACAGGTGCAGTAAAAATGATTAGACCAAGTAATTGCATAACTTTAAGACCATAATTTTGACATCAGAGAAAGAACTGGCAGTCAGGCCTCCAAATGCATGAGGATTAGTATTCTTTCCATTACATCAAATTTTTTTTTCTGGCTATTCTTCACAAGTACATGTGCAACAGAAGAGCACTTTTTTTTATGCAGTCTGGTCTGCTCTAAATTTGGTTAATGACACAGGTCCGTATATTGGCAAAGAACATTATGAGTATATAGGTCCTATCTCAAGAATTTTATCTGTCAAGCCATCATGTCTCCTTCCGTGATGGTAGGACTTTGCCAAAAGAACATGCTGATGCTAGTTTTCCTGCTGGGGTCGCTATAGTCTACAGGTAGCAGAACTTAAAGGAAAAAAAAAATCCGTATATATGTCATCATCCCTCTCCAGAGAGGCCTCTGATGTAATTGTTCAATGACAGGAGATCATGTATAATTGCCTGTGGAATAGTGGGATTTCTTGATGGTAGACTTTGTTCTTTCTCTGTTTCTCAGACAAGGCCTCAGGAGTTGGTCTCAAGTGATTCTCGAAGTACAACCATTTGTATTATTTATACTGCACTGGAGATAAATGTCTTTCAAGTACTTCAGAGAACAGCACACTGTTAGGGCTTTAGTTGAGTTTTGTAATCCCAGTGACAGTTAGAGGCAGGTAGCAGGACAGATGTGGGAGGTGGAAGATGAAATGTTAACTGGGAATTTCATGACTAAAGTTATTTGGGACTGTTTTGGTTTAAAGGGTTTTTTTTTTTCCATGTATTTTTGTGATATACATATATTACAAAAACATAAAAATTCATGAGTAACCTATTAAGGTGAGGTTATTTGGGAACTATTTGTGCATGAATACTTTATGTTGCTGAAGAAAAAAGAATACATATTGGTGTATTTGCATTTTTAAGTTGGAGTTACTCTCTTTTTAACCTATAGAAAAGTAGAAAAGTATAAATAGCCTCTAGAATTACTGAGAATATTAATCAATAATTGCATTAATGATGAGGTCTTTGTTCCAGAAGTTTGTTGTCATTCAGATTTGGAAGTGGTCATATAAATTTTCTAAATAAAGTTAGGGGAGGTAATTGAGACCTCAAAACATTAAGTGGCCTCAGGTCTTGTGAGTATTAAATGAGAGAACCCATCTAGCAGTTGGGGCTCCTGGCCCTCCAATCCAGTGTTCTTTTTTTACAAAGAATAAATGTGGAAGGAGAATCTGTGTCTAAAACGTGGCAGACATTGAATGATTTATGCAGTTAGGGTGAGAATATCATGGAATTCTAGAAAGATCAGGGACTTTAGATTCAGGCCAAAACTGAATTTAACTACTTCTCAGGTGTGACCTTGGGCAAATAACCTCTCTGTTTGCTTATTTTCAAAATGCAAATGATTAAGAACTACTTTTGAGGACTATTGTGAAGATTTGTGATGTTTTGTGAAGGACCAAATACAGTGCCTGGCATAAAGCAGATGCTTAGTAAATGTAGCCACTGTTAAAATGTATTATTTCTGGTGTTAATAAACAAAAATGAAATCTGAAAAAAAGTTTCTGCTTTTTCAGGCGCTCAAATAAATTGTGTTGAGTCAATGTTGAATGAATAAATGCTTTATCTCACCAGCTACAAAACAGAACTTCTGTTTTATCTATTGAGCAAGCTGCACCCTCAGTTGTAAATTTGCATTGTATTTCATTTTCTCAAATATGTATTTTGGCAAAAGCTAAAACATTTAATTATGAATACGATATTCAAGGTTAAATTACTATAACCGCTAGGACTAGAATTCATCCATTTATAATTTATAAGAGACAGAAGGGAATGGTGGAAAGGGGATGGATTCGACGTCAGTAAAAGCTGAGTTTAAATATGAGTCAGATCATCCAGTTACTGGTTGTATGATCTTGAGCAAGCCACTTCATTTCTCAACCTCAATTCCTTAGATTATAACATAAGGCAGTCACACCCACCTCTCAGATTTGTAGTAAGGATTAAATGACGTATTCTATAGAACCTCTCCCTTTCCTCCAGGGCACTGTTATAACATCTATTTTCCTTACTCCGGCTGTATCAACCTAATGCCAATAAAAAGAGGGGGAAACTTAGAGGAGAAATTATTCTTCAAAAAGACAATTTAGGGGCACCTGGATGGCTTAGTCGGTTAAACATCTGCCTTTGGCTCAGGTCATGGTCCCAAGGTCCTGGGATCAAGCCCCACGTCAGGCTCCCTGCTTGATGGGGAGCTTCCGCTTACTTCTCCCTCTCCCTCTGCCGGAGGCTCCCATGCTTGTGCTTGCTCTCTCTCTGTGTCAAATAAATAAATAAAACCCAAAAAAAAAAAAAAAAGGCAACTTAGAACCTTAAAGATCCTTTGGAATTTATAAGGATACACTTCAGCTAGGAATATGCTGTATCCAAAAATAGTAAAGACCTTTTCAGTGGAGCTGGTATTCAGGTAGTACTTAGCAAAGGTGGGAAATACTTCACCTTTTCCATCTGGCATATCAGAAGTAGGGGTATGGTAATGTGCCATGATTCTTTCATTTTGCATGCCTTTAATACTATACGAATGTATCCTTAGGCCAAGTGTCATATGGCATAAATGGTAGGGTAACTTAAAGAAGAATGGGAGTATAGAAATATATACAGGATTTAGCATTCTGTGGGAAGAAGAGAATAATTCCCTTCATATCAATGTTGACTGCACTACCTGCGTTTCTTGTCCCCAAAGTATCGTGATTCTGTTCCCTGGAACCATGCTGGTGAGCCAGAAATATGATTCAAAGTAAAGACCATACTGTTCTCAAGTATGATTTTAGTTAACTGCAAGCTGCTGAAAACATCAACATACTTGTAGGCTGCAATATGACATATATAGTATCCAAATTACAGAAGAAACAATACATCCTCCTCATATTCTGCAATGATTAAACCCACCAAAAGGATTCTATTTGTTCTGGGCCACACTTTTTTAGGGGCATTGCCAATGTGGTATGTTTCCAGAATAAGGATGAGCAGGATGAGAAAAAGGCACTAAAAGCCATCTCATCTGAAGAAGAACCAAAGGGAATAGGAAGAATTTTCTTGAAAAAAAAAAAAATTAAGAGCAATACCGAGATGAATCCTTAGCTTCTGAGCATCTATATTTAAAAGGTGGTGTGTGGGGGGCCTGGGTGGCTCAGTCGATTAAGCGTCTAAGTCTTGATCTCACCTCAGGTCTTGAACTCAGGTCTTGATCTCAGGGTCATGAGTTCAGGCCCAGCAGTGGGCTCCGCACTGGGTGTGGGGCCTACGAGCCTGCTTAAATAAAAAAAAAAAATATATATATATATATATGTATACACACACACACACACACACACATGTATATATATATATATATATATATATGTATACACACATGTATATGTATATATGTATATGTATATTTTGGGTTATGAAGGAGCAATGCAGTTATGAAATCTATGTTAAAGATATTGTTAAGTAAGAAGTTAATGTAAAGGCTCAAACGCAGTAAACTTTTGGTAGCTTTTCAAAAAATAGATTTTGAAGGGCTATCTTTGCTCTGTTGTCTATAATCAAATGCTACAATGTAAAAAAGTAATGAAAGGATTGATTTTTCTGTGTTTTAAACCCCTAAACAAAACAAGAAAAAACCCATTTGATATCATCCAGGATCTCTTCAGTAATTTCCACTAATGTGATTCTAATCATGCCATGAGAGGATAATAAAAGTAAAATCTTTCCAAAGCTCAAGAAGATATGATGTGAGAGTTTTGTTCTTCATATTTAAAAGATTTTCATTTAGTATCAGAAGTATACTTGTTCTGTATTTTTCCAGAAGGCAGATTTGGATCAGTAAATGGTAAAGAAGTTTTAAACTCAACTTGAGAATTTCCCACAATTTAAAACTGTTTATCCATAGAGCATATGATGCCGTTAAAACAGGTAGCTTTTCCTAAATTTAAAGTAGTCACAGAGGGGCGCCTGGCTGGCTCAGTCAGCAGAGCATGCAACTCCTGATCTTGGTGTTGTAAGTTCGAGCCCCATGTTAGGTGCAGAGAATACTTAAAATGAAATAAGAAAGAGAGAAAGGGAGAGAGAGAGAAAGGAAGGAGGGAAGGAGGGAAGGAAGGGAGGGAGGGAGGGAGGAAGGAGGGAGGGAGGGAGGAAGGGAGGGAGTGAGGGAAAGAAAGAGGAAGGAAGGAAGGAAGGAAGGAAGAAAGAAAAAAGAAAGAAAGAAAGAACTCACAGAGACCTACTAAACTTGTATCAGGATTGTCATAGAATGAATTTCCGAATCTGGTTAGAAGTGAGACTGGCGATGCTCTTAGGATCTCTGCAACCATAACTTTCTATGTGACTGTGTATCTAACCTTCAGACACCATGCAAAGCAGAGTGAAAGGGGCAGATTCATTTTCCTAAAGTCATGGGTGGTGCATCCTTTTCAGAGGTCAAGGGTAAAGTCAGATATCAGTATAATATTTTATGCAGGATTCAGTCCAAACGCTTTATTTTATTAAGTCAAGAATGCAATCTAATTTACACAACTATTGTGAGTTCTAGTGGGAAATGTGTGCCTTTTTTTTTTGAAAACAAAGAAGTAAATTCTGTTCAAATATTTGAGGAGATTATTAAATTGTCAAACTAATTTAGCTATATCACTTTTATTATGGTCATTAGATGTTAAATAAGATTAGAATGTTCTTGGCTGTGAGAGGAGCTTGACCAATTCCTGACAGACGTTTGATTAACTATTTTATATAAATATTTGCCAAATTTCAATGCTATTTCATATTACATTCATATAGTGTGCAGTTACATATTACACTGAGTATAGTTTAATTCCCAATAGTATAAACACTTGGGACTGATGACTTGTCTTGATATTTTGGAACTTAAGTCACATAGTTGAATTCTCTGGATCAACTAAAGCCATGTGGAGAAGCGAAGTATGTGCACTTGAATCTAATGTCCTTGTTTCTGTTGTTTTTCAGCTGCAGTATTGAAGTATGAGAACAATGTCATGAATATCAGGCAATTCAACTGTTCTCCTCACCCATACTGGCTTCCAAATTTCATGGATGTTTTCACTTGGTCCCTGCCGTTCGTTGGGGAAAAAGGTGTGTGTTGGGGAATCTTGAGATGTTCTTTTTTTTTTTTTAAAGATTTTATTTATTTATTTGAGAGAGAGAATGAGAGATAGAGAGCACGAGAGGGAAGAGGGTCAGAGGGAGCAGCAGATTCCCTGGTGTTCAGGGAGCCCCATGTGGGACTCGATCCCGCGACTCCAGGATCATGACCTGAGCCAAAGGCAGTCGCTTAACCAACTGAGCCACCCAGGCGCCCTTGAGATGTTCTTAATGCAATCATATAAGAAGGAGGGAGAGGAGATGGGGACTATTCTAAACAATGAAATTCACACGTTGCAACAGGAAAGAAGTGATTTGAAAGTATGTCACTGTGTACCCTGTTAACAAAATACAGTGACTGAAATAAGGGGAAACAAAACCAATGAGAAATACCAGGAGCATTTGTATCATCTCATTGGATCAATACAACTCTTTTAAAAATAACAGATCTATAGTTTTAACTGGCTTCAAGCTATAATGGCTATTTTTTCTCCTTACCCCTGTGTATTAATTCAAAAGTGCTATTTTATTTTACAAACTCCCTGTCAGATTAACAGGTTAAGATAGCTATGCTTTCCTCGCATTTCTGATGTTGATAATAATCATTGTATGATAGTGATCAGTGGCTATAATAATTTGAAAGACGGTATCTACAACAACAACAAAAATAGTTCATGACAAATATAGCAACCATTAATGTGTTACAAGGTGATACAAAGTTACATTTAAAAAGTTACAATTATTAACTTGTCCCAGTTTTTCAGAAGAATTGGCTTGCCTTTCCTTCCTTCCTTCTCCTTTTGTTTTGTTTTATGTTTTGACCTAAACCTCAACAAAAATTTTCAAGGAAAGGCCTGTACCCACTGAGCTTGAGCAGTTAGTTCAGGAGGCCTAGTGGGAACAGACGGTGTCATTCCTCATGCACCTTATCACATAGCGCATTGGAGCAGGTAAATAGGCATCAGAATGAAGGTAAGAGTTTGCACATGTTTCAGCATCCCCATAGGGGGGTTTTAGAGAAAAACTACACATTTTTCTAAAATTTTGTTTATATTAATAAATATGTGTAATATATTAATGTAATATTTATTTTCCTAGAATACTTGTGGGGTTTTTTTCTTTAAATGCCCTAAAATGATTAAATCAGGAAGTTATGATGAGTCAGTGAAGAAATCTTTCTTTTGGATGCCAAAATAAGTCAAAAGTCAATTTTGATAGTCTCTGATAAGTGTTCCCAGCACTACCCATGTCACCACGTTCCCACCCTGATCAGAACACGGTATGTGTTACCGTCCTCCTTTGGCTTCTCGGGAAACAGAAGCAGTGTGAATCCTGACAACTGCTGGGCACCCTTTGAACACCCTTCAGTTGGGCTGTTTCCATTAAATGTTCAGATTTTGAACATCTGTAATAAAAGAACCTATTCATATAGTTGAGTACATAATTCACGTTTGATAATTAAACTGAAGCTATGGATTAATGTTGGCTACACTGATGTTTTACTCTTTATCATATGCCTTCCACTCTACAAGCACATTGATTTCAAAAACTAGCTCTTGAGGAAATAGTGGGCAAGTTTCTTTTCACCTTCATGATAGAACCCAACCTAATTTTAGAAACTGTTAAATGTAAATAACATGCACCTTAGTGTAAAAGTGATACAATACTAATTTCTGTGACAACACTTCTATGCAATTTTATTGTAATCAATTTACCCAACTGAATTTCTTATTAAACTTACCTAAGCTTTATTGTTAAAGCCTTTTTGAAAATAAAATTTAGTGATACATGTATCAACTCATTCATTTTTTAAATTAGTATCCTCAAAACTACTTCAATTAGTTCATCAATCATTGATTTTTATTAAACACAAAACTACATCCCTATCACCCTGCTGGGCTCTCTGGGGGATTAAAAAAATTAAAAAAGAGATCTAGCATTCACTGAGTCCCTGCAAAACAGAAGGTCACAACGTGGTCTACATCTAGTAGCATCCATCATAGTACAAACAAATAAAAATTCAAAAGTAGCCATTTCCTCCTTCATAGATGTATAGTATACTCACAGCCACATATTTGGTTGTCTATTGTCTATTGACCTATAGCTAGCTAAATGTTACCATAGGATTTCATAGACATGAGCTAATACTTTTATAAAGTGTGTAGAATCACAAAGCCGGTTATCTTTTATGATCTGGATTTTATAGAAACTACTTTGCAGGAGATTCTATATACAATATAGTTAAGAGATGTTATTGCTGAGCTTGCTTGTTAATAATGCCAGAGTAATAATTCAGGTTATAATAGAAAATCTGAACTTTTTTGTTTTTGTTCTTTTCCTTTTTAGTGACTGAGATGCTGGTAAATGTCCTCAACATCTGCTCAGATGATGAACTAGGGTCAGAAGAAGATGGATTTGATGGTAAGAGACTTGAGCCTTTGTGCTAATGCTATTTGCCAGGTAATCACTTGGTGTCTCATAGGTAACCCAAAGAATGAATTTCTAAGATTAAGATTATGTTAAATTATAACATAGTATGGAGAATGGAAGATACTATATTTTCCATTTGCTTTGAAGAAATACACACACACACACACACACACACACACACACACACACACATCATGAAAGAATTACCCTGAAAACAGTGAACTATTTTAACAATGATCTTTCAATAGCTCACATTGCTAAGTGACTTTTCTGGGCTCCTTAAAAAAAAAAAAAAAAAAATGAATCCTGTAGCAGAAGTTACCATTTAATATGTAACTTCTAAGAGTGCCTTTAGTGAAGTTGTTCCTTTCAGTTATTCACATTTTTATGTTTATGATAAAAGAAGATAGTTACACATCGATATGTTGGTATTCATGTCAATGCCAGTATTTTTACCTATCTGTAATAATAAGTAATGAGTAAACTATGTGGCTTTTGTACTGTTGTTTAAGATACTATTTGGTATTCAGTTACCCTTGAAGAGTACGCTTCCTCTATAAGAGACGAAGGTCCATCAGGTGAAAGATGGATAGAAAAAAATCACTGTGGATCTTACCACAGCACCCCAAAATCAATGGAAGATAGCCACAATATAGTTGGAGGAAGACAGTGCAAGAGCAAACTGTACTTCCGTAAACATGGAATAAGGACCTACTCTTTGTAGGACACTCAGGATTCCAAGATGCCGGAGAGACTGATGCATAAACAGAAAATATCAATAGAGTAAGACAGATTATAAATTGAAGAGTGAATGTGGCAGTGGAAAGTAGATATTGTAGAAATTTAAACTGATAACATGTTTCCCTTTTAAAACTGCACTTAAGTCAAATGAAAGGTGAATGTGGCCCTTTCTGAAAATTAGAATCTAAACAGTGTGATGTAATGTTTACTTGGATTTAATGCAGGTCACATCTACAGGTGCAAAATACTAATGCTACGGGCCTTTAGTAAAAGTAAAATAAAAGTGGGTGCCTGGGTGGCTCAGTTGGTTAAGCGACTGCCTTCGGCTCAGGTCATGATCCTGGAGTCCCGGGATCTAGTCCCACATCAGGCTCCCTGCTCGGCAGGGAGTCTGCTTCTCCCTCTGACCCTCTTCCCTCTCGTGCTCTCTATCTCTCATTCTCTCTCTCTCAAATAAATAAATAAATAAAATCTTTAAAAAAACAAGAGTAAAATAAAAATATTCATGCACTTATATGAATCGAGTCTATATGCTTGGGTCTCCCAGCTCCATTACTTGTTTGTCTCCATATCCTATTCTTTAGTCATAGATCACATTGCAAGGGTATGTATAATATAAGGAAGGAGAGAAAATAGCATATATATATATATATATATACACATGAAATAATATTTATATCATATATATACATAAACATTTACTAGGTTAGAATTAGCTAACAAATAGTTGTAAGAACTTCAGTAACTATATTCATATATTTTGAAATATCCAGGAGTTCAATGGATATTTTGTGCTTTATCCAGGTTCTAGCTGTTTCATATTTTATAGCCACAGTTCGCTACCAGTAACTCTAAGGAATAGTGATATCATTCAAAAGATAATATTTTCTCATCATGTCAGAGATTTTTTTTCTAAAAGAAGAATACCACCCTGGTGGAACCTAAATCTTAAAAGCCAACAAATATTTTTCAATAGATGTCTTTCCCTATGTCCTTTTATGCCTCAAAAGGAAGATTCATTAGCATTAATATGGTGATGTGCCTCTGTTAACAAATCTCTATTGTAGTCAAGTTCATTGGCCAATATTTATAATATAGGCAATGTGATAAAAATGTAACATATAGAATAAATAAGACTGCATAGTAGGCCTGTAATAATATGTTAATAATAAGTAGATTGTAATTATACATTAATCCATTCACTCAACAAATATCTATCGAGCACCTACTGTGTGCTAGGTGCCGTAGCCAAAATGCCTGTTCATTTCAGGTGTTTCCTGCAGTTAAACATTACCAAGACTAACTCAGTGTTTACATCAGTAATAGTGAGTTCTCTTTACCCACCCTCTCAGTCACTTATGTGAAAGGTTATATTTTGTGACTTACTCTGCTTTAAAATAATTACTTCCAGTCATCAGCCAGTTATTCATCAGCAATTGCTTTTAAGCCTGTTAATTCCAATTATGGAGTGCATGTCTTTCAAGGGATTTGGAAAATTTTTTTGTTTCTAAGCGGACCACTGAAATCTCATTCTACCATGCTTAAATCTTTGGTCAGTCCTGTAGAGAAAGAACCATGACCTCTAACAGTGATCTTTAAGCTCAAATCTCATAAATAGGCCCTCTAAGGAATACAAAAAGAAAACAAATAAAAATATTTATTAAAAGTATGTTGAATTTAGGACATTATACCTTTTGAAGTAAACAATCAGAAATGTTCTTTAGTGCTTTATGTAATATGAGGCAAAGACTACGAATTTCTTCAAAGGTGCTCAAAGAACAACTTGTAAAATTTTCCAGAACTCTTTGACTCTCTGAGATTATAGTTTATTGAAGTCCTTTTTTTTGTTTGTTTTTTTGGAGTGAAGGGTGCAATATTATTTTCGACCTTAGGATAACATTTCCCGTTCCTCCCAGTCCCTCCCTCCTGCATGCAGCCTGCAGTCTGTGTCTCTCTGGGGTCTGGCCTTTGGCTCTGCCTACCAGGCTCCCAGGCTTGGTGGCTACAGGGCTGAAAGCAGGAATCAGAAGACATCAGAGAACTTACCTGAGCCTCTTCCTTGAATGGCTGCTTATTCTAAGGGCAGGGGTGGAGACATGTGGAATCTCTTCATGAGTTATTTATCAAGTTCTTCTCAATATTTTGTTCCATATTCTTTTTTCCTTCTATTTTGTTCCATATTCAATGTCAACTGAAAAGTCAAAGGTAGTAATGATACCTCTACAATCCTTGACTATCTTTTTATCTCATCAGGTTGACTTCTTAGTGTCTATGAAGTCTATAGCAAATAGGGATTCTTCTCATTTCCTAGAGGAATGAAAGTTATGGGATCAGTTTTGCTTTTCCTTCAGATTCTGTCGGCTCCCCTTTACCATTTAATAATGACAATGACAGTGTCTAACATTATGTGTCAGGCATTATTCCAAGTCCTTTGTATGTATTAACTCTTTACTAATTTGACCAACAAAAATTTACAATTATTAACGGTCATTCTTTTTAAGTATGTTTACAAAGTGATTTCTATTATCTCCTCCTCACAACAACCTATTGATATAGATGCTGTGATTATCCCTATTTCACATTTGAAGTGATTGAGGCTGGATGAGGTGAAGATAAAGCCTAGGGTCACACAGCTAGTGAAGTAATAGAGCCTGGGTTCAAACTGATGTCTGCCTTGTTCTCAGACTCTTGAACTTTCTACAAATTGTGATTACAACGCTTGAAACCTTTTTCTTTGAAACAGCATGATGCCTTTTTGTTGTCATTGACAAACTACACTTAAGCATAGTTTGTTCTGCTTAAATATAATATAAAATCAGGAAGTAGATTTTTTGGTGCTATTTGGCCACGAAAGTCAAATAAATGGCAAATAAGACAGTTTCATTCTATTCCTTTCATCTTAGTTTACTCTGAAAAGCTATGTGTTTCATTGCGTTAAGAATTTTGTTGTAGCTGGGGCACCTGGGTGGCTCAGTCGTTAAGCATCTGCCTTCGGCTTGGGTCATGATCCCGGGGTCCTGGGATTGAACCCCACATCGAGCCCCACATCGAGCCCTGCATCAGGCTCCTTGCTCAACGGGGAGCCTGCTTCTCCCTCTCCCTCTGCTGCACCCCCTGCTTGTGTTCCTTCTCTTGGTGTGTCTCTCTCTGTCAAATAAATAATAAAATCTTTAAAAAAAAAGAATTTTTTTGTAGCTGAGGAAACCATAACTCCTCTGGCTCATCTAGTCTTTGCTAAGTACAAATCATGTCATGAATCTCTCCTCCTTCACTTCGGCCTTACCAATAAAGGAATTTGATAGCCTATCTAGAACAAGGTTGCTATTTTAAATTGGTCTGTGGCTCTTTTATGTTGAAAATAAAAGACAAAACTTCTATTATCTTGTAAAGTTTTGAAACCGTTTAATACCAATGCATGTCTTTTGAGGATCTAATTTGTATGTATTGGGGTCTTGGTTTCCTGTTTCTACTTCTGATTTTGGATGATAAAATTACAGTCTGATTTCAATTTGGGGTTGTTATTCCCCAGAACATTTTAGAGAAGGAAGAACTCCAAATAGATGTATTTCCTTTGGGTAGTTAATTCTCATTAATGAAGAAGATTCATTTCAAACCAAGGATTAGAAAGTGATTCCAAAATGGGGGGGGGGGGGGGGGAAGCTGACAGAAATCAAACAATATGCTTCATTTCAAAAGTTTCTTTATTGTTCATTATTACAACAAGAACATCTGGAATAGCAATAAGCATTAGAAACCTAACGACAGTTTCATGAGTTAGAAATATTTATTTATTTGGAACTTTTTTTAAGTCCTAAAATCTTAGACTCTGAGATCACACATATAATATATGTGTGTATGTGTGTGTGTGTATAATATGTATATATATATATATATGTGTACACACATACACAAGTTATGTTTGAGACTATGATATGTGGCAAGTCTGGCTAACACAAAAAAATTATGAAGGTGAAACTGAAATCCTGTAGAATAAGAAAGGACAGAAAAGAATAATAAAATGAAGACATTTCAAGCCAAATATAGTTTCAGGCTGCACCGGAAAGACTTAATATTAAATTAGAATTTATGCCTCTGCTTTCATCTAAAGAGCAAACCACATGGTGGAACTCTTATCCTTTATCCACATTTTTGCCTTATCCTAATGTTAACCACAGGCCAGTCACTGAATATGGGATCAGAGCAGTTTTTTGCATGCCTCTACGAAACCATCTAAATTGTATACAAGAAAATTATCTCCCATCGTCTGCTTTGAATTATTAGATAATTCTTGATATGTAATATCCTGGGTTCCAGAGTGTCTCCCCACTTCTTTCTGTCTAACTTAAAAAAAGCCATTCCCAACTTTTTGAAGTGTGCAGTTGAGAATTATTGGCACTCACATGGCATTTGATTGGTCCCCGGGGAATACCTCTATAAAGGTTTGGTTATATTGTTTTCTATCAAAACTGTATTTAGTTGCCATGATGAATGTCCCATCTGCCTTGTGCATCTGGCAGCAGCACATATACTAAGAGCCATTAACTTAGAAATTTTCTTGTGGCTGTAATTATTGTCATTTCTGGACATCTCATCGTATCATCCTATATTTCAGGTTCCCAATTTGAAAAAAAAAAAGCTGTATGTCCTATAATAATTGACAATTTGGGTTAGGGGGAATATTATGTTTTAATATAAAAAAGAGAAACATTTAAGGGCACCTGGGTGGCTCAGTCCATTAAGCTTCTGCCTTTGGCTCAGGTCATGAATCCCAGGGTCCTGGGATCGAGCCCCGCATCGGTCTCCCTGCTCGGCGGGAAGCCTGCTTCTCCCTCTCCCTCTGCCTCCTCCCCCTGCTACTGCTGTCTGTGTCTCTTTCTATCTGTCTCTCTCTCTCAAATAAAGAAATAAAAATCTTAAAAAAAAATTCTGAAGACCCAAAAATTTACCTGGAAGCATTTAAAAAAAATAGAAACATTTAAAGATTTATTTATTTGAGAGAGAGAGAAAGAGAAAGAGAGAGAGCAGGGGGAGGGGCAGAGGGAAAGGGAGAGAGAGAATCTTCAAGCAGACTCTCCACTGGTGTGGAGCCCGACATGGGGCTCGATCGCAGGACCTGAGATCATGACCTGAGCCCAAACCAAGAGTCAGCCACTTAACCAGCTTGCACCACGCAGGTGGCCCCAAAGTAGAAACATTTAGACATACTAAATAAATAAATAGCTCCAAGGAACACAGTGGTGATAGGATTCTTGTTCTGTCAACATCGACACATAACCCGAAGTTGGTAAGCTTGGAAAAATGCTTGCAAAATGAACAAAGGACGAGTAGGAATATAAATTAGGAACTTCATAATGTATTTGAAAGTTGAGGTGACCGTATCAAAACAATGATAGTGTTAAGAATAAAACATAAAGGGAGCTATCCCAAAGAGCTGTCCAAGGACTTACAGCTATAGAATAAGTGGGGCCAAGGAAAGAAAAGTTGATTTGGGTGGTTCAGGCCTAGGTGTCTAGGAGGATGAGAACATTTATGGATAAACTCACCAGTTTCAGGAGAAATGAGTTTGAGTAAAAGTGACACACATAGCTCTGGCAATGTCTAAGAGGGATTTGGAAGTGGAATCCTGGAAATTGGAAACAAAATCCGGGCTGGTGTTAGAGGCTTGGAATTAAACGTCATCGTCGAATCAGCTGGGTGAAATAGGCCTCCAAAGTTGCTGACATGAAAGGAAATATCAGAAAATTGAAGATCAATCCTTAAAATTAACCCTTGATGAAGCTGGACAAAAAGGAGCGAAAGAGAAAGGAGCAATCAAGTAGTAAGGACCAGGATTATAGAGTGGTTCAGGCAGCAGCTGTTAAAAATATTTGCACCAAATGCTGAAAAATTACTGTGAGATATAAGTCTGGCCCAAAAATGGAATATTAGGACATCACTATGCTTGTCAGATATCAGATTACTGAAAAGAGGTGTTTATGTTAGCTGTGGTATTTATAATAGCTAAAAAAAGAAAATAGAAATAATCGGCAAAGGGCCAAAAAATAAAATTTCAGACTACCTCAATTTTCATATCATGTTATATTTTTATTTCATTTTATGTATTTTTAGTTCTCTGTAAAAATATTTCTTCATAGAATATCTTTTTCTGCATATTCAGGGGCAGGCAAACACATGAGCTCTGCCTTCATTGAGCTGAGAGGCTCGGGCAGCAAGAAATGGATTTTAAATATGTTGTCTTACAGAGGCTCGATGGGTTTGAGGGAGGGAGCATGAATTGGGACAAAATAGTTGGTAACTAAAGGAGAAAATTTAGAGGACGTCTTTCTCGTCTTCTACTTCTGACAAGGAAAAGAAAAACACTTTATGTATTGTACTGTTTTTGGAGGTACTGCCGTGTGAGAAATCCATGTCAGTTTTCTAGGAAACAATATGCAAAGATGGGTATTAATTTACCATTGTTAAGTTCTCTTATGTTTTTTATAATATTTGAGTTTGAGTGAGGTAATCGGAGAAAGGAAAGACACACATAGAAAGAAAAATTATTCAATATTTTGTAAAAGGTTTTGTTATTTTTTTCCTCAGGATTTTGTTAGTTACCTTCCAGTTTAGTGTTGATTTTTTTTCAATTACTTAATAATTTGGTCTTTAATTTAGAATGTAAGCCATTTTTGTCACTATAAATGTATCCTTTGTACTCTGTGCCATTTATAGTATAGGTAACTGCTTTTTTTTAATCATGGTTATGCCATAAAAAGGAAGCAAATAGTTATATCCAGTATATCATTAAAATTGGAACATGTTTAAAAAAGGTAGTAGGCTAGAAATTCCCATCATATTTATGACTATTGATGTTTTGGGGCCTTGACCATCATACAAGGTGCCTGGTTAGCCATCATATTGTAATCAGTATCATCAAGTCTAGCTTACCATATTTAATTGCAATAATTAAAATCCTTTTAAGTGGCTGATTAAAATGATATAAGACAGACATTGGAAGTACGGCTTTCCTGTCATACTGTACTGCCATGATTTAGCACAAATGTGTTTCTTTATTACCTCACAGGATTTTCACACTACATAGAAGCCAGACTTTGCAGAACAAAGTAAAGATGAAAAAACAGCCATATCCCTGTTATAGCTACTTGGTTGGATAGTGTCCACCACTGGCTAGAATATTATGCTCACAGTAAGATAATACTCTCCAATTTTATGCTGTATTTTCATAGATGCATGTATTTTACACAATCACAGTATTTATACACAGGTTTAAAAATCATTAATTTTTGTACTTTTGAGCCTTCCTCCAACTAATGGTGACATTGGCCAGCTTACACTAAACATTAGCTATTGCGTACCTAAGCATACACTTCAATTAAATGTATTTGAGAAAGAAACCCATGTTGCATCGTAAGACGGGAAAAAAGCCTGTGCTCTATAAGCCTGAATATAGTCTTTATTTGAAGGGAATTGAAGTGGAGAGAGATCTTTTTCCTCAGTGAAGGCAAAGATTTTGTGTATAGGTGTGTCTATATTTTAGAAAAACATTACTTCTCACAAACAAGGTTGAGGTAATTGGCATGTGAATGAGGCATTCCTCACAAAAGGGACTATAGTGGTAATGTAAGCTTGCTGAAAAGTGATACCATAAGAAAAGATAATTCTTCTTGTATTTTTGGCAGAGCTTTCATGATTCTCTTTGTGCTAAGGCATTTTATGGGTCCAAAGTAGTCTACCTGAAGATTGTACTTATATAAGAATAATTATTAGTTAATTGAACAACTGCAGACAGAGTTGTTGTGAGTCCAACGTTTGTAAAACATTCTCTTGATAATTGCTTGATCTCTGATGACAAGTCTAAGGGCTCTCTGAAAAAGTTAAGTAAGTGCTCAGAAAATCTTAAAAAAGAAATTTTTTTTAAAGATATTATTTATTTATTTGACAGAGACACAGCGAGAGAGGGAACACAAGCAGGGGGAGTGGGAGAGGGAGAAGCAGGCTTCCCGCCGAGCAGGGAGCCCGATGCAGGGCTCAATCCCAGGATCATGACCTGAGTTGAAGGCAGATGCTTAATGACTGAGCCACCCAGACACCCCCGAAAATCTAGATTTTAAAAATATTTTTCGGAGTGCAGTCTGTTTTTGCTCTTCCTCTTTACTTATTATGAGAAGCTATAAAACTTTTCTTCCATTTTTTTTTTCTCAGCACAGAAATAGAAATCTTGATTCTATTTGGTCAGCCCACCTTTTTGGAGTGTTTCTTTTTCTTTTCTTTTCTTTTTTATTTTTTCCTGAAAAATGAAACCAGCAGCATCCTGGCTGCCAGCATTTTCCCCTGGTAAATGTGCCATCATCTGGGGCCCAGCCTTCCCAGCCTGGCTGACACAAAATACAACTGGGGCCCCAACTTAGGGAGCTTGATACTAACAAAGATCACACAATCAATCTTTTAATCTACAGTGAGAAGTGTGAGTGTTAGAGAAACTGGAATGTCCACCTCTGCACAAGCATTTCCTTCTTAATAGTAACAGCAAACATTTTTGAGTACTTCTCACGTACCAAAGCTCTGTGCTAAGTGCTCTGGCAGTTAGCATCGTATCCGGCACGCATGTTTGTTAAATGTTAAGAGCGAATGAACACATTACTTATTTAATTCTTCCACCCAGCTATGAGGTGGATCAGTCAACCTGCTACTGTAAGGGATTTTGGCTCTGGGTCAGCACTTTTAAGCTGTTGACCTTATGCAAACAAGTCACCATCTCTGTTCCCGTGAATCATCCTAAGGACGGTGGAGACTAATAGTACTTCCTCCTGTGGTTGTTGTGAAGGTCGTGTGAAATAATGCAAAGAAAACGCTTTGAACTTCCCTGACTTTATAGATGAGGAATATGGACGTGGAGAAACTTATTAATCTGTCCAGGAAAGCACAGCTAGTGAATGGAGTTGCTGAAACTCCAAGCTAGGTCTTTTACTCCCAACCAGAAGTTCTTCACCACTGTTCCCTTCTACCTCCCACATGCCAGTGTCTTCAGGTCTTCAGAAAACTGAATGAGCCAGCTATTTATGATCCAAAGCCTTGCACTAGGGCCAGAACTTGTGAAGACCTTTGCCCCCTGGACAGTACCTCCCTAGGCATTTCAGATGTTTGCCTCAGCTTCTCTTCTGTACTCTGCCTCTGTGGCCCACCAGTACATTTTTGATTGGCATATCCCTTTCCTCTGATAAGATAGTAACATCTTTGGGTATTGTTTAAGTCTCACCTAAGTCGCCTATACATGCCTGTGCACTGATCATTGGCCACAACCTAATGCTCATTTCTTTATTCTCTTTCTTGGGCAAAACATCACTGCATCACCCATGTGCTGGCAAAACACCCCACCTAGGTCTTGAATAGCATCAGAAGACCTTTGAGTGGTTTTGTTTCAGATGAGCTCAGTACATGTCTGCCTTGGGGGGCCTCCACTGTCAGACCAAGGAGTTGCCTTACGTATCCCAGCCTGTTTGTTGTGCTGTCAGATGGTGCTCAGTTAATTTTCTATCTAGTATATGACACGTAGGACCACAAAACATAATATTTTACTCTGTCCATTTTCCCCCCTTAATTTGTATCATTTCAGTGATAACTTAAATTTAGTTTAGTTTAGATAATTTAAATGTAGTTCTAGCATTTGATAAATGCATAAATCCATAAGGGTCCAGAATTCAGTTCTAGTGCATGCATCCTTTTGGCATTTAGCACGCATGCATAATGGGGCCCTTAGTAAATACCTTTTCGAAGCTTACATCCTCACCTATACCCAGAATAATCCTGGTTAGCTTAAACATCCAGGCATTATGATTGTTTCTCCTATAGACAATAAGTCTAAATTATTAACTTGACATTTATTATTTCATTTCATTTTGCTTAGATTTTCACTTGCCAATTTAAAAAAATGATGTGTTTCTGTCATGATAAAGAGATCAATCTGACTAGGATTTCACATGCCGTTAGTTTCTACTTTGGTGAATATAAATCAACTCAAATGTTCTTTGTAAGGCATAGCTTGAATATGTGATGGTTTCTCGAAAAATCAACAGAAGTTCTCTGATCTACTTTAAGGTCTTTAATTTTTACCCAAGTTAGAATTATGCATAAAACCAATTTCTACGATTCTACTGAGGAGTCCCTGAACAGATGGAACAAAATATCTCAGAGAACCAAAGTCCATGGAATCAAATTAAAGCTTGTAAACAGAAGTAACTTTTAATTACATAGGATAACCAAATAATGACAGCTATTTGACATTTGGGAGTAGTCTGTACATTTTTAAGATTTCCTATCCAAATAATTCATTTATGTTTTATGACAAGAAAAGTGGGAAAAAAAAACAATCTAGGCTGTACTGGCCTTTCTTAGAATCCATTATCTTCTGTTGCTTTCCAAAGTGGGATATGAGACAGAATCGTCTTATGCCAAATATCACACTATTGCAGGGTCTATTATGTGCTGAGATTTTAGTTGAACTAAAAAACATAGGGAAAAAAATTCAGAATATCTGGTTTGGAGTGAATTTGGAGTGAGTAGCCATTATATCCCAATTTTATCAGCTATGGATATGTCTTATGATAGAATGAAAATCAAAATTTAAAAGATACTCCAAACATTTTAGGTTATGATCTTCAAAAAGATGAAGTTTTACAGGAATTGTGATCCAGAGGGTGTTTTCCTGCCTCACAAAGTAACCTACATAAGCATAGGTAGAGCTGTTTGGCGAGGGCCAGCACCTAACAATCTCTTGGGACTAGCTTTAACTGGTACTGACGTCAAGTGGATGAGCAATGCAGATCTCCAAGTTATGGCTAGTCAAGGAACTCTTCCAGCAACCATCAACTCTAGAAACTGAGCAATCTCTTTCTTGATAGAGCAGCAGTCTTCATGCGTTCCAGATGTCCTCCTTCCTAAAACTCTCCTGAGCTGGAGGGTGCAGGCCTCGTTACAGCTTCTCCTTTTCCACCTTTTCTTTCTCAATTGCCCTTCTCCCACTTTAACAAAAAAGTGTAGGTCTCCGGAGACGTCACCATTGTGAACCTTACCTTGAGACGTTTAGTACTGGAGTACCAACAGAGAGATGCTGGAAAACTCAGCGTCTAGAAGTCTCCTTAAGCAAGGCAACATAACCCACTCCCATCCTTGTCACTAAGGGATGCATTCCAATAAAACTTTGTTTCTATGCTTTTAACATATTTTTAAATATTTATCTTATATTTGTGCTATCTAGCTCAATTATGTACTACTAATAATAGTGATCTTGATTACACAGGAATTTTTGAACACTTAGGGCTTCATTGTGTCAGGAAATTTTTTAAAAATACATGTAACTTAGGGTCACCTGGGTGGCTCAGTCAGTTAAGTGACTGCCTTCGGCTCAGGTCATGATCTCAGGGCCCTGGGATCGAGCCCCGCATCGGGCTCCCTGCTCAGCGGGGAGCCTGCTTCTCCCTCTCCCTCTGCCTGCTGCTCCCCGCAGCTTGTGCTCTCTCTCTCTCAAAAATAAATAAATAAAATTAAAAAAAATACAGTTAACTTAGATTTTGAAACATATTTTTGATAATAAAGTACAATGTAGTCATAAAACTATTTAAAAGTGTAAATGTATAATTCACTAGAGTAAAATTGGGGAAATGGAAATGGAAATACAATTTCAAAGAAAAACAGGACTCATGTAAGATTTCTAAGTGTCAATGAATAGCTTGTTCATGGATTTTTTTCTTTACATGGATGATGGTGGGATGAAGTTGTGATATCTATATGCCATTAGTAAAAAAAAATGTAATATAGTCATTTCATTTTAAAACGGCAATGTCTGTGATATTATATTCTTTACAACTATTTAAATTTGGAGGTGGGAATAGTATACTTTGGAGGGTAGTCTTTAGTAGATGGCATGAGTAGAAAATGTAAAAGTTACAGTTTTTTGTTGTTGTTTTTTTTAAAGTCAGTCTAGCAGAGTGAACACCATTAGTCAGTGTTGATGGTGCTGTCCCTAAATCCAAAGGCTCAAATGCCTGATGGTATAGGCAAATGTAATAAAGCACTTGTCACACTCATAGCCAAGGGCAAAACCAGGTGGATGTCTAAGTAACTTATAGATAGCATAACTTTGTTGGCACATAGAAGCTCAAGATTTGTTATTGCTAAAGTAGGTCAGGGAAAGAAAAGACAAGAAAGAGTAATAAGGTTTAGGGATTCTAGCCCATGGTTTGGATTCATAGCCTTATAGGGACATGTGTTCTCCTAAATAAGATAGTCTGTATACTTACGATTTTATCATCATCATCTGTAAAAAGACCAATTATGCAAGGTTTTTAGAAGCATCTGAAGACTCTTCTTTGTATGATATCTTGTATTTCAAAGGTGCTAATTTTGGATGGAAACCTAATTTTTGTCTTTCATATAACACAACAGAAGATATTTTTTATCTCAATATCTTATGCTTCCTTCCATGAATAGCCTTTATTCAAATTCAATAATTGCTCTATTTAATGAAAAATATAACTTGGGGGTACATCTAAACTCTGCTTAATAATAATGAACCATGATAAAATTTTACTTTCAAATAGAATAAGTTTCCTACAGATAAATTTTGTTATTTTTTAACAAATTTGGAAAAGTGGTAAGTTTTCTCTCTCAGTTTCTTAGATTCTAATTAAAAAGGTAGAGATTTGAAGCCTACCAGCAATATATAGTTCCTAAAATATCTTTCCTTTGAAAAAAGTGCAAAATGTTAGTGTATACGCATACTTTTGTATAGAATATATTTTATTTAATAATATATGCTATGGATCCACTTGCATTAAAAGGCCTTTAAAGAAAGAAGCCTAAATAATAGCAAAAATTGAGGCCACTATAATAATGAGGTGGAGAATTTCTGCTGCTGTTCACATTAAAAAGTAAACACCTCACTTTTCTCTGCTTTTTTTGGAAAAGGAGCTTTTTTACATTCTAATACGAAAATATTCCTATTTTATAAGACATCTGAGTATAAAATTTTTATGTAGCTCATCATCTTCATTTCTTACAATTACCAAAAGGTATTGAAAGCAATTAGAATCCACTGAATTGGGCATATAAAACAAAACCTTACCAGGTCAATTTTCTCCTGGAGCTGAGGAGGGACAGAATGTGTGTAGCTGCACTGAGAACTTTCCTTTCTTGCTTCCTTTGGCCAGCTTATGCATCCTCACTGTAACACAAAGGGAGAGATGGAGACACCTCTCTTCTCAAATCTGCTTCTCTTTTCCCTCAAAACCAAGCTTCTTCCAAATGTAGTGTTTTTTTTTGACATTTTATTATTAAAATATTTTAAATATACAAGAAAGTTGAAACAACTGGATGGTGAATATCCATGTGCCCATCACTTACTGTCTACAATTAACATTTGACCATAGCTGCTTTGTCACGTATCTACCTCCCTATATATCCTTCAGTTCATCCCTTTCTTTCTTTGGTAGATACGTGACAAAGTATGTTCTGTTAATCTCTACTAGGAGTACGCTAGTACAGAAACTTCTTACCTGTGTGTACTGCCATGCTCACGCCTTTCCAGGTTAGCCCAGGCCGCCTCTTCTGCTTCTCACCCTGGCATGTCTTCATCCACACCAGACTTCTCACCCACCCCTGCATACAATGTGGATTGTTGTGGCCTCCAAAAGTTTGCAAATTTTCTTCCTTCTACAGAGAATACCCATTCTCCTTGTTCTTTCACTATTACTTATCCTTCAAGATCCTTTAACTACTACAATTTCGGTGAAGTTTTTTTCTCATGCCTCCAGGCAGTTAACACCTGCTTTCAGTGGCATGCTGGTACACCTTTAACCACTCATCCTCCAGGGGAAAATGGCCCTAGTTGGTGGCATGTGCAGATTTCCATAGTATATATTCTCTTCCCTACTGCTGATGTCAGGCTGCCAACATGGAGTTAAGGAGAGATGTGCTCAGGGTCACCTGGTAGTTCAGTCGGTTACGCATCTGACTCTTGATTTTGGCTCAGGTCATCATCTCACGGTCCTGGGATGGAGCCCGCGTTGGGCTCCGTGCTCAGCAGGAAGTCTGCTTGAGATTCTCTCTCTGCTCCTCCCTCTAGACCTCCCCCTACTCGTGCTGTTTCTCTCTCTAAAATAAATAAAATCTTAAAAACAAAAAGAGAGATGCACTCAGTCTACTCTCACTAGTGGACTCAGGCCAGCTTGGGCACACCACAGCTACTAACACTCTATTTGTCACACTCGCTTGTTGTCATTCACGTGATTTCCTACAGTGGAGATCATGCTTTATTCATATTTCTGTTGCTGGCAGTTAGCACGTGGCAGGCGACATGGGATATGATTCTCAAGCACCCTTAATGAATAAATGATTTGGGTAGTATTGTATTCTATCTAGCACTTCCCACATACTCTAATTCAGTTACCACTGAGGAATTCGCAGTAGTTGCTCACCGGGTTGGAGCTGTGCGCTGGCTGACAAAGCACGTGTGATGTATGGCAGATACCCCATGTGCTGAGAATCTCTCTTCACCCTAGCAGTTAGCCCTTCTGTGCACTGATGCTGCTGCACTTTCCCAGTCCCCTTAGAGGCTGAAATCCACCCTGCGGGGATGCAGCACTCACTCAGCAAGCCACTTGGCATGGTTACCTTTCCAACTTGAGAAGTCAGCGAGGGGCTAAGTTAAGGTCAGAAAGGACACATGTTAAAAGCAAATCTGTAAAGATTCCCTTGGTCTGTACATTAGCCTCTTCCACTTTGAGGAAAACTAAATGTGCAGGATTGCCTAGATTCTGGATATAGTAGCATCCTAGCCCAGGCATAAAGGAAGATCAGAACTTAAAAGTTGAAGAGAGAGAGGGGCTCAAAAAAGAAGTGATAATTATCGGAATGGAAATGCAAAATGAAATTTTACTTAAAATGACTATTATTTTTAAACATATGAAATGTTGCCTTTCAGTTAGGGACTTGCAAGTTAAAATGTTCTATTCTTTTCAGTGAAAAATAGTTATTTCAGTTTTAGAGTGAAAGGTATTTTATGTGCCTTCATTATTTAATATGCTGAATTTTAATTTGAGCTACGGTGGTCATTTCCACGACTTAAAGAGAGCAAGTATGTTGAATGTGACATTGTATTTGCATGTTGCAACTAGTAAAATTCTGAAAAACATGCGTTTTCCTTGATCCTTCCATAGAATATGGACTATGAGGACTTGCAATGGAACAAACATTATTTGAATATTTCAAATTTTTGTGAGGTTATCCAAGTGTGGCATTAGCTTAATTTTTATTTTGAATATTTGGAAAATATTGAAGGCAATATCTACCTTAAGAGATACTCATTTTGAATGTCTCTTCACACTGTTTATGATTAGGTTATTTTTGATTTTTTGAGTAAATGTGTTCTAATTTTATAAAAAGAGTAATAAAACTTTTTTACCTATCTGTGTTATTGAGAAATTTAAAAAGAGACAGTAGTTCTTCATTAAGAGAAGTGTTGTCGGGATGCCTGGGTGGCTCAGCCGGTTAAGCGGCTGCCTTCAGCGGCTCAGGTCAAGATCCTAAGGTCCTGGGACCGAGTCCCGCATGGGGCTCCTTGCTCAGTGGGGAGCCTGCTTCTCCCTCTGCCTGCTGCACCCCCTGTTTGTGCTCACTCTCTCTCTCTCTCTCTCTCTCATAAAAAAAAATAATGTAACACACTGTGAATCACCATTTATTGGGAGTACACCTATGAATACAATGAATCATAAAGTAGAATAATCTATTACATGCTCTTCAGTAAGTCATTTGATCTGAAAAAAATTAGGAATGACAGACTGGCTCTGACTATCAGAATGTTGATTTTACATTTCAAATTTAGAATTTATTTGAGTATTTTTCTGAGAATCAGTTAATGCTGAGCTGAAAGGACAGGTCTATATAATTTCTTTCCCTCCTTTTCCAACTTAGTTTCTTACTTTTCTTTGCTCTGGTTGTGGTTTTTACAAGGCCTTTATTGAAAATTTTCTAGTAGATTATTCTTCCTATATATTTTTCACTTATTTTCTTTTGTGTTTTCCCTTTCTCATTTCTCTTAAATATATACAGTTTTATTTCTAGCTATTCCTTTTTGCTGCTTTTCTTACTGTGCTTCTAAATAAATCCTTTCCTAGAGACCATCTAAAAGTCTGATGTCCCTGTGCTGCATTTTAGGTAATTTATTGTATAAAGCATCCTTTTTTTTTTTAAAGATTTTGTTTATTTATTTGACAGAGACATGGTGAGAGAAGGAACACAGGCAGGGGGAGTGGGAGAGGGAAAGCAGGCTTCCCGCGGAGCAGGGGGCCCGACGTGGGGCTCGATCCCAGGACCCTGGGATCATGACCTGAGCCGCAGGCAGACGCTTAACGACTGAGCCGCCCAGGCGCCCCTGTATAAAGCATCTTAATTGCAAACCATAGGTAGTAAATATTGTTAGAAACCCAGGATAAAGTTCGAGGCAGGGATCCAGCACAGACACTGTTTTCTTCTCAAACGTTCTGGCCAACAGTGTGTAATTCAAGGAACCTAGCGGATGAGAATCCATGGTTCCACTTAATCATTAGAAAAACTGGATTGGAGAGTGGTTTTCTCTCATGCATTGAAACTTCCTCTACTCATCTTCAGGCAGAATAGCTGCTAGTAGTAAGTCCTGCCAGGCAGTATGTTGGGAGATACCTGCCATGGTGTGACTGCCACAAGAGAGAAAGAAATGGTCAAAAATGTGGGGCTGTGTTCAGGTCAGAGAGACAAGGTGAAGAAGCCAGCTCGCTGGTATGCACCTCCTGGGGAACACCTATGCGTGTGTGAGGTGGGTGTGCCCTAATAGCATTTTTGCCAAATTAATCCCCTCGGGAGAAGACAGTGGCCCGTTATGTTTTCCTTTTCCTCGGGGAGAGAGAAAAGCAGAGGGTTTGTTTTTTTTTTTTGTTTGTTTGTTTGTTTTTCCTCCAGACAGTTCAAAATTGTGTGTGTTGATGTGTTTTCTTTCTTAGAGAAATGTTAGGGTGGTGATTAATTGTTTGACTCTCATCAAACAATGAAAAAGACTCCAAATCTTAAATGTGAGATGAGAAAAAGCAGAACTCTTTCCTTCCCAAAAGGTCAGAAAGCTTGTCCTCATCACAGATTAAAAGACCAAAACTTATACCAGTTAGCACTCAGAGGCTGCAGTCTCTGAACAAATTACCCGACTTAAGTTGTTCATTTGGATTAGGAACATTTCTGATATTATCTGAAAAGAATATTCTGTTGTATTTCTGTTAGTGGCAGTAGAACTGGAAAAACAATCGTCTTGTGTTAACAGTTTCTACAAAGTCCCATATAATGTATAAAAAAAAGGTATCTTAGCCCCTTTACCTTGGATTATAATAATCTTAAGAAGACAGGTGTTTTCCTGTGATGTGCACTTCTCCAAACATGCTTTGGGAGTTTAATAAAAAATAAAAGAGATTCACCAAAGATCATATAGTATTATTTTTAAAACATGATAAAAAATGTTTACAGTAACAATAACCTGCATAGATTAATTTTTTTTTTCATTTGGAAAATACAATATGTGGTCGAAGTTACTCAGACCCGTGTGTAACTTTTTACATAACTACTAAAATACAAACCATGCCACCATCTCTCACTAAATCCAATGCAGTAGTTTTCCATTTTCCCCTCTAGAACTTGTGAACCAGCAGAAGATGAAAGAGTATCAAGTGCTAAAACAAATGTTTTATGGCCATTAAATAACATACATGAGGTTTCAGGGAACTTAGGGAGTTGAGACTCCCTAGTTTCATCACTTCAAGGGAGAACTTTCGAAAAAGCAGTTTCCTAAAGTAGTCTTCTCAGCATGGAGTCCGGAAATGAGTAGAAAATCCTGGTGACTCACTTGTTTCTTCTTGCCAATACACACTCTCTCTGTATAAACAGAAAAGAAGGGAATTCAGTCAGAAGAGAAGCGTAGGAACCTACCCAGTCAGCTCCATGATTTTTCTCTTTACCCACCTCCCTTTGGAAAAAATCTCGAAAGTTGCACTTTGGCATTTTGGGGATCACTCAAGAACCACATCCAAGTATTAATGGCCAGATGGATAGGTTTTTAAAATTAATTCAGAGATAAATCCACTGGGGGGGGGAGGGGAGATGGTTTTGCTTACTATAGTTGGTTATATATCTAAACTTGTAAAATAATTACAGTTAGATAAAAGGTCACTGACTGCTTAACTCTCTGTTTTAAAACATAGGAGCGACAGCTGCAGCCCGGAAGGAGGTGATTAGGAACAAGATCCGAGCAATAGGCAAAATGGCCCGAGTGTTCTCGGTTCTCAGGTGGGATCATCGTTCTGGTATTTCTGTTTTGAATGTGATTATGTGTCACTTCATAAAAATTCTAATACTGTGATCTGGTAACTTAAGTACTTTACTAGAAAATTTGCTTTTTCTTAGTTATTCTTTTCTTTTAAATGGGATTGTTCATTCCTCACTTTCTTAGTCAAATTGAAATATATCAAATCATTTCCTCAGAAGAAGCCTTTAAATGGGCTATTTCACGTTTTATCACTATTTGCCCCTGGACTTTAGAACATTTATTTCACAATAGGTTGAACTTGTGGCGAAATAGGAAAGCTCTTATAATTCATTTTATTTTTCATTCTGGCTCTGTGGTAAAAGATGAATTTATCAGGTGCATTTCACTAGATTTCTAGGAAATGAACATTAACCATTGAGCCGGCTCATGTAAATCTGTATTAGTCTAATAAGTCATTGAGAGAAAAATAGTTATTTAATGTTTCAATTCGCATGCAGTGGTTATTTTTTAAATAGATCATGAATCATGTTATTACTAATCCTGCATTGCAAAAACAAATGTTTTCTTGAAGAGAACTAACTACACTTTTCTTTATTTAAATTCTATTATCTACTATTAGGTAAGACAAAGTAACATATTTCTGCTCAAAAACTTTGAAATATGGCATATTTATATCTAAGGAGTATATGGTCAATTCACAATTACTCATTAACAAGGATAAATAGGCATACCTTGCAAAACAGACCATTTCCATAGTATATGATTCATAACCAAATTTTTGCCAAATTTTTGTCTCAACTCTTCCTCCTCGAGTAGCTATATGGGCTCTTTTGATTTCTCCTCTCGCTGTGTCTAGCCTACCCCTGGTAGAGTCACTAGAGAATAACCAAATAGCTTGTTGCCAAAAGCAAGGAGCCATGAAAAAGATGAAAGGCAATATCATCCTTCCTTAAAGACACCGAATCAAAGTCAATAGTATCTCTGCATCGGCCAGTCAAACCCTGAAAAGTCATGTTAAAGCTGAGAACAGAGCATCGTTGCTTCTTACAGCCTAATGAAGGAGGCTGCCTGGACTGTAATGCTTCATATTCCTGACTGCATTTCCAGGCCTCGCTCACTCATTCAGTAATAGATACGCACTGATTGTATGCCATGAAGAGAAAAGGCAATATAGGGGGGTAGCAAGTGGGAGATGAGACTCTTATTTTAGTGGGTGGCCAACAAAGAACTTTCTGAATAATAGCATTTGAGTAGGAAGTGTGGGGTGACCTTCATGAAGATGCAGAGTTAAGAGTGTTTAAGGCAAAAGGAATAGCAGGTGCAAAGATTCTTAGAAACCAGTTTAGCAGTTTTGAGGGCCAGCAAGGAGGTCTGTGTGGCTGGAAAAATGTCTTGTGGGAGCGAAAGACCATGTGAAGATCAGAAGTCCACTGGAACCTCTGCAGAATCACTTGCTTGTTTATCATGCCTCACATTTACCAATAAACACCTTGATTTTTTTTTTTTTCTATCTGTAGTCTCTGTGGGGAGAAGTAAAAACAGTGCCAAAATTTCCAAGTGAAAGTGTATTTAAGGAAGAAGGGGAAGCCTTTCTTAATATAAAAATTTGTCTCCATCCATGTTAGTTTTCAAACCATATGAAGGTGGTAGGGGCAATGCTATAGAATCATAGGTAGGTCTTAAAATTGGAAAGTGCCTCCAGTCCCCTGCCTATGGGTACATAGATGTAATTATTCCCAGCTGAGAGGTGGTCCATTTGCCCCCAGTGATGATCAGTGACTTGACTGAGATTGCACACATTGATGGAAAAGAAAAGCGAGGTATATTGTATTGCTCTCCTATAATAAAAGCATTTATACTAACTCTGCAGAATGCAGGGGGTGGTGTCTAGCCTGAGAAAAGAAAGTGAAGCTTAGTAAGTAATGATTGCGTGTTAGACATGTACAGTATACTGAATCAGGCACAATGAATAGCAAATTGGAATGACAGACATGTGGACTCTAAACTAATATAAGACAATGAAATGTGAACTAAATACATGAAGAGATGCTCTGCTGTCGAAGAAGACAGGGCTCCATGGAGCTCTTCTATTCCCTGAAAAAATAAATAAATAAAAAAGTTCCTGAAGAGCTTGACATTGGAGGAGTGCTGTGAAGGATAGGCTGGATTCCATTAGGTGGTGAATTGTGGGACAGTCATGCCTGGGAGCTAAGTCATCAAGCTCACAGTCACATGGTCCTAAGAGCAATGCTTTATGGGCTCTTGCTAAGTGCCAGGTGCCCTGCCTCGTAGTGTATGCATTTCACAGTAATCCACACAGCAAGCTTGCAAGCGAAGCAATGTGTCCAAACTCAGTGTGCAGCACTACTGAGTGTCTGACTAGAATGGTGTAGCCAGTGAATTCTAAGTATTCAAAAGAGCTGGGTCTTAAGACATGAAGGTAAGTGAGGAATCTAGGGAAAAGTGAAGCTGAAAAATGTATTTAAGTCCAGATCCTTGATAGCCTTGAATAGCATGGTCATGGTAAAATATTTAATTTTTTGCATGGAGGCAGTGAGCGTCACAGGATGGTTTTCATAGGATGAGAGGCAGGCCCCAACCCATTTTTAGATATTATGTTAGTGGCAGCGTGAAGACTGGGTAACAAGACGACTTACTGACATCAAGGAGGACATCTTGGAAGCGATTGAACTAATCCAAGCCAATTGGGCTATAGGAGGAAAGATACAAAGGAAGAGACAAAAGGAATTTGTGAAGCTGGAAATTTTTAAATGTAACGAATGGATGTGAATGGATGTAAATGTGTCAGGCACAGCTGTCCAGCATATCCCTTACACTGTGGTAATTTGCCACAATACAAGGGAATCAGAACACTGTCTTACAGCAGCATGGGCGGGGTGGGTGCAGGCGTGTTGCCTACGATCCACCAATCAAATGAATGCACAGAAAACATCTGTTTCAAAATGAGCATTGTGAGGAGGCAGGAAGTGGGGAAGGTGACTCCTCTCTCAGGTGTGAAACCTGAGGGGCCAGCAGAAGAACTCCTTCCTCAGCATTTTGGGGGCTAACTATACAGCATTAACATGAGCCTAGGTGTTGGCTCTGAACAGTGGCGGCAGATGCCGCAGCGTGGATGGGCACTGGTACTTTTCTGGGCTGCAGAGCGTTCAAGTCTGGCTCTCTGGATCTGTGAGCTCTTTCATATCCTTTAGTACATCTCTCTGCTGTCAGAATTAGCCAGAGTAGGTTCTGTCATTTGCTCCAAGAATTCTGACCTACGCAAGGGGTGATGAGGGAGAGGATATGTTCTAAGAATATCCCATAGAGATTCTAGCCTCTGCGACGGATAGGATGATAGTGCTGTTATCTAAGAAAGAGGCAGTATTTCTCCATTTAAATATCTAACAGGTATTTTGGGGGAGGACTGCAATAAATTGAATCGGGCCTCTTTTCCTCTGGGGTGCCGGTGGAATATTCGCTCAGAGACAGGCAGGAATTCTGCCCTGGAGCTTTAGAGAGAGACGAGGGTAGGAAATGCTGTCATGAGAGGGAACACAAGACTGAAGCGGCGTAAGTGGATGGTCTCGCTATGAAAGAGAGTGGATGTAGGAGAAAAAGACAAGAATCCTCTCGAACAGTGCTTTGCAGTAGAAATATAATGTGAGCCACATCTGTAAGTTGACATTTTCTGGAAGCCACAGTAAAGGAGTAGAAAGAAACAGGTGAAGTTAATTTTAAGAATGTCTTCTATAGAGCACATACATTGAGAATGTTATCCCTTCAGTGTGTAGTTGGTATAAAACTTCTGAAGGAGATGTTTCACATTCTTACTTTTGTATTAAGTTTATGAAACCCTGTGTACATTTCATACTGATAGCACCTCTCAAGTTGGGTTTCGAGTGGGTAAGAGCCACACGTGGCTGGGAGCCTCCGTTTTAGAAAGCACAGGTGTGAAGCCAAAGGGAAAAGGTCATCCAAGGGACTGAGAAGGGGACGCCGGAGGAGGAGGAGAACCAGGGAAGGAAGCGTTCCCGACCTGGGCCAGGAGTCTTTCCGGAAGGGGGGTGTGGTCAGCAATGGGGAGCACGGCAGAGGTCAGAGGTGTCTGAGTGAGTGAGGACTCCGCAGACATGGTTGGAATTGAGGAGTCCCCAGTTCCAGAAAGCTGCCGGAAACTATAAAAGCTTGGGTTTTGTGTGCAACCGCAAGGAAAAGAAGCAAGGAAGCCTGATTTCAAATATGAATGCAAAGAGAAAGATGTATGTTCATTTCTTTAGAGGTACTCCCAATTTCCAAATCCATATATTAGCATTTAAGATTATTTCTTCTTTATGTGATCTCTACTGGTTTGACAGCAGAAGCCTGAAAAGGTTGCAGTACCTATTTGAGGGCAAACAGTGATTAATGGCCATCTCAGACCTAACACTGCCACTCTCCATTCTATTTTCCTTTTACTCATTCTTTTATAAATGTGTTTTGAGTGTGGACTGTGTACCAGGTGCTGTTCTGGTCTAGATACTTAAAACAACAACAACAACAACAACAACAACAACGGAATAAATAAACTGCATAGTTTTTCAGGGGTAATAAGCGCTTTAGGTAAAAATAAAACCAGCAAGGGGAGATAGGGAGTGTATATATATATAGCCTTCTAAAGAAGTCCTCACTCAGAGGGCTATACTTGAGCAGAGATTCGAAGGCAAGGAGGTAGTGAGCCATGCAGATACTGGAGGGAGAGTGTGCCAAACCAGGGTAGAGCCCTGAGGCGAGGTGTGCCAGATGTGTTGGAGGGACACTAAGGGAAGTAGACACTGGTAGGAAACGGAGTCCGACAGATGGGTGAGGTTAGGAGAGCGTGGGTTGGGAGTTAGTTTTCAAAGGCTGTGGTCAAACCTAAAAATTTTGCCTTTCACCCTTAACAAGAGGAGAAGACTTGGGAAAGCTTTGAATAGGAAGTGGCAGGATCTGCATACGTATTAAAAGGCCCAGCCTGTCTGCTACACTGAGAATAGACAGGGATGGGGGCAGAGAGTGTGATGAGGATGGAGCAGGGAGACCAGTAAAGAAGCTGCTGGAAAAATCCAGGCAAGAGATGCTGGTGGGAAGCAAAAGAAGTCAGCCACCGTGAAAGGCTACATCTTGTATGATTCCGCCTGTCTGAAACATCCAGAAGAAGCAAATGTACAGAAAGTAGATTAGTGGTTACATAAGGGTGAAAGAAATGGAGAGCCACTCTGATGGACACAGGTTTTCTTTTGGGGCAATGAAAATATTTTAAAATTGATTAAGGTGATTGTTTCACAACTCTGTGAATGCACTAAAAACCATTGATTAAATCACATAACTTTACATGGATGAATTATATGGGATGTTACTTCTACTCCATAAACCTGTTTTAAAAAGAGAGGTGTTGGATTGTGAGAATGGCAAGCTGCTGGAAATACTTTGAGGGTAGAGCCCTCAAGGTTTGCCGATTGAATGGAAGTGCGAGGAGGTAGAGAGAGGACAGGAGCGAAGGGGTGATTCCTTAACGAAAAGATGAAGCTTAACGAAACTTAACGAAAAGATGAAGCTGAAGGAAGGTTGTGGATGTAGCTGGTTGGGGGGGTAGTTTAGGAATTCTGTTTGGGTCATGTTAGATAGCTTCATAAAAACGTGGCTTTGGTAGTTCTACATATTGCAGATGTTATATATATATATTTGTATTATAAACACTTTCTGATTGTAGAATTACAGTGTCTGCTACTTGGAAAGAGATGAACGTATTCCTATTTCATGGTTATTTAATCATGATGATTTATTAATAAATCAAAGTGATTAATAGTGCTGTGACTAATAAACAACCATGAAATGTTGATGTACAGAAGACTGTAAAACAATCGTCACAATGAGTAATACAATAATGTTCTATTAGCAAATCAGTGGGGGGAGACACTGCTGAAAAGAAAAGGTGGTTGCTTTCCTGGCTGGTTGTCATTATTGGTCTACTTATCATGTGATATCAAAATTATTTAATAGCCCCCTGAATGTAACTTCTAGTTCCCTATTCTATAAACCACGGAGTTGTTTTGTTTGTCTGTTTGTTTTTATCTCTCATATATACTCTTTGGTTTTCTCTCCGGAGAGAAATAAGTTCCACTCATTTCTGCTGAGCTTTGGCTGGAAAACTTACATCAGCACTCTGTGGGACTCATTTTAACATATTTATGGGTGTCACGGTGGATGCCCAGCAAACACTCTGTATGGCGATGCCAGCTTACAAAATATGAATTGTTTTCTGTATCTTTGGGACTCGGAAGAGGCTGAGCCTGTGCAAGTGTATAATCGTAAACTAGCATGGCAGCTGTCCACTGACGTGACATGGCTTCTATATGAGTGTATAAAAACACTCATATAGGGTGTTTGAGGGGCGCCTGGGTGGCTCAGTCTTTAAGTGTCTGCCTTCGGCTCAGGTCGTGATCCCAGGGTCCTGGGATCCAGCCCCGCATTGGGCTCCCTGCTGGGAGGGAAGCCTGCTTCTCCCTCTCCCACGCCCCCTGCTTGTGTTCCCTCTCTTGCTGTGTCTCTCTCTGTCAAATAAATAAATAAAATCTTAAAAAAAAAAAAAAAATCCAGAGAGCCTAGGTGGAGGTAAATGCGAGTTCTACTATGCATTTTTCTCTCCTTTTTTTTTTGAAAGAAAATCCAAGTTAATGTCCCCCCCTCCCCTTGTGCCTTTGCAGAGAAGAGAGCGAGAGTGTGCTGACGCTGAAAGGCTTGACCCCCACGGGCATGCTCCCCAGCGGAGTGCTTTCTGGAGGGAAGCAGACACTGCAAAGCGGTAAGCAGGCCCAGTGGTACGAGTGTGTGCGGGGCAGCTCAGGCCGCGGGGTCCTTAGAGCCCTGATTTATTCACCCACGTAAGGGCGGCCTCAGTCTTCAGCTCTTCTCAGCGGAAGAAGGGCTGAAACCCCACATCAGTTTGACCAGTCCTGTTGGACAGAATAGCTCCCTCGTCCCCGGACTGCGTCTTCGCCCCCACCCACAGCCCACCCCGCCATCCCCCGTGTACGCAGTCACCGCACCTGCAGGCCCGGGACAGCCCACTGAGGTTGGCCACACGCGGGATAGCTTTGACAGCTTTGAGCCATTCCGCTGCTAAAAACAACTTTTTTAAATTACGTTTCTGGTAAATGTTCTGGCTATCTATGTGATTGAAAAAAATAAATAAATAAACACACGCGTAAATACACGTCCGGTCGTATTGTAGTGGAGAACGGAAGGCCATCAAAAGGGTGACTTCATTATCTACTTGAATACAAGTTGGGAGTCATATGTGTCTTTTCTCTGATTTCTCCATCCAAAACATAAGAGACTGAGTAGAACCACATTGTATTTTTGAAAAAAATACCTTCTTTTAAGATAGAGATTTTTTTTTTTTTTTAATGAAAATGTGTAGCTTTCTGGACTAGTGCTGTCTAGTAGAACTTTTTGTGATGATGGAAATTTCTGTATCCGTACAGAGGCCACTGGCAACAGCTGACTATGGAGCACTTGAAATACAGCTGGTACAGCTGAGAGACCGAAACGGAAGTTTTTTATTTTAGCTAATTTGTATTAATTTGCTTCACATAGCCACATGTGACTAATGGCCACCACATCAGACAGCACAGAGCTGTATATTCTTTTACGTTTGTGATTTTGTCTTGCTGTCTATTTTAACTAATAGTATCATTAATTAGAGTCCAATTTTAATAATACATGATGAAAATTTGCTATTAGATTAGACTTTAACTAAATCGATGAGTAAAAAAATCAATAAAACAAAAATCCGTTATAACATTTTGAAAACTAATCTCAGCCTCTTGCTTATTTTCCCATATCTTTCCCTGAATCTTTTTTTGTGGTTTTTTTTTTTTTTTTTTTTTCCTATCTCTATCCTTCAGTCTAGAAGATTCAAGTATTCCTATGGTTACCTGATTTAGACACACCTCTTCTATGTAGAGAATCATGCTCAGCATCACTATAGTTTTATTTTCACATGAATTTATTCCAAAATCAGTGTCTCTGGTTTCCACAAAAAGACACAAATTTGTAAATGAAGATAGGACAATGCATAGAAGTCAATTTCCCCTTGAATTTATAACTAAAAATTATTCTAATAACTTAAAAAAAACAAAAGAAAATTTCTCCCACCAAAATAAACATGCTCTCTAAAAAAGTTAGCATAAATGGATCATTTGTATGCCCAAAATGCACAATTACCTAAATGACTAAAATCTGCATAGTTTCTGATAAGCACATTTTAAGGTTCAGCGAGTGTATTATCAGAGACTATGGGTCACATTTTCTTTGGAAGGATACATTTAATAATGGGCAGTGCATATTACTGATACGTTGGTGCTGGTGTGGTTCCAGATTTTTGCTTTACTTTTGAACTTAAGTTATTTAAGTTCTTAAAATTCTTTGTTTTGTTTCTAGATTTTCACTTGTATTTTAAATTAGGTTATTCAGTTTTCTTTTCTGTTACTTTATGTTGAATCCGTTGGTTTGTGTTATTCTGTGTTGAACTCTCACATGCACAAACACATACACATATAACAGACATACAGGCTGGAACCTCATTCATCCTGAGAACTTGAAAACGCAATATATATATTTCCCCTTAACGCTATTATATATATTTAAGCCACATCCATTAAAACAATTTCAAAATCCACTGTCTGGATTGCAAATTGTCAAAAAGAAGAAACTGCTTAAGGCTTTACTGTTTAGCTTTTCTCCATGGTGGTAAACATTTTACATTTTTATCAGAAGGAATTTAGAATGCACTGTAAGGACATTATAGTGCACATTTGGCAGTTGCTCTAGTTTTAAAACCTTAAATTACAAAACATATGCAAATTAAAGCCAAGGGGTAGAATTTTAATATTAAACATTTTGGAGTTACAGAGAAGTTTTGCATTTTAGCCCTTAATTAGGGAAATAGCCACTAGCCTTAATAACATGGAAGGCCTCATACACCTGTATTAGTGATAATATAGACCCTAACCTTATTATGAAAATTGCTGAGAAAGCAATGGGCTTTTAAAGTGTTGCCTCTGAAATATGCTGAGGTTTCAGGATTTGAACTGCCTCTTTAAAATGCTGATAGAATTATTACTGCAACTGACATGTTACCACTTGATTATAGTAGCATTTCAAGAATTTCCTTCCCATAGATGGTATTCAGTAAGGAAAACTGACTTTAAATTGGGTTCCCTGGCAAAGGAAGTCCCGTCTATATATATATTGTTGCCCACCTTTTCCCCTTCTCTCTCACCACTCCAGACAAGCTCTGTGTTTGTCTTCAAAGGAGTTACATGCACTATCAGCTCAGATGCATTGATTTTATTCTTCCTCTAGATTAGCACACACATACACATACTCTACTTTTCCACCGCACTAAATCACGCTATTTAATATTAAAAGGTGTGAATCATCCCACTGATATTATGACACTGCTTCGAGTTGTGCCATTTTGTCTAGCATTTTCAAATCATAAATCACCAGGCATAGTAGTGGTTTTATTATACGTTCTGTGTCAGACTAAGATTGACCTAGTCTCTTACCGATTCAATCTAAGTAAAAGAAAATTGTCCTGTTTTTCAAGAGGGTTGACCATGTTGTCATTTATTTCATGAACAAACGCCAGTTCACTCAGATTGGTGTCTCCAACTCATAAAATAAACTTCTCATTTTTGTCATGTTTTTTCCTTTCTTTTTACCATTTCTGTTTTGTCGTCTGTGCCAGAATCCAGCACGTACAGGAACATTAATTCTCTGAGCTCCCTTGATCGTCTCTGATTTGTTCTTAGAGTTAAAAATCCTCTGCTCATTTTTCTCATTCATTTTGCACCCCCTTTCTTCTCTTCAGCTACTGTTGAGGCTATTGAGGCTGATGAAGGTAAATTGGCCAGTCCCCTTTCTGTTGTACCTGCAACAGATAAGGGCTCTGCTGGGTGTATTCATTTTTTTATTTTTTTATTTATTTTTTATTTTTTTGCTGTAGCTTGTACAGAGTGTGTGGGTGTTGGGCTAACAGTTGTGGCTCAGTATTAACCAAAATGTTCTTGCTTTAAAGGGGAAAATGTCCTTTTATGGTTTGTTTGTTTGTTTTTTTTTCCCCTTAACGCTATGTTTGACTTTGTACACAACGAACCTAGTATAGTCACAGAAAACCAAAGGATTACATATCTTGAATGACGTGGGGTGGGAGTTATGGCAGCTGTTTTGACAAATATCGCATAAAATAATATTCTTTGAGCTGAACCATGTCCCTCCCTCGAATCATTTTCAGTCAGCACTGAAAAGAAGAGAAGAAAAAAGCTTTATTAAATCTCGTCTCCAGAAGTTTCTAGCCAAAAAAAAAAAAAAAAGTGTTCATTTGAATAGTGCTTTGTTGTAGTTCAACATTATTTCATGTCTCAAAAAGATATTCCACCGTGGGACAGCTATGTATGAGATAAACAGTTCCGCTAGTCTTACAAATTTTAACCTACTGGTGTTTGTGGGACGGTTAGCACCATTAAGGTATTATAAAGAGTTCACAAGTCCCCAGTGGTTGTGGCAGTGGCCATGACAAGAACAGTGACTGTCCAGTCCTCACTCAGTTGATGGTTCACTGAGGGTCTGCTTGGCGCCGGGCACCGTGCTATGCGCTGTACAGGAATTGTACCCCACCCACTGTGTCCTAGCACTGCAAGGGGACAATAGCGTTGGCCCTCTAGAAATTACTTTTGAATCAAGTGCTTGAGCAACATACAGTTATGAGAGGATTGCCTATCAAAATAGTTTTTTAATATTATCCATACCATACCCTCCGGAAATTTCAAAAAAGAATACTTTGAAGTTCCCCTTTAAAACAAAATTCTTCAGTTGTATTTTGTTCTTGCAAGATCACTTTTTTTTTATTTTTTCCCAAAATTGTGTGCATATGGTCCTTCAATCCGATGTAAAAAGTGCCACTTTAGACTGTCGAATTTGCATATGATTTGGTTACAGTAGGGGAAATGATAGCACTGTAAGAGAAAATACAACTGCTTCCTAAATAGCAGTGAATAAACTGCTATTTATGTGGGAATTCTCTATTCCTCTTGGCAAATTCTAATCTGCAGTGTGCATTCTTGTTGATAGTTTGGCTGTTTTCTGTGGTTTCTGTGACTCTGTGTTGTGTTAAGTATACTACCAATGTAAATTGCTAATACCCATTGTCTGACCAGCAACTACAGCAGAGCACATTCTTCCAGACCAGGGTTAGAGATTTGATTAGAGACAGAGCCCCATTCGGGACGTATCCATTGTTCCAGCTAGAGTTTGAATTTCTACGCTCTCACCCTATTGGCTTTTAAAACCCTGAGATGCCTCTTTTACCATTTAAATTAATAAAATCGCTTCATAAATTATCATGTTGACAAACTTCTGTATTTATTCATTATGATGAAATGATATTCACAGTGGTTTAGAAAAAGAATAGAATACCACTTAATACCACTTTGTGCCATTATTTTGTCCCTCAAAATAATTGAGTATTCAGGGTGGGTGCTCATTAGACAGCTCTATTATTTTGCAGTTTATTACCAAATTAGAGAAGAATTCAGAAGCTTTGCTTTGGGCCTTGGTCTTTCCTCGTTTCCCCATCTTCTTCCTCTCACAGTTGACTAATCACCATTTTGCTAACCTTTAAAATGCAGAGGGGTAACAAACTATTTCGCATCCTTTAATGAGTTTGGAAGCAATGGTGTAGATCTTCTAAGAATCTCATCCATATTAGTGAAAGGCACTGCACATTTGTGTAGGATTGGCTGGCAAAGTTTCAGCTTGAACCTGCTTTCCTTTTTTTTTTTTTTCCCCCAAATAAGGTGGGAAGGATAAAGGTACCCTGAAATTGTCCCCAATCAGCCATGGAGATGCAGCCCAATTCAGCACTGGTGATTGGCCCTTCAGTATCTGGCTTGCACGTCACAGGAAGTAAAGCAAACTGATGTCATTGTTGGTTCCCCGTATGTACTCTATTTTCAGCTCACTGGTTGGTGCACCCACTGAAGAAGTCATTAAGTTTCTTGCACAAATGCCTGCTCTATCTCTGCAGCACACTAAGGGTTAATGAAAAAAATTAAATATCCATACGCCCCCTTGAGAATGCCATGTTTTCACTGAATAGGGCCCAAACCAATCCTGTCATTTTTGCTGAAAGTTGTGAAAGGCATTTTCCCCTTATTCTTGAAGCATCACTTACATCTGCATTGATCTACTAAGAAAGAGTTTTGCTTTGATTTAGGCAGTAATGGATACCAGATGAACATCAGTCTGACCTGTTTTGCTGCTGAAGGGAGGACAACGTTTTTCTACTTAGTGATCCAATCTTGGTTTTTCTGAGTTTCTCTTACCTTGTCACCCACTGCACATGCTTCCAAAGTTGAGTTAGAGAAACAGGAGTTTATAATTTCTTTTTTTTTTTCTTCATGCAACCGTTGAGTTGTTTGCCAAGAAAGTCTTTCTGGGATTCTGAGGTGGCATGGAAATGCCCCTAAAGTTAATTCCTTTTAGAGCTCCTTTTAGCTTCTGCTCTAAAGCTCTCTACTAGACTTTTAGGCACAGCTCGCCTGACGCTACTGAATTGGCCATTACTAGTACAGTGGGATAGCCAAAGGAAGGCTATGTTACGGTCTGTCTAAGGTTAGGGTGTCTGATGCAGTAATCATGCCAGTGATGTGGCCAGTTGATGTTAAGTCTAGATACCTGTCCCTGGTAGCAGCTTTCCTTTTGACATATCCACTTCGGATTTCATTGATCTAAACTCTCATGAAGAACCAGAGCAATGTTTACATCTTACTAACTTGAAGAGGACATTTTGGTTGGCAAGAGACATTGGCTGTTTTCAAACCTTTTGGTTATCTTCAGGTATGGTAAGGAGTCTGTTGTGTTGTGTTCAGGTCTCGTCATTTTGTTCTCTACTAAAGGATTCCCTCACTCACTGCGAAATCTCTAACCTCACCTGATGCAACAGCTGTGCCCTTTGTTTTCCTCTGGCTAACCTAATTTTTCTTTCTTTTTTTTTTTTTCTTTTTTTTTTTTAATGATTTTCTGTTTAGCAATCAAAGGATTTTCACCACAGCATAAGATCACTAGCTTCGAGGAGGCCAAGGGCTTAGACCGAATTAACGAGAGGATGCCACCTCGCAGAGATGCCATGCCCTCTGACGCCAACCTTAACTCCATCAACAAGGCTCTCGCCTCAGAGACTAACGGCACGGACAGCAATGGCAGTAATAGCAGCAATATCCAGTGACCACTTCCTGTCCCCCCCCTTTTTTTTTTTTTTTGAGCTGCAGGGCATGATGGGGATTGCTGCATATCAGCAGTTGGATGTTCTTGCCTCTGACGGTAGCTTATTTGCTCTGGGGGCCAGGAATTGGATTCAGTTTACACTATCATTAAAAAAGAGGGAGAGAGATAATAAACTATATTTTGGTGGGGGTGGTGATTAAACACCTCTTTTGGGTATGCCTTTTAAAAATGCTTATAGGAAAAAAAATTTAAAAAAGAAAGCTAATGCTAGTATATACTGCAATGTTAGGGGAATGAACATGTTTTCCTACTGCATTGGGGACTTCTAGATAGGTTAATGAAAGGTCTTTTATTATGTTACTGGACACGAAAACTTTGTCTAATTTCTTACTCTATTGTACGTTTACAGTCGCAGCACTAAAAATGGATGACATCAAACATTTTTAACAAAATGATGTACAAACTAAATAAGGACTATTTATTGATAATGTTTTGCTACTCTTGTCAGACAATGGCTATAAAATGAATTAGGCAGTCTTAAAAAAAAAAAAAAACAGAAAAAGAAAAAAAAAAGAATGTTGCAAATTTGTTAAAATGCCAAAAAGGACAGTTTAATTTTGTACAGATTATGCTTACCTCAGGTTTCTTTAGTGTGCTTGAATGCCCTTCTTTCCATATAACACTTAATCTTATTAATTTAGCAACGAGTATCTTTTCTTTAAGTTTTAAAAAAACTGGAATAATTACATCTATCTTTTTTTGCTGTTTATATTTAGGGTTTTTTTTTGTTGTTGATAAATCAAGTCTTGGTTGTGGCTTGCTGAATTAAATATTTATGAGTGGTGCATTTTTAAGTATAGTGAACAAGACACCATATTAAGTACAGTGATAAAGCATCTATATTCTGTAAAAAAAAAAAAATCTGCCTATGCATGTTTTTTAAGAAAAAAAAAAATGGCTGTATCGGCCTGTATGGGACTGCAATGCGCTTAGTGGTCTGACATATACTGGAAATGTATGTATACTGGCGTACTTTATATTCTCTAAAATGCTTAATGCCTTTGAAATTTTGTAATCAAAAAAGCTTTGAAAAAATCTAAAGGGGAGAGTATTCTTAAAAGTTTTTAACATAAGCTTGTCAGTGCACATATATAGATGGTGAGCATGTTTAGCAAACCTTGTGACATTTAAATAAGTTTGTAGTTACATGTGAAACTCTAAATGCATGGTAACTGTTAATGTCATAATGGTTTAGTTATTTTGTTCTGTTCTGTCAGGTGCCACAAAATATGTACTTTTTTCACTTTTTTCCCTTTGTATATCAGTTACGGGTTACAACTGGCTCATTCTGAAAACCACCACAACAAAAGTCCATTCATATTTTTTAACAATTGTATAAGTGCCCAGGTAATTCACTACAGCCTAAAGCCTTGCCTTTGTAATTTGACTTCTGAAATGTTGGCAATCAAAGCATGCACTTGTAACAATGACAAAGAAAAAGCATTTTATATTACTACTCAATAAAATGTGCATGAACTTAAAGAACTCTCATCCTTTCACTGAGTCTGCTGAAGGGATTTCTGTGCACAACCACCATGCTGTCTTTGAGGTGCTGGGCCCCCCACCGCACGTCACAGATTTACTTATTTAACAGGCTTCCTTCCCCGAGGGCCTGGTGATCTGAGGTGTGGCGCCTACTTCCGCTGGAGGAAACTTGGTGGATTTGTGTCTCAAATCAGACAAGAGGAATAAAGAACAAATGCCATCTTCTGGCTCCCTCGAATGTGGGAGCCAGTTAAGAAACCAGAGCATTCCTTTTTATTGAAAAAAAAAATTGTTATCAGGTTGTTTCAGTTGTATTGGATGCCCTATCTGCTCAAGCAAAAAGAACTAAGCTACTAAGTGCATTTTCATCACGAAAGAGAGTTGCATTTGTATTGATATGAAATTTATATACTGGCGCTCCGGCTCATATCTAATCACCAGAAGATTTAAGATACACCGAATTCCACTTTGTTTCTAACATTGTTCATTTTCAGTGCACTTTGTTTTATGTAATAAAGTATGCCTGTTATACCAAATAATAAGAATATGGCAATTAGTGATACAGTGTACCAAAACAAAGATGTTCTAGATATATTCTCTGGCAAAGACTATCCCAAATTTATTTTCATGAATACAAACATCTTTTCCCCCTGTGGATATTTTTCCACTCTTAAAAAAATGACGTCCAAGGAAAATATTTAGATGCAACTTATTAGAATGATGTGGAAGAAATGGTAATTCTTGATACCGAGGTGTTTCTTTCTGTCTTATAACTGCGGAGAAAATATCCTGACCAAAAAAAAATTCATTTTGGGGATTCCTTTCTTTTACAAATTGTGCTGAGGCAACTATGGCATAGAAATAAACATTTGACATTAAAATAAGCAATTGATGTGAGTATGGCTTGGTCTTTCTGGTCAGTAGTTAGGAAAGTAATACTGTTTACTTTTGCATAATTGTTCAGTCTATCAAAGAAATCAACGTGTAACTGAAGTTATTTCTCCAGATGGATAACACCAGTTATTAGAGCTTTCTCCTTCATTTTTAAGGAACCTGTTGAATTCTTGAGTTATTTATGCCAGTGCATCTTTGGCCGTACACACACACACACACACACACACACACACACACACACACACAGAAACCGCCTCCTGTTCCCCTCCTTCACCCACCCTTAGGGTGACTTACCTCCTAAGAGGTTCAGAGTCCGTGCTGAGTGGTCATCTCACTTTTTTTTTTTTAAAGATTTTATTTATTTATTTGACAGAGAGAGACACAGTGAGAGAGGGAACACAAGCAGGGGGAGCGGGAGAGGGAGAAGCAGGCTTCCCGCGGAGCAGGGAGCCCAATGTGGGGCTCGATCCCAGGACCCTGGGACCATGACCTGAGCCGAAGGCAGACGCTTAACGACTGAGCCACCCAGGCGCCCCAGTCATCTCGCTTCTTAAGGTGTCAGAACTAGATTTGACCGACCCTCAGCAATATTTCTTATCCAGAGTATCCTCTACATTTATTCTTTTATTTTTGAAGAAAAGAAAGAAAAATCTTCAGAGACTAAACTTGTATGATGAGGGGAGCAAAGTGGAGTGGTGGGGGACATCTCTGCACATTGACATTGGCATGCCTTAGCCTAGAGCGTCAACCTGGAAGCATCTTGCCCTGTCAGCCCAGGACGCTTCATGGTGATGCTAAAGCCCCCAGAGTGCTCTTGTCCTGAAACATTTCTTTCCCTCCTACCCCACCACGTTCATGTGAAGTAATAAACCTGAGTACGCATCCATCTTTCTGCCTAGAAACCAGGGTCCCGACATGAAGTCAGCACCACAGATGGGACAGTGGGAATGGCCTTCCTAAAATGTCTAACACTTCTCCTTGACTATTTCATGTCCCAATCATTGGATCCCTCTTGTCACACTCAGTTAAGAAGAAGGGACCTTGCAGTTTGCCCTGGCTGAGTGCCTACGTTCCTTCAAGACTGGAAACCTTTGAGTTGGACAAATCTGAGATCCCTGAACTAAAGATATGTCCATTTCCCTTGGTATGTGGCTTCCACTTAATTCATTCAACAAACATTGAGCCTCTGCTATGTTCTCTCACTGTTCTTCTAGGTCCTTATTTTATACACACACACACACACACACACACACACACAAAGGTGGCAATCATGACAACATACCAGTTTTTGCTATGACCTTAAATGTTAATGTAGTGAGTCAGTGTCTGGCTTAACACTGCTTTTTAAGGCCATTTTTACTCTGTTTCATGGATATTCTTTTTTGATATATTTTATGGTAATATTAACCATAAAAGCCCCTGACGAGGCCCTTTCATGATAAGTTCACTTTTTTTTTTTTTTTTATAAATGCATATGTAGTAATGGGAGGCAAGAAGTCGGGAAAGAAATGTTGGACCTATATCTGGTGATCACATTTTCAAGAGGCAACATTGACAAATTGGAATGCGTGTGGGAGAATAGAAACCCAGCAGGGAAGGAGAGTTGTTTTAAAGACTGAAGAAACCTAAAAGGTGAACAGAAGTTGACATGAGAGCTATAATATTAAGTTGGTTATTCCAATAAACCCTGCTTAAATCAGAAAGATGCTTACTTGTCACAAAGAAGAAGTAGTTAATGAATGAGCCTTTTTAACAGAGAGTAAACTACAGGAGGATGTGGGTGCTTCCCCTTCCCTGGAAGTGTTAAAACCTAGCCAGACTTGATTCAGTGCCCCAAGCATCTCCTGAAGGATGCTGCATGGAAAGAGCGGTACTAGACATAGTTGAAGGGGTTCTCTTCAAACATAACATCAAAATTACGCTTCTACAGTAGGATCCTAAATATCCATTCAATCATTCAGTCTCCTGAAAGCATCTAACTCTGATTTGCAGACTGTTCCCTAGAACCCCGTGTTTACAGGAATACTGCCATGGGGCTGAGTGTCCTGCATCAACCAAAGGACCCCTTTTATCTATTTTACACATTGAGCTTCTATATAAGCTGTCAACTGAGACGTGTCTCCACTAGATTAGCAAAGCTCAAAACCGACTGTTGTAGAATATTAGATCAGAACAAAGTCCCCTTAAACTCCAGTCCTAAGGCATTCTTGTCAAGTTATATTTTGAAGTCATTTTATACCCACTGCTGGGGATATCTAGGTTTCTTCCCAACAGCATCTTCTTGTCTGCAAAACTGAGTCCAGCCTCTTCGAGGTGGTACGTAAGGCTATTCACAATCCACCTCTCACCAGCCTCATGTACCCCCACTTTCCCCAACTTGACACTGGGCTTCAACCGTGCCAGACATTTCACAGTGCTCAGAAAACACCAGGTTTCTTTGAGGCCCTGAGTCTTTATTCTTATGTCTTCTATGTCGAATGATCTCACCTTTGTAGAGGTCAAATTTGCCTTAAATACTCGGACAAGGCATTTCCTCCTCTCTAACTGCATAGTGTCTTGCACTACCTCTATTTTAGTATTTAACACACTGGGTATAATCGTTTATTGTCCTTGACGCTTCAGTGAGAATTCTTGTTTATCTTTTTTTTTTTTTTTATCAGCATTTAAGAGTGCGTGGCATAATGTTCTTTGGGGAAACGGCAGGTTGGGAAAGAGAAGAAAAATGTTTTCCAGCATGATCTCACAAAATGGGTTATCCCAGAGCCCAAGTGTCAAATCTTTACTGAACAACAGCTGACACACTTGACCTAGTTCAGCATGTTCTGCTCGCTCTCAATAAGTATCTTCTGGAGACTGAAGGTCTGGAGTGAAGTCTGTATTTTAATAAGTATCCATCAAAATTTTTATGATCAGAAAAGTTTGAGAAACCATGTCCTAGTTTATTTCTATAGCAAATTTAAAATTCAGTCCTATAGTTCCAATTCAACAGATGATCCTACATGAACAAATATTTTATTTCTTACCATTGTTGCTACACAGAATTGTGCCTAATGAATTTACAGTTGCTTAATGAATAGGAATTTAAATGAAAATGTGGGAATTATTTAAGTATTTATGTAAACCTTAACATTCACTATTAGCCAGGTTATGGGGAGAAGGCAGTGGCATTTTTAAATTTATAATACTTCACCCAGAAAAGATTAGGGTGGTAAAGCATCTGGATGCTTCTCTGAGAAAAATCAATAAAAAAGCCCCATGTGTCTTGAAGAGTATGAAATGCTTTCATATTGAGGAGACTGCTTCTTTCACACCACCCCTCCCACTATAACAACCAGCCTGCCAAAATTTGTTCAAAAAATGCTTCCTGAATGTATATCCAACACAGTTTACCTTCAACAATCTCATAATGTGCTTGAGCTCTTACCGTGAAAGAGACATTTCTTTGGGTTCAGCAGCACTTTCTCCAAAAGTCCATTATTAAGAAATACACATTAGAGAAGGAAACCACAACCATTGTCAGTTGCTAACATCTTAGTGTGAATTAACTTATCGCAGTTTTGCCAGGGCTGGTCAAAGGCTAATAAGGATGGGTGTGTTTGTAGAGAAGGAAAGGCCATAGCCGGAGCCTGGGGTAGTGCTGACAGCAAGCAGGTGTGGGAGCTCTGGCGGTCAGAGAGGATGACTGCCCATGGATCGACGGGTGCATTCATTGTGTCTCTGTGCTGGGCACATGCCAGCAGAGAGGAGAACACAGTGAAATTCAAGACAGTCTCTCCTCTCATGATACGCAGTCCAGTGAAAATAAAGCAATGTTTTGTGCCACACACACTCAGTTCTGCGTAATGTTCTCTGCATCAGTTCCAGTCTGGAGTTAGACCTAGGTTGGAATTTTTATAACCCTGCTACTTCGTGGCTGTCTGTGTGACCTTGAGAAACTTACTAAGCTTCTTTAAACCTGATTTGTTTTTTTGGTAAAAATGAAGACAATAAGAGTAATTAATTCATAAACTTTCCCTAGAGATTATAAAGGACAGAGCAAATAAGATACTTATCATGGTGGCTGGCACAAAATAAGCAATCAATAAACTTCAGATTTTGTTGTGGCATTCAGCAACACGCTACATTGCATGAGTGCTTACAATCAATATTCTGTAGATAATTGTATGTGTGAACATGTATGTGTGAATGTGGTCAGGGTTGGACAGGGATGCGTAGTCAGAAAATTCTCTTAGAAGAAATGGCCTTTGGTTGGAACCTTCCTGTGAGGGTGGATTGGTAGAGGAGGGAAGTTGGGGGAGGGAGCGGAAGGCACTCCAGCCTCAGAGAAAAACTAAGAAAAAGTGAGAAGATCCAGGAAAATAATGATATGTGACCTGCTGTGGTTAAAGCATAGGGGTGGGGTGCACAAGGAGAATGGTTGGCAACATCAGTTACTTGTAGCAGGAGGTCTTTCAGCTGCAAGTAACTGAATACCTGATGAACTGAGCTCAAACCATAATAACATGTACAGTTACTGACAAGAACATCTGGGACTATTTGGTCCTAAGATTCTTTTGGTGGCTTAACATTATCAGCAATGACCTAGGTTCTTTCCATGCTCCTTCTCATACTCTTTTGCTTTTGGCTTCAGTCTTCATGGTTGCAAAGGACTGTCACAGCTCCTGGAGTGATTTTCTAGCACAACACCACCTGCCTACCGGAAGATACCACCAAAATAACCTATAAATAAAGCAAAGCCGAATTTCTTTCTTATCACGGTCCTGTAACCCCTACCTTTGCAGAGCCATAGGGAATCTAAAGGAGCAAGGACAAGGCGTAACACTTATGAAGGTTTTTTTTTGGCTATGGCGTATCTTTCTATGCAGGAATCTAATAAGGATTAGGCCAAGTGTAAGATATAATATTTTAAGATTGGTAGAAGCAGCAAAGGGAAAGTTACTAAGTGAATTTTAAAGAGTAGCAATAAATATTTGGGTTAAAGTAATAGACTTTTTTTTGGTATCGTAACTTATTTAAGATATGTATGATTATTGAAAGCAAAAATTATAAAACTATAAGATGCTGATGAAATAAATCAAGATTTAAATAAATGGAGAGACATGCTGAGTTCATGGATTGGAAAGCTCAGTATATTTAAGTTGTCGATTCTTCTCAAATGAATCTACAGATTAAATGCAATCCCAATCAAACCATAGCAAGGGTTTCTTGTAGCTATAGAAAAGTTGATTTTAAAATCCATATTGAACAGAGAATGATCTAGAATAGCCAAAACAGTTTTGGCAAATTCAAAGTTGGAGGGCTTACATTACTCAATTTTTAAATATACTCTAAGCCTCAAAATAGTATGGTATTGATGAAGCATAGAAACATAAATCTATGAAACAAAATAGAGTCCAGAAATAGACCCACACAAATAGGCAATTGAGAAATGTACAAAGACAATTCAATGGAAAAAGGGTAATTTTTCAGCAAATGATGCTGGAATAATTGGCGTTCCACTGGCAAATAGATAAATTCAACTTCATGCCTTATGCAAAGTTAACTCAAAATGGATCATAGACTCAAATTTAAAACACAGGATATAAAATCTTTACATGAGAGCCCGGGAGAATATTTTTTGACATTGGGTTTGGTAAAGATTTCACACATATGACACCAAAAAGCACAAGTTATACAAGAAAAGAAAAATGATAAACTGAACTTCATCAAAATTACAATGTTTTTGCTTTGCAAAGGGCATTGTTAAGAAAACGAAATACAACATAACCCATAGTCTGGGAGAAAGTGTGTTCAAATCACATCTCTATCAAGTGACTTGTATACAGAATATATACAAATCTCTCTAAATACAACAACAAACAAACTAAAAGAGCGAAAGATGTGAACAATCACACCAAACAAGATATACGGGTGACAAATACACACATGAAAGGTGCTCGAAATCATTCGTCACTAGCGAAAAATAAATTAAAGTCACAATGCGATAGCACTATATGGCTATTTGAATGGTAACACACACACACATATACACACACATGCACACACACAGAGCAAGTTTTTAAAATGATAATATCAACTTCCTGTGAGTATAAGGAGCAACTGGAACTCTCATATACTGCCAGGGGACATCCAAAATGCTACAGCCACTTTGGAAAACAGTTTCTTAAAAAGTTAGTTTCAGATATAGTGACCATTTGATCCAGCAATTCTACTACTAGATATTTACCTTAGAGAAACAAACACTATGCTCATATAAAGCTCTGTGCTCAGATGTTTATAATAGCATCACTCATAATTACCAAACCTAGAAACAACCCATATGTCCTGCAGCAGGCAAGTAGATAAACAAATGGTGGTACATCCAATCTTTTTTTTTTTTTTTTAAGATTTTATTTATTTATTTGACAGAGAGAGGCACAGCGAGAGAGAGAGAGAGCACAAGCAGGGGGAGTGGGAGAGGGAGAAGCAGGCTTCCTGCTGAGCAGGGAGCCCAATGCAGGGCTCGATCCCAGGACCCTGGGATCATGACCTGAGCCGAAGGCAGACGCTTAATGACTGAGCCACCCAGGTGCCCCGGTACATCCAATCTTAATGGAATAGTACTTAGCAATAAAAAGAGATGAACTACTTGTTATGGGTTGAATTGTGTCCCCTGACCCAAAGGATATGTTGAAATCCTCACCCTTAGTGCCTAAGAATATGACCCTATTTAGAAATAGGATTGTTGCAGATGTGATTAATTAAGAGGAGGTCATACTGAAATAGGATGGACCCCTAACCCAATACGACTGGTGCCCATATAAGAGGATGGCCATGTGAAGACAGAGTCACACTGGGAGCAGGCCACATGATGCCAGGACAGAGATTGAAGTATGCAGCTGCAAGTCAACAACTCTATGGATTGCTGGCAACCCACCAGCAGCTGGGAAGAAGCAAGGAAGAATTCCCCTCCAAGTTTCAGATGGAGCATGGCCTTGCTGACACCTTGACTTGAGACTTCTAGCCTTGAGAACTGGGAGATAATAAATTTCTGTTGTTTCAAGCCACCCAGCTTGTGGTACTTTGTTATGGCAGCCGTAGGAAGCCAATGTACTACTGGTACACGTGAAAACATAACAATCCAAAATGCATCATGCCAAATGGAGGGAGTATCAAGAATTGTGAAGGGTCTGAGGCCTTACCTTACATGCAAGCTAACAATTAAAGCTGCCAGTGTCATAGGTGGGGACAGAAGACAGGAGACTCCTAAGTGAGAGACAAAGGCCACAGCACATGGGCTGCATGTTCAAGTCAGTTCCCCTAGGCCCTCACCCATGGGTACACAGGCAGATCCCAGGTTAAAACAAAACAAAATAAAAACAAAAACAAACAAAAAGCCAGGACTGTGGATTTTTGTCACAGCTGAGGAATGCCACCTTAGAAAACCCCAATCTTATAAAGGAGGCTCAAGTAATCCCACCCAAGTTTGCCTTATAATCTTTACAAGCCTGGTCAGTAAATGAAATTGCCCTCTCCCTCAGAGGGAGTAGCTACCTCCCTTTTAGCAAACGGCCTTGAAGTTATCACAGCAAAGGGCCTCAAAGATAGTCTGTCACAAGACGTGTAAAACTGCAGTGAAGAATTGACCCCCCACAGAAGCCAGTCTCAAAAGATTACACTGTGTGTATCTATGGGATTCTATTCCTGAGACATTCTGGAAAAGGCAAAACTGCTCTGATGGGTTTACAACTAGATCAGTGGTTCTCAGAGGTTCGGGTTGGGGTGAGGACTCAAGATGAGGGGAATTTTTGGTGTGATAGAGCTGTTCTTTGACTAGATTGCGGTGGTACTTATGTGAATCTATACATCCACTCAGAACTGTACATCAAAACAGAAGCTAATTTTACTGTATGTAAAATATTTTTTAATTAACAAAACCTTCATCTTTTTAATTGAGATATAATTGACACATAACATTGCCTTAGTTTTAAGTGTACAACATAATGATTTGATGTATGTATATATGCAAAATGATCGCCACAGTAAGTTAACATCCATCACCACACATAGTTACAATTCTTTTTAATAAATAAGACAAATAATATTTTAAGATGAATAAAATCTGAGGATTTAATGTGCAATGTGGTGACTGTAGGTAACACTGTATTGTAAAATTGACATTTGTAAGGGAGTAGGACTTAAATGTTCTCACACACACAAGAAATAAATATGTGAGGTGATGGTTGTGTTAATTAACTAGATGGGGAATAATTTCATGATATATATATATAAATTCATCATTATGTACACTTTAAATATACTATAATTTTATTTATCAATTATAATTCAATAAAACAAAAAAGAATGAGTACAAACATACTATTTATTAATATGGAGGTATATACCAGAATAAACAGCTATTAGTTGAAAATAATTATCTGTAGGGAGTAAGTATCGAGGGCTGGAAGATATACAGAATGGCAATGTTACTTAAGTTGAAAGCCTTTGAGCAGTACTTGAATTTTTAAAGGCCTGTACATGGTTTAATTAGATATTTAAAAGAGAAAGATCAAAACCCCAAAATAACAAAAAACACTTTTATCCCCCCAAAACATTGGTAATGTCATAATGAGTAATATTTTTCTGAAAAGCTCAAAATGGTATCTATGCAAATATTCTTTAAAAAAAAGAAATGTTATCCATTCAATCACCTATAGGTAGATATAATTTTTTTTTAACCTAAGGAAAAAGTGGAACTGGAAGAGATGAATGCCCTTATTTGTGTTATATTTTATGTGGTTTTTAAAAAAAATTAACAAAAGTCAAATACGAATACACAAAGAATACTTATTATAAAAAAGAGGGTGTTGGTTCTGAAAGAGTTACAAATCACTGTTCTAACCATTCCTTCTATTTCAAGTCCACTAATAATTTCTGCAATGCTGCTTCCATTGAAGGGATCGGTGGTCAGAGGCAGCCTGTTATGAACCGTTTACATAAACCTGGGAAAGCTCGTGTACACAAGTCCACAGGAAACACACACAATAAAGTCTCTGAGAATTAGAAGACAAACATTAGCTTTTTAGTCTCGTTCTGACATTTGCTCAATTTAAAAGAAGTGAGTCTTCCGGGGAAATGGTTCTCCAATTGTGCCAACTTTCAATTACTTTCAACAACCAATTACATGATCTATTTCTTTAAAAGATAAAGTTTTGACCTGACCTCCTTGGCTGACTCGGAAGCACAGACTTTTTCTGCCAATCTGTAGGTATTTTTCATCTTAGAAATGAAATGGAATGCTTTATTACCCTGACCTCTTTTCCTATTACAAACCAAGCCGGCTGTGCCCGAACTCTTCTCTTCCTTCGGTTTTAATTCCTTTTCCAATACTCTTTTTCTCTTGTAAGGAACATTACCACTTTAAACCCTCTCAGACCCTAAGGCAAAACTGATGCTTTGGGGAACCTGCTTAGAGGGTAGTTAATTATATTCAAAACAAATGTTTTTAACCTCCTATTACCAAGACTTTTTGCAAGGAGTGGATATTGGGTGTAAATTAAGCCACTTAGGTCAACAGATAACAGTAACTGGAAAAAGATGGTGGGATGTTGCTGTGTTTAATTTAGCACAGAAATCTAACTTCTCATCTGTGACTTGTTTTATAACCAAAGATTAAAGCCATTTCCTCAAGCTCGTTGGTTCTTAAAAGAAGGAATGAAAAAAATTAATTCCTTTACTGCACTTAGGAAGTTACTTAAAACAGTGTTAATTGTTCTTGTTCCTAGATGCTTCCCCAGATCTAACATTTTTATTTTCCCCTAGGTTCTTTATTGAGATCAGCTTCCTTGGGCTGCTTCCAAATGATACTTCCCACAACTCTGCCACATCTAGTCTTTACAGGTCATGTACCTTCCAGACTCATGTTTTCTATATATTATCTATTTGCAGCCTTAAGCTGACATAAGATTGTGTTCTTTTGTCATTCCACTTTGGGGGTTCTTTATAATATTTGTATATTCATGCTCACATTTTTGTTATTAAACATAGCACAACATTTTTGCCTACAACAATTTTGGGTACAATCACAAACACAAATAAATTAGAAGGCAGAATTGCTCACGTGACCAACTATGACTGGGCCCCATTCTAATTATAAGAAAAGTTTTCTACCTCAGTATCTGAAGACGCTCAAAGCAATAACTAAAATGGGACTCAGGTCGAAGACTTTGTCTTTTAATCTCACGGCTCTAAGGAAGAGACTGGGGCAAGCAGATTCTGGAAGCAAAGTAGAGTGCTTCCTTGGAAACTAAAATGGGAAGAGAGGTGAATTCTTAGCAGATTTCTAGCAGAGTCAGAGGCCACAGTTCTTTCTCTTAAAGATTTTATTTATGTATTTTAGAGAGAGAGAGAGAATGTGGACCCCGCCATGAGCCCAAGTGGGAGCAGGGGCAGAGGGAGAGGGAGAATCTTAAGCAGACTCTGTGCTAAGTGTAGAGCCCGAGCTGGGGCTTGATCTCATGACCTGAAATCATGACCTGAGGCAAAACCAAGGGTTGGTCGCTTAACCAACTCAGCCACCCAGGCACCCCACAGTTCTTTCTCTTAGATGAACATGGTTTAATCTGAACCTTGGAGGAACAGGTCATTGCACTTTCCAAACACAACTAGTTTGGAGCATTTATCTCGGCTGCCCCTTCAACATTTATCCGTGCCTTCACAGTCCCATCCTATTCAAATATGACCTTTTGGCCATTGCTATTATAGTGCTCCACCATCTTCTCTCACCCCTACCTTAATCCTACATCATAGCCCTTCTTACAGCCTTCTCATGATTGCTCAACGTCATTCCCTCAAAGTGCCTTTCTTCAATTGGCCCAGTGTATTTAAAAAGTGATTTTTAAAATTTAGCTGCTAATTGTTTCATATCAGACCCCTGCGTTTCCAAATCAAATTTCACTTTAACCAGTCTGATGTCATACAACATTGAGGTGGTCGCCACAGTTCAATATGCATGCTGACTTCCAAACTCATTAAAGAGTAACTGGCTGTCCCTGGAAGAGGCACTCAATATATACTGCTTGAATAAACGAAATAATGAATGGCAAGTAATCTTTACTATCATCTGGGAGATACATGGCATACTAAAACAACTAATAATTTATTTCTTAGAAATCTGAGTTTGGATATAGCCTGTAGTAAGTGATGGAATCCATAATGTAATAAATGAAACGGACTTTACTAGAGGATGAGAATTCTCTTTGAAAGAAGGTGATGGTGGTATCTTGTGCCTTGCTTATCAAAAACTGTAAGAAATAATAAAATTAAAGAGAAGTACAGACCAGAGTTAATAGCAGGCTGGGAATTATGGGAGGAATATGGAATCTGATTTTAAAAAAGAAAGCATAAATATAGATAATAAACCCAAAATACACTGAGTTTACCTGAAGATCAGAATGGCAACCGGTTGCCTGTGAGCAGCTGATAAACCCAGATCACTAGAAGTTTCTCTTGTAAACTAAATGTACAACTTGGAAAGCAATTATCAGCTTCTGGAAGTCATCAAAGAGCAACCGGAACAAGGTAAGGGATAGAGTGTTGGACTCTGAAAGACATCCTTAACTTGGAGGCTGGTACTCCTCTAACCTCATATCCCCCACCCAAACACACACAGACACACATGCACACGCACGCACACATACACACAGGTGCACACACATAGGTGTGCACAGTATGAGTCATCCAAAAAGGGAAAGGATGTACAATGTCTATACTTAGGGAAGCTATATGTCATATTCACATTTCACTGGGCAAAGAAAAGTAATGATCATTTGGCGAGGCATCTGATAGGGCTGGAGAAGAAGTACTTGAACCAGAGAAGCTGAATTTAAATTACTTGTTGAGATCTGGCCCAATTAGGAAGGTCCCTGTCATTTTACAAGAAAAGCTACCCAGAGGTTTTACATTCTGAGTTCAATAAAAAATAAGCACACCTGAACCTCTAGCCTGCTGTTACTGGAGAAAAGAATCTATAGGATGTCTATGGTTCTTGGACCAAACCTGAAGCAATAGTCAGGAGCCCTAAGGACATTTTAAATGGAAAGGAATGGAAGATGATGGAGGAAAGAATGTCTTCATCAGAGTTTAGGAAGAAATGAGGTGAGACGTGGATGGTGACATGGTCCAGGCATTAACTAGCTCATAGTGATTTCTGGGTTAGGTTTGGGAATTGCCTAATGAACCCGCCAACTAGTTGGTTTAACAAAATTATCTTCTCTGAACCAAAATGGAAATACACTGTTTCACATTCTTGTGGTGTAAAACAGAGAACAGAACAGAAATATTTCTACAGATATATTTATAAATACAAGTGAGATGTCTATGTAAACATACGAAGCATACTAGCTAAATACTCAGGCTGTAGGAAAAATGAGGAGGCAGTTAAAGCCTTATTAAAAGATCTTCATACATATAGTCTACTTATTCTTAAAAATAATTATTTTGTTCAGTTTTGAGAGCAATTTCCTTAACTCAGAAACTCTTTCTATTTCTATTCAGCAGTGATGGGCAGATGTTGCCCAATGACAGGGTACTCTCCCTTTGTCTTCCTCACTCCCATGTCCCGCTCTCTCTCCCCACCTCTCCTCTTCCCTGTCGTCTGGTCCCCTCCTTTCCCTCCGCTCCTCCCCCCCCCCCCCCGTTTTCTGCCTTCCTTTTCCCTTTCATCCCCTCCCTTCTTCTCTGGTCTTCTCCCACCCCATTCTCCTATCTCGTCCTGTCCTTCATCGGGAACAGAGAAAGAAAAAATAAAGTTGAAGAAAGAAAAATAAATGCTTTTATTCATTTAGTGAATAACTATTGAGAGCCACCAAATTCCGGGACTGGATCTAAGCTCTCTTGGTCATGGAGTAAAGGGTTTAACCATCGTGCCCACCCTCAGAGTGCATATCGTTTAACAGGGAGGCAGACAACCAAGCGAGACAAAATGTGTGTTGCATGTCACGGCTGGTTTTCTGATAGGACAAACCATTAAGGGATCCCAGAGTAAGAGCTCTTCACCTCAGCCACCGGTGTCTCCATGCTATTTCTATGCAGACATAGGGGAACACGATCTTACTAAATTTCTTAAAAGAGTCTAAGTATAAAGGAACCATTAGATTTTAATGAGTTTGAATGGATATTTAATGGACAATTTGATGAATTGCTCCTGGCTCTTGATTTGATTTTACTCTTTTTAGCCTATGGAGAGTTGTCATAAAACCAAACCAGGTGAATAAAAGATTCTTGAGTGGTATTTATGCAATTCCAAAAGCGGTATATGTTATTTCTCAAAATTATGAAAAAAGAATGAATTTTCTTCTGCCTCATTTTAACTAATTTAGTTTTTTTAGTCAGGGATTTCTTGACTCAAGTGATTATGCTGGGCTCTGGGAATAAAATGGTGGGTAAAAATAGGCAGTGTCTTTGCTCTTAAGGGCATCTAGTAAAAAACAAGCAGAGTTAAATCTAGTTGCCTTCAATAAATTTTCAAAGGAGTAAATGGGGTTTTAGTTTGGGTTTCCCCAAAACAGAGCCGGAGACAAAGCTTAGGGTGCTAGTAGTTTAGCCTAGGATGCAGGAATGAGGGAACAGAGAGACTAAGACTGAAAGGTCACTAACACGGGCCATGCTGGCTTGATTCCAGAAGGACCCACATTAAGAAGTGCACAATGCCTCCAAGAGCTGCTCCCTGAAAGCCCAGAGATGGGAGTACTTATCCACCACTCCTACTGTGTGAGGGCTGCTCCCCGGGGGCATGAACTCTCCCGTATACTTGCTGTGGGTTTGCATGTGGGCCAAAGGAGTTCGTGCCGTGTCTAAGAAGGTTGTGGGGTAGAATGCGGAGGCGTGTTTGCTTGGGGGCTGACCCTCGGGTGAAATCTATGAGCAAAAGGAACTGTCCACTGCAATGGCTGGAAGCAGAAAAGCAAGGTTGAGGGGTTGTGACCGAGGGCTAGGGGCATCAACAACAAATGGCATTCTAAGACTTCCCTTCTCGATGCTGAACAAAAGGATTCAAGTCTCCGAGAGAGGAAAAAATCAGCAGAAGTAAATCTGCTCCGCTGATCTTATAAAATTGGTCTGGGGATGAGTTCCAACCCCCAAATCATTTCTCTCCATTAGTCATTCCCAACTTGGGAAATACCCTGGCAACATCCAAATAAAATATTCTTGTCCTTATGGCTTTCTTTTCTCCCTTCTTTAGCCCCACGGTCCCATGGCTTATGTTGTTTGAAGAAGAATTGACACTATGATAATGAAAACACATAAGCACGATCTTCAGACAGAAGCAAACAAACTGGCTTTGCCAAAGGAATATGCAGGGACTATTTTTATCTATAGGAGTTATGCTCTCATTTGAGCAATGCATTCTAACTCATCACCAGCACAGTATAATGCTCTTTTCCCCCTGAATAATACTGATGGGTTTACTTTCATCGTTCCACACGTTAGTTACCCTGGACGCTTTCTAGCCAGGAGCAAGTATTTGTCACTGAGTGGTGTAGATGAGAGTAGTATTCACCCTCATACATCTGGGACCAAGTTCACGGATATATGATATACTATTTATAAGTGCCAGTGTGATTAAAGTATTTCATAATGTTTGCAACTTAACAACATGTTATGAACTTATAAATTAAGGTGGAGGGTATTTGGACGTCTATTCTTTTTATAACTTTTCTGTAAGTTTAAGATACTTTTTTTTCCCCAAAACTAAATGTTAGCAAACATAGCTACATAAGAATATGTGATTGATGAAATAGGTTAGAAAGTGTAAATAAGTGTGATTTAACAATTAAATAAATATTAAAGCCCAAAAGAGATAAGCAGGCTTTGCTATATAATCTTCTAGATTTTTTTTATGACCCACAAAAAGGAAACCAATCAATTGAAACAAATACAGAACTGCCACAGGCATTAGCATGAGCCCTTGAAGTCATTAACGGAATTGTTATAACTGTATTTCAAACAACGCGGTCAGCACGTGTGCATCCTTGAAAGCAAATGCCTTCTTAAACTTTGTGCCCAGACACGTCTCCCACCTGACTCTAGTCCTGGTCCTGGTTCCAGATGTTTGAAAGTGAAGTTGAGATATCGAAGACGTAAAAAACAAACTCAAATGAAACCTCTAGGAATGGTAACGACAATGTGTGAGATGAAAATATATACTATATGGGATTAATAGCAGTTGCCATATTACAGAAGAAAAGACTAGTCATACTGAAGTCATAATAGTAGAAACTACCCCAAATTAAATAACTTGGAAAAGAAAATGTAAAATTAATCTGTGAACTGTGGGATAACTCAAGAGACTCAACATATATGTAATTAGAGTTTACAAAGGAAAGGAGAACAATAAAAATATTTGGAAAAGAATGGTCTAAAAAATTCAAAATGTGACAATTACAAACGTGTATATATATATATATATATAGGAAGCTTAATCCAAAGCATAAAAATCATAAAGAAAACTACACAGAGGTACATCATAAGCAAATTGTTCATAACCAATGATAAAGTGAAAAAATCTTAAAAGCAGCCAGAGGGACAAAAGGCACATGATGCATAGAGAAAAAAAAAAAATAACAAGGGTCTCATAGGAAACAACATAGGCACAAAGAGAGTGGAAGAATGTTTTTAAAGTGCTGACGTTTAAAGAAAGAAAACTGTCTCCCTAGAATTCTATAATCGGCAAATATATATTTCAGAAATGAAGGCAGAATAAATAGTTTGCCAAACATACAAAAGCTGAAAGAATTCATTACTTGTAGCCCCACACTCCAAGAAATATTAGAGGAACTCCTTCAAACAGAAGGAAAATGATACCAAATGCAAATCTGGATCACCATAAAGCAATGAAGAGCACCAGAAATAGAATTACCAAGACCTATAAATGGTGTGAAATTCTACCCTACATGCAAGCTAATTAGTTAACCTTCCACAATGTCATAAATGCTGGCAGGAGATACGAGACTCCTGCATCAAAGACAAAGAACTTTATCACTAATAATGTAGCAAGCTGCATGGGCTTTACATTTGTGCTGAGTGACCATGGCACTCAGAGTCCCATATGTTGAAGAAATCCCATGTTCACAGAGCTGTGTTTGTAGTAACCAAATACCGGAAACCACCCAAATTTCTATCTACAAGTAAATGGATAAACACACCGTGCCATGTTTATACAATGGAATACTAGTGTCTGAGTTAGGGGTGCTAAAGCAGAACACCATAGACTGGGTGGCTTACACAAGACGTATTTTTCACAGTTCTGGAGGCTTCAGAGTACCAGCAGAGTTGGCTTTTCGATGGACGTCCAGTTCCTGGTTTACAGATAGCCACCTTCCTGTTGAACCCTCACACAGTGGAGAGAAAGAGAGCTAATGCTCTCAAAAGGACACTAATCCCATCATGGAGGCTCCACCCATGTGCCCAATTACTTTCCAAATGCCCCACCTTCAAATACCATCACATTAAAACTTCAACAGATGGAAGGGGAGAGGGGCACAACGATTCAGTCCATAGCAACTAGTCAATGTTACAACAGAATACACTATTGATATGTGCTACAGCGTAAATATCAAAGTAATTATGCTGACTGAGGGAGGCCAGACGGCAGGATACATTCTGTATGATTTCATCTCAGTCATATTCTATGTCATATTTGTGGACGAGAATGAATGTCAGGGATGATCGTCAGAGTGAGATGACTAAGAGGAAATTTGGGGGTCGATGGATATGCTTATTATTTTGCTAATGGCAATGGGTTCACCCGTGTCAACATATGTTAAAACTTACGCTATTGTGAGGGCGCCTGGGTGGCTCAGTTGGTTAAGCGACTGCCTTCGGCTCAGGTCATGATCCTGGAGTCCCCGGATCGAGTCCCGCATCGGGCTCCCTGCTCAGCGGGGAGTCTGCTTCTCCCTCTGACCCTCCCCCCTCTCACGTGCTCTCTCTCTCATTCTTTCTGTCTCAAATAAATAAAATCTTAAAAAAAAAACTTACCTTATTGTGCACCTTAAATATGGGCAGCTTATCGTATGTCAGCTATATTTCAATAAAGTGTTTTTAAAAAAAAAAACCTACCGATAGATAATGCTAATTTTTGGGGGGTCTAGTAAGGTTCCCCCCGTTGCTTTCCTATCAGCACTATGGAAGAGGGCAGGCTTTCCCTTGTCATTGTAGAGCACTTGCCAATCTGAGAGGTGAAGGGGCACGGCATTATTTTCCTTTGCATTGATTTGATTACTAGTAAGCTGACTCTTTTTCAAATATTTAAAAGAATGGTATTGTTGCTCTCAAATAGGATGGAATTTGCCCAGTACTAACTGGATTTAGTCATGACATTTCCAGGCGGGGCGATTCCCAGAAGACCCTGGATTCTGAAATATTTGGCAAATCTTCGTGTAAATTGGTGGGGGAATGGGGGCAAGGAAAGAAGACTGACCAGGAGACGGGACAATGTATAAATGCAAGTTGAGCATAATTTGGTTTGGAACCACTGTGTCAGCGCATTTGTGTGTTAAAGGCACCTGGCCCTAACAGAAGAGGGAAAACACAAAGAACGTGATCTTTGCTTTCCTATTTCTCTTCTAGTCCAGTCTATCCTCTGAACTTCACTCCTATGCCATATTTAGACCACAGAAAATACAATGCTCCATCCAGGTGTACAGAGATCTCCCTGCACCTCTTCTTTGTGGCATTTGTAAGAATGCTAAAATATTTTTGAAAATCACTGAAGAAAGAACAAGGACCTTTGTAACAAGTGCAGCTGGGCCATGGCATGGAGCCAGCTGGAAAATGTCCTCTCCTTGAGAGTTTTGCCAATCATTCCTGGCAGGAGCCATCACCGTCTGCTCCACTCCTCTGGAAAGACTCACACGCAGTTCGCAGAGAAGCTATTAGGGCTTTGGGACCAGAGAAAATGTTCCATCTATGCAAACTACTTGCACATCTTGGGGGTTAGGACTGGAAACACAGTAGAAATGGCCCTAGAGTCCAAGAGGCTTGGAGTGCGCCTCGTGAGGTCACCACAGGGTCAAATAAGGGATGTGCTACTGATCAAGTCCCAGACCCCGGGGCTACATGAGGGAGAGTGAGGTGAGGAGGAAAAGAGACACAAGGTCTGCTTTGGGGTTATTCACACGCTAGTCACCCTTCTCTCTGATTTGGCTTTCTTGTTGGGAGAAATTCTTAGGGTGGAACATTTCGGATACACACCAATATAGAGAGGACAGTGCCCTAAAGTAACTCACACCGGCTTAAATGACAGCCAACCATGTTTTATTAAACCGGAGCTTCTCAAAATTCAATGAACATAAGAATTAACCTAAATGTTACAATGCAGTTTTTTATTGTGTGTACTTGGGCCTGAGATTGTCCATTTCTAATAAGTTGCTAGATGATGTGGATTTTGCTAGCCAGTGAATTACTGTTGGAGTAGCAGAGTTCTATCCCCCTACCTACCTTCACCCTTATCTACTTATTTTCCAGATATCCTCTCATTTCAACCATAAATATTTCAGCAAATATCCTGAAAATATGAGTTAATTTTAAAACCATGCCATGATGCCACTACTCTACTTTAAAATTTAATAATTCCTCAATAACATTAAATGTTCAATCACTGTTCAAATTTCTCAGATTGTCTAATAGTTGTTTTATTTTTTTCCTTCACAGTTTGTTGGAATCAGAATTGAAATAAGGTCTGTACATTGCAATTGATTTTTCTTTTTCTCCCTCCTTCCTCTTTTTTTTTTTTTTTTTTGAGAGAAAGAGAGAGAGAGAGAGAGCACATGAAGGGGGTCCTGGGGAAGGAGAGGGGCAGAGAGAGAGGGAGAGAGAGAATCTCAAGCAGCTCCACACCTGACGTGGAGCTCAACCCCACAGCCCTGAGACCATGACCTGAGCCAAAATCAAGAACCAGAGGCCCAACTGACTTGAGTCACCCAGGCACCCCTATTGATTTTTCTTAGGTCTCTTATAATCTATAGATGTTCTTTCTCTCCCTTTTCTTTCCATTTTCCCACCTCCCATTTATTTTTCTTTGCAACATTTTTTGAAGAAATTGCAGAATTTGCTTTGCAGATTTTCAACAGCCTACATTTTGCGGATTGCATGGTTTTCATTAACATTTAGTAGCCCCCACCCCCATCCACGGTTTTGCGTTGCACAGTTTCACTTATGCCCTGGTCAACCGTAGGGCCAGAAACAGATGATCTTTCTTCTGACATCTCTTCAGAAGGTCAGTAGTAGCCTAACTCTGCGTCATGATATCTGCGTCATTCGCCTTCCTTCACCTCATCACGCAGGCATTTGCTCATCTCACATCATCACAAGAAGGGTGAGTCCAGTACAAGAAGGTACGTTGAGAGAGAAACCATACTCACATTACTTTTATTACAGTCTTTTGTTTATAATTGTCCTAGTTTATTTTTAGTTGTTGTTAATCTCTTACTGTGCTTAATTTATAAATTAAACTTTATCATAGGAATGTATGTAAGTATAGGAAAAACATATCTGTAGGGTTGGGTACTAGCCACCATTTCAGGCATCCACTGGGGGTCTTGGAACGCATCTCTGAGGAAAAGCAGCGACTACTGGATTCCTTTTTACCTTGTTTTTCCTGTAAAATGGTAGTTATAGCTATAGAGGTTAATTTGGGGGGTGAGGGAGCAAAGAAGGCAAGACTATTTCATGGACGATGTTTTGCAGGTAAGCAAATGTGTGGTTCTCTCCCATTTGGTCATGTTGGCAGACATCATTGTTCTTTGCCATGATTCATTCATTAATTAGGGATTATAAATGGTGATGGTCTATCATTCTTTTATCATACATCATCTGGCATAGATTTACAGAAAAAAATCTTTCCCTATCAACTGTGTTTACCCTATATATTTTGTGTAAAAGACAAGATAAATGCCTTGTCCTTTCCCCTTCTTTACCATCTTTCAAAACAAGAAGTTGGATTACCTAATTGCTTGAAGCTCAAGTTCACCGATCACTGGTACTGGTTTTTGAGTTTGTGTGTGTCTGGGGGTGATACAATTATAATCACATAGATTTAATTATATTTGATATATTTCACTCCACTGCAGTTGTTATTCTTAGCAATGCTCAGATGTTCTTCCCTTGTCCATAGTAGCCTCCTTGGGTTGACACTACATAGTGTAGTGCTGGCAAAGAGGACCTCAAAAAAAAAAAAAAAAAAAAAGGCTATAATATGCAGCTTGGTACCAATTCCTTTGGTGTAAATTCTCTCAACATGGCTGATTGCAAGCTACCACTATTTTAACAACACAGTCTGAAAATTCTGGATTTTCACAATCAGCTCTAATGATCTTACATATCCTCCCTCCCGTCTACCACAGCTCTGGATACCTGTTGGTATAACCACTAAAGCCTGGAAGTGTATCCTTGCCGCCTGTATGACAAGCTATTTCAGGTTTGTCTTGTATATGTCCCACCCCAGGCCTGGAATAGGCCTCTTCTCTAAGCAGCCTGGTTTCTCTTTAGTGGGATAAGGGAATGTTGGCAACAAGGGATAAGCTCCTGTTTCTAGACCTACTCCATGAATATGGCTAAAAAAATTGTTTCTTTTCAAAAGATAACCTATTTATAGGTTTCTACTAATAATTTCCATTTCAATTCAAGACTACAGTGTTCTTACTAAAAGTTAAATGTTATCCACTCCTCTTTTCTCCCACACAGAAAATCCCAGGTCCCAGTGAACCAACAGAATTCCTCGTTGGATTTATCCCACAATTCATGTGCAATCCTCTTAGGATAACAATACCAGTACTACCTTCAACAATGTGCTTCCTGAAAAATATTTTAAGACTTGTTATTTTTTTCCTGTAGTTCTTTTTGTCTTATGTCTTTGTCTTATGACATATCCCATTAGGAACATGTGAACACTTTGCTCTGTTGTTAAGTTGATTGAACTACTTCCTTCCATGCAGTTATGCTACCCGTTTGATAAATACTTAAGTTTGTTTCAATATTGTTTTTGACCTTCAGGCATTGCTTTTCTAAAATATTTTTTTAAAGATTTTATTTATTTACTTGACAGAGAGAGACACAGCGAGAGAGGGAACACAAGCGGGGGGAGTGGGAGAGGGAGAAGCGGGCTCCCCGCGGAGCAGGGAGCCCGATGCGGGGCTCGATCCCAGGACCCTGGGATCATGACCTGAGCCAAACGCAGATGCTTAACAACTGAGACACCCAGGCACCCCATTGCTTTTTTAAAATTCATTTTTGTGTTATAATTATGCAAAAATTCCAAAGTCAAATTTATAAAGCAAAGTATATTCAAAGAAGTCTATATCCATCTCTGTTCCTCCACGCTACTTCATCTCTCCCACTACAGATGGTATTTTTAATAAAATGGCTTTTGGTTTATCTTTCCATTTAAAAATATGAATATGTATATACATTCATATTCATCCCCTTCTTACATGAACTATACTATGCTCATTTTTTTCTCCATATTTTTTAAACTTTATGTTATGGTGATCAGTCCATCCCACTATATGGAAATACTTCTCATGCTTTGTTTACAGCTTTATAATACTCCATTATACAGACAAACTGTTGTTTATTTAACCAGTGCCTCGGTAAGGAAGTTTTAGATTGTTTCCAGTCTTTTTATTACAGATATGTTATGTCTGTATTTTCTTTTCTTTTTTTTAAAGTAGGCTCCATGCCCAGCATGGAGCCCAATGCAGGGTTTAAACTCACAACCCTGCAATCGAGACCTGAGCTGAGATCAAAAGTCAGACGCTTAATGGACTGAGTCACCCAGGCACCCTGTTATGTCTGTATTTTTGCCATCGTATCTTGGGGATAGATTCTTTGAAGTGGCTTTTCCAGGTGAAAGAACAAATGTGTACATAATTTCCTAAGTATTTTTTTCTTCAATTATTGACCACCTTTAAGTGCAAAAGGCAGACAATAGTAGAAATCTTGAAGCTCCAGTTCACCGATCACTGGTACTGGTTTTTGAGTTTTAAGTCAGTCTCCCTGACTTCAGTAAACTCTTGGTACTGCTCTAAGAAACCTTCCCTTTGTTGTTTTTCATGACTACTCCATTCTTTTTTCTAGGAGCATCAAATGTTTTCAAGGATTTTTAACATGACTTGATTTATCCTAAAGATAATATGTATAAAATTATAACACAAAAATATAAGATTTAAAAAATTTTAAAGCTGGAATGGAGATTTCAAAAATATTTCCCTTTATTAAAAATGGAGGAGTATAGATAGATATTAAACAAAATAAGACTGAAGAGTATATTACTGGTAGAAGCAGGATTAGAATCCAGGCTTCGCTGTTCAGGCTCAAGACTCTTTCATCTACATCTGAGATTCTCAAACTAGTATGTCAAAAGACACACGATTCCATAAGAAAAACATGGTGTATCTTTTTGAATTTGATTCTAAGAAGTGATTTGATTCCATGGTAAGTCAATTTTATTCTGTGGTAAGTAATATAAAATATTTTTGTATTTATTTTTTTTAAGATTTTATTTATTTGAGAGAGAGAGATAATGACAGAGAGAGCATGAGCAGTGGGGAGAGGGGGAAGCAGGCTCCTCACTGGGCAGGGAGCCCGACACTGGGCTTGATCCCAGGACGCTGGGATCATGACCCGAGCCAAAGGCAGAGGCTTAACTGACTGAGCCACCCAGACACCCCACTACTTTTGTATTTAAAAATATAATTGGAGTAGGATAAAAAAAATTCATGTGACATTTTTAATGATAAAGTATAAAACATTGCAAACCTCTCCAGCTTGTGGCATCTCATGTAGAAGTGACATCCTTAGACTTCTAGGGTATCAGTTCATTCTCCTCTTCCTGAGAGCACTTGATGGGAAAGTTTGAGGAGCATTGTCCATAACTGAGCCGACTTTCCCTTGGAGTTGATGGGTGTCTTTTCTACCAGTCTAGTAGTCAGCATGTGTACATCCTACTCGAATTGGGCTAGGTATGTGACTAAGGAGGAGAAAGAAAATGAAGAGGCTGCTGGTTTATCTTATCCTCAGGGATCAATTGGCCTCATTTGATCCACATCAGATAAAAGATAAAGGGAGGAGCACCCCGGCCTCCTGACCCAACATGGGCTGAGAAGTCTTAGAACCTTCTCTGCTGCTCACCGTGTAAAGGCTATCATAACATGAGGAGAGGTTGGGCTGGGAAGGAGTTGCTGTAAAAAAACAAAACAGAACAAAAATAAACCCATAATTTTCCTTACATATTAAGAGGAATAAATAGTGTCTGAACGGCTATCATATAAATATCTGAAGCTAGAACATCACATGCTAAACAAAGACTAATTATGAAGAAAAGTTGCTCATGGCCTAGCCCTGTGGTTCAGTCTGAATGCTTTTTAATTCCCTAGAGTCCCCATTAGCTCATTTCTTTAGCAGAATCACAGGGATCAATCTCGAAAATCAATGCAGAAAGTGAAAACAACGTATGGAAATAGTTACCATTGTAAATCCCTTAAATCAACGTATGGAGTACGTCGAGTGTAGATGGTTCTACACACACAACCCTATACAGAGATTTCTTGGCAAATCCAGAGTTTGAACAAAGGCAAGAACAAAAGAAAGAGCTGGGTGCAGATGTCTGGGCTTTCGATCCATTTTTTGTTTTGTTTTGTTTTTTGAAGTTACTTATCAAATCCCTGGGAGTTAATAATAGAAAATTCTAAAGTTCTCTTATTTACAGGGCTCCATGATTGTAGGAATCAAACGAGATGCAGGAGTAGGTATATGTACAACATATTGGGCACTTCATGTTACTGGTCACAGGAAATGATGTTTATATTTTATAGTATTATTTCACCTCTGATGAAGTATCTTTGCATATCTTGGTCATCTTAAGTTACTGTGATCCAAACTGCATACCAACAAGGCAAAATGTGATTATATCAAATTAACTGAGCTGTCAGTGAAGCGCTAGGAGCTTGTTCAGCTAATTAAGATCAAAGGTTCTGAGGATTGTCCATAATGGACGATTTTAAAGAGAAGCCTGTCTTCTTGTGTGCAACTTCCTGTTAAAAGTCTGGATGTTTGTGCTCTGTGGAACAGCGGTAGTTCTGAGTTGGAAAGTTGCTTAAGCCCTCACGCAACCGAAAAGCAGAGCTAGTGGCTTACAATCAGTGGAAAAATAAAACTGGCTGAGAAATGTTTGGGGATGTTTTTAATGCTTTTGGATCTTTTGCCACGATATGCTCTCAGTTATTTGATCACCAAATGTGCACCCTTCCAAAATGTGCCCTTTATTTTTCTACTGAAAGGTTTGCATAAAGTATCTGTTTAACTGGACTGACAAGTGGGAGAAGTCTGCAGTATAGAAAAAGCACGGAGTAATGAACTGTGAACACACTGAGTGAGGAATTGACCAGGCCATTTGTCACATCCCAAGGTTTAATACTGATTCAAAAGTGAGACCAGGAATTGAGAGATCCATTTGGGGAAACCTATGCAAACTTGGGAATTCAGGGCAATAGCCTAGTGCTACCACGGTCACTTCAAACCCTCTGAATCCGTAGCCATGGTGGCCCGCACATGCTGTCCTGGAACAGTTACACTATGTGAGTGACTGGGAGGCTGCCGCCAAGTGTGCACACACAGCTCTTGGGGGCTGTCACCCCTCACCGCTACACCCCCCCCCCAGCCATGCAGCCTCTCAAAGCATTTCTCCCCACTGACACACAGCACTCATCCTGAGAAGAATTATGGTCATTCATTTCATTTTCTTGTATTTGCCGCAATATTGAATACCCCCGATATACGGGTCCTTGGAAATGGCCCAACTGGCCTCTGCGTAGGGTTTGAAGCCGGGTGTCCATCAGAACACAGTTCTAAGTCCCAGCTCTCTGCTGCTTACAAGTTATGTGCCAATAAACAATTTACTTAACTTTTACCAGCCTCAGTTTCCTTTTCTGTAAATTGAGGCTAATCATCATACCACCTAATAGAATTGTTGTATGTCTTAAGCGAGACTTCCTGTACAAGTCATTTCACACAGGGCTGAGTACATGAGAAGCACTCCATAAAGGTTAACTAACTATATATTTTTCAAAATGTTAAGAAGGGACTTGAAACTTAAAGATGAAATACAAAGGGGACTCATTCATCTCAGGGGCCATCAGTTTGGTGTTGGAGTGAATTCAATGTAATCGTTGGTATCTGACAGGTTTTGACCTATAGAAATGGCAGTTGTAGGCATTTAATCTAATGTCATTGTGTCCAAAGAGGAAGTACAAAGGATAAATGTGATGATTAAGAATTTTGCAGGAAGGTGATTTTGTGTGGAATGTTTACTATGCTCCCCTCCCCCCTTATCTCTTAATTGCTTCTATACCTGGCTTGAGACAGAGGCGATTTCTGAGAGCTATGTCTGCAACTAGAATATAAGTTCTTTACAAGACAGTTCCTGTGCCTTTCTGTATTTGCTCCTGGAAATGAAGCCTCCTTAACATAAAATCTCAGTATCATATAAAGCATAAAATTTCTCTCAGGAGAATTCCGAAAAGGACAAAGGGAAAGGGAAGGAAAAATGTTGCTCTTTACTTGTGTTTTCCTTTGCCTTTATATGTCCCTGTGGTTTTCCTAAGCACGAATGGTCAGGTCACCACCTATATTGGAAAATAACTTTATTTTAAACATATTGTTCAGGGCCGCTTATTTTCTCAAACTCTTTCCCCTAGGAAGAAAGGAAAAAGAGTGTGCCGTGTCTTCCACGCCAGCATCAGAAGGCAAGAACTTTGGAATACACACCACGCATCTCATTTAGAGACTTTGGGCAAGAATCACAAAGCAATCGTACTTGCGGCAAAAGCCAAAATGAAAGTCAGTTGTTTCTTCTTCTTTTGCCAATTCCAGTGGCAGGCTCTGGCCTGCAGATCTCAGGAGTTTTAAATGTCTTTCCAGCACAGAACTGCTTTCATGTTTGTATCCTTCTTGCTAAATCTGGACCTCTTCTCTCAACATCCTTCTTGCATTGTGTCCAGGAGCCCTTTTATGTTTGGAAGTGTTCTGGGTTTTCTCTTCATGGAAACCAACGCCCCAGTTTGCACTGATGTAAATGTCTTCCCCGCCTCCTACACTGCGGAGCACTCCTTGCCAGAATGCATTAAAACGCGAAACCATTTGAGGAGAGGCCATGAAATCAAACTGTTTATGAGCCTGCATGTTCTTGATTGAATACCTCAGAATTCCAGTTTTAAATCTTTCAATATGGAAGCCATCAAGGGACTCTCACCCAGTCTCAAGCACCCGATAGTAATAAAATCCTAGCATTACCGATGTCCTGGAGTAGTTGTGATGCCCTATCTTCCAGATGTCTTTCTTCTTCAGTCACTTTCTTTTGTCCTAAAATTAGGACGCCTGTGAAATTTTTGTAAACAGATTTTTTGCTTTCTGGCGGTTGAAGAAGAGCTTGGAGAATTGAGTCCCAGCTTGGTATTGGTGTGCATCTATTCTCCTTCCTCAGTAGACACTGAGGGATACAAAGACAAATGAAAGGCTATTCCTGTTCAGAGGGATTTCTCATCCAGTTAGTGAGGAAATGAGAGACATCAAGGATCAGGAAGCAGGCACGCGAGGGTTGTCATGGGGAAAGCTAAGGGAAGTGACCAAAAGGTGGCAGGAGAAGATATGTTACCTGTGTCCTATAAGAACAGCAGGGGAAAAAAAATAAAGATGTAAAAGAACACATTTCCAGCCTAGGAAAAAGCAAATGTAAAGGCGTAAGCAGTGGGTGTTTTAGTTTCGGGCTGCTATAAGAAAATCCCATAAATGGGATGGCTTATAAGCAGCAGAAATGTATTTCTCACAGTTTGGGATGCTGGAAGTCAGAGATCAGGGTACCAGCACGGTCAGCGTCTGCTGAGAGCCCTCTCCTGGGCTGCACGCTGCTGACTTCTCGCTGTGAGCTAATGTGATGGAAAGAGAGCTAGAGAGCTCTCTGGGGTCTCTTTTGTAAGATACTAATCCCACCCATGAGGCCTCTACCCTCATCACCTAGGCGCCTGCCATAGGCCCCACCTCCTTATACCATCACATGGGGGTTAGGATTTCAGTATATGAATTCTGGGGAGGCAAACACAAGCATTCAGTCCATAACCGCGGTAATATTGCACTGGTTCTCAAACTTGTAACCACAAGACAAATTTTAAAAGATACTTATGCTTGAATTTCATTGTCAGAGATTCCAATTGAATTGGTACAAGATTCTGTCTGGGCATCGGGATTTTTGAGAAGCTCCCTTGAGTATTAGAATGTGCCGTTCATGTTGAGAACCACTGTTGAAAATTATCTTCTATCTGGACTGTAGAGCTCGTGGGGCATGAGTAGAGAAGAGACTTGTAAAGCAGGTGGGGTTCACTGTAGGAAGCTCAGACTTAAAATAAAGGTCACAGAGAAGTCCTCAAGGATTTTATGCAGATGAACAGCAAAATCAAATTTGTGGATTAGACCAAGACCTTAGGTAGGTGGCAGTTGAATGGACTGTGGACATGACATTGTTGAGTATATTGTGGGTGGGGTGGGAAAATGGATAATCCTGGGGGGGAAATAGACTCCTCAGAGGCAGTCTCTGGCTGGGAGTCAGGAAGGACTTGATGACAGGTGGCGCTAAGGTGGTGGCAGGACCCCACAACCATTGCAGCCGAATGGAGCAGTGACACATGGGCGTGGGAGTCCTTACCTGGGTAATTCCACGTGTACACCCACATTTTCAAGATAAGGGGAAGGCTTTTTCAGGTTTCCCTGGATAACTGTCCTCGGTGCCTGTCTCCATTTTGCTTGTGGAGAACAATCCTCAGGGAACTGCTGCTTGAGCTCAAAGCTAATCAGAATGGAAAGCATCTTTTAAAAAAGAAAATGAGGTAATTCGATGGACCTTTCTTCCCTTCCTTCCTTTTTGCAAGCCAAGGCACATTTCTTTGCTTTTCCTATCCTCACTCCTCCGAAAAAGCTACAGCAATTTTAATAAGGTCATTTGCCTGAGTTCTCTGACTTTCTTGCTGAAAATACTACCAACCAATAGGGTGGATTCACCAGGACCCCACCAGCTACTTTGGCCTAGAGGTGATTTCTCTGGTCCCCCAGAACTGCTTTCTTCTGGTACAGTCCTGAAGCAGCGGAAGAGCTTGCAAGTACCCTATCAGAACCATTGTGGCCAGAAGAGACGTAGCAATGGTTTCTGGCTAATTGGCAGCGGGAGCTCTGGCTTATGTAACGGTTACCTCTGGCAATTTGTCCCAACACCCCTTTGGCAGCAACGTGGTATTTTTAATGGTAAGAGCTTGGCCAGCATTCAGCCAATCAGCTCGTTCGTTTTGCTGGCTGCAATTAGAGTTACTGTTTCTTTCACCTTGTTTCCAGCCAGACCTGGTTCTGTAAATATGTCACCGGGGGTTTGGATGGAGCTGTGTTCTGCCTCAGTGCCTTAAATCCATTATTTCAGTTCAAAAAGTCATTTTACCTTTACACAAAGTGGTCCCCTGATGTATCTGACCTTAATCCCATGTGTCAGTCGGACCCATAGAGAGGGAGGTAGATGTTCCAGATTTTAACGACACTTTACAATTTGCCAGGAGGATTTGAGGATTGTCAACAGAGAAGAAAGCAGCCTGGCTCTCTGGTGTGGTGGATTCATTAGGAGTTGCCTTCTGTCCCTCATGCCAGTCATCACTTGGTTGCAGCCAGCTGCTGGAAAAGAGGTATAACGTTTCCTGACGGAGCACAGAAACGGGAAAGGAGATCCCATTTTCCAGAATTCGGTATCTCCTCTTTTTACCTCCATCACCCCTGCTGGGATTTATTCTGGCGTCGCCAGTATTGACGATGGATATAGAACAAAGCTTCCTTATTTACCTTTAGCAGACCTACAAGTGTTCTTGAACATGGACTTTAAACTGAAGGGGAAAACTAGATGTATTATGTAGGAAATGCACTCCAAAATTTACAAATAGTGTTCTCCTCAGAGAGGAAATTAAGCCTTCTTGCATCTTAATTTCTCTGAGGAATTGAGACAAAGACAATGGGGAGAACTCTTAAGAGTAGCGTGAAAAGACACTGTCCTCACCCCAAAAGAGCCAGGCAGCTCTGCTTTGTGGTCTCTCTCCCACTACCTCCCTCATGTTGAGAGTCCTGGGAGGTCACTCTCAATTATCCTCTTCAATACAATTTTCCCCTAAATAACTTTATTACCTAGGGAAATATTTGGGGCAAAACAATATAAAATAAATATTTATATTACTACAGGTAATTTGGGCCACATGAACAGAAGAATGTCTTGGATAAATTTTGAATGAATATGTTTAGAAGTATTTCCAGTCCAAAATAAATAAGCAGCATATCTGCCGATCTCCATAATGTTTGTTTCTCTCTCTCTCTCTCTTTATGTATTCTTACTGTTCTAATGATATCACTGCAATTTTTTTTTCAGTTAGGTAGGGATGAACTCCATAAAACCTGCTAGTCTCCTTTGTAAGAGGGAAGGTCCTGATATTCCTCCTATGGCATCAAAGGCGATTCTGGGGATTGGGAAAAGAGAGAATAATGACAGGGCCCCAGGACCCAGCAAGAGGAAATCTGTTCCCTTAACTCTCCTCTGTCTTTAACCTTGCCCAACCTGGTTAATGGACTAGTCAGCAGCACCACTCGAATTACTTGGCAAAGTAAATCGATCTAAATCCTGTTGAAGTAGTCAGCGTTCTCAAGCAGGAATTAAAAAAGAAATCTAGTTGGCATCAACCTAAATGGGTGTTTTTTCTGGCACACATGTGCAGGCAAAGTAAGCTGAAATTATAAAAGTAAATAATTCATGAACATGCCTAATGCTTTCTCTGGAAGCAATGATTATTTTATTATCCAAATTTTAACCCTTTAACATGCATCTCCAGAGGTAGATTGGCTCGGAAAATCTCAAAGGAAAATTGAATGCTGTATGAATTTTTTCATATGCTGATTTTTTTCCCCCCAACACTGAGTTTTCTTTGGCCAGTAGAAAAAATTTAATCGGTGACTTCGCACAAAGTTTACTGCATGGTGAATTACTGCAAAATGAAGATACATGTCCATGCCACCTAGAAAAGAAATAGAACATTTCCAGAACCTCAGAACTTGGAGCTGGAGGTCCCAACTTTGCAATAAAGGAAGAAAAATAAACAAAACGGAAACAGTTTTGAAAATAAGGAAATAAAATCATCATTTTTCATCCTGATACTATTGTATATGTAGAAAATCCAAGGTTATCTACAAATAAAGTATTATTAAGCAAATTTAGCAAGGTCACAGAACACAAAGTCAATATGTACAAATCAACTCTATTTCCATATCCACGTAGAAAATAATTAGAAAATGAAATTTTAGAAAATACTACTACTTATAATAGCATAAAAAAATCAAATCTCTGAAGTAGTAGTGTTCAAGGTGTGGTCCAAGGAGCCCTGGGGATTCCTAAATTCCATTCAGATGATCCTTTTTTACTCTCATTCTTTTATGAGTGAACAGTGGAGTTTTCCAGAGGTACTTTATGTGTGATAATACATCAAATTGAATGCAGAAGTAGATCTGAGAAGCTAGCTGTTTTCTATTACACAAAGCTTTAAAGGGATTTGCAAAAATGTAAAACAATGCCAGTCTTTTCTGTCTGATTATACTATCGGTTAATAGGAGATGTGGATTAAAATTTTCCATAGAGTTGTGGATTTGTATATTTCTCCTTTTAGTTTTGATAAGATTTCTCCTTTTAGTTTCAGATCATATATTTTACTTTAGAATTGCTTTATCTTCCTAGTGAAATCCTTATGAAATAGCCCTCTCTACCTTTATTATAGCTTTTTCCCTTAAAGGGGCCTTCATCTGGCATTAATATAGTTATGTGTTCACTTTTTCTAAGTGTTTTCATGATACCCTTTTTAAAATTCTTTTTTTTTAGTATTTCTGTGTCCTAATAGAGAAATGTTTCTTTTATAGGCAACGTATGTTTTTTTTTTTAAAGATTTTATTTATTTACTTGAGAGAGAGAGAATGAGAGAGAGAGAGAGCACAAGAGGGAAGAAGGTCAGAGGGAGAAGCAGACTCCCTGCTGAGCAGGGAGCCCGATGTGGGACTCGATCCCGGGACTCCAGGATCATGACCTGAGCCGAAGGCAGTCGCTTAACCAACTGGGCCACCCAGGTGCTCCAGCAACGAATGTTTTGATTTTATTTTTTTGCAACCTGTCTGAAAACTTTGACTTCTAATTTGAATGCTTAGTCCACTTACACTTAATGTAATTATTCTTATATTTCCATTTAAATCCATAATCTTACTATTTATGATTTTTTTCAGCTTCCTTTATATTTCTTTTTCTCTCATTTCTTATCTGTTTTGATTAACTGATTTTTTATTATTTCATTTTCCTTTCTATGCATTACTTTTTTGCTACCCCAGATATTATAACATTAATCTTTGACTTATCAGAGTCTAATGTCAATTAATTTTATCCATTCTCTTACAATGTAAGCCTCTTACTTGCTGTTATATTTTTATCACATATTTTAATTGTACATGTATTTTAAACTCAACAAACATTACTATTGTATTAATAGTCAGTATTTATTTATATTTACTCACATATGTGCTCTTTTTGTTACCTCGTATTCCCCCTTGCATCTCCACTTCCTTCTGGAATTGTTTTCCTTATGCCTAAGTAACTCTGCATCTATTTCTTTTAGTGTAGGTCTGCCAACAATGATCTCTCAGTTTTAGTTGGCTTGGCATGACTTTATTTTGACTTTGTTCTTGAAGAAGATTGTTCCTGGGTATGGAATGCTAGGTTGCTGGTTATTTTCTTTCAGCATTTTGAAGATACCATTCTTTGTCATCTGGCCTTTAGAGTTTCTGTGAAATCAGCTCTCAGTCTAACTGCTGTTCCTATGAATGTGATAGGTCTTTGTTATCAGTTTTAAAGTTTAAGTTTGACAAAACAAATATCTTTATCACCTATGGATAGTTTTTAGTTATCTCTTTTCCTTTTGAGTTTTGATCAATCGATCCTGTGTTCTGGTGTGCATGGTAATATTTTATCTGCTAGATATTGTGTATAAATAATTGGAAAGATTCTGAATGTCTTTCCTTCAGATAGTGAAATTTTGTTAATCTGGGATTAAGCTGATCAAATATGAATTTAATTCTGTGAGGTTTGACCTATTTCCAGTTCACCTTTACCGCTATTGCATAGTTTTTCAAGAGTCCCCATAGAAAGTTTATGATGCTTACCAGTTCTGCTTCATCTGCGTGGTGTCGAACTCTATGTCTCTCTTGCATTTATGACAGTGTCAATCACCCTGTTTAGCTCCTCTATCTCTCTCTGTTTGGCTTTTGAGGCTCTTAGCTCCAGTCTACTTACGAATAGCAAATGCATCTAGGGGCAGGGTAATGAGAATATTTGACTCACCTATTAGCATTTTCCTTTTCTCTGGGACCTTGAACACCTCAAGTCTTGGCTGCTGGGTAGCTCTCTTATGTCTTCAAATAAAGTGTTTCTGTTTTTTAAACCCAGATTTTCTTCTGATTTTTGATGTGAGTTTGGCTAATCTAGAAATAAGGTCCCCAGAGACCATCATTTTCCCTCTCATTCTTTTGATCTATTCGGTTACCAAGTTCTGAAACTGTACATGTGATCTCTAAAATCTGACCCTTTCCCTTCATTCTGAGTGCCATACACTTGAGTTCAGGAGCTAATCTTCTACTATCTGAATTATTTACCAAGGGCCAGCTAGGAAATATGTCTGACTCAATAATTTTGCCTTCACCTTAGATAATTACTTCCAGGATGAACCATACCTAACTCCCCAAATTGAACCTATCTTGGTATTTATATAACCTATAAAATAAAAATCTGATTTGTATAGGAGGTACATGGGCATTGCAGTAGATAGATAATAGTACACAATTAAAAGTTACAAAATTTTTGAATGGACAAAGAATAATAAACTGAATATAATAATTGCACAAAACAGGAGATAAACCAGTGTTTTCTCAGAGGTTGGTTCAGGCTTTTCAGGTTTACCAACGTGCCCTGTGGAAATGTACAACTGATGCTGATTCTACTGAGAAGCTGAAGATGCAGACTGGGTGAAAAATTCTCCTTAGTCTTTTTCAATTTTTTTCATTATTCTGTGTAGACCTACTTGCAATCCCTAACTCATAGGTATGCTGACTCCAGGCCTGCCTTTTCTTCAACTGCAAATAGCAGATATAAAAAAATGGTATCAATAAATTATCAGTGTTTACTCTGAGACTATGTGAATCAAAGGACACCTTTCCAAGGATAGCATCTCTTAGCAGGTCCAGATTTCAAGACTGTGTCTTCACACCCTATTGCTCCCTTAAACTCTACACTCTGCTTCACCAAAATACCTGCCTTTCTTCTCATTTTCATAAATTCATATCTATTGTGGATTCACATATATATTGTTTGCAGAGTATCCTTCACCACTTTTCTCTCTGGAAAATCCCTCATTACCATTCATGAACCAGCTCAAGTTCTACCTCTTCTAGGAAGATTGCTTGAATCATCTCTGCCTTACATTAAAATTAGATCCTCCCCTTTCTCTGTTTTCATATTTTGCACAGTACCTCTATTAGGTCATTTATCCCTTTGTGATTTTTTGTTTACTACTGTCTTCCTGACAAGAATGTAAGCTTTTCGAGGGCAGGTTTTCAAATCATTTCTTTGCAAACTCATGACCAACACAGTATTTAGAACATAAGAGGAACTCAGTAAATATTAGCTGGAAGAATAAGGTTTTCAATATTATTGAATCTACTCAGCAACAAGTTATGTCCTTTATCTGGATACAACATTTGGCAAAGAAGAGGTATTCAGTTAATATTTGTTCAACTGATGAATCATATTAATTATTGGATGGAAGTGGTACTTGATTCTGAAGATGTAGTTTTTTCTTTTAATAAAAGGAATTTTGAAAGAATAAAAAGTTTGGATGAGAGTTTAGGGGCTGATAGTTGGAGAAAATATTTCTGGAATCATTTCTCTGGAAATTAAACCTAAATTCTTTTTCATAAAACCAAGATTAATTAAGGATAAAAATCACTGAGGCATAGATAATTTGAGAAAAATTAGTTAGCTATAGGCCTTAAGAAAAATATGTCAAACGTCACTATACATAATTTATCTTAGATTTTTGACTGGTGAGCCATGAAAGCCATATTCTGCAAATGTTTAAAAATTAAAGAACACCATGTCTATTTCATACTGCTCCCACACTCTGTGAAACCTTCAAACTGTGCAGGCAAGGCTCAATTGCCATGGGGCTATATATGGACACTTAATCCTGAGGGATTTAAAGGAGCAAGTTTTGCTCAGTAAAAAACCATTGGCAGAACTCCTGCAACATATTTTTATGCACATAAAAATTAGCTTCAGAGATACATAATTGTGAATTTTTATTACAGAATCTTCAGGTCAAATTGTATTTTACCAGAAGATTTTATGAGTTTTTAAATCCGGACAAATGTAAAAGATTACTTTTTCTGCTAATGAAGCTTGCAGTAGCTTCTTTCCAGGTACTGAAATCAGGGCAGTGGGTTGGTTGCCTCACAAACTTTTCAATCTCTGCATGTGCAAGAAAGTTGAAATACGTATGTTAGACTGACTGGATCACACTCACATTCTCCACCTGACTTTCTGTACGAAGATAATTGCTGAGTTCACAGTATTTTTTGTTGATCCCACAGCTGACATAATAAAAGGGAAAACTTACCAAACTTGAATTATAATGAGAAACTTGGACATATAGATAATTGTTCTGCAAACATCTATTCGGTCACAACTCCATGTAAAATAGATTGTGTTTGAAAAGTCTTCTTGACATTAGTTATTTATGATATTCTTTTTTATATGTATAATATTATAAACAGCTATTGCTTGGCCAGATCAGCATTTGAAAACCTACTTAATTCACAACATGACTGAAAAATTACATATTTATAATGAAAGATAGTACACAAAATCTAATGGCCACACTAGGAATTAAACAAAGTTAAATTAATATTAAAATTTAATTCATTTTTATAATTAAATATAGGTTCTTGAGAAAAATAAAAAACATAGTAACAGAAATGCAAAGCTTTGTGGGGATTTGTTAAGGAACTTCTGGAACTGTTAAGGAAATTTATATTTTGAGAGTGTAGATTTTTTATTGCTTCCCATTTTGTGTGAAAATTATCTGGGGACTTTTCTTGACAGAAATCCATGTCTGCTCCATGTTCATACCAGACAGAGTTGATATTTGGGTTGATATTGGGTTCCCTAATGGAAAAGAAGTAAAAAGAAATAAGAAAAGTAAAATTTTCAGTAGTCAGCATAGAAAATGACAAAACATTTCAGAAAGAGATTAGTGAAGAATTAGTCAAAAACAGGATGTACAGAATAGGACCAGGAGCCCAGAAGGTGCAAAATCTTACCAGAAATGGAGACAGAAAGAAGGAGCTGTTTCCATGAACATTTCATACTTTTTTTTTTTTAAGATTTTATTTATTTGACAGAGAGAGACACAGCGAGAGAGGGAACACAAGCAGGGGGAGCGGGAGAGGGAGAAGCAGGCTTCCCACAGAGCAGGGAGCCCGATGTGGGGCTCGATCCCAGGACTCTGGGATCATGACCTGAGCCGAAGGCAGACGCTTAACGACTGAGACACCCAGGCACCCCAACATTTCATGCTTCTAATCCAGAAAGTAAATGGCCATCTATAGAATCTTCTCTTTGTTATTCTCAAAAAGAGTATCTCAGTTGTGATCAACTCCTGACAAATCTTTTTTTTTTTAATTTTTTTATTGTTATGTTAATCACCATATATTACATCATTAGTTTTTGGTGCAGTGTTCCATGATTCATTGTTTGTTCATAACACCCAGTGCTCCATGCAGAACGTGCCCTCCTCAATGCCCATCACCAGGCTAACCCATCCCCCTACCCCCCTCCCCTCTAGAACCCTCAGTTTGTTTTTCAGAGTCCATCATCTCTCATGGTTCGTCTCCCCCTCTGACATACTCCCCTTTTCTTCCTCTCCTGTTATCTTCTTCTTTTTCTTTTTTCTTAAAATATGTTGCATTATTTGTTTCAGAAGTACAGATCTGTGATTCAACAGTCTTGCACAATTCACAGCACTCACCATAGCACATACCCTCCCCAATATCTATCACCCAGCCACCCCATCCCTCCCACCCCCAACCACTCCAGTAACACTCAGTTTCTTTCCTGAGATTAAGAATTCCTCATATCAGTGAGGTCATGTGATACATGTCTTTCTCTGATTGACTTATTTCACTCAGCATAACACCCTCCAGTTCCATCCACGTCGTTGCAAATGGCAAGATCTCATTCCTTTTGATGGCTGCATAATATTCCATTGTGTATATATACCACATCTTCTTTATCCATTCATCTGTCGATGGGCATCTTGGCTCTTTCCACAGTTTGGCTATGGTGGACATTGCTGCTATAAACATTGGGGTACACGTACCCCTTCGGGTCCCTACATTTGTATCTTTGTGGTAAATACCCAGTAGTGCAATTGCTGGATCGAACGGTAGCTCTAATTTCAACTGTTTGAGGAACCTCCATACTGTTTTCCAGAGGGGTTGCACCAGCTTGCATTCCCACCAACAGTGTAGGAGGGTTCCCCTTTCTCCACATCCCCGCCAACATCTGTCGTTCCCTGACTTGTTAATTTTAGCCATTCTGACGGGTGTGAGGTGGTATCTCATTGAGGTTTTGATTTGGATTTCCCTGATACCAAGCGATGTTGAGCACTTTTTCATGTGCCTGTTGGCCATTTGGATGTCTTCTTTGGAGAAATGTCTGTTCATGTCTTCTGCCCATTTCTTGATTGGATTATTTGTTCTTTGGGTGTTGAGTTTGATAAGTTCTTTATAGATTTTGGATACTAGCCCTTTATCTGATATGTCATTTGCAAATATTTTCTCCCATTCTGTCGGTTGTCTTTTGGTTTTGTGGACTGTTTCTTTTGCTGTGCAGAAGCTTTTTATCTTGATGAAATCCCAATAGTTCATTTTTGCCCTGGCTTCCCGTGCCTTTGGCGATGTTTCTAGGAAGAAGTTGCTGCGGCTAAGGTCGAAAAGGTTGCTACCTGTGTTCTCCTTTAGGATTTGGATGGACTCCTGTCTCACGTTTAGGTCTTTCAACCATTTGGAGTCTATTTTTGTGTGTGGTGTAAGGAAATGGTCCAGTTTCATTCTTCTGCATGTGGCTGTCCAATTTTCCCAACACCATTTGTTGAAGAGACTGTCTTTTTGCCATTGGACATTCTTTCCTGCTTTGTCAAAAATAAGTTGACCATAGAGTTGAGGGTCCATTTCTGGGCTCTCAATTCTGTTCCATTGATCTATGTGTCTGTTTTTGTGCCAGTACCAGGCTGTCTTGATGATGACAGCTTTGTAATAGAGCTGGAAGTCCGGAATTGTGATGCCGCCAGCTTTGCTTTTCTTTTTCAGTATTCCTCTGGCTATTCGGGGTCTCTTCTGGTTCCATACAAATTTTAGGATTATTTGTTCCATTTCTTTGAAAAAAGTGGATGGTATTTTGATGGGGATTGCATTGAATGTGTAGATTGCTCTAGGTAGCATTGACATCTTCACAATGTTGATTCTCCCAATCCATGAGCATGGAACGTTTTTCCATTTCTTTGTGTCTTCTTCAATTTCTTTCCTGAGTATTTTATAGTTTTCTGAGTACAGATCCTTTGCCTCTTTGGTTAGATTTATTCCTAGGTATCTTATGGTTTTGGGTGCAATTGTAAATGGGATCGACTCCTTGATTTGTCTCTCTTCTGTCTTGTTGTTGGTGTATAGGAATGCCACTGATTTCTGTGCATTGATTTTATATCCTGCTACTTTACTGAATTCCTGTATGAGTTCTAGCAGTTTTGGGGTGGAGTCTTTTGGGTTTTCCACATACAGTATCATATCATCTGCAAAGAGTGAGAGTTTGACTTCCTCTTTGCCGATTTGGATGCCTTTGATTTCTTTTTGTTGTCTGATTGCTGTGGCTAGGACTTCTAATACTATGTTGAATAGCAGTGGTGAGAGTGGACATCCCTGCCGCGTTCCTGACCTTAGGGGAAAAGCTCTCAGCCTTTCCCCATTGAGAATGATATTCGCTGTAGGTTTTTCGTAGATGGCTTTTATGATATTGAGGTATGTACCCTCTATCCCTATACTCTGAAGAGTTTTGATCAAGAAAGGATGTTGTACTTTGTCAAATGCTTTTTCTGCATCTATTGAGAGGATCATATGATTCTTGTTCTTTCTTTTGTTAATGTATTGTATCACGTTGATTGATTTGCGGATGTTGAACCAGCCTTGCAGCCCAGGGATAAATCCCACTTGGTCGTGGTGAATAATCCTTTTAATGTACTGTTGGATCCTATTGGCTAGTATTTTGGTGAGAATTTTTGCATCCATGTTCATCAAGGATATTGGTCTGTAATTCTCTTTTTTGATGGGGTCTTTGTCTGGTTTTGGGATCAAGGTAATGCTGGCCTCATAAAATGAGTTTGGAAGTTTCCCTTCCATTTCTATTTTTTGGAAGAGTTTGAGGAGAATAGGTATTAATTCTTCTTGAAATGTCTGATAGAATTCCCCTGGGAAGCCATCTGGCCCTGGGCTTTTGTTTCTTGGGAGATTTTTGATGACTGTTTCAATTTCCTTAGTGGTTATAGGTCTGTTCAGGTTTTCTATTTCTTCCTGGTTCAATTTTGGTAGTTGATACATCTCTAGGAATGCACCCATTTCTTCCAGGTTATCTAATTTGCTGGCATAGAGTTGCTCATAATATGTTCTTATAATTGTTTGTATTTCTTTGGTGTTGCTTGTGATCTCTCCTCTTTCATTCATGATTTTGTTGATTTGGGTCATTTCTCTTTTCTTTTTGATCAGTCTGGCCAGGGGTTTATCAATCTTGTTAATTCTTTCAAAGAACCAGCTCCTAGTTTCGTTGATCTGTTCTACTGTTCTTTTGGTTTCTAGTTCATTGATTTCTGCTCTGATCTTTATGATTTCTCTTCTCCTGCTGGGTTTAGGCTTTCTTTGCTGTTCTTTCTCCAGCTCCTTTAGGTGTAGGGTTAGGTTGTGTATTTGAGACCTTTCTTGTTTCTTGAGAAAGGCTTGTATTGCTATATACTTTCCTCTCAGGACTGCCTTTGCTGTATCCCAAAGATTTTGAACAGTTGTGTTTTCATTTTCATTGGTTTCCATGAATTTTTTTAATTCTTCTTTAATTTCTTGGTTGACCCATTCATTCTTTAGTAGGATGCTCTTTAGCCTCCATGTATTTGAGTTCTTTCCAACTTTCCTCTTGTGGTTGAGTTCTAGTTTCAAAGCATTGTGGTCTGAAAATATGCAGGGAATGATCCCAATCTTTTGGTACCGATTGAGACCTGATTTGTGACCTAGGATGTGATCAATTCTGGAGAATGTTCCATGGGCACTAGAGAAGAATGTGTATTCCGTTGCTTTGGGATGGAATGTTCTGAATATGTCTGTGAAGTCCATTTGGTCCAGTGTGTCATTTAAAGTCTTTATTTCCTTGTTGATCTTTTGCTTAGATGATCTGTCCATTTCAGTCAGGGGGGTGTTAAAGTCCCCCACTATTATTGTATTGTTGTCAATGTGTTTCTTTGCTTTTGTTATTAATTGCCTTATATAATTGGCTGCTCCCATGTTCGGGGCATAGATATTTACAATTGTTAGATCTTCTTGTTGGATAGACCCTTTAAGTAGGATATAGTGTCCTTCCTCATCTCTTATTACAGTCTTTGTTTTAAAATCTAGTTTGTCTGATATAAGGATTGCCACCCCAGCTTTCTTTTGGTGTCCATTAGCATGGTAAATGGTTTTCCACCCCCTCACTTTCAATCTGGGGGTGTCTTTGGGTGTAAAATGAGTCTCTTGCAGACAGCATATTGATGGGTCTTGTTTTTTAATCCAATCTGATAGCCTGTGTCTTTTGATTGGGGCATTTAGCCCATTTACATTCAGGGTAACTATTGAAAGGTATGAATTTAGTGCCATTGTATTACCTGTAAGGTGACTGTTAACTGTCTGTTGTCTGTGTTCGTTTCTGCTCTTTGCTGCTTTTAGGTTCTCTCTTTGCTTAGAGGACCCCTCTCAATATTTCTTGGAGGGCTGGTTTCGTGTTTGCAAATTCCTTTAGTTTTTGTTTGTTCTGGAAGCTTTTGATCTCTCCTTCTATTTTCAATGATAGCCTAGCTGGATATAGTATTCTTGGCTGCATATTTTTCTCGTTTAGTGCTCTGAAGATATCTTGCCAGTCCTTTCTGTCCTGCCAGGTCTCTGTGGATAAGTCTGTTGCCAATCTAATGTTTCTACCATTGTAGGTTACATATCTCTTCTCCCGAGCTGCTTTCAGGATTTTCTCTTTGTCTCTGAGACTCATAAGTTTTACTATTAGATGTCGGGGTGTTGACCTATTTTTATTGATTTTGAGAGGGGTTCTCTGTGCCTCCTGGATTTTAATGCCTGTTTCCTTCCTCACATTAGGGAAGTTCTCTGCTATAATTTGCTCCAATATACCTTCTGCCCCTCTCTCTCTCTCTTCTTCTTCTGGGATCCCAATTATTCTAATGTTGTTTCGTCTTATCGTATCACTTATCTCTCGAATTCTGCCCTCGTGATCCTGTAGTTGTTTCTCTCTCTTTTTCTCAGCCTCTTTATTTTCTATCATTTGGTCTTCTATATCACTGATTCTCTCTTCTGCCTCATTTATCCTAGCATTTAGTGCCCCCATTTTTGATTGCACCTCATCAATAGCCTTTTTGATTTCGATTTGGTTAGATTTTAGTTCTTTTATTTCTCCAGAAAGGGTTTCTCTAATAACTTCCACGCTTTTTTCAAGCCCAGCTAGTATCTTTAAAGTCATGATTCTGAACTCTAGGTCCGACATCGTACTAATGTCCGTATTGAGTAGGTCCCTGGCTGACGGTACTACCTCTTGTTCTTTTTGCTGAGGTGATTTCTTTCGTCTTGTCATTTTGTCCAGAGGAGAATAGATGAATGAGAGAACAAAAGGCTAACAGGTTTACAACGTCCCCAGCAAATATACTGTATACAAATCAGAAAAGACCTGAAACCAGGGGAAAAGAAAGGGAAAGAAAGAAAAAAGAAAGAGAAAAAGAAAAAAAAAAGATAAAAAAGATAAAAACAAAAACAAAACAATTCAAAAAAGGCAGAATATGATCAAATATGATCAGGCTAGTGCATAGATCAGTGCCACACACTAGATTTTGGGCATATTTTGGTCTGTTAGAAAAAAGGGCCTCCTAAAATTTTAAAGGAAGAAAGACATATATGTACAAAATAAGGGTTGATACAATGAAGGGATGGAAGATGACTATAAAGATGAAAATTATAAAAGATTTTATAAAAGGACTTGGTAAGATAAGTTGTTTGAAAAAAGAAAGGAGATTTAAGGAAAAAAAAAAAAGGAAAAAGGGAGAGAATGTGATCAGGCAGGAGACTAGAACAAAGCCATACACTAGTGGTTTAGGGTATATTTTGATCTGTTAGAAGAAACTGTACCTCAAAATTTTAAAGAGAGAACAACTTATATATATGCCAAAAACAAGGATAACTACTATGAAGGGATAAAATATGACTCTAAAAATGAAAAAAAAATAAAAAATGTTTTTTTTTTTAAAAAAGGGATTTATAAGATGTTGGTTGAAAAAGGGAAAAAGAAAAATAAAAAAAAGTCAACAAAAATTAACTTTGATGAAATAATGAATCATGGTAAAAAAAAAAAAAGAAGCCATGAATCTATGTGCAGTATTCTCCTAGCGCTGGAGTTCTCCTATTCTCCTTGATCGATCAACTTGGTCTTGGCTTGCTGGCTGTTTGTGTTGATCTTCTGGGGGAGGGGCCTGTTGCTGTGGTTTCCAAATGTCTTTGCTGGAGGCGGAATTGCCCCGCCCTTGTCGGTCCGGGCTAAGGAAGCTGCTCCAGTTTGCTCTCAGGAGCTTTTGTTCCCTGCAAGCTCTCGGTACAGCTTTGGAGGACCAGGGCGAAAATGGCGGCCTCCCAGTCTCCGCCCAGAGGAGCCGAGAACTCGGGGCCCCACTCCTCAGTGCGCCCCCAGAGAAAAGCAGTCACTCCCGTGTCCCCGGTCTCTGGCCGCACTCCGTGCTCACCCGGCCTGTGACCGAGCGTTTGTATCTCTGGCACCCGACCCCGCTCAGAGTCTCCAAACCCAGCAGATCCCTGCAGTGCGCTCCCGCACCGCTCCTCCCCGGGAAGGAAGGGGAGTCTCCCCGGATCTGCTGCTTGTTGGGTCCTTGCTGGGGGAGCCGTGCCCCGACTGGGCCGCAGATCACAGTTTATGGCCACCCCGAGCTGAGAGCCCGCGACTCTGCTCCGTATCTGCAGCCGGCTTCCCCACCCCGACACCTGGGAGCTCTGCCGCACTCAGGCACCCCCGGTCTCTCTGTGACCCCAAGGGTCCTGAGACCACACTGTCCCGGGAGGGTTCCACCCCCCCGCTTAGCCACTGGAGCGACGTCCCTCCGCCGAGCCAACTTTTAAAAGGTCCGATTTTGTGCTCCGCGGCTCTAGCACTTGCCAGAAGCGGCCGACGGAGGCCCCTCCCCCGCTGTCCATCCTCCCGAATATCGCCTCGGATTCACTTCTCCGCACGTCCTACCTTCCAGTAAGTGGTCGCTTCTCTGTTCAGAGAGTTGTTGCTACTCTCCTGTTCGATCTTCTGTTGAGTTCGTAGGTGTTCAGAATGGTTTGATCCCTATTCAGCTGAATTCCTGAGACCAGACAAAATCTAGGTCTCCTACTCCTCCGCCATCTTGCTCCGCCCCCCCAACTCCTGACAAATCTTAATTTTAAATGTATTACCCTTACCTTCTCTGCCCAGCTGCTTGATGATAAATGTCCCTACTGATCTGGCCTGTAATTTTTCCCCCTTCATTGACATTTAAGGTTTTTTTAATGGGTTATGCAGAGAAAATCTTTGAAACACTTCCCGTTCTTAGGACTTTTTGGTTTTTTTTAAAACGTTCAAACGTTTGGTTTTTTTTTAAGGTTCAAGTTTTATTTTGTTTTTTGTTATTAAATCCATAATAATTCTAAGTAAGTAAATTATTAGTTTGAATTAGGTTACCCTCTAAAAGACAAAATCAGGAAATTGAACAGCTTTCCAACTTCTTTAGCTGATGTTCTCCTTGTAATAACAATTGATGCTGGGTGGGGCACATCCATAGAGATGAAGGGTAGGGGTGGGCAGAGTTGACCCTATGCTACAGATGATAGTATTTATGGTCATGGGGCTGGAGCTAAGAAAGAACACCAAGCATTATGAAGCATGAGTGGAAACTAGTTAATGCTAGGATTACGGGCTTGGGTTGGGAAATTGTCAGGGATTTCTTGTCCTTGAAGAGGACACAGTAGCTCTTGTCCCTGAAGAGACACAGCACGTGAAGTACTTGTCTAACCATTTCTGCTCCCCCTACAAGAATCCCACCTTCCACATCTGCTACTGGCTTGTTCCTGTTCTTGAACCTTGATTAGAATTCTTCTTTTACTGCAGTTATCTGGAGTAGGGTGAAGAAATAGAACATGTAGGATGAGATTGCACCCCAGACACACATTTTCCTACAGAAGAAAGTAAGGAAGGGTAGTGGCATAGAAATCCATTTCTCTTTGCCTGCCAGCAGCTCTGGGAGGGGGCAGTCTCAATGTTGATACTATCTTGATGGTGAAAACCTACTAGTAGTCATACAAGTGCTGCATAAAATCCTTTCTTCTATATGGTCCCAACTAGTACCCTCTTAACTCATTTATTTGCTTTGAACTAAGTACAAGAATATTAAACACACCTATATTCAAATAGAAATATTTGCATGGAAACATATTTCAAGCCAAAAATAAAGAAATTTTGAGTAGTCAAATCACTTTGAATTATTTGCAGTATATCCCCTTTCTCAGGATAAAGAGATATTTGGATATATGTATTGTAAACATGTGTCTATTTTTATGTACCTTCTTTTTCTCTGATTCTGGCAAAAACCCTCAAAATATTGCTTTTGAGTTGTTCTTTTGATTTTATCCCCCGAACATTTATTCAAGAGAATAAATTTGGCCATTTTCAAACTGTGAGAATATGGAATGCATAAATTTTCCTGGTATAAAATACGTTTTTGGTGTATTTATGTAACTCAAAACAGATGCATCTGCAAAGTTTACACATAGAAGCAGAGATTACTGAAGAAAAAGAGTCAGGTCTGACTAGGAGAAGAGTTTGGTATTTTTACCCTACAAACGCTTCCAATGTATAAAATTGGTACGAGGGACTTTGTTCCAATGGCTGGGTTCTGGGAAGATTTTTGTAAAATGGCACAAGATGAGCATCTGACTACAGAACATTTCAGCTTTTGGGCTACAATCTTAAGCATAATTATGTTTATTTTTAAATTGACCTGGAGAGAACTCAAAGGTTATTTCTGCAAGATTTTCTATATAGTGGTAGCATGGTCTAGTCTGAAATTACACGAAGCTTAAAAGTTGAATGTTTCTGGCAGTTGATCAAATCAACAATATGGTAATCTGAATTGGCTGCTAAAATGAAAATGAGACTTTTAAAAATGGTTTCTTGAGTCCAGAATTTATTATGCAAGCCACAGGCTCTCTCTATGGTACAGTTACTGAAATGAAGTCTCAGTGTTGGCCCGTGGACTGAGGTATCTAGGTGAATGAGTTTCTTTCCTAGACCAGGCATATGACTAGCAGTATTTACTAGCTCTACTAGCAGTATTTAATTGCTTTAAATAAGGTTCTTATCTATTTGCCTTCTGAGAAGATGGAAGTCCAGCAAACACATGGGAATGTGGACAGGGACTGGTGGATGTTTTGACTCTAGCAATATCAGGAAGTTATTAGGTATATGGTTGCTGGTAAGGCTAATAGAACATATCAAATCCTTTATGATTCCTCCGCAAAAGCTTTGGTCCCTTCTTCATTAAATAAATGGTCACATTGTGCACCTAGATCTCCAGTGGATTAAACTTTAAGATAGATCTGGTCTCATTCTTTCATTCAATACATATTTGTTGAAAAATTACTTTATTGCAGGCACATATCAGTATTTCCTAAGGGTTTGTGCATGTGCATGCTTTTTTCCCCTTCAAATTAATAGGACTGAAAATATTAATTTCTTTCATTAAAATCTCATTTTTCTATTTAAAGTCTGATAAATTGAAGCAACCACTTTTAAGGAGCTTTAATATTTTTATCCTTTATACTTTGAAGATATTTAACTCTTTTAACTATTTCAATAATATGACCAAATGAAACTTAGAAAGGACCTAGGAAGTTGTTTACTGCAACTTGACTAATGTTACAAATAGTTTATCATAAATTTGTGATAAAATATTTTTATACCTTTGACTTTAAAATCACAAGTGTAAATTAGTAATTAGACATTTTAAATTATAGTTGCAACTCTAATATGCCAAGTTCTCTTAAACATTACAAGTATATCAAATAAATAATATACAAAGGTTATTTCTTAGTTTAATGCAAAAGTACTAATACTACGGATTTAATTTACTTCATTATTTCTAAACTTAATCCTCAATCTTCCTGGAGTTAGACACTTTTGCCCACTAATTAAATAATTTTTCCATCTCCAAGCAATTTGTTTTTCATCCCAAGCAAGTTGGTGTTACCTTTTCAAGGAGTGAAGAATTTGGGCAAGAAATGAGAACTGCAGCCCCTGACATTAGATTTTTCTCATGATCATGAGAGACAGGTCCAAGCCCTCCAAATGGTAGATGAGATTTGGGAAAGGGTAACAATAATAAATATGAAGTTTTTGGTGTGAGCAGTTAGGCAGAGAGTGGTACCATTTCAAAACTAAGAAAGATGGAAGAAAAGCACACTTTAGGGAGAAAATGTAAAGATGTGTTTTCAATTTCCTAAGTATGGGGGGCCAGTGGACATTGAAATGGATTTGTTAAAAGGCTGACTAGAAGTTTCTGGAGAGAAGGCTGGGTTGGAAATTTAAGTTTGGAAATCACAGGAGTAGATATTGTTTAAGTCTATGGAACTGAAGGAAAGAATGCTGGGGAGAGAAAACAAGAAGACAAAAGACTGAGCACCAATGGGTGAAGGTTTAGAGTTCAGGGAAAAGGGAAAACACTAGAAAAGAACAGTGAGGGGCGTGTGGGTAACTCAGTTTGTTAAGTGTCCAACTCTTGACTTCAGCTCAGGTCATGACCTCAGGGTTGTGAGATCAAGCCCTGCGTCAGGCTCCATATTCACTGGGGAGTCTGCTTGAGATTCTCATTCTCTCTCTCTCTCTCTCTCGCTCTCTGCTCCTCCCTACCCACGCTCTACCTCTCTCTCTCTAAAATAAATAAATAAATCTTTTTAAAAAGAAAAGAACCGTGAGAAGGAACAATGTTAACCCACCATATATATTTACAGTGTGATCATCATACTCCTTCATATTTTTATAAAACTTTACAATGTATAAAACAATGACATGCAGAAGTTATTTTTGGATATCTCTTAAAGTGCCCATACAGCCTCTATTTTCTTATTTTATAGATAAAGGCCCTGAAGCTCAGAGAGGTTGTAGGTGGGCCAGGTCCTCTGTCCTGATTATTTTTACACTGTACCACAACAGCTCTCCACAAAGTATAATCCTGCAAATAGTTTTTTTAGTTGTGAGTCCTTTTGTCGTTTTGCAGATTTCTGCTATAAGCACAGGGAGAACAAAAACGTAGAAATATAGGGATTTTCAAATAGGTGAATCTAATTTTCCATCTCATTTCCCTTTGGTTTCTAACTTGGTGAAGCTGTTCAGACAAAAGCTAGGTTTTTTTTTTTTTTTTTTTTAAATCTGGCATGGGTCTACTCAAAAGATCCTTATCTACCCAGAGGATTCACAGAACTAATGATTAACTTGAGCTACCTCTAGCCCATCTGGCACCTTTCTTCTTCTTCTGGACCAATAAAGAGTTGGGTTGAGCACGGCTTGGTGAGTAAGGTCTGGGATGTGATCAGCCCCAACCCACCCTCTCTCTCAATGTCATTATACAGGCTTGCTCCCAATTCAACTCAGAACTACTGGGTCTACCTTTAGGCAACTTTAAAGGGGGAAAGATGCCCTTATCAGGCTAGGTTGCTTCCTGAGAACATAGTGCTATTATATCCCAGAGGGTCACTCAAGAGGAGACTTAATATTTTCATCATACACACCATTGCTGAAGTGCTGGAGCTGTCCTATCCATGGAGTCATGTGAACCGCAATCTACCCAGGCCCATTTTTAGGAATCTTCATGGATGGTAAAGAAATGGCTTGGATGTTACCTGGCTTTTGTAATCATATTGCTGTTTTCTGGACGCCTAAGATAGTCATAGATAACTAACTGATTACCTCAACTGAGCCTCACCCAATTGATTATGGAAATTCTGTCCAGAATCCCAGTATGGATCCATATGGAATTAACACCTGTCTGGGTTTCTCTGAAGAGCTATGAGATGTTTGTCTGCATGAGGACAAAGGAACTTCTCAGGAAAAGTCATCTTAAGGAAAAAAAGACCCAAACAGGAGCTTGGGTCTTTTTTAGCAAGAAAGATCTTGTCACCTGACTGGTGGTGGTGATCTGAGTTTGATTTGCTGGCTATCAGTTGAGTCAATCTTGGGCTAGCTTCTGAAAAAAGTGTCTGATTCCTAGGCAGAAATGGAATGACAAGTAAAATCAAGAGAGTATTCCACTAAGAATTTTATACATTGGGAATGTTGGTTCAAGCAACCTAAAGAGGGGGTTCTTTGGATAAAATATGATATGGAAGGGAAAAGACATTGAGTGCCCCCATGCTTTAATACCCTATCATAATGTTTCTCTAGGCTAAGATGCAGCTTGAAGATGACGTTGTGCTTCTTTTCAGAACCATGAGCACCCAAATGCACAATTAAGGGCTTAACAAGTCCTTTTAGATGAAGATGGTAAGGTATTAGAGAAAGACATCAGTGCTTCTCTGCTTGGCAGAGAAGAGTTTGAGGAAGAGATGAAGCTGCCAATTCTGCTGTCTCAACCCAGGAATCTGTAGTTGATTTCCAGTCTCATGTAATCAGTTTATGCTTCTAATACAGGCATATTAAATGCAAGGCATGTGTGCTTGCATTTTCTCCAAGCATGCAACCATGGGAAACATGGCTGATCATCCATAAAACTGTTTTCTAGAGCCCAAACGTGGCCTGAGTAGTATCCTTAACACAGTACTCCAGGAAGTGACTAGAAACTAATTTGCAACCCCTGTCCTAACATGTTTTGCAACAAAAATATGGTAAGCTCCTGGGATCATAAGTTTTACTGGGAAGGAAAGTCCCAGAGCATGCTCTATTCATGCAAATGACATGTTTAAGGTAGTTGCTATTGTCTAACGGCGAGTCCTTGCAAGAGGAAGTGTCTTTCCTGAGCCCAAAGTTCCCATCTAAGAAATTGGAAAGGTCCTAGCCTGAGTGTTCAGATTGTGTTTTGAACACTTGAAATGCTGAAAGCTTCTTTTAGCCTGTGGTTGCCCAGTAGGCATGTCAGCTCACCTTCGGTTTTCAAAAACATATCGAATAAAAGAGATTCAGTATAATAAAATATGTCAAATACGGTAAAGATATAAATACAAGACTTTTCTGCTCTTGCCTTCTTTGATTCTTCTAGAAGAACTCTCTGTTCCTGGATCCAAACTACATGTGTATGTGTCTCAGAATACAACCAGATAAAAGGAAGTGGGCCCCTGTGCATTGAGGGGCATATAAACTTCTTTTTCCAGGTAAATGACTTTAAAGTAGTGGGGTTATTTTAATAATCTCTTTAGTGTGGAGCATGGTTTCTATTGGTTCTTTCAAAGACACCACAACCAATGGCTGGTCAGGACAGATACTGCACTTATTTTTCTATTAGTTATTGAAAAAGACAGGGTAGAAAATTCTGTTTGGATAGCATTACAAGTGAACAAAGAGAGCAGGCAGCCAAGAAGTAGGTGGAAATAGCAGGTGAAGTGCTTTATTGATTAAGCAATTTCACAGCCAGGTGAGACAATGTAGGAAGGGCATGGGATTTGGGCTTTAGGATGAGTGGCACATAGATCAAAAGGGTAAGAGAGGAATGGTTCCAAAATGGATGCATATTTTTAAAAATATGAAGGCCTTATCACATTTTTGATACTCAGGTCAGCTGGTTTCCTTGACAACTAGAGCCCACCTCATTTAGGTGCTAAATCCATAGCAAATGTAGGCTACTCTTGGACTGTACCGAGGTCTCGTCACTCTTAACTCAAAATTCCACTCATCTATGTGCTGTAATTTTAATACCCCCATTTGATAGTGTGGATGATCTCTATTTAGCAGAGGTAGGATATATGCAGCAGTATAGAAGAGAGGCTCAACAGCACAAGGAGGATTTAGGAGCCCAGGACTGAAATCAGACATCCAAGTACAACTCGTGCATTGACACTGGAAAACACAGTGTCCTCTTCAATAAAGTGGGGTTAATAAAAATAATAAAAACTCCTTTATGGTACTGTAGTGTGAACGAACCAGGCATTTTCTATATGTCTTAGATAGAGTGGCCAGGGAAAATACACAACACTGAATTAAATTTGAATTTCAGATAAACAACATTTCTTAAGTATATTGTATGCAATATTTAGGACATATTTCCAAGAAACATTTATTGATTGCCTCTCTGTTTTTTTTTAAGATTTTATTTACTTATTTGAGAGAGAGAGAGAGAGAATGAAAGAAAGAGAGAGAGAGAGCACATGAGGGGGGAGGGTTGAGGGAGAAGCAGACTCCCCGCTGAGCAGGGAGCCTGATGAGGAACTCGATCCCGGGACTCCAGGATCATGACCTGAGCTGAAGGCAGTCACTTTACCAACTGAGCCACCCAGGCGCCCCAGCTTCTCAGTATTTTTATTTGCTAAATCTGACAGCCCTAGTCTTAGAGGATGAGTGGACATGGAGTTTTCACTCTCGATGGGGTTGGTACGGCCTGACTTTGGTGGACGACTCTTACAGACAATGCCCAAGCCTGTAGGAGCAATGGTGAGTTGTCTTTATGGGGCCTTTAAGATTTTAATGGCCGAGGCAGCAGATATGTAGATAGGGATCTCAAAGTAGAGCAAAAGAGTAGAAAGATGGCAGCATCTGATTGATAGCTCAACATGCTATTGATGAGACACTTCCTGGGGGCTCCCAAGATTGAAAGACTGGAAAAGGAATGGAGATTCCATAATCAACTCAGGAACCCAAGATAAGAGAATATACCATTTACAAATTAAAAAAAAAAAAATCCCCAGGCAATGATGTAGCCTGAAGAAACATAGGAATGTAGGACCCAGGACAAACTCTAACTCTGTAAAGAGCATGGTGAAACCCAAGTGTTGGGTAAATATTTATAACAGAAATGCACAGAAGCCCTGAGTTCCAGTGTGATTTAAAATGGTTAACCCATTGTTTCTCCCTGATGAAGAGGTAAGATTTAATAATTAGTCTGTAGGCTGCTATTTTCCCTGGTGCTGTCCTTGTGGAAGGCAGTCAGCAACAAGACTCCCTCCTGGGTAAAGTTTGAATTTAATTACGTTCAGGGACTATATGGAATGCACCAATTCATTAACCTTGTTTACTTCAAGATACTAAATTGATGCCTTTATTCAAATAGGGTGGTTTCACATACTCATCTTAGGCCTCTTACTTGCAAAAGAAAAATGTCATCTTTAGCAAGTAATTATAGCCCAAAAGGCCATAACTAAGAAACAAGGCCTTATAAAAGAAACACTGAAGATTCCATTAGCAGCCAGTCCTGGGAGAACCCAAGGGCCCGGCTGACACGTTTTGAGCAAAGTGACCAGCTGTAGCCCTCAATCTATATGGCCCACACTGCCAGCCCACACCGTGAGACCCACATGGCTTAGATTTTCAAAACTGTAATTTCTGTTCATGGCAGATGGATGACCAGCCTGATAGACTTCTAACATGGGGAGCAAAGGAACTGTCCTCCAACAATCTCTAAAGAAAAAGTTACATCCACAGGAGGTATTATTTTTCTGCATTATTTTCCTGTCACTCTAGAAAAATCTCAAAGTTCACAAAATCTCCAATTCCATGCTCTTAGGACCACAGTAACTTTAGGAAGTTTTGCCAAGTCTTATCTCTTTCTCATTCTTTTTCTGTAAGAGCCCATCTTATAATTGGCTTCCTTGACCCAGAAATAATTCTGGAGCATCTAAACCTTAGAGCCGGTCAGCTAGGCTCTTGGCTACTCTGAATTCACTAACTCTAGGCCTCTGGAGTTTCTTGACAAAATTGGCTCAGATCACATTTTCCTGGATAGCTTAATTTCAAATGAACTTTGTCCAACACTGAGGTTATTCCAGGAGTTTACAACGGCCCTAGGAAGACTCCAACCTGCTGCATGAAGGCTGCATGGTTGAATGAGTGCTAGGGATAGCAGGTGACACCTGACCAACATCGCCAACCTATACTGTTCCCTCCCCAACTTCTCTGTGAACTTTCTCTCCTGCTTTTTCTTCTTCTAAATTGACACTTTCCCCAACCAGTTGTAGTAGCCTTTGGGGCTCTACAAACAGTCAGTTCTGTACCAAGTAAACCCTGCAGTGAAAAAAGATGACCCATGATGGCTCAAACATCAGGCACAAACTTGGAGCTCCATACATGGCTTCCCTTAACAGCTCAGAGCAGAGACAGTATATACCTGACATTTGTGCCCCCACTCTAGCCACATCTCCGTTCCTACACTCATGATACTTTTTTCCTGCTGAGAAGCTTCTGAAATTTTCTCCTCAGAGTAGTCAAAACATCCACCACCAAACAGAATTTCCCCGCTAGATGAAACTGGCTATAGAACCAGAAGATTCTATACTGTGGGAAGATCATTCAAGTCACTTCACTCTAACTCTGAATCCTGATTTTCAGGTCCAAGAACAATGGAAACAACAAGGACACACAACAATAATAATGTCAGACACGTGCCAGATACGTGCCACGTATTCTCTCTAACGCTTGTAATAGTCCGGCAAACATTTCCAAACAGGAACATGAGGCCCACAAAGACTGAACAACTTGGTCAAGGGCATACACAATCAGGAACTGGCAGTGCTAGATTCATACTTGGGAATGTCTGTGTCTAAAGCTGATGCTTTTTCTTCTAAAATATTCTGTTGCCCCCAGTTATGGAAACTCTTCTTAGGAAAAACTTTGCACATTAGTTTGCCAAAGAGAGGTTACTCTGGTTTTAATTCCTGCCTATATAAAGAACTGTGAGTTTGGTTCATGCCTCAGTCAAGTATCTTTTCAATCCCCTAGCTGAATTAAGGCTTCCTGCTTTGAGTTAATAGTATAAAAATTACACTCCTAAACATACAATTTTGTTTCCTTTAGCCCTTAGCCGGTGCCCCTTTCTTGATAGAGCACCCAGCCAAGTGGGCCTTTGAATCTGTTTCTAATAAAGGAGGCACCTTTTATTTTAAAGAGGAAAATAAAGGAAGGTTGTCTGTCACTGATTTGTCTCAAGGCATGTAACAGCAAGACATCTTGGTAGAGCTGAGGCTTAGCCCTCGGGCTACTGCATTGATTGTTATTTCTTCTGCTGTCCACACCTCTTCGCAGTCTTCCAGAGCAGGGCTGGGGTATTGCAGAACATCATGGATGTAACTGTCTGTGCTATTGAAAGGAATAGGCTCCAAACAGTCTGCTCATTGCTGCAGAAAGAAATATCATATGAGAGACCAACTCTTGGTCTCCGTTTCCTCATTTATAAAGCAGTTGGCAAAATTTTTAAAGCTATAGGTTTCTTTTATGAAAGAAAATCCTATGCAGAAACCCCGAAACTGATAGAACGGGAAACACTGTGGCTGAAACACAGGGTTGGAATGCACCACCAGGAGCCTCACCTGGAGTTGTCCCTATTCCTCCCCCTGAGTTGCCTTTAGGGCACTTGCCTAAGAAGCTCTCCAAGACACAGCGTGACAACGACTGGATGAGATTTTCTTGAGGCTCGTCTCCATCTCTGGCATTCAAGTATCTGTGGATTCCCTTCCTCCACGCGTCTGTCACATCAGGCGCACGGAAAGGTATGGTCCCCTCCTATAGCCATCGATCCCTCTCAGCCCACACTGGCGACTCTCCTACCATTCTGGAGGGTTGATGTTAGCTTCTCCCCTACTCCCGCACCTCTGGACCTTGTGAGTTCAGGGCAGAAGCCCGTCCCACTGCCTCGATTTCCCCAGGCACTGCTATTCCCGACTCGCTCTCAGAAACTTCCGCGAAACAGTTATCTTGCTTCTTCTCATTGCATACGAAGGTCAGGACATTTCACTTAAACGGTTTTCAAGAAATATTTCAGCACATTCGACTCTGGATGTCTCGGGGAGGAAGAAAAGTGTTACATATTCACTTCCTTGTAGAGATAGAGACCCTTTGTAGAGAAAGCCAGCCAATGGTGATGACTTGAAGGTAGGATGCGGGGTTCGGACTACTACTGCCTCCCAGTGGTCCTCCGGGGGATCGCAGCCATGATGCTAGAGGGAAGAGAGTTCTAATGAAAAAATACAACAGATCCAACTTAATCCAAAGCAGAAGAGCCCTTATCTGCTGTTTTTCAGTAGTAGCACCATTAGAAATGGGCTGGGTATCTTTTGAGCAAGTGCGTTCTGGAATCTGCATTTGTATATGAGCTTTGCCAAATTACAAGCTGTGTAAAATAGGGTAAAAAACGGACCCCCTCTGACCATTAATTTCCTTTTCTTCAGTAGAGAGGATGAGACCCACCCTGCAAGGTTTTGTGAGAATTAAATGAAATGGCGTGCTAGATTCACCAAGTGCCTGGTACATACTTGGGGTTCAATTAAATAGTAGCTATTTTCCTTTAAATGAAAGAGACATTGGACAAACTATGAATATATCCTGTGGCCGAAAGCAGAAAGATAATTTCACTGGTGTTCAGTAGGGGAAATGTGATGAATTTTCCCTCTTTTTAGACAAACATTCACGAACACTGCAGACATTATGCCATTTTAGTACAAAAATCAGAGTGGTCTTGAAAATGGTAAAACAGCCAATGATGTAATTTCCCCTAAAGTGTATCATATTTAGTTCTCGTCTCAGAAAATAAGAGAGAGGAGAAAACAAAACAAAACAAAAACAGAAATAGAGACCTGACAAGTAAAAAGAATCACATGCTTTTAACAGTGCCATGTAATGGGGTTCAACCAATAAATTATTTTTCCTTTCTTTTAGATGAATCTTCAAGGAAAAATCATGAGAAGAATGCTGGGGATATTTCTTGGTTTGGATACCAGATTGTGGCAACTTCCTTTCTTTTTAAAACTTCTTTCAATTTGCTTTAAGTTGTTTTCTTAGCAATTTTATCATAAGGAGGAGTTGATGGGGGTGGGAATGCTATTTGGGGATCATCTTTCAAGAAAAATGATCCAAAATACTCCACAAGGATGAGCCAAATAAAATAGCATTTGAAAGGTAAGAAGCTCCAGTGGTAGGTTTTACAATCCATATTCCAAGCACCCAGAACTTCCTGACAAGAGCCAGCGCAAATTATTCTTTTCACATGTTGATTATCACCTGAAATTGTATCTGTAATATTGCTTCCAGGATCATAACAGCTGAGGGATCAGAGACACACTACCTAGAAAGGAAAGTTTTAAAGAAAGAGCATTTACAAACATGAACTCAAATACCCCATTTCAAAAAAATATAACAGATAGGCAGATGTTACATAAGCTCCAGGAATACTGTGTGTGTGTGTGTGTGTGTGTGTGTGTGTGTGTGTGTGTGTGTCTTCTGTAGCTAATTTGGACTTTGTACATGCAGAGCTATGTTTAAGCAAAACCAGTTACCATGGTGACACAGTACCCCATCTAAGTGCAGTGTGTGACTTCTAATTCTGTTTGTGTGTTAACTATTTAGCTGAAAACCGGGGAACATCTTAGAAGCCCGACAGACTGATCAAGAGTACCTCTCTAGGTTTCTTTATTTTTGCCCTATCTCTGTCCTGGTCAACCTCTTCTGTCTTCAGACCAAATATTCAGTTTTCTTCTCTACATGATTATGGGTGAATACTTCTCTTTTCTTTTGACTGTACAACTTCAAAAAGAATCCAGAAAGGCTGAGTATTTCTCCTGTTACTACAGGACAGAACTCCAACCTGCTAAACAAGTCAATTCATTTTTAGAGAATTTATTTGTTAGTTCTCATTAGAGGTGGCATTTTCGAAATAAATCCCTAATATTAGAGCCTGTTGGTCTCTCTAATTTTAGTCTTTTCCCTCCCACACCCAGTCACGAGTTCTTCGTTTTAGAGTCATGCTCTCTGGCTGTATGGGGAAGCTGTTTTATAGAAAAAAAAAGGAACACGAGTACATGTTGAAATAACCAAGAATATATAAATTCCAATCCCTTAAAAATTGTGTTCTAAAAACTTAAAGTTTGATAAGAGCTCTTTCAATATTTGTAAGAGCAAATTATACCCATTTTTCGTGATTTCGTAGTTAAGCACTTGCCGTTTTGTCGGATCAATGGCAGGGGCAATTCCAGGTGAAACTATGAAAGTAACTTAAGAAGCTTAGTGAGTCCCTGACAAGACCCAAGCCTTGGTTAACCAAGTCTTGGCCCCATGGTCTGGGGGAAAGAATCACCTGGGCCAGGAATTAAACACAATCTCCAGCCAACCTTCCTACAGACTTATTTAGAAGAACCAAATCTATTAGTTGAATTTTTACCTCTTCTCCCTTTTCCACATTGTAATAGGTGTCCTGATAAATTAAGCTTCCAAAAAAGCATGTGCTAGAGGAACAGAAGAACTGAAATATTACACTTTATCAGTGAAGAAGTGAAAAAAATTATGGCCAGAAAGCCCAAGGAAGAGCAGTTAACCTGTCGCTTCTGTGTGATAGATTTAGTTTTCATTGAAGTAAGTGTCTGTTCTTGGTAATACGCTCTACTTAGTGCTATAGGAAATTAGATTGAAAAAAAAAAAAAGACTCCATCTGGCCTTCTGAGAACTTGCAATCTAGTGTAGAAATAGGAATATAGAGGTTATTAAGTGGTAATCTTTGTGACTTTAATGTCTACAGCCTTGGGAGTCCACTTATGTAAAAGGAGTAATATGTGCTATAAGACTATAAGCTGCGAGTCTCTGAATACCACAGATAATCACAGAATTTATTCTGAAAGAACTCAAATTATTTAAATTAGATGGTAATAGTATGAATTCTTGTGCTGTGTGGATGAACAGAGCTAATCTATAGAGTGTTGAATGTGGGAGGTGTGCTGTGTGAGATTTCTTTTTTCTCTTTGTGTAAGTGATAGTGAAAATTTATGATATGCCTATTGCATTTGTTTGCCCAGCTAAATAGTCATTTCCAAGAAGGTAGAACAATTGCTTTTCTAGGACGGAAGATTTCAGAACTGTTTTATTCCAAATTTGGGGGCAACTCTAATGACAGATGCACCATCCTTAGGAAAGTCAAACTGACTTTCTCCTGCTCAGGCCTAATTAATGTATGAGCAAGCTATGGTTTGGTTGAGCTCTTTTTTCAAAATTCCTCTTCATTTTTAAATTATGGGACATAATTGCCATAAACCGTTCCCTCCCTTTGTATCTCCATTCCTTTCTGATCTTTGTCTCACTTGTACCTCTCTCCCACCAAAATGCAACCATCTACTCCATGAGAACAATCACTGTTAACACCTTGGCTTGTATCTTAAGATTGTTTTTTCATATGTAATTATATACATAAGCATACATATTTTACCACCTCATTATACCAGGAGGACCTGGAAGTGTGGACAGTATTGACACACTTACCTCTGGAGTCCTGGGGGTGGAGCAAAGCATTTCCTTTAATTCATGCCACCTGTCCGTTCAGACAGCTCCCAGCTGAGACATAATCGCAGAGATCTCGCCACTCTCACTCTCGGTTACTCCTTCTCCTCCACAAGCTCCTGGTCTTACCTATGACTTTCATTGAAAACTCTGATGCTCAAGTGCCTGGATGTCACCTAGAGACAGAAGACAGGGTCCACCCCTTCTTCCCTGAGCTCTACAGAGCCAAAGAAACCTGGAGCACCTTCCAGTCTTCAGAGTAAAATATCTACAAGCCAAACCAGTACTTTTCTGGCTAAAAGGGACGGTTTCTCCTGGCAAATGTTTGTGTGTTATGCTCAAAAATCTTTTTATTGTGTCTCACCAAGGACCACTCCCCCTTAATAAGACATGACAAGAGCAGGGAGAGACAGGAGAGGAAAAGAAAGGAAAGAGGAGGCCCCTGAGTACTATCGAGAAATATTTGCTCCCTGCCCCCTGCTACACATTTATATATTTTAAAAATGGAATTATCCTATATAGATTATTCCATGTTTTATACATATTTTTTGAATGTTATCTCTTATTTATTTAACAAATCTCCTATTTTGAGATATTTAGTGTCATTTTTTGTTAGTATCTTAAATAATGTTGCAAAGAAAATCTTTGTATGCATAGTACACATACTTGAATGAGTGTATCTGTAGGATAAATTTCTAGAAATGGAATTGTTGGCTCAAAGTCATGCACATTTTAAACTGTTATGTGTATTGCCAAGGTGATAAATGATGCCGAGAGATTCTAGTAGTATGCTTGATGGAGCATTCGGGACACTTATTTTAGTTATTAATTATCAAATAAGTTTCTAAAGATGTGGTTTATTAATCTGGGAAAGAGGAGGAGTTAAATAGGGAGGTGGGAAATAAGTAAACCCTCACTAAGACATCCTGGATTCTTAGGTATAATTTTGCTTTGCAGATAATCATCCTATAGACCTTACTCTGGAAGCTCTCTTCTTTTGATCTTGATGCCATTTATTTTTAGTAGTATCTCTTATTTGTTTATCTGCCAAGTAGTCCATCAGTCCATCCATCCATCCATCTACCCATCCAACACTGATTATGCTTTTTGTTTGGCTCTGTATTTTACAAGTAAATGGAATTGCTTGGGAACAAGATATACTTGCTCTTAACCTTCAAGAAGCTTATTATCCTACAGATGGATATTAATAAATAAATGAATTAATTGTACCTCAGATGAGTGACACAAAGGAAAAGTACTAGGTGGTGTAAGAGCATGTAATAGAGGAATCAACTGAAGAACACTTCTTTGACGGTCATCTACTGACTTCCCTTTTCCATGTTTTTAATAACTTTAGCACTTGACTCCTACCCTCTATCATTATCCTTGTTGTGTTCAACGCCTAACACCCTGACTCACAGTTTCTTCTACCCTCCTCTATTCCATCAAACTTATTTTCAGCAACTCATCACAATAGCCTCATTGTAAAACTCCAAAATCCAGAATGGTTTTACCACTATATTTTCAAATTCTGATACTCTTTCACTATGACTGCCTTATTTTCTCACCCCTACTGAACATACTCTTATCCTCCTTAGAATTGCACAACTTGAATGACTATTTACAATGCAAGTGTTTTACATGCAATTGTCTCATGTAATCTTCCCCCAAATCCCATGAAAGAGTCACTATTGTGATCTCATTCAATGAGTATAGAAACGTTAGAAGTTTAGACTTACCCAAGGCCTTCTAGGTCATTGAGTGACTTGAAATAGGTCTATTTGACCCCAGATCTGGGGCTTGTAGCTCATATGACATTCTAAATCAATTATCATTTCAGTTTGGGTATTTCTAAAATAAATGGATGAAGATGAAAAGGGAAATATAGCAGATTGCAAAGTAGGGGCAATATATTATTAATATATTATATATATATAATATATAAGTGTAGCCTTCTAAGATTTGATAATTTTTTTAAAAGATTTATTTATTTTGGGAGTGGGGCAGAGGGAGAGGGAGAGAGAAGCTCAAGCAGACTCCCTACTGAGTGTGGAGCCCTGACTCAGGGCTTGATCCCAGGACCCCAAAATCAAGAGCTGGCTGCTTCACCAACTGAGCCACCCAGGCACCCCTAGCCTTCTGAGATTTAACAAAAGCTCTGACAATGTTAACGGGACTTAAAACCCTCTTACTTCATCTCTGGGAGTTCAGGGAGGTGAGCGCTGTACAGAAGGCCGACAAAGTCACATCACTGTGTCTGCTTCATCCCATGTGCTTTGTCAGAGTCACCATGAGTGATGTATTAGACCCTAATACAGGGACCTATTAATAAGTGTTACTGGTACCATGGAGATTTCCCCTTTTTTATGCAAATAAAATTTGCCAAGTACTTTTGTCTACGTCAAGCATCTCAGAGAGCAGCAGCCTATTTTAATTTTTCTAATGAATCTACCCTCACTGTTATTTGTCTCACTTTAGTTTTGTTTCTATTTCGTTGTATTGCATTTTTATTCCTTTTTCATGTCTCTTTTCATAGAGATAAACTCTGAGAGCAGGGACTTTGTCTCCTGTTTTTTACCTAGTATCTCAACAGTACCTGCTGAATGCATCTGTGGAATTAAGTGGAACCTAGGATCTGACGGTTAACAAAATCAAGTTTTAGAAATATTCATTTGTCCATTTGCCATGCTTTATTATTATTATTATTTGTTCATCTCACCAATGTATTCTTTGAATCTTTTTTTGTTTTGTTTTGTTTTCTTTGAATCTTAACCATGTGCCAGGCACTGTGTTAGGCCCCAGGAAAGTAAAGATAAATTAGACACAGCTTTGTCCTGGTGGCCTCACAAAAAGACATTGATTGACAGAAAACTAGACAGAAAAAGATGTTATATTGCACTAAGGAAAAGTAGTCCATAAGAAACTTGTTGAAACCCTGGGGGAGATAAACACTGAAAAAAAATCTATAACAAAAAAGAAAAACTAGAAATCGCTTATTTCTAATTTAAGATGCATACCATTTCATTTTTGTCTGTGTTTTGTGTTTTGTTTGTTTAGTGTGTTGTTTTATATTAATGGATATTACAAATATATTTTTGCAATAAGATCTCAAAGATGTCAAAATTTACTTTTCTAGGCAATTTTATTATTTAAGAGTAGAACAAACGATGGTTAAAAATAGAGGGTAAGGGCACATTGGCTCCAAACGAATAGAAGTTTATGTCTTGCCCAAAGATGGAATGAGGTTGATGTTCTTGATTGGCTAACATTTCTCCTCCAAAATCCCCCAGGAAAGCAGCTTCCTTCTTTTGGCTCTACCATTCTTTAGAACAATAGTTCAGACCCGTGTGTTTCTGCAAGTGTGGTCCCGAGACAAGGGGGACTGGCCTCATCTAGGACCTTATTAGAAATACAAATTCTCAGACCCCACCCTAGTCCTACTGAACACAACTGAAGTCTAGTGATTAACATTTTTAAAATCCTTCTGGATGATTCTGATCCATGGTAAAATTTGAGAACCGCTGCCCCCGGTGTGGAGCCCCACACTCTGTGCATCTAGTAGGTGGTGGGGAGAAAGGAACACCTGCTTCATAAAAATCTTGACCCAAAAATGTCACACATGAGTTACTTCCTCCACATTTTATCGTCTAGAAATAAAATAATGATACAGCCACAGGATCTCTTCCACGGAGTCTTAAGTGCAAACTCATATAGGATGTAGGAGAACTGTGCTTCGGGGGCTGAGGTATGGCTGTGGTGGGATGCTCTGAACCATGATACTGAGAACTGGATTCCAGAACATCTGTGTGCTGTGTGGTGGCCCTAATACAATTCAATAGATACTGGCAAGATTTGGGGACAGAAAAAACTTCTTTTGCATACTAATTATCACCAGTGGGAGAGTACATCTTGTTTGAATAATGTTGTGTGAAGTGACAAGTGGGAACGATGACTTCACCATGAAGAATGATTTAAAAAAGTAATGGGGCAAGAAGAGAGATTTGCAGCTGCTGAAGGAGAGACCAGGCCAGTTATTTATTTATTTATTTATTTATTTATTTATTTATTTATTTATCTTTTAGAGGGGGTAGAAGAGGATGTGGAACTGAGGAAAACAAGTTAAAGATGAGCGTGTGTCAAGCTCGTGGAGAGGCCTTCTTGAAATACAGATTCCGGGCCCCAGCCCCGAAGTTTCTGATTCAGTGAGTCAGGAGGAGAGAAGGGGATTTTGCATTTTCTAAATTCTCTGGTGATGTTGCTGTTGCTGTTCAGGGAGCCTCACCCATTAAGGATTATAAAAGGAGCCTTTCAGATGAAGCCTGGATTTGGGGAAAATCCTCCTTGCCCTGGGGCTTTTTGACAGGTGTTCACGTGAAACGCAGGCCAGAGTAGTTTTCTTTTTGCTGGCAAAGTCAGACATGTGCTCCCGACCTGAGGGTTGGAGAAGAGATGTTGGCTGCTCTCCAGAGTGAAAAACAACTTTGCACCTTGAGGGAATGTTTATTAATCCTTATTTTACCAGCAGTTCTTCTTGTAGTGGGAATAAGGAGCTAAAGGTATAACTCATTTCATTAATTAGACAATCTTTTTCAATCACAAAACTGTATTATTACTCTTTCTTCCTTTCTCACCCTACCCATCAGTACTGTTGAACATTCCCTAATATGCACAGACATACATACGTAGATGCAAACACACAGACACACAGACACACACACACACATACACACACACACACTTCCAGTCCCTTCTACCTTCAGAAGGAGGTTTGACTTCGTGTGGCTTCTAAGACATCAACCTTCATTGTAGCCAAGTAAATGCATTAGGAACACAAATTTATCTTGCTTAATTTAGTTGTCTCCTATAGGATAGCTTGCCTAATAAGTATGGTTTTTCCTGCAGTTTAGGCTGAGTCTGTGAATTTATTGAATCCAATTGCTCTTGCTGCCTTCCGATCTCTCTTTGTTGCTTCTGAATTAAAATTCTGTGTTAGCTTCAGCCCGGTATTTCTGCAAACTGCAGGAGGTGTGCATTTTCCTTGTGTGTTATTATTATTATGATATTAATTATACTACACTCAACTGAATGTCAGCAGCGTCCCAGGAAATGTACTGAGCAAAGATTTTGAAAAGGTCCCTGCCTAGGGATTATGTAAAAGCCATTCAAGTAGAATTGAATTAACATATGACTTAGTTTAGTGTGGCTGAACTTGAATATTGATTGATTCTTTGGATGAGAAGTGAGTTGGTGGGAAAGTAAAAGAAATGAACTATAGAAATTTTAGGATCTAGTTTTCTGTCACATCCCATGATTTGAAGTAAGAACTGGGTTGCATCTGCAGCAGATAATTTGTGTTTATCATTCTATTTCTTGGAGTTGAAATAGTAGGATGCATGGACTCAAATTGGCAGTAGGGGAGTGGGAATGATGTCTGATGTCTTCATCACACCATTTTTCAGACCAACTGTGCTCCGGCTTCTTAGCTTCAAATTCATTCTGTTTTTCTGTTACAGGTAGATGAGAGGTAGCGTTTTGTTTCATGTTAAAAAAGGTTGGAAATTTTCTCTATTTTCCTGGGCCACTTCTCCCACCTTGTTTAAATTTTTTTTTACTGAAGTTTATTATATGTGAATGAAGTACATAAAGTGCATTAATTAGAAATGCATGGGTTGATCTGTTTTTCCTGTCTACACCTATGGAATACCTGGCTCAAGACAGACTATTCTCATACCAAAGAATTTTCCTCATTTTTCAGTCAATACCTCCCCCAAAAGTAATCACAACTCTCATTTCTATGTTCTAACATCTTGAATTAATTTGCATGCTCTTGAACTTAATATAAATAGCACCATATAGTGTATTTTTTGTGTCTGGTTTCTTCTGATCACTATAATGTCTGGGAAAGTATGTGGTTGCAAGTCTGTGGTTGTAATCTATTTTTTATTTCTGTATAGTTTTCTATTTTATGAGCACACACAATTCATTTCCTCATTTTCTTATTATTGGATATGGGTTGTTTCCCGTTTGGGCTGTTATGACGAAAGCTGCCATCAATATTTTTATACGTGTTTTTTGGTGGTCACATGAGATAATTATTCTTGAATCATGGAATCAGCATATGATTAGCTCTGATTTGTAATGGCCATATTTCAAATTATTTTATTAATTTATACTCCTCCAGCAATGTTTCAGAGTTCCAATTGCTCCACATTCTCATCTGTGTTTGGTATTGTAAGTCTTCAAAATGTTAGCTATTCTTGTGGGCATGCATTAGTATCTCATTGCCAACCTAGTTTTTTTTTTTTAATCAATTAATGAAACTTCTAGATTAAATGAAAAAGAATTCTTAAGGTTGTTTAGAAAATGTCAGTTTAATCAGCTGTCAATATTTTAAAGCCATGAGAGACAGCTACACAGTTATTAACTAGTCAGGTTCAGTGACAAATGGTGAGCCGAGATTCACACAAGAAATTATTATTATTAAGTGCATGCTAGGTAACAACTAATTTGCTAAAGTATTTATTGTTGTGATTGTGATACAGTACTAACATTGTTTCTAAACACTCCACAGTTTGTGCTGCTTTCAGACCCTAATGTAATCCAGATGTCCTCACCTGATCTAAGTACCGTTCTTTAATGAACTCCACAGTCTTTAGAGCCCCAAGCATTTACTCTAAACAAGATAATTTTTTTCTGAGAAGCTGCTATCAACATTTTTGTACACTTTTTGGTGATCATATACTCTTGGGTCATTAACTTTTTTCAAATAATTTCGAAAATTTGTCTCAGAGTGCGTGGGTGGCTCAGTCGTTGAGCTTCTGCCTTTGGCTCAGGTCATGGTCCCAGGGTCCTGGGATCGAGCCCCGCATCGGGCTCCCTGCTCCGCGGGAAGCCTGCTTCTCCCTCTCCCACTCCCCCTGCTTGTGTTCCCTGTCTCGGGGTGTCTCTCTCTGTCAAACAAATATATAAAATCTTAAAAAAAAAAAAAGAAAATTTGTCTTTGTGCCATAATGGGAAAGTCAAACGATGAGGTGTTTTTCTGTATTAATTGCTTTTGGGAAAAGGCTGTTCTTTTGTCTCCATTGGGCCTTTTTTTGATCCTTTTCCAGCTTACCTTTGTTCTGGGTGTCAGAGTACGGGGCTGACTAGGCCAGAGACACTGCTTCAATCTCACTTTCAATGAGTGGTGTTTGGAAATCCAGATTTCTGGGTTGGATTAGAGGGAAACAAGACTTGAAGGAAGGGGCCCACATCTCAGTTCAGGCAGTTTTGTAGTTTCTTTGTTCAAGTCTTCTGACAACTTCTTTTGATGAACAAGTACTGAGTAGGGTGGAGCAATAGAACAATGAGTGAAAGAACAATGGAATACTTTAAAGTGGTTTTTAAAACATCCTTAACAATTGTCAGGATGACTTCTATCTGTGGTTGAACCCAAATGCTGAGGCCAGAGAAGAAAAGGAATCACTGACACAGAAGAGGAAACTGCTTTAGCAGTATGTGATGTTGATGAGGTCCAACACAGCAGTGTAATATAGTTAATAAGTACCAAGACAATTCAATGGGAGAAAGAATAGTCTTTTCAATAAATGTGGACAACCGGGTATCCACATGCAAAAGAATGCCGTTGGACTCCTACTTCACAACATACTCAAAAATTAACTGAAAAAGGATCAAAGACCTAAGTGTATGAGCAAAAACTATAAAGCTCTTAGAATAAAATGTAGCTGTAAATCTTTGTGACTCTGACTTGCACAATGATTTCTTAGATTTGACACCAGAAGCACAAGCAACCAAAATAAAAATAGATAAATTGGACTTCATCAAACTTTAAAACTTTTGTTCAAAGGACTCTATAAAAAAAGTGGAAGACAACCCACAGAATGGGAAAAAATATTTGCAAACATATATATCTATAAGGGACTAGTATCCAAAATGTATAATGATTCATCTCAGTGACTAAAATACAAATCACCTAATTTTTTAAAATGGGCAAAGGATTTGAATAGACATTTTCCAAAGAAGATATACAAATGGCCAACAAGCACATGAAAGGATGATCAACATCATTAGGTAGTAAAGAACTACAAATCAAAATCACAGTGAGATACTATTTCATACCTATAACAATGGCTAGAACTAAAAAGCCTAATAATAGCAAGCATTGGGAAGAATGTAGAGAAATAGGGACCCTCTCACACATTACTGATGGGAATGTGAAATGATATAGCCACTTTGGAAAAACAGTTCGGCAGTTCCTCAGAAAGTTAAACGTAGAGTTTCTATATGACCCAGAAATTTCATTCCTAGGTATATACCCAAGACAATTGAGCATCTATCTGTACAAAAACTTATACATGATATTCATAGCAGCAATATTCATGATAGCCAAAAAGTATAAACCAAATATCCATCAATTGATGAATGAATTTTAAAAAAGTGGTATATCCATGCAATAGAATATTATTCAGCCATAAAAATGGACAAAAAGGGGCACCTGGGTAACTCAGTCAGTTATGCATCTGCCTTAGGCTCAGGTCATGATTACATGGTCCTGGGATCAAGCCCCGAGTCAGGGTCCCTGCATAGTGGGGAGTCTCCTTCTCCCTCTGGCCCTCCCCACTCTTGTGCTCTCTCTTTCTCAAATAAATAAATAAGATCTTTTAAAAAAATAGAAAAAAAAATCTGGGATATGTTACAGCATTGGATGAACTTTAAAACCATGCTAAGCAAAAGAAACCAGATATAAAAGACCATATTTTGATTCCTTTTATATGAAATATCCAGATTAAGCAAATCCACAGAGACAGAAAGTAGATTAATGATTGCCAGAGAAGAATGGGGAGTGATTGCTAATGGATATAGTATTTTGGGGGAGTGGTACTCTTCTGGAATTAAATAATGGTGATGGTTGCATAACTCTGTGAATATATGAAAACCCAATGAATTGTATAATTTAAATGAGTAAATTATATGGTATGTGAATTATATTTCAATTAAAATGTCTAAGAAAAAATAATTAATGTAATATTTGTTTATTTTCTGAATATGCAATATCTTTATATTCTTGTAAATCTAATATTTAATATTTTAATATTATTTGTTACTATAATAGAAATATATGACTTTGGATTAGTTCTTCAGTCTTTATAGGCTTTAGTTTCTCAATATAAAATAATGAGTCAATATGAAAATAATTGTCAAGATCTCAATAAGAAACTACCAGTTTCAAATATTCTGTGTTGAAATAGTCTGTGTAAAATATGAAGTACGGAAATCAAATATCAGCAATTTGATTCCTATAGATTGTCTTGTATGAAAAAATATGTAAAATTAAAAAAAATATAATAAGCAGTGTGTTCTATTGACAAAGTTTTCATTTTATTTCCTTTTGTTCTTCTGTGGTGAAGTAGGAAATTCAAAACACAAAATCAGATACAAAGATTTTATCCTGGAAACAGTTAACTAAGTGTCCCCGAACAGTGTTCATGGGGATGAATGGATAAAGAAGATGTAATGTGTGTGTGTATAATATGCATATATATATATATATATACACACATACATATATATATAATACATATAAGAAAATATTATTCAGCCATGAGAAAGAAGGAAAACCTGCCATTTGTGACAATATGGGCATTGTGCTAAGTGACATAAGTCAGACTGAGAAAGACAAATACTGCATGGTATCCCTTATATGTGGAATCTAAAAAGAGGTCAAAGTCATAGAAACAGAGAGTAGAAAATTGGTTGTCAGGGACTGGGGGATGGGGAAAATAAAAAGAGGCTGGTAAAAGGATACAAACTTTCAGCTATAAGATGAATAAGATCTGAGGATCTGATGTACAATATGGTTACAATAGTCGATAACACTGTATTGTGTAATTGAAATTTGTTAAGAGAGTAAAACTTAAGTGTGGGAAGTGTTTTCATAAAAAAAAGATATGTGAGTTGATAAATGTGTTAAAATTAACTAGATGGGGTGAATAGTTTCACAATGTATAAGAAACCACCACGATGTATACTTTAAAAATCTTACAATTTTATATGTCAATTGTAGCTTAATAGAGCTGGGGAAAAACCCATTATTGAAATGTCAAAAGAATGACTGTAAATTTCCTCTTCCCTCTTCCTCAAGGAAAGAAGTTAGCTCAAGAGACTTGTTGCCTCTGCTATGGACATGTTAATGAGAGGGTGAGGTGGCAGAGGAAAAGGGAAAGGGGAGTGGGGAGGAGAGAAGAAGAAAACGGCGTGAGGGGAGAGAAAAACATCAAACTTTCTGAACAGCTATTTAAAATAAAGTGAGCAATCCAAATTATCCCCCACCTGCTTTCTTCTAATTCCAGATGCTCTAAATTCTAAATCAACCAGAAGTGTATTAATTGTAAATACAACCAGTGTTAAGGCCAATATACTGATTTTAGTTTTATTCCTTTACAACAGTACAAGTGAGGTTTTCATTTTCTACGTGCATTTTTAGTACACTGGGGCCTATGCATAAACATTGTATAACACACACTTGAGACTATTTTTTAAGACTTAGAATGTTATTTGACAAGTATATTTTGATAAAAGTTTTATTCTTATTACATTTTTGCTTCTGTGACATACTATTGGGCATATATATGATTTCTTTGGATTCTACATAAAAAATAAAGCCTCAAATATCTAAAGCAAAATGTGATTTGCTTTTAACCTGATTTCCAGGAATGCACTGGATAGAATTGAGATGCAAATGAAACAAACAGGAAATTGGAATAAATTGAAGTGCAGGGAGGCCCCCGCTTTTAGATTCAGGGAGTTCCTGAAGACCAGGCTTGTTATTTTCACATTTTAATGAGTGATTACTTTTACTGGGGAGAGGGTTTTGAGTTGCAAGTCTAGAACTGTTCTGTTTTACTGCCATAATGAGTGTTGGAGGGTGATTCATCTCCATGCGAAGGAAATGGTGCGTTTATTGGAAGTTCCCTAATTTCTTTGCTAGAACAATGTCATATCTGCATTATGAGTAATCAAATATATATATCATTATGTTTCCAAGAGTGTAAATTTATCAGCGTAAACATAATAGTTCACGATGTTTCCCAAATCTTCCCGTAATATACTTTTATGAAGGACACAAAAGATGTTGTTGACTTGATTTCTTTACAAAAAATATCAGTGAAGGTACTCTCTTGATTTCTTTTTTAATGATTCTTAAATGTCCTGAACCTTTTCCTGGACTTGAAATGGTGTGCCTATCTTAAGTGTGGGTAAAGGGGGATAACAAGCCACGTGACAGCTGAGCAGTGGCAGGAGGAGCTGGGGCTGGAGCTTCAGAGCATCTTGAGGCAAAGGTCCACAAACCCAGTGGCAGAACCCAACAAAAATGTTTGTAAGCCTGTGTTACCAAAGTGGTAAAGATAATAGCATTATTTTAGGAAACTTGTATTTGCTTTCACCTTCATACTTTATTTTGTTCACTACAGTTTCTATCCTCTAGCCATTCTACAGATCCCAGAGAATATTGTCTTAAAAATGTATGAAATAATATATGTTTATTGTTAAATATGAGGAAATGTAAATAATGAAAAAATAATGGGGTGGGGAAGAAAAGAACCAACCTATTTTGGAAAATAGTATTTTTAAAGCAAAAGACCAAAAGAATTGTATACACATGCTGTCTTCTCATTAGTAATTATTTTTTTCTTGTAGCAATATGGGTTAGCAATTCTGAGACTGCTTTTTGGGTATACTAGGATTGCACAAATAAGTAAAACATATTGTAGATAATTAAAACCACATTTCTTACGGTCGGAAAAAAAATGTTACAAGTGAGGAATAGGAAAAGGCTAAAATGAACGCTGTGGTGTTGAATTGAAATTGGAGTCATCAATATGAACCTGTGGTTTTTAATATATTTTTACAGATGGTTACAGAGATAAATATAGATGTGTGTGTATATGTGGTTGACTGTACATACATAGATTTTTTTAACATGTCCACTGAGTGTGCCTAGAAGAAAGGCGAACCCAGTAGCAATGAGCATACCTAGTGCCCAGACCTTGGTTTCTAAATACCATTCTCTAATAATAAAAAAAAAGAAAACACCCAACTATTTCTCTAGAGAAATAGTTGATTCCCATACTGGGTTAGGGAAAATACAAGATCTTAGAATATCTTTTTGTACCAGAAAATAAGGAAGTGATTGAAAAAGAATGGATTATGTTGAAAGGACATAGGGGTCACACTAAAGGAGCTCCTGGTGGCCAAACCTGGAACAAAATAGATGAGAGTATTGAATTATAACCAATAGAATAAAATGAATATTTACAAGCCCATATTGATATAAATAAAAAATCAGACAAGCAGAAAAATGGGGGAGAAGAGAGGTAACTCTTTCTTACAGAAGAATTCCAATTCATCAATGTAGAAGAGGCAAAGGAAATACAAACTTTATTAGGTAAACCCCACAGTAGTAATTGTAGGCACAATCCATGGATGATTGCTAAATTAGCAGGTAAAAGTTTTAGGAGAAGCAGGGCATGTGCATAATCTCAAAAGGTCTTACACAATATATTTATTAAATACAAAGGGAAAACAGGGAGAAAATTAGCAAACACCAACTTAAAATTATTAATGTTAATATCATCATAATTAAGATCTTTCAACATCAGGTATATTATATTATGATGCAGAGGATACCAATTCTGTGATAGCCTTGCCCAAAATGCATAACTTCAGTTTAATTATGAGAATATATTAGTAAAACCCAAATCGACAAACATTCTGCCAAACCATTGACCAGCAGTCTTCAAAAGTGTCAAGGAAAGTTAAGACTGGGGAACTGTCACAGATTGGAAAAAACTAAGAAAACATGATGATTAAATGCAATGTGGGATCCTGGTTTAGGTCCTGGAACAGAAAAAGGACATCAGTGGAAAAATTGGTGAAATTTGAATAAGATCTGTACTTTAGCTTATAGTATGTACCAATATTAATTTCCTGGTTTCAAAAATTGTATTTAGATTATGTAGGATATTAACATTAGGAGAAGTATGGCAAAGACTATATGGGAAGTCTGCATAGTAGTCTTTCTACAACATTTCTGTAAATTTAGACTTCTCTCAAAATAAAAAAAAATTAAAAATACAATTAAAACCATGTGAAATCCCATCTCTGGAAAATGCCGATATGACTCTTCATGACTTTTTCCTATGTGTGTACATATTTTAAACAACAACAAAAACTTTTCCTTGGTGGTTAAGAGTACAGACTCTGGAATAAGAACCCCAGTTCTCCTACCTATGAGCTTTGTTACCTTGGAAAAATTTCCTTGCATCTGTAGCTTATTGGAACAGTAGGAAGAGTACTGATGGTAGCACCCTTACAGGCGTGAAGATTACATGAGTTAATACATTTGAAGCACTCAGCACTATAACTAGCACATAGTAAGTTCTCAATAAAGGCTAGTCATTTTAAAGATGGCTTATTGTTTTGTAACCCTGGACCAGGTAAGCGTTTAAGGACACTAGCATGCGTTTAATGGCATGCATGAGACACTTGCGTAGGTAAGAAACATTCCTGGACTAAAGGAAGGAAAATCCTAGTTGCAAAATTCTAGAATTACACAATATAACACTAATATAATTACCTTGCCTTTTGCCTAACTGGAAAGTATCGAGGTTGAAACTCTTCCATGTTATCAGTTACGACTCTAAATGTAATTATATACAACCATAATTGAATTGTGTTTATTTTCTTCTTTAATAACATAAGCATTGTATTTAAACAATTATAGAGTAAGATTATATGGAAATGGTGTAATAAAAACCAAATATGTTTGACTCCCACTGACTTCCTTTCTGAAAGTTCAGAAACAACAGGGAATCAAAACAGCAACAGAGCCAGCAGCACCCGTTGCCAGAAGCCATAATCCAGCAAGTTTGGAAATCCTTTGCCTCGATGTGACATGCTGAATTAGCTGGCCCCAAAGGGCAACAGCATCTCTAATAAGCCGAGTAGATTTTGAGAATCGGGTCAGCATTCTTGGAAGTTAGTGAACACAGAACCAATGCTAGAACCCAGTCCAATGACCTTTCCCAAATCTTCAAGTGACAGTGGTCTATCGAAAGGAGGAAAAGCAAGGTCACTTCCTGTCTGGGAAAAGTCTGATAGTCCATTCTGTGAGTTAAGATTACTGGGGACATTGAGACCCTCATATTTAAGCTTGGTAAAGATTAAAGCAGCAGCAATATCATACGGCTGGCTTTTTCCCTTGTCACCCATCCCATCCATATTGTTCAGGCTAAAGCATCATTGGACAGATGGGCAGTGTCCTGATTATAGGAAAACAAAATAACAAGTCAGTGGAAGACCAAATTGCTAGAGAAAGAAATTTCAGAGGTATCACTGTGTGTTGAAAACTCCTTACCTTGAGAGAGAACTTATCTCTAAAGCCCACTGGCATGTTGGGAACACAGTAGATGATTTTACACGAACGGTTCCTCAGGGAAATGTAGAAGGGTAAGCTCATAGCTGATTAAGTAAATATAGATTTATCCATAATTAACACAAGACCATGTAGTTTTTGTCACAATAAATTGCTTTCTGTTTTTCTTTCCCCATTTGGTCTTCTTTAAGCCCATAAAATGCCAATATTGGAAAGAGTCATATCACTAAATTTTACTTTTAACTGGTGTCACAGAAACCTGGTAAAACCACCCCGACTGTTTTTAACTAACTTCCCAACAGTACAGGGAGTGTGTCAACTCCAGCTCTGAAATACCTATCTCTATTTGCTGGATTCTACTTTCTCCTTTCCCACTGTCTTTATTTTTTTCTCCTCTGCACTATGCAATGTCCTCAAATAGTCTTCCTCTTTTCATTCCCTTCCCTGCTGTGAGCTGTTTTTTAAGTCCTAAATAATTATGTCGTTTCTCTGGATTGGATTCTTTGATAGGTCTCCCTTTCCTACAGATTGAAATCCAACTTCTTAGAATGACTTACAAGGATTTTCACAATTCTTCACAACCTGTCTTTCCAGTCTCACCTACCAAAATTATGTTTCATATCCTGTGCTACATGACACACACCATATCCTTTCATGCCTCCAGGACTTTGTGTTGCTTGCTCCTTGCAGCTGAATTGCCTTCTCCCTCACTTCTGCAATGGTAACTTGCTGGTATTCGAATCATCCTTTCTATCCTAGCTTGAATATATTTTCTCTGATGCTCTCCTCTCTATTCTTACCCAGTTTGAATTAATCACTGTCTTATTGCTCTACTTATACAACTACTACAGAGTATATCATAGAACATCATAATTAATTGTGCATGTAGAGTATGAGTTCCCTGAAAGCAAGCTCCATGTATTACTCATGTTGGTTTATCCCAGCTTTTCTATACTTAGTAGGAATTTAATAAATGTACGTATGAGTAAATGAATAGACAAATAACTGTGACCCAGGGCCTCAGGTACTCCTCAGAGATTTAGGTAAATTTAGACTAAACTGATTGATGTTTGGATAACACTATTCTTCAATCTATGGGACCATTCCTTGTATTATGGACATTAAACCTATAAATGGTGCTCTGTGGTTGTCATGACAATCTAAAACACAGCCACACATTGCTCCCTACCTCCTGTAAGGGTGGTATTTTCCTGGTTGTAAACAATTGCTGGCTTATCCTTTCATTGTGTTTCATAAGAAATCCAAACAGACTTCTGATCTTATGAGGAAAGAGCTGCGGAGTAGAACATCTTGCATTGCACGGGATTCTCGCAGCTCCCTGGCAGCACCTCTTCGTTTTTCCCCCAAACTTCACACTTCCAACACTTGATCCCTCTTCTGACTTCTGTTCTACAGGAAGTATTATCCAGTCCCTTTCATGCTAATTCCTTTTCCTAAGGAAAGTGTCCCCACCTGAATGGTCTGTCTTCTTTTCCCTGATATTCCGTGGGAAGTCTTATCATTGTATTATTAAAGCAAATATTATATATTATGTTAATAATCAAATCAGAGTTCTAAATTTCCTGTAGGCATTCTCAAATATTACTTGTAAGTTCCTGGGAAAGTCCATCCTATTTAGGGGCCTATTGTGAACTGAATGTTTGTGTTCCCTGGCATCTTTCCCAAATTCATACCTTGAAGTCCTAATGCCCAGTGTGGCCGTATTTGGAGCTGGTGCTTTTAAGGAACAAAATTAGGGTTAAATGGGGTTATAGTGGTACACCCTGATCCAAGAGGATCAGTGCCTTTATAAGAAAAGACACCTGTGCTCGCTCCCTCTTTCCCTCTCTCGGCGGACACACCAGGGAAAGGCCATGGGGGCGTGCAGCTAGATGATGGCTTTGAATGAGCCAAGAGAAGAGGCCTCAGAATGAAACCTATGTTGTCTCTTTTCCCATCATTATGGTGTGTGGTACCACGAGCAGCAAAGTCTCCTATGACACCGTGTACAAGGCGGTGCATGCAACAAGTGCAAGAGCCAGAAGTTTTTGGAGATGGTGGAGCTGCAGATCAGCTTGAAGAACTAGGACGCTCAGAAGGACAAATGCTTCTTGGACACCGTCAGGCTTAAGTGCACTCCTCACCCCAAGTTCCCCATATGTGTTTTGGGAGACCAGCAGCACTGTGATGAGGCCAAACTGTGGATTTTGCCTACATGGACATCGAGGTGCTGAAAAAACTCAACAAGAATAAAAAATTAGTCAAGAAGTTGGCCAAGAAGTATGATGCCTTTTTGGCTTCGGAATCTCTGATTAAGCAGATCCCACGAATCCTCGGCCTGGGCTTGAATAAGCCTGGCAAATTCCCTTCCTTGCTGACCCACAATGAGAACATCGTGGCCAAAGTAGATGAAGTGAAGTCCACGATCAGATTCCAGATGAAGCAGGTGCTGCATCTGGCAATGGTTGTTGGCCATGTGAAGATGACAGATGATGAGCTTGTGTATAATATCCACTTAGCTGTCACTTTCCTGGTGTCATCGCTCAAGAAGAATTGGCAGAACGTCCAGGCTTTATACATCAAAAGCACCATGGGCTCAGCTTAGCAAACACTTGTGCTACCATTACCTGTCTGCCTGTGACTAAGGAGAGGGAGGTGCTTTCTGAGCTGATGTTGCATGCCATAGCACTGTGCTGGTGGTTGCAGTTTCTGGCACCCAGTGATGGGTGGTCATTTTCTCCATACTGCAAACCAGGAAGTACGTTCCACCTACCTTCAAAACCAGGCAGTCTTATTTATTATTTATATCTCTTGGATACTTATAACATGTGACGGTGGGGCTGCTAACCAGGACTGAAGCTTTTCTGAACCTTGAGAGGGGCAGATCTGGGCTAGGACTCCAGCCTGTAGTGCTCCCACTGCTTACTAGTGGAAAGAGGGATAGGACCTTCACATTGAGGATGTTGACAGCCCTTGGCAGCATGCCTAACCTGTGGTCTGCAGTTGCTTCCCTTTATGCCATAGGTTCTTTTGCTTTGTTTTATCTCTCTAAATCATGCATCTGGGCTCTTGTTCTATAGGGATGACAAGGAATGTTCCAAATGGAGATTGGGGTCCTAGATTCTTCAGATGGAAGTGGTCTGAAACCCTGATTGATCTAGAATTTGCTTGTCTGACCCAAATTGCATACTCTATATTCAGGGTAGTAATTTACTTTGTGAGATGGTTAGGAAGACACAAGTAGGAGACCTGGGCAATATTTAATTCATCGACCCTGTTTTCTACAGGAGTTTATTTAGCAAATGGGTAAAATCAGGCTGTGGAAACTTCCAGGCCCTCTGCCCTCCAGGTATGCTCTTCCCCCTTCCTGACCGGAGGCAGTTGCCTGTCAGAGTTCTGCCTCCAGCACCTAGTACCGGAAGTCGGTTTCTGGTGTGATGAGAAATACCTATGATTTAATCTTTGACTTGAATCTGCTTCGTTGAACTTTAGTAAAGTAACAAGTTCATTCCTCCATCTTTTAATACAGCTCAAAGGCTAATCCAAAGCATAAATAAAAATGCTGCATCTTCTCGAAAGAAGCTTGAATCATGAATAATAAAGGTTTTCACACACACACACACACACACACACACACACACACACACACACACACACAATGAAACCCGCTGGCATCTTGATTTTGGACTTCCAGCCTCCAGAACTGTGAGAAAGTAAATTTCTATTGTTTCAGTCACTCAGTGGTATTTTGTTATGGCAGCCCAAGCAAAGCGCTACAGGACCCCGTATTCCTCAGTGTCAGGCATGAGAGAGCCGACATTAAGGAAATTAACTTTCCTTAATTAGGATGTAATAGTACAGAAGCCCAAATCACCACCCTTCTCAGCAAAGCCCTGCCCCTGGGGTACCATTCTCATGCCCTAAGCTTCCCTGTAAGTCACTGCTTGGTGCATACTTGCTTCCTTCCCATGTTATTAGTCTGTGGCGTGTCTGGCTGGCCTCAGCTGCGTATCCTCGTCTTGAGGGTTTCTTGCCTCACAGATTGTGCTGAGTCTTAGTTTACATGACCTGAGATTGGGACCGCAGAATCCTTGCTTTCACAGGCATTTTTCCACCTTTCCACTCATCTTCTTCTTAAGCCCTACATGAGGGCTTGATGGGCATTGGTACAGTGAGGTAGAAAAAGTCAAAGCCTGGCTTCAAAGAGTGCTGGGCAGTCTGCTGGGATGGGTTCTCAATGACTATGCTGCTGTTGGCCAAGAGGAGCTCAGTGTACTGAGGAATGCACCTAACACCAGCCAGTGAGCGACCCAATGTGGATCCTATGGATGAATGGGCCCCCCTGAGATGCACATTGCATGAGAAGCTCAGTGTGCTGACACAGGGAGAAGCTGCCAGTGACCTGGAAACTGCAAAGTGAGAAGTCATGAGGGTAAGATGGGAGAGCCTGGGGGAAAGAAAGCCATGGGACAGCCTGTGCTCCAAGGAAGAAAGTATGAATAAAAAGCTGCATGAGCTCATTTCTCAGTGGGACTCTCTGATGACCAAGAAAGGGAGCAACATTTTGGACAGGCTTAGGAGAACCAGGGAGCCTTGACTATAAGTTTGCTAGTGATTGTGCTGGTGTCCTCGGTGGTAGGTCACAAAAGCTTGGTCAGTGGTCCTGAGGATGGTGGTACAAACTCAAAGACCCTTGTGAATGATCAGGAACAGAAACCCATACTCCCCACATCTTAGTATGTTGGGGCTGCAATAACAAATTACCAGGGACCGGGTGGCTTAAACAACAAAAAGCCATTTCTTGCAGTTCTGAGAAGTTCTATATCAAGTTGCAAGCAGATTCAGTGTCCGGTGAGAACCCACATCCTAGTTTGCCAATGGCTGTCTCTTGCTGTGTCCTCACATGGCCAAGAGAGAGGAAATAAGCACTCTCATGGTTCTTCTTCTAAGAGCACTAACCTCAACACGAGGACTCTACCCTTGTGCCCTATGATGAGTTAATTTGATTGGGTTAAGGGATGCTCAGATAGCTGGTAAAACATTATTTCTCAGTGTGTCTGTGAGGATGTTTCTGGAAGAGACCAGTATTTGAATTGATAGACTGAGTAAAGAAGAGTAGTCTCACCAATGCCAATGAATATCATCAAATCTCTTGAGGGCCTGAATAGAGCAAAAAGTCTGAGAAAGGGCAAATTCACTCTCCACCTGAACCAAGATGTCCATCTTCTGCACTCAGACATTGGTGCTCCTGGTTCTCAGGCCTTTGGACTTAGACTGAATTATACCACAGGCTCCCCTGGTTTTCTAGACAGCAGATTATGGACTTGGCCTCCACAATAATGTGAGCCATTTCCTCTAATAAATCTCTCTCTCTTTCCATCTCTCTCTCTCTCTCTAATCTTTTTGTTCTGTTTCTTAAGTAAACTCTGATACATAGCTTGATTACCTCCCAAAGGCCACATCTCCTATTACCTTCCCATTGGGCGTTGGGGATTCAACACATGAATTTGTGGGGGACACAAACGGGCAGTCCACAACACCACATTAGGCTTGCCCAGAACAGCTGCTCTAAGAAAGCAGAAAGAATTGGCAATGAGACCTACTAGGGCACACATGAAGTTCCCTGCTGAGCAGGCGGTTGGGGCAGCATGGTCCCAGATAGCTACCACCCCCATGAGGGAAATGGAGGTATGGTGGACTTGGTTGAAGTATTTTGACCTCACATAAACAAAGCTCCAGTGAACGGGTATTTTGTACAAGGTGCTATAGCAGCTGGGGCACTCATCTCCTCTCTTGTTGGCTAACCTCCTGCAATGCTGGCCTGGTTCTTCTCACAGCACCTGGGGAAAGATGGCAACCTCTCTAAATCCATCCCCATTTCTCTCTCTTCCTTATACCTGCCCCCAGAAGACCTCTATCCAATGTCTCTCACTGCCTGCTGGATTTTTTCATCCCAGAAGAGAAAGGCTCTGACATGGTCTGAACCCAAAAGTGGACTTAAATGTGTTGGCAGCCTGAGATCTTTAGCTCCTCCAACCCACTCTGATAATTCTCATGCCGTGCAGTGCTGGCAAACCACATCTCTTCCCGCCCTCAGAATTCTGCTCAATCTGCTTCATTGCCATGGAACTTTCCCAGGTGGACTCCGTCCTGCTTACCACACGTCAGTCACTTCACAGTCCTCTCCATACAGATGTCTAAATATAGCTTGTTTATGCTCCTAATTGTGCCTCTGCCTTTATTTTCCTTTTGCTGTGTTCTTAAGGATTTTGGGGACCTCTCCCATTTCCCCCTCTAACGGCAGCTGCAGTGGTGACAATGGCAAAATTACTGTCATTTGTGCAGGTCTACCTCTGTGACTGTCCCTGTGTTTCACACCTCAGGAACAAACATGATGTTGTTGAAACCTCACGATAATCCTCCGAGCTAGATATTTTAAGATGTGTTTTCTTTGAGAAGTCATATATTAATGTGTGCATATTGCAAAATATTTAAAGAAACAGAACTGTTTATAATAAAACTGAAGTCACCCCTCCCGTTCTCTTCTCCATGGTTACCATTAATAGCGCTGGAATGTGTTTCCTTCCAGATCCTGTGTGCATGTTACCGTGTGTCTGTGTGCGTACATATGTTCACACAAAAGCTTGGATGTAGATTTTTAATATAAATGGAATCACAGAATAAATATAATTTTGTGATTTTCTTTTTCACTGAACAATATATCTTAGAACTAGCAGGAGGGAAATATAACTGTCCCCATGTTATAGGCAAGGAAACGAGGTTTGGTGAGATTAAACAGCTTGATCCTATTAGGTAGGAGTTTCCATTACATGATAGGTTCCTTGAAAACAGGATAATCTTTCTGTTTTATACAGAGTTCCAATGCCTTGTACTCCAGTATTTATAGCCGTTTTATTCCAGAAGTTTGGTGCTTCTCTTCTGAAGCTGGATCCTTATTTCCCTCTGTGTGCCTGAGTCTCAGCCTACCTGATACCTATAATTTAAGTCATGCTGTACTTTTACTATGGCTCATCTAGGTAGTGCATTCTCCACCAAGGAATTCGAGCACCTTCCATCTGCTGGCAGACTTCTGAGCCTGCCTGCTTGCCTGGGGAATTCTTTGTTTCTGACCTGCTGATGCTACACTTTTCTGGCTTGACATTAACTGGCACTACCTACCTGCTCATAGTCTTTCCTGCCATCTACTGGGCTTTCAGGTTGGGCTTCCTGCCAGTGCTGCAGCTGAATCTCCTTTCCTCACCTCTCTCAGACGCCAATACCTGCTCTCCATCACGGGGTGGTCCCCTTCCAGGTCCCTGGCAGCATGCTTGATCCTACTGAACTGCCGGCCCTATGTTGAGATGAAATGCAACTTGCCATTGCTTTGGGAGAATACTAGATTCACACTCAACGTAAGATGAGATTACAGTATATTCCATTGAGAGAAAAACAAATATACGGTCAAGGCTTTGGCATAAAGTAGAGCAGATAGAGTGAACCAGTGTTTTACATTTTTATTCCTCATTTCTTTAACATTTATGAAATGGTCATCCTGCTTAGGTTAATCAACAACGTTTCCTCCGGCCATCCTGAGCTTGTTGGTTTCTTTTATAAAATATAATACTGCTTTTTGTTTTAATTATCTAGAGGGGTGCCTGGGTGGTTCAGTCAGTTAAGTGCTGACTCTTGATTTCAGCTTAGGTCACGATCTCAGGGTCGTGAGATAGAGCCCCACATCAGGCTCCATGCCCAGCATGGATTCTCTCTCTCCTTCTCCCTCTGCCCCTCTCTCCCCATGCACGTGCTTTCTTCTTCTCTCTTTATAAAAAAAATAAATAAATAATCATCATCATCATAATCATCTAGAAAATGAAGGATTTTTTTTTCAGAGACCTTTGAAACTCTTACTCATGAGGCTTTTCTATTTTAGCAAATAGTCTTTCTTAATTTCTCAGCAGCCTGTCTTGTTTCTCTCATTTCTTTATCAATGATGCTATGATTTTTTAGTCACCCAGAATGTATACATGGGAATCATCATGTATCTTCTTCTTTCTCCTCTATTGCTGGTACCTGTGCCCTAGTCATGTACTCAGAACTACCTTCTTGCTGATCTTCCAGACTCTAGTTTGCTCCTTCCTTCACTGCTCCCCACCTCCATGCTGTGATATGCTTTTCCTATAGGCATTATTTTTATTACATCATTGCCCCCTCCCCCCAGTGCTTGCTCTCTCTCAAATAAATAAATAAATAAGTCTTTTTAAAAAAGTAAATATACACATTATTTTTATTAAATCCAAGTTGCCATTAATTATAAAATACACCATCATTCTATTTACCAGTAAAAAAATTAAAAAAACACTGAATAATTGAACTGTGATTTACATTTCTATTTTAAATTTATTGAAAATAACTTTTAAATTTATTTTAGAAAATTTTGGTTATACAGCACTCCCATACATATATAAAATGGAATATATACACTAAGTATATCAGTTAAGATACTCCTAAAGCTTCACGGATTCTGACTATTTTGAATCATATTTTGGCTCGCCTGTTGAGGCCTGTGCTTTTCCACAGCGTGGTTCTCTGTGCTACTAAGAGCAATGTTGATGTAGTGGTTCTTTCAAGAGCACTTCACTGTTGTTTGGGGGATTTTCATTCAAGCTACACATACACAAGTTTTGATGCTGTATATTTCTTGCTATTATCAGAGAAAGTCAATAAAACTCAACAACTTGTCTTAGATTAATTCCTCAAAAGTTCTTACAGAACTTTTTCAGTCAAGTGTCAAGGGGTTGTGTTTGTTCAGTTATGCCACCAGAATATCAACCAAATTTGTGTGTGAATGGGTAATGACATATCTTTACTGATACCGGGCTATCAGCAGCATTAAGATACCAGTGCCTCTAAGACTCATCACTATTTTAGAGGTATTAAAAAGTGGAAAAATGTGTTTTAGTATAGATGAAATATAAGAATAATTGTTCAGGTAACTTACTTCAGTGAATTAAAAGTGAATATGATTTTTTTTAAATGAGAACAGTCATGTGTATGAAGCAGTGCTGTTACGTAGAGAAATGATTGGACATGTATTATCAGGACTGTGGTCCAGGTTTTATCCTTAAATCACTTATGACATTTAAATTTCATCTATCTGGACTCAGTGCCATTGTTTAAAAAATGAGGGCAGTGATCTAAATGATCTCTAAAAGTTTTCCAACACTAATAGTCATGGCACCTGAAAGCAATGAGATTGAAATTTGAAATCACTAGCCCAGATTCTTGTCCAACAGAAAAATCCCTTGGACAACAATTCTGGCCAAGAGATTTGAATTTGTCTGTTGAAATTTGGCATTAGCCATGTGTGGCAAAGGCTGGACTCACTGTGGTTGATGGTATGCAATCCTTATCCATCTGAGGAGAAATTGTCCATATGCAACCTCTCCTGGTGGAGATGGTGGGGGTGGGGAGGAGAAAGCAATCAAGAAGATTAACCTGGAAGTTCATCTGTATGGAGAGTGCTAGACCCTTGGAGATCTCATTTTTTTCCGCCTGAATATTGACAAAGGACCAGAAGCATTCTGCTGGAAGGAAATTAGATTGCAAAATGGTTAATCCTCCCCAAATGGAAATCTGGTCAAGAATTTATGCATGGAGCCTGAAATATACACAGCAGAGCCAAGTGACTCAGTCAATTTAGAAAAGATCACATTTTAATTAAATGCAATGGGAGAGAGGAAAGTGGAGAAATGTTACCCTGCTTTTTAAAGATATATAGAACCTCTGTAAATACAATAGGTAAGTAATGTTATTTGTTTTTTTATTAGCAGTAAAGCCATAAAATACAAACATAAGGGTATTTCACTTTATTATCATGACCTGTTAGCTCCTTTCCTTTGTAGTTAGTCCTCAAAATGCAAGCATTGTTTTTTTTTTTTAAATTAAATAAATTACATGCAAAGAAAGGAACTTAAAATGAAGTACAGTTGCTAAGAAGATTTAATGTCTTGTTAATTTTTTCTTGCACTTTAAACAAATAAACAAACAATCACAATGGTTAGGTGGGACTACGCCCTGGGTAAAATCTGTGCCATCTTAGAGTTACATATTGGCACCATCTTTTTTGAATCCACAGATTAGGAATTGTAATTGCATGTAGTCTATTTCCATCAGACCTAAGGAATAGAAGTAAATCTGAAATTTTCAGGTTTTTAAAGTAACCATTTGATTGATCTCCCTAAATTTCAGTCTTGTAGGTGAGAATCTTTAATTACTGTACTTTGTTATATCCCGAATCAGAATTCTTAACACCTAGTCCCTTTATCAGTTTATTTATTTTTTTTAAAGATTTTATTTATTTATTTGACAGAGAGAGAGAGAGACAGAATACAAGCAAGGAGAGGGAGGCAGAGGGAGAGGGAGAAGCAGACTCCCTGCTGAGCAAGGAGCCCGACATGGGCCTCCATCCCAGGACCCTGGGACCATGACCTGAGCCGAAGGCAGACGCTTAACTGACTGAGCCACCAGGTGCCCCTTTTATCAGTTTAATAAGAAATAAGCAATGGAAAGAAAATGGGTTTCAAATTTAGACAAAACTGAGTTCAGATTCCGTGTCAGTCACTTACAGATAATGTGACCTCAGTTAGGTTCCTTAAGCCCTCTAAATCTTGGTTTACTCACCATTAGAATGACTGGTACCCAACCCAAAGACTTGTTGTATGGCTTCGGTATAATAGATGAGAAATATATCCTAAGCACACAGAAAACCTTCGATAAGTGGTAGCTATTATAATAAAAACAAACAAATAAACAAACACATTTGGAGTATTTGGACCCGGCATTAGAATCATGAAGGAGTGCAAAAGGAAGTGGACACATAGGTCTTGATTGCCAGGCATTGTGACAAGCAACAGTCATATAGATTTCTAGTCCAAAAAAACAAAATGCTAAGAAGTAGATATCAAAATATCTCTCGTCATCATGCACCTAGTTCAATTCATATGGTCATATGAAAAGGGCATGCATTATGTGAAAATACCCACTGGGCAATTTTTAAAGCATGAGTAATTTGACATCACTTGGTCAGGCACAAAAGTATGGCCAAGGCCCGCTTGTCCAAGGCACAAACTGGTGTGTGGAGGTATACATTATTAACCTCAAATAGGAGCCATTGGCTCCCGTTTAGTTAAGCTACCTCTACACAGAGAGCTTCAGTTTCCTTTTGAGGGATATCGATTGAGGAAGAGAAAGTTACATTTGAAATTAGTGCTTAGTCTCAGACTTTGGACAGTACCCGAAATTAGTAGAAATAGAGCTTTTGCTACTGATCTTATAGGCACTACCACTAATAAATCTGTTATTCAACCTAGGTCTTAAAGCAACTGAAATCTAGTAGTTTGAGAGCATTGTGGAACGTGAACTTGCTATGTTTCTTTCCCTTTGCCTTGTGGCAGGTTCTCTGGTATCAAGACAAAACTGCATTTGAGGAAACCCTTTCTTGTTTTGACTCATTTGTGGTTCTCATTTAAGTTTTAAATGTCTCTGTTTTCAAGCTATTGAAGAGTTCAAATGCCATTTATAATATATTTACTAAAAGAGTTCTGGAAAACAAGTCATTAGTCAGGTACTTTGATAGGATTCTCCTAATCAAAGATTTATTGGGACAGTTTAGAAAAGAGTCAGATAAATGTTCTCCCTACCTGGGAGATGGGAGATGTAAGCAGTGCTCTGTGGAAGATTTATGCTGAACTGCTCTATGCCATCTTGCATTTGATTAACTTTTATCAACCAGAACAAAAATCCCTTTCCCAATGCATCATTTATATGAACTTTATAAATGAACCATCTTTCTATTGCCAGCATAATTCACCATGATATAGCCATTTAAAAAGCCTCCAAGGGATAAGCAATTAACACAAGACATGTTTGTGTGATAATTCTGCAACAATTTTATTTTGAAAAACTTGAGTGTATTACTCTGCAATCTGAAACTATAAAGGATAGACAGCAAGTTTTCCAGATGTTTTTCTTTTAAGTACGCTCTATGCCCAACATGGGGCTTGAACTCATGACCCCAAGATCAAGAGTTGCATGCTCTATTGACTGAACTAGCCAGGTGCCCTGGATTGATATTAAGTTTGAAGCATTTCTGAGAATAGGTAGAAATAGCAAATCACCCCAACTTACAACCTTCTTGATACCACAAATTGTTTTTGATCAGAGTATACCAAGTCAAAGGTGAAATAAAACAATTAGTTTATGAGGTATAAGTGTGAGTCCCCTAGGATCTGGATGACAGTATGTATGTTTACTCTGTCTTTGTGCAGTTTATATTTCCTCACCCTGCGATTTCAAACAAATAGGACAGCGGCATTTTAAAATCTGAATGACAAAACCTAAGTAAATTGTTCTGAGTGCTCAGTGATGACACTTTGAATTGATTTTTAATCCTATCAAGAAAGACATTCTTTAATAAATTAAAAGATCCTTCCTGGTGAATGTGAAAAAATGTTAGGTCTCCTGGGAATACAAATACCTATTGAATCCTCTTGTCATTTTACTTCATTAGCTGTATCTTCTTAATGAAAAATTACTAACATAGACATTTCTTTTGTAGTTAAAAAATGAAAAAGAACAATTAAGGTAAAGGGCTTATGAAAACATTAAAAGTAGAGTTGGTTCCCAAAATGTTTTTGACTGTCCTCAAATGATTGATCGACATTTCCAATCTCCTTGACATTTCTGTGACCACAGATTTTTTTTTTTTTACATGCTTATATAAAAGGAAATTTGGTATAATATTCTTCTCCTTTCTCCTTCAGACTTACTGTCTAATTTTCTCTTCTTTCTGCCCCAGGAGACTGGCCTCTATGGACTCCTTTTCCCTCTGGTTTCTGTTGGGTTTGGCAGTGAGAAACCCCAGTGGAAGGTTAGAGATTGGGAAGAGAGAGAAGGTGGGTTTTCATTCTCCTGCTCTACCCTGGACAAAGTGGTGGTGTTCTTCTATATCCCCAGATGCTGTCTGTGGGCTTTTCTTCTATGGCTATAGATAGCTCTTGCTGTAGAGGTCTGTACTGTTGTTTTAGCCCCATAGCCCTAGAGGTGTTATGAGATCCCCACAACTGCAGTCACCACATTCTATTGGTTTTCTTGACCTTGTGTATGTCTCTGAGAATGTTCTCTTTACTAGACTCTCTTTAATAAAATTATTTTAACTCTGTAAACTTTTAGTTCTGTCTGCTTCATGTTGGGACCCTGACATAATGTACTTGGCATTTTACCCAGATAGATGTGCAGCCCACTAATAATATAACACAGACACAATTAGAGTGAAAAGAGCATTTATATAGAAGGAAAAATAGCACTGGAAGTTAGTCCCAGGATTCTTTCACAGCCCTGCCAATAACCAACTACAGTACCTTGGGAATGTCATTTAACTTTTATGAGTCACTTTCCTTTTTGTAAAACAAGGGATTAGGCTAGTTTAATGTTCAACTTTCAATAATCTAAATTTGTATAGTGATGTTGCAAAATGAATCTTTCATCTAAAGCCATAGAAAGCAGGGATTATTGTGTTCTTCACAATGTTTAGCTCAGAACTTCAAGTACATGGATACCGAGGACTTGATGAAAAATATTATTATTCTGAGTATATTAAGTTACTTGGAAACAGTTTGATCCTTTCAAGTCTTGCTTTTAAGCTTTTAAGCTATGTTACGCAAAACTTTAAAAACAAGACTCTGAAGGATCAAACTGGCTGATACATTTGTAACTTAACTAATATCTCAGAACAGAGCTCAAGGATATCTATGGGGACAGAAATATATCAACCACCCAAAAAGGTAAAATTCACTGTCTTATATCTAATAAATATGTTCCAGATATGCAAAGAAGCAGGAAAATACAACCCATATGTGGAGAAAAATTAGTAGTAACTGACCCAGAAATGACACAGAAGATAGAATTAGTAGAAAAAATATGAAAACTGTTATTATAAGTATATTATATATGTTTGGGGAGCTAGGAGGATGATTGAACATGTTAAATAAAGAAATGGATGATATAAAAAATTCCCAAATCGAACTTTAGAGATGGAAACTTCAAGTAGACGAAATTATGTCTAAGATGAAGAATACAGTTGTTCCATGTTATTTTGGTAGTTAGGATCTATAGAGTTATAAACACTGGATTAGTAAATAATTAACAATTGCTCCCAGGGAAAACATGGGATTGGGTTCTTATGAGTCTCTGATCATAAATCTTTCATTGACCAGTCACAGTGAATTCAAGGCCAACAGCAACATATGTCGTGCCTGAATGAAGCTCATCTATCACGTATATTTTTTCTGTAAGGCACAGTATAATGTTTTTTGTGCTTAGGAACACTAGACAGCACTTCAGGACTATTCTTGGGGGCATCTTGAATGCTGGAATCACCAACAAAAAGTGCAAAAATGTAAGAAGTGTGGCATTAAGTGAACTGGAAAAAAATACTTGTTTACAGTATGAGAGCTGAAACAAGAAGACAGGGTTTTGCCTCATTCCACCTCAGGTGTGAGTATATGCATTCACTGGGAAACTAATTTTTTTTTTTTTTTTTTGCAATTCTTCTCATGTCCAAGAATGACCATGAAAGTGCAATGAGAATTGATTTTGAGGTTACAAATAAATTTTAGTAACTAGTGAATTTGCAAATATAGAATCCCCGGATAATGAGAATTGACTGTATTCTGATGGTATTAATGGAGATTAGGCTTTAGTGAAGAAAAGATTAGTAAAGCTGAAGAAACAGAAGTAGAAGCCATCTAAAATAAAGCACTAAAAAGAAGTTGAACATCTTCAAATAGAATAGAATACATGGAATTCTCCAAAGTGAGAAGCAGAATAATATTTGAGAAAATAATGACTGAAAACTTCTATATTTGATAAAAACTATAAGCCCACAGGTACATGAAGCTAAAAAAGAAAAAAAAACGAATGCCAAAACAAGAAATATGGATAAAAATCACTAGGGCACATCATACTCAAATTGCTCAAGACCAATGATAAAAATAAAATCTTCAGTGCAGCCAGAGGGGTGGGGGTTGTATTAAATTATGTACAGAGGAAAAAATTAAGTGTGACAGTAGATTTCTCATCAGAAACAATTTGAACCAGAAGACAGTGGAGCATGATCTTTAAAGTAATGAAAGAAAAGAACAATTAACCTAGAATTCTGTACCCAGAAATAATCTCTCTCAAAAATGAAAGTAAAATAAAAACAGTTTAGACATACAAATTTGAAAGACTTCACCACTGCAGGCATGCATTAATATCAAAGTAGATTTCACAAGCACAATTTTTTTTTAAAGATTTTTTATTTATTTGTTTGACAGAGAGAGAGACAATGATAGAAGGAACACAAGCAAGGCGAGTGGGAGAGGGAGAAGCAGGCTTCCCGCTGAGCAGGGAGCCTGATTCAGGGCTCAATCCCAGGACCCTGGGATCATGACGTGAGCCGAAGGCAGATACTTAACGCCTGAGCCACCCAGGTGCCCCAATATCAAAGTAGAGTTCAGAGAAAATGACATGACCTTTGATAAAGAATGCCATTTCATAATGCTAAAGGGGTCAATTTATCAAGAAGAACTCACAACCTTAAGTGTTCATACATTTAATAAAAGAGTTTTAAAATTTGGGGTGCCTGGGTGGGTCAGTTGGTTAAGTGTCTGACTCTTGGTCTCAGCTCAGTTTTTGATCTCAGGGTCGTGATTTCAAGCCCCATGTTGGACTTCATGCTGGGCATGAAGCCTACTTAAAAAATAAATAAATTAAAATAAATAAATTAAATCTATCAAGCAGCATCTGGTAGAATTGCAAAAAGAAATAATAGACATATTCACAATGATAATCAGAGATTTGTATATCCCTCTCTCAATAAATGATAGAAGAAGTAGACATAAAATCAGTAAGGATATGGGAGACTTAAACAGCACTGTCAACCTACTTGACCTATCTGATATTTATAGAACGTTCTACTCAACAGTGACTGAATTTTCATTCTTTTCAAGTATACAGGAAATATTCACTAAGATAGGTCATATGTGGGCCACAAACAAGTCTTAATAAAGTTAAAAGGACTCAAGTCATACAAAGTATCTTATTTGACTAAAATTAAGTCTCCTTACAACTTGCAGCCCACTGATAAATCCCTGTGACCTGCAGAACTTGACATTCCTCAAGGAACTCATGGCAGCCTTCCTGTTGACATTTCATTAAAGACTAAAAGAATCCTCACAATCCCAGTGTGGCTCTTTCTACCCACAGGTCTTGTCCCCATGCTATAATAAAAGCACTTTTTTGCACTGAAAAAAGAAAAATGAAATCAGTAATAGAAAGGTATCCTCAAATCCCCCAAATATCTAAAAACTAAATAAAACAATCTAAATAACCTGTGGGTCAAAGAAAAATCAAAGTGGATTAGAGCATTTTGAGTGAAATGAAATGAAAATTGAAACAGAGGGTATCAATATATTTGCAACACTGCATTACTCAGTGGGAAATTTATAGAACAAAATGTCTGTATTATAAAGAAAAAGTTCTCAGATAACCTTGTTTCCATCTTAAGAAAGTAGTAAGAGAAGAAAAGAGCAAATAAAATCCAAAGTAAGTGGAACGAAGGAAATAGTAAAAATCAGAGTAGAAACCAATGAAATAGAAAACAGAAAGACAACAGAGAAAATCAATGAAATCAAAATCTGGCTCTTTGAGAAGATCCATAAAATTGATAAACCTCTAACCACTAATCAGATGAAAGAAAAAAAATGAAAAATATGAGAGTTGCCAATATCATGAATGAGAGAGGTAACATCATACAGGTTTTACAGATACTTGGTAGATGATAGGGAATCAAATGAACAACTTTATGTCAATATATTCTACAACTTATAGAAATGGATAAATTCCTTGAAAGTTGTGAACTACCAAGGCTTACTTGAAAAATAAATATGTAATACAAATGTCCCTGTGTATTTGTAATAATTTCAAATTTAAGTTAAAAACTTTTACATAAAGAAAATCCCAAAGATGTTTTCAATGACGAATTCTACCAAACATTTAAGGAAGAAATAATATTGATTATATATACCTTCTTTTAGAAAATTAAAGAGGAAATATTTTCTAACTCATTCTATGGAGCCTGAATTATTTTGATACCCAAACCAGAAAAATGCATTGCAAGAAAAGTAAAACGTTATATTTCAAAAGATGTAAAAATTCTTAACAAAAATTTAGTAAATCAAATCCAATAATATACAAAAATGCTAATACATTATCATTAAGAGAGGTTTATCCCAGAAATGCAAGGTTAGTTTAATATTTGAAAATCAATGCAATTCACCATACTAACAGATACACACACACAAACATCTCAATAGATGCAGGAAAATCAGTTGCTAGAATCGAAAATCTCATCAAATTAATAATAGAAGGGAAATTCCTCCATCTTATAAGGTATAGTTTAAGAAAAACCTACATCTAACATCCTACTTAGGAGGGTAAGACTGCTACTGAGTATTTCTTTCTAAGGATGTCTCCTCTCATTCCTTATATAAACATTGCACTGGAGGTTCAAGCCAATAAGGCAGGTAAAAGTAAAAGATATTCATATTAAACATGAGTAAGCAAAATTAGCTTTTGTTACAGACTTCATAATCCTCAATGTAGAAAATCCAATGGAATCTACAAAATTGTACTAGAGCCAAAAAATAAAGTTAGTAATTTTCATGATACAAGATGAATATTCAAAAGTCAATTGTCTTTCTGTATACATTAGCAAAAAACTATCAGAAATTAAAATTTTAGGGGCACCTGAGTGGATCAGTCTGTTAAGCCTCCGACTCTTGATATCAGCTCAGGTCATGATCTCAGGGTCATGAGATAGAACCCCATGTTGGGCATTGAGCTAGGTGTGGAGCCTCCTTAAGATTCTCTCTCCCTCTCTCTTTGCCCTCCCGCCCCCTTGCGTGCATGCTGGTGTGCTCTCTCTCTCTCTGTCTCTAAAAAAAAAAAAGGAAATTAAAATTTAAAACATATCATTTATAGTAGCATTAAAATATGAAATACCTGGGCATGAATGTGACAAAAAATGTGTAAGCTCTATACAGCAAAAACTATAAAAAAAAATCATTGAGAGAAATGAATGCAGTCTTAAAAAGAAAGATGCACTGTGTTCCTGGATCCTAAGACTCAATATTAAAATGTCAATCCCCCTCAAAGCAATCTATAGATTCGATGCAATCACAATAAAAATACCAGAATAATATTGTATAATACCCTTCCATAAGCTGATTCTAAAATTCATATAGAAATGCAAAGAACTAGAATAGCTGAACACATTAAAAAGAATAAAGTTGGAGGACTTACAATATTGTATTCCAAGACTTATTATAATGCTGTAGTAATCAAGACAATGTGCCATTTGTGTGAAGATAGAGAGGTCATTGGAACAGAATGGAGAGTCCAGAAGTAGACCCACACATATGCAGTCAGTTGATTTCAACAAAGGTACAAAGATATGTCTATAGGGAAAAGTTAATCTTTTCAACAAATAATGCTGGAAAAATTGGGTATTCATATGCCAAACAAGAAACAAAACCTGGATTCATCCCTCACATAATATATAAAAATTAACTCAATAAATGGATCATAAACTTAAATATAAATCGTAAAACTAAAAAAAATGTCTAGTGGAAAACATAGGAGAAAAATCTTTGTGACCTTGGGTTTGGCACAGATTTCTTAGATACAGTGCCTAAATCATAATTCTTAAAAAAAACCAATAACAATAAATCAGACTTCATCGAAATTAAGAACCATTACTCTTAGAAAGACACCATTAAGTGGATGAAGAAAACAAGTTACAGACTTCAAGAAAAGATTTTTAAATCACATATGTAATAAAAGATCTGACCCAGAATACATTAAGAACATGTAAAGCTCACAATAAGAAATCAAACAACCCAATAAAGAGTTAGTGGAAGATTTAAATAGACACTTCAACCAAGAAGATATATAGATAGCAAATAACTTTATAAAAATATGCTTAACAGCAGTAAGCAGTAGAAAAATGCAAACAAATTTAAGTGACAGTGGCTAAAATTAAAAATCCTGGGGCGCCTGGGTAGATCAATCAGTTAGGCATCTGCCTTTGGCTCAGCTCGTGATCCCAGGGTCCTTTACCTATAATGTATGTATGTTTATATATTATATACAAGCATTAGTTTATATGTTATAAAACATTTCAAAATGCATATCAAATATAAAGATGGAATAAACATGAATTTTTTAAATGTTATTATGTTATGTTAGTCACCATACAATGCATCATTAGTTTTTGATGTGGTGATCCACAATCCATTGTTTTCATATAACACCCAGTGCTCCATGCAGTACGTGCCCTCTCTAATACCCATCACCGGGCTAACCCCTCCCCCCCCAAACCCTCAGTTTGTTTCTCAGAGTCCATAGTCTCTCATGGTTCATCTCTCCCTCCAATTCCCGCCCCCCTCATTTTTCCCTTCCTTCTTCTAACGTCCTCCATGCTATTCCTCATGTTCCACAAATAAGTGAAACCATATGATAATTGACTTTCTCTGCTTGACTTATTTCACTTCGCATAATCTCCTCCAGTCCCATCCATGTTGATGTAAAAGTTGGGTATTCATCCTTTCTGATGGCTGAGTAATATTCCCTCGTATATATGGACCACATCTTCTTTATCCATTCATCTGTTGAAGGGCATCTCGGCTCTATGCAATTGCACTACTGGGTATTTACCCCAAAGACACAGATGGAATAAACATGAATTTTAAAAGTGATATATTTTATTAATGGTACCAAAGTATTTTGAAAGCAATGTGGATGAATAGCTTTAACTATTAAAAAATCTTGGTTTAATTCATTGTGCTATACAAAAGTGATTATTTGGCTTAGTTTATTTAACAATTAAATGGTTAAATGATTAAAATTATTCCAATGGCTTTCATAGCTAAAAATGTTACTACAGAAAGAAACCATCAGTGCAAATAGAAGTGATGTACACTGGTTGTGCTTCCTAAATCAGTAGCTTTCACTCAAAATTTTCTTTTTTGTCTTATTTTGTTTTTGTGAAATTCTGTTGTTTTAAAACAATTATTGCAGTAAATTTCTATCTCCCAGATGTAAATCAATTGTTCTTGCAAGTTAATGGGAAAGGTGTTGCATTAAAAATTTTTTTAACAAGTGAATTTAAAACCTTTCGGGGGCTCCTGGGTGGCTCAGATGGTTAAGTGTCCAACTCTTGATTTTGGCTCAGGTCATGATCTCAGGGTCATGCGATGGAGCCCTACCTTGGGCTCTGTGATTAGTGGGGAGTCCACTTAAGATTCTCTCTCTCCCTCTGCCCCTCACCCTGCTCATGCTCTCTCTGTCTGTCTCTCTCTCAAAAACAAAACAACAAAACCTTTCAAACCTTCATTTGGAAATTTCTGCTAACAGGTTTTAAAAGTGTAGATTTTTTTTTATATGATGCTCATTGTTTTCAGCAAAAGAAATAATGAGGGAAATAACTTCAAATATCCATTTCAAATGTTTTCTCTATAAGAGCTCAATTTTCTTTCATAAAACAGTTATTTCCTTATTCCTTGTAAAAATGTCACCTTTACCTGTGAGGGACAGATTACACCTGTTTGTTTTCAATATCTGTCTCACAACAGCCTCTCTTTATCACAGAGGAAAGCAAACTTGGAAAACTTTTCTCTTTTTTAGAGATAAAAAATATCTAAGCTGTCTTGAAGTTCTGTAACTCTGATATATGCTTTGTCACATGATGACAAGTAAACCTCTCTGTAGAACGAAGGATTTTCACAGTCGTTCCTCATTTCATTACACCTATTGTACAGACATTTTAAATTTAAAGGTCCCATTGGCAACAAACAAACAAACATAACCTGATAGATGAGATTGTAGCATTTTGGGCATTTTTGGCTCAATTATTTGTTGCAATGGCTTGCCCACGAAGGATGCAGTGATTGAATTGCAGATGTTTGGCCATTTCTGTGACCTTCTAGATTTCTTAGAACACCAAAGTGCCTACTATAGCAGAGGTTAATTTAAACAGTATTTTTTTTTCATTCCACAAATTGTGGTGACATAAAACATTTACTATCGAGAAAATATCCTCTGCAGTACATCTGTCCTTTAATGGCTCACAAATTGTAGTTTTATGTGTATTTTGTCACTGAAAGAGAATCTAGCAAATATAATAAGCTGAGCATAGTAGAAATGTCTGTTTCTTTAAGTCTTTAACATTGTTTCTCTGTATCTTCAAACAGTATGTGCTAACAGTGAAATGAACATTGATTTATCATCATATTAATTTATTTATATTGTTTTGGTCATTTTTGCCACAGCAGAAAGATGTTCCTCAGAGATATAATGACTTTTGTTCTTTGATAGTAAGCAAGAAAGCCCAGAAGATGTATTTAAAGCTTTTTCATTATAGTGTGTGGATACTTATAAAATAGTGGATTGGGTATTGTATGATTTGAAATATTGCTAAAAAAACTGTGGAGACGTGCTTCCTGTCAGGTGAGTTTCTGCAAGTATTTTCTTCAATCAACTGTTTCTTTGTAAGAATCTTTTTAACGCCCTCATCTATTGTGTGAGGATTAGTTTAGTTTAAAGTGGCGTGGACTGTAAACGCACCTGTGTGACAACGGGCTATTGGAGTCAAGGGAGCGCATGGCCCATACACCCGTCATGGCGCTGCCGCTCTCGATCCTGGCTTCTGCACTAAATGAGGGGCCTGTGTCACTAATACTCAATGTACTACGTGTATTTTTTTTTACAATAAAACTAAATATCAATAAAATTCCCAATATATGCTTTTTTGTACTTTAAGCAGCATTAAGTGTACCACATCAGTTGTGTCTCCATCACTTTTGAGACCGTTTTTACAGAGCAACCATTGTGGGAAGAAGACTGGAGTAAAAAAGTCAGGATTTCTGGCCTTTGGAATGAATGAATGCACCTTAAGTGTTAAGTATAGAGAGACACTACACTCTGACAAGTAAGAAAAATGTTGAGATACTGAAGGGCAATTTGTGCCTCTGGAGTAAACAATAGATTATAAGGATTTCTAGAAGCTCCCTGGTTTTCACTCAGCCTCATTCATTTACCTCTGAGATAACTGAGCTGAAATGTTTCATGTTTAGACAACTTAGGAAGTTAAGGAAATTGCTGAGCTGTTTATACATGACCTCTACTGGGAAAAATCTTTTAATTAAAAAAATCTTTATTTGCACACCAATAATTAAAAAGCAGTAGTGCTTTCAACTGTCAAACTCCTCCATCTCAAAGAATATTAGCATTGCTTTGATAATGGTCTAATAGGAATAAAACAATATGAAGAAGATTGGGAGGAGCAACAACTGCCTATTTTACATCTACTGAAAGGTGGAGCTCTTCAGGAGTTTGATAAAAAAGAATATTTAGCTTCTTCTTGGAGACTGTAGTTTGTATATAAGAAGGTCGATAACAATTTTAAAATGATGGACATATAAAAAATATATCATGCCATCAATGAAGTGAAAGAAGATGCACATCCTGTTGCACATCGAACTGTCCATCAGAGAATTACAGTTTAGTTTGGTTATATATTAAGTGATTTCTGTATGAAATGGAGGAAGCCTTCCAGCAAAAAGTAAGAAAGCCAGAAGGTCGCCTTTTTTAGCTCCCATGTAATACACATCTGGGTCAGGTAACCCCAGGGAGCCCCAGAACACCTTCCTCCATTAGGACGGTAATGTGTGAACTGGGACATTGTGGTAAATACTTAGGGATAGAGACCAACAATTCACATTCAAATACTATTGCATTCCTAGGACTTTACTTAAGCAAGTTTAGAAGAGTTGTTTTTTTTTTAAGGAAACACTGTGACTAGGCAAATTCATTTTCTCTTCCTGCATCCGACTCTTCTTAATGCCAGCGACCATGTGTGCGATGCCCCGCCTCCATCATTATCCACGTCCCTCTGTGATTCTCATCCACTCAGAGAACCAAGTATGGATTTTGTCTTTTAAAAAATTAATTCTGCTTAGGACTTGGCAAGTGCTTCAATGTTCCTACCTAAAAATGTTTATGTTTTGGACATTGCTTATCCCCCATTTCTCTGTTACTTCTTCTGTTGGATGGCTATTGGAACTTCTCCTTCTGTCCTCCTTGTCTATTAACTCTCCTTTAATATCTTCTATCTCTTGATACTTCTGTGCTGCATTCCAAAATGATTTCTACAAACCTATCTTCCAATTCACTAATTCCTTCTGCTGCACCTATTAAGCTTTTAACCTAAATTTGAGTTGTTTTTCTTAATTTTGATTTCCATATTTTCATTTCAAGATTTCCTTTTAGTTCGACTTAACTGAAGCCTGTCTGTTCATTTTCCATTTTATCTTACTCTTGCTTTAGATTTCTGTTACTATTGTTATCTATTGGACCACTTTAAACATACTTATTTTAGGATTCTCCCATAGTTTTCTATTATTTGTTGTTTCTGTGGTATAAATTCTCCAGCATATTGCATTTGTGGTATGCTTTGTGGCAATTAGTGCCTTCAAGTTTTGTGTTTTTTTTCTTTGTTTGTTTGTTTTGGTAAGTTTGTGAGCTCATCTTTTGAAGAAATTGTTTCTGTGGAAGTCCTGCATGCCTCATGTGAGGCTATCTCTGGGGGATAGCTTCGTGGTTGCCTGCGCCTGAGCACCATGTTTTGCCAGAACTGAAATAGTTTTGTGTTAATTTCTCCAATTGGAATTTCCTAGCCTTACATGCTGAAGGATTGAGTCTCAGATCTCTCAGCTTCCTTCCCCCATCAACTGGAATGGCTGGCTTCCAGGCCATGTCCCTTAGTGCAGCGGCAGAAATTTTGTAATCTTTTCAGTAATGGGTCAGTCCTTCTTTATTCATGACTTTATGTAAAGAGCTAAGAAACAGCACTTTGCACTGGGACTGTGGCTAATTCCTGTATCCATAAAGCATGCCCTTTAACCCACTGGACACGTATCTGGTTCTGATACCCACATGCAGGAAAGGGGGCACATGATGCTTCCTTATTGGTCTGGTTTTGAGTTTTGTATTTCCTGCACTGAGACGTTTTCTGAACTTTGAATATATTTTAAAATGTTTTATTGTCACTTATCTAGCATTTGTGTCACTTAAAAGAGACTAACTTTATTTTCTTATTTAAGTAAAATTGACATACGATATTATATTAGTTTCAGGTGTACAACATAGCAATGTGACAAATCTGTATATTACTCAATGCTCGCCACAATAAGTTTAGTCACCATCTGTCACCATACATTATTACAGTTTTATTGACTATATTCCCTATGCTGTACTTTTCATCCCCATGACTTATTTATTTTATAACTAAAAGTTTATACCTCCTAATCTCCTTTATCTATTTTGCCCATTCCCCACCCCTCTGGCAACCAGTTTGTTCTCTGTATTTATGTCTGTTTTTTTGTTTGTTCATTTGTTTTGTTTCTTAGATTCCACATACAAGTGAAATCATATGGTATTTGTCTTTCTCTGACTGACTTACTTCACTTAGCATAATACCCTCTAGGTTCATCCATGCAGTTGCAAATGGCAAGATCTCATTCTTTTTATGGCTGAGTAATATTCCATTGTGTGTGTGTGTGTGTGTGTGTGTGTGTGTGTGTGTGTGTGTGTGTGTGTGTGTGTATCACGTCTTCTTTATCCACTCATCTATCAGCAGACACTTTGGTTGCTTTCATATCTTGGCTACTGTAAATAATGCTGCAATGAACAGGGTTACATATATCTTTTTGAATTAGTGTTTTCATTTTCTTTGGGTAATATCTAGCATCTGTCATAATTTGAGTGAAAGAGTCCTATGTTAGCCCAATCTATTATACAGATTACAAGTTTGGACATCTTTTTATAATACTATTTTGTGTTTGAATTGTAAAATTTGTTGGAGGCGGGAACTAACTCTTGAAAATCAGTGGGAATATTTTCTATGGGGTGCAATCTAGATTCTAGGTAACTGGTTACAAAACTTAAATGAAATCCCCCTTCCTCCAATGTTTCTGTCATGGGAAGAGGACTGAAAACAAAGTTTTTGAAAATAGAGTCAACTGTCGGTGAACCTCTGCCACTCTGCATCTCTAACCAAATTCTTGACCACTTTTTCTCACTTTAGTTTTATTCTTGTTTATTTAGTTGGATGTTGTACTCTATGGAAAAATATGCAAATAAAACATCTTTCTTTCTTTCTTTTTTTAAAGATTTTATTTATTTATTTAAGAGAGAGAGAATGAGAGATAGAGAGCATGAGAGGGAAGAGGGTCAGAGGGAGAAGCAAACTCCCTGATGAGCAGGGAGCCAGATGTGGGACTCGATCCTGGGACTCCAGGATCATGACCTGAGCCGAAGGCAGTCGCTTAACCAACTGAGCCACCCAGACGCCCTAAAACATCTTTCTTTAAATTGATCCATTGAATGGTTGGATTAAAATAGTTGAAGGTCACCAAGAAATTAGCATGGGAGTCTGACCCACAAAGCTTTAAGGTGTAACTGCAGTTCTACACCATCCACATCTCTTATTCAAGACTAAGGGATCTTCCTCCAGCAGCTAAGAATGGTATTGGCACCTCTCAACTGTTAGCCCCCTCCAGGAATTGCCTCATTGCAGAGAGCTTCTTTCCCTAAATTTAAGCCCTCCTTTTGAGGCAGTGCACACCCAATACCTTGTCAGTGTGCAAGCTCAATGTCTTGTTTTCTGACGTCTGGTTGTGATTTCACCACAGCTCGCTCTCCTCAGTTTTCATCTCCTCTACTGATCATGTTGATCCTGAGAGCACTCCCCAATATCTCCCTGGACACTAATTTCCATCTTGGAATCTGCTTCTCGGGGCACCCAATCTGTGGGCATGAGACCCATCACCTATCCTTACATTCAAAGTCATTCAGTGAGAAGAACACTGAACCTATTTTTTGTTTTCGTTTTTGTTTTTAACACTGAGGTATACATCTCAGTTTTGCCATGAACTAGTGGCATGACCTTGGGAAATTTATTTTGTATTTCTGATTATTCATTTCCTCATTACTCATTTCCTCCTATTCATGTAAAGTAGAAGTGACTATATTAACATAAGCCACTGTGGAAGTAAATAGGATAATGGATGTGAAATTGCCTAGAGAAACACCTGGTAAAGAGTAAGTGCTCACAAAATGTTCGATGAAATTGTTCAGAAGACATGAGTGTTTTCTGAAAATTGGGCCTATATATATTTCTCCAAACATCAGGAGGAGAGGAGGTTATCCAGATGCTTTGTACTATGTATAGGGACATTATATCACATTTTTTGATAACGGGTGTTATTAGGCCTACTGGAGGAAGGAGAGGGAGGGCAGAGGATCAGGAACCGTGACAGATGGAAAAACAATGTTTCCTTCATGGCTTTTATAGTCAAATGATTCCTTTGTATTGGTATTTGAACTAGAGTATATATTTACTAGAGTATATATTTACTATAGGTAGCCAGAAACCTACCTTCTCCTTTTTTTTTAAATTTAGGATTTAGTAAAGTGGCTTGAAGAGAGTAGTTACTCAATAAATCCTTCTTATATAATGAATTACATTTCTTCCTACAGAGGTCAAAGAATTTCAGAGAGACACAGAAACTTATATAATCCATTTTTCATTTTTCTTTCCCCAGAGAGAATCTAAATCCTTGAACTTGTTCTAGGAAAGAAAATGTGAATACATGTTATGAATAGTTCACATACTTCATAACTGCATGATAAATGATGCTATTAGAAAATGTGTTATGAGAAAAATATTTAAGAAACATAACTCCATTGAAGTTAGGAATATCTTGATAGGAAACACATTTGTGACCCTTCCTATCATCTTAACATGACAACAAGGCCACAGCCAATAAAAGAGCTGAAAGCTTAGACCCCCCAATCTCTTGTTTTCTCATAGCTTACAGTTAATTTTCCATCTTCTCCTTTTATTCAAACCATGCTGAATAAATATTATGACATGATTTTTAGTGTGTGTGGCAGTGATTTCATAAAGAAACACATTCTGTTTTTAAATATCTCATTTTTTCTTTTTTTTACATTTATTGTATATACCATTTTATTTTTTTTATTATTATTCTTTTATTATGTTATGTTAATCATCATACATTACATCATTAGTTGTTGATGTAGTGTTCCATGATTCATTGTTTGCATATAACACCCAGTGCTCCATTCAGTACGTGCCCTCTTTAATAACCATCACAGGGCTAACACATCCCCCACCCCCTCCCCTCTAAAACCCTCATTTTGTTTGTCAGAGTCCATAGTCTGTCATGGTTCGTCTCCCCCTCTGATCCCCCCCCCCTTCATTTTTCCCTTCCTACTAGCTTCTTCTTTTTTTTTTTTTTTAACATATAATGTATTATTTGTTTCAGAGGTACAGGTCTGTGATTCAACAGTCTTACACAATTCACAGCGCTCACCATAGCACACACCCTCCCCAATGCCTATCACCCAGCCACCCCATCCCTCCCACCCCCCACCACTCCAGCAACCCTCAGTTTGTTTCCTGAGATTAAGAATTCCTCGTATCAGTGAGGTCCTATGATACATGTCTTTCTCTGATTGACTATTTCGCTCAGTATAATACTCTCCAGTTCCATCCACGTCATTGCAAATGGCGAGATTTCACTCTTTTTGATGGCTGTGTAATATTCCATTATATATATATATACCACTGCTTCTTTATCCATTCATCTGTCGATGGACATCTTGGCTCTTTCCACAGTTTGGCTACTGTGGACATTGCTGCTATAAACATCGGGGTGCACATACCCCTTCGGATCACTACATTTGTATCTTTGGGGTAAATACCCCAATTGCTGGGTTGTCTGGTAGCTCTATTTTCAACTTTTGAGGAACCTCTATACTGTTTTCCAGAGTGGCTGCACCAGCTTGCGTTCCCACCAACAGTGTAGGAGGGTTCCCCTTTCTCCGCATCTCCACCAACATCTGTCGTTTCCTGACTTGTTAATTTTAGCCATTCTGACTGGTGTGAGGTGGTATCTCACTGAGGTTTTGATTTGGATTTCCCTGATGCCGAGCGATGTTGGGCACTCTTTCATGTGTCTGTTGGCCATTTGGATGTCTTCTTTGGAAAAATGTCTGTTCATGTCTTCTGCCCATTTCTTGGTTGGATTATTTGTTCTCTGGGTGTTGAGTTTGACAAGTTCTTTATGGATTTTGGATACTAGCCCTTTATCTCATATGTCGTTTGCAAATATCTTCTCCCATTCTGTCGGTTGTCTTTTGGTTTTGTGGACTGTTTGTTTTTTTTGTTTTTTTGTTTTTTTTTTGCTGTGCAGAAGCTTTTTATCTTAATGAAGTCCCAATAGTTCATTTTTGCCCTTGCTTCCCTTGCCTTTGGTGATGTTTCTAGGAAGAAGTTGCTGCGGCTGAGGTCAAAGAGGTTGCTGCCTGTGTTCTCCTTTAGGATGTTGATGGACTCCTGTCTCACATTTAGGTCTTTCAACCATTTTGAGTCTATTTTTGTGTGTGGTGTAAGGAAATGGTCCAGTTTCATTCTTCTGCACGTGGCTGTCCAATTTTCCCAACACCATTTGTTGAAGAGACTGTCTTTTTCCCATTGGACGTTCTTTCCTGCTTTGTCAAAGACTAGTTGACCATAGAGTTGAGGGTCCATTTCTGGGCTCTCTATTCTGTTCCATTGATCTATGTGTCTGTTTCTGTGCCAGTACCATACTGTCTTGATGACTACAGCTTTGTAAAAGACCTTGAAGTCTGGAATTGTGAGGCCACCAGCTTTGCTTTTCTTTTTCAACATTCCTCTGGCTATTCGGGGTCTTTTCTGGTTGCATACAAATTTTAGGATGATTTGTTCCATTTCTTTGAAAAAACTTGATGGTATTTTGATAGGGATTGCATTAAAAGTGTAGATTGCTCTAGGTAGCATTGACATCTTCACAATATTTGTTCTTCCAATCCATGAGCATGGAACATTTTTCCATTTCTTTGTGTCTTCCTCAATTTCTTTCATGAGTATTTTATAGTTTTCTGAGTACAGATTCTTTGCCTCTTTGGTTAGATTTATTCCTAGGTATCTTATGGGTTTGGGTGCAATTGTAAGTGGGATCGACTCCTTAATTTCTCTTTCTTCTGTCTTGTTGTTGGTGTATGGGAATGCCGCTGATTTCTGTGCATTGATTTTATATCCTGCCACTTTACTGAATTCCTGTATGAGTTCTAGCAGTTTTGGGGTGGGGTCTTTTGGGTTTTCCACATAAAGCATCATATCATCTGCAAAGAGTGGGAGTTTGACTTCTTCTCTGCCGATTTGGATGCCTTTTATTCCTTTCTGTTGTCTGATTGCTGTGGCTAGGACTTCTAATACTATGTTGAATAGCAGTGGTGATAGTTTACATCCCTGCCGTGTTCCTGACCTTAGGGGGAAAGCTCTCAGGTTTTCCCCATTGAGAATGATATTCGCTGTGGGTTTTTCATAGATGGCTTTTATGATATTGAGGTATGTGCCCTCTACCCCTATACTATGAAAAGTTTTGATCAAGAAAGGATGCTGTACTTTGTCAAATGCTTTTTCTGCATCTATTGAGAGGGTCATATGGTTCTTGTTCTTTCTTTTATTAATGTATTGTATCACATTGATTGATTTGTGGATGTTGAACCAACCTTGCAGCCCAGGAATAAATCCCACTTAGTCGTGGTGAATAATCCTTTTAATGTACTGTTGGATCCCATTGGCTAGTATTTTGGTGAGAAATTTTGCATCCATGTTCATCAGGGATATTCGTCTGTAATTCTCCTTTTTTTTAAGAGAGAGATTTTTTATTTATCCATTTGAGACACAGAGATACAGAGAGTGAGACAGAGAGCAAGAGCAGGGGGAGAGGTAGAGGAAGAGGGAGAAGCAGGCTTCCCGCTGAGCAGGGAGCCCAATATGGGGCTCGATGCCAGGACCCCGGGATCATGACCTAAGCCGAAGGCAGACGCTTAATCATCTGAGCCACCCAGGCGCCCCTGTAATTCTCCTTTTTGATGGGATCTTTGTCTGGTTTTGGGATCAAGGTAACGGTGGCCTCATAAAACGAGTTTGGAAGTTTTCCTTCCATTTCTATTTTTTGGAACAGTTTCAGAAGAATAGGTATTAATTCTTCTTTAAATGTTTGGTAGAGTTCCCCTGGGAAGCCATCTGGCCCTGGGCTTTTGTTTGTTGAGAGATTTTTGATGACTGCTTCAATTTCCTTAGTGGTTATAGGTCTGTTCAGGTTTTCTATTTCTTCCTGGTTCAGTTTTGGTAGTTTATACATCTCTAGGAATGCATCCGTTTCTTCCAGATTATCTAATTTGCTGGCATATAGTCGCTCATAATATGTTCTTATAATTGTATTTCTTTGGTGTTGGTCGTGATCTCTCCTCTTTCATTCATGATTTTATTTATTTGGGTCATTTCTCTTTTCTTTCTGATAAGTCTGGCCAGGGTTTATCAATCTTATTAATTCTTTCAAAGAACCAGCTCCTAGTTTCATTGATCTGTTCTACTGTTCTTTTGGTTTCTATTTCATTGATTTCTGCTCTGATCTTTATTCTTTCTCTTCTCCTGCTGGATTTAGGCTTTATTTGCTGTTCTTTCTCCAGCTCCTTTAGGTGTAGGGTTAGGTTGTGTATTTGAGACCTTTCTCGTTTCTTCAGAAAGGCTTGTATTGTTTTATACTTTCCTCTTAGGACTGCCTTTGCTGAATCCCAAAGATTTGGAACAGTTGTGTGTTCATTTTCCTTTGTTTCCATGAATTTTTAACATTCTTCTTTAATTTCCTGGTTGACCCATTCATTCTTTAGTAGGATGCTCTTTAGCCTCCAGGCATTTGAGTTCTTTCCGACTTTCCTCTTGTGATTGAGTTCTAGTTTCAAAGCATTGTGGTCTGAAAATATGCAGGGAATGATCCCAATCTTTTGGTACCGGTTGAGACCTGATTTGTGACCTAGGATGTGATCTATTCTGGAGAATGTTCCATGGGCACTAGAGAAGAATGTGTATTCTGTTGCTTTGGGATGGAATGTTCTGAATGTATCTGTGAAGTCCATTTGGTCCAGTGTGTCATTTAAAGTCTTTATTTCCTTGTTGATCTTTTGCCTCAATGATCTGTCCATTTCAGTGAGGGGGGTGTTAAAGTTCCCCACTATTATTGTATTGTTGTCGATGTGTTCCTTTGCTTTTGTTATTAATTGGCTTATATAATTGGCTGCTCCCATGTTAGAGGTGTAGATATTTAAAATCGTTAGACCTTCTTGTTGGATAGACCCTTTAAGTATGATATAGTGTCCTTCCTCATCTCTTATTATAGTCTTTGGTTTAAAATCTAATTTGTCTGATATAAGGATTGCCACCCCAGCTTTCTTTTGGTGTCCATTAGCATGGTAAATTGTTTTCCACCCCCTCACTTTCAATCTGGGGGTGTCTTTGGGTCTAAAATCAGTCTCTTGCAGACAGCATACCTATGGGTCTTGTTTTCTTATGCAATCTGATAGCCTGTGTCTTTTTTTATTGGGGCATTTAGCCCATTTACATTCAGGGTCACTATTGAAAGATATGAATTTAGTGCCATTGTATTGCCTGTAAGGTAACTGTTACTGTATATTGTCTCTGTTCCTTTCTGGTCTATGTTACTTTTAGGTACTCACTTTGCTTAGAGGACCCCTTTCCTCTGGTAGGAGGGCTGGTTTCGTGTCTGCAAATTCCTTTAGTTTTTGTTTGTCCTGGAAGCTTTTTATCTCTCCTTCTATTTTCAATGACAGCCTAGCTGGATATAGTATTCTGGGCTGCATATCTTTCTCGTTTAGTGCTCTGAAGATATCATCCCAAAATTTTAAAGAGAGAACCACTTATATACATATACCAAAAGTAAGGTTAACTACTATGAAGGGATAGAATATGACTCTAATAATGAAAAATAAAAACGATATTTGGACTGGAGAAGTCCTGTTACAACAACAATGGCTGTCACCGCGTTGGCCGCCTGGGTGCAGCTGGGCGTGTGGGGCGTTGGGGCCATACAAGCCCGAGGGTTCAGCTCCGAACGGTCAGACTCCGGTGCGGGCTTGATCCGGGAGGCAGGTGGGGTCTTTGGAAAGAGAGAGCAAGCTGAAGAGGAATGATACTTCCGAGCACGCACTAAAGAACAACTGGCAACCTTGAAGAAACACCATGAAGAGGAAATCACCCATCATATAAACGAAATTGAATGTCTGCAGAAAGAAATTGAGCAGCACAAGAAGATCAAACATCTAAAACATGATGATGATGATTAAACAAACACAGTTCCCATAGCATAGCTACATATCATTGCCCACTGCTATGGAAGCATAATTCTGGTTTTATTAATATCTTATCTGTGTGCTGTCAACAGATTCTAATAAATTGTCATCAGTGGGAAAAAAAAAGATTTTTTAAAAAAGGGATTGATAAGATGTTGGTTGAAAAAGGGAAAAAGAAAAATTCAAAAAAAAAAAAAAGAAAAAGAAAGTTAAAAAAATTAACTTTGAAAGACTAAAGAATCGTGGGAAAAAAGCCATGAATTCTATGTGCACTATTCCCCTAGCACTGGAGTTCTGCCGTTCTCATTGATGGGTAAACTTGGTCTTGGAGGGCTGTTCTTGCTGATCTTCTGGGGGAGGGGCCTGTTGCTGTGGTTCCCAAATGTCTTTGCTGGAGGCGGAATTGTCCCGCCCTTGCCGGGTCCAGGCTAAGTCATCTGCTCAGTTTTGCTCTTGGGAGCTTTTGCTCCCTGCAAGCTTTCCATGCAGCTTTGGAGGACGAGAGTGAAAATGGCAGCCTCCAATCTCCACCCTGGAGGAGCTGAGAACTCAGGGCCTCACTTCTCAGTGCACCCCCAGAGAAAAGTAGTCAATTGCTCCTGTCTCCCCAGTCTCCGGTCGCACTTCATGCTCACCCAGCCTGTCACTGAGCGTTTCTATCTCTGGCACATGACCCCATGTGGAGTCTCCAAACCCAGCAGAGTCCTGCGGTGCTTTCCCACGCCACTCCTCCCGGGGGAGGAAGAGGAGTGTCCCCGGATCTGCCACTTGTTGGGTCACTGCTGGAAGAGCAGTGGCCTAACTGTGCCACAGATCACAGTTTATGGCAACCCCGAGTTGAGAGCCCACTCCTCGGCTCTGTCTCTGCAGCCGGCTAGATAGGGATCAAACCATTCTGAACACCAACGAACTCAACAGGAGATTGAAGAAAAGAATAAAGCAACTCTCTGAACAGAAAAGTGACCACTTTCTGGAAGGTGTCTTCTGATCCCTATCTAGCTGAATTCTTGGGACCAGATGAAATTTAGGTCTCCACTCCTCCATCATCTTGCTCCTCCCTTGCAAGGATATTCTTGAAAATTGTCCTGGACCTTATGTTTCTGACCTGTCCTTCATCTCACTCCATCCCCATCTGACCCTAAGCTCTTGGCTACACAGGCAGTGTCTGATCCCACCTCTGGCAATTTAGACTTGGTGTCTATAATTTGTCTCACTGGAGTTAGCTTCTCAGCTCTTTCTAAAAGAGTTTGGTCTAAATTCTGATTCTCTCCTTGGCAGAATGCCTCAGATAATATAGCCCATCCTAATCCTAGCCTCTCATGACTTGGCCAACACCATAGCCAGACTGGCCATGGATTGTAACAGAACACTCCACCTCATTCAGAAATCATGATTATTACACACTATTCATTTCTCCTTCTGCCCTTCTTTGTGTTTCATATAGGTAAACAAAGCCTCATGTGGCTTGGGAAGATACTGTAAAAATAGTGTGTAATGGCTTTAATAAAAAGTGATTTGGAAAAGTAAAATTTAGAGTGTATTTGGCTATTGAAAACATAGAGCTCATAAACAGCAATTGAAATGACAGCATTCCTGTTTCATGTTGCACTGAATTTGTTTGATGGTACAGAGCAGAGTCTCACTTTTTCCAAACAAAGAAAATCACCAGGAATCTATGCACTTGGTACTGATTTCACTGAGCACATTCAGTTCCATTATTATAGGAAGAAGAGTGAGCCTACGGTTTCTGAGAGGGAGCTGGCCCTTTTCAGAGGCCACAGGAGCATATTATGCAGCCACCTGTTTTAAGAGCCAGCAAATTGACCAGCAATTATTAACCTGCCTTTTTCTGTCAAAGTGCTTAGAATAAGATTGCAATTATGAACAGTAGAGTTAACATATTTTTCATATCTGTTATTAACCACATGCAATGTCACCAAATACATAAAATGGATATTCAAAAACCATTTCTCGCCTCTCTTTGCATTAATAGGCTTTAGGTTTAAGAGCTTCCAGCTTATTTCCTATAAGAGATTTCTACCTATATTGATTTCCACCATAGACTGTAAAAGTAGAGCAATTGACCCTTTATATTCATTTAAAAGTGGGGACATAGAGGCTTAAGAGTGTTCAATATCTTAGTCGCCATCAGAAAGGAGTCCAAAAAAGAAAAGAAACAGACTGACCCAGGGTGAATTGTGGTTGCTTAGGCATCAGCGAGATCTAGGTTTGATAACTTATTTTGATCTGAACATGTTGTATGATGTGAGGCACCCAACTCAAGCTCACTAAACCACAGTTTTATCAATACAAAAAGGTTTTAAAAAACCCTATATCATAAGATTGATGTAAAACATTGAAACTTACGAGTCTCAGAGACAAAGAGAAAATCCTGAAAGCAGCTCGGGAAAAGAGATCTATAACCTACAATGGAAGAAACAATAGATTGGCAACAGACCTATCCACAGGGACCCAGCAGGCCAGAAAGGACTGGCATGATATCTTCAGAGCACTAAACGAGAAAGATATGCAGCCCAGAATACTATATCCAGCTAGGCTGTCATTGAAAATAGAAGGAGAGATAAAAAGCTTCCAGGACAAACAAAAACTAAAGGAATTTGCAGACACGAAACCAGCCCTCCTACCAGAGGAAAGGGGTCCTCTAAGCAAAGTGAGTACCTAAAAGTAACATAGACCAGAAAGGAACAGAGACAATATACAGTAACAGTTACCTTACAGGCAATACAATGGCACTAAATTCATATCTTTCAATAGTGACCCTGAATGTAAATGGGCTAAATGCCCCAATAAAAAAAGACACAGGCTATCAGATTGCATAAGAAAACAAGACCCATAGGTATGCTGTCTGCAAGAGACTGATTTTAGACCCAAAGACACCCCCAGATTGAAAGTGAGGGGGTGGAAAACAATTTACCATGCTAATGGACACCAAAAGAAAGCTGGGGTGGCAATCCTTATATCAGACAAATTAGATTTTAAACCAAAGACTATAATAAGAGATGAGGAAGGACACTATATCATACTTAAAGGGTCTATCCAACAAGAAGGTCTAACGATTTTAAATATCTACACCTCTAACATGGGAGCAGCCAATTATATAAGCCAATTAATAACAAAAGCAAAGGAACACATCGACAACAATACAATAATAGTGGGGAACTTTAACACCCCCCTCACTGAAATGGACAGATCATTGAGGCAAAAGATCAACAAGGAAATAAAGACTTTAAATGACACACTGGACCAAATGGACTTCACAGATACATTCAGAACATTCCATCCCAAAGCAACAGAATACACATTCTTCTCTAGTGCCCATGGAACATTCTCCAGAATAGATCACATCCTAGGTCACAAATCAGGTCTCAACCGGTACCAAAAGATTGGGATCATTCCCTGCATATTTTCAGACCACAATGCTTTGAAACTAGAACTCAATCACAAGAGGAAAGTCGGAAAGAACTCAAATGCCTGGAGGCTAAAGAGCATCCTACTAAAGAATGAATGGGTCAACCAGGAAATTAAAGAAGAATGTTAAAAATTCATGGAAACAAAGGAAAATGAACACACAACTGTTCCAAATCTTTGGGATTCAGCAAAGGCAGTCCTAAGAGGAAAGTATAAAACAATACAAGCCTTTCTGAAGAAACGAGAAAGGTCTCAAATACACAACCTAACCCTACACCTAAAGGAGCTGGAGAAAGAACAGCAAATAAAGCCTAAATCCAGCAGGAGAAGAGAAAGAATAAAGATCAGAGCAGAAATCAATGAAATAGAAACCAAAAGAACAATAGAACAGATCAATGAAACTAGGAGCTGGTTCTTTGAAAGAATTAATAAGATTGATAAACCCTGGCCAGACTTATCAGAAAGAAAAGAGAAATGACCCAAATAAATAAAATCATGAATGAAAGAGGAGAGATCACGACCAACACCAAAGAAATACAATTATAAGAACATATTATGAGCGACTATATGCCAGCAAATTAGATAATCTGGAAGAAACGGATGCATTCCTAGAGATGTATAAACTACCAAAACTGAACCAGGAAGAAATAGAAAACCTGAACAGACCTATAACCACTAAGGAAATTGAAGCAGTCATCAAAAATCTCTCAACAAACAAAAGCCCAGGGCCAGATGGCTTCCCAGGGGAACTCTACCAAACATTTAAAGAAGAATTAATACCTATTCTTCTGAAACTGTTCCAAAAAATAGAAATGGAAGGAAAACTTCCAAACTCATTTTATGAGGCCACCGTTACCTTGATCCCAAAACCAGACAAAGATCCCATCAAAAAGGAGAATTACAGGGGCGCCTGGGTGGCTCAGATGATTAAGCGTCTGCCTTCGGCTTAGGTCATGATCCCGGGGTCCTGGCATCGAGCCCCATATTGGGCTCCCTGCTCAGCGGGAAGCCTGCTTCTCCCTCTTCCTCTACCTCTCCCCCTGCTCTTGCTCTCTGTCTCACTCTCTGTATCTCTGTGTCTCAAATGGATAAATAAAAAATCTCTCTCTTAAAAAAAAGGAGAATTACAGACGAATATCCCTGATGAACATGGATGCAAAATTTCTCACCAAAATACTAGCCAATGGGATCCAACAGTACATTAAAAGGATTATTCACCACGACTAAGTGGGATTTATTCCTGGGCTGCAAGGTTGGTTCAACATCCACAAATCAATCAATGTGATACAATACATTAATAAAAGAAAGAACAAGAACCATATGACCCTCTCAATAGATGCAGAAAAAGCATTTGACAAAGTACAGCATCCTTTCTTGATCAAAACTTTTCATAGTATAGGGGTAGAGGGCACATACCTCAATATCATAAAAGCCATCTATGAAAAACCCACAGCGAATATCATTCTCAATGGGGAAAACCTGAGAGCTTTCCCCCTAAGGTCAGGAACACGGCAGGGATGTAAACTATCACCACTGCTATTCAACATAGTATTAGAAGTCCTAGCCACAGCAATCAGACAACAGAAAGGAATAAAAGGCATCCAAATCGGCAGAGAAGAAGTCAAACTCCCACTCTTTGCAGATGATATGATGCTTTATGTGGAAAACCCAAAAGACCCCACCCCAAAACTGCTAGAACTCATACAGGAATTCAGTAAAGTGGCAGGATATAAAATCAATGCACAGAAATCAGCGGCATTCCCATACACCAACAACAAGACAGAAGAAAGAGAAATTAAGGAGTCGATCCCACTTACAATTGCACCCAAACCCATAAGATACCTAGGAATAAATCTAACCAAAGAGGCAAAGAATCTGTACTCAGAAAACTATAAAATACTCATGAAAGAAATTGAGGAAGACACAAAGAAATGGAAAAATGTTCCATGCTCATGGATTGGAAGAACAAATATTGTGAAGATGTCAATGCTACCTAGAGCAATCTACACTTTTAATGCAATCCCTATCAAAATACCATCAAGTTTTTTCAAAGAAATGGAACAAATCATCCTAAAATTTGTATGCAACCAGAAAAGACCCCGAATAGCCAGAGGAATGTTGAAAAAGAAAAGCAAAGCTGGTGGCCTCACAATTCCAGACTTCAAGGTCTTTTACAAAGCTGTAGTCATCAAGACAGTATGGTACTGGCACAGAAACAGACACATAGATCAATGGAACAGAATAGAGAGCCCAGAAATGGATCCTCAACTCTATGGTCAACTAGTCTTTGACAAAGCAGGAAAGAACGTCCAATGGGAAAAAGACAGTCTCTTCAACAAATGGTGTTGGGAAAATTGGACAGCCACGTGCAGAAGAATGAAACTGGACCATTTCCTTACACCACACACAAAAATAGACTCAAAATGGTTGAAAGACCTAAATGTGAGACAGGAGTCCATCAACATCCTAAAGGAGAACACAGGCAGCAACCTCTTTGACCTCAGCCGCAGCAACTTCTTCCTAGAAACATCACCAAAGGCAAGGGAAGCAAGGGCAAAAATGAACTATTGGGACTTCATTAAGATAAAAAGCTTCTGCACAGCAAAAAAAAAACAAAAAAACAAAAAAAACAAACAGTCCACAAAACCAAAAGACAACCGACAGAATGGGAGAAGATATTTGCAAACGACATATGAGATAAAGGGCTAGTATCCAAAATCCATAAAGAACTTGTCAAACTCAACACCCAGAGAACAAATAATCCAACCAAGAAATGGGCAGAAGACATGAACAGACATTTTTCCAAAGAAGACATCCAAATGGCCAACAGACACATGAAAGAGTGCCCAACATCGCTCGGCATCAGGGAAATCCAAATCAAAACCTCAGTGAGATACCACCTCACACCAGTCAGAATGGCTAAAATTAACAAGTCAGGAAACGACAGATGTTGGTGGAGATGCGGAGAAAGGGGAACCCTCCTACACTGTTGGTGGGAACGCAAGCTGGTGCAGCCACTCTGGAAAACAGTATAGAGGTTCCTCAAAAGTTGAAAATAGAGCTACCAGACAACCCAGCAATTGGGGTATTTACCCCAAAGATACAAATGTAGTGATCCGAAGGGGTATGTGCACCCCGATGTTTATAGCAGCAATGTCCACAGTAGCCAAACTGTGGAAAGAGCCAAGATGTCCATCGACAGATGAATGGATAAAGAAGCAGTGGTATATATATATATAATGGAATATTACACAGCCATCAAAAAGAGTGAAATCTCGCCATTTGCAATGACGTGGATGGAACTGGAGAGTATTATACTGAGCGAAATAGTCAATCAGAGAAAGACATGTATCATAGGACCTCACTGATACGAGGAATTCTTAATCTCAGGAAACAAACTGAGGGTTGCTGGAGTGGTGGGGGGTGGGAGGGATGGGGTGGCTGGGTGATAGGCATTGGGGAGGGTGTGTGCTATGGTGAGCGCTGTGAATTGTGTAAGACTGTTGAATCACAGACCTGTACCTCTGAAACAAATAATACATTATATGTTAAAAAAAAAAAAAAAGAAGAAGCTAGTAGGAAGGGAAAAATGAAGGGGGGGGATCAGAGGGGGAGACGAACCATGACAGACTATGGACTCTGACAAACAAACAGGGTTCTAGTGGGGAGGGGGGGATGTGTTAGCCCTGTGATGGTTATTAAAGAGGGCACGTACTGAATGGAGCACTGGGTGTTATATGCAAACAATGAATCATGGAACACTACATCAATAACTTATGATGTGGGGCGCTTGGGTGGCTCAACAGGTTAACCTGCCTTCAGCTCAGGTCATGATCTCACGGTCTTGGGATCGAGTCCTGCATCCGGCTCCCTGCTTGGCGGGGAGCCTGCTTCTCCCTCTCCCTCTGCTGTTCCCCCTGCTTGTGCTCTCTCGTTCTCTCTGTCAAATAAATAAATAAAATCTTAAAAAAAACTAATGATGTAATGTATGGTGATTAACATAACAGAATAAAATAAAAACATACAAAAAAAAGAATACCTTTGCAATTTTCATATACATCTATTTGGCCTCAAATGTTCATGGCATGTGACATATCTTTGTGGCTGAAAGCACATCAGGATGCATAAATTGCTCATTCCTCTCTAGAAAAGCTGTATATAAGCAACTGCTTGTAATATGTGCCTGAAAGAACATGTGGTCAGAGGTGTCATCTTCCTTAAGGACCCCTCCAGCACAACATGGCAACTCATCCTTTTTCCCCCAATATTCTTACCGCAGTGTTAGATACAAAACTGTTACTCAATAAGCATCCCCAGATGAACTAAATGCATCTTTAGATTAAGTAAAGCCCCTTGAAATAAGTTTAGCTGCAAAAGATACATATTTAGAATCTATAAATGAACAGCATTGTCCTTTTTTTTTTTTTTTTTTTTTTGCCAGTTAGATCTTATGCCACTTTATGTATCATTTAGGTAACTTACTCAAAGTCAAAGAGTTAGTAAGTACAGGATTAAGGTATGAATGCAAGTCCGTCTGATTCCAAAATTCTTAATCTTTGCAATATGTTGGAGTTGCTGAGAACCACACCGATGGCAATGATATAGTAACAGAGGGATACATTCTGTAAGAATGACTTGATTCATCAAACTGTCATTATTTTCACTATAAATGTAGACATATTGACATATTTTTATTCATCAGAAGTTGAAAGAGAACATTATTTTCTGTCCAAAAAAAAAGTTGTCAGATAAATATGCAATGTTTTAAGACTGAAAAATTAGAATTAAGAATGAGTTGAGTATGATCTGATATAAAAGATAAATTGAAAAAATTACTGAAGTAATCACATGTTGTCATGTGATTTTTTATGAGATAAGGGAACTTTAGTTTTCCATCATAATTGATGTAAGAGGTTTTGTGATCAAGAGATCACAGAAATATAGAAATTCTTATTCTATATAAATAAAAAACTTGAAAACACACACACACAAACATATATACACACTTGAAAATAAATGTCGCAGTCTCACAGAATCCAGGTATTATGATGTTTTATTTATTTTTATTTTTTTTATTATGTTCAGTTAGGCACTGTATAGTACATCATTAGTTTTTGATGTAATGTTCAGTGATTCATTAGTTACCTATAACACCCAGTGCTCATCACAACACGTGCCCTCCTTAATACCCATCAACCTGTTACACTCACCCTCACCCTTCTCCCCTCTGAAACCCTCAGTTTGTTTCCTGGGGTCCATAATCTCTCATGGTTCGTCTCCCTCTCTGATTTCCCCCCGCTCAGATTTCCCTCCCCTCCTCTATGGTCCTCCATGCTATTGCTTGTGTTCCACATATGAGTGAAACCATATGATAATTATCTTTCTGGAAAACAGTATGGAGGTTCCTCAAGAGGTTAAAAATAGAGCTTCCCTATCACCCATAATTGCACTACTAGGTATTCACCCCAAAGATACAGATGTAGTGAAAAGAATGGGCATATGGACCCCAATGTTCATAGCAGCAATGTGCACAATAGCCAAACTGGAACGAGCCAAGATGCTCTTCAAAAGATGAATGTATAAAGAAGGTGTGATTCATATATACAATGGAATATTACTCAGCCATCAGAAAGGATGAATACCCACCATTTGTATTGACATGGATGGAACTGGAGGGGATTATGCTAAGTGAAGTAAGTCAAGCAGAGAAGGAATATTATCATATGATTTCACTCATATGTGGAACATAAGCAATAACATGAAAGGTATTGTCCTAACACACAGGAAGAATAGTCTTCAAAGACTAGTGTTTAATAGTAAGTCAAGGGAGAGGCTCTGGAAGAATTGGCTAACTAGTGCAATGCATCTGCTGAAGTCCTAAACTGCACCTAATGCTCTCACTGTGGTGTTAGGAAGACACAAAATCAGGTTGAATTTGGTTCTGTCAAACTACCACACATTTGTTCTACTCTAATATACTGTCAAGGCTGATCATTTAATGTGGAAAGCACCCTTGGAGAAAATATTGATAAGGTAAATTATGAATCTTAAAAAAAGTCACTTGAACTACGACCCAAGTGGTTTATTGGTAAATGGAAAGTTACCTTGAGCTAGTTACCTTCAAAGAGAAGCCAACAGGCTGAAGGTTAGCTCTTGAGTTTCATAATAATCTGTGAAGGAATGGTTAATTATTACAATTTATTACATTTTGTATCTGTGGCTATTAATTAGCAATAATATCTCCTTGGCCTCTGGGAGTTTTTCTTTTATGCCTTGTATTCATCTGGAAACATTGGCTTGTTCCACTCTAGGCTAAAGAACTAAAAAGTCAACAAGATGACAAAATGCCTCATAGTGATGACTGTGGGTAATCTGGGTTTTTCCCTTTTATCCAATCTGGATTTCTTTTTTTTTTTAAGATTTATTTTATTTATTTATTTATTTATTTGTGTATGTATGTATTTATTTATTTATTTAATTATTGAGAGAGAGCGAGAGAGAGCACAAGCAGCGGGGAGGGGCAGAGGGAGAGGGAAAAGCAGGCTACCCACTGAGCAGGGAGCCTGATCCCAGGACTCTGGGATCATGATCTGAGCCGAAGGCAGATGCTTAACGGACTGAGCCACCCAGGCATCCTTATCCCGTCTGGAGTTCTATAACCAAAACAAAACTAGATTCTATAAAGCTATTACTTTGCAAGGTAAATGAGAAATAATTTAGAGTCTAAGTTAAAGTGTCTGTCAGTCTTTGTTAGGTTGTGGTAACAAATTCAAAATCTCAGTGGCTTAAAAAGAAGTTGTTTTTTGTTCATGCATGGGGGACCAAGTAATTCTCTGTGTCACTATTATTCATATTTAGCAGTTTAGCATTTTAGCTTGCTTTAATCTTACACTATTTTCATGTTAACAGCTGCTTCCGCAATTTGCCAAGATAGGGGAAAAATTAGAGAGTTATATTTTAAATAATTCTACCTGCAGATACACATATGACTTCTACTAACATTTCACTGGTCAAAGCAAGGGGACAGGGAAATATAATTTTCCATGGGCTCAGAAGGAGAGGGAAACTGGAAATAGGGGGGAGAGGCATCAATTTCTACTACAGACCACTCTTCTTATCATTGAATGTTAGGCTCACTGTCTTTCCTGAATATCAAATATACCCACTCTTTCCCCAAAGGTGGCTAATTCAAAGACCCCCTCCAGTAATATCATTGAGCTGAAAATCCGGGACCTTTGGGGGATGTATGGTAGTTTCCTCATTAGAGTGTAATGTGTAGTAGTCTTTATATCATGTCTAGATGTGGTAGCTTTTGATCTTCTGCTCCATACCAACATATATTTGTGGAACTGGGACAGAATGATTACAACAAGCATTTTCATTCTGAAAGAAGAAGAGTGGGGGACCTACAGAAGTCACTGGGCCATAGTGATGCTGATCATCCTGAAAATATATATCAACAGTCCCTTTTTCGAGGATTTAAATAATTCTACTCCCTGGGAAGTCTTCTCCAATCCATTGTTCCTTGCCATCCCTAGCTGTGTCCTCTGAGAGTTTCTTTCCTTTATTCTATCCTTCTCGGCCATATCTGTAAGACCAGCAAGAGATACTGGAGAATTTTGTACTGGGTTTTAAATACTTCATTGCCCAGGAAAATCACATGGCTACTCCCAAATTCAAGTGGATGGAAACATCCCTGTGTCTAAAAGAGAATTTAAAACGTGAGTGAGAAGCACTGATATTCTACCACAGATGATGCTATCTTTTATTAGAGAGAACTTTATTTACATCTACAGCTCACAGGGTTGTGAGAAATCTGGGGTCACTTTAATCTAGTTTCTGAAACTGAGATTTTCTGGGCCACTCGATGAGGTAATAATAGGGCTGCAGTCTTTTTGAAGCTTGGTTAATTAATTCCAGTTCACCTTTCATCCTCAATTCTTTGGTTTGCCAAACCAATATATGGGACTTTAATTTTTTATCTCTCCCATCATTTGAGCTGCTAAAAGCACTTCTCAGCTTCTCAGCTAGCTCTCTAGAGTTGGCAAGTGCCACAAGTGCACAAGTAGCCCCAGATGTTAGCGTGTGGCTCTGGAGTTCATTTTCTCCCACATCTTGCTCTGGAAAATTTCCCATACTTTGCAAGTTTCTTAGTTATTTTCAGTCAGTCATTGTAAGAAACAGAAGTCATTTTCACCAAGATTTTTATCCCCTATTTTTTTTCTATTTGGTTGATTAGAATCATTATTTAGATGTCTTATTGTTGGGAGTAAATAAACAGCTTATAAATTTATTTTCAGGGATTTGGATAAAAGTTATAAAGCACACTATGTTAGAATCTGGTTGTGATTTCTTAGGCATTATAATTTCAATATAGGTAGCTGTTACCTAGTAGGTGGTGGTGATCTTTAGCCTAGCACAAAGCCATGACTCATTTCTATTCTTACGGTAAACCATGAGGACCAAGTCCATGTGGACCTGGGGCAGGGGTGCAGGTCTGGGGGAGTCAAGCACAATGGGGACGACTGGGTAGGGAATAAGTAAAGAATCCAAATAGTCCTGGTTTTAAAATTGTATTAGTCCCAGTGGAGTTAGGGCTATGCGATCAAGGAACTGCCTGGGAAAAGAGTGTTTGCTGTGACTAAGACTGCAGATAGAACTTCATTGTCTTTGGGCATCCAAAACTAGAAGGTGAATTATCTAAATAAGCTTGGCCTTCTTAACAACTTTCTCCTTGACAATGAGTTTCATTATAAATACTCCATAGGAGCTCCTCTTCTTGTAGATCCTGTAGTTTATTGCTTCACTTTTCCCCCCATTATTTTCTCTTTCTTCTCTTGAACTTTATGCTTCATATGTGCACCTGGCAGTCCCAGTCTGACACGGGACTTGGACTTTGGCTACCATTGTGCCATACTTACTAGCCCCACTCATTACCATGTCTAGTTCTGGCCCTAGGAACCTGAGTTTGAGATGGATCCCTCTTCCTCCATGCCTACTCTAGAAGGGATGTCAGATAGAAGTCAGATCTCATCCATGAGAGCCTAACAGTGGGTTGGAAGACTGTGAATCTAGAAAACAATACTGAGCAACATGCCAGTAGAGGCTGTGAAATTAATTTGGAAAAAGGATTCAGCATATCAACAGAGAGAAAGAAGTTGATGTCACACCAAAGGCTACCAGACCAGGTCTAGGGACACTGTCTTGCTTTTCTGTATTTTTTTTTTTTCAGCCATGCCAGAGGGAAGGGGTATGCTTTCCAAAAAATTAAAAGCTGTAGCATAAGGAGTCCTCTAGCCAGAGGGTTGTCAGAAAAAATACAGATACCCAGTAAAATTTAAATTTTTTAGTATAAGCATGTCCTATGCAATATAAGGGATATACTTATAGTAAAAAACAATTTGTTGTTTATCTGCAATTCAAATTTAAGTGAGTGCTTTGTATTTCTATTTGCTGAATCTGGCACCCTATCTAAGTCTTGGAAAAAAAGCTGCTGGATGGGATGGACTCAATTGTGTGAACACTTGAAAGTCATTTTTAAGATTAGAGCGATCAGGCGCCTGGGTGGCTCAGTTGGTTAAGCGACTGCCTTCGGCTCAGGCCATGATCCTGGAGTCCCGGGATCGAGTCCCGCATCGGGCTCCCCGCTCAGCAGGGAGTCTGCTTCTCCCTCTGACCCTCTTCCCTCTCGTGCTCTCTATCTCTCATTCTCTCTCTCTCAAAGAAATAAATAAAATCTTTAAAAAAAAAGATTAGAGAGATCATATGCTATTAAGAAAGTGGAAGGGTTTCAATTTGGCTAGAGCTTGGTTTGAACAGGAGGAAGCACAGTGAGAAGAAATAAGACGGGATGGGTAGGGATAAAACTCCTACTGTAATTCCATCCAGACTGAAGATCTGGATGCTGTAATTTCTCAAAAATTCACATCAGATAAGTGACAAATTAATTAAGAGTTAAAGGGAGGCAAATAGTTTTCAAAAATAAATAGAAATGACCAAATAAGGATTGATTACTTAGCAATACGATCTCTGTTGCTTGGTGTGATTTAAAATTATGGATCCATTGATGTTTAAATTGAAATGCTCCAGTAGCCAAACAACATTATAATACCCCTTTCAGCACATTCTTAAAAATATGACCGTATTACTTTAAACTATGCTTGCCAAGGGAACCAAGATGCTTCTTACATTTGATTAATGTGGTACTCACTCATAGAGAACACAAAATTATGATTTGCGGTAGCTAAACAAATTTCTGATATGGGGAAAATACATAAACATGAATGGATGTTACCGAATTAAAACTTTGAGGTATCTGAAATTCAAAAAGCTAGATATGAGAAAACTGCTTATAGATTTGATTGGAAATTCCCCAGTATTCTACTTCATTCTAAAACTACTCGGATGTCTTTTCTACTTCTTGCCAGCTGCCCCCTGTCGCCTATACCCTTCTCAAAGTACTTGTTCATCAAGCTTTGCATATGGCTACTTGCATTCAAGTGTTTTTCAAATTTAGTGAAAGTCAACCCCTTGTAGAGGCAAAATTCTTTTTCTCTTCCCATATCAATGTAAATTATTTTAATGAAAGTGTTCCTTAAACATACTCAGACATGAATTGATATCTTTAAAAAGTAGAAAATTTTAACTTATAAACAAACTTTTTAAAATAATGGATTTAAAGTTAGCACCATTAATGTGGTAGAGTATATTAGTTTGATGGCACTGCCGTATCCCTACTTGAAAGAGAAATACGGTGAAGATGGTAAGACATGAACCCTTTTATGTGGATGTCTTTCTATTGTGGAAGGTGTGGTAATTCATTTTCTCATCCAGTTTTCTCTTTTCAAGCTAGTGCAAAACTTCTATTTGTTCAGGGCATTGTAATTGCATTTGTACTTCACCTGGTACAAATGTAACATTACATATGATGTTCAGTTCTGTTTTATTTATTTATTTTTGTCCTTGCCTTATTAGCTCACAATTAAAGTAGTACTCTTCAGTGGTAACACAAGAAGAAAATGGACATTAAAATCACATGAATAGCACCTAGCATAAAGTGGTCATACAAACAATCCAGTGTATGTTTATGCAAACATTTAGTATGCACTCATTAAAATAAAAATAGAATAAAATACCCTATGTAGACTTGTTTAGCAAAGGCGTTGACTTTTTAAAAATGTTGTCAGTTAGCTCTGAGATAATTAAAATTATTTAATTATGTGAATAGCCTCTCAGTAAATGCATAAGCGGGGAGTGTTGCCTATATACAACACAGATTAAAATATTGTCTCCAGTTTTGCAACTTTGGGGATCCTGTAGCAGATAGCACTTGCTACCTGAAACACTGCAAACATTTTCCACTCTTCACTCCAAACCCTCCAAAACTTGTCTCACCATTCAGCCCACCTAATTTTTTCTATTTTACTCTCCAAGTTCATTATGATGTAGATTAACTTCACTTCTTTGATTTACATTGTCTTTTCTGGGCTTTGCTCATTATCTATCTTCTTTACCCAAAGGAGAATCTGAGCAAGCACAAAGGGAGAGAAGGAAGGAAGGGCAAAATAGGAAATATTCAGGAATTAGTAACTTTACTTCTGTTGAACACATCTTTTGAGTTTTAATTCTACATCTCCATTTAGGCAGATATTTAAACTCATTATAACCAATATGGAGCCCATCATTTAATGTTAGTTTGGGCTCTGTGTTCATCAATCAATGAAAGGTCTAGGTTTGCTTTTTTCCCTAGGGCATGGTTTCCCAAATAAATAGCTGTAGGTCTCTTCGATAGTGAAAACAGGAGAATTATTACTATCTATGCTTTCTAAGGAGTCTCTGTGGTGTCCTTTTTTCATAGGGACCTAGGTTCTCCCTCATTCAGGGTTCAGGGTCTGGGAAAGGGCCATACATAAAAACTGGGCAAGGGATCATGACTCTTCCTTGGAGTAATTGTCTTCAGCATCATGATCATCCATCTGGATCTTTTTTTGATTGTATAAATTAAGCAATTCCTTATTGGTTGTCTCTACATCTTGCCTCTAGGATCACTGTGGTCCATTCACCATCACAACAGTACTTTTGTGTGTCAGCACTCCTAGTGGAGTGCTGGTGGACCTTGCTATTCATTGCTTCTGATTGTTAAGTGCCACTGCTGGTCTCTGTTTTTCCAGGTCCCATGACCCTCCTTGATATCAGGTTAACCTGTCCTGCATGACATCTCCTACCGTAATTATTGGCCTATACATAACAGCCACAATGAGCTTCTCAGGGATGCTGGTGCCCCTCTCACCAGCACATTCCTTACATGTCTTGGTGTCCTTCAGGATCTTCTAAAAAATAGAGGTATCTGGTAGGTTTTCCAATTGAACATGTCATTTTTCTGAGCCTTTGGATCCCTTGCTCCATGAACTGCCATAGCAATTCTGGCATTTCTACTTCATTTAGAAGCTTGGAAAAAGTGATGGTTACTGCCAAGTGTTATCTTTGCAGCACTCCCAAAATTTCTCCTGAGGTCCTTGCCAGGGTGTTATCATTGGAGAGTGCACCCATCACATAACCTCTCCCTTACGTAGTTTTCTTTTCGCTCAGCACCCCCAGAGTCCAGTTCATGTACAGTATCAAGCATCCTTGGGGGCCAGTTTATATACAGGATCCAGCGTCCTCAGGGGGATATAGTATTTCAGTCCATGACATTGTTAATGCTAGATTCTTGCAGTTCTTTTTCTCCCTTAGCAGAAGCAGCACATCCGTGTTCAGATTTGACCCCAATTAGTCTAATTGTCAGCAGGAGGTGCGGATCCTGAGCAGAAGAAGCATTGTTTTGTAAGTCACCTGCCTCATCTGAAGCCTCTGCATGATCTTCAAGCAAGAAGGGGTCACTGAGTGAGTGGCCAACAACGGCAGGCCCAGCAGGTTCAGGAGATCATGGTTGTTCAATATTCACTGCATTCTCACAGATATTCCCATTCTAAATTGTAATGTCTTATTCTTTCCATAATAGGGTTCTGGCCTTGGAGTAAGAGACCTTTCGGAGCTGAGAATCCTTCTTTGGCTGAAACTCTGCTATACTTTAAGTCCATCACCCAGACTTCAGCTCTCTTCCACCTCCAGCTTCAGGAAGTTAGGAACTTGAAATGCACAGGACTTTCACATTTTGTCTTGAATGGATTATTAATCATCCTGACCCTGTCATTGGTATTCAGCAACAGCCACCTAAATCCGTTGTTTTTATGGTGTTTGTCTCATACGTCTTAACTACCACAGGCACGTTATTAGCTAGTGTGCCCTGTTCCACCCGTGTCTCATGCCAGATCACCACTGGCAATGGTTTTAATAATTACACCATTACAGCAAGCCAGGGCCTAGCCATACTCCATCTACCACTAGCAATGAGATTCTTACTACCAGATTCTAGCAAACGATCCATTTCCCTAATTCTACTTTAAAATTGGCTTCCTAAAGACCACTCCTGGCCCTGACTATATTCAGTCGGGTTCCCCGGAAATAGACTTCAAGGTGACGAATTGTGCGAAGATTGTTTATTGGTGATTGAGAACTAAACGTGTAAAGGACTTAAGAAGGCATAGTTGGGCAAAGAGAGAAACTGACTGGGAATGTGGTTTCAGTGGAGGCTTTGGCCAGTCCTATGAGAGCTCTGGAGCTCTGACGTTGTTCTCAATTGAGGGAAGTTGGGGAAGGCTGGGCTTTTATATCGCTTTATCAGCCAATCTTAAGCTATAGTCTTCCTCTGAGAGGGGCTTAAACCTCAGGTGAGGGCAATGCAGAGTGAGGGCCACAGCTGAAGGGCATCAGCAATTAATATTCTGTGCAGCTGGGATTTGGAGGGGTAGGGCCTGAAGAGTGGAGCTAAGAGCATCACCATCTACTGCCTCTTTCTACTCTAAGAGATGATGAGTTCCACAAAAGCAGGAAACTTTGTCAGTGTCGTTCTCCATTATATCCTAGAACAGTGTTTGGCATATAGTCCAAAAATCCTTTCAATCATCAAATCCTAACTATTCTTCCCTTGAAATATCTTCCAAACTTGTATATATTTTCTATTTCTGCTGTTGCATTAGTACATATCCCCATTACTTATCGATTTATTGCCTGATTTTCTAACTAGTCTTCCTTTTAAGCTTTCTAAACTAAACCATTCAACACAAAGATCATCTTTCAATACCCTAATTCTGATACTGTTAAAAGCCTGATGGCTCCTCATGACCCACAGGATAAAAGCCAGGCTTCTTGTTGAGACACACAAAGCCCTTCACAATTTGGCCTAGGGTCGCTTCACTTTAATGATCTCCTGTTATACTTCCCCTACACACCATGCTGCACAAGGAACTTCCAGTGGTGCATGAGCGTGGGAAACTCCTTACTACGGTCATTGAGTGTGTCGTTGCCTTGGTCTATTATATCCTTCTTCTCATTCTTTCCTAACTGGTAAATGTCAGTTATTCTTTAGAATCAAGTTCTTATCTTCTTTGGGTATGTTTTCCAGTTCTTTAAGGCATAAGCAGTGGTTCATTTCTTAGGGCTCCTATGGCAGTCAAGACCTAGCTCCATTATGGAGGATCATCCTGATTGCTTACTTTCGTCTTTCCTCCTTTGCTCTGCTCTCTCTCACTAAGTGGTGATAGCCCTGATGGTAAGTGTCTCACCTGGCTCTCTCTGTGCCTATACCAGAGTCAGTGTTTGTTAAACGAATGAGTGGCGGATTTACTGTCTATTGATTAAGGGCCAAGTACATGCTGGATACTATGCTAAAAACTAGGTATAAAACAGAGAATAAGAATAACATGTACCTACCTTCATGGAGCCTCATTTTTGGGGATGAGTATTATTATGGATTGAGAAAATGAAAGCAGAGAGCTTCTAATGTCTGGCAGCCCAGGAACTGACTCAAAGACTCACATTTAGTTGACCAATCGCAACTTGTCAGAGAAAGTTTCTGTGTGGACTGATTTGTTATTTTCATGAAATAAGGTTGTAGGGCTCAAAGCGAAACTATCTTCCATTCATATTTCCCATTATGACTTTCTTTTGTGTTCTACCACCACAGGCACTTAACCCATTTAGAACAGAACACTGTATTCTCACATGACAAAAATGATTATCCTTTCAGTTGTCTCTGAGAAGATCCTAACAGTGCCTGAAATAGATGTTGTTTAAAACAGTTTTGTGCATAATATTTTCTCTTAATGGTCTCCTGAAAATAAGGTAGAGACAGTTCATGGCAATAGTTTGAAATAATGGTTCACTTTTAAACCCAATGGATTATGTTTTACATAACCTGATACAATATTTAATGCTTAGCTGCAAATTCATCCTCCTGGAATACAAAATTGGTGACATTATAGAGGATTAATCTGAACAGAATATGGCACCAGTTGTCAGATCATTCCAAGGATAGTTACAGTGAAGAATTCGATTTTGGAAGAAGAGTGTTAAGTTGATGTAGGGTTTGTATGTGGTTATATTTATACATAAGCTCAGATACTGATGTATAGATATAGTATTAAATTGTGATTTACAATAAAACAAAGCAAAATAAAAATAAGCAAAGAAAATATATTGGCATGAAAAGCCTGATGTCAAATATGACCTTGATGCTTTTCGGGAAGGAAATCCACATCTCCCTCGTATGTAGGTTTAGTTTACCGGAGTTCACAGCAAAGTGATACATTGGAAGAGAACGTCTATGTGATGAAATTTTATCAGCTAACTATGCCATACCTACTTTTTAGTGAGAGACAAGCCAGAACATGTTAACAATTAAGAGATGTAAGAAGCTGGAATGATATAGGATTAGATGTTGTGAAGTTTCTTAAAGGAGCCATTTCAAATGTAGTAGCTGGAGCTGTATTTTGAAATGGTACTTGGTTCCTATCTTCTTACTCAACTTCTCCTAACTTTTTATTAAAGTTAGAAAGATATATATCACTCCTGAAAACTAAAACTGACTGACAACCTGTTGTCAGAATCTTGGAGAAAATTTCTATGAAAAATAAAGGCAATTCATCAGGATGGAGAAAAATCATGAAAAAAAATAATCCACTTTTTTGAAAGAAAATAGCAGGACACATTGTGCTTCTCTGGTGGCTTAACTTTCATTCAGTAACCTGGGTCCATGTCCAGCCAGAAAACAAGGAGATCTGCCTTCTCCTGCAAAGGTGCTCTTCCTTTTTAATATTTCTGTATTTATTTTGGAGCTTTCAAAAACAGGAGTCCTAGAAGAAGTAGGGTAGGCTGGAGATACAGATTGCTTTTTTTTTCCTTTACAGACTTTATTTTTAAGAGGAGTTTTAGGTTCACAGCAAAATTATGTGGAAGATACAGAGATTTCCCATATACTCCCTATTCCCACTTGCCTAGTCTCCCCCATTATCAACACTATCTATCAACAGAGTGGTACATATGTTGTAACTGATGAACCTACACTGATACCTCATTTTCACCCAAAATCTGTAGTTTAGGCCGGGATTCACTCTTGATATTGTACATTCTATGGGTTTGGACAAATGTATAGTGACAAGTATCCATCACTGTAGTTTCATACAAAGTATTTTCACTGACCTAAAAATTCTCTGTGCTCCACCTATTCACCCCTCCTTCCCTTCTAACCCCTGGTAATCACTGATTTTTCCCCCTGTCTCCATAGTTTTGCCTTTCCTGAATGTCATATAGTTGGAATCATACCAGATGCAGATCATAGGAAAAATAATCTAATGTATGTAGCTTTGGGAGGACATGTAAGAAACACCAATAGGAAAAGGGGAAGGAAAGATTGGTTTCTTTCACTTTGTAACATGCATTTAAACTTCTTCCATGTCTTTCCACTGTTTGATACTTCATTTGTTTTTAGAGTTAATAGTATTCCATTGTCTGGACACACCACAATTTATTTATCCACTCATCTTTTGGAGAACATCTTGCTTGCTTCCAAATTCTGGCAACTATGAATGAAGCTGCTATAAATGTCTGTGTGCAGGTTTTGTGTAGTCATAAGTTTTTCAACTTCTTTGGGTAAATACCAAGGAGCATGAATGCTGGATCATATGGCAAGAGTGTGTTTAGTTTTGTAAGAAACTGCCAAACTGTCTTTTAAAGTGGCTGTACCATTTCACATTCCCATCAACAATGAACCAGAGGTTTGTTTTGCTCCATATCCTCACCAAACTTTGCTGTCATTGTTTTGGATTTTGGCCCTTCTAATGCGTGTGTAATGGTATCTCATTTTAATTTGCATTTCTCTGATGACACATGATGTGGAGCATCTTTTCATATGCTCATTTGGCACCTGCATATCTTCTTTGGTGAGTTATCCATTTAGATGTTAGGCTCATTTGTTAATCATGTTGTTTGTTTTCTTATTGTTGAGATTTAAAAGTTCTTTGTATATTTTAGATACAAGTCTTTTATCTGATGTGTCTTTTGCAAATATTTTCTCTCCCAGTCTGTGGTTCGTCTTTTCATTCTCCTGGTGGTGTCTTTTACAGAAAAGAACACAGTTTTAATGTATACCATTTTTTTCTAAAACAGGTAGTAGACACAGAAAGATTCTTAGTTGAAAATACACTAAATGAAGGAAAAATGAGAAATTAGTGGTAATACACAACAGCTCTCCCTCCAGATCTGATCAAAGGAGATTTGACTGTCTCCACATGGAGAGGTGGTATAATAAAGAATTTGTCTGGTCTGTCCCTAACTTCTGGAAGGGATACTAAATCCTTGTAACTTCTTGAGTATAGGAGCTCTTTTTATTTATAGTGGGTCTTGATGTTTTTTGCTAATGAATGACTCATGATGGGGCAGATGCTAAGCCATAAAGACCAACCATGTGATGAGAAGGCTGGAGCTTGAGCCATGTGGTATTAACCAACTTCTCAACCTCCAGAGAGAGATGGAGGGATGGAAAATGAGTTCAATCACATGGCGAATGAGTCCATCAGTCATGTCTACATAAGGAAACCCTGATAAACAACACTCCAGGCACTGAAGCTCAGTGGAAAACACATTGCTTGGCCAGGAGGGTTACATGCCCCAACTCCACAGAAAAGTGTAGGGAAGCTCTGCCCTCCCTTCCAGACATTGTCCTATGTGTATCTTTTATATTAAAACTGCAATCATAAGATTAACACTTGACTGAGCTCTGTAAGTCATTTTAGTGAATTATTGAACCTGAGGGGGTTATAGAAGCCCTTGAATTTATAGTGAGTTAGAAGTGCAGGTGGCCAAGGGACTCCTGAAGTGTGTCTGGCGTCTGATGCCAGGGCAGTCTTATGGAGGTATGTTAGTCTGCTTGTGCTGCCATAAAAAAAAATATCACCATCTGGGTGGCTTAAACAACAGAAATTTATTTCTCATAGTTCTGGAAGCTGGACAGTCTAAGATGAAGGTGCTGACAAATAGCTTTCATTCTGAGGTGTCTTGGCTTGGCTTGTAGAAGGCTGCCATCTTACTGTGTGATCATACGATCTCCTTTTCATGTGTTTACTGGGAGGAGGACAGGGAAAAAAGGGGAGAGAGAAAGAGGGAGGAATAGAGATGGAGAAAGAGGAAGAAAGGGAGAGAGAAAGGGAGTAAAATTGAGTGTGGGCTCTCTGATGCCTCTTCTCATAAGGACACTAATCCTATTGGATCAGGGCCCCACCCTTATGACCTAATCTAATCTTAATTACTTCCTTAGAGACTCTATCTCCAAATATAGCCTCCCTGGAGGTTAGGGTTCAACATATGAATTTGGTTGAGGGGGACATAAACTTCAGTCTAGAATATACTGAGCCTTTAACTGTGGAGTCTGATGTTAGCTTTAAGTTGTTTTCATCAGAATTGCACTGCAGTACATCCACTTGGGGTGAAACAGAACAAGAGGTAAAGAGAACAAAGAGACATCCATACCCCTTGCACTTTGGGGGAAAAAGTGACTTGTTGTAGTAGAGTCTGTTCCCCAGGATTTAACACTTCAGTGACCTTTGATGGGTCTCCAACTGCCAATATGTACATTTCTTTACCTGGCAGATTTCACCCAAGCTGTGGAAGGGAAGTCTACCCAGAAGTGTGACAGCAGCCCACCAAACATCATTCAGAGCTCCCTGGCTCCACAGGTGGAATAATCTGCAGGTGTAAGTTGTGTGTGCACAGGTTCCCAGAGTTTTCCCATGGATTTACTCACAGCGGTGACTGGTTTGATAATGCAGCCTTTATTAATGACTTCACTTTCCTATATCTTTCCCCTTTTCCTATTGGTGTTTCTTACATGTCCTCCCAAAGCTACATACATTAGATTATTTTTCCTATGATCAATTTCTGTGAGAATAAAAAAATAAGAGAACTTTTTTGGCTGAGAATGAGTAAGAGGGCAAATTAACTCAGGGCTCCTGAAAAAAAAAAAAAAAACAAAACGATTATATTACACTGAAAAGTAAATATCCTCAATAGGAAATGAATGAGCGTATTTCTGAAAAATGTTTTACAATAGAAACCCGAAGTGAATTTGGAAACTGTTGGACAGCCTCAGTACAATCAAAGCCACATCATATAGACTATATACCTCTGTTGATAACAAGGACATAAGAGGGAAACGGATAAAATGAAAGGGGAATTCAGTAAAGATGGGTTGCATGTTTAATAAAAATTCTGTGCTAGTGGGACGCCTAGGTGGATCCGTTGGTTAAGCCTCCGACTCTTGGTTTCAGCTCAGGTCATGATCTCAGGGTCCTGGGATTGAGCCCCGCATCGGGCTACATGCTCAGTGAGGAGTCTGCTTAAGATTCTCTCTTTCCCTCTCCCTCTGCCCCTCTCCCTCTCGAAAATAATCTTTAAAAAATTCTGTACCAGAAAACTAAGTCAGTGATATGGACTTCACATTTATTTACTTCTTTATTTATTTAGTTAGTTTTTATTTGAATTCCAGTTAGTTAGCATATAGTGTTATATTAGTTTCAGGTGTACAATATAGTGGTTGAACACTTTCATACATCACCCCGTGCTCATCACAAGTGGACTCTTTAACCCCCATCACCTGTTTCATCCCCACCCCACCCCCACCTTCCCTCTGGGAACTATCAGTTTGTTCTCTATAGTTATGAGTCTTTTTCTTGGTTTGCCTCTCTCTCTTTTATTCACCTTCCTCATTTGTTTTGCTTCTTAAATTCCATATGTGAGTGAAATCATATGATATTTGTCTTTCTCTGACTGACTTATTTCACTTAGCATTAAGTATAATAAACTATACTCTCTAGCTTCATCCATGTCATTTCAAATTACAAGATTTCATTCTTTTTTAAAAAAGATTTTATTTATTTATTTATTTATTTATTTATTTATTTATTTATTTAGAGAGTGGGAGGAGGGGCAGAGAGAAAAGGAGAGAGAGAGAATCCCAAGCAGACTCTGGGCTGAGTGAGGAGCCTGATGCAGGGCTTGACCCCAGGACCCTGTGACCATGACCTGAGCCGAAATCAAGAGTCAGATGCTCAACCAATTTGGCCACCCAAGTGCCCCAATTTCATTCTTTCTTTATGGCTGAGTAATATTCCATTGTGTGTGTGTGTGTGTGTGTGTGTGTATACACACACATATATATATACCACATCTTTATCCTTTCATCAGTTTATAGACATTTGGGCTCTTTCTATAATTTGGCTATTGTTGATAATGCTGGTATAGACATTGAGGTGTATATATCCCTTTGAATTAGTATTTTTGTACCCTTTGGGTAAATAACCTGGTAGTGCAATTACTGGATTATATGGTAGTTCTAGTTTTAACTTTCTGAGGAACGTGGAGCTCAAATTTTAAAAGATTATTTAAAAGGCAGAAGCAAATAACAAAGATAAAAAATAATGTCAGATGAAATCTGGAAATTAAACATGATTGTTTTCAAATATACCTTTTAGCTTTGACATCTTTTGAGTTTCAAAGCCGTATGGGCAACTGGCCACACGACATTTATTTGCTTTCAGCTTTCACATTGAATCTCTAAATTCTGAATTCATCAGTTTTCCTTCTGTACTTCATATCTAAATTTGGCTAGAAACAGAAACCAAGTTATCTTTAACATCTCTGTAATCATCCAACATCCTGCCCGAAGGCTTCACATTGAATTTAGCAATCTACATTCTTTTGAAACTGCCTGCTAACTATGTCTCAGGTTTGTCCATGTTTGCTTATGTCCACTACCACTAACTTAACCAATCTGGCCTTTTATCCATTCAAGTCTGGGTCACTACGAACATCTCCTAATAGATTTCCTGATGTAAATCTTTCTATCCTCTAGCCTACTCTCCACACTATAGCCAAATTGTGTCATTAAACCTCTAAAGCCTAATTGTATCATCTCCATGTTTAGAAGCTTTGTTGTCCTTCTACTGTCTTTGAGATAGTATGTACGGTGCATAAGCTGCCTCAGCTGGCCCTGAGTGACTTAGCCACTGTTCTGCCCGTGTCTTCACCAGTAGACCCAACATGAATTTCTGTACTTCTCCCAACGTGTTACACTCAATTTCTTTTAGCTCCAAGGCCTTTCAGCATTCTGCTTCCTCTCTCTGGAACTTTCCTTACCTCTTTGCCTGCCTAATACCTGATGCTAATGCTTTTTTTGACTCACTGACCTACTTTGGGCCCTCTGGATTTATTGTTCCCTGGTGCCCACTATTGAGCCTAGTATGTCATATCTTATTGGAATTATAATTCCTTCTGTTTTTTAAGATAATAAAATAGACAGTGTATATTTTTCTTACCACTCTATCCTCTATGCCTGGATTGTTTCCTGGTGCTACTTAGTAAATAGGTGTTGATTGGATGCTTGAATACATGAGTGAGAGAAGTTAGAGCTTCAGCTTTGGTAACTTAGTTATTCCTGAAAAGGGAAAAAGTAATTGGAATAGAACATTGGTTCTACTTCCCATGGTAATAGGAAAACACAACATTTCCTGTGGTAAAGGACAAAAAAACAGTGCATGCTGATATTACGAGATAAGATAAAGTGTCAAACAGCAGCTTTCCTGTTGGTCTGGAAATTGGCTATTGGAGCCTTCAGCTAAGAACAAGAGACAAGCTTTTGGAGGCTAGCCATTGACCAACAGGACATGATGAGGGGGTCATTTTATATATTCACCAGACATTCAATAAAACTTTGGGAGTGCATACATTGTTCCCTGACTTAACACTTGTCTGTAAGGGCCAGGTCACTAAATGGGGCTAACATGGCTGGAACTTTTAAGAGAAATGGCACAGTTGAGGAGTGAGTGTAAGGGAGGAGGGAAGCCTGCATTCCCACTCTTTGGTATGGAAATCTCTGAGGTAGATAACATAGATTTCTGATGATTCTCATGATACCAGTTTTATACAAGCTCTTCTGGAAAATTGAATATATCTGCAGTCATCACTATTATTCACCATTGTACTGGAGATTCTATCAAATGCTTTAAGGCAAGACTAAGAAATATAAAGCATCTAAATCAGAAAGGTAAAATTAAAACTGTTTTTATTTGCAGGTAACATGACTATCTATGTAGAATATCTGATGTAACCAGCCAAAAACTCTGCTAGAACTAATAAGTTGTAATAAATGAGTTTGGTAAAGTTGCAGGATACAAGATCAATATACAAATTCAATATCATTTCTATATACTAGCAACAAACAACCACAAATTAAAAAATTTTTAAAAAAGTACCATTTATAACAGTACTAAAAATATGAAAATTTTAGGTATAAATTTGACAGAAGATATATATCTATACTACAACTTCGAAACACCTAAATAACTGAAAAAATATGTCCATTCATGGATCATAAGACTCAATGTTGTTAAGATGACAATTTTCCCCATTGTATGTAAAAATTCAATGTAATACCAATCAAATTCCCAGCACGCTTTTGTTTTGTAACAAGCTGATTTATAATATTTATATAAAAATGCAAAGGATTGAGAATAGCTAAAACAACCTTAACAAAGAAGAAATAAATTGGAGGACTTCCACTACCCAATTTCAAGACTTACTATAAAGCAATGATAATCAAGATAGTGTAGTATTAGCATAAAGAGAGAAAAAAATAGATCAATGGGAAAGAATAGAGAGTTCAGAAATAGACTCACATATATCATAAATTGATTTTTACTGAAACTGCTAAAAGGGGAAAAGATAATCTTTTCTACAAATGGTGCTAGGACATTTGGATAGTCATTTAGAAAAAATGAAGCTTTTTATTTTCCTTATATGATATACAAACATTAACTTCAAATGGATCATAGACCTTAATGTAAGAGATAAAACTATAAATTCACCAGAAGAAAATATTCATAACCTTTGTTTAGGCAAAGAATTTTTCAGCACAACAAAGAAGAGAAGAAATATAAAAAGAAATAAATTAACAAATTAGGCTTCATCAAAAATAAGAACTTTTCCCTTCAAAAGACACTATACAGAAAATGAAAAGGGAAACATAGATTGGGAGGATTATTTATAGAATATGTATCTGGCTATGAATTTGTTTCTTGAGTATTAAAAACTCTTATGACACAATAATAAAATTAAAACTCATAAAATGGGCAAAAGATTTGAACAGACACTTCACAACAGAGGACAAAGACAAATATTTTTTTTCTTAAAATTTTTCATTCGTATGTTAATCACCATACATTACATCATTAGTTTTTGGTGTAGTGTTCCATGATTCATTGTTTGTGCATAACACCCAGTGCTCCACGCAGAACGTGCCCTCTTTAATACCTATCACCGGGCTAACCCATCCCCCCACCCCCTTCCCCTCTAGAACCCTCAGTTTGTTTCTCAGAGTCCATCGCCTCTCATGGTTCGCAAAGACAAGTATTTTAAAAGATGTTCATCATCATTATTCATCAGGGAAATGCAGATTAAAACCACAGCAATATATCTATCACTACGTACCTAGTAGAATGATTAAAAATAAAAAGATGACCACACTTGGTTTTGTGAGCATGGGAAGCAACTGGAATTTTTACACACTACTTTTGGTAAAGTAAAATGGAAGAATGACTTCAGAAAAAATTTGGCAGTTTTACACGTCTCATATGATCTAGCCCTTCTCACCCTAGGTATGTACCTGAGAGAAATGAAAGCATATGTTCACAAAATGTACAAAAATGTTTGTGGCAGCTGTATTTATAATAGCCAAAATGGAGAAACAACCCAAATGACCATCAATAGGTGAATGTGAAACAATTTTAACATATATTTCCTTTAAATTAAAAAATATTCAAATTTATTATGATTATTTAGAAATTAACCTTGTATTCAATGTCACTTTCACTCATCAGCAGTCTTTATGACTTCATCGCTCTGGAGTTTTTAATATTAATATATGGCTTGGTCTGTCAGAGTAGTTTTTAAAATAAGTTTTCAAGAATGTTTCATGAATAATACATTTTCTGATCCTCACTCCCAATTTGTGGAAATTGTTCTGCTGCCTCTTTGTTTGACATTCATCTTAGCTGTTTGCAAAATTATTGGGTCCTGAAATCATGCCCTAAGAATGGGAAGCAAAACTTGTTTTGTAGTCCTGCAGAAAATGTAGGAGCAAGACTGGATTTGTTATTTTGTATATGACTTTGTGTGGGGGAGGAGTGGAGGGAGAGAAAGACGCCTTAAACTCATATATTCGTAGGCTGCTTGTTTTGATTCATGTTATTTAAAATGTTTGAAAGAATGTATCTAGTGTGAGTATCCAAAATAACTTCGAATGAAATTTGTGAGGTATTCTAAATCTATTTGACTGGTTTACTATAGTCTCAATTTGGCCGGGGGCACAAACATGAAAAGCTTTTTCTTGATCCAATAGTTGGTACTTTCTACATTTGATGGTACTTTGTTTTCGACTGGGTACCCAGTTCCCTAATTCAGATCTCAGTTTGACTCCATAAAATCTTAATTTATTTTAGCAAGTCTCATTTCAGTTACTCAGAGCCAAACATGTTCTTTTTAACTTGTAATCTCCTATTCAGTTCAAACTTTACCGCTACTCAATCTTCTTCCCTCAGGCTACACTAGGGTTTGAAATGGAGAGACTTGGTGTGAAGCAGGATTCTACTCAAATCCATCTTTAGTGAAAGTCTCCTTTTGTGTTGATGCAGTTGGAAAACAGAGGAAGACAGATCTTGATTGGTAACTGCTTTTTCTGTGTGCTTCCTAACTTTGTTCATACCCTATCTCTCTCTCTCTCTCTCTCTCTCACACACACACACACACACACGCACGCACACACACACGATTGTATTATCTGTACAAAATACTTGGGAAAATGGGAGAGAGTTTGGGGTCTTTATGTGACTTGGAGAAAACTTTTATTATGAAAAAACAAAGTATGAAGTATTGAGAATATATTAAATATTGAATTTGCTTAACCTCATGGAAATCTGTTCCAATGTGAGAAGAGAAAGGGGAAGTCCCAGTGATGAGAAAGGTCTTTTTCCATATCCCTCTTCATACAGAGGGAGAATCTTTCCAGGAAGTTCTCCAGCAGACATCCTGTAGGCTTCATTGACCAGAAATGTTTCACATGGTCATCTTCTGTGTCACGGATCCATCTCATACCTGGCATATGGCCATCCCAGGAATGTTTCCATGTTCTGGCAACTCCGAACAGTGTCACACTGCCACCCCAGGACCGTGTCCCGTAGCCAACAGAGACCTGTGTCGCACCACCACCTAAGTACTATACCACATGGCTACCCCAGAAGAGTGTCACATGCCTATACCAGAAATGTGTCACTCTGCCTCCAAGAACTTTGTCATGTGGCTACTCCAGAGATGTGTAACACCCTTTCAGTGCTACTGCAGGACTGTCACATTGCACCCCACAACTGTGTCACCTGGCCACTCTGGGACTCTGTCACATGGCCACCCCAAAACTGTGTGATATCACCACCTCTCGCAACAAGAAACTACGCATGCTGTGAACTGACATTTTAGGTTCTCTTGTGGGAGGTAATCTGTCCTAGCAAAGAAGAAAGGAAGTGAAAATGGCCAACTATTGTGTTGGCAACCAACCCGATTTTGTGTACCATTAAAGTGTGTGTGTGTATTAACAGCAAGAGCTAGAGAGAGAATGTGAGTTACCTTGAGATTCAAGGAACTTATCCTCTTACAAGCGGGTTAAATTATGGAATTCACAAAGGCTAAACCATTCTTATGAGGAAAGAAGAGTGAATTTGCTGAAAGAGAAGAGAAAAGCAATAAATAGAATAAGGCAGTAAACAGAGGCCTGTCAACTATATTTTTCATGTTCCAGTCTCTGTTCTCAGATAGACTTCCGGTACCTTCAGAAAAAGCTCCTTGGGGTTGTTCCCACACCAGGAGAGCATCCTAGGGGTTAATTCTAGGATCCAGGCTTCCTTCTTTCTACCAGGGCAGTGACGAGATTCCATCAGTTCATCCAGCAGGGAGCATGTCAAATAGAAGCAGTGTAGGCTTACCCAGCTCAAACTGCTCTCATTGCTAATGCAACGTCTTCTTCATCTTTTCTGGGGTGGGGGGGAAGGGGGGCCATGGGGGAGGTGGTGAGGACTAGCATCCTAGCACAGAACTCAGAAAATGTTATCCAGATCAGGGACCACCCTTCCAGGGGAAGGGAGCTGAGAAACTCAGTTTGTTATCAGTGCAACATCTCACTCAAAACTCAAAGGCAACACGCGGGACATGGCATTCTGCTTGAATGGAGCTGGTCTGACACTGGCAATCACTTTCCCTCCCCTCAAAATAATTCATTCCTTGTGGTGCTTCAAGAGCCTGACTTTAAATATGACCCGACTGGTATTTTGACAAGTTAATTTAAACACTTTAAAAAATTCTTCAGCTCTTTTTCTTTCTTCACTGAGTTTTAAATATTTACACAAAACCTTGAGGATTATTTGCTACTGGAATTGTTTATGATTGTGAAATAAAAGTTTTGAGTTAGCTACACAAAGAATGGAGACACGTGTTCAAGAGGCTACTGCTCAGAGGGCATGATACATTTATTTTGGTGGTGTTACCTAATTCAGGGTATCTTTGAAATGGCCGCAGAGCTTTCTGAATGCAGATGGTGGGGGACCATGTTCAGGCAATTGTGGAGGCTAAGGTGTTGCCTGCAGCCTTCCAAGATCCAGGGCTTTTGCAAGCAGCTGAGCACAGCTTTTGAGAAAATTACAGAGCAATGTTCCTGTGAGGAGAAGGAAGCAGCCCTCCCTCCCACGGCCTAATTCCAGGCTACAGCGCCCACCGTGTTCTCCTTCGTTTCTCCTCAATGACAACCTGACTCTCAAAAGTGTCACTAATAAGCCGGTTCCCAATTAGCTGTGGAGGTTTTTCAGAGCTCTTGGCAATGTTCCCGTAGCTTCTGGAGGCTGTTGCTGCCTACAAACGGAGGATCATTTCTGCTTTGAGCGATTCAAAGGCTGGAGCTGCTGGGAAGGCAACACTCTAGTTTCATTATTCCTTGCTAGCAGGAGAACAGAATACATTGTTTTGCTCAACTATATCATTTGAGGGAAAAAAAATATGTAAGTACTCTTTCCTGAGCCAGCTCTCCATTACTGATTTGTGCGAGTGCATGTGGACATCCAGCAGCCCACGATGTGCTCATGGATGAGTCCTCAGAAAATCCTGCACAGCAATTTAGAGGCTACGGGGTTATAATAAAGGAAGCCCAAGCTGACGGTTTGGAATGAGACTGCAAGGCAGCAACAAGATCTGCTATTTAGCTTTCATGAAACAGGGACAGTAGGTTCACTCTCGAGGTGCCTTTGAGTTTGACTTGGGCTCCCAAGTGGGAAGGTCAGCTCCATTTGGGTATTTAAACAAGTGCCATGGCAGGCTGCCCCAGCCTTCCTCGAGGAGCCACTTTGCTGACAGAAAGTTAATCACTGCTTTGCATCTGTGCCTAGACTGTGCTTAGGACAGATGGGAAGAATACCCCATTCTCTTTGCAAGGTATCAGAGCAGACTGGTTTGTCATCTCTGGCCTTTAAATATGGAGTTGAATCTTGTTTGTCCTCAAAGAAGAGCTCAAGGATCCCAGTCCTCCCTGCCAGTGGTCCGCGTCGGTCCTTTCCTATGGATCCACGCTTCAGGCTCCTAGAAGTGATAGGCAGCCAATGTGATTATTTCCATTTCACAGATGATTTAAGTTTGTAGGTCCAATCTCTGGGAGAGCATAGCTTACATCCAAGTCTAGTTAAGCCTAGCTCCCGTGCTCTTTCTACTATATCATCTTTCATAAACCAGGAACTGAGCTTATAGAGACCCCACATAGGGCAGGTAGTAAGGAAAACAAGAGGAGAGATTCCTGCCACTAGTTAGGCTCTTTGTACCCCAACTTTTGGGGGACGGTGCATCGACCAGCACTGTAAAGGTAGAGTACCTTTTGGAACATTCCTAGTCTAACTTGAGTGAAATGAGAAGTGGAATTTAGAAGTGGAAATACATAATTCTGTAGCAGGGGGCTATTTATGTGTTCTTTGTCACTTATAGAACACATAGTGGGTACCAAGCATTTTGCTAAGGACCTTTAATGCAGCATCACTAGTAAGAGCTTAATAAACGTGTGTTCGTTGCTGATGCCTTCGCCCATGGTCACTCACACGTCCACGGAAGAGATTAACTGCGACATTTGTGTTTGGTGCTTTTCTTAAATAACACTTTGTACATTTCCACTTATTTAATTATTTGGGTGAAGTCTGTTTGCAATGTTAAGAGAACAAACTGAGGGTTGCTGGAGGGGTGCGGAGCAGAGGATGGGCTAGATGGGTGATAGGGATTAAGGAGGGTGCTTGTTGTGATAAGCACCGGGTGTTGTATGTAAGTGATGAGCCAATGAATTCTACTCCAGAAACCAATATTGCAGGGTATGTTAACTACCTAAAATTTAAATTAAAAAAAAAAAAGTGAAAGTCCCTTAAGGGCAGCTTCTGTTTGTGTGGTTTTCCTCTGCTCCCAGGGGCTTGTAAAACCTTCTCAAAGCACCATAGGCTGTGGATGAATCTTTGCGAAGGACTAATTGGCCCGTTACGCTGTGCTAACACATGGACGTGACAAGGTGTGCTCTGAAAGATCCCAGAAGGGCCATTGTCCCATTTGACCGGGAATAACTTCAGGGAAAGAGACATATGACAGGAGGGTGGAGGGGGGATCTTCTTCCTTGCCTGTCTGCTGGTTGACTGGGGATCCTCTACTAGTTTCATCTAGGGAATAGAGGACAGAACAGTCTGCCTTTTAAGATAGAAATAGTTTTGTCTTGTTCTAGTGACTCCTGTAGAAAATGGAAAATAAAAGAATTAGGGAACAAGAAAAATGTGGTTTTCCTTTTTCTTGCAATCTTACATACTTATACCCCACTTTTCTCTTTAAAAAATGCCACCTCAAACGTACTTTCTTCTTTGTACAAGGCAGCATGTTATACAAATACAGAATAAATTGGCAGATGAAGGGCAGGGTGAAAGTAGACTTTGGCCCTTTGGTCTGCCCTGCTTTTCTTAACATGTACTCCCTTTGTCCTTCCCTCTCATTTTGTCATTTGTGGAAGTGAATGAGAGAATGGAAAACGAGGTTTATTTACTTGCTCCACATGAGCAAGTAAGGAGGCCAGATGAGGCACATATTCTAGGTGAGGCACTGTGGCCTCCGAGGGATTAGTATCTAGTGGAAGATGTTGGATACAGACGTAATAATTATGGTGCCGGCCTGAAGCTGGGACTATTAAAGTATTCCAAAGATGATGATGATAGTGGTGGTGGTGGTGTGGGTGATGGTTGTGGTGATGATGATGATGACAGTGATGATGGTAATGATGGTGGTGATGGTGGTGGTGATAATGACAATGATAGTGATAGTGATGGCGATGGTGATGGTAGTGGTGGTGATGATGATAGTGGTGTTGATGATGATAATGACGGTGGTGTTGGTGATGGCAGTGATGGTGATGGTGGAGGTGTTCATGATGGTGGTGATGATGATGAAGATAATGATGGTGGTGATGATGACAATGATAGTGATGATGATGGTGATGGTGGTGGTTGGGGTGCTGATGATAGTGGTGTTGACGATGATAATGACTGAGGTGTTGGTGATGGTGGTGATGGTGATGGTGGAGGTGTTCATGATGGTGGGGATGATGATGATGACAGTGATGATGATAATGATGGTGGTGATGATGACACTGATAGTGATGATGATGATGGTGATGATGATGATGACATTGGTCGTGATGATAATGATGATGGGATGGTGGTGGTGATGATGGTGATGAGAGAGAAAGAGAGAGGGAGAGAAGTAGACGGTCAGAAAGAGAAACAGAATTTCTACTTGTAGAGATTTGAACTTTTTCATGGAGAAAGTGACACTTGGATCAGGCCTTAAGGAATGGCAAATCTTTGAGGGAGCAAAACTATTTTGAGGGAGAAAAAAATCTAATTTATCGATCCTAAGGAGTTCAAAGGAATTGATGTTGTTAAAGAATAAGAATAAAAAAGATCAATGTAAGGTAATACCACCAATCTACACAGGCATGTAGGGGGGTCTTTGAAGCCTGGCTGTAAATCCAGGAAAAGTTTTCACATTGGTGTACCTGTTTGGGGAAGTGAGTAGAATGGCCTGGAGGAGGGAGAGACAAAAATGTAGGAGATCAGGCACTAATTTCCTCTTTTAGTTGTTGACCTATCAGAGTTGGGTCAGTGGGTGCAAAGGAAAGTGTGTTGATGGGAGAATGGTTTTAAAGATGAGGAATGTTGAATGGACGCCAAAGAACAGAGATGAGGACTGGAGCAGAGTTTGTAAGCTTATCCGGAAGCGTGTCTCCTCACCTTGAATATAAGGTCTCATTAGTTTCTCCTGCTGCTGGTCCCCTCCAGATGTGTGCCAGATGCTGGCGGTGGGGGCTGGGAATGCACAGCCATGGCCACTGCAGTGTGCAGGCCAAGGAGGGGAAAGCCCTGGGAGATAATCCAGGAGAAAGGAAGGTGGCTGATGTCAAAAGAACTTTCTCTCACATGGGAAAATCCACACAGAACAAAACCTATTATGTTTGATTCCAAAAACTGAGTATGTGGTCAATAGGGAAACAAATATGGGTTGTAGGGTAACATTACTCATTTGGGAGTGAAATTTCTTTTATTTACTCTTTTATATTTAAGCTTCTCGTCTGAGTAATATAAACTAGGTAATTATCTCTCTTCACAGTTAACTAGGCATATATGACATCTCAATCTTCCATTATTTTCCACTTCTCTGGTTTTCATTTTGTTGTCATAATGAACATTATGTCGGGACATAATTATATCGGACTGAGTTATTGAGGGAAACTGCCAGATCTCCTTCAGGTAATTTCAAAATTGATAGGATTATCATATTTTGACTTTGCAGTGGAACACAGTTTTGTGGGAAAGTCAAGTTTTCATTAATAGATGAGGAAAAAATCCTGGATTCATGCAATTCTTTTCTCTAAGGAAGAGTATTTTTCACACTTTATGAATCCTTCTGCCGTCTCAGTGAGGATTGTATAAGCAAGGATTTTCTATGTTTACAAATGGGGCAGTTGAGGCACTGAGTGATTAGGGGTGTGGCTTTACTAAAAAAAACATAATAAATTTCTCAGTGCAACTTGGAATTTATATTATATTTCTCATTTATGTCAAATCCCATTGCCTTAGAAACATGGACAGGTGTGAAGATGGTTCACATTTAATTGGCTACATAATTCACCAGAGGGAGTGAATTTCCCATTCCCTAACAACATGCAGTAGAGACTGGAAAGTTGGCGTGGACTCATTTCTGAGCAACTCTCTCTCTCCACCTGAGCCCGCCCTGGTGTCATCCATGTGTCTCTCTTCTGAGATTTCCCTCAAAGCTAGAGTAACCGTCTCTTTGCCTTCTTTCTCCCCTATATATTTTCCATCTGTAAACAGAAATAAAAAAGGCAAGCAAAGGACATTTCACTTGTTAAATATAGCTAATTTTTTTGCTGCAGGCCTGCCTACTTAAAGATTTTTTTTTTTTAACCCTAGTCAGTGATAAGTTGTTACCAAAATCCAAAACCCAATTGATCTAAATCTCACGAGGTTAACCCCCTAGACTACCGGGAATTTTGACAATGTAATTTGTGTTCTGTTATTGCCCCAGAGAGGACACTGTTCTGTTTGTATGTTCAGTGAGACTGAATTAATACTGGTTCCTAGGGAACCTCATCAGGCACCCAAAATATCACTGTTTGTTGCCATTCATTTGATAGCTTGTCAGCAGATTTTCAAGCCAATTCAGATCAATTGAATAAAGTCTTAAAGTATTATTTCATGAGACTGTCCCCAAAGGTGGCAGGTGGTCAAAAACAAAAAGTGAGTTAATCACAAATTTTTATTCATAACTCCCTGAAACTATTTCTCAAACTTAGAGTATGGTAAAAGTGACAGTGTTTTACTTTTATACTCTATATTTAAGCCTGTGTTTTATTTGCAGTGAGGATTTATTTTGGATGACTATATTTTCAGAAAACAATATTTCTTATATCTTTTTGATGAATTATAATTCCTCCAGTTTTGTAACATCTAATTTCAGGATCACTTTTTTTTTTCTGTCTCTTTTATTACACAAAACCTTAGGAATATAATTTAAAAATATCGATAGTTTGAAAGTGTTCTCAGCTGTACCCAAGCGGCTATCAGTTCCTCTTTCATGTCTGCATGATATTTCCTTATCAGAGGATTTCACAGACCCTTCATTTATTCTTCATTTATAATTGCAATCTTAATCCTCTTTCCCTATGTAGTAGATTTACATTTTCCTTTCTCTTCATGCTACGCACTGCATTCCAATCTCATTTTGGAATTCTGGTTAGCAGCCGGAGAATTGTACAGAGTCCCGGTTACGCCCAAGAGCAGCACCCCTTCTGTGTTCCTCCCCACCTCTAGTTCTGTCCTTAAAAACAAATATGGGGATGCCATCTTCCCTGTTATACATTGGGAAAGAACATGCATTATCCTTTTCCTCCTTTTTTGTTCATATATTAAATATCATCTTCACTTTATTGATGTCATTATCTTCCATCTGGTTAAAGTCTCTATCAGTAAATACTTAAATATCAGTTTATACAATCAACCTAGTTAGGATCTTTTTTTTAGATTTTATTTATTTAATTGAGAGAGAGAGAGAATGAGTTGGAGGGAAGGACAGAGGGAGAAGCAGACTCCCTGCTGAGCAGGGAGCCCGATGTGGGACTCAATCCCAGGACCCTAAGATCATGACCTGAGCAGAAGGCAGACGCCTAACCGACTGAGCCACCCACGTGCCCCCCTAGTTAGGATTCTTTGGTTCTCTGTAGCAAAAACTAACTCATTCAAGACTACATGGTTTCACGGGATTGATGGGTGGAGACCAAATCCTAGAAATAGGTAGATTTCGAGCACCCCTAAGAGCTGGGTGTTGGGAGCCATAACACTGGTCTTAGCAGGAACAGCCTATTCTTGAAAGGCCTGGGTGAGCTGGGACCTGGGTGACCTGGTCCCTCTACTAGAGATTTAGATTTCATGAAAGGAGCTGTCTGTTGACTGACCCTGGGTCATGAACCTACTCCTTGGCGAAGAGGATGAGCCCCTCTTATTACAGTCCTATCAAACAGAACCAATGGGGGATGAGGTAATTCCTCATTAACAGGGATGTTATTAAGACGTAAAAATTGATACTGGGTGGTCACAACTACCACTGGGGGCTCCTGGGTGGCTCAGTCATTAGGCATCTGCCTTCGGCTCAGGTCACGATCCCAGGGTCCTGGGATCGAGCCCCGCATCGGGCTCCCTGCTCAGCGGGAAGCCTGCTTCTCCCTCTCCCACTCCCCCTGCTTGTGTTCCCTCTCTCACTGTGTCTCTCTATGTCAAATAAATAAATTTAAAAAAACGAACAAACAAACAACTACCACTGAACTAAGTATGTCCAAACAGAAGCCCCATTTCCATTTGTGGGGACACGCATGAGATCTCACATGTGGATGTTTAGAATTATTCTGTATACTGTCCTTATGTTTCAGAGAAGCCTGGGATCTAAGCAAATAATGGTGGGGCGCTTGGGGGACACAAGTGAAAAGGAAAGACACAAGTATCTAGTCAATGATCTCAGTACAGATCCCCTAGGGCCCTGTGGGGTGGAGACTGCTGTCTCTTACCAAGTCTTGGATTCTGCACAGAACCACCCTCAGCGATGTGGTGCCATGTGTGATTTGGCAAAGTCCCGAATTCCTTGATCTTCAGGTTGGTGAGGTGAATGCCCAGGGACCATAGTTTATTGCAGAAGTCAATCGATTTGTTGTCCATGGTATTAGTTACTCAGAAGCTGCAGGATTAGAAAACAGCTTCCCATGATAAAAAGGTAGCCAGTTAATGCTGAAGGATGTGGATGCTGGATAATTGTATTATATTGTTTTGTCTTTTTTTTTTTTTTGCACTATGAAGAAATTATGCCATCCAAAAAGTTTCTGATAAAATTTTGATTCTAAGCTATATTTTTCTCATATTTAATCTAGAGTACATAATTCATTAAATAAATATTCATTAAGTAATGACCATGTTCATTTTACAAATACTTATTTTGCTTTTAAAAAATTAGCTTGTATTAAAATAATGTATGCATTTGAAAAAAAATCAAACAGAAAAAAGGATTCAGGCAGAAGACAATGCACCTGCTGCTGCATTTTTTTTTTTTTTTCATGATGTACCTGCTGCTCAGAGGAAGCAATCTTAACTGTCCGAGCTGGTTCTGGTTCTTCTTCTTCTTTTTTTTTTTTTAAGATTTTATTTATTTATTTATTTATTTATTTACTTACTTACTTACTTACTTACTTATTTATTTATGAGACAGAGAGAGAGAGAGAGAGCAGGAGCGGGGGAGGAGCAGAGGGGGAGGGAGAGAAAGAATCTCAAACAGACTCTGAGCTGAGCATGGAGCCCCACACGTGACTCCATGAGGGGCTGGATCTCACAACTGGAGATCACAACCTGAGCCAAACCAAATGTTGGGTGCTTAACCAACTGAGCCGCCTAGGCACTCTGGTTCTGGGTCTTCAGATCATCACTTCCACCATTACAATAAATATGCACATGCTGCTGTTTTTTTGATTCTGCAATTTAGACTTCTTGTTTTGATACATGGGGTTGCCTCCTTTATTATACCACCATCCCAGCTGCCCTTCTTGCATTTTCCCAACAGAGTTATACAACTAGTTTTTAGATTTTCTTATTGATTATTGCATGACTTTGAGTAATGTAATAATACCATTATCTCTTATTCTGTCAAATTATTTCAGATTCTCCTAAATTCCACCCTGTAATTTAATATTGTTGCCCCTACTATGTCCTCCAGCTCATCTCTCTTTTTTCAGCTTGTAGACCTCTGACCTTTTATTTGTATGTTGTCAAGCTTGAAAATATCCACATCCTTTAATTCACGTGGAAGTTTTCCAGTCGTTATCTAGAGATTATTGCTAATAGAAATGGATATAAAGTGTTTGCATTCTTTATTTCTGGGTATTGCTAGAAAATGTGCTTTAATTACATTTACTATTTGTACTATTTTACTACCTAATGTCCCTTTTTAGTTCTTGTACTATTTGAATTTATCACAGCCTCCATGTTTGCAATCCTATATTCCAGCCAGACATTCTACTAACTCACTCTTGCTTCTGGTTCTCTCCAGTAGGTCAGTCTCTCTTACCCTTTCTCTGGTCTGGGCTGATTTCTCCCTGGAACAGCTGCACTGCTTTCCTGGTGTGGGACCCGTATTTCTTGGGTTCTAAGTTTTCTTTATCTTGGTTAATTTCACAGTTTTTTGCTTGAGTGTATCCTCAAGTAACTTTTTTGGGGAAAAAAAGGTATGTAAGGTAAAATATCTGAATTCTTGCATGCCTGAAGATTTCCTTATTCTTCCCTTCCATTGAGAAGGAACAAGTCCCATCAGCTGGTGGCAGGCCTGGTAACAGTGAGGTTCTCTGGTAACATAAACAATTTCACAGAACGCCAATATCAGACAAGGTAACTCTGTGACCATGATGAAACAAATAAAAAACACAGGATCTAATGGGACAGGGGTAGCTATACTTGTGGTGGACATAGCATAATGCATACATTGATCAAACATCAAACCACTAAATTGTATAACCAAACCTAACGTAACATTGTATGTCAAGTATACGCAAGTAAAGAGTTGATGAAATAAAATTTTAAAATAAAAAAATATTAAAAAAAAACAGGATCACTCTGCAATCATGTCTGAGAACATATACAAAAACAAGAACTTGGAGCTAACCATTCAAATGTCCAGTCTCTTCTCTCTTCTCTCCTAGCTCATATAAATGACTCTTGCTTTCATATCAACTAAGTTTTAGACCTAATGGTTCATGTCTCCTGACTCCTAGATGAGAATTATTAAGGTACCTAATCACAGGATCTCCTGACAGCACCTAAATCAGAGCAAATCCCACTTCTTTGCATTCCTTCCAACACCACTCACCACAAGCCTACATCCTATAATGAAAGTGTCCTGACACCTGCTTACAGAGATGCCCACGCTTGCCTGTGGGGTGAGGGCTTCCTTTCCTGCAGCAAGAATCAATATACTCAATCTTATTCGGCTGCAGATGAGTTACCTGGTGGTTTTTTGATTGATGGGCATTGACATAGGTTATTTATAATTTGGCCAAATATAGAATTTTAGGTTGAAGAATCTCCTTGTCTCAAAACTTTGAAAGTATTGCTTACTGTCTATCAGCCTCAGTGCTTCTGATGAAATGTCTGGTGCCAGTCTACTTTTTGTTGTTTTGTAAATGACATGTATTCGGTTTCTCTGAAAGCTTTAGGGGAAAATATAACATTAGGTAATACTTAGTGAGTACTCATCATGTTTCAGACATTAAACAATGCATTCTTCATGCCTTAGCTTATTTAATCCTCACAAAAGCCAAATGAGCAAGCTACTAGCTGAGGTTAATATAAATGAAACAACTGGCTCAAGGTCACACAGCTAGTTCATGGCAGAGCTGGACTCCAGCCCAGATCTGTCCTCCTCTTAATCCCTAAGGCTGTACAATTATGCTAATGATACCTCAGGATTCTCTCATGAGTATTCTGGCATAAAGGTTTACTTAGTGAAAAATTTGAAACTTCTGATTAAAATCAGGATTTCAGATTACATATGGCTTTTATTGGCAGGCAAGTCCCGATTTACAAATGGGCTTAGCTTTAAAATGTCCTCATCTTTAGCTGAATGTAATACAACCTTGGGGAAAAGAAAGTCAGTACCAGGTCCAAAGAGAATAGAATAAGATGAACTTCTCCACACACACACACACACACACACACACACGTTGGAATTTTGAAACACTAACATTCCTGTCTAGCATGGGGGACTAGATGAGAAATTTGCATTATAAAAACCTGGAAATGTCATTTAGAATGAGTTAAGAACCTCTGTGTTTATCTATCATCTATCTATATCTATCTATCTATCTATCTATCTATCTATCTATCTATCTATCTATCTATCATCTATCTATTGGTATTTGAAATGCAAATATTTGGTTATAACAAATAAGATTGCAAAACTGTCAAAGAAATCAAAGTTGATAGTTTACAATTAAAATATAAGAGATCCATGTAAATGAAGGTGGGGTAGGATAATGTCTGCCAGAACTGCATTTGATGATACAATCCCTGCATCTGAAGCTCTCATCAGGGTCTCCGCGCCATCTGTCAGATCATACTAAAGCTAAAAAGGTACTCGACTCTCAGCAAAGTCTTAATGACCTTGGTTTATCCCTTTTCTCATTCCAAGTTTCTTGCCTTGACTCTAGTTTTCTGGGTGTTCATGAAAAGGAATAGCAAGCAATCAGAGCCAGTTTTGGTGATGTGATGTTGCCACCATTTTTAGCAAGAAGAAGGCTCCCCTAGCACCCAGAGTTTGAAGATATAATGACTTTCCAGCAGCGGAAATATATGGTGTCTTTACTGCGGCCTAGCAAGAAGGACATGAGTTTGGAATCTGAGTCATGGCACAAAGAACATGGAACCGCTCACTGACTTAGAGCACAGCCCATCTCTTTAGAGTCATTCCTTCAGAAACTGTAAAGCGATTATACCTTCCTATCACTTCTCATCTTAAGGGGCTCTTTTCAATGATATGATAACTCTTGTTGGTCTCCAGAGTGGGATACTGTTACAGAAAATTGTGTGTGAGTGTGTGTGTGTGTGTGTGTGTGTGTGTGTGTGTGTGTGTGTGTGTGTACGGGTGCATGCAGTAGAAGTGGAGGTGAGGATCAGGCATTTTTGTGAGGATGGATTTGCCAAGTTTCCTAGTGACTGTGGAAGCTCAGCTTCAATGCTAATAAAGCTAGCTGCTTCTGCTAATTCTCAACTGAGTGCACACACTGATTAGTAAAACAAAGTTACAAACTCCTGCAACCATTAGCGGCTGGCCAATTGACCTCTATTTATGTAATACCCACCTTAGTAGGGATACAAAGTTGCTGAAGAAGTCAAGGGAAAAGAGAGAGTGGACTCTCAGAGCCTGAATGCCGGTAGGCAGAAAACTCACAAGGATTTTTCTTCCCCCAGGAAGGGGGGGAAAAAGTATCTTCATTAACATGTCTACCAGGTCCGTTGGGTCTCTGTATTTGCAGGTTTTCTTTTGCTCTCCTGAAGGCATCTTGGGATTCAGAAGAGAGAAACATGGTTTCCGTGAGAGCCAAATCTCTGGATGTTTCTAATGTGTTACAGCTCAATTTTAGTAGCAGTTTCTGATGCAATATGATTAGAGCTGAGTATATTTAGATCCAGTGGCCCAGTCATCCTCTGCAGCAATTTAGTGGTGCCAGGGAGAGAAAGAAATGAAGAGAAGGAATAGGAATGGGTTGTTGGGAGAGGAAAGTTCTGTTCAGTTTCTGCTGACAAAAATGCTGATAGGCCAAAAAGGAAAAAAGCAAAACAAAGAAACATCACACACAGAACTGCAAATCCTACTATTGATTAAACTTCAAAACTTTCTCTAATTTTATCTGCTATTATCAACATGACTTCTCTGGACCAAAATCAAAACAAAAAAGATAACAACGACAAAAATAGACAAAATGTGTAATGCTCCATTCTCTTAAAGGATACTTAAGTTTTTTTGCAAAATCAAATAATAATTATTATTGTTCTGAATAGAGTTGTATAGACTAAAATATCCCCCCATATTTATTTCTGTTGTTGATACCCGACAGTCAAGGTGAAGAGACAGTTACTTCATATGCATCAAGATTACTGCTAGCAAAAGGTGGTATAGTGGTCAATTTTGGATTGAACTATATTGCTATGTGATTATTCACAGATTCTTGGAAAAGCTTCCTTGGACTTAACTCTGACTCAGTGGCCTTTATTTTCCAGGCTAAAATGCCGCCAGTAATCTTCCTTCACTGTCTTTATATAATTTCCCTTTTTGGCGTGGATGATTTATCCAACAACCTGCTACTAGGAGAGTAGCAAGGTGTTCGATGTCAGGTTCAGGAAAATCAGCTGTTAACAGATCATTGCTGAGTTCAAAATTAAGCTCTGCCACAAACAAGCTGTCTGATCATGACTTTAATTTTCATATCTTCAAAATAGGGATATTAATAATACATGACTCAAGGGGTTATTGTGGAAGTTTAGTGAGTTATATAAAGTGGTCAAATTGTATCTGATGTGGATTAAGTGCCAAACAAGGGAATGGAGGTTCATTTCCAATTAGGGTGAGTGGACTCCAGATACAACACACAGAATAGTTGAGACTTTGCTTTGGGCTTGAATAAAATCAGATTTTATGAACTCTCAGCCATGTCGAAATCTACAGCAGAACCTCGATGAATGCAGCACATATCTGCGGGTAATTAACTGTGGAGGCTCTGGAAAGCCAACCATTTCCTTCTAAGACCTATGTTCACATCTTTCCTAAACCTGGGGTCTAAAACCTGGTGCCCTAACCTGCAAAGCTGTTCTTTCTGAACAGAGATTCCTGTTTTAGGAGGGAGATTCAAGTTCTCCCAAGCTCTTCCTGTATTTAAAATGTGGTTGACGTTCTGCTAATTGCAAAAACAATAGCAACAACAGTAACTCCCATATACATCCGAGGAATTGAAGAAGCCTTTGTGAGCTATGGCTCCAGTTTGGAAACCCCTGACAGAGGCTCTAGCTATTGGTAGCTGGTTGCACAATGAGCCACCGAGGTACTTCAATGACTATACCAATCTTCTTCATGTTTGATTTTCTTCCCAAGGTTAAGTCTTTTGTAGGTTTTCCAACTTCCATTTCTCCAGATAGCCCTGGATAACTTCATGATATGAAGGCCTGACACACAATAAGTACATATTAAATATTTGTTGTATCCATGAATCTCTGCAAACCTTTTAATGTCGCCCTACGAGAGAATTTCCTATCTCACGTGACATGTCACCCAACTGAAATCCCCCTTCATGCCGTATGACCCTACTGAAATCTCCCTTCTCTACCACTTAATCATTTGCTGTCAAATATGATTCCAGTCTGCCAGCAAATCCCCGGCTGTTGTGTTTCCACAAAACCCAGAAGGTTCAGACATGAGGATATGTAAAACTACTGGTAACATAATTCTCTACAAATCATTAGAAGTCCGAGGTCTTGCCTCAGTGATGAGAATTCACTGGAAGCAGACAAGATGAAAGCATATTTGCATTTAACAAAAAACTCCTAAACATCATTGCAGAGTCTTTTCCCTTCTCTTTTATAGATGCTGCTGGAATCTAAGCATTGCAATAAGAGAGACTTCTTGCTACCAAGTGAAACCTGTAAGAGAAAATTGGATTTCACTGAAGTATGAGATGTTCCAAACACTCATGGCTTCAGTCTCACTTGAAAACCAGCTCCCTCACTGCTCAGAGATGTGTTAATATCCCTCCCCTGTCAGTTCTTTGGGTTGCATCGAAGCCAAGAATGAAATTCACTGGAAGTTGTAAGTAACAGAGAATCTTTGTCATAAATGCCAGAAAATTATTATGGGGAAAGGTTACATTTCATCAGCATTTTTCAAAGGTTGTTTCTTTTCATATTTTTTCCACTAATGTGAAAAGAACTTCATTTCTAGACCACAGTTAAGTCGTGCACTGGGGGTGGTGTTGAGCGAAAAAGTTTACAGAAACCTTGGAACTTTGTACCTGGGGAGGTAACATCCAAATGATTTGAGATTTAGGGATGTCATATCCTAACAGACTATGATTTTATGGCTTTTGGGGTTTACATTGCTTTGCCACACTTCAAGTAGTGACACCTTCAAAATGTGTCCAGAATCGTACTGTTTATATTTCTGTGAGTGAATGTCTGCAAGGGATAAAGCCTGCTGCTTTTTTTTTTTTTTCTCAAAATTCTCAATTGCTTCTGATGTTTCTGTAACATTTTCTTGCTGTCTTTAGTTGTCATCTTCCACATTTTATTTGCACTAAAGGAATCTAAGGGAAGAAAGTGACAGAAAGTGAATAAGGACTTACACGGTCCTTAACAGTGTTAAGGTATATTGGTTTAAATATGGGCACCTGGGTGGCTCAGCCATTAAGTGTCTGCCTTTGGCTCAGGTCATGATCCCAAGGTCCTGGAATCGAGCCCCGCATCGGGCTCCCTGCTCCATGGGAAGCCTGCTTCTCCCTCTCACACTCCCCCTGCTTGTGTTCCCTCTCTCGCTGTGTCTCTCGCTGTCAAATAAATAAATAAAATCTTAAAAATAAATAAATAAATACGAGAGAGTCAGAAAAGGCTGTGTTCCTATCGTAAAAATGACCCTATTGTTCATGTGTTTCTACATTAAGGCAGTCTAGCTAATATTAAATTTGGTTCTTTAGAAATAATGGAGGCGAATGGATTCGTGGCTATTATTTAGGTTATAATTTAACACTCATTGAGTCTCATGGTACTCCTGAAGAGTAATGAAGAAGGCAGTAGTTTATAATACAGTTTTAGGAAGGCTTGTATAATTGTGTATGAATGTGAGTGTGTGTATGCATATGAGTATTTATTCCGGCAACACAAAGTAAGCATAATCCAGTTCTTCTCCTGGTATAAGGAAAAAGAGCATTGTCCTTCACTTTAGGAAGGAAACAGTGACCATGTCCTCCCAAATAAGTGGTTAAATTCTTTGCATATGATTTTATCAAACAAGTAACAGCAACTCAAATTGGGCTCATTGAATGTTGTATCTGGGAAGAGATTTCTGTAATATACCTAGGAAACAAAAATATTTCATTAGTAACTATTAATACTTTGTTAATCACTATTAAGATGTACTGACATAACATGTTACTCAGATTAAGCTACTTACCATTTGTTGTTTTTTCTTATCACTATCAGGTGACTCAATTTTTCTTGTCTCAGCTGGAGAGCTCAAGGTCATCTTCTGGTCCAATAAAACTTGTTGATTCTTCATAAGATTTTCCCCATGAATTCTTTTCTTCCCATTTCTACCATATTATTACTGTCTAGGTTTTTGATACCTCAACCCATGACTGTTTCATAACCTCCCATCTGATCTCCACGACTCTGGCCCTTTTTCTAATCTATTTTCTAAAATTATGTGTAGCCAAATGCATCTTCCTGAAAGGTTGCATCCATTATAACACTCTTGGCAAACAAAAGACAACAGCCAAATCTCTTCAGTTCTTCTTATGCCTGGAGGATAAAGTTCAGACTTCTCCAAATTTCCCTCAAAATATGCCCACGTTGATTTTTATAGCTTATCTCTTTGGGGCATGAACTCTCTACTCAATCCAGACAGATTTGCTCACTCATTCCCCAATTTGTCTAGCACATCAAAATGTGTACATCTTTACCTGTTGCCTGTCCTCTGGTTGCATCAAATAGTTACCAAGACGTTCTGCAGGGCTTGTTCCTAGAGGGGCCATGGAACCGTTACTGATAACACAGAGAGTAAATGAGATTAAAAAAAAAAAAAAAAAAAGCAAAAAAGCACAAAGGAGAAGGAACAACATTTCCTGTACAGAGAGGCTAAAGTTGTGGTGCCCTCAGGGAAGAAATGGTGGGCTGTGTTAGCTTTCTAGGGCTGTCTTAACAAAATGCCACAAACCGAGTGGCTTAAGCAACAGAAATTATTGTCTCACAGTTCTAGAAGCTAGAAGTCCAATATCGAGTTGTCCACAGAATTGGTTCCTCTGAGGCCCGTGAGGGAAGGATCTGTCCTAGGCCTCTCTCCTTGGCTTGTAAATGGTTGTTTTCTCTCTGTCTCTTCACACAGTCTTCTCTCAATGCATGTTGGTCTCTCTGTCCAAATGTCTACTTTCCTAGGACACAAATCATCTCCGTTTGGAGCCTATTCTGATTATCTCATTTTAACTTGATCACTTCTAAAAACCCTGTCTCCAAATTAGATCACATTCTGGGGAAATATGTCATGAATTAAAACCAATAGATAGATAGGCAAAGGGTTCCCTTGCTTACCCTAAATAAGGTATATTTTTTTCATCATTTTAACTTCTTCTGTTCCATGCTGATTTATGACATCAACCATTGTTGTAAATGGCAGTAACTTTAGACATTTCCTGCTTCTGGAAATTTAACCAACAGCTTACTTCACTTTGTTTTCTGGAGCAATGGAAGTAGACAAGCCCTGAAGAGAGGACATGGAGATGGAGATAGAAGAGTGTTCCTAGGGCCAAAATGAGTCGTACTCTTGGCCAACCTTGCAGCTGCAAACAGTTGTGCATGTGCAATGGAGGATTATAGGCCCAGGAAATGAGGCAGGAAGAGTGTCCCTCCCTTGCTCACCATGAACATCACTTTTCACTGCCTGGGGTAACATAAATGTCATTCTTGCTATTGATTTTCTTTTCATGGGTACACAAAGTAGAAGCAGGGAGGAGCTGAAAGCATAGTAAATCAGGTTATAGGCATCTAGTCCAGAGTGAATAAGACACAACACAGGATTGAATGTTCAAAGACTGTGCCAGTCCTCTAGAAATTCTATAGTTAGAAAATAGTGACAATAAAATGTATCACTACAAAATAGTGGATAATAAAATATCTACACACTATGGTAAGTGCTATGTGATACCATCTTGAAAACAAGACTTGGCAAGGGTTGGGGAGAGAGTAGTTTGAGAATTTTGTTGCTATATAACATATAACCACAAATTTAATATTTTAAAATAATACCCATTTATTATCTCACATTTTCTGTAGATCAGAAAATTAGTCACTACACTGATGGAGGCCTTTTGGTCAGGGTTTCACCAGCCTGGGAAATCAAGGTGTCTGTTGGGCTGTGTTCTCATCCAGAGATCAGGGTCTATTCTCAGGTCACTTGGGTTATTGGCAGAATTCAATTCCTTGTGGTTGTCAGACTGAAGTTTCTGTTTTCTTGCTGGTTGCTGGCCGGGGATTGCTCTGTTTCTAAGAGCTGCCCTCAGGTCTTAGCCATGTGACCTTTTCAAAACATGGCAGCTTACTTCTTCAAAGCAGTAAGAGAATCTCTCTAGCCTGCTGTGACCAAGTCTTGATATAATGTAATGTAATTGTGGGAGTGACTATCATGTTCATAGGTTCTGCCCACACTCATAGGGAGAGAATTATTATACATGGTGTGTACAACAGGTGGTGGAAATATTGAGAGACAACTTAAAATTCTATATATCATTAGAGCTTAAAAAAGGAAATATTGAAATGTTGTTGAAAGTCCAGATTAACAAAACAGCATGAGATATTGTTTTCCAAACTCCCTCTATACACCAAAATATTTTGGGGGGTATAAATACTATAAATCCTTGGAAGCTATATGGTATTGTGGGAGGAGTATATGGTATTGTGATAGGAGAGAGTTGAGAGTCACCGAGGGCAGGGGGTAAATGAAAAACAGTTGTAATTATTGGCATAATTAAAATTCACTTTTCTGTTCCAGTTTATATTTTCCTATTGCATCCACTGTTCAAAGGCTGGCCCTGAATTTTGCCAATAATAAAATTTCTGTAAAAGTTTAATTTTAATTAGGAAAAGTTGGATGAAGTATGAAGAAATGAGGCATAATTTGAAGGACCACCTTCAGGCTCCTTCTCTAGAGATGTGGCCCGAGAGCCATATCAGCAGAGCACCCTTTACCTCATCTCTGTCAGTGCTTGCTTCTGACTGTCTCGAGATTATATTCTTTCTCTTCAAGTAAATGGCAAGGTCAGTTTCCCATGAGTATGGAATAAGAAAAATCCACCCCTACTCCCCTCCCCGGGGGTAGGTGTAGTTGTATATGTCCCGCTGATGAGGAACATTGTCATTTTCTGGAGACTTATTCCACAGTATAACTATGCTCGGTGCCACACTGAGTAGTGGGAAGCCACTTCTAATTCTGGCAGACTTGTTTCTCTGAGATCTACACTGAAAAGTATAGATGAAGCAGCTATGTTCGTCTTCGGGTGTTTAGGATGCTCCTGTTTTATTTTGTCTCGCAGTAATGACAAATGCCTAACGTCCATAGTCTCCTACCTCCTTAGCATCCTATTTTCATTTTCCCTTAAGTCAGTTCACCTGGTGGCTCCTGCCAGCTTAGGTGGGAAGGGTGTTCCTCTCCCCATGACGTGCCGGCTCCAAACCCTGGTATTGTTGGCCTGTCACTTTCATGTTACCTGCCCACTGAAAGGTGTCCTAGCACTTCTCAGCCCCCAGGGGTCACACGCCACTTTCCAAAGGATCTAATAAATACACCTCCAAAGAAACTCAGCTCTCTAAGTCAAAACAGATGAAGATACAGGAGCTGATGTCTGCCAAGAAGTAAGCTCCTTCATTACATGAGATAATGCGTCCCGTTTTGTGGTGAAATTCATTATTATTGGGCTAAAAAGACTCTCTTCCAGTATGATTTCATTGTCTGAAAATATGAAATGGTTTCCTCTCACGAAATGTAAAAAGTGTAAGATTTACACATATTTTCAAAAATTCAGATCTATTATGTGGTTGGTTGGCATTACTGTCTGCTACGTTAAGAGCATTTTAGCTTGAAAAGACTAGTGACAATGTGAATGTAAAATATCTTAACAGTAGTATATACTTACGTATATTGGCTTGAATTTGGTCTTTTAAAAATAGATCTAAATACCTACTTTCTCTGTTCCTCTACCAGTGCCGCTGTTTCCATTACCTGTTGATGCGTAACAAACCGCTCTACTAAAATGGAAACAACTTAAGTGACTGAAAACAATAACAACATTTACTTTGTGCATGAATCTGTAATTTGGACAGGGTTTGGCGGGGACAGTTTATTTCTGTCGCCTTGGGCATCACCAGGGGTGGCTCGCAGGCTGGGGGTTGGAATCGTGTAAAGTTCGATTGCCTTGCTTTTCAGGTGCCTGGGTTGGGAAGCGTCAAACAGCTGGGGGCTGGAACAGCTAAGGCTCCCGGGCATCTGTGTGAATGTGGTCTTTCCAGGGGGATTTTCCAGCACGGTTGCATCAGCGTACTGAGCCTCTTGTCACCTTGGGCTGCCAGGTGCATGTCTAAAGGGAGAGAGAGAGACAGAGGAAGCCATATGGCCATTTACTACATAACCTGGGTGGCCTTAGGGCATCACTTCTGCCAAATTCCCTCTGTGGATCCAGGTTCAAGGGCGGGGGGAGGGGAGGATGGGACTAGACTTCACATCTCCATGGGAGAGTGGCAAGTGTCTGGAAGGGCGAGTGCGACTGGAAATATCATTGTGACCATTTTTGAGAAATACTATCTGCCACAGCCTCATTATTGGATTTAGGCAGGTGTGAAAATAGAAAGTTCCTGAAGGAGTGGATTAGAGGTGAGGACTGGAAAGCAAGTCACAAGCTGAGAAATGGTGTGGGTGTGAATTAGTGGAAAATGTGCTGAATTTAGAGTCCAAAGATCTGAGTTGGAAGCACAGTTCCTTACTACACTGAATGTGAGACCATAAGTTACTAAACTTCAGTGAGCCTCGGGTTCCCCATGTGCGAAGTAATAACGATCACTGCTCAGCGCTGATGTAAAGATAAAATAAACTCATGCACATAGGAAAGTGGCTATTAGAGTACAAAGTGTTAAAGAGGTTAAGTGTCAGACATTTGACATTGCTAGTCTTCCAGAATTTGAGGGACATGCTTCTCTGAAAAGATTTGGAAACTGTCTTGAGCTCTGTGCAAAAAAAAAAAAAAAAAAAAAGTTGGCATAGCTGCCTGAGACCACTGTCGTTAGAAAAGCCCATGGATCCTGCCTGGCGGGAGTCCGAGAACTTGGGGATGCTGGATCCTGTGGGCCCTCTAGCAAAACACTGAACCTAGGGAGTGGTGTTGTGTACCCCGAAACTAGCACTTAGCCCATAATTAGTGAGAGTTCAGTTTGCATCCTTCTGCTGGGACTGCCCTCTTTTTGAGTTATTTTATTTTTTTATCCAAAGGAAACCCCGCTGTAAAATGGAGCTCTGTGCTTTTTTAATTATTCCTATATAGCACCCACTATCAGAAGGCAATGGTGGAGCAGACTTTTTCTAAAGGCTGGAGGCAATAAGGGAGGATTACTACTGTCAAAAGTTCCGAAAAAAACAGAAGTAAGACCAATGAATCACCGAAGTAATAATTAGTCAAAGTGTGTATTGTGCACAAATCCAAAAAATAAGTTGGCAAACTGGAAGCACCCAAACCAAAACATGAAATAAGGCTCGGGGTAGGTGGGGGAGAGGGGTATGTTATTACAATGCAGCTTATATAGTAGAGAGGCAGTGACTATTTATCCTTCACAGTGATTGGTTATAAAAAATTTTCTTAAATGATAGGGACTTGGTCAGTGGTTACCTCATGGTAACCTCGTGAAACAGTTTAAATTTGGCTTATGATTTCCAGAGGCATGAGCAAGAGATGACCCAGGTCAAGTTAGTCTTGCAAAATAAGCTAAATCAAGTTTTGTTTGTATGACTAAACTGGTTTTGTCTGCTCAAGAAATTTTCAAGGCTGGTCTCCATTGGCTTTTTATTTTAACACTATGCACCCCAGCACATGACTTGTCACGTGCTGTTAGACATCCCAGATCTTAAGAATCTCTCGGCCAAACGTTCTTCACAGGTCTTACCTTGTATCTCCCCCCCTCCTCTTTGCGTTCTCCCCTCCTTCTGCCTCCTTATCCTTCAGCAACACCCCCCTACCTCCAGTCTCCTAATTAGGTATGCAGGGTGCTGGAGCTTTCTCCTCACAGGTTAGTCTCTGCAGACCAGACCTGGCCACACACTGGTACACCAGCGCCACAGCCAACTGAGATGGGTTTTCCTAAACAAGAAAAGTTGAAGTCAGGATTTTATTTCTCTTACTGCACTGATTTGTAATGTTTCTCTTAGCAGGGTTTTATGATTTAAATCTCGGTATTAGGGGCTCAGTCAGCTAAGCGTCTGCCTTCAGCTCAGGTCATGATCCCGGGGTCCTGGGATCGAGCCCCTCATCGGGCTCCTTGCTCAGCGGGGAGCCTGCTTCTCCCTCTCCCTCTGCCACTCCCCCTGCTTGTGCTTTCTCTCTCTCTTTCTCTCAAATAAATAAGTAAAATCTTTAAAAAAATAAATCTCAATATTATAGATCTACTAGTTTTTCAAAGCGACGCGAACGCCTCGTTGGTGATGGTAATTACTATCGCCTGGTTTAGAGCCCCAGCTCTTTTCCCACCTTTAGTTGTAACTTGCAGGCACTTCCAGTGCATCTATAGAATCCAAGCAAAGAAGCTATAATGAGTTACACAGTGTTTCCCTTTTTCATTTGAAGAAGCCTTGGGGAGCAGGAACTTTTTCCTGTTACCCTCTTGCTTTCCATATCAGAATGTTGATCTACCTTTGGCCAGATTTCACAATGCCCTTCTGTCCTGCATGATGGTATTTCTACTTTCTTTTTCTTTAGTCTACACATTTCTACCCCCTAGAGTACAGGGTTAAGGGGGAACCAGAGTTTGTTGAGCTCCCGTTATATACTGGGCGTAATTCCAGGTACTATGTCTGTGTCACTTCATTTAATGTCCAAACAGTCCAAGAAAAATTGACATTATTCCTCATATTACATAGATGGGAACCAAGACTGGGAAATTAATAAATGTGGTCATCTCAATGTTTAGGGGGGTACTTAAAATTCAGGTCTTCTGGACTCTAGAGCACCTGCCCTTTCCATGAATCCATGCTGAGTGGGAAGGACACAAAAGTGTGCTAAATGGTCTTTTTTTTTCCCTTTTAAAACTGATGAAGAATGACTATTTTTACTCTTGAGGTCCTCTCATCTACAAATTGGAGTGGCTCTTTTCCTCCTTAAAAGTTATCCTTGTGCAAGTTTTCATAAGATGTTCAATCTCCATTTGGGGTTTTATTTTCTGTGAAAAAAAAAAAGTCAAGTCTCATGCATTAACGAACCCTTTCCTCCACTGCACTTATGTTCAACTGGGGCAATTAACTCATCAGGACTTGACTTGTTGCCTCTAATGTTGGCAACTGTTGCTACCAGGGGTGTCACCCGTGTGCTCAGTCTTCTCACAGAAGTGCTGAATTTGGCTCAGGTATTTTTAGCCTATTTTTGGATGTTTTTCCAACTGTTTACTGTGGTAAGGTGACAAAACAGATTTGCAGTTCAGAATGAGCCTTTTGGAAATAACAAACCTGATGCTTCCCTGTGCATTGTGTAAAAATAGTCTTGGGATATGCCTTGGGGGAGGGTTGCAGAGCAGAGCAAACCATCCTGCCTTCTGTCAATGTTCTTTCACTTACGTTTGCCAGGCTTAGGCCTGAGTAGAAGGGAGACGCTCAGACTTTGGGAGAATTTTGCTTCCTGACTTTGGAGCTAGAAAAATTAATTGCACAAGCCATAAGCCATGGAAATGGTAAGACAAAGCAGCGACTCCTGACAGATCGGAAGGGCCCGCGTCTCACAGTGCTGAGCAGGTAGGGAAGAGGGCAGGGACGATGCCAGAACAGACCCTCACTCACAGGCCACTTGTCTCATGTATGGGGCAGTTTCCATCACTCGAAAGAGTGTGAGAGTCAGCTCTTCTGACCGTTATTGCTGCACTGACGGGCATCTCTGAGAATTTAGATACAGAGCTGGAATAGTCTATGATGGATTTGGAGTTAGGAGGCCAATGGTGAGACCTTATTTTATTGTGCTCTTGGCAAGTCACTCAACTTCACTGATTCATAGGAATCTCATCAATAAAATGGAGATTGTCTCAATGCCTACTGACTCTTGGGAGAACTTTGTTATCTGTATGTGCCACGCAGGCGTTTACTGTTGTTATCACAGATGCTGTTTTTCTGCTTGACTCTAGAGCTTCTGTTCCACCAAGTGGACTTATGCCTGCTCTGATTCTTTAAGGCTCTGGGAGGGAGAAGGCCTTGTAGGCTTTCTGAGTAAATAGCTGTCACCATGAGCATGCACTTTGAGAATATTCCCTGGGGTCTGGCCAATTTCAAGTCTGATTCTCAATTAGAGATGTGAGAGCTCCATGGAGAGTTTATAAGACCATTACTAACCTCATTAGAGGCTCCAAACATACACGTCACCAGTTCAGTACCCCATGGTGAGAGAAGTGAAACTGACAACAGATTTCAGAAAATCAATGACAGGTTCTTAAGGCAAAATTATTTTCCTAATAAATTGGCCTTGCTTGAGACTATCTGATGACAGCTGTGGGAAATTCCCAGGCACATGAATTGGCTGATTCATGCACTGGTTCCAACAACAACCAGCTCAGGTGTTTTCTAGATTTCGGGCTCATCCCCTCCTAGTGTTTACTATTTGACATGATTTAGTAGGGTGCTAAAATCAAACCCCTTTTTGGCTTTCAGGGGAAGCTTGATGACAGTTTAGTTTAACGAACTAACAGGCTTTGGGATTCAACTGACCTAGAATTCCTGGTCCCCATTTATAAGTTGTGTGTCCTTAGGTACTTAATTTCCCAAGTGAATTAAAGTCAGAGTGGCTGCTATAATAAATAAGTGCCAGAGACTAAACACAGTAAGGGTTTATTTCTCCCTTACATAAAATAAAAAAGTTTTTCCCAACCTGCTGGTGTCTTTCCTCTAAGAGGCAGAAGAACCCAGGGAAGAACCCAGGCTCCTTCCATCTTGCAACTCTTCCATCTCCACCATATAATTTCGGAGGTTGCCACGGCAGAGGAAAAGCACAGGGATGGTACGTGGTGGGTTTTTGTGGGCCCAGCCTGGAAGTAGCATAATCTTCGACTTATCTATTCCGCTCCCCTCGTTTACATGTCCATCCTTGGGCATAAGGGTGGTTACCTATCTAGTCTCTGGTTATGTGCCCAGGAACAGAGGAAATAGGTTTGGTGGTTTGGTGGAAGAGAAAGATGAAAAAGAAACTGTCTCACAAAAGCTAGGGGGATTATACATGATAATATATGAAAATGTAGTACATAGTTAATGCCCAATAAATATATTATTGGTATTATGATGATAATTCCAGCTCCAATTTTTATATAATAATTTTAAGCACTAGGGGTCTAGATTCAAATGTTGTAATTTTCTAGTCACCATAGGTGAATATTAACATTTCATGGGTAATAATTCTAAGTAATAAGAGAAGCTTGGCTTTTTAGGCACACCATATACCAGATAGTGTGTTAACATTGACATGCATTTTTTTTCATTTAATCTTATAAAAATTCTCTGAGGTAGGCATGATAGGGTTATGCTCATTCATTAGAAAAAGTCTAGAGAGATTGAGAGGCTTCTTCAGAGCCACTCAGCTAGGAAGTGAGAGAGTCGTATATCAGTGCTCACATTGTTAACCACTAGGCTACACGGCATCCCCTATGCTTAGAGAGTAAGGAAATTGGCTCATTTTATAACTGAGTCATCTCAAAGCCAGGGATTTTGAAATCAATCATCATTTTCCACCAACATTTCTCACATCTATGTGGATTCAAAGTAGAAAGCAGACACAGGTCTTAGTTTCTAGAAATCTATGAACAGCCATGACCTGGTCAGAAACACACTCTTGAGACTATACTTCAAACAAATACATCATACATAACTGTGGGAGAATATTTTTTTGATAAATTAATCTATGTTTCTACCTACCTTCCTTCCCCCCACTTACTCCTTTCTTTTGTCCCAATCCCAGCAGATAGTTGGTTCTATTTAATTCCCTCAGCTCAGGGTTGAGGGAAGGTAGAAATCAGGAATAGATTCGTAGTGTCTTTGGCTCTTCTGCTTCAGAAGCAGGTAAGGTCTGAGTGAACCTAAATGAAAATACATAAAATGACCAGGGCAAATAATAGAAAGAGGGTAGTGTCCTATCCAGGCTAGAAAAAAATTCCTGGCATTTGAAAGAAGAGATGGGAGCAGGTGATGAGGATAGAGGGGTTCATGGTCCCCAAGGAAAGGAACGCTGGGTTCTGTTTCCTAGGCAGATTCCAGGGAGGCAATTAGAATCACAAATTGTGAGGAAGTCCAGGTAGATAAGACTATAGATAGCTTCACACAGATTTCTTCTGTCCTAAGCTTTGTATTACTGGAATATTTTTCAACTCTAACACAATGATCCCCTGAGGATCAGGTTAAAATACAGACTCTTGTTCAGCAGATTTGGAGTGGAGCCTGAGATTCTGCATTTCTACCAAGCTCCCAAGTGATACCAAAGCTGCACACTTAGGATAACAATGGCATAGAGCATCGCTGGATTCGAAGGGGCCACATGGACAGGAAGGAACATCCAGAAGTTGTGTGTGAGCTGAATCATCCTCTGCGTACTTCAAATGTCATCTGAGCAAGTACCATCCATCACCTCATCCAAGAGTCCGATGAAAATTACCTTCCCCTTTGTTTCACTCTTCCCTTTGTCAGCAGTCAGCACCTTGACCAATGACATCCCACAGAAGTCAAGGCCATTAGAATCCCAAGCCTTTGCCCTATTCCCACATGATGTATCCCATATGGATACCATTAAGGCATCCTATGACACCTTAAACTCAAACAAAGGAGCATAGAGCCTTGGAAACCCAGTGAGGTGGTCATGATGGAAAAGTCCTCACACTCTTCCTTGTGAAACAATCCCCAAACCACAGTAGTTAGTGCGTTCATAATGAACAATAAGTATAAAGCATTGGCTCTGGAGCTCAACAAACCAAGGTTTGCATTATGGCTTTACTAACTAGCTAGCTAGGCATTCTTAGGAAATATCTTTAATATTCCTGAACTTCATTTTCTTCATAGATAAAATGAGACCTTTTCTGGAAATGAGAAAATATATTAGATTGTTTTTACATGTGTGAGTGAAAACTGAGTCAAGTGAGTCAGAAAGGCAATGAGTCAGGTAATACCTAGAGTCCTTTTATATAGTTTGGAAGAGGCTTTTTAAAAAACACCATTTGATCTCTTTTCAGATTATGTTCAGGCAGTTTATTCCCTCCCAAGATCTAGAGCTCCTCTCCTGTCTAGTGGTGCCCAGCAGTATTTGGCATAAAAGCCTTAAAGGGGACCAGTTGTAAGTCTTCCTTCTCCATCAATGATCCATTAGTGACTTCTCCTACCTCTGCCTTTAGGCCATTTATCTATAAAACAAGTTCACTTTCAATTCTTCTGAACAGTTCAAAGCCAAGGCTATTTCCCTTAGTTACCTTGATCTCAAAGGAAATCATTACTTGATATCAAGACTCTCTTATGATTCAGATTTACACAAATCAGATTTAGACAAAATTGCCAATCATTGATATTTCTGGATGTTCTGGAACAAATTTTCCTCTGTCTTGTTCCTTCTCTGTTTCTGGGCATGAAGCACTTTGTTTAAGAAATTCTGCCACATTTGGTTTAGGGAAGGTAAACCTTGCTATAGATACATAATCACTGGCACTTGAAAATGTTTAACAATTTTCTTTACACAATTAGGTTTAAAAAGGGTAGCTGGGGGGTAGGGGCAATAAGCAAGATGGCCGCAGCGGAAGGACCAGTGACCTAGTATTTCTGAAGCAGTGCAACCATGCCTCCCTTTCTAAGGGAGCATAAAGCGCTTGCAATGACAAAATTAGTGACTAGGCAAAATAAACTTTCCCATGCCAAACTAGGGATGGAAGCACTTTACAAATTTTCCTTTGTGACAGAGGCAGCAGCTGTATCAACGACTAGCACTGAGAGATGGTAATCATCACTTGAGGGAGCAAGGGGCACAGATCTATGAAAAAAGAAGGGGAAAGACATCCCTGGGAGAACAGGGAAAGGAGAACGTGTGCTCAACTTCAGACACTGGACTTAGCATCAGAGGTAATAAGCAAGTTGGCCTGATGCAAACGATGAGTTCAGATGGGAATAAGTGATGAGGAAGCCTACCTCAAAATGGATGTGTTCATAGGAAGCTTTCTCATCATTATTAAGAATTTAGAATAAGCATAAGGAATGATTAAAGTCCCCTGCAAGTGTTTAGGCAGAGAAGCAATATCATCGCAGTGTATTTAAGGAAGATGATTTCTCTGGTTGTGTGCTGCATAGATTGATGAAAGTAGAGATATCAGTTGGAAGGTTTTTGTGGTAGACCAAAAAGCAAAATGATTACAATCTTTGCCACCATTGTGTCTTTAAAACCAAAAGGATTATGTCTGAGATGTGCTGGGGGGCGGGGGGCGGTGACAAGCTGCACACAGCTTCCTTGGATTGGCTATTGGGTGTGAAAAGCAGACAGAACTTTCTCAGCCATCATGTAAAATCAGTGCAGCAATGGAGAGAATATACTCTTCAGGAGGGTTAAAGGAGTAGGAGGGGCACCATTTGACCAGTGATGGATCACGACACTAACATGTGCGCGAGGTGGAATCTGGCTCATTTAGAGATTTTGTTCGCAGAGCAGAGTGTTTAATTAAATTCAGTGACTGAAGTCAATTCAGCAGAGGCCCCACTCCTCTTGTCTTACGTGTAGCCATATTACAGCATAATTTTACCTACCTGGACTCAAAATGCATTTAAATTGTGACCTCTGTCTTGTCTATTCTTTGAGGTCCTGTTTCTGCAGTTTTGCAATGCTGTGTTTCTAAATGGTAGCAGAATTACAAAACTTGCCTTTGCCTTTCATCCTGTGGCAGCATGGTTACACAGCTCCTACACACAGATCTTGCAATTATGCAGACTTCGGGGAGTCAAAAAATAATGTTTCTCTATCAGTGTGTGGGTTACAAGAAGATCATGAGGAGTCCTTTGAAATGCAAGCTAGAAAAGAAGAGGCAGACAGTAATAAATCTTTGGCCATGGAGTCTTCGTCAAAAGCAATTTTTAAAGAAAATCTGCACCAGTAAACAGTGGCATGAGAAAAGGTAGAATCAGAGGACAGGCTTTGATGTGGTTTTAGTGAGAAAGGGATCACTTACAGGACCAGCTATGGTAGTCGAAGTCTCTCGGGCAAACTCAGTAAATGGCCAGAGGAGAAACCTAATGTCCAGAAGAGGGCCGAGGCAAATCACAGTTTTTCTTTCATCTTGGCTTAAATCTTTCAGTTTTATGGTCCTGTCTTGCTCAATTGAAACGGTGGGCAGGAAGCTGCTGAATGGCTTATAAAATCTGGAAGGTATGAAGACTCTCAGCCAGATTGAGGAAAGGTACAGAGAAAACCAATGCGTAGCTGACTCAAAAAATGTTTCTGGCCAATCAAAGGAGCATGGCCAACATTTTCTCTTGGAACAAAATACAGTCTTAAAAGGACTTAATTTGTTAAAATATGTCTTCACTGGAAAGAGTCTTGAATGGGTAGCGTGTGCATCCTTTCTTTATAAGCCAGTAGAACTGCACCTGGTTTTTTTTCTAAGAAAGCAAGTACAAAAGCTACTGTTTGTTTTTAGATAAAACCCAGCACATCCTTAAGTGGATGTTGTAGGCTTTAAGTATTGCCTTCCTTCTGTACTACATTACTGGCTACTGCCTGGGATTTGAATTCCTTAACAGTTGCTTTTGTTATCAAGAGAAAAAGGTGAAACCACATTTCATAACATCAAGCTCTATCTGCCGATATCCAGAAATCTGGGTTGCTGCAAGGAAACCTGTGTTCGAAGAGTTTAATTATTTTGTACCAAGGCAAGAAGATGGGAGTACACAACGTAATCCAAATTCTTTCAAAGTACCCTATTTAGATGCTCAGCTTTCTAATATTCTAAATGCTTAAGTGTTACAGCCTCCGTATTGCCTCAGGATCAAGGAACTTTCATGGGGAGCCAAATTATAGCTTTCTTTCTAGGACAACACACGCATGATTTAGCCAAGGAGAAAGGGGGAACACATGAGACCTTTCATTTGAAGATGACTTTAAATGATAGCATCTTAATTTGTGGATTTCATAAACTCTTATTTTGAAATACAATCAACACATATTGAATACCTACAATGTATCCAATACCATGATTAGTGTTTTGGCATATACAGAGTAATTATTCTCTCCATGCCCTGGAGGGTAGATATGGCTGGTAGCATTCTCATTTTAAAGATGAAAAACACCGATGCCTAAAGGAACTTGCTGAAATTTACATAGTTAACAAATGGCAGAGTGGGAATTTCAACTCCAACTCTGATGCTTACTCTGTGACGTACAGATAAGCCATTGTTCAAAATGCTTGCATTTTGGGAGAATTTTCTAGCATTTTCTTGTTGAATAATTTCAGTGTACTAGATTTCTAACAGCTTTATGAGTTTTTCCAGTTGTGCCTGCTTGTGTGTGATTGTGTGTGTCTGCCAGTGTTGCAGAGTTTGGGGAATAGGCTGTTTTATGAAACAAAATGGTCACTCTTCTTTGGAAACATTTCCTTAATTGTCATCTACCCCTGATTTAAGTGTGGGAACTGGATAAATGAAATACCCTCTAAATTCAAGTAAGATGTCCCCTTTTATTTCCAAATAGAATGTAATCCATGTAGCTCACCTCATGTGCTATTTCAAAAGTTTTCGGACTTGTTTATTTACATCTCTTTTTTCCCAATGTGTTTTGAATGCTGCCAAATTAATATTTATAAAGCTCTGTTGTTAGAATTTTCCTCCTTACTCAAAACTTTTAGTGGTAAAGAAAATTCCCACATGAGAGTCCCTGCCTTCCTCAATTTCCCTACCTACTTAAAAAGATTTTCGTCTTTGCTTGTTTAGTTCCTCGTCCTTCATCCTCTAAGGGAAGAGTTTGCAACTTGACATTCAGGAGATTGTCTATGGGGATGGTGAAGCCACCCTCATTATTTTCTAAATAATAATAATAACCTCTAAAAAATTCTAATAACCTCTAAATAAAGTTAAATGTTTTGAATCGTGAACTTAAGTGGCAACAAACCATAGTAATGTTAATACTACCTGGGGCTTTTCAGCAATGGAAATCACAGATATTTATAGAAGATATTAGATAATTGTCTATCATATTTTAGTTGTTGCCAATATCTCGAAACACCACTTATGCTAATCGCCACATTTTATATAGCAGTTAGTAATCCTATCACTAGATCTTGTTATTTAATGCATAGATAAAAGATATATTTTACTATAATGTAATATTTTTAAAAATATTTTTTCACAGTGTTTCAATAGATTTGGTTTTATTTGTAATAAAACAGTTGATTTTAGGCATTTAGAAACATTGTGTTGAGATAAAGTCTATTGATGTCACGGGATTACCACGGGTTCAACTGCACAAAAATAGTTATGAGCTCCTGTTTAAAGAGAATCCAATCTTTTCTAGGGTCTCCAAGACTGCATCAAGCAGAATTGATGTTTAGACGGAGGAGGAGGCAAAGGAAATGGGAAGGAGGGAGAAGGGGGGAAGGATAGTAGGAAAGTGGGCAGGGAGAGAAAACATCCAAAGTGGTGGGCATTGGGATCAAGACGTGGAGGGTGAAAGGCGAGGGAGAGGGGGACTTTGGAAGGTAAGAAAATTGGAGAAGGAAGGAAAGAGGATTTTTAGAAGTGGTTTTATTGTAAGTGGGATCCCTTTTAATGTTCCTAGGACAATAGAAAAAGAATTTCTTTTATTTTTGTTTGCTTATTTCTGAACTGCTCTTCTTTCCCTGACTCTACTCAAAACTGGGTGATGATGGGTGACATGTATCAGGGTTATACCTGTAGTGGGGTGCCAGTGAAGATGTATCAGGTTATACCTGTAGTGGGGTGCCAGTGAAGATGTATCGGGTTATACCTGTAGTGGGGTGCCAGTGAAGATGTATCGGGTTATACCTGTAGTGGGGTGCCAGTCAAGGTCTTCAGAGAACATTCAAGTTGATTGGCCTGATCTACAAGTCCCCCACATTGTGGCAGCCTTTCATATTTGTATCCCTTTAGTTCCCACAATTGGTCCTCTGTTGGAGCCAAGCTGTATCTTTTCCTCTCCCTTGACCATTCCCAAGCATATTTTAAGGATGTGCCTCTGCTCCTTCTAGATTTTCTGCCTGAACTGTCTCTTTTCAGTGCTTTCCAAATTCTTCCCAAGGACCAAGGTCCAGCTCTTCTACCCACATCAAATCTTCCACAGTGACACAGACCAGTAGTCTTAATCTGGTAAGGACCAAACAGTAAAACTTAATCTGAAAGGACCAAATAGTAAATGTTTTAGGTGCCTAAACAAGTCTCTGTAGCAACTACTCACCTCTGCCCTTCTAGCACAAAGGCATCCATAGAAAATATGCAAATGGATGAGTGTGGCTGTGTCCCAGTAAAATTTTATTTTCAAAACTATGTGGTGGGCCAGGTTTGGCCCACAGGTGATGGTTTGCAGGCCTTGGCTCCAAATCGTAACAATCTCTTCCTTTCTCTGAACTCTATTAACAGATATTTTCATAACCCCTCCATTTGGTTCTAGTTTACAGCCTTGCACTTTCAGTTGTATTTTCTACTAGAAGCTTTTCCAGAGATGAATTTGACAATGCAGATCCTGTTGTGGAAAAAAGAAATTAATAACATATTGCATGTCAGTGAGATAGAATATGTTAGAGGTATACATGTTTGTATAAGTATTTCTAGTCCCCTATGTCTGTCAATAATTCAGCTTCAATTACATGTAGTGGCCAATTTAGACAAACCAATCCCCAAACTATCAAGAAACATTTAAAGCTTTTTAAAAATACTGATACTGTTGACTTGCACCTCAGAGAAGAATTAATGACTTTATTTCCTACAGTGAATTTTTCTCTAATCTTTATATCTGATTTAAAAAACGCATTAAAGTTAAGGCGGCACCTGGGTGGCCCAGTCGTTAAGCGTCTTCCTTCAGCTCAGGTCATGATCCCAGGGTCCTGGGATCGAGTCCCACATCGGGCTCCCTGCTCGGCGGGAAGCCTGCTTCTCCCTCTCCCACTCCCCCTGTTTGTGTTCCCTCTCTTGCTGTGTCTCTCTCTGTCATATAAATAAATAAAATCTTTAAAAATAAATAAATAAATAACTCATTAAAGTTAAATTATTTCTTTCACTAATATGTTTTAGTGAATTTTACTGGAAGGTTTATTATATTTGTCATAAATGCTGTTATTTCCCAGAAAGATGGAGTTTAGAATTAAAAAACCTAAATTTGAGACCCAGCTCCATCAATCACTTTGTGACATTAGGTAAATCATTTCATATTTGGGCTCTGTACTTTATTTTTCTGTAATTACAGGATAATATATGTATTTACTAGGTTTAAACAAACAATGAAAGTGAAAGTGCTTTGTAATGGGTAAAATGATATAAATGTCACATATTGTTGTTGATGATGCTATTATAGCCTTGGGGATCATTTCGTTTGGTGGGTTTGTGTTTTGTTTTGCAAGAACTAGTTGTAGAGTAGAGTTAAGGGAAGTGCTAGCTCCATTGGTTGTCATTCTAGCAGCATTTGGTCAAAAGCCCAAGTGAATGGAACTTGTTGAAGGTAAATTAAAAAAGTCAAGGTCAAACCAAGAACCCTCTCCTTGCCCTTCAAGATTTAGATAGACTTAAGAGAGAGTGAAAAATCCAGACCAAAGTCTATGCCAATATCTAAGTGGGTCTAGATTAGGTGGACTAGATGGGAAATATTACACTATAAATATGGAAAGGACAAAGTTGAGTGTTGGGTAGAGACCTTGAACTGATTCAGGAGAATCATTCTGAGAGCAATCAGAAAAACTGAAAACCGAAAACAGCGCTCAAATTTGGCAGGAATAAAGGATGGGGGGCCAGCCACAGCTAGAAAAAAGTGGATCACAGAACAAGGTTTTTCTGGGGCATCAAATTTTCAGAGGGCAATCTTGGGTGGGCAAGACCTGGTCAGAAGCCCATTAGTTGATGGGTGGGAGGCCTCCACTTGACACTTCCATGTTTGGATAGAGATGATGTGGTAGAGCTCTGGAGCCAGGCAATTTGTTTGAATCTCAGATTTTTCCCTTTATTAGCTGTGTGATGTCAATTTTCCCTAAACTTCCTGCTCTTCCTCTGTAGGATATTGTGAAAAAAAGTACCTAATGCAGGGCCTGGCATGCAGATTGCAGGAAATAAAGATTAGTTCTCTTTAAGACAATCTGTCTCTGGATTAAGATAGTAAAATATTATTTCTAAGCAACTTTCTGGTTTTATGAATGTTCCTCAGATTTTTTTTAGACCGACATGTCATTTTTGAGCAGACTTCAAGTGGCTAGCTGAGTATTATGGGTAGCTAGGAGAAATTAGATGGAATGAGAACATTTAGGTTTTAAAAAGTTTTTTTTTTTAATTTTTTGTCTTTATTTATAGCTTGAAGAAGACTGATTTCCTGTTTTAGATAGGTACACCTACTGGAAAATGTGTTAATTTATGCGTATCAACTGCAGTATATCAAGTCTTCTTCACACACTTCACATAATGGGCTTTGCTGTGGAAGCCATTTTCTGAATTCCATATAAATTGAAAATTCGAAAGCCCAGTGTGAGTATTCTTGTTATGCAACAATTTTCCATCTGTTAACTTAGAATTTCCTTTCCATTTTTCTTTTTTGCCTCCTAGACACTGACTATAAATAGACTTATTAGGATTAACTTCTGTATTCATTTCCTACAGTTTCTGAAGTTTATTTCCTTTGTGGCATTCTATTACATTCCTTGAACTTATTAAGTTAAAAATTATTTGGTTATTTGCTTCCAAGCATCTCTGTGTGATATTTTCATGCTTTGAAGCAGATAGGTTGTTCAATATATAACAGCGTATATAAGTAGAAATGTTATGTCAGTATATTAATATAATATATTAATTGTCACTATTTATTAATCAGACTCTGAATTGTTTCAGTGGAAGATAATAACTCTTGCTATTTTTTTTTTTTTACTTTTTAAAGATTTTTATTTATTTATTTGAGAGAGAGAGAGAGACAGTGAGAGAAAGAGAACACCAGTAAGGGGAGAGGGGGAGAGAGAAAAGGGGACACGGAGAGGGTAGAGGGAGATAAGGAAAGGGGGAGAGGCAGAAGGAGAAGTAGACTTCCCACTGAGAGGGGAGCCTGACATGGGGCCTGACCCAGGACCGCGGCATTCTGACCTGAGCCAAAGGCAGATGTATAACCAACTGAGCCACCCAGGCACCCCAGCACTTGCTACTTTCAACAGAATGGGAATTGCTAGAGACTATTATGCAGCTCAGAGAATCATTGAGGGATCTGGATAAATAGGCCCTGAGCTTTCAGGAACAACAATAGAACCTCACTTGGAAGTGGCTCGGTAATGATTGTTGCTGCCACTGCCAACCTCAAAACAATGGCACTACTCCAGAAAAACTGATGCTTGGCCACCTGCTCTCAGTAGCTCACTTCCAAATCAGAGTCTCAGCAGGTACATCTGATTGATGGAATTTGAGGCCCATGCTTGCACCCTAAGTATAAAGGAACCTAGAAAAATACTTTTCCTTAAAATTTCAACTTAAGAGGGTAGGATTCAAAATATAGGAACCTATAAAAGTGTGGAGAGATATTCAAAGTTTTTGGGTAAGCAGTGAATGACATTAGTCCACTGTACTCTACTTGGTCTTCTTAATAACAGTGGAGAATACTGTTTTAAAAGGTTATTTGAAAGCCAAAAAACCCTCTTATTTATATAGTTTTATTTCCATTTTTAGGACTCATATGAACACTCTTTACGTAAACATGTCCAGAATCAAATTTCTCATTCTTGCCTGCATGTCATTCATTCACTGTCCCTCATCATTGCTCCTTCTCTCAGTAGATGGTGTCATTACTCTCTGATTCATCCTTGCTCTCTCTTTCTCACCATTCCATCCATCACAAAGTCTTACTGGTTTAAATTTTGAAATATGTGTCAAATGTATCCACTTCTGTCCATCTGAGCTATCACAACCCTAGTCCAAGTCAACATTATCTCTTTCAGACTACAGCAGAAGTTTCTTAATTATCTCCCTTCGTTCCCTTATCTTATTAGTTACTATCAGCCTTTCACCAAAGATGAGTCCCTTCTGCTATATGCTTACATGCCCCCATATTTTTCCATATAGTACTTTTCTAATTATATTTTTTCTACACTTATAATTTAATAATTATTTTTGTAAGTTATAAAATGTCTGCTTTCCCACCAGACTATATGCTCCTTGAGTGCAGGCACTGTGATTGCTCATTGATTGGCTTCTTAAATATAACATGAACACCTAATAAATACGATTTAAAATGTATGAATGAGGTTAACATTACATGCTAATTTGGGGAGATTACATAAATTTTTCTGGATCTTCTCTCTGTGGCTTGGAAAGTCTTAAAAAATCTTTATGCGGTGCTTGATCTTTTGAGAAAATAACACTATTTTTAATATAAACCTCTAACCTCAAGGAATTAAGCAGGAAGAAAAGTTTTTCATTCTAGTTGGACCAGCACATGGCCTTCGTTCATGAATGTGCCTCCATGATTACTTAAACCAGAGTTACCTACAATTTTATTCTTTTTTTCCTTTACATGTTGAGTATTTACTATGTATTATGTAGGCGGTGTGTCCAAAGCTAAGGATGAAAAGGGGATTTAGATATCCCAATTTGCTCACGATCTATTGGAATAGCTTTAACAACCACTTTATAGGATTATCTAATAAATAATCTATTTCTAATGAAGAGTAAATAAAAGAGTTCATAATGGAGTAGTTAATTTCGCTGGCAGAATGAAGACCAGGCAAGGTTCAACTTGAAGGGTAATCACAAACTAGGAAAATTATTTAAAAAAAAAAAGATATTTCAGACAGGGATAATAGAAGGGGTACAAGTATGAGTGCTCCATTGAGTAAACATGATTGTGTCTCCTAGTTAATGACTGGCAATTAAAAAAAAAAAAAAGACCAGATATTCCTTTAGGCCAGATGAAGGAGAATAGTTCGAAAACTACATATTGTGATGCAGTCCTACAGAGAATGTTCTTCTTCTACTGAAAATTGTTCCTGTGCTTTAGGTTAGGTTTCCATTCCTGTTGACAGTTTTGTGTTTCCCTGTCCATTCTTGCTGACCCCACTCCCTTTGTGATAGTCTATAGAAATTTTAATACGGTTTGTCTGGAGGAGGATGTCATCTGCAGTCACTAAACACAAGTTGCCTTCTTTTGGCAAGACCACTCCCCATTGCTCAGCCTCTTCAGGGACATACCTTATGAGTCTCCACTTAAGGCCAGAATAATATGGAGTCATTTTAATCTTGTTTTCTTTTCTTCTCAAATCGATCACTAACGCTTGTCCACAGGAAAACACTGTGGAGTCTGATTGACCCAAGTAGAAATCCTGGGTTGGCTACTTATGACTTTAAGAATGTTACTTATCTTCTCTTAGATGATTTCCTCAACCAGAAAGTGAAGATGGGAGTATTTCCTTACACACTTGGCATCACGATCAGAGGAAACTGCATAAGCAAAAGTGCACATGGCAGGCAGTCGATACACATTTCTTATTTTTGTATCACCCCTTACTTTTATAGTAATGCTTTTGTAATTGAGGCAATCCATATGATAAACTATCCTATCCTAAAGCTATTGCTACTACCCATTAGATTAAGACAGTCTCAGTGGTCCTTTAACACTTAACATAACTTCAGTAATCTTGTGTCAACCTGACCTCTGAAATCCAGGGTGTAGTGGCCCCACAACCAGAGTCTTAAGGTTCCTGAAACCACCTGATTCGTCAATCAGGAACATGAACTCTAGGTAAAGACATGAAGTCAGCTTTGTGTTCCTCCACTGGGCTGCAGACATGTGGTTTATGTGAAATAGGTGCTCAATTCCTGTCAATAAATAACTTTTATATACCCATCTTCCTTCTCCGAACCTAAGCAGGTGACTTAGACTGTGTCTGGGAATTGGTATAAGGCACCAACTCTCCCCAGTACAGTTAAAGTGTAAAAAAAAAAAAAAAAAAAAAAAATGAGGGAAGGTTGTGTTTGTTCTCATCAGCACTTACGCAAGCGGATTGCTCTCTCCTTTCTTCCCTACGCCGTGTCTCTCCCCATCCTCCCTTCTGTATTTATGAAGAATGAAAGCAAGACCCTGCCGATTTCTTTTGAGTTTTATTATTCTGACTGCTAGGCACCTGCTTTCTGCTTCTCCTTTTGTGTAGAAAGCATTAAGCCTCTCTTCCATTTGCTTTAAGATGCTTTAACAGTCATGTCAGTAGGATGTAATTAAAAAAAGAAAAGAACAGCAGGGAAAATGCCAGGCAATTACTAGGAGACACTGGGTAAAAACAAGGTTGAGACAAAGTAGTTTGTATCAAAAGGAGTTCTGATTACCGCCATAGTTATTATTGGTATTTAATATTTATTGGGCACCAACATGGAGTTACACACTGTACAGAACATAGAATTAGACCCTTTTCTAGCCAGGAAGGATATTTAAAGAGCTGGGAGGTACTTCCAAAGCCGTTAGTCACAGATGATATTCTCCCATGAGGAGGACTGGAGGCTTGAGTTTTTATAAGGGAAATAAGCGAGATAATAAGGTAAAAAATGAGAATAGCTTTTAGTAAGCACTCAGTACAGATTAGTTATACAGAAGGGAGGGCAGGCTTCATCATTCATAGCAACATCAGGTCTCCGAGTGCAGCTGCTGGCCTCCTTCTCATATCGACAGCTGAATCCTTCAGACTGGGTCTTCCTTTCACAAAAATGCCCTGCAAAATACCGTTCTGGTTTTTCCTGAGAAAATGGGGAAGCATTTTTCATAGCATTCAAATAATATTACCAAATGTAAATATTTAACCCTAAGTAGGCCAGATAATTTTGGAAGTCCCTTGACTCGGCACAAATTTATCTTCTTTTTTTTTTTTTTCCTAATCTCCGTGGATCTTATACCTGGAAGAGTACCTGGTAAATAATAGGTGCTGATAGAGTGAGTTAGGAATAAATAAATGAAAACATTTTGAATTAATAGAACTAACCTAAAATGTGTGTTCTGAATGTCCCACACAGAAAGCTATTTAAACAAAAACAAAAACATTTTAGCCAGCCATACCCAGACGCAAGAGTGCCATGAAACGTGATACATGCAAATGGCAGTGATATGACATGTGAGAGCCAAGAAATCCTCTTTCTGTTATGTTTGCAATTAACCCCGCTCTTGTTGAAGTCGCTTAGTTTGTGTTTACCGGGTTACTTGCAGGCATGAACTCATTCTTATAAGTGCCTTTTCAGACAAATAAAACTCTCTTAAGTCCTGAAACTATGTTGGATGGGTATCTTTCCAAAATATGTATACATTGACTTTTTTTTTGGAGGCAGAGCATATTCTGTTCAATTTTGATCTGCACATTCTTGAAGTAATGTTGGAAAATTGGAGCTGATTTAGAAAATAACTTTCCACAAGCTTCACGGCCCAGGCCACAGATCCTGAGCCCGTTGCCTTCCCAGCTTGCAACTCTGAGACACCGAGAACTCAAAATTCCAATCTAGTATTCCAGGTGATTTTAAAGGATGTTTGTCAAGGAGGGAAGATGGAATATATTTGATTTCATAAGTGTGCTTTAAGAGAAAACTTGATTGGGGCACCTGGGTGGCTCAGTCGTTAAGCATCTGCCTTCGGCTCAGGTCATGATCCCAGGGTCCTGGGATGGAGCCCTGCGTCGGGCTCCCTGCTTGAGGGGAAGCCTGCTTCTCCCTCTCCCACTCCCCCTGCTTGTGTTCCCTCTCTCGCTGTGTCTCTCTCTCTCTGTCAAATAAATAAATAAAATCTTAAAAAAAAAAGAAAAGAAGACTTGATTTATATATTTTAAATAAGTTGGGCTTTGTCAGTATTCTTGTCCTAGGATCTGCAAGAGATAAGTGAGGCCTGTACCAAGGTTGTCAACATCAGCTATCCTCAAGATGACAGTGAAGAAAAGACTGTGATTATTAAATACATGTCATTACAAGTGACCTCCTTTCTCTCCATTTCTTCTGGTAAGTCACCAGTGACTGAAAAAACTGGAGATTAACCTAGCACAAACGTCATTCTTTACACTGGACATACTTGAACTTAAGCAAAACTCATGAATACTACTATGTCTCTGATTCTATAGAGTATTTTCTATTGGTTATGACAGCATAACCTTTGGACAATAATCATTAAGAAGGGCAAGTCTTGGGAAAAACAATTTCTTGGGGTGAAATCCATATTACTGTAAATCATGAAGATTTCCCTGAGAATATTTGCCATTTTTTTTAAAGATAAACTTGGATATCTGTGATTCCTATTCACTTAAAAACAGGATGAATTGGCTAAATTCTTTCTCTGCTTATGCATAAAAATGAAGAGGTAGTTGGGGCACCTGAGTGACTCAGTTGGTTGTGTCCAACTCTTAATTTCAGCTCAGGTCATGATCTCAGGGTCGTGAGATTGAGCCCCACGTCGGGCTCTAGACTGAGCATGGAGCCTGCTGAAGATTCTCTCTCTCCCTCTGCCCTTCCTTGCTGCTCGCTTTCACTCTCTATCTCTCTCTCTCAAGAGAACCATAAAACAAAAAGTTAAGAGGTAGCTCTGATTTCTGAAGCTAATTAAGTAGATTGAACTGAATGCCTAGAGTAGTGTTTATGACATAGTTTATCCTGAGCTCCACCCTCCATTTTCTTCCCACACTTACTGGAGCACTCACTGCTAGTCAAATATAAATGTAGACTATGAAAAAAAAAAAAAAAAGCTGCGTATTTCTCCCACTTGATGGCTCACCTTAATGACATGTGCTCTTTAAACTGTCCTCAAGACTCAAACTCAGGCCGGACAATCCACTTCTTTAATCAGAAGTCCTTCGCAAAATGGAGGCCTGACTTCCCAGTTCCTTTTCTGAAGCTGAGTCATAGCTGAAGTTCCTCTTCTGCACACTGGAAACTTTCAAAACGAAGTGTTGTCCCCAAGTGACTTCCGTTAACTTTTCAGCAACACCTTCTTGGATTGTTATTCGCCAATGAGGGAATGTGATGGGACAGAAAATATACTGCTTTGAATACAGTTTGGTGCAGATTAAACATTTTCTAATGAACTGAAAAGTAAACACTTAGGACGGGAATTGGAAGGACAATTTTCGCAAAATGAAAATGTGTGAAAATTATTTTTACTGCATTAGTTCTCACTCCTGCAGTATTTTGAATATTTGCCAAACCGTGTGAATAATTAGTCTGGTTTAAAAGCCAAATATGTTCATTCGGTTGTGTGTGAGAAATAAATTTATTGTGCATGGCTTATTTCTTCTTACATTCTTACACAAAGTAAATAAAGCCCAACTGACTGAAATATTGCTGTGTGATCTGCCATGAGGTGGTCCTAGATTCATAGGATCACAGATTATGCTTCACTTTTCAATCCATAACTAATTAATAGCTGTGACAGACTTACATAGCAGCCAGTCTTAAAGCTGAGAGTTCTAGGTGGTGGACCTGAACAAAAAAAAAAAAAAACCAATTTAAAAGAAACTTTGCATTTGATACAAGTAGGGCACGCACAGGGATTTTGTTTCCCTTGCTTTGACAAATGTGGAAGTAATGTTGAATCTAGAACCACACCTATAATTATTGTAAAGATCATTTGGGAGTCCCAGAGGTTACTATTGACTGTCCCATTATTATATTGTGCTTACTCATGAACTGTTTAGTATTCCTTCAGTTGGACTACAAGACTGAGCACTCCTATAGGGCATCTGTAAGGTACACTTGCCCATGGTTGATTCTCAAAAAAACCTGTTCCACATAGTGGGAAAAAAAAAAAAAAGTCTTGAGTGCTCCCATGGTCCATGTCCTGAGCATGCACATTTTCCATTTACTTGTCCACAGGTTTTCATTCAGTCATGAAAATGAGCTTTGAGGTAAGGAATTCTGGTCTTGGGTCAGCCATATAATTTTAATCAAGAGACTTCAGAAGGCAAAAATGACCTTACATTCCTTTTTCTTTTCTTTTTTTTCAGATAATTCCATGGTTGGAAATACATTTTAGGAAAACGTAAAGCAAATGTGGTACAAGAATGGAACTTGAAAGGTGAAAAGGATGATTGTGTTACCATTGGAAATAACACACTCTGAGGGCTGAACTTCACCAGCCTCGCGCTTGACAATATCTTTCATGTTCATCTTTTTTTCCTTCAACGTTGGTGTATCTTCCATGGCTCTTCCCTTTTAGAGTCTTTCCTATCCACGAAGAGCCCTGCTTTTCCTTCCTGCATCTAGCTCCACCATTGTCTCCTCCTCCATTGTCATCTAAAAAAGCATTTAGGCACTACTCTAGGCACTCAGTTCAATCTACTTAATTAGCTTCAGAAATCAGAGCTACCTCTTAACTTTTTGTTTTATGTTTCTCTTGAGAGAGAGAGATAGAGAGTGAAAGCGAGCAGCAAGGAAAGGATATCATTGGAAATAACACAATCTCTGATTTAGAGATTGACGTGAGATTCAAAGATCGGGGCTGTTTTGGATAGAATGGTGGTGGAGAAGGCCAGACCTGTGCTTGAAACTGGTTCTGTGCTGGAACCTTAGTGTCTTCGGTATGCACAATAAGATGTATGTACTAACACTAACCAGGCAGATTTACTCTCACGATTAAATAGAATCGTGAGGGAGAACAGAATAAATCTGTTCTCCCTAAATCCAAGAAGGCTCTTTATATTGATTCAGAGTGAAAAATATCCATTATATCTCTGATGAGAACATCATATTTAGAAGTTTAGACCATTATAGAGAGTCTCATGGGAGGGCAATCTGCTTGGAGATTCAGTTTAGCTAAAAAGTTATTTCTGTGGATATTTTAATCTTTTATGTTGTTAATCATCTCTGTAGACTGGGAGGCTGTTGGAAATTTATTATCATAATGGATGTGTTTTGCTTATTCTGGCAATCTGGGGCAGTTTCAATGAACAATGAAATTTTGGAAATCATGAAAATAATAAAATATAGATAAACTGGAGCTGCAGTGGGTAAACTTTAATAACAATCTAAGCAAGAGCTTGCAAACCAATCTTGAGATCCTGTCACAGAGCAGAGGACATGAGCTCTGGCTCTCATTTCCTCTGTAACTCAACCAAAAGCATTATTTGTGGTTCCCATGTGAGTAAGTGCATCACTGTGAACTTCACCAGCCTCGCGCTTGACAATATCTTTCATGTTCATCTTTTTTTCCTTCAACGTTGGTGTATCTTCCATGGCTCTTCCCTTTCAGAGTCTTTCCTATCCATGAAGAGCCCTGCTTTTCCTTCCTGCATCTAGCTCCACCATTGTCTCCACCTCCATTGTCATCTAAAAAAGCCCACGTCACTGTGTGGTCAGCAAGTCTTTTAAGTCGGGGTATGAGATTTAGGATTCCACGGTAATATCCTGTTTCATCCAGCAATCATCTATTCCATGGAACTCTAGAAGGAAAAAGATTAACTAATATTCACATCCTAACCCTCCATAGTATTATTTACTGTTGCTTATCTTAATGTCTTGGAAATACACAGAGAGGATCAGATGACATAATCAAAGCCATCTTGCCAATACCCTCTCAAGGAGTTGATGGCGAAAAGGAGGGCCTAGAAAAATCAAAGCCTTACTCTAGTAACACAAAATATCTGCCTGACACTCATTCTCGGGCAACATGTTCATAAATGTATTTCTAGAGAAGGCAAAACTCTAGGGCCTTATAGCACCTCTAGATGCTTTTCTGGTCTTGGTGAATACTCGACGTCTCTTAATTTCTGTTGATTGTGAGAATTATTAGCACAAGAAGCACACACTTGCTAATTACTTCCCTGCAATCACACAGAACAAGGCAGAAGGTGTTAGGAATAGAACCGAGGACTCTTGATGTTTCGCTCCTTGCGCTAATTATCAAGCACGTCTCCTTCCTCTCTATTAGCAATGCAAAAGGTGTTGCTGGTAAACCATATGTTTATCAGGCAGAGAATGTGCTGCACAGTCTCTCTCCTCTCACTGCCAGTGAGTGCAGCGATTAGGAGCACAGCTTTGGGACGGGAGAGTTTCAGGCCGTGAGGCTCTTGCACTTCCCCTGGGCTCAGAGCCCCGGGGGTGAAAGGGAGTCCTAACCTGCGCAAGCCAATCCTTCACCCCCTGCCTGGTGGTGAAGCCTACGGAAATATGGATCCAACTGGATGTGCAGATAATTTAAAAATATGTACATCGTTATGATTGATTTTATAATGCTGTCACCCCTTCCCCATTCACCTCATCCCTTGAAGTTAAAATAAAATACTCTGTGGCAGTGAGGCTGTGAGAAGCTGGTGATTACAGGGTACGTTAACAATAATGCCCCAGTTAGAGTCTGCTGGTTTGTTAGAACAGGGAACACCCTCAGCTTTGCTTTGAGCTATTAATTAACCAACCGGTCATTAACTGCATCTAACAATTGATTTAGAAGGAATTATTGCTTAAATAGCAGGAGGTATTTAAGAGGAAAATAAATTAAAACAAAGAACTGCTGGATCCTGAGGAAAAAAAAATAGGAGTTCTTGAAATATAGAGAATAGTTGCAAGGGCTCTGTAATTATCAAGTGATAAACAGTCATTGAGAAGCACATTCCTTTATGTTTCCCAGAAATAGTGACAGTGTCTTATAATCAAGGACCCCACTGTCTTTACTAATTGAATGATCCAAAATGAATGATGTTATGAAAAGCATAACTGAAGCAGTAAATTGTCATTTTAGTGGATACCAAACACTTACATGAATCACAACCACACTGTCTTGGCGATGTATTATGAAAGTTTAGTTTAGACACAAAATTTTAAAATAAACAAAACAGCAGTGTATCTATCACCCATGAGCTGAATCACATGGCACACTTACTGTATGACTTCAAGGACGTAGTTTTCACCCTCTATCTGTCCTAGAGCTAGTTTATTTTATTTTATTTATTTTATTTATTTTAAAGATTTTATTTATTTGAGAGAAGAAGAGCAAGCACAAGCAGGGGGAGAGGCAGAGGGAGAGAGAAAGGGAGAAGCAGACTCTCCACTAAGCAGGGAGCCTGATGCAGGGCTCGATCCCAGGACCCTGGGATCATGACCTGAGCTGAAGGCAGACGCTTAACCGACTGAGCCACCCACGTGCCCCAAGCTAGTTTATTTTGTTTATTTTAAAGGCAATGGTGTCTCCTGATAATTCTCCTGTTCCTATTACCATGAGAATCAGGTTTACAGGGGTTATTAGTTTTTATATAAAGCAGCAATGAGAAAACTAATAGGAACCAAAGAAACTACAGAAAATATGTAATTTTGAGCGAATGATTTAAAAAATCATTCGCTCAAAATTTTACTAAAGTCAGCTTTAGGAATTACTGTAAGCAGTAATGTGCTTTGCACAGCACCATTTTAAATGAAACCTGTGCATCTTGGAACTGAGTCCCCACTTTGCACAATTCTGGAATGCAGGGTTTCAGTTAGCACAGTACTGTGTAAAGCAAGGACTACCTGGAATGAAAGAGATTTGAGAATTTGAGAGTTCCTTAACAGACTGACTTAGAATTAGCATTATTAAATGCATGAACAGACAAAATATAGAAATACCACTAAATTTCATTAATAAAGTCTGTTTTAAAAATTGTTTTTCTTCCATCACATACTCTTTAAATATTGAAGTCAAATGGTAAGAAAAGTGAAAGTAAATCAAAATAATTTGTTTACTTATTATTAGCGTACTTCTTGATTTGACCATGACTTTTTTATTTTTTTTTAGAGAGAGAGAGAGAGAGCGAGCACATGGGGAAAGGGCAGAGGGAGAAGGAGAGAGAGAATTCCAATCAGGCTCCATGCCAAGCATAGAGCCCATCGTGGGGCTCGATCTCATGACTCTGAGACCATGACATGAGCTAAAATTAAGAGTCAGACACTTAACTGCCTGAGCCACCCAGGCACCCCTTGACCATGACTTCTTATATTACTTTTTCTTTTTTCCATTTCATCATCAATTTCCCATTGTTAGGATATGGCTTCCATGGTTGTGATGGTTAATTTTATGTGTCAACTTGGACGGTGATATTGAATGAGATTAATGTTTACATGTTAAATGGTGAACTCTGGGTAAAGCAGGTTGCTCCCCATAATGTGGGTGGGCCTCATAGTCAGTTGAAGGCCTGAATAAAACAAAAGACTAGGCTCCCTGAGCAAGAGGGACTTCTTTAGCAGACTGTCTTCACACTTCATCTGTACCATTGACTCTCCTGGGTCTCTAGCCCCCCAGCCCAGAGCCATCTCTCTCATACACATCTGAGTTTTAGCACATGTATAGATTCCATGTGACCACCACCACAACCAGGGCAAAGAATAGTTTTATTTCTCAAAAAAACTACCTCAGCCTGCTCCTTTGTGCTCACATGCTTCTCCCATTCCAAATCCCTGACAATGAGTGATCTGTTCTCCACTAAGTTCAGTTTTTGTCTTTTTAAAGAATGTTATATAAATGAAATCACACAGGGGCACCTGGGTGGCTTAGTCGGTTAAGCATCTGCCTTCGGCTCAGATCACCATCTCAGGGTCCTGGGATAGAGCCCCACATCAGGCTCTCTCTCAATGGGGAGTGTGCTTCTCCCTCTGTGTTCTACTTCTCTCTCTCTCTCTCAAATAAATAAATAAAATATTTAAAAATAAATAAATAAATAAATAAATAAATAAATAAATAAATAAATGAAATCACACAGTATATAACTTTTTGATACTGGCTTCTTTCACTTTGGATAATGCCTTACAATTTCAACTAAGTTGTTGCATATATCAATAGTTCATTCATTTTTATTGCTGAGTAGTATTCCTAAGTCTGCCTAAGGTCTTTTTGCATACAATAAATTTATTTGTCTATATAATTATTGATATGTATTGAGATTATAAAATAGATGCATTTTCTGAGGTACTTTTTTTTTTAAATATCCATAACATGTTATGAGAGAAGTATATTATTTTGACATAAGAGTTACAAGTATGGCCCAGATTATTTATAAAAAATATTGTATTTCTGCATTTTCTCCTTTGCACGGCCTATAATTTGTCTTATCTTGTTATTACTACCTCAATTAAGGTTATTTTTCTCTTTATCAAGTAAACAAGTCTGCTCTGTTACTTTATGTCTCACCACTATTTTTTTATTCCAGTAGCTTCTTGGATCTCTAAACATATTTTCCTATACTTCTTTTGTATTATGTAGGTGTCTTCAAGTATAGTCATGTCTATATACTTACTTATTGAAATACATTTTTTTAAAAAGATTTTATTTATTTGAGAGAGAGAGAGAGCGTGAGTGGAGGGGGAGGGGCAGAGGGAGAAGCAGGCTCCCCGCTGAGTAGGAAGCCGGAGGTGGGACTTGATCCCAGGATTCCAGGATCATGACCTGAGCTGAAGGCAGACACTTAATGACTGAGCCACCCAGGTGCCCCAAAACACATGTTATTTAATTATAATAACACTGAAATATATTTTACTTTATAAATCAGTTTCCTTTTATTTCTCCTTTTTGTAATAGAATACTGTTTAGGATTTTTTAAATGTTATGTGTGTTATTGGGTCATAATGTTTGGAATAAAATGTGAGAGCTTGATAGACTAAGGGTAGCAGGTACACTCATATCATATATAGTTGACACACAATGTTACATTAGTCTCAGGTGTACAACATAGAGATTCAAGATCTCTTTACCTTAGGCTCTGCTCACCGCAAGTGCAGCTACCATCTGTCACCATACAGCGCTATTACAATAGCACTGACTATATGTCCTATGCTGTATCTTTTATTCCTGTGACCTACTCATTCCATAACTGGAAGTCTGTATCTCCTGCTCTCCTTCACCCATTTTGCCCATCCCTTACCCCCTTCTCTCTGGCAACCTTCAGTTTCTTCTCTGTATTTATAGGTCTGGTTCTGCTTTTTGTTTCACTCACATGTGGAATCTAAAAAAAAAACAAATGAATGAACAAACAAAAAGCAGAATCAGACCTATAAATACATAACATATGAATTTCATTTCAGTGTATTAAAGAAGTAATTTTTCCAAATATAGGACATTAGTTTAGATAGTTTTGAGAACTACTGCTTTAAACGTTATGCCTATAGCTACTTGCTTTTCCTTCTCCAGAGACATTACAACCTCCTGGTTTGACTAGATGATTTCTAACTTCCCTTTGTATTCAGAGAATTTAGAATATGTACTTATGCACATACTTTTTTTTATCCGTGTTCTCTCAGTCAGCTTAGGCTGCATTATGTTGTGGTAATAAACAATAATAAACATCCCCTAAGTTTTAGTGGCTTTCAATAACAGGATTATTTCTTGTTCAGGTTACATGACCATTATGAGTAAGCTTGATGCCCTGTTTTGTCTTCATCTGGAGACTGAAGATGAAAGAGAAACATCAACCTGGGATATGCTGGTCTTGCCTTAGAAAAGAACAATGTTGGACCAAATGATGTCTCTCTCTCTTTTTAAAAAAAGATTTTATTTATTTGACAGAGAGAAACACAGTGAGAGGGGGAACACAAGCAGGGGGAGTGGGAGAGGAGGAAGCAGGCTTCCCACCGAGCAGGGAGCACGATGTGGGGCTCGATCCCAGGACCCTGAGATCATGACCTGAGACGAAGGCAGATGCTTAACGATTGAGCCACCCAGCCGCCCCGCAAATGATGTCTCTTAAACCATTTTTTGAAAGTGTTTCATGTTAGTTCCACTCACATTTCATTGATCGAAACAATTGTGTAGTCAAGTCTGGAGTTTGATCGCCTTATGAGGACGGGTCAGCAAATATGTTTGAGTAATGATACATCTTACCATATATAGCTTATATGTATTATTTCATTTTTACTATTTTGTTATTTTAACTATGAATATATATGGAGCTTATATTTTATAAACATATATTGACTGATTACATGTGTTAGGCACTGTTTTAAGTATTTCATATCTTGTTTATCTTCTTTAACTGAACCATCAAAACAACTATGAGAGACAGCTAACATTTGCAATGGTTATGAATTTGCAATAAAATCAATTTCATCTTAACAAATTTTATATAACCTTAGCCCATAGACTGTCAGTAAACTGCTCATGTAGCTATTTTTCACAGTTGACTTTTTTAAATTATTATTATTTATTTGAGAGAGAGAGAGAGAGAGAGTGCTTGCATGGAGGAGGAGGGGCAGATGGAGAGGGAGAGAAAGAGAATACCAAGCGGTCTCCACGCCCAGGGCAGAACCTGAGGTGGGATTCGATCTCATGAACCTGAGATCATGACCTGAGCCAAAATCAAGAGTTGGATGCTTAACTGACTGAGCCGCCCAGTCATCCCTAAAAAAAAGTTTGCTTTTTAATTGTAAGCTTATAAAAGTGCCTAGGCAATTTATTAAATACTCAGCAGAAAAACATGTCACATGCAATTAGATACTTCATTGAGGTTTTTTTTTGTTTGTTTGTTTTGTTTTTAATTTCTCTACAGAGCTTAGAGTGTCTTGAAGAGAGAAGCCATCTTTGAATCTCTATTGTAGCTATGCTATTCTTTTCCTGTCCATATCTTCTCTGCATGCCCATCTGAGCACTTCCAAAAGTCAGCATGTTTGACTCTTGGCCTTTGGCTTTCTCTGGTGACCAGAGTCTGCCAGTCTACATGCTAGATAGGCTGCAAGTGTCCCTGATGTAGCACCTTCCAGGAACAGTAACCTTGTCCCCCCGTTGGAGTGACTCTGAGACAGACTGAGTCCCAGAGTTCCTGGTGGGATTGGGCTTTGATCCTCAGAGTAGTAATCTATACAGTAACCCCTTTTACAGCCTTCTTTCCTTCCCTATTTCACTTTCCCATGCCCTTAACGATGCTTTCTGGAATCACTCAAATGAAAAACTATTTACACTCATATCCTTATCTCAGGATCCACTCTGGGGAACACAATCTAAGATGCTTATCATGTGGATTAAGGCCTGGCAAGTAGTAGGTCCTTAGTGAATGTTGGTCATAATGGTCAAAAGAAGTAGGAAAGAAAGCAGATATCTTCCTGAAAAATATTGCCCAGTGAAAACATGTAAAGTCAGTTTTTAAATATAATATTTCTTTCAGTCTTTCTAACCAAATCACCTGCTCATAATTTAACATTTAAAAATACTATCATCTCTTATATTTTCATATTTCTGATAGCTTCTCATACTTGCTATCTTTAGTCTATCAACCTCTCACATTTTATTCCAAGTTTTAAAGTCCTACAAAAGAACATGCCATGAAAATTAATAATAATAATAATAATAACAGTAGTCAATATTTATTGTTTGCTCTGTGCTAAGTACTGTTCTAAGTGCTTCACATGTATTAATTTATTTAAGCATCGTAACAGATCCAGGGGCACAGTATTATTATTTATCCACCAGTTGGTTGATTAAGAAACACAAAGAGTGGAGCGCCTGGGTGCCTCAGTTGGTTAAGTGTCTGACTTCGGCTCATGATCCTAGGGTCCTGGGATCAAGCCTTGCACTGGGCTCCCTACTCAGCGGGGAGCCTGCTTCTGCCTCTCCCTTTGCCCCTTCCCCCATTTGTGCTCACTCTCTCTCAAATAAATAAATAAAATCTTTTAAAAAAGAAACACACAAAGAAAACAAAATTACTATTTTTGGATGACAAATTTGAATATTTAGAAACCCAAAATAACACACTTCAAAACTATACAATTAATAAAATAGTTTAATAATAAAGTCAGGAAAATACTTCAGGAGACAAGAGTATCAGACAAGATTTATCACTTCCCCTCCTTATACATTCTTTTATAATCTATCCAACCATAACCCTTACCCATGACTATGAACAACTGGACCAGGAAGCGCATAGTCTGATGTCAAATAGGAAGGCCTGTTTTGAGAATTTAAGCCAAAAGACATGGAGATTAAGTCAATTTGTGGCTGGAATGAGGATCATGTCAAGCCAAAGCTGGAACCATATCAAACCAAATCCAGCCACAAGCTAGACATTATCACGATGAGTAGAAATCATGAAGAAGCAGAGAAAGCCAACTAGTAAAGAGGAGAGAGAATTGAGTTGAGCAGACACTTGGCCTGACACCCGACTAAAAGGACGTATCTGTATCAAGAACTTGGGGTCAAACATTCCAGGAGGAATGACAGCCAATACAAAGGTCCTGAGGCTGAGCAAACTTGGTAAGAGATGAGGCATAGAAAAGAGGGCAGAGGGTAGGACCAGTGTGAGCTCAGGGAGGGTGATTCCAGATAAGGGCAGAGGGGTAGCAGCCAAACGGAGTGGGGGCTGGTGGGTTGTGGTGAGAGATTTGGATTCCTTTATTGGGAAGCCCAGCCCAGCTCTGTTCTGCCTCCCTTTGAAGCTGTTCCCATTGGCCTCGTTGAATGGAATCTCACCTTCTTAAGAACATTCACAGACATACATCTCTAACAATTGGCATATAAAGTCCTGAATTGCAAATTTTTCTTTTTTTCTTTTACATCGTTTATCTTCCCAAAGATGTTGAGTCTTAGAAATCAGGAGCCATGAATCTTTATATGCTCTACAGACCGTAGTGAGCTGGTATGGACATGAGTGCACCATACAGATTTGTTGGCTAAATGAAGGGGATAATAATGACATATTCCCTACCAGTGGCCAAAGGTTCTTACTATGTTTTCTCTGTAGAAGTTCTATGGCACATTAGGTGGCATGAAACTGTTTTTCACTGAGACTCTCCTTGTCAAATTGGTTTCTCAGTGAAAGTAACGACTGTGAGTCAATAAATCTTTTGTTAGGCTTTTGTATGTTTGAGTGGCTGGGAAATGGGGAGTATCATTTTATAAATCCAGGAAAAATCACACAGCCTTTTAAGCAACATTTACTGAGCCCCTACCACAGGGTAGTTTTGTGTTTATTGTTTTACAAGCATCTCTTGTTTCATCTTCAGACAATCCTATGAAGACACAACTAGTAGGTGGCAAAATCAATCACCCAGCAGGGTCGGGTGAACCTGAGTTCATACTTTTAACCAGCAGGCTAAAGTTGCTCTAGGTTGCCTGGATGAAAGAGGGAGATTTCCCTCTTATTTTTGTTCTTAAACTTATTTACACATCTAGCACCCACTCCCTGTTGTAGGATCACTTTGTATATATATATATATATATATATATATATATATATATATATATATGGATGGGATTTCGATTTTTCTCTAACGTTTGCAAGGCCAAGGAATTCATACCCGTAGAAATGAATTCATCCAGTAGTCTTGCTCTTTCTGTAGTATCCTCCCAATCTTCAACTATTTTTCTGATATTGACTAAGAAATTTTTATATACTTAGCTGTGGGTAGTATTTACAAGTGGAGTATGTTATTAGCAAAACAAACTGTTTCATGATACCTGTATTTATAAGAAAGTACCTGGAAAATACGTGCACATTTTTCTATTGAAGAAGAAAAATGACCCATGAAGAGGTCTGTAATCTTTGACAACAGCCATTTTTTTCTTTTGCCTCTATCTGAGGTTTATATCAAATATTTGAAAAACACTGGATTAATGATAATTAAAATTTTATCTGAATGGGTGGCACCATAATGTGTCAACTTATTTTTTGTCTTTGAAAACTATTAACTGCTAAATGGGATTTGTAAGAATACTGCAGGTATAAAGTAACAGCTTGTGAATTATATGAACAATAAAAACAATGTCAACTAAGAATAATTTCTTTTGCAACCTTTTCCCAGTTAGAACCAGCTCCACCAAACTGGAATTAATCTTAGCTACATTCTAACATAAAGACCTGTGATTTCCAATGGAACCTTTTCTTCAGCCTAAGAGAAACTTCAGGATGTTATATTATTGGAGTAGAACCTGGCCGTGTGGCTGTAGTTAGCTGTGGATGGTACTCAGAAAGCTTTAAGTCTGTTTTTCAAGAACGGTCACCTAGTACATGCTAGAAAACTTCAGTTTTATCCAGCAGAAGGTAAATAAAGGAATACTTCCTTATGTTAAAACAAACATGGATATATGACAGAATAGAAAGCAAAAGTGGCACTCATTTTAAGTACATAACCTAGGACTTCAAAATACGTTAAGTTGAAATGACTGGATTCAGGTTTCAGTTCTCTCTGTCATTTGAAAAACAACTGACCTTATGAAGACCCAGTGTTAACCAGACTAATATGGTTTGAATCTTGGTTTTGCTATTTCCTGACTGTGTGGCCTGGGGCAAATTATGTAACCTCCCTGGGTCTCAGTTGCCTCCTCTGTAAAATGGGGATAATACTGCCTCACAGGTTTGTTATAAGGATTGTATGAGTAAATATTTGTAAAATGCTTAGAACTGTCCCTGGCACATAGTGAGTGCAATATAAGTGTCCGTTAATTGCATTCAATTCAATTAAATTGGAATCTAAGTCTTAAGAACATTTAACTGCCTTCAACATGAGGAGGATCGGCTCTGAGAATGACTGGGTAATATACCCGAGACCCCCTTTCTCCTGCTCCTGCTTTGTTTTCCATTCTCTCTCTCAACAGGGGAAGTTAACTATGACTATATCATCACCCTCACCAAGCATGGGAGTGCATCTTTCGATTTCAAACCCTTTGTCCTTTCAATTGTCCCATATATTCCCAAAGATATAGAGGTGTCTCAGAGCATTCTCAAATTTCTACGTGTATATAAATCACCTGAAGATGTTGCTAAAAAAAAGATTCTGATTCAGGAAATCTGGGCTAGGGCTTCAGATTCCACATTTCCGATAAGCTAGTGGGTAATGCCTCTGGTGTTAGTTCCAGGATCACACTCCGAGTAGCAAGGTCCAGCAATGTTTTGCCATCTACAAAAAATATCCAGCAGAATTTAAAATAGGTGCTTCTAGGGGATCCTCGTGGCTCAGTCGTTAAGCGTCTGCCTTCGGCTCAGGTCATGATCTCAGGGTCCTGGGATCGAGACCTGCATCGGGCTCCTTGCTCAGCGGGGAGTCTGCTTCTCTGTCTCCCACTCCCCCTGCTTGTGTTCCCTCTCTCACTGTGTATCTTTCTGTCAAATAAATAAATAAAAATAAAAAATAAAAAAAATATTTAAAATAGGTGCTTCTACTTTGGGTCCCAGGCCCATATATAGTGTCTTATGGTATTGCAGCCAAGAGAACTCTTCTGCTCTGAGGAAAATGACCAGAATACAACACTGACATTTTAAATGACTGTCCATCTGCTCCTTTTCTGGGGCCGGGAGGTGAGCAGAGAATTTCGAAAACCTCCCCCACCCAGTTTGATTTGCTCCATGAACATTGGGCAATGGAATTTTCAGAGAATGTGTGTTCCATAGTTCTAAGCGGAGACCCTTCCCTGGATCCAGCAGCATATGGCAGGCCTGTGGGTGGCATCCGAGGCAGGTGGGAAAAGTGTGATTTTCTGGCAGCTACAAACAGGATTTGCCAACCTGAGGCAGGGCCCTCAGTAGAAGCAGCAGGAGAAGAGATGGGGTCGGGAGGAGAAATGGAACAGGAACCCCCTCCCATGGGCTATGCCAGCACATTGGGGCTCAGCCCAGGGCCAAATTAGCAACACAGTTCAAGGGGAAATATTCACAGAGACTCTCCCTGTGGGAGACTCGCAGGAAGGCTCTTTCCATCCTTTCCACCCCTCCCAGAATTCTGTGAAAACACATTGACAATGCTACCAGGTTAACAAACCTGTAAAATAATCATTGTTTTTTCAACTTTTAAAGTTCCACGCAATAACTGGCTCGTTGGATGTTTGTCAGGGGACCAACTCCCTAAAACTTCTTCCCAGAGAAAAGTTTTCTTCTTCTTTTCCTTTTTATTTAAGATACTTTTTGGAGCAGTTTTAGGTTTATAATAAAATTGGGAGGGAGATACAGAGATTTTCTCTGTACCCCCACCCAACCACGCGTAGCCTCCCCTACCATCAACATCACTCACCAGAGCGACACATTTGGTACCAAGGATGAACCTACACTGACACGCTGGAGTCACCCAAAGTTCATAGTTTACCTTAGGGTTCACTCCTGGTGTTGTACGTTCTATGGGTTTGACATAGATACATCAGGTATAATTGACATAGATACTTCATGCATTACCCTTAAAGTCCTCTGTGCTCTGCCTATTCCTCCCCCTACTCAATCCCTCGCAACCACTGATCTTTGTATTGTCTCTATCGTTTCGCCTCTTCCAGAACGTCATACAGTTGGAATTTTACAGTACAGAGCCTTTTCAGATTGCCTTCTTTCATTTCAGAAAAAGCATTTAAGTTTCTTCCATGCCTTTTCATGATTTGATAGCTTATTTCTTTTTACTACTAAACAGTATGGGATAAGTTTTCTTCTAGGAAAAAAATTCACTTGGAAAATGCTAGTTCACTTCAAATACTTAAATATTTGAGGATTCTAAGGAAATCCTTTTAGAAAAAGTGGAGGTACAAAAATAAAATACATTTTTAGAAAACATATATGGGGGAATTAAGAGCCTTCTATGCACTGGAAACACTGCACTGAACCTCAGAAAATTTGTTTCCTGATTTGGGAGTTTTGGGGGCCTGGCCAGAGTGCCTGCAACCCCGGGAGGAATAATGAACACGCCACACTGTTCGTTGTGCGTAGGTATCCCAGGCTATCCAGCATCTATGTCCAGCAAGTGCCATCTGCTTCTCCTGGCAGTAAACAAGGCCACAGGTGGAAGTCCTCCTTCAACACCTTGGCTCCCAGGGCTCACCCAGCTGGGTGTTTGGACAGGTGGCTCTGTCACAGCTTGCTGTCCTGTACCCTGGATTCAGAACAAGTCCTGGGAAAATTTCCTTCATACCTCACCATCTTTGACCACTTGCTCTGATTATTGTTATGGCTTTGAAATGATCTAGAATGTCATCCAAAGTGCAAAAGATCAGAGAACTCACAACCCCAAACCCCTCTGTTACTTTATATACCAACCTAGGTGTCAGGGCTTTCTCATTCTTGGGTCAGTTTCTTAGAACCATACCTTTTCCCTTTTATTTCTTTTCACTCTACTTTCTCCTACCTTTCCCATCTGCACTCCTCTACTCCAAGGCCAACCTCAGCACGAAATCCTTTGCCAGTGGAGGTTTCTCATTCACCTCTCAGGACTTCAGGCTTGGCGTTTATAAAATGGGGATAATAATTATCCTGTGGGACGATGTCAGTAAAATCACTTTGAAAACGGCTAAATGTTCAAATATCAATTTTTGCTGTTGGATAAGGAAACAGCAAACAGAAGAATCTAAGAATCCTAGGAATTCTGGAACTTTCTAAGAGAAGTTGGAGTCTAAAAATGCTATAGCTATGTGTACCCTTTCGTTGATGATGAATATTCTGGAATAATTATATTTTCTTTGATTTGCTCTTTACCTACCTTCCTGTTTCTGTTTATCCTTCTTTTCTCTCCTCTCCCTTTTTCCATTTTTCCTAACCATCTCTCTTCCCAATTTCTTGCTTCTCTGTCTCCTCAGAATAAACATGGGGAAGATTTTGATTGGCTTGAAGCAAGATTTCTGTGACTGAATGAATTAAGGTAGGTTGAGGTGATCCAAAACAATTGTAGTTTATGCCTCTACTATGGCAGTCCTTAGTGCAGCTTGCCAAGTATTTCCAGATCTCCACATTTGGCAGACATGGTAGGATTGTACTTCCTAGTCCGTCTGTGATTAAATGGGGCCATGTGACTAGTTCTGGCCAATGAGGTGTGAGCAGATGAGATTTGTCATTCCCAGGCTGGCACATCGAGTTGTTAACATGAGACTCTCCAGAACCATATCCTTCTGGTACAGCAACTGGGAATGTTTGCGATGATACCTACACTATTAGCCTGAGCCCATGAATAATTACAAGGAACAGAGCTCCTACGAGACCTGTGGTGGACGTATACCACGAGGAAGAAAGCAACGTTAGTCGTTTAAGGCACAGATTTTGGAGTTTGTTTTTTTTTTTACCACAGTGTGCATTAGACTTTCCTAACAGATGCAATCACTAAACAGTGAACTTCTCCAGAGAAGAGAAGAAAGGAAAGAAGAAGGGAACTGCTTTTATTTTGAGGCTATTGTGTGTTTCTGCTAGGTGCTTTCATAACAACACATTAAATTATTATACTGACCCAAAGAATCTGAACTACAGCTACTTCAGGATTTTAAAGAATTATAGTACTACACATCCATTAGCATCTTTTAACACAATGGATTTTAACTCATAGGTAACTAAGAAAAAAAACAACTTTTAGTGGAAAACCTAGATTTTAACAAAAGTTCAAATGGCCACAATCTGAATCTCAACAGAGAATGTGAAAATAAATGGTTAACATTTATTCATTCAAACATCTATTTATTTGATCAAATATTTATTGAGCACTTACTTGGTCAGGCATTGTGTCAGGTGCTAACAAACAGCAACCACCTTAGATAAAACCTTTACAGTATCCAGAACCATTTTCCATATATTATCTCATTTACCTAATAATAGCAAAATGTTCATTCTATTTTGAAGATGAAGATGAAGATTAAGATTGAGACACAAGGAATCAAGTAACTTGATTAAGCTCACTCAGGTAAGTAGAATAGAACTGGGATTTAACCCCTATTTTCACACAAAGTCCATGTTAAATATGTAACAGTTATAAGAAAAGACTATTGGAGAAAGATTCAAAATGGAAACTTACTTAGAAATTTCCCTTATAAATTATTTGTATGTTGGAAAAAGGAATTTTTAACCTAAGTATATAGATCCCTTAGTTTGTGGGCCCCTGATATCATAGACAACCCTTAGGAGATCCTGAAAGTAGTCAATGACCTAAAAAACGTTCAGAAAAATTGCTCTACAATTATATTCTTATTAGACTAGCTCAGAGATGATAGAACTCCATTTTCAACATTTTATTTCCCATTAATTCCAGCATTATTGAGGAAATAGTAATTATATCTTCTTTCTTCTTTTTGTATTTGTAAAATAAAAAGATAAAAAAATATAAAGCAAGTCAAAAATTATTTGAAAATATTTTTCCTGTATTTTATTAATTACAAAACTGGAGGAGGGGCTCTTGCTTCAACGTTCCGGTTTGTAGAATTATGGATGGGGGAGATGTCATTTGAGCCCCCACTTTGTTTAGAGATGTATAAACTCACACTCAGCCAAGGAAGCTATGGCTTCAGTGTGGAGCTGGGGCCAGAACTCAGACCGGCAGACCCCCTCCAGTCATGCTGGAATCCATTTGAAGAAAAATACTTCCTGGCCTTTCCTTCAATTTTGATTCAAATGGTGTATCACCACATTTCAAAACATCTTACTAGACATATTGGTAAATTAGAATGTGATAATTTAGGCATTTGAGTCATTTAAAAAAAGTGTTGTATTCACAGTAGGTAAATGAGAATGCTGAGATGTAACATTAGCACAACAAAAGGTACCACAGCGAAAACAAAACCTTCTGCCCTCTGTCACGAGCTGACGTAAAATATGTGTCAAAATCCTTCTCGGTACATAGCGATAAATACAAAATTAATATACACATACAAGTGGCATTGGAATTTACTTTACATATTTTAGTTTCCTCTCCCTTCTACAAGCTAATAACACTGAAACTGATACAGTACCCTGGGAGGAACTGAGAGCCAAATCATGTGTCAAGAGACCTGAAGTGAAGGTCTAGCTCAGCTCATTGAGTCATTGGTTATGACCATTTGGGCTACTTTTCTGAATCTTGGTTCCCTTGTTTTTAAAATGAAGACATTGGACTTCATTCCCCAGGAGGCCTTCAAACTCTAGCGCTCTCTGATCGCTTATTGGCCACGCTTCTGGCAGGGTTCAGAACTGGCCACCAGTTGGTTCAAAAAGAGCCTTCCATGAGAGGCCTACTTTCAGAGTTTGAGCAAATAATTGATGAAGGGGTAACCAGGCATCAGCGATAGTGGGAAGGTTTTATCAGCCCTATATTTGAAGGAAGGAAGTGAAAGAATAGTTACCAGAGCCTAAGGAGCACTGGGACTCTGGATGAGGGGCTCTAGGTGATATGTATGGAGGCTATGCTATAGCGAGAGGTATAACCTCAAAATAAGGAGGAGTCAGGGAAGAAATAACCTGACCTTTCTTTCCTCTGGCTTTCTAGTATCCTGCCCCTCAATGGCCAAAGCTGATTGAAAGCAAGAAGCCTAGTGATGCAGTCCCCAGAGGTCAGCCGACCAGGGCCAGCCCAGGGTAGAGAAGGATGGAGAAGGGTGTCCGTAGTGAGGAGAAGGAACTGCACAAATTCTGATATCAAATAAGCTTTTATTATCAATTCTTCTTTTTGCTGGCCATTCAAATAAATCTTAATGACATGTTTTCTTGGATCTTCTTTGGTGTTGGCCACTGTGTTCCTTGAAAAACACATCAACAAGAACAAAAAATAAGTACTGGTGAAGGGATCATTCTGCTCTGTTTATTTAATTTCTTCTTTGCTAACATTACTTCATTTAGTTCCTTCTGTTATCTAGCCAACTAGTGAAGTCTTTTCCATGCTGGTCTAGTTCACAGAGCCGTGGTATTTACATACCTTTTAAATTCCACTCTGCTCATTATCTAGGCACCATTTCTAAAAACCTCTGTAAAACCAACACATTAAAAAATATCACATTAGGGGGAGGAATAAATGACATTTTTTTAAATTTAAATAGTTGTATAAACAGCAAAGGTGGGTGCAGTTTACTCTGATCAGATAATGAGTTCGTCAGGTTGCACATGTATTCTGGAACAAGGATGATGTGTCAGATCTCACATCATGCATTTTGTGTGCACCAGTAGGTGGCATGCATAAATACCATGCAGCACGGCACCCATCTGCGTGAGATCTCTTCTACTGAGTGTCCCTGCAGGGAGCAACTCTGACTCCAACAAAGTCAGGTTTTGCAAAGGACTGCATTTATCTCTTGCTTTGATTCAACTCCCTGCAAAGGTTTCTCCAGGACACAGTGTCACTCTTACCAGGTCAAACAAGATTCTCCTGCCAGGCAGGGTGCCATGAAGAAAATCTAGCTTTGAGCGTGAGCCAAAAAAAATCAAAGTGGAAACAGAAATGTCAGAGGACTAGAGAGCAAATGCCAGGTGTCCCCCTAGTTATCATTAACATCAATATTTCATATGCAGTGGTTTTATTCAAGCTCACACAAGATAGAGAGGTCGTTGTCAATAACCTAAAGACGAATACAGAGCAAATGTTACCTTGTCCCTTGATCAGCTCCAGAAAGGTATACACAACAGGAATAACTTCTTTGTTGTACACTTTTGGAGGGGGTGGAGGGACTGAGGTATGGAGACAGAAAGGGAATTTGTACTCTCCGAGAATGAAGGGTGGAGCTCTACTTTTAATAAACTTTATTGAGGTTCACCTTGGAAACTCTGCAATTGACTCAATCTCTGGTTCTCCCTAGGTATGAGAGGCATCCAGCTTACTGTACATGAATCTCATGACTTGCCTCATGCTCTATAGGATACAGGCTTGGGACGTCTGACTCAGGAGAAGTGGTGGTATTTGTGGCCTCCATTGTTAGTATGCGACATACACTTTCTCCTTCTCTCACACAGGATGGCCCTTGTTCTTTGAGTAAAGTGAGAAGAATGATTCCTTTGGGTATTTTTTTAAAACAACTTCTGCATTTTGAAAATTCTCTTTTGAAATGAAGACTGAATTATTTAGATTTTTTTTTTGTCTTCTATCTGCCTCTCTGAGCAATTGTCAAGAGCAGACTATCCTGGAGGTGGGCCATTCAATCAAAGAACAATTGGGGGGAAAAAGTCAATCTGTAGTTTTAAATAAGAATATTCTAATTCCAACTCTGAGATGGATAAGTAGGCAATCATGGAGTGTGGTATCCCCTATGTGAAAGAGCGCGACCTTATATTCTAGAAGGTGCTCTCTGTTTCTATTGGTTGAGCCTCCTCCTTCCATCTCCCTGTCCTTGCCCAACATATTCTGTTCAACTTCTCTCCCCTAGACATTGCTTCTGCTGCATCCTTTACCGGGAATGGCTTTCTGAATTCTTCCACTCATCTTAATCTTACTCCTTTAAAGACTCAATCAAGCCCCTTCACATTCATAAAAACTTTCCTGACAACTGCAAACCATTGAATCTCTGAATTCTGTTTGGACCTTTACTTAGTACTAAAATATTCTCTAATAATTTTGATGTTATTACATTATTTCCCTTAGTAGAAAGCAATCCACAGGATATCTAGGTATGTGACTATATTATTTTCATCTCTACTGTGGGCGGCAGCCCAGTGCAAGGCACAGAGTATATAATACCTTCTTTTCAAATTCCACGTGGTTCTAGATTATTCTCCGTAACATCATCCTATTCTCTGCCTAAGTTTTCCTCTAGTAACAAATACTTCTATTTACCTGAGTCCTGTCTTTGCAAGAGCAAATAGAGGAGTAGATTTCTTCTCTGGCTCCTTTGTGTGCATGTTCAAGTGCGTGCGTGCATGTCTGTGTGTTTAGCAGGGCTATGGGGAGGAGAGAGAGAGAGAGACATTGGAGACTGAAGGACTGACCGGTATTTGGATGAGGGTAAGGACAGTGGTCAGACAGGAAAGAGTTAAACCTTTGAGAATCCTCCATTAGTAGAAAGCATAAAAATCAGTGGACTAAAACTGCTTTTTTTTTCCATAAAAGAAGAAAAATCAAGTTTTGGATAACAAAATGGGGAAATTTTTACTAAGTATTACATTTTTGAGTTTTGAGACAGTATCTAGTAAATGAAGCAATGGAAATAAATAAGAAAATGGAACATAAAAAGGTAAATACTTGACAGCCTTGTCTTGTCTATATTTTATAACAATAGAAGCTCTATAAGCTCCCTGAGGACACAGAGAGATAGCCTGGATATTTTTAGAATTGGATTATTTATAGCTATTTATTAAAAATACATTATGGCATTTGAATTTAATGAATACAAAACACTAGTCATAAATACTAGGGGAAAGAGTTAGGTTAATTTGGGGACCTAAAGGGATAATTTTATTTGGGTCATAAAATCCAAATGTTACGTCCTAGTGGTGTTTCTAAGAGGGTATTTAAGAAAATCACAGAATCTACAGAGTCTATCTTTTCTCTGACCCTGAGAGTATTCCCATTTAAATGACAAAATGCCTTATTGTGGAACATGGCTGTTCAGATCAATTAGGTGACCCATATAAGAAGAGTATATATTTTCCTGTATGTGAACCAATTCTCTAGCTAAGTATATTTTCATCTCTACATAAGCATATCTGTGTGTGTCAAGCTACACAATTTTCCCTTGGCAGCTTGAAACCAAGTTTGGAATATTTTGGATATTACATAACTAATTGTTCATAATTTGATATCTAGGTTGTTGAGTGTTTTTAGGCTGACGGGTAACCTTTCAGATCCAAAGAGAAAAATATCTGGTCAGATATGTTTACTTTAATAAGCTAAACAGCCTTGCCACTAACCTCTGTGGTGCCATTTATTTATTAAGAAAAGACACCCCCTCAGTGTAGGTAGAGCCTGCAAGCCACAGCTTGGCTCCTGAGCCTGGGCGGATTTCAGCCCCCACTCACCCCTGCAGCCTGGCACTGACGTATGAGACACAAACTGTGAAACAGTATGCCAGAGCTCAGAGTATTAAGATGTTAAACATCTAGCGCTGGAATAAGGCTACAGGAGACTTTGCTTGCATTTTTATCCAGCAACCAGTATTCTTGATAAACTGATAATCAGTCTCAGATACCCGAATCACCCTAGAGATGGGTAAGAGAAGAGGAAAGGTGTTCTCAATCTTCTCAACAAGGAGGAATACCTGCTATTGTTCTTCACTCATGAGGCTTATGTTTTGAGACAATCAGTTCAACAAAATAATTGAACTCCTTAAGTAACTATTTGTTTGCATATTTTGATCTTTTAGTCAAGCTGATGTAACTGCCAACAGAGCTTCTGATGAGCATATGATGAGTATTGTCATATTGGGTTGATATGATTTTTAGTTTAGACAAAATAAACATCTTTTTATTTAATCCATGTGTCTATGCCCCACATAAATGCATGATTTTCACATGACTTATGCTTTTTATATTTATTTACATACTCTGAGGGTTTGAAACTCTAAATTAGGTATAACTACTCCAAATTGTGTCATGAGTAATCTTTTCCTCTTAAATTTATTCTGTTCTCATTACTGATAATTCTGAGCTATAATGGAGGAAGAATTAAAAGGGCAAAATTTTGGGGATAGAGTAGTTAAGTGAGAATCTCTCTCACTCTTTGATTTATTTTCCAATGTCTGAAGATAGGAGAGGATTCTGTCCCAATCTTGCCATTTTACTTTATTTTTTTCCAACAGAAAACATTTTAAGTATATGCCAAAGAAGAGACAGATGTTAAGTAAACCTTGACTCTCCTTGCCTGATAATGGAAAAAAACTGGTTATCTTCTTTGGTTAGTTTTCATATATTGGAATGTATGAAAAATTAGAATGCCCTAGTATTCTACTAAAGTCATCAGGACGCTGAATGAACTGACTGGATTTAAAGGAAGAGAAATGAATCCCTAAAGAAAATTTGGGGAAGGGGATATGAAATAATATGACTGTGAAGAAGAGTAATGTTTCACTTATGCAAAATCCTTTTAAAAATCATATATAATTCTAGAAATATATATTCTAGAAATATATGCATGTATTCTAGAAAAAAAAAATACGTATATGGTGATATTGGGCCTTTGTCCTAAATAGAAAACACATAGCATCGGTCTCTGTTTTTAAGGTTTTTTTTTTTTTTTCCTAAAGAAATACCTGGCTTTTGATAATATGTGTTAGTGATTAATCATATTTTTGTCTTTTCTATTTGGGACAGATAATGCGATAACATGTGAGCAGACGTTGTCAGTACTCAGCAGATCCCCTCAGATCCCTCTGACTGTTCTGTGTGCCTATTCCCTGGCTTCAGTATGCTTGGCCCCTGGAGGCCAGCACTTGGATTCTCTTTGGAGGACTGCCCTTGGGCTACTGTTGCCATGGTGACTGCACGCAGAGCCAGCCAGCATCCCTCCCTAAGGTTTCGCGTGTCCTCAAGGATGGCCCTCACCAAGGACAGACTGGCACAGGTTTTGAAAGCTCAGCAAACTTGCCTCATGTTGGGATAAACACTGGGGTAGAATTTAGATTCCAGAGCTCTCCTACAGGATGAGACTGAGTTTGGGATTTTGCCTGAAGTTGTGCCCTCGCTTGTCTTCTGTCTTGCTTCTCCTTATCTCCTTTTTCACAGGTTTCTCTTGGGAGCCTTTCTGTATTGAATCCTCTTCTAATTGTCTTCTTCTGGGGAAGTTGACCCAAGACAATTTTCCAATATCATTGAGGTAAAAAACTGTTCACACGCATGTGAAGATTTAATACATCTTGGATGCCATGCTAATTTTAAGATAAAATAATGATGGTGTTTCCTCCCCATCCTCCAGCAAAGACTGGGAATCATGGCTGATGTCTGGGAAAGCATAAATGAAGCTAACATTTCTCCAACTAGAACCACGGGAAATGGTGGTAGATGTTTTTGATTATAAAAATCCCAATATATTGTTGGCTATATTAATCCATAGAAGCATCAATGACAAACTTGGTGAAATTGGGTAATTCATAGATATGTAAGATCAAAAGAATTAGCCAGAGACCTTAAGTTTCCTAAGAGAGAATGTAATAGCACTGCTTGTGGATGCATAGTGAGGCTGAGTATTTATTTGTTTATGTGTGAAAGAGTGAATGAACTGGAGGTGACATTTTTTTCTAGTCCTGGCTCAGCATATTACTTTAAATTTCTGAGCAAACCATTATGCTCCTTCTCTAGACCTCAGTTTATTTGTCTTGCACTACCTTTTGTGGTTTCAACTGAGCATTTTATATGATTTCATTTTTTCTCCTTTCTTAGCATATCCATTATATTTCTTTTCTTTTCTTCCTTTTTTTCACTTTAAGTGGTTGCCCTTGAGTTTGCAATATACATTTACAGCTAATCCAAGTCCCCTTTCAAATAACCCTATGCTACTTCACTGGTAGTGTGAGTACCTTTTAATAGCAAAATCATTCTAATTTCTCATCCCTTGTATGATTGCTGTCATTTTCACTTATATATAAGCATTCATAAGCATATGTATATGTGATATATACATAAGCATACATAATCTAACTGCTGGTGCTATTATTTTGCACAACCTGTTATGTGCTATGTCAAATAAGAATAAGAAAAGTTCTTATCCTACCTTCACTTACTCCTTGATGCTCTTCATTACTCTTTGTAAATCCAAATTTCTGACTTATATTGTTTTCTTTCTCTCAAAAGAACTTTTAACATTTCTTAGAAGGCTGGTCTACTGGCAACAAATTCCCTCAAGTTTTGTTTGTTTGAGAAAGTCTTTTTTTCTCCATCACTTTTGAAGGATAATTTTTCAGGGTATAGAATTCCAGGTTGGGGTGTTTTTGTTTTGTTTTGTTTTGTTTTCTGCCAGCACTTCAAATATTTTACTTCATTCTCTTGCTTGCCTGGTTTCTGAGAAGTCAGATGGAATTCTGATCTTTGTTGCTCTTTAGGAAAGGTTTCCTCTTACTTTTTTCAGTATTTTTTTTTCTTTACCTTTGATTTTTCTGAAGTTTGAAAATGATATGCCTGGATGTAATTTTCCCCCCATTTATCCTGCTTGGTATTCTTTGAGCTTCCTTAATCTATGATTTGGTGTCTGACATTAATTTGGGAAAATTTTCAGTCATTATTGTTTCAAATATTTCTTTTCCTTTCTCTCTTACTTCTTTTTCTGGTGTTCTCATTATACATATGTTACACCTTTTGTAGTTATCCACTATTATTGGATATTCTATTCTATTTTTTTTCAGTCATTTTCTCATCACTTTTTGGTTTTAAGGAATTCTGTTAATATATCCTGTAGCTCAGAGATTCTTTCTTCAGCCATGTCCAATTTAACTAATAAACATTTCCAAGTATTCTTTATTTCCTTTACTGTGTGTGTGTGTGTGTGTGTGTGTGTGTGTGTGTGTGTGTTTCAACTCTAGCCTTTGTTTTTGGTTCTTTCTTAGGATTTCCATCTCTCTGTTTACATTACCTGTCTATTCTTGCATGCTTTTTACTTTATTCCTTAAAATGTTAACTTAATTGTTTTAAATTAGCAGCTTGATAATACCAACATCCTTGCTAAGTCTGGATCTGATGCCTGCTCTATCTCTTCAAGTTGTGTTCTTTTCACTTTGGTATGCCTTGTAATTTTTTTCTTGATACCTAGACATGGCATACCTGACACTGGTTCCTATGGCATTTTCCACTGGTGAGTCTCTGGGATAGTAAGCTATGCCTCCCTATAGTCATCTGTTTGTCCCTCCAGTCTTGTGGGCAGCAGTTTGCCCTGTGGCCTCCCCCCTCTTGTAGATCCAAGAAGAGTTGTTCTGTTCAGCTTTTTACTTGTTGTTAGGATGAAGGGGCAACTTCTAAGCTTCTTACATGCAGAACTGGCCTCCCCTTGCACTGAATGTTTAAGTTCCTTCTAACTTTCATTTTGTGATTGATACTGTTTGTACAATCAAAAACAGACCCCTGAGAAAAAGTCATATATGAAGCTTCAGAAGCTGAAAAGCTTAAACAAATCTCAGTTAGTTACTAGTTAGCTATACTTCCCTGTGTCTGAGAATGTGGAGGGGCACTTGCTGGAACATCAGCAAGTGAATCTGCTAAGAATTGAGGAAAGCAGTGGAATATTCATTGGCTAAGAAAAAAGATATCTGATATCTCACTGGTGAAGCACAGCAGAATTTCATGCATTGGTCTTATTGTGCCCAGGATTCTATTGCAGATTAGAGCCTTGGAAGACTGCAAAGGGAATAATAGCAGGGACACAATAAAAGAGGAGAACATTACTCTCAGAAGAAAAGAGAAAGAAACAGAAAAAAATACTAATATTGTTTCATTTTAGGGGAAACATCTTCTCAAGCCTTAGGAGGCCCACTTTTCCCAGCCTGTCGTCACTGTGGGAATGTTGAGGGAACTGAAGATTCCCTGAGGTTCAGTCTGTAAGAAGCATCTGTCTTATTGTGGCCCTTAAAGATTAATTTTGATATTACGCATCAATTCCACAAATGCTCAAATGTATCATACAAGTGGGCTGGAGCCATTAAAATACTGAATATATCTTCAAAGTGCCAATGACAGTGCTGACCTGAGTCACCTTGGGTGTTAAGCTAAGGTTTGTGGGATAAAAGATCCCACATCCTTCATCGTTTTCTTTTCTTTTTAACCTCATTCATCTTCATTTTGAAACAGGGGTATGATCAGATAATGTCATTCTGGAGAACAGACTTTCAGAAAAAGTGTGAGAATTCTCTTTACATTATTAAAGTATTTATAGTCAGAAATACTTTACCAAAACTGCAAACCATTCATACTTCTCAAAGATATAAAATGACTTCTGATATTAGGATTTCAGGGATAGGGGCACCTGGGTGGCTCAGTTGTTTAAGTGTCCAATTCTTGATTTTGGCTCAGGCCGTGATCTCCGGGTCATGAGATAGAGCCCACATCTGGCTCTGTGCTCAGTGCTGAGTCTGCTTGAGATTCTCTCTCTCCTTCCCCCACAGTCCCCTCCCTGCTCTATAAATAAATAAATAAATAAATAAATAAATAAATAAAATCTTTAAAAAAAGGATTTCAGGGGTATATGGAAATTCAATCTTATTTTTTGTATTAACTATTTAATGTTTAAAATAAGTATGTTTATGTGGTATAAAATTTTAGAAGTATAAAATGAAATTTATACTTCTGCCCCTGTTCACCCAAAATTTCTTTGTGGAGATAACTAATGTTACCAGCTTCTTGTTATTTTTCAGAGTTATTTTATATAAGCAAATAGTTGTGTTTGTATGTGTGTTTTACACACTGTTAGGTACTTTTCTTTTTTCATTCAACAATGTAATTTAGAAATTATTCCATATTAGTACTGAAGATCTTTTTTCATTTTAACTATTGTTCAGTACCCCACACTCCCTATCCCTCTTACTTCCTTTAAAAAATAGAACTAATTGCCATCATTTTTTTGTTTATTGTTTCTGATGCCAAACTAGAATCTTAACTATGTGAGAGTAAATATTTTCAATAATTTTATTTACTGCATGCATTTCCAATGCCTCGTACAATGCCTGGCATATAGTAGACATACAATAAACATTTAAATGTGTTTCATGAATGAATATATTAGATTTTACAGCATATTTTATTCTATTATATGTATTTAACAGAATTTATTTAGCCAGTCTCCTATCAATAGGCATTAAGTTTTGTCAAGCTTTTGCTATTGTAAGCTCTGTTGCCACGAAAATTCTATTATGTCCATCAGTTAATCCATGAGCCAGTATACTTTAGATAAAATTCCTAAAAGTAAAGTTGCAGGTTCAAAGGAGGTGGGAATTTTAAATTTTGATTGATGATGCCAAATTACTCTCTTTATAATGATAATTTATATTTCTATCACTAATATATGTATGCATAAGTAAAGTTGTGCTAATTTTTTTAAAGGAAAACTTATATTGATTGAAATTGAAGTGAATGCATGGTGCTTTTCTCCATTAGGAAAGTAAGCTGGAAACTTAGCTTTAATATAAAATTAAATATTTTATTCTTTGCTTTTAAAGAAGAGTAACTCTATACAGAAGTCCAGAACAAATGTTAATTCATTGTCATCTAAGATTCCACATCTTCAATTCCTAAATTACAAATTATGATTTAAAAATAAATGCATTGTGTGCCTTTCAACAGTAAAATCATATTGAAAAATTTGAGCCAAGGAAAATTATTTGTTATTAACTATAATCATTAATAAAGAAATGCAAAAACTCAAGCTCTTTTCCAAATTTCACTATTCTTTATGGAGGACTTTAGATTTCAGTGTAATCTAAAGTCAACTGGGAATATATTTTTGGCCTCATCTCTATTCATCATCCTGAAAATTCAGTTTACTCTAATGTTAGAGCATTAAACCATAACAAAAGGGGAGAGTCAAATCTTATAAGCAGTGATGTGAAGGGAAAACACAAGTTATGTTATATGCAAAGGCATATATTTTACCAAAGCAGTTTGTCTATACTTTGTAATTAGGTAGATTAAAATATTTAATGAAATTTCAAAGAGGAAATAGGATTAGAAATCTTGATTAAGAAATTATTACTCAAAGAAGAAACTTGCTGATCATAGTCCCTTTCCTTGTTCCTACACCCCCCAAAGGAAATAAACCTTGTTCTTACCTTGGAGACAAGGAGCAAACATATTTTTCTATGTGTCATGTTGGAAATGTATAGAGGGAGCCCTTTAAAACCAGGCATAGTTGCTCATAATGCTCCAAATAGCAATATTTCCTTTCAAACAGCATATCACCAGGCTGCCTAAAGAAAGAAAGAGGTTTTTGCTTGGGATACAAGCAATGAACATAGTAAATGGTTACACAGAGAACCCAGAACTGGTTTGAAAATGATTCAACTATGAAAACAAGTGTTTAGTGTGAAGACTTGTTGTGTAAGGAAATGCCAGTATTTATTTTTGGAAATGTCAGAGAATTTAAAAGAAACTTCAATCCCAATTAAAAAAAATTTTAATAAACTTCAATAAAGAAAAAACTCTTCCTATTGGTTGATTGAGTTCTGGACATAATTTTAATTTAGTATGATGTGTTTTCCTTAGAGTTAGGATTTCCCAATCATGAGCAGAGGTAGGAATTGTAGTAGGACTAGCTGTACCTTTAAAGTCTAGGATCTGAGAAGCCAATAGAATTTTCAAGGATCAAAAAATAGATATAAAAAAATAAATTTTGGTACATAATCAAATAGGTGAGCCAGTGGGTGACTGGAACCAGAGGTGGCAGATCTAGAATGACAAATCAAGGCTCGCAAGCTATTGGACATGAGAGAGATGCGGCAGTTTTAGAAGAAAATAGTCTCAGACCTTAACTAAGGTGGAGAGACAAGATTACTGATCAGAACAAGTCAAGGCTTCATTTGAAGAGAAATGGAACAATAGACTAAAGCAGAGATTTTCAGAAGTACAGTGCAGCACATCAAATATGAATAAAAGGCAACTTTAGCAACACCATTTCCAATATGTACAGGTGTTTTATTTCTGTTGTTGTTGTTCCTCCTACCGGCCATTCTTCTCCCTTCTTTTGTTCTACCCCCTCACATTACTGGGACAGGGTCATGGTGCCTGTTTGGGTATTAGACTCAACTTTGCCACAAATTGCCTTTCTTCTGATTCCACTTAATCCTGGCCCACCCAAGCTCAACGGTGATTCTTTGAATACTGGAGTCTAACTAAATTCTGGACTTGGCACTGAGTTATCTTCTCTTGACTCACTCTTGTCTATTGGCTTTTGGCTTAGGCAGCCAAAATTGGGAGGGGGTGCTCTATACACTCACAATTTCTCTTATGCGCTCACTCTCTGAACTACCCCCTCCACACACACACACACACACACACACACACACACACACACGTGCGCCCCCCCTCTCCCAATGCTAGAGAGTGCCTTTCCATGGACATATCCAAAGATCAATATCGACAGTCATTCAGATTCTGGGGAAATAGGACCAGGACCCAATTATTATACAATCCAACGTTGGTAAATGCCGATGATAGTAACAGTGGCCCAGGAACTAGGCCTTGTGCTAGGTGCTTTTCACAGCTTTTCAAACTTATTTCTCACAAACACCCAGGGTGTTAAGTATATTACTCCAATTTTAAGGAAAAAGGAAAATGAGATAACTTGCCCAAAGTCAATAGGTAGCAATCTAGGATGCAAACCAGACAGTCTGTCTCCAGGTTTCACAATTTTTAACAGGCATGGGATCACATCTATAGCAAGAGAACACTGAACTTCATGCTGATAACTTACTTAGTGACCTAGATTTCCAAAATGTACTTTAGAGAAAACAGGATTGGTCTCAGAATTCTGGATATGCTAAACCTTCAAGCGACAGCTAGATACAGTTAATCTTAGACTTAGCCTAGCTGAGACTTTGGATTTTGCTGACTAGAAACAATGAGGCCTCCAGTCAATTTACCAGGAGCTTTTACTGCATGGGGGTGGAAAAAATCTTACTGGTTTCACCAGAAGATAGTGTGTCAGAGACTGGCTAGATGCTCACTACCAATCCTACTCCTCTTCCTGGACACGTAGACAACATTTTTCAGCCTCCACTGTAGTTAGGTTGGGGCTATATGACTGTGTTCTGGACAATCCAATGTGAATGTAAGTGATGTATATTGCCTACAAGTCTGGCCTTTCAAACAACTTGCATGATTTTGATTCATGCTTTCTTTCGCTCTTCTTTTATGACTGGAAGAGAAGAACTCTAAAATGACCCAAAGACACAATGGAAGAAGGCTATTTTCTGAGTCATTCTCTAAAGGAGAGCTTTTTAGGAGAGGGCTGGGCCTATGTGGAACTGTGTCAAGAACAAGTAATAAACTTTTAAAAAATTTATTTTGCAAATGTTAAGCCACTGAGATTAGGGTTATTCATTACAATAGCTAATGTTAATTTGCCCTAAGTAAGGATGTCAGGCACTTCCTTGATACAAAGAAGCAGTACAACTCCTTGTAGAAACCAGTCCCCATCTGGCCACATTGTTCTTGGGTCTTGGGTACACTGGTGCCTAAAGGTTTGAGAGGCACTGGGAGGACAGGAAAGCTGCTGCATTAAAACCCAAATAATTAAGCAGAGAACCCACCTTCTGCTTTGTTCTCACCAGACCCATCTCCCAGGAATAGGGTCCTGTCTCTGTTCTGCCCTGCATTATTTCTGAAGAATTATGAAAATAACCATACTCAACATATGACCAAACATGTCTTCTTACTGCATGCAAAGCTATGGCGTGATCAGATGTTGGATCAAAACTCCCTTTCCTCTCTGCATCTTGGTTGTATGGCTTATATCTCTTATCGATCAGGCTTGAAGACCCAATTGATCCAGGATACCCAATGGCAGAAGAGCTGAATAAGGATACTTGTAGCAAGCACTTTACACCCCAAGGCATTATGTACATTATGTTGTATGTCACTGAACCTAAAACAAACAAACAAACAAATTCAGCAACCAGTGGCTAGGTCACAATGTCTTATGGATAGAGATATCAACTCTGGGTCTGAGACTGGGGGGCACCAATAATTTCTCTTATATCCATGGAATACCCTGGGAAATAATATGCTGCTCACACGAAGTTTAGTAATTAGATAGGATGAACATAAAACTGTTAAGGGGAAAAAAGAAAACCAACTGTCTAGCCTAATGAAGCAAATCTCTCCTCAGGTCCTCAAGAGTATTGCAAGTGTCACACCTAGATTGTTCTCACATCTGAAAATGTTAAGGGTTTAGCAAAGCTACTCATGGCATTGCTTCCTCAGCATCCATTTTGTTTGGCCAAGTAGGCTGCGGGGGCTTTACACTGACACTAGTCCCTCATGTGAGTGCATGCCCTAGACAATAGCTGCAGAGTCACAGGCAAATGAAAGTTCCTGACATGACTCCCCCCGACTGCTCTTGTGCTCAACAGTTTCCCCAGCCTCCCAGCACCTTAGATAAGACCCCGCAGGGCTTACCCAAACCTCATTCCTATGGTTTAAATTGAGCAATCTGTCCCTAGCCTGGGAACCCCAAAGCACTCCACCAAAGGACCCCTTTGAGGCTTGTGCTTCAGGTCCTGCCTCTCCCTGCACTCAACCTTGACCTCTCTGTGTGACATATAGTGTACTTCCTTCAGGGCCTATGAGTAACAAACTTCTCTACTTCAATTATTTCAATTTGTCTTGTGTTCTTTTGTTGAACCCTGGCTCACCATCTGGCACCCTGTGCTCCACTTAACAAATGTTAATTTAACAAAGCCATAACAGAAGGTCAGCAGTACCAAGATAAGAGAGAGAGGCAGAGAGGGAGAGAAATTAAAAGAAACCATGAAGTACCCCTTAAAAAAATTCTAGTTACTATTCTTTGGTATATTTTTAAGATGATTTATTCCCAATGGAAAGAAAACAAGCTATTTTCTTTCAGTCACAAAGGATAAAAGGTTATCTATGTCTAAATTTAGGAATGAATCCAAGTCAGTTGTATGATGTAAGTCCTCTCTCACGCAAAGAAGTGGCTATAAGTGGAATAAAGTCTTTTATACCCCCAAGAGTGCATTTCCTTATTCCAATATTAGAATCAACAATAGGGTCAACAGAGTCTTATAGGGCAGTAACTCAGTAAACAGGAGATGTGTTGTCTATGCTTAATTGTATTAAGAAAGAGGACATTTTGTGGCACAAAGAACATAACAAGTTGGAACTTTAAGAAACAATGAAGTCAAGGTTTAAAGGAGGTGCAAGGACTAAACTCGTTAATTAGCAATCGTGCTTTAAGCTAGAGCATTTATACTAGAGATCCAGAAGTGCTGACCTGACATTTGCTTTATTCTTTGTCACATGTTGACAGGTGCCCTTGGAAGAGCACATTTGAAATATCACAAGTGCAGATGTGATCAGCAAGTCTGAGGGTTTTATTGATTTACTATTAATATCTTATTATTTGCTATCTCCGTTTTAGCTACCAAAAACAGATTTACTTATTCCTTATGACTATTAATGTTTACTTTGCACATTGGGCATATAGAAATCCCTTCTACATCATTCTCTGAATATATTACATCTATCAATCATGGTAGGCATTTAAATTGTCTTAAGACATTTACTATTATAGATAATCTCGTAATGGACATTGCTGTGTATACCTCTTTGTGCACCTGTATAAGAGTTAATTTTAGTATTTAGTATTTAGTTTAGTATTTACTAGGATTAATTTCAGTATATCGTGTAACAATCTAATTGTACTTATTTATATTTTTCATATAGACAATCAGTTATCCTAGCACCATTTAGAAAGTAGCCTATCCAGCCCTTATTCATTTCATAGTTTATTTTACATATACCACATTTCCCTATTCACTTGAGTTTGATTCAGATTTTTCTATAGTATTTTATCAGTTTTCTTGCTCTAACACTATGCCAAGATCACATTATCTTAAGTACTATAGTCTATGAAGTAGCTTCTAAAGTGGCTGGCCCATGTCACATTCACACCAGCAGTGAATGAGCTCCTATTGCTCCATATCCTTGTCAGCATTTGGTGTTGCCAGTGTTTTGGATTTGGGCCATTCTAATAATAGGCCTGTAGTGGTATCTCATTATTGTTTAAATTTGAAACTTCCTAATGACATATGAAGTTGAGCATATTTTTGTATATTTATTTGTCATCTGTATATCTTCTTTGGTGTTTGTTAAGGTCTCTGGCTAATTCTTTAGGGAAGGTGTTTGTGTTCCTATTGTTGAGATTTAGGAGTTCTTTTTGTCTTTTGGATACAAGTCCTTTATCAGATAGGTCTTTTCCAAATATTTCCTCCTACTCAATGGCTTGTCTTTTCATTCTCTTGACAGTGTCTACCACAGAGAAGAATTTTTTTTTCATTTTAATGAAGTCCAGTTTATCAGTTACTTCTTTCAGAGATTGTGCCCTTACTGATGTATCTAAAGTCATTGTCAAACCTAATATTATCTTGCTTTTTTTCTATGTTATCTTCTAGGAGTTTTATAGTGCTATATTTTACATTTAGGTCTATGATCTGTTTTGAGTCAATTTTTGTGAAAGGTGTTAGGTCTGTGTCTATATTCGTTCTTTTTAAAAATTCTATTTATTTGGGGCGCCTGGGTGGCTCAGTCGGTTAAGCATCTGCCTTCGGCTCAGGTCATGATCCCAGGGTCCTGGGATCGAGCCCCACATCGGGCTCCCTGCTCAGCGGGGAGCCTGCTTCTCCCTCTGCCTCTGCCTGCCTGCCTGCCTACTTGTGCTCTCTCTCTCTCTCTCCGTCAAATAAATAAATAAAATCTTAAAAAAAAATTCTATTTATTTATTTGAGGGAGAGAGAGAGAGACTGAGAGATAGAGCAGGATGAGGGGCAGAGGGAGAGAGAGAATCCTGAAGCAGACTCCCAGCTGAGTGCAGAGCCCAGTGCAGGGCTCTATCCCAGGACCCTGAGATCATGACCTGAACTGAAATCAAGAGTCAGATGTTTAACTAACTGAGCCACCCAGGTGTCCCTATATTCATTTTTTTACCTGTGGATGTCTAATAGTTTCACCAGCATTTATTGAAAAGGCTGTCTTTGCTCTATTATATTGCTTTTGCTCCTTTGTTAATGATCAGTTGTCCATGTTTGTGTGGCTCTGCTTCTAGGCTCTCTATTTTGTTCTATTTATCTATTTGATTATTCTCTCGCCAATACCACACTGTCTTGATTACTGTAGCTTTATAGTAAGTCTTGAAGTCAGGTAATGTTAGTACTCCAACTTTGTTCTTTTTCTTTAATATTGTGCCAGTTATTCTGGATATTTTGCTTCTCCATATAAACTCTAGAGTTAGCTTGTCAATATCTATAAAATAATTTGTGGGGATTTTGATTAGAATTGCACTGCATTTATAGATTAAGTTGGGAAGAACTAAGATTTTGACAATATTGAGTCCTTCTATCCATGAACATGGAATATATTTGTTTGTTTAGTTCCTCTCTGATTTCTTTTACCAGAGTTTTGTATTTCCCTCATATAGATCTTGTATATATTTTGTTAAATTTATACCTGAGTATTTTATTTTTTGAGAGCTAATGTAAGTGTCATTGTGTTTTTAGTTTCAAATTGCTGGCACATATGGGAAGGTGATTAATTTTTGTAGATTAATCTTATATCCTGCAACCATGCTGTAATCATGTATTCATTTCCAGGAGTTTTTTGGTTTTTGGTTTTTGTTTTGAGATTTACTCCAAAAGTGATCATGTCATCTGGAAACAAAGATGGTTTTATTTCTTCCTTTCTCATCAGTATACTTTTAATTTCCTTTTCTTGTTTTATTGCATTAGCTAGCACATCCAATATGTGATTGAAAAGGAGTGGTGAGAGAAGACATCCTTGCCTTGTACCTGAACTGGCAGTAAAGCTTCTAGTTTCTCAACATTAAATATGATGTTAGCTGTGGGGTATCTTTAAGCTTTTCTTTATCAAATTGAAGAGGTCCCCCCCTCTATTCCTAGTTTACTGAAAATTTTTATCATGAGTGGGCATTGGATTTTATCAAATGCTTTTTCTGCATGTATTGAAATGATCATGGGATTTTTATTCTTTCATCTGCTGATGTGTTGGATTACAGTCATTGATTTTCAAGTGTTGAACCATATTCTAAATGTTGCATACTTGAAATAAATTTCATTTGTACATTGTGTATAATTCCTTTTATATATTGTTAGATTTGTTTTGATAACATTTTGTTGAGGATTTTTGCATCTATGTCCATGAGAAATAATGATGTAGATTTCTTTCTTCACAATGTCTTTGTTTGGTTTTGGTACTAGGGTCATGCTGGCCTCCTGGGAGTTAGGAAACATTCCCTCTTCTTCTATATTTTGGAAGAGATTACAGAGAATTGGTATAATTTCTTTTTTAAATATTTGGTAGAATTCCCAATTATACAATTAAGGTTTTTCTACCACATCACTGGTTCTGGTGTGGGTTGATGCTCATGGGTAACAATAAGTTGTAATTCTCCATTTGTCTATCTGTCTCTTCAGTTTCAAAGTCAGTGGTTTGCCCTGTGACTTCAATTTTTTGGTGGATCTAAGAAGAGTTGCTGATTTTCAGTTTGTTCAGTTTTTTATTTGTTGTTAAGTGGTGTGATGACTTCCAAGCTCCTTATGTGCTGGACTACAAACTAGAAGTTCTTAATGTTATTTTTTAACATGAAATATTGGATATTTTACAGCTAATTAAATAGATTTTACAGCTTTCTTACAGTTTATTTTTTCCCAGTTAGTAGTTAATTAAGCTTACTAACCTATTTTTAAATTTGTGTGGACAGCATTCTTTCTTGTATATCACGATTTCCCTCTGGGTTCAACCTTTATTTTGCTTAAGTACATCCCTTAATTAACTTTTTAACAAGGGACTGTGGGTGGTGAAATGTCTTGATTTATTTTAATACCTAAAAATATCTTTATTTTCCTTGATTTTGTTTGTTTGTTTTGTTTTGGCATAGCTCTAAAAAATACTTAGGGCTACAAGTGTGTTTGAAGTGTTGATGATCAGTGTGTCCTGTAATTCACATTAATTCTCACAGCTAGCTGTGTTCTTCATCTGCCCATGAGCTGAGTGATCAATTGCTGAGTCATATTGTCTTGATTTTTAAATAACAGTATAATTGGGCTTATAATTCTAGGCTAATAGTTATTTTCCTCCAGACAGTTGAAAGTATTTCTCCATTTGTTCTGGCTGTTTATTTCTTACATGATATTAGGGATATTTCAAATCTACTTATGAATGGAAGAAATGGCTTAACTTTTTTACTGGTCTTGGCTTCAAGTAGTAAGTCTAGATCTGGTCCTCATCTGACTTAGAGCACTTTTAAATATGAAGCCTCACAGACCAATGGCTTTAGCCATGCTCTACAATTTTTTTCCTATTTTTTTTCTATTTTAATCCACAAAATTGTGCATATGCTTTTTTAAAAATATATTTTATTTATTTATTCATGAGAGACAGAGAGAGAGAGAGAGGCAGAGGCAGAGGGAGAGGCAGGCTCCCCACTGAGCAGGGAGCCCGATATGGGACTCGATCCCAGGACCCCAGGATCATGACCCTAGCTGAAGGCGGACATTTAACCATCTGAGCCACCCAGGCGCCCCTATGCATATGCTTTTAAAATCCAACATTTCCACTTGGTTTTGTTTGTCTTCTCTTTTCTATCATTCCCACATACTTGAATCAGAAGTTTTGTCTCTGTTTACTACATCTTTAGCAGATGTTGAATTATATTTCTAAAAAGTATATGATCATGTTACACCTCTACTTAAAATGTTTTTAGCTTTCCTCAAGATTCATGTTGATAACTTTTAATATGCACACAAAAATTTCCAAAATCTGACCCCTGATTAAGCTTACAGCCTCATCTCATACCACTCCCTTGTATCCATGCTCTATTCTAGACATACTAAGTTTCCTCTTAGTTTAAAGATTTTCATTATGTCAAACACCTGAGCCTTAGCAGTTGTTGACATTTCTGTCTAGAATAACCCTCTTTTGTCCTTCTGGTCATCTTCTACTTCATCATTTGCATTCCTCTAATTTCCCCAAGCAAAATGATATACCACTGACATTATGTACTCCTAACTGAAGACTGTCATCACAATATTATTCCTTACAAATGTGTCAGCTTTATTATTTAGAGCCTATACTACCTAATAAAACTTTCTGTGATGTTGTTAGTGTTCTGTGTCTGCATTGTTCGAAAGAACTTTGCGTGATGATAAAACTGTTACAGATGCAATGTTCAAGATGGTAGCCAGTAGCTACACGTGTCTACTGAAGACTTCAGATAGGTTGAGTGACTGAATAACTAGTCTTTTTTTCAAATTGATTTAATTTAAATAGTGACACATGGTTAGTGACTACTATATAATAAATGAAATTCAAGATTCTGATGTTTCAAAAGCAGAAAAGATGTGGGGCCACCAGAATGTGTGCCCAGATATAGTGGTTCAATAGGACAATAAAAAGCATTTTGAGAGGAAAGGATTCCAAGTTTTAACAAATTTGTGAAATTTGTGTCTTTTTATGCCCAATAACTATCCCATAGTGGACGTTCAGTACTCAATGATTGTTAAATGAAGGAATGAGCAGATTCTAGTAGATTGAAGAATTAATGTTTCTACAGAAGAGCTGACAAAATCAAGGGAACACTTTATTACCCTAGCAGAAGATAAGCTTTTATTCTTTTTAGTTTGTTCAAAGCTATTTCATTGGTTCAGCTTTTCCAGGGTCCTGAGAGGGAGAAAAACAATACAGGGACTAAGGAGTAGGGTGGCTTGGAAAATCCATAGAAATATAGTTCTGATAACTGAGAGATTATTTCACATTGAGGTTTCTCTTATTATGGTTTTAGAAAAAGTCAATGCCAAACATAAGTATAAACTGATGTGAAGTTTTCTTTAGTCAGAAACCTAGTTCTTGGCAAGAAAGAGCAACTGTTTTATATCCTCATCCATAACATCAATTGTTCCTTTTTCTGCCTATAACTGAAGAAGTCCATTTACTTCTAGTTTACTCAACAGAGAAATCTAACTCCAATTTGGGACAGGAGCAAATTTTCTTTTTTTAATTTAGTCTTTTCGTTAAGGTCCAGAAAGCAAATGGGGAGAACTACCTTCAGGAAAAACAGTAACAACCTTAAATTTATCATGTTCATAAACTGACTTGAGATTGTAGAAACTTTTCATCCTATGAGAGTAGCAAGAAAAATCTGAAATGCTGAGGTGAGGTCAGTGTACAGAAAGAAATGTTACTGAGCAGGTGAGCTAAGACAGTAGATAATTACTAAGTCTGCCATATTTGTGTGCCTGTAAGAGTTTCAGAGTTTTCAGTGCAACCATGAACTAAGGTCCTCTGGCTTGATCATAATTGTACCAAGTGCACATTCTCAGTGTATCCACGTTTCCTTCATTGAGATGTCTAAGATTTTTAAAGAAGGCAAAGCTGCTACAGAACCCATTAAGGTTGGTTTCTGGAGCTTTGAATCATCTTAAGAATCTTATAAACTGATACTTTTAAGTTTTTTGTTGCATAATTCAGTGTATTATTCAGCATGGACTAAGTTATGCCACAGTAACCAATAACCCTCAGATCTCAGAGTCTGAAAACCCAACAAAGAGTTATTTCTTGCTTGCTTTTCACCTCTTACATGTAGCATTCCCTGACCCAGGCTGAGTCAGGCTCCACCTTGACACATATTTTTAGTTTCTTTTTGCAAAGAAAAGAGGAATGTGGCAAATTGCACAGTGGCCCTTAAAGCTCCGCCCAGGAGGGACACAGGTGATGACAGCTACATTTATCTGGACAATTGCAGGTGATTTGATGACGTTAAACTTTCAATGATGTAAAGAAGTGCAGATCTATCATGGCTTGGAAGAAGGGGAGAAGAAGCAAATATCTGTGAGCATCCCAGAGGCCACCAGAATGTGTGCCCAGGTATAGTGGTTCATTAGGACATTAAAAGTATTTTGAGAGGAAAGGATTCCAAGGTTCAATAAATTTGGGAAATTTGGGTCAAAATGGCATATATTTCTTTATTTGCAGATAGTTAGTATTTAATACTGTAAAATGGATTATGAATATCTAAGAAGGGGTTAATATGAGGTATTTTTCAAATTCATTAAACTGTGGGAGAAACACTGTCCAGTGGCCTTTTCAAGATAAACTAGATGGTGTACTTTGAGTCCTTCCCCAATTTATCTAATTTCTCTTTATTTATGAATGGCTTATCTGATACTCATTTAAAAATTATAAAAAAATAATTATTTGATTAGAGAGGGATAATAAACAACTTTTCCAAATAAGGATAATGGATGCCTACCTGGAGCTCTTCCCCCCCTCCCCCACACTCCCAGAAAAGTTATAAACTAGAATGTTAATGATGGATGTTGAAGTCTGGAGTGGAAGATAGACTATAAGGTGTACTTCAGATTTTTCTGAAGCACTGAAGTATTGTCCAAGGCTTTACACAAACCACCTGAATATGATACATCTAAGTTAACAGCTTGGGAGTGATTTTGTTTTTAAAAGCCTACCAGATATCAAGGTATGACTTAAGTACGAATGCAATGCGTTAAAAAAGTTAGTAAATAATGTTCTGTATGCTACCTATTTGATTAAAGTTCATTAACTCTTGCTCGGAATATTACATTCTGCTAATCTGGAGAAAATAAAGGTTGACACTTTATTTCAACTGTGAAGAATTATCACATATGAAAACTTCATATGAACTGTGAAAAATATATCACATATAAAAGTAAAGTTAAATAGTAGAAGAAATCTTAGAAATAATAAATCATTAATGAGTCACCTCTCTAGAACTCTATTCAGTAATTCTTATCTGTTAGAAATACAGCTGTACAACAGGAAGCAGATTACAAAAATTCATCTGAGTCACAAAAATCCCTAAAATAACATTTATGGATTCGTTAGTCACAAACTTACTTCCAAATTACTTTTATTTTGCAAACAACTCTAACTAGGGTAGTCGTTTGGTTTCTAATTACAGAAACTGAAAGTAACATATAAAAGAGAGTAAAACTTGCCAAAGAGGAATATATACCATGAAAAGTGAATGGACAGTTCGGACAAGTGACTGAAGAGTCTAATGAGTGAAATACTTAGAGGACGCAAGTCTGGAATGATGTTGCCTAGGGCCAAAGAAGCTAGCTCAATAATTCATACTGATGATGATCCTTCTTAGTCATCAAAAATTGTTAATTATTGTTGGTGCAGTAGCTGAGAAGTCAGGGACTTCTATAGTATCTTTGAAAAACTCTTCCATCCAAAATTACAAGAAAAAGAAAAGGAAAAAGGTGGGTGAAAGCATGCATCCCTAAGAAGCTGTCAAACTCAAGTATCCAGAATGATCCATTCTCCAAGGGTTTTTAGTTCTTCCACATTGTGCTCTTGAGAAACAAACCAAAAAATCTTTTTGACCTATAGGTGGCAATATTGGTATTGTTCAAGTCAAGCACAAAAAGATGGGATGAATAAGGAAACATAATTTAATGGTTCAACAAAGAAAATGACTGAATCTTTGATGAACATAAAATAACTTGAAAAAAGAAGTAAATGTGCCAAAACTCATGAAATGAGTCCTTACTTATAAAATACTCCTATTGAATTATAAATTCGAATTAAAAAAAAAACCTGAATTACTTGTCCTAAATAATGAGTCCTACCATTATTGTACATTGAATGTATTTTGTTTATTCAGTGGTTTGTTAAGCTACGAATAAAATTTTTCACAACTATATTCCTAATGCTTTTGTTTTCATTTAAGAATATTAAGGTAAAATCCAAATTATACGGTCCAATATACACAACTAGTAATTGTGTCAACAATTCCGTGGAGAACCCCAAACCACTCAGCTGTTTGTCCCTGGGACACTCAGTGAATTTCCAATGTCTGTTAAGATAATGGTGACCTGCATGCTGGCTTGTATGGTAAAAAGAACTTTCAGCACTTTAGTACAAATGTGTTTTAACTGTTCTTCAGTAAAGGTAGTATTTCTTAAAGTTCATAAACCTATGCACCAATTAGTTCAACAGAAAAGTGCTATAGCCTCTCTCCTACCCCTTCCTAGATTCTGATATTGCCCCTTAGGAACCAAGTACACATTTCTGTTGAGAACCATTTATGTACCCCAAACTCCCCCTCCATTTTACTTTCATACAATTTAGATGTATTTTTTCATTTTCTTATTAAAAATTATCATATTTATTATGTGTCTGTTTTCTCTTCCTCACTCCAGAAATTCTGATTTGTTTCATCTCTCCAAGTTGATCACCACAGCCCTGAGGAAAATCAGTTTAAGTTGATGAATATTACACGGAATAGAAAACAGAGTAGGGTATGTGAGCAAGCCAGCAAGAGAGAAACAGAAAGAGAGAGAGACAGAGACAGAGAGAGAACTATAATGATATGGCATGAGAAAAACATTGACTAACAACTTTTGGAAATCTTCAAGTAATAAAAACAAGCAGCATGCAGGATGTCTTACCTGCTAGACCCGACATATCCAATATAATAGCTGCATGTGGCTATTTCTAAATAAATTTAAATAAAAAATAAAACTTCAAGTCCCCAGAGTATATGCTATCTTGTTTAGTGCTGCTTCTCTTTTGCTTATACTCTTATCTCTAGCTTTCTTTCCCCCCTTTTTACAAAGCTACCATGGCCAAGTCCTTTGACCAAAGCGACATGCTGCAAAGGGTCAACTTAGTCCTGACAATGGTTTTCCAAGCTCGCTCCAAAGATTGACCTGGCATCCGTTCTGTGCTGTACTCTTTAATTAGCATTAATTAATTTACTCCTTTTTGGATTTTCAATTTGCCTCGATGAGGCATTATAAATTAGAAAATGTAACATACTAAGGTTATAATTTAAAGGGCTCTCAGCTGATAGCTAATTAGCTTGATTCAGGAAGGATAAACCAAAAGAATGAATGTTTAATGCTAATTTAAAGGACATTAGTTGCCATGGGCAGAATGATTAAAATGCCACTGTTTGAAGCAGAAAAATTAGAATGCAGCAGCAGTGGCAACCATAGATGATCAGTGGTTTTCATATTGTGCCCGGATTATATGACACTCCATCACCTGCCTGCAAAAAGTTCGATGAGTTCTGGAGAGTTATTTTGGTCTGATTAGGACACAGAGCGGGCAAATTGTGAGTACTCTTATCTTTCAACATGGTTCCATTCCTTTCTTATCAGGCATGCGATAGAATAACATGCTAGAATGAGCTGTGTTTACCTGGCTTGATGCATTCATGACAAGCAATGGGGGGTTGACCCCAGGTTGTCCTTTCAGCCTCGTTAACAAACACTTCCATAGCACTTACTGGGTGCCAGGTACTCTCCTAAGTATTTTGCAAGTATTGACTCAGTTAATCATTGTAAAAAAATCTATGAAATCTGTACTATGCTCACCCCCATTTTTCAGACAGAAAATTGAAGCACAGAGAGTTTCAGTAATTTACTCAAGGTCACACAGGTGATAGGTGGCAAATCCCAGGTTTGAACACAGGCAATCCGACGTCAGTGACTTTCGTCTTAAGCAGAAAATAATTCCAATGCCGTAGATCATTAGCAGTGAAAGATGGGCTCGCTGTTAGCTTCAAATGTACTATTATCACCATCCAACGTTTATCATCAAAGATGCCATCACTCTGAGAGCTCTAGGACACAGACATAATGAAATGTAAGAAGACGAAAACCACTTACTCTGTATCTAAACATTCTCGAGAGGATCAGCAAGATGTCTCTAATGCTGCCAAATAATTAGCGGAAAAGCAAAGGCATAAAGCTTAAAACAAGATTGTTCCTTTTTCATTCAATGATTCCAACATTAAAAAAAAAAAAATTTCTACGAAGTGAGGCCCTAGTGTGAGCGCTGGCCATAGAGGGATGAGGTGGACCCTGTCCCCAGCTCAGCAGGAGCTACCGGTCAGCTGAGGACAAGGACATAAACACAACGGCAGTTTGCTACAGCATGGAAACGCTCGCGCGGAAGAAAGAACACATATAGAGGACTAAAAGGAAAAAAGAGTAGGGAGAGTTCACCGGGCTCCTGGAGTGAGAAGAACAGGGCAGGGAAGTTTCCAGAGGAGGCGAGATTTGAACTGAGACTTGAAGAATGGGGACCAGGGAGAGTGGAGGGTCTCCCAGCGGCAGCAATAGTGACAGTTGGGGCTGCCTAATGCTTTGTTTGTTGTGGCGGCCTGGCATCAGCAGCATCCCTGGCCCCCACCCACTACATCCCAGTAGGACCTTCCCCCAGGTTAGGGCAATTCAAAAATATCTTGAGACATTGCTAAACATCCCCTGGGGGAACCAAATCGTCCCCAGTTAACAAAGGCTGAGCTTGGAGGAAATAGCGGTGGGAATGGCTGGGGCGGGGGGGGGGGGGGGGGGGGGGGGGGGGGGGGGGCGGGGGAGAAAGATACCTGCCAGGGAGGGACACGCCTGGAAAGAGCTGGATGTGGTTAAGTATGAGGAGCTACATGGCTGCTCGTGGTTTTGATGATGACCGAGGAGGAAAAAATGTGTGGCGACCTGGAGCGAGCCTGTAGCAAACACAAACAGGCCAGAGACTTAACTAGAGGATACAGTGAATCATATATTCAAGCCGTGCCGCCCCAGCTGACTGCGGGGGGCCAATGCCAGCATACACACCAATTAGGCGGGTTGCAAATAGATGTGGTGACTCATTCTGAGCAAAGGAGCCGCATTCTCTTGGAAGGCAGGCTGGAGGCTTCCGAACAATCAGACAGCTGTTTTCTAAAGGAAGTCAGACGTGGTCCAGCATGGGGAGAGAGGGGATGTGGAGTTCACCTCTGTCTTTAAGCCATACCCGTGGACAGCATTAGACTAGGCAGTGGGTTATCTTCAACTCTGACAGCCATCGGTGTATTCAGCGAGGCCTCCCCAAGCACTAAGATCACTTCTTCCCTATTTAAGGAGAGTCTCTGCCATACTTGATGACAATCCTGTTTAGTGCTTCAGTCCACCCCTTTTAAACTTTAATTTTTTTAAATATTACCTTTCATTACACTCTTAGAAGAGATGAAATCTAATTCGATTTCTCCTTGATGACTTAAGGGGGTCACTATCATCATCAGGGCCGTCTCTCTAAAGGATGGTCTAATGTATTTCAGATCCTTTGGCAGGTTAAGTGGGCCAACGACTGCAACTATGGTTTTGTAAATTTTCTGTCTCATTATCACAGGTGGATGTCAGATGCAGATTTTCACAACGTTCTCGTTCTGTGTTCTCTTTTGCCATCACTTGAAAATGCTGTCAGTAATCTTTTCCTTTTTTTTTTTTCTCCAAAGAAACATGACAACTAAGTTTGCTAGATTCGTATGTAGGAACAACTAGTAAGTTCTGTTGATCATCACAAACACTTATGTAGTGTTTAACATGCCAGGCAGTGTTCCAAGTTTTCAAACTTCTCTATGTGGAAAGTGTTTGGGTTTTAGCACGTGGAGTTTTGCAACTATGTTAGTGGTCTTTCTGTTTCTGTTCAAGTGCAGTTCTGTGTTCTGAGGAGTTAGGTTGCTAGAAGTTTGACATTCAACTAAATGAGACTCTATATTGTGATATAACCCTTGCAGTAATTGCTAAACTCAGAAAGCAGGTTATACTTTTAGCAACCTAAAACTCTTTTCAACAAAGCAGCGAGAAGCAAAGTGAGATTTTTCAAAACCAAACCAAACCAAAGCATTAGGCCAAAGACTTGTGCACACATTCCATTTAAGACTTGCATCTTTTTGACCTCTTTCAAACAGGAAGCCACTTAGGGCCCCTTATAAAATGGCTAAAGCATGCCTATTCACAAACAGGCAGGTCAAGAAATTCAGGGATTTGAAGAAAAGTACGAGTGTTTCGGGACGGATGTGTTCAAAAGGCCTGGAAAGAAATGCTGGGAGGGTTGCCCTCTCTTCCTATGAAACATCACAACTTCTGGTGGGAAATCAAGACAGGAAACTGGGCAACCATGACGATTAGTCACAAGGAAGGAGACAACAAGCGTTCTGAAGCCAACAGCTGCAGAACAATGGGAACCGTGTGAGGCTATTTTTGTTGGGTTTCAGCAATTAATTGAACCTGCTGGAAGCTGACAGTGTACTCAGCCTTCTCACACTCCTCTCTTACTAAAAGTGGAAAGTTTCCATGCCAAAAAATAGTTATCTTTTTTCCTGCTTAAGAATGATTAAAATGCCCCACGGCTCTTTCAGCTTCACGTGTTTATCTCAAAATGAGCTTATTATGAATATAAAAATATTCAAACCTACAAAAATGACAAGTCTCTTACTGTGTTTCCACTGCTACTGTTTTGCAGCTATTGTAAAGCCTGGGATTTGGAACCCTGAAGCTGGAGTTGTAATGTCTTGGGGACCTCCCTTGGCAGTAGGTATGGAAAGGAGTAGCCGAAAGTCTTCATGAGCAGATGGCTCTTGTAGCGGCCCTCATCGTTCTTTGTTGTTTTGTTTTTCTGTTGTTTTTTGTTGTTGTTTTTTGTTTTTCTTAATTCCACATGGTGCCATAGCAAAAATGAAAACCAACCAGGAAAGATTTGAGGACTCCCTGTAATTTTTCTAGGGCTTTCCAAACTGCCCCAAAGTGAAGGCAGGTGAAATTTTTACAATTTCAAATCAGAAAATGAAATTGTACAGAATTGTGAAACTTATAAAACAAAAACAAAAACAAAAAAACCCTGTGGCCAGCTTACTGGAACGGCCAAACAGTTTCTGGGTTTGGCAAGCATCTTCCCAACCACCAGTGGTTGTTCGGAACAGACCTGACTTAAGGAGCTTGAATGTATTTTCATAAGTTTAGAACTCCCTTTGAACTGAAAGTCTAAAAGCTCCAAGGCACAAGAGCTTTAGCAAAGCGGGCACACGGATCACAGAGGAGCACCCGAGATGGTTTCGATAGACATCGACTCCTAATTCAATCGGTGCTGGGGGAAAGATGGGCAACCTCAGGCACTTTCTCTGAAAGGGGTTGTCTCAGAATGCCAGAAAGGGGGAAACAACTGGAAAATTGTAGGTCCCTGGGCAGGAGCCATGCATGGCCATGCCATAGCGGAGGAGATAGGAATGAGCAAGCAGGAGTGAATGTGAATACAGAATAAGATCCATGAGATGATGCAGTTGGGAGAGAGATGGTGAGCAGGAGGTGGAGATGAGCAGGAAGGGCTCCCATAAACCACTCTAATTCTTGTGCCTTCTTCAACCCTTCTCTTCTTAGCTTCCTAGCATCCCTGGGACCTGAATATGTTATTCCCATCCCTTTCTTCCGACCTACCTGCGTGGGCACAAAAATCATGACATTTCCAGTAGACATTTGCTGCTGCCTTTGTCACTTAGCATTTATTCTACCTTTTCCTGGTTAATTTTCTTCCATTTGGGCCCACTACATTTTACCTCCTGGATATGGTCTGCTGAGATAGCATGTGATCCATGCAGTTTTTTGGAGTTTTACTTTTGAGCAGAACATCAAAAACACTTCAAAAAGTTAGAGAGCTCATTTCCCTCAAGGGAAGCATCTGAAAAGACTGTTTATCGGGTCCTGCTGTCGAAACTCCCCAGAGCTGATTTCTGTCCTTCTGTAGTCTGGTTCTTTACCTTTTTTTGTGATTCTGTGAACCATTCCAATACATTCTTTGTCCATTTGTCAATTTTTGCTGCTGTCATCACTTAGAAGATTGCATTATCTTCCTAGACAACCGTATACAGCTGAAGTGAAATTTTTATGTGAAATACTCTTCTTTTAGTAGTCAAAATACATTCTTTTGTGTGTGTGTTTTTTAAATTTATTTTCTATTTTTTATTATTTTTTTAAATGCCAGTATAGTTAATATACAGCATTCTATTCATTTCAGGTGTATAATGTAGTGATTCAGCACTTCCATGCATCACCCGGTGCTCATCACTGACAGGTGCCCTCCTTAATCCCCATCGCCTATTTCACCCATACCCCCCACAATGCATGAGAGTTCCTTTTTCCTCCACATCCTCACCAACATTTGACTTTTCTTATCTTTTTGATTCTAGCTGATGTAAGGTGACACCTCTTTGAGGTTTTGATTTGCATTTCCCTGATGATTCTCTCTCCCCTCTGGTAACCATCTGTTTGTTCTCTTTGGTTAAGAGCCTGCTTCTTGCTTTGTCTCTGTCTCTCTTCTTTACCCTTTGCTCATTTGTGCGGTTTCTTAAATTCCACATATGAGTAAAATTATACGATATTTGTCTTTCTCTGACTGACTTATATTTCACTTAACAATATACTCTCTAGCTCTATCCATATCCTCGCAAATGGCAAGATTTCATTCTTTTTTAGGGTTGAAGATTATTTTATTGTGTATACACACCACATCTTCTTCGTCCGCTCATTTACTGGTGAATACTTGGGATGCTTCCATAATTTGGCTACCGTAAATAATGCTGCTATAAACATAGTGGTGTATGTATCCCTTTGAATTAGTTCTTTTTTTATATTTTTGGGGTCACCACCCATTAGTGCAATTAGTGGATCATAGGATCGTTCTATTTTTATCTTTTTGAGAAGCTCCATACTGTTTTCTACAGCAGCTGCACCAACTTGCACTCCCACCAACAGTGCACAAGGGTTTCTTTTTCTTCATATCCTCCCAACACTTATTGTTTGCTTGAAGTATTCTGACCTCAGGCTGACTGATGTACAGTGTCAGTCTTCAGTGGTTTGTGTAGAAATGAGAGGGGGAAGTGATGGGGAGAGAGAGCGGGGGAGAGGGATTGATAAGAGAAAGAGAGTGCATAGTGCAAGGAATATGATTAGGAAGCCAGTTATTCCAGGGCCAACAAGGCCTAAATTAGATTAAATAAATGACATACTGCACAATTTCTGATCTGTAAACCCTCCCCGTTTTATTACTTCTTTCTTCAGTACTTATCTACAGATCAAGCCCTGCATAACAATCTGCAAGTCGACTCTATTGCCCCGCAGAACCAATAGAGTTAAGCTAGGTAGACAATCAGAGTCAAATTCTTAAGATTTATATGATTTGAAAATTTCAAATGATATTTTAATTTTTTGATATTCCAGGTAAAGCGATGGTGTGCTTAGTTTACTTGTATCTTTTCCCCCTTTTATTTTAATTTTTATACTATTTATACTGTTTCAAACTACATATTTTTTATTGAAGTATAGTTGACATATAATCTTATATTAGTTTCAGGTGTACAATATATGATGTTATGTATATTACAAAATGCTCACCATGATAAATGTAGTTACCATCTGTCACCATGCAAAGCTATTACAATATTATTGACTACATTCCCTTTGTTGTACTTATCATCTCCATGACTTATTTTATCACTGAAAGTTTGTGCCTCTTAATCTCCTTCACCTATTTCACCTCTTCCACCAAACCCTTTCCCTTCTGGCAGCCACCAGTTTGTTCTCAGTACTTATAAGTACGTTTCTGGTTTTTCTTGTTTGTTTTGGTTTTCTAGATTCCACGTATGAGTGAAATTATATCGTATTTGTCTTTTTCTCTCTGACTTATTTCACTTAGCATAATACCCTCTAGGTTCATCCATGTTGTAAATGGCAAGATTTCATTCTTTTTTATGGCTAATATTCCATTGTGTATATGTGTGTGGGGTGTGTGTGTGTGTGTGTGTGTGTGTGTGTGTGTGTGTGTGTGTATCTTCTTTATCCATTAACCTATTGATTGACACATGAGTTTCTTCCATATCTTGGCTATGTAAATAATGCTGTAATAAGGATAGGCATGCATGTATCTACTCAAATTAGTGTTTTTATTTCTTCAGGTAAAACCCAAAAGTGGAATTACTGGGTCGTATGATGGCTGCACCAATTTACATTTCTACCAACAATGCATGAGAGTTCCATCTTTCTCCACATCCTCACCAACATTTGATTTTTCTTATCTTTTTGATTCTAGCTGATGTAAGGTGACACCTCTTTGAGGTTTTGATTTGCATTTCCATGATGATTAGTGATGTTGAGTATCTTTTCATGTCCCTGTTGGCCATCTGTATGTCTTCTTTGGAGAAATGTCTATGCAGGTCCTCTGTCTATTTTTAATTAGATTATTTGTTTATTTGGTGTTAAGTTATATGAGTTTTTCATATTTTTGGATATTAACCCCTTATCAGATTCATCATTGGCAAATATTTTCTTCCATTCAGTAAGTTGTCTTTTTGTTTCATTGATGGTTTCCTTTGAGGTGCAAAAGCTTTTTAGTTTGATGTAGTCCCAATAGCTTATTTTTGCTTTTGTTTCCCTTGCCTGGAGAGACAGAACCAGAAAAATATTGCCAATGTCCAAGAGATTACTGCCTATGTTTTATTTTATGAGCTTTATTGTTTCAGGTCTTACATTTAGGTCTTTAGCCTACGTTGAGCTGATTTTTGTGTGTGATGTATACATTACATTTTCTTTCCTTTTTATCACTTTAATTTTGTTTGCTTTTATCTTAGATGTGTCTTAAGTATATTAAAGTCTTTTAAAGCAGGTAGTCTGAAACATAATTACGGATGGAAATGGCACCCAAATTAAATACCTACCAAATACAATGTTTTACAACCACTAACCCATGCACATCATGACTCATTTTTATCAAATCTTGAAAACTCCTGTAACAGCCACTTGGTTCCTGCATATTTTTGTACTGTAGGTCTTCATTTGTTGAGGTACCTTCAGTACCACCTCAAACAATCACTTGTTGCCGAGAACAAGTGACCTCAATACAGAATCTATTATACATGGTAAGTTAGCACTGATTTACTCTAGATTAATAAATATTGTGCTTGTGCTACCATTCACATTTCCAATAAAACCACACACAGAACAAATGCAATTTTCTAACACTTGAATCGTTTGAATTCAATTGTTAAGTCAATTGTTTTCCATTGTTAATGTCTCATTATATACTCACACATACACCTGGATCAAAATAATAGCATTTTATAAGATTTGGGCAGTTTTTCACCAGTAACTGTACATTTGGAGACATTTTTCCTCACCTCTGATTTATTGATGGTCCTGCCTTGTTTCTATAGCAATGTCTTGAGTTATTACAGCTTCAAGCTTTCTGAAAAAATGTATTTGTTCACACCAGAGAAGCACAGAAGAGAAATGACTGCTATAAATTCTAGATATACTCAGGCTCCTGAGTTACCAACAGATAAACCCAGGTGGCTTTCATCAGCCACACATGGTTATCAAGGATCATTCAGCCAGTAAGCTTGTCTTCTTGTCCTGACTGTCATAGCAGGAAGATGTCTAAATGACAGACATCTTTACAACAGCCCCAAATTGTGGGGAGTCAGATCATGGACCAAATTTCACATCAATTTCAGGCAAGTTAATGGTATCAACAACCTCTTGGTTCTATTTGATAAACTGGATCCAAGTGTTTTTATCCATTTAACTATACTAAAGACCCTTACTCTGGAGCTTGTAACCAACTGAGTTTATATATCACAAATCCATAGGTATGAGAAGCCCAAGCCCCCTAAACAGAAGAAATAAACAAAAAGAGGTATATACATCATGCATGAGACAAGGACTACAGGAGGACCGATGAGGGTATCTTAGTAAGTCTCATTCTGAATTTAGTCATGTTCATTCTTCAGATAAGTTGATAGTCAAGTAATCCTTTCTAATTTTGACATAAAATAAAACCTCGGTAATTCAGACACCACTGATTTGGACTTGTAAAATGATTTATTTAGGATTTGAACCATGGTCTATTTTTTCATATTCTGGGAGATAAATGTTGACTAAACAAAATGAGGAAAATATGACAACATAGTTCAGAGATGTTTTTAAAACTAGTAAAACGGGGGTGCCTGGGTGGATCAGTCATTAAGCATCTGCCTGCAGCTCAGGTCATGATCCCAGGGTCCTGCCTTGCTCCGCGGGAAGCCTGTTCTCCCGCTCCCACTCCCCTGGCTTGTGTTCCCTCTCTCGCTGTGTCTCTCTCGCTGTGTCTCTCTCTGTCAAAAAAATAAATAAAATCTTTAAAAAAAAAATAAATAAAAAATATAAATAAAAATCTTTTTTAAAAACCTAGTAAAACAATTTTAAAAATAATGCATGAACTATAATCACCCATTATCTTTAGTAGAGCAGGTCTGGCATACTTCTACAAGCAAGACACATCTTGTGTCCTTTCCCAGATCCATAGTTTTGATGTTTCATGGCTTCTTGACTTCTTCCCTTCAGCCTATTATTACTGCTTGTCACCTTTAATTATTGCCCTACTTTTTTTTCCCAGACAAGTCTACTGAAAGCCAAGCCTTCCCTCACCATCTTCACTCCCCACTCATTCCTGTAATGTAGCCTCACCTTCCACTTTTTCTCAGTGAAGTCACAAACAATACTGTCATGGACAAAATCAATGTTTGCACTTAAGATGATATTATTGGACCTCTTCACTGTATTTCACATGACTAAACCAGTCCATCCCTCCTTAAACTTTTGGCTTTCATGAGCTGTCATTCTTCTGCTTCAGTCCTTCATTCAATTTTCATTATCTTCATAGAAAAGTCCAAGGTTACTAGTCTTCATATTCAAGCTCTTAATTATCTCTTCAAGTTCATATTTTGCCACTTTGACATCCCAGTCTCATTGCTCTATGTAACCACTAAACCAGGGCCATACTGACACTTTTTTGATTCTGTGAACTTACTCTGTCCTTTCTGGACCATTTTCCCTTCCTAGAACACTCTTTAACCTACATTAACCCACATTTCTTTACCCCTCAGCTTAGCCAACACTTCCTGCAGAGTCTTCTATGAGATCCATGTCCTCATTAGTGGACTTAGCCATGTGCTTCTTTCTATAGAACCACATGGTTCTATAGTTTCCCTCACTATAACCTTCATCAGAATGCACTGTAATTCCTTCCTCTGTTTTCTTAGCAAGGTTTGCTATAGAATCAAAGAATAATATCCACAGTTATTTTAAAAGGCCATTTAAATAATTCTCCCTTCTCTCCCTACATATATATGTGTGGGACCATTATTTCTGCATATGCTTCAAACAAAATAACCTATCACACTAGATTAAATGTAAAACCTGCTGTCTTAGATATAGGAGAATCTACTGCCTTATATTAAGCCAGATCAATTTGTAAGAAATATGAAACGGTGCCATCCATCTAATAATTTTGTTCTGAATTGGAAAATGTAGTTTTTTTAAAAATAAAACTTATTTATGATGATGTAATGGATTTGCTGTTATTTTTGAATAAATTAAAAAATTACTATAGTGAATTTTTTCAGTTTTAATTTATAATATTGTAAATATTGATCTATATAACTAAAAAAAAATAAAATCCTTTGAGATCCTCAATAACAAGAAGCTGTTTTAGAGTTCTAAAACAAAAAGTCTAAAAACTGCTGTTATAGCTCTGTTTACAAAAACTGAACAGTACTGAGCCTTCTACTCTAGGAATCTGGCATCTCTCTATTTATCTAGATCTTCTTTACTTTCATTCAGCAGTATTTTGTAGCTTTTAGTGCAGAGGTCTTCTAATATTTTGTTAATTTTTTTCTCACTTTAGTTTTTGGTGCAATTATATATATATTAAGATTATTTATTTGAGAAAGAGGGGGGTGGGGAGAAGAAGAGGGAGAGGGAGAAGCAGACTTCCTCCTCCTCCGACCCCACCGCCCCGCACTGAACACAGAACTAGATGTGGTGGTGGTGGTTGATCCCAGGACCCTGAGATCATGACCTGAGCTAAAGGTCATGACCTTAACCGAGTCAGTCACCTAGGTGTCCCAGTTTTGGGTGCGATTATAAGAGAGTAATTTTTTTAATTTTCCTTTTTCCATTGTTTCTTATTAGAATATAAAAATAAAATTGGATTTTGTGTCAATTTTGTATTCTGTAAACTTCACTGAGTAGTTCTAGTCATTGCTTTGTAGATTCTTGAAGATTCTAAATGCAAGCAATCATGTCACCTATGAATAAGGAAGTTTCACTGCTTTTTTTCCAGGTTCCATTTCTTTCCCTTGGCTGCTCCTGTGGCTGTATCTATGGGAAAAATTTAGAATTGAAATGGTGAGAGCAGATATCTGTTTCTTTTCCTCATCTCAAAGGGGAAGTTTTTAGTCTTTGATCATTTGGTATGTAGAATTTTTTAAATTTGTTTTGTGTGTTTTTCTTTGTAAATGCCCTCACTGCATTGAAGAAGTCACCTCTTATTCATAGTTGAATAAGAGTTTTAACATGAATGGATGTTGAATTTTGCCAAATGCTTTCTTTATATCTTTCTAGATCTACATGAGTTAACTACATGGTTCACTTCTTTTATTCAGCTAATGCAGATAATTATATTAATAGATTTTTTGAATGTTTGATCTTTGCATTCCCGATATAGAAATTATATGGTCATGAAACATTTGCCTTTTTATATATTGCTGGATTAAGTATGCTAATATTTTTTTAAGGATTTTTGAATCTATGTTAAATTTTATTGGTAACTCATTTTAGTTACTTTAAACTGCTCATCTATTTATTCCAACATGTCAAGGTCAGTTTTTACTGACCATTTTTTTTTGACTACCAGCTACAATTTTCTGGTTTCTTCTCCCATAACTTGTGATTTTTAATTATATACTGAATACTGTATATGATGCATTAAAGGTGATTTATATGCTAATATCTTCCTCTGAAGAATGATTTTTATTTTTAGCAAGCAGTTCACTTTGACTGCAACAAAATTGAATTGTGCATCCCATGCTATAAATAAGGGTTGAAAGCTTGGCTGGCTCCCCTCAGCCTTGGAGCTACAGTTGTAGCTTCTTGATGCCTCCCTTGTATATTTGCAGTTCGAGATTCGACCCAAGACTGGGGCAAAATCGACACAGTATTGTAAGCCCTTCCTCATTTCTCCACTTACTTTCTAGCCACTCGGGTGCTACCAAATTCTGTCCACTGCCTCATCAAGTCCACAAGACTATGATATCTGCTTGAGTTTTTGCCACCGCATGTAGTATGGACCGGACGGAAGTGTACCCACGGGAGAAAAGCTGCACAAATGCAAACTCAACTATGTGTAGTTTCCTTATTTTGAGAGCCGATTATCCTTTAATTCTTCATCACCTGTCATCACTCTCCAATGCCTTAAAATACTAGAAAGTAGAATAGCTTTAAGTCTTTCCTTTGGAACAGTGATTGAAATAGCTCAGACTTATTTGCCAAAAGGGCAAGAATTCCTTTTGAACAAACCATATTTAAGAAACATTTAAATTGAAAATTCTAGTTTTGTTTCATATTCATAGCAAGTGTTATGCTAGAGAGGAAAATATCCTCTATGGTTGTTTCTTATTATAGATAACATTTTCATGGTTATAGTTGTGTGGGGATCAATGGATACTCAAAGGTAACATTTAGAGAGTCTTTGCCATGTGCTTAGAATTGTACCAAGTACTTAATGCAGATAATTTTATTTAATCATTGCAAGCCTCCAATAAGGTAAGCACTAATATTATCTCTATTATATATATTATATCCTTACCTTTATTAATAAAGATATATATGTCCTTATTATGTATAATACCCTTATTATATATATATCCTTATTATATTATGTATAATATTATCTTTATTGTATATGTCCATCTTATATATAGGTGAAGAAGTTGAGGCCAAAATAGCTAACAAACACACCACTGGTAAGTGATAGGGTTGGGATTTAAGACCAAGAACTTTGTTCTCAAAATTAACTCACAATCCCATCGGTTTATTGTCTCCCTGTTACTACTGAAGGGATATCTGGAAGTTTCCTTGAAGGGGAAGCTGGCAGTATGAGATCTTTTCCTGGAACAGAATGGTCAAGTAGGCTCCAAACTGTATGTGCCTTCTCTGTACCAGACACTTTCTTCTGCTTATAACTATTTTCCCATTAATTTTATAACAGTTCTGTGAGGCTGCTATTATTAGATCAGATCCTGATAGAGGCAGGCTTTGGAATACAAATATCCCAGGTCTTTATTCATTTCTTTTCTTTTTTTTTTTTTTTTTTTTGAGAGAGAGGGTGTTCACTCACTTAAGTGGGGCTGGGGAGGGGAGTGGCGCACAGAGGGAGAGAGAAGGAAGCAATCTCAAGCAAACTCTCCGCTGAGTGCTGAGTGTGGAGCCCACTGCAGGGCTTGATCTCTCGACCTTGAGATCATGACCTGACCTGAAATCAAGAGTCAAGAGTTGGACACGTACCCGACTGAGCCACCCAGGCGCCCCAAGTCTTTATTCATTTCATACTGCCTTCGGCTCCTCGGTGCTGCCTCTTCTGTCCCTGTCTCCCCTACATGTCTCACTGGACCTCCTCATCTGTTAATCTCACACCAGTCTAACTTCAAACCACAGAAACAATGGCAAAGGCAGTGACATGACCTCCAAATGAGACAAAACAATACCACATCAAAATCTTGTTAGTTATCTCTGCCATTATAAAATGGTACTTGCTGGATTCTTTTAACTTGTTCCCTTTTCCTCTTTTTTCTTACTGAGCACATTTAGGCTTGACAGATAATGCTTAAGATATTTTCATATGCAGATGCCTTTTTTTCTGCATCACAACATTGGTTTGGTTTCTAGAAAAACATGAGCAAAATCTCAGTGGCTTCCAAAGACATGAATTATTTAATATTTTACGTTAGTTTATCTCATTTACAGGAGTGTCCCTGGGACATATTCATTTACACAGGAAAGACGTCAGGGGGAACATTTTAAAAACTATAATAATAATAATGACCAAATAGAAGTCTGAAATCATTGTAAACTACTTTCTACTCTCAGACTGCATTAAAGTGCATGGCATATTTACAAAATTTTCATGAGGCTTTTAACTTGGTGGAGCTCATTCAAGATGTCCACTTATTTGCATCCTGCTCTGAATAAACCGACTAGATTCAATGACCTGATACCTCACTCTGAATCACTGTAATACAGGTCCCTAGTTAATATACTCCTTCTGCTGTTTGATGATCCCATTCTTCAAGAGTGAAATTATAAAATCAAGCCCTGAAATGCATAAATCAACTTTCCTCCTATGTGCCATAATATTGAGTTAGGGAAATTTACTTGAAGTATATTGAAGTTAATTAGGAACTTCCCACTTGCCTCTCATTTATCCTTTCCTCTTAGTATCAGTTTGTGCTCTGACCATGCCGTGTGATGTCATTTTCAGTTACACCAGGAGAGTTAATTTCCCGTATGTGCCCTTCTCATTGCCACTCCAGGAATGGAGAATTGAAATTCTAGTCAGTTCGGTCTGTCATGGCAGACGATTTCCAAACCATCTGCTGTCTCCGAAAACAATCCGTCCTGACAATGCCCTTAGCCAAGTCACAACTCTGATATTGTTACTTGTAGTCAACATGAAGATGACTAACCTGCCATAGCTAACTGTCATGCGTTTTGACTGAACAAAAATAGATCTTGCAGACCCCCATGTTAATTCCTCATTAGGATAGGAAAGCCCTGGGGAAGTTAATAATGCCTGTGACATCCTATCGGAGGGGGACGGTTAAATGGGAATTGCCCTTTATGGCTTTTCCTGGAGGATCTTGTCAGGCCTCAATTAAGTCATCCATTAACCTCCACAAGTGGATTAACCACATGTTTACTTGAGAGATAACAGTTGCTGGTCATTTTGTGAGAAAAAGTTGTTTTTTTCTAAATTTTCTTTCTTTCTTTCTTTTAAAGTTTTTATTTATTTGTCAGAGAGAGAGAGAGCAAGCACAAGCGGGGGAGCGGCAGGCAGAGGGAGAAGCAGGCCCCCTGCTGAGCAAGGAGCCCCATGCAGGACTCGATCCCAGGACCCCGGGATCATGACCTGAAGCAAAGGCAGACGCTTAACCAACTGAGCCAGGCAGGCATCCCAAGAAAGTTTTTTAAAAACGTTTTTCGTCTTTATTGGGATGGAACAGAAAATAAGCCCTCATGTTGTCCTAGTCTAGAGTACTACATTATTTTTTTATTGAGGTATAATTGAAATACAACACTGTATTAGTTTCAAATGTATAACATAATTCAATGTTTGTATACATTGCAAAACTGTTCACCACAAGAAGTCTAGTTAACATCTGTCACCATACATAGTTAGGGATTTTTTTTTTTTCTTGTAATGAGAACTTTTAAGATCTACTCTCTTAGCAACTTTCAGATATACAATACAGTGTTATTAACGCTAGGCACCATGTTGTACATTCCATTTCCAGGACCTATTTATTTTATAACTGGAAGTTTGTATTTTTTCACTCCCTTCAACCAATTTCCCCACCCCCATCCCCAGCCTCTGGCAACCACCAAACTGTTCTCTGTATCTATAAGCTTCGTTTTTGTTTTGCCTTGTTTTTTAGATTCCACGTACAAGCAATGTCGTACAACATTGATCCTTTTCTATCTGACTTATTTCATTTAGTATAAGGCCCTCAGGGCCCGTCCGTGTTGTCGCAAATAGCAAGATTTCATTCTTTTTTCTGGCCAAATAATATTCCATTGTATATATATATAAAAAATATAAAATATATAATATAATCATATATTATAAAGTATGATACATAATATATTTTATATTATTATATATAATATATTTATATTTTATACTATATATTTACTATATATCATTTTATTATAGATATTATAAAATAAAGAAACTCTGATATATATATAATATCAGATTTTCTTTTTTTGTAATATATATTAATTATATATATCAGATTTTCTTTATTTTTTTAAAGATTTTATTTATTTATTTTAGAGAGAGTGGGTGCAAGTGTGAATGGGAAGAGGAGGGGAAGGAGAGGGAGAAAGGGAATCTCTAGCAGACTTTGCGCTGAGCACAGAGGCCTCCTCAGGGCTCCATCTCACGACCCTGAGATCAAGACCTGACCTGAAACCAAGAGCCAGACACTCAACCAGCTGAGCCACCCAGGTGCTCCTATACAAGGTTTTCTTTATCCATTCCTCCGGCAGTGGTCATGTAGGTTGTTTCCATTTCTTGGCTATTGTAAAAAATGGTTCGGTGTACATGGGAGTGCATATATTTTTTTCAAGTTTGTGTTTTGTTTTTTTATTTCAGATAAATACCCAGAAGTGGAATTGCTGGATCATGTAGTATTTTTTATTTTTAATTTTTGAGGAAATTCCATAGTGTTTTCCACAGTGCTGTACCAATTTACATTCCCACCAACAGCACACAAGTGTTTACTTTTCTCCACATTTTCACCAGCATTTATCTTTTTTTTTATACTAACCATTCTAACAGGTGTGAAGTGATAATCTCACTATGGTTTTAATTTGCATTTCCCTAATGATTAGTGATGTTGAGTAACTTTTCACGTGCTTATTGGCTATCTGTATGTCTTCTTTTGAAAATGTTTGTTCAGATCCTCTATCCATTTTTTAATTAGAATTTTTTAAAAATTTTGCCATTGAGTTGTATGAGTTCTTATATTTTGAATATTAGCTCCTTATGAGATATATGATTTGCAAATTTTTTTTCCCAATCCATAGATTTTTTTTTTTAATGATGGCTTCTTTTGCTATGCAGAAGCCTTTTAGTTTGATGTCGTCCCACTTGTTTATTTTTGCTTTTGTTGCTTTTCTTTTGGCATCAAATCCAAAAACTCATCACCAAGACTGATGTCTAGCAGCTTGCCATCTATGTTTGCCTCTAGAAGTTTTATGGTTTCAGGTCTACATTCAAGTCTGTAGTCTATTTTGAGTTAATTTTCGTTTATGATATAGGATAGTGGCTGTCCAGTTCTCCCAGCCCCATTTGGTGTTAGAATACTAGATTGTTTCCAGTCACCATATCCTTTTAACTCAATTTGAAGTTTTCTCTCCAGTCGGACCACTCTCTTTGTCCCTCAGGCCCTCTTCACCTTCTTTTTGACCTACTCCAATAGCCTTTTTACTCCTTCCCTCCTCATTGGACTCTCCTTACTCCAGTCCATTCTTCATATTCCACATCCATGTTATTTTTTTCTTAAAGACAAATCTATCCTGCCAAATTACTCTTTGAAAGTCTCTGTTAACTCTTGCGGCACCTGGGTGGCTCAGTCAGTTAAGCGTCCAGCTCTTGATTTTGGCTCAGGTTGTGATCTCAGGGTGGTGAGATGGAGCACTGCATCAGGCTCCATGTTAAGCAGAGAGTGTGCTGGAGATTCTCCCTCTCCCTCTGCCCCTTCCCCCACATTCTCTCTCTCTCTCTTTCTCAAATAAATAAGTAAATCTTTTTTTTTTTAATCTGTTAACTCTCCATTTACTAAATTATGAAGCTCTAAAGCTTTCTAATAGCATAAAAGAACATTGATAATCTGAGGCAAAAAAGACTTTGCAGCCTTTCTTCCTTGATGTCCAGTCACCAACGGGTGCAGCCATGCCAAATTCTGTTACCCAGCACTCCCCAGTTTTTCTTCTCTCTGTGCCTTCTACATACTTTCCTACTGCAACATATTTCGAGATTTCTTCCACACGGCACAATCTTTCTCATTCTTCAGAACTCCGTCACAAGCTTCTTTGTGAAATCTTTCTCACTACCTCAGCCAGAGTCAGTACCTCCTTTTTCTAAACACTCAGAGCACTTTTATCATGATTCCATAATAGTACTTACCAATTTTTATTCCAATAATCTATTTACATGTTTTTGTCTTAGCAGACTGTAACATCTTTGAGGCAAGGGACAGGGTTCTATAGGTCTCGATATAAGTAGGACTTAACAAAACAGCTTCGGTAATATTAGGTGCCCAATAATTGTTGCTTAATGGGTTAATTCAACTGGCTGAGGGAGAGAGGGAGGGTATTTATCTGGTTTTCAAGATTCTGTCTCCATTGTACTGAAGAGTGGCTAAATTGAATGGTTATCTGTAAATACGAATAATGAGATCAACAAACCAATTAATGCATTCATTCATTCTTTTCTTTAAAAGGCATTTACTGCATCATTTTCTATATTTCTGACCCACCATTCTGATACAGACTGCCAACATATAGGCATTATGAAGTATGTAAGGGAAATAAAAAAGAAGAAAAAGAGAAGATAAAATGTGAGAGCTGAAATAGACCTTAGGGAGTTATGTAGATCAGCTATTGTCAAATTCTTTTTAGTTGATTGACCTGTTCGTCAAAAAAAAAAACAAAAAACAAAAAACAAAAACCTCATACAAAAACCTAATAAATAAGATAGATAAAGAAATAGCTGCCTAATTTGAAATCAAAGGTGAAAAGGGAGATCTGCTTCTTTGGCCACATCTTTTTAGAGACTCTTGAAGTATCCCTGGGTGAATCCTAAAGCTCCAAGTTACAGGGTTACAACTTATCTAGACCAATCCCCTTGTTTTTTTATGAGAGAACTAAGTGAAAGCAAGAAAGGGACAGTGACTTGGGCAAGTGACAGTGTTAGAGAACAGCACTGCTGGATTCACTGACTTCCAGCTTTTGTCTGTTTGTGTTCACACAAACCAAGCTAGGAGGATCAAAAATGAACCCAACATATAAGACTGAGTGGTTACAAACTACTCTTTTTTTTTCTTTAAAATTTTTTATTGTTATGTTAATCACCATACATTACAACATTAGTTTTTGATGTAGTGTTCCATGATTCATTGTTTGTGCATAACACCCAGTGCTCCATGCAGAACGTGCCCTCTTTAATACCCATCACCAGGCTAACCCATCCCCCCACCCCCTCCCCTCTAGAACCCTCAGTTTGTTTTTCAGAGTCCATCATCTCTCATGGGGTTGCCAACTACTCTTAAAAACTGCTCAAGGTGCCAGTAGCTAGCAAATAAAGGACAATCATTGGGGAGGCAATGAAAAATGCTTATGTTAGGAGCTGAGTCTTACGATAATAATAAAAATGGTTTGGACAAGAGGAGGTAGGAAGAAGTTCGTGGATGAAGAATAAAAGATATCTGATAAGGAGAGTTTCTGGGCCGGAATGATGTTAACCTCAGCCAAGGGCAAGGTTAAAGAATCATTGTGAAGAATTTCATGTTCTTAAAAATGCCGATACCTTTCCAACTAACTACTAAAAGATAACCATTCTTTAGTAAAAATGGCATTTGAGGTTTGTGTAATGACATACCTTTAGTAAAATAAGGCAGCTAAATGTCATCCCTCAGTGCTCTTCCTTGCTTTGCTGTCTTTGTAGAAAAGCATGGTACTGATCTGCTTATAATCCATCAATAGTCTTCCATTGTCTTAAGGATAGGAATCAAATTCTTTAGCAGGACATACAAGTTACATCTTCCTTCATCTTTTCAACAGAAGCTCTTTTAAAATTTCCATTTTCTTTTATCTATATATATATATTTGGATTTTATTTCTTTTTTTTAAGATTTTATTTATTTATTTGACATAGAGAGAGAGAGACAGAGTGAGCACAAGCAGGGGGAGTGGCAGGCAGAGGCAGAGGGAGAAGCAGGCTCCCCACAGAGAAGGGGAAGCCCAATGTGGGACTTGATCCCAGGACTCTGGGATCATGACCTGAGCCGAAGGCAGAGGCTTAACCAACTGAGACACCCAGGCGCCCTGGATTTTATTTCTTAATCTAGTCTGAAAATACTTTCATTTAATAGAAATATTTAGACCATTTGCATCCAGTGTAATTGCTCATATATTTGTATTTTTAAAAATAATGTTACTAATCAGTTTGCCAATTCTCATCTTTTTATGTCTTTTTTTTCTTTTTTGCCTTCTTTTGAAATAATTTGTTTTTTATAATTCTTTTTTAATTTTATTTTATTATGTTATGTTAATCACCATACATTACATCATTAGTTTTGCTGTAGTGTTCCATGATTCATAGTTTGCATATAACACCCAGTGCTCCATTCAATATGTTTAATCCCCATCACCAGGCTAACCTATCCCTCCACCCATTTTCATGCCACACAATAGCTGTGCTCACTGTTTGTCGTTTTCTGCTTGCGCAGGAGTCTGAAGCTTCCCAGTTGCTGCTTGCTGACTGCAGTACCCCCCCCCAGGCAGTTTTACGATAATGCCCTGTGCCTCCACTCTTAACAGGTATCAACCTGTATGATAAACATCTGCTGCACTCTGTGCTAGATAGGGATTGTGTCATATGCTGTTAAGTTGTCTGCATTTAACACAATATCTTACATGAAGTGGAGGCTCAGTAAATATTTTTGGATGGATGGATGGATGAATAAATATATTGATAGAATTTCAATTTCATTTGGATTCTATTTGACTGGAATAATGTGATTTCAGATGCCAAAAATCCTATTCATTTAAAGGTCTCTCCTAATGTGCCTGCTTGAAATTTCTGTCATTTTTTTCTTGCTTTTCTTTTGTAGCATTCATAACTTTCTGAACGTTTTCTAAGGTGCATACATTGTATTAAAAAGTGAAACACTGAAAAAATTATTAAGAGGGGGTGAGCTCTTTAAGTTAAATTTTAATCCTATAAATCTTATTTTTTTAAAAGGCAAATGAATTATTTGCTAGGAAAAGATGTCAATTCCCAAATGCCCAGTGTCACCTAAATGGGAGAGCAGGGACTGGACTATTGGACTGGTAAATTTCAATAAAAACCCAAATGGATCACTCATCAGTGTGGGAAATTGTGGGCAGCCTGGGAGCAGCATAATTACTGAGGAGAGTGAGGTCAAGAGAGGAGATTGGTGTTTCCTGCTTTCATGTTTCTAGCATGTTTCATGCTAGAAGGAGAGACAAAGCAAGGGAAAAAAGATATTAAAAGATACTGAATTCAAATATCAACTTATTTTTCATAAAATTTATAGAGTGGGCTTTCTGATTATATCATATTTCTGATACACATTTTAGTAGGAATGCTTCATGCCAATCAAAATCATAATGACATGTCCCCTCACACTTGGCAGAATGGCTAGAACCAAAAAGACGACAAGGAACAAGTTTTGGTGAGAATGTGGAGAAAAGGGATCCCTTTTGCACTGTTGGTGGGCATGTACTCCCATGTTCATTGCAGTATTATTGAGAATGTCAAGATATGGAAACAATATAAGTGTCCATCGACAGAGAAATGGATAAGAAAACAACACACACACACACACGCACACACACACACACACACACACACACACACACACACACAGGAATACTATGCAGCCATAAAAAATTAAATCCTCCCATATGTGACAACATGGATGGATCTTGAGGGCATTATCCTAGTGAAATAAGTCAGACTGAAAAGATGAATACTGTATATTCTCACTTCTGTGTGAAATCTAAAAAACCAAACTCATAAATTTTCCATAGGCAGAAGCCCTGGGGAAATTGAGCAAAGGTAGGCAAAAGGTACAAACTTCTAGTTATAAGATAAATAAGCTCTGGAACTGTAATGTACAGTGTGATGACTATAGTTAACAATATTGTATTCTATATTTGAAAGTAGCTTAGAGAGTAGATCGTAAAAGTTCTCATCACAAGGTAAGTTGTAACTATAGAGGTGATGGATGTTCATTAAAGTTATTGTGGTAATCACTCCACAATATATACATATATCAAATCATCATGTTATACACCTTAAATTTATACAGTGTTATATGTCAGTCATATCTCAATAAAACTGGAAAAATTATTTCCAGTTAGATAACAAAGCAAAATTGAATTCTATGCTATGTACAAGAGAGCCACTTAAAATGAAAGGTCCATAAAAGTTAAAAACAAAATGAATTTTCTAGATAAACTTTTATCAAACAGAAAGAAAGCAAATATCACAGCCTTAATATCAAGTAAGGTAGAATTTAGGCCAAAAAGCATTGGCTGAAACAAGAATGTCCAGAGGGCAATTTTAAACAAAGATAACAGTTTAAGACTATCTACCAACTGGTAACATAGTAAAATTTTTCATGAAACAAATTTCAGGATTATTAGAAAAATAGAAAATACAATTTGGATTTACTTCTCTGAGTCCAAAACATATCAAGTGGATAAAATTCAGGTAATCATCCCTGTGGATGGTTCTAATATGCATGCACTTCAATAACCGTGGTTCAGAACATCAGTCCCCCAACAATATACTTCACATGTCTTACCATGGTGTATTACCTCTGAGTAATTATATAAAGTACAAATTTTGCTACCAGCCCTCTATTCCATAAATTGCTATGTTAATATCAGATGCGCATCATGATCAGTGATCAATTATGTCACTTCTTTCAAAGTTGGTGGTGACTGGCCACTGAGCATCTGCTACTCCCATTCATTTGCAGACAGCAAAGTGTATGAATGTGTTGCCTCTTTGTCTCTCAGTGACAAACCCACAGGATATTTTACAAAAGTAGGTAATAAAAGAGAGAACTGACCAACAAATATGAAAGTGTAGTGAAGAAAAGGAAAGTGATAATGCTCAAAGTGAAATTTGAATTGATGTCAGTGGAGTCATAGAAGACATGGCTGACAATGTCAGTACTGTTGTTTGAATTTAGATGTACTGCCAGAGGAACTCATGGAAGGCGAATATCAACACACATGAGAAAAGTGACTGTGATGAAAAGCATGAAAACATCCCAGAAAAAGTGATGTCAGTGAAAAACTTCACATTAAAGAAACTTTCAGGGACATTTTACAATATTGAAAGTGTAAAGGATTAAATGTTGGAAGCTGACCCAAACTTAGAAAGGAGTATGACAAAGTGCCAAGGCACAGACCAAATGCTTGCTCTGTACAGTAATTCATATAATGTGAATATCAAACAGCTCTTGATAACTTTTTTACAAAGTCATAAAATATTTTAATTTGCAATGTTTAAAATATGTTAAATAGTAAATAAACATAAATTTATTGCAATTTTTGTATAATTTTTTACCTTAAAATTTTTTATCTGTTTATAAATTTATAACTGATAAAAAGAGATGTTTTAACATTTTGACAAAAATTTCTAAAGTCATAGAGCACTATAATTTTTTCAACTGGTTATTAAAAATGCCTTGCTCAGCTCAATTTGCATGGTTATTTTTAAAGACCCACACTACTGTGCAATGCAAGCACTTCTCATAAAAGAAAAGATTCAGAAAACCTAAGTGACATAACTAAGAAGGTAAAGCTGATGAACACATATCAGACCCAATACCCTAATAATAGAGAACATTTGTTTTCATGTGAATATGGAACTTTCATAAAAATTGTATTGGGGGCCTCAAAGAAAAGCTTCAGTAAATTAAAAAAAAAAAACAACAACAGAAAAAGTTCTTTGAACATCACAGAATAAAATAAGAAATCAGTTACAACATCAGAAAAATAGGCTCTCCTCTTGGAATTGTAAAATGTTTATTTTAACAATTCTCCATCCAAAGGAAAATACAAAGCAAAAACAGAAACTACAGGATACAGTGCAAGCCTTGCTCAAAGTAATGTTTATAGCTATGAATTTTTATCAGTAAAAATTAAAGTGTGGAAATATAAACTGAGCATTCGACTCTAAAAAAAAATGTCAAAGAATGACAGCAGAAAAACAGCATTTAAAAACAACTTTTAATGAATTAGAAAATGGAAAAAATACATGAGCAAGCTAATTTATTAAACAATTAATAAAGTAAGTAAATAAACTAGTCTCATCACAAAATAAAAATGCACAAATATATAGAATAAGAAATAACAAGGAGTAATAATCACACAAAGAAATAAAAAATTATGAGTTAAAAAAACATGTGAACTTGGATAAAAGGGATAATTTTTTAGGAAAATATAATTTACAAACTGACTCAGAAGATCCAAGAGAAACACATTTCCACAAAGAAATATAATTGTCAAAGAAGTAATCTTCCAAGAGCATCACATCCATTTTCATTAAGAAATTCTGCCATCCAACAGTGAGTAATTAATTCCAATATTATTGAATTTTTCCAGGACATAGAAAATGTAGAAAACTTTCTAATACTTTAAGAAGTGAATGTAATATTGACAGCGAAACTGGGAAAAGATATGAAAACTATAGATAAATATTTCTTATGCATATCAATAAAAACAATTCAAAATAAAGTATCAGAGAATAGAAATCAGCAGTTCACAAAAGAAGTGACACAACGTGAACAAGCATTCTTTCCAGAGTAAAAGGATGTTTTAATATTAAGAAACCCGTTAATGCAATATATTATACGATCATCCTTGTAGATGCTACAATGACGTTCAATAAAACTTAATCCATTTTTCAATTGTATGAACTATCACTTACTAAATAGGAATTGAAGGACACTTATTTAACAGTTTCAAGTGTGTCAGGGTATAATTAGCCTTAAGGCTAGTATCTTACTTACTGAAGGAATTCCTATTAAGTTAGAAAAACACAAGGAAATTAGCTAAAACGAATTACTGTAACGAATGTTTCAGCACTATTAACATTGTATTGGAGTTATAAGTCAATGCAATTAGGTAAGAAAAAGATACTAGAACTATAGAAGTTGGGAAGGAAGAGACAAAATTATTACTATTACTTTCAAAAAATAACTAATAAGAAGTGCAAGATAATTAATCAAAAACAAAAGAATTCAGTAAGGTGGGGGATGCTAAAATTAATCTTGAGAAATATATAGCTTTTGTATTTATAAAAGCCACCGAATAAAAAATATAGTGAATCAGAAAACCACATATATAATGCCAACAAAAAATGCCTAGTAATTAACTTGATCATAAATATGTAAAACTTACATGAGAAAATATTTAAAACATCCCTAAAATACATAAGGATTCTCTTAAATTAAAAAAAAACCCACAGCTAAGATTCAATATTATAAAGATTTTAGTTCTTCTTAATTCATATATTTAATGTGATAATAAAATACCAACTTTTCTGAAAATAGACAAGATGATTCTAAATTTCATGTAAAAAATAAAACTTTCAGAATAATTATAATGCTTAATATACAGAATTACAAAGTAAAACAAATATAGGCAGTTTACTCAGTAATATTCTCAGTGGTCTTGCCTTCCACCCTAGATATCTTTCTGTCTATACCTTTCCAAACTGGGTCCTTCCAAGGAAGGTCAATTTGCTGCTAAGAAAATTAAGATTTTGATCATGTGTTTGACTGTCATCCTCCTTGGCCAGAACCCCTGCTTCCCTGATCACTACCTTCCTCATCCTCAGACTCACTGATTGCTTCCCATCAGGCTCTCTGCTTTCTACCATTAACCATAAATTTATAAAGGTACAGAAAACAACTACTTTTTCCTATCTTCCTCTGAACTTGTGCTTCTTTTCAAATACATTTCCAGATGGTGTATGTACCCATGCCGCTAGAAAGGTGCACCTATTTGATCTCTATTTAAGGAAGAACTTTCGTTTCGGCTGCAGGGAGAGCAGTCAGCTGATAGCCTGCAGCTGTCCCTGCCTTTAGACTCCATCTTGGAATTCAAGCAGAGGCCACACTTTTCCCAGAAAGTCCCCAACTTCATTGGCTGGGCTACAAGGACCTAGCCATTTCTGTCCAACATGGAATTCCTCTAATGGCTGTTTCGTGCTCCAGGGCACCGTGTTGGGTTGGCCAAGACTTCGTCAAACCTGCACTGCACTCTGAGGCCCTTCTTGACCAAAATTCTTCCTTCCCTCCTTTCCTTTCCCAGGAGTAAGCCCCAAGTAAACCTCTTGCTCTAAACTCCATCTCAGTCAACTTCCTGATGGACCCAACTGACCTTAGGTGGAACTGCTCCAGCCAATTAAGGGTACCCTGGAAATCTTTTTTTTAAGTAAACTCAACTATTAAATCTCTAAGCTATTGCATCCAGAGAGAAATTAAACCACTCTCAATCCTCCCAAAGTTGACTGAACATGATTGCAATGTAGTAAGCTTGGAGCCAAGAGAGCTGGAGACTAATTTACTTAACAGTCAAAAAATAAGTTTCAATTGAAAACAAAGTTAGAGGCCTAAAAGCACAATCATCTGGAATCTGTTAGTAGAGGGGCAAATCCTAAAATGTTCATGGACTGGTTTATGCCTAAAGACTAACTTTAAGGGATGAGGGCACAAAACGATGTGTGTTCATACTGATGACTCTGAATCATCGAGAAAATTTCAATTAATTGAATTCCTCTTTATGGATACAAAAATGCATAAGGTATTTTTGGGAAGTTTTTTTTTTTCCTCCAAAATGTTAAAAATTTTAAAAGCTGTAATAGTTGCAGGACCACATTCCACCAACGGAATTTGAACTAATGTAGACACATTCACCACAAATCCTTGACAAGTGAGATGTTGTTGTAACACATCTTTTCAATCACATCTTAAAATGTGCATCATCTAGGCTATAGTGGAATAAGTGATCTGAAAATCTGAAAACAATGTTAAGACTGGTGAGCATTCCTTAGCGGCCTACATGAAATAAAATCTGTGATTAAAAATTACTTTTGGCATTTATTTTTATGGCAGCAAAGAATGGTTTTCTGAGATAAGTGAAAGAAAGTGTGGGTGAAAATAAACTGAGCACGCCTTCCTGACATTTGAGCAAGTGAGGGGGCTGAGGAAAGCAAACTAGAGCATTAAGTATTAGTTTCTTATTACAGCTCTACTTAGTAAGCCATTAAGTCTGTTCATGATATGCTTCCCTGATGGTAGTTCCAGAATGAAAGAAATGAAACCACTAGGTTTCTTGAGCGCTGAGGGTATAGTTTTGTGGATACTCAGTAATTAAATAATATAATTTTTACATTTTCAAATACTTTGGTATAAATTGCATATATAAAATCTCTAGTTTAACAAAAACTCTAAACTTGGCCCTTATAGGGAAGACGTGTGTGTGTGTGTGTGTGTGTGGTGTGCAATGATCTGGTTTAAGATTATGCTTTCACTGCATATGCAGTGATGTGCTGAAGCAACCAACAGAGGCTCAAGAGTTTTAATTCAATTCATATCAGCCAACACCTAATTTCTTGTGTCAAGCTCAGTGGCAGAAACTTGGGATGCAGAGAAGATTAAAACCTCTTGCTGTTCTCAAGCAATCTATAAGTAACAGAAGAGACACATGTAAATAAATTAAGAACATGTAACATGTGGTATAAACCATGGAACAGTATAAATGTAGTCAAGATACAGAGACAGTTTCTTTGCTGAGGTGTGAGGACAAAAGGAGTATGGCTGGGAAGATCTAACAGAGGAGGGATGTTGGGGATGAGTCTTAGCGAGTGATCAGGGATTGGCCGGGTGAACAAGCGTAGAACACATTCTAGTCTGGGGACCCCAAAATATAGACATAAAAAGACATGGTACATTTGGAGAACTGCAAATACTAGTCTGACTGGACAGTAACTTGGAAAGGAGGTGGTTATGAAAAAATCTGGAACGATGCAGGGCCTGCATCATGGAGGAATCTGTATGACCTGCACGGGAAACACATGAAGAACTGAATTTTTAAAACACTGTTATTCTAATTCTAAAGATACCTGGTCAGGGGTCTGTACGGCACAGTCAGTTAAGCATGACTCTTGGTTTCAGCCCAGAGGTCATGATCTCAAGTTCATGAGATCAAGCCTTTCAGGCTCTGCGCTCAGCGCTGAGTCTGCTCGAGACTCTCACTCTCCCTTTGCCTCTCCCTACCCCTCCTCATTCTCTCTCAAATAAATTTTAAAAAATAATGATACTTTCTCACTTTTGTCCAGTAGAAAGTATGATTAATATTTTACACTATTTAAAAAAAAATCTTTGCTAATCTGACAGGTAGTGTTTTAATTTTTATTTTTCTAATTAGAAATATTCCTAGATTCCAGCACCATGGCTGGAGTGCCCACAATCTCGCTCCCTGAACTGCGTTCGCTCCTGGCCTCCAGCCAGGCCCGGCCCATCGATGTGAGATCTCGGGAGGAGGCGGCAGTGGGGACCATCCCGGGGGCGCTCAACATCCGGGTGTCCGAGCTGGAAAGTGCCCTGCAGATGGAGCCTGCTGCTTTCCAGGCTTTGTACTCTGCTGAGAAGCAGAAGCTGGCACAGGAGAACCTCATTTTCTTCTGTCACATGGGCAGGCGGGGCTTGCAGGCCACGCAGCTGGCCCAAGGCCTTGGATACACCGGGGCTCGCAACTTCGCAGGAGCCTACAGAGAATGGTCCCAGAAAGAAGGTTAGGTAGAAGGTGGCTAACTTATTGCCCCCTCTCCCTCCGCCCCATGGCAGCCTTAACTAAGGGTGGTGAAGGGGCTGACTCCTCAGGTTGGGGCAGCTCCTTATAGTGCTGTGCATGCAAAAGCATCAAATAAAGAGCATTTAATAAAAAAAAAAAAATTCCTAAACTTTAAAAAAAGGTTTGTTAGTTAAAAGTATTTTCTACTTAGAGAAGTGTTTCTTCATATTGTCTGGTCATTTTATGTCTACATTTAGTGATTTTCTTGTTATTTCTAGGGGTCCTTTACATATTAACAATTTAACGCTGAGTGTCTGAAAATAGGTTCCTCCTTTTTTATTTGACCTTTATTTTTATGCAGAAAATTTTAAAGATTTTTGTAGTGAAATTTATTGTCCTTTCTATTGTTTTTTCAATAATACCTGCTCTCATCCTCCCCCCCAATTTCTCATTTTCTCCCCATATATTCCTAATGATGAAGTGATTAACTCCCCAGTTCCCTGTCCAGGTTTTTATACCTCACATCTCATCCCTCAGGCTTGATCAATTTTGCAATGATCAGCTGGTTTTCCCTATCCTCATACAAGTATCAGGTGCTTAGGACCCAATGTGCTTTTAGTTCATTCTTTCACACAAATGCATATATGTTGGCAAATGACTGAAGCGTCACTTGTTTTGAACAGGTAACAACGTTCAGGCATCTCCTGACATTAGCTATGTATTTAACAAGACCTCAGGGGAATGCCTACCAGATACCACCATCTGTTATTTTTAGGGCAGTTGGGTTTATTGCCTATGTTCCTGAAGACACATTCAGCCAGGCAGTTAGGAAACAAGTGTTTATTGGGTGCCTACAGGGTGCAATGTACTAGTTGCTTGCCAGTTGCTTTTTTAGCACAATAAAGGCTCTGGAAAGGGAGAAGTTCTTCAGAATTGACAAGAATTGATAGAACCAACAAAAGTTAAAAATACACATCAGCAATATGACACGGTTAAAACTAACAAACCCGAAAGCTAAATGTATTGTGAGAATAAAGCACGCATCTTTGTCTGCGAAGCATTGCTTCAGTTCACATCTCTACCATCTTGCTAAAGTTTATCGCTGAAACCTGAAGGAAAAGAATTGGCACGAGTTCACAAAAGATAAAATTATTTGAACTTGACTCTCTTTTTAACCAAGCGACCCATTTCCCAGTTTACACATTTTTCTCAAAAAGTTCCTTCTTTCATCAACTAGCAAGTCCTCTTCTCTTGCCCTGTATCCAACCTGACTCCAGTTAACGAGATTCTTACCATTAAACAATCTCCCAAAGGACCCTCTTGGCCCCTCCCCAGCTTCTTCTCACCAGTCCACTTTCCTCTGGTCCCCAGCAACCATAAATATGTTGCTTATAACTGTGAATCTCCCCATCTTCACACCATTTGTTATAGGCTGCCCCACAAATGTTTTCTACAAATTTTACAGATAACTTTTTCTTCAGGCTGATCTACTGCTTAAGAATTTAAAATAATCCTCCACAGCTTTTCAAATCAGGGATTGTGGTGTTGGTGAAAAACTGTCAAAGTTCGAGAAAAGTCTTCTAGGTTCCAAGTCATCATGCCTATCCCTCAGGAGGCTGCTACATTAGGGTAGCGCAAGTACTATAGCCAGGGTTAGGTCAGGCGTAAACACACATGAAAATGGGGCACCTGGGTGGCTCAGATGGTTAAGCATCTGCCTTCGGCTCAGGTCATGATCCCAGGGTCCTGGGATCGAGTCCCGCATCGGGCTCCCTGCTCCTTGGGAGCCTGCTTCTCCCTCTGCCTCTCTCTCTCGCTCTGTCTTTCATGAATAAATAAATTTAAAAAAATCTTTAAAAAAAAACACACACATGAAAATAACATGAATGCAACACATTACTATTCCATACACACATGTTCATGCATAGATTTACTTTGACAAATAAATACATATCTAAGCAATAAGGTATCTGCATGAGATAGTTCTGAATAGTGTAATTATTTATTTAAATTTATTTAAATTTAGAAGGAGCAAAATAAATAAAGGAACTGTTGATCTGAGAATGAATGTGTTAGGTCTAAAGTACATAATGGATCACAAATAACATTTACTGGTCAGTAAGAACCGACCAGAGAAATGTTTGATTTCTTACTCTAATTGTTATAATACAGTGTACCAGCTTGGAATGCAAATACAGACACAGGTCTAATATTGGTCTAAATAATTACTTGAACGCCACACACCGTAACTGCAGGAAGTCCAGCGCCTTCTCCTTAAGGTCTTCTCTTTCCACCCCAGATGTCTGACCCTCAGCAACTTACACTCCAAATATTTAACTTCTTTCACTTGTCCTTTAGAAATACAATTAGAATCTCGGTCCACCAATTTCCTGCTTCTTTTCACAGCATTACTTTTGAAGAGATGTTGCAGATTTACAAGACAACGTTTGTGAATTGTGCCTGGGAAGACCTGATGGGTCTCAGGTGACAATGACATTTTATATTGTGTGATTAAGGTCTTTTTAAGTTTCCATGTTCAGCCATTGTAGTCAAGCCTAATCACTGCCAGAGTGACTGGGCCCAAAGAATCTTCTATCAAATGCATTTGCATGCTAAGACAATTTCTTCCTGTATGCATTCCATCAACAAATGCTTATCAAGTGTCTATTTTGTATGTGATGTGTTCTCTGTATTATTTAAGAATATTACATTCTGCTAAGGAAAATAAGAGACACAGATCTGCAAGGAGGACAGAAAAAAAAAACTAAATAAAAAAGCAGCTTTTAAGAATTGTTAGACATAGGTAAAGAAGAGCACATATGTACTGATGATTCATTAAAAGGATGTAAAACCAAGCAGCCTGCTAGATAAATATACTTGAACCACCCAATACCCATAAACAATCAAACATTCATACAGAATTAAGTTGCCCGCCCATTTCTGGCATCCATTTTTTTGCTCTTTTGTTCTCCACCTGATATATGCAGATAAAATCCATTGCTGCTCATCAGGTCATCAGGTGATTTACAGCTGTGTTTAGGCACATCAGCTTACTTTTCTGATAAAGCAAACTCCTGGTATCTCCCATCTGCTTTCATCTCCCTCAACTCCAGTTCTCATAACCACACCATCAGACTGATGCAGCACAGATAGAGACAGACAAGACATATGCAGATAATGAACACTTGGGGCGCCTGGGTGGCTCAGTTGGTTAAAGTCTGCCTTCGGCTCAGGTCATGATCCCATGGTCCTGGGATCCAGCCCGGCGGGCTCCCTGCTCAGCAGAGACCCTGATTCTCCCTCTCCAACCTGTTCATGCTCTCTTGCTATCTCTGTCGCTCTTTCTCTCTCTCAAATAAATAAAATCTTTTAAAAAAGATAATGAACACAGGAGATCATCTGTCTTATTGTGTACTTGGAGGCTACCACTGGACTGAGGTAACTCCCCATATCAACAATACACAAGGCGCTTCTCAGGTGCTGGAGGGATAGCAATTAACAAAACCAACAGACACCTCTGGTTAAGAGGAGTTTGCATTCTAGTGGTGATAGAATTAGCACTTGTGCATGACCATGAGCAATCAGTCCTCATCACGAGCGGAATATCCACTCTAGATTTTTTTTTTTAACTTAAGGGATTTTTATTTCAGGGGCCTTTTTGATGTTCTCTTCCACTAGGACTTGTTGGGACCATTCTGATTCATTCTAATTGTTCTCACTGATTTTTATTCTCAAGGGACTGGGTCAGCGATTTAGTTCCTTCTGTGCGTCGTTCTGAGGTAAATCAATTCACCAACTCCCTGATTTGGATTGTGGGGTTTAGAGATTTTGGTTAATCCCTAGTCTATTATATCCTTACTCCCAGTTTAGACAATGAATGACGCTCACTTTACAATTACATAGGAAGGAGGGAGGGCATTCAAATAGCTATTCTCTAAGCAAAGAAGACTTGTCCAAAGGTTACCTGTGAACTCACTGGGAGGCCCAGAGGAGGCAGAATGACTTTTAACTCCTTCCTCTGTAGCCGCCTTATACTTTATATGTATCTGAACAGGGATCCTGTTCCATATTATTATTTTCCACTTAAGTAAGTGAAAGCAACTAAACAAATTGTAATTAACTCCTCATCCCTTTGGACTAGGTATTCCGGTAAATAAGAGAAAATTGCCCCACCTCAGTCTCTTAAAATAAAAGCCTCAGGGCATATTGGTCGGCCAGGAGCTGGGTAATTTCTGTTGTACAGAAGGCTCATGGGGGAGCTCTGTTGCAGCGAGGCAGGAGCTATTGGAATTTGGGTACAGGGCTGCCTAGGTGGCTCAGTTGGTTGAGCGTCTGACTCTTGGTTCGACTCAGGTCAAGATCTCAGGGTTGTGAGATTGAGCCCCACGTTGGGCTTCTTGCTCAGCATGGGGTCTGCTTGAGATTCTCTCCCTCTCCCTCTGCCCCTTCCCCCCACTTCACTCTCACACACTTTCTCAAATAAATAAAGAAATAAAATCTTTAAAAAAAAAAAAAGAATATGAGCTTACTTTGCTTAGATGATGCCATGAGACCCAACTCAACTTGCCCTGACTGTAGTGTAAGAACAATCCAGTAAACAGAAGGTGGTTCTACACAGCCATATTTGTGTTCAGGAAGAATCATTAACACCACCCCATCCTCACAGCTACCCCAGCCTGTTTTGCTGTGACATGCAGCCTGGGTTGGAATACTAGTGGATGACAGCGATTGGCACCATTTGTAGTATCTCTCATTCATTTTGTCTACAGCACTCAAATACACCTCTTTCCCATTTACAGTGAAACTTGTGAGTGGGCAAAAAAATGTGCAAAAAGCTACCATAAATTATTCAGGATGACGCAAAAGCCATTTAGCAGAAATACTCTAGAATACTAAAAGGATTAAAAGAAATGTTTCTTCAAGTCCTAATTAATGAACTTCTCATTAACTTCTTTTAGATTTCTGAATGTTTAAGTAATTAATCTTTAAAAAAACTTTCTCTCTCCATTGAAAGGCCTCTGTCCCTTTTCATAGCTTATTTATTACAGTTTATATTAAGTTCTATTTAAAATTAAATGGTAATTACATCCTCAACCCTGTCCTGCTACTTATTTCTAGAATTGTGCAAGGCAAGGATGCCCACTCTCACCACTTCTATTCAATATTGTACTGGAGGTCTTAGTTATTGTACTGAGGCAAGAAAAACATTAACAAAAAGATGTAAAGGAAGAATTAAATCTGACATGATTGTGTACATAGAATACAGCACCAGAACTAATAAATGAATTTAGCAGGATTTCAAGAGACATGGGAATACAGAAAAATCAATTGCATTTTAGTATATTTTCACAAAGCATGAAATTTAAAAATTATTTTAAAAAGCAATAAAACCAAAACATTTAGGGGTAAATTTAACACAACATATGCCAAACCTCTAGATTGAAAATTATGTGACATTACTGAAGAAAATGGGAGATAGAATATGTTTATAGATTGAAAGACCCGATGTGGTTAATATATCACTTTTCCTGAGTTTTATGTACAGATTCAACCTAATCTCCATCAGAGTCCAACAAAATTTTTTTTGGTAGAAATTAATAAGGTGCTTCTAATTTGAGAAACAAGACAGAGGATCATAGGGGAAGAGAGGGAAAAAATAAAACAAGATGAAAACAGAGAGGGAGACAAACTGTAAGAGACTCTTAATCTCAGGAAACAAAGTGAGGTTTGCTGGAGTGGAGGGGGTGGGAAGGATGGGGTGGCTGGGTGATGGACATTGGGGAGGGTATGTGCTATGGTGAGCGCTGTGAATTGTGTAAGACTGATGAATCATAGACCTGTACCCCTGAAATAAATAATACATTATATGTTAATAAAAATAAATACATTTAAAAAATAAAATAAAAGGGCACCTGGGTGGCTCAGTTGGTTAAGCGACGGCCTTCGGCTCAGGTCATGATCCTGGAGTCCTGGGATGGAGTCCCACATCGGGCTCCCTGCTCAGCGGGGAGTCTGCTTCTCCCTCTGACCCTCTTCCCTCTCGTGCTTTCTATCTCTCATTCTCTCTCTGAAATAAATAAATAAAATCTTTAAAAATAAATAAATAAAAAAATAAAAAAGAGATGCTTCTAAAATTTATGTGGAAATTCAAAATACCTAGAATAGCAAAACAATATCGAAGGAGGTATCTCACTGTTAGCCATTCATTATTTTGACATTTACTGACTTAAAAGTACCAAACATTGTTCTAAAGACTGGGTATCAAAAAATTAGTAAAGAATAGTCATAAGTCTCAAAGAGGCTGCAGATCAACGAGGGAAACTTTCAAATACAGGCAATTTACAATAATAAATTCTTAAAAGATTAATTGTAACATAAGATGAAAGAACATAGCTTTGGAAAATTCAGTCAGGCTTCACAGAGCATTCAATATCAGAGCGATGATGCAAAAGGTGAATTCTTTTTACCAAAATTCCTCTACAAATTGTGAGCAGTTTTACTAGGAGCTAGTCATCCTTTAGAACACAAATATTAGATCCATGGGTAGAAATTTCTGGGTTAGAGGACAAGAGGTGCCCTACCCACAAAAAGCCAAGATAGAAATGGGGAGAGAAGGAAAGAATTGTGAGCAAATGCTCTTATCTAACACAGAAGCTCTTAAAATAACTCCAGTAAGAAAAAAAATATAAAATAACACAAGAGTTCACACTGAAGCATAGGAATAAAAGGAGGGATTCAGTTTATTAGATATTTCTGAGTAGAGTGGCTAGAGCTTGTAACAAAGTAAATGTGGGCTATGTGCAAGACAAGGGAAATCAAGAATGAAAATTTTTTTTAAAAAATAGGAAAATAAAAGTTCACATATTTTACTTTTAGTGCCTAATCATCCAGATTGGGTCTTTGAAGCTAGAACACTGTCTTTAACAACTCTTAAATTGTTCCTTTTCTTTCCATTCCTATTTCCAAATCTCTTATTCTTATCTTTACTACCACATGGCTGGATTGTGCAAGTCTCCTGAATTATTTCCCTACCTTGAATATCCCACTCCTGCTTTTTCTTGCATACTGCTGCGATCCCATCTTGAGTATGCTAAAAAGAAAAAGTATTATTTGCTTGCCAAATTTCTAACTTCTTACCTCAGTCTTCATTCAAAGCCTAAGACCTAACCTCAAATTTATTTCTGCCTAAATTCCATTAATAAATTTACATGAACTATCTTCTCCAGGCAAAAAGAACCATTGTAGAGCTTCAAAACCTGCCTTTGGGAGCGCCTGGGTGGCTCGGTCGGTTAAGCATCTAGTCATGGTCTCTGTGTCCTGGGATCTAGCCCTGCATCAGGCTTCCTGCTCAGCAGGGAGTCTGCTTCTCTCTCTCTCTCTCTCTCTCTCTCTCTCCTTCTGCCCCTCCTCACTGCTTGTTCTCTCTCTGAAATAAATAAACTAAAAAAATCTAAAACAAAACAAAACAAAAAACAAAACAACAAAACAACAAAAAACAAAACCTGCCTTTAGATTTCAGCCTCCATACCTATGATCAGTCTATTTCAGTTGCCACAACTGACCCCTTTTCCCAGAAGAAGTGCTCACCCAATCCAACTTAATGAATCTCTAGAGGTCCAGCTTCCATCCCGTCCCTTCCAATGCTTTCCTGCACACACCTGCTGGACGTGAAGTCTTTCTACATTGAACTTTTTTTAGTAATAATGGATCAAGTTATTTAAATAGTATCATCTACCAACTAATAGTGTTAAATTTTTTTTTTTTTTTAATTTGGAACACATCTTATTGCTTTAACTAGATGGAATGAGGGTGGCTGGGTGTCTCAGTCGTTAAGCGTCTGCCTTTGGCTCAGGTCATGATCCCAGGGTCCTGGGATCGAGCCCCGCATCGGGCTCCCTGCTCAGCGGGGAGCCTGCTTCTCCCTCTCCCACTCCCCCCCTGCTTGTGTTCCCTCTCTCGCTGTGTCTCTCTCTGTCAAATAAATCAATAAAATCTTAAAAAAAAAATAACTAGATGGAATGCTCCTTGAGTTCACAGACTGAATGTTCATGCAAATTTGGATTTAAATCTCGACTCTATCATCTATGAATTTTGTAACTTCATCTAACCTTTGAACTTCTGAATTTTTGCAAACTTCAATTTCCTCTTCTCTAAAATGGGGGTAATAATACTGTCCACTAATTGATTCTCCATCCCAGACTCATTCATTCAATATTTAGTAAATATGTTCCTGCCTTACATTGTGCTAGTTGTTGTGTATAAAGGAGAAAACAGAATAGAAAACAGCCCCTGACCTCATGGAGCTTTCAGAAAGACATAAATAAAAGAAAACTGAAAAGAACACTCAATACATTTTAGTACCCTTCCCTCCCTGGGAGTAATTAGAATACAAGCTAATTCGCTAATCATGTAAGAACACTATTGTAAACGTTTTACCTGTATCAACCATTCTGTGAGGAAGTTACTATTATCAATTCCATTTTTTAGATTAGGAAACAGAGGTCAAAAATGTTGAGTGTTTCACCCAAGATTACATACTCATAGATGGTGGTGCCCCGAGTAAGCCCAGAAATATGGACCCCAGAGCTCATGAACCTCACTACTGAGCTCTACTGTTTCCTAGCCACAGAAAATCTCTCAGTGTCTGTCTCACACAGGACGCTTAGTTACTGTTTGTGGTTCGTTTCTGTGATAAATTAGTACATGCTATCCAATAAAAATGTAATAATGTAAGCCACCTATGTAATTTGGCATTGTGAGCCCAGATGTAATATAAAACGTTTTAGTAGCATGTTAAAAAAAGGAAAAAGAGGGGTGCCTAGGTGGCTCCGTTGGTTAAACATCTGACTCTTGATTTCAGCTCAGATCATGATCCCAGGGTCATGAGATCAAGCCCTGTGTTGGGCTTGCGCTGGGCATGGAGCCTACTCAAGATTCTCTCTCTCTGGAAACAAAAAACAAAAAACAAAAAAGGAAAAAGAAACAGGTAAATTACTAATAAATTATTAATAATACATTTTACTTTAACTCAATATAGCCAATATATTCTCATTTCAGCATGTAATTCATATATAAATTATTAATGATATTTTGCTTTCTTGCCCTTAAAATTTTTTTGACCAGGTCTTCAAAATCCTGCTGTATGTTACAGTTACAAGGCATCTCGACCCTGCCTAGCCATGCTGCAAGCACTTGCTAGCCACACGTGGCTTGTGACTACTGTACCAGACAGAGTAGAATTAATGTTATTGTGAATCAGTAAGCTTACGGGTCAAGAAAGCATAATTCTCATTAAACTGAAGCCACAGGGTCCAATTTTAGGGCACAGCTATGATTAAAGAAATATAGCCCTGGAAATCAAAATGAATTTTAAAACTTTCCAACTTTTTACTGGTATTTCATGGAAACCATTCAGCTTGTCTAAATACTTAGATTATAGCACACCTGTTAAATTCTCTTTCATTATCTAGCTACTCCCATTACATGTTGCAGCATTCCCAACACCTCCCTACAGACCCTTACTTCTCAAACACTTTCTTATCCATCCTTATTACATGTGGCTTTTCTCTCATTCTCCCAGACTTCCCTCACCGTTTGATCATATAAAGCAATTTAGCAACTTTGGCTAATTCTTTCTCCCTTTCCTATTCACCACTTTCGTGATACCCTTTCTTTTTTTTTTTTTTAAAGATTTTATTTATTTATTTGAGAGAGAGAGAGAGAGAATGAGAGAGAGAACACTAGAGGGGGGAGGGTCAGAGGGAGAAGCAGACTCCCTGGTGAGCAGGGAGCCCGATGTGGGGCTCGATCCCGGGACTCCAGGATCATGACCTGAGCCGAAGGCAGTCGCTTAACCAACTGAGCCACCCAGGCGCCCCCGTGATACCCTTTCTTTACCGTAGCATCACAGAAGCCCAAAGAACCCATCAGACAGGAAGTCTCCTAGGGAAGTAAGGGAAATGTGGAGAACAGGAATAAGAAAAAGCTGTTTTTTCCCCTTGACTGATCATTTTGGCAAGAAGGAGATTGTTCTCCTAGCAGCAAATAGCTCCTGTTTCATGGTGTCTTCTCTTTCTCTCCACTAAAGTGCAGAGGAAGTTAGAATGAAGTGGAGAGACACAATTTCCACCAGGAAATGAGCACTCATGGTTTTCAATCCTGGGACATTGAAGGAATACAGAACAGTGCAGCCCATTGAAGGTGGACGAACTTCAGCCTGGACAATGGGCTAAGGTGACTTGTGATTTTGCCTCTGATAGAAGATGCCTCAGGATTCTTCCCATTATCTAATGTGCGGTGAGGAAGAAGCAAAGCTTTGTAAACAATCACAATACAGTCTCTCACTCTCCTTTTCTCATTATTAAGCAGTCATTAAGTATCTACGTTTTCATGGTCCTTAAAAATATAACCCTCTTATTAAACTAAGGCTTCTGACTTAAATTCTGAAGGCAAATACTGCTGTAGAAGAACATGTGTGTGCTGCTTACGCGGTCATTCCCTGAATATTCAGTGACCCACTTGCATGCGATGGTCCCTGAAGGGGGAAGGCGTCTGTTTTCCTCTTGCACTTCTCCTTCTCTCTTTCGGTCTCTCTGGCAAAAATGTACTTCTCTTCCAATCCCAACCTAGGAAACTTCTAGGTACATTTTTTGGATCCCAAACCCTCAGCCAGAATTGAGACCTCCCTCCTTTGCGCCCTGACTGTACCGCAGTGACAAATGTTAACACCACTGTAGCTCCTGTTGCTTTTCATGGTTTCCTGGGTCTTGCTCGTTTTTTCCACCTCCAGCATCTGCTGCAGTACATGACACATTGTAGGCCCTTGATACAAGTTCATGAATGAATACATGGATCTCTCCCTTTACGCCCAATACCTTTATCTCCAACCATCAATTTGTCCAACATTTGGAAGTCAGCACTCCTTAATAAAACTAATTCTTTATTCTCTGTTCCTCCTGGTTCTTCCTAGTATCTAGGAGTAAGGATGTGGTCCAGACAGAGATGGAGAGTGATTTAGACTGTAATTATTAAAAATATTAAGAGGTGTGAAGGTCTGGATTCTAGAACGTTTTCACTGAATACAAAAAATCATGACTTTTGGAAAAAATAAGAAAAATCATATTTTCATTTTACATCCAAGAAAGTAAGTGTCAATGGAGAGGAGGGGTAACATTCTCTACTTTAAGCATTACATATCCTGTAGAGCTAGAGACGAGCATCTCAATACCAGAATAATCACCGTGCTGTATACAGTGTGCATGTTTCCTCTTCAGAGGTAGCTTAATGTCCGGAAGAAGGACAAGCTTTCTGAAATGGCTGAAAGACTTAGAATGGGCATGATAGAGTTCAACAAAGAATAAAAGAAAATTATTTTTATGGCAACTGGTAAAAGAGAAAGTCATACTATTCAAGAAACTTTCCTTTATATACATTTGCATGAATTCTCCTTAGAAAGTTGTGGAAGCATTATTGTTCATGATGTTCTAATAACGTACAACGCAAAACAAGCATATTGCAATGAGCTGTCCCCAGAGGCTTGAGTAGGTGACCTAATGGCAACTATCAGTTTCCTCCTCATGGTTCTCTCCCAGGAAAATAAATCAGCTTTGGTCTTGGAAGATGTTCAAGGCTGATATTAGTGTCAAAGTTGATTTCAACTTTTCTACTTTGTAAATGCTTCCAGAAGGATGCATAGGCACAGATAGGCCTTGGTGAAAGGCTCCCAGAGAGTGTTTAGGGTGATGCAGTGAAGCGTATGATAAAGCCCCTCACCTGCAAGTGTAACAGTTACTTTCCTCCACTGCTGGTAACAACCTGCATCTCCTGATAAGGTTCTTGTATCAAGTAATCGTCCTCATCTATAATTTCTGTGACTCCCCAAAATGAATTGCTGACATTCTGTTCTTGATCTATCAGGGAAGAACAAATTGACAACATTGCTGGTCTGTTTCCATGCTGCATATTTTTCTCAGAGCTATCACTCAATTTGTGTAAGGTCTCTAAGCCCGTCAACAAAGGGAGGTTGTATTTCACAGCAGATTTTGTAGCAGAAGTTTTTCCATGTTAAATTTATTTCATCTTCCCAGTTTCTGAAAATACAGATGGAGGTATTGAGCAGTGGGAAGATGTGATTGATACAGAACGAGACTGTACCTTATTTGAAATAGCAGGCGAGCATGGAGCAATAGAGTGAGGAAGCCCGTGAGCGCAGAGCCTGTCTCATCTGATGTGCTGATTGCAGCAAAAACTGGTTTCTGCAGAAATAGTCAATCTTGGACGGAATGGAAAAATGCACTCAGGATAAATTACACCTGAGTTTTAGGGGGTCCTAAAATGTACACTTGTTACCCAGATACCAGCTAACTTAATGTCCCTGCCCCTTAATACCCAAGTAAGGATGTTCAGAACCCCCATTTCATAGATTGTGGAAAATAACATTCCAAAGTTTTCTTTGAGTTCTTTTCATGGTTATCTCTGGCCCTGAGCTGCTTTGCCCACTGAAGTACTTCCGTTGTAGTTGTTCTTCTATCAAACGGTGTCAACCTTAAAGTGAAACAAAACCCTATGTTTTAGATTCTGTAAGATGCAACCCAGGCAACATTTGCGCATATGAAAGGCTTTATACTTTTCTCACAGAGAAACTTAGTGTGAGGAAGTGAACTGAGAATTCATTGCCTGGCACTTCTTTTCCTAAAAATGTGTCTGTTGGCCCGCCTCTGTGGGCTCTTCTCTCCTCTCTAGTTTCTATTCTCCTTGCTTTTCTCTTTCTAGCTTTTTCTGTATCCGCAAATTCCCTGTTGTGTGTTTTAGCAGTCAGTATGGTGATAGAAGCTAACAGTGAAAGTTCTGGACATTAACATTTGAGTCAGGGATGGATGGAGACACCTTTACAAAATCTGCGTTAGTCTGAGAAGTTAGTACTGTAAAAGGCTGAGAAGTGGCTAGCTGTGCGACCGGCTCTCATTTATTTAAAACAAAATTGTCAAATTTTAAGTCACTGATACCTCTTGAACTTGCCTTTACCTTTGATTTCTTTTACATTTGGCAATATTTGTAGCTCCAATAATTAAAAAAAAAATCTTGGTTAAGGATAAATTTGTAGGTTAAGGGTAAATTATTGTGAGAACTATGAACTTTTGGGTAAATTTCTTTTGACTATAAACAATACAGTTATGGTAAACTCAGAGAATATCACAAACCATTGGGGAAAAGTGGAAAATTACAATTTGTAACAACAAATATTAATAAAATGTGAGTTTTTAATTGAAACCTATGGTGACGAAGTATTCTGATTTGCCTGGGATGATTCCAGTCTTAACAATGAAAGTTCTGGGTCCCGTCCAGGGAAGTCCTTCAGTGCCAGGCAAACGCAACTGGTTGGTCACTCTAGCTGTGATACTGGCTTCTGCCTCCTAATGTACCCAACAGAGTCTCATTTATATCTCCTTACCTAGAATTGGAGAGAGATTATTGCCCACCTGCACTTATTGAACATACCCAGTGGAAATAAAATTAGATTTTGTCCTGAAGAAGTATGACAGCCCCAAATTCCTCTCTACCTAGGATGAGGTGAATATTATCTACTCTGAAAGAAAAAGATGGAGTAGATGGACTTTTAAATTTTCCCTTGGTTGTTTCAGATTTTCACTGTGGGTCAAGGCATTAACAAACCGTTGTGAGCGTAGCTTGAAGAGACCCTATAGTTGTGAGGTTCTTATTTGTTGGAAGTCAGATAAAATAAAGAAACGAAAATTGGGTCTGTTCAGCCTCCTTCGTGTTGAAAGAGAGGGTCTTAAGAGTTCTTAACTTAAGAAAAATTTGAGGTTTTAGCTTGGGCCAAGTTCTTACTCATAGAAAAGTAGTACTTCACCCAGATCCCCTTCACTGGCAGCTGCCTTCAACCCTAACCTCTGTGAGTGGTGGCAGCTGAAAAAGCACAACTGCCTCCTTTAATGGAGAATTGTTTTTGACCAATGGGAGGGCTTCTTTGCCCAGCATCCCTCTCCCCATTCTCCATGTCAGCAGACACGGATGACAGACGGCCTAACCTCACGCCTCAAGGGGGGACTAATTCTATACTCTAATTTGTGTACAGAGCTTCCTGTGGGGACAGCCTGAAGCTAGTTCCCAACTGAAATTATATGCTTCCTTAGCGTCCTCTCTCACCCCCATGAAGAATAGAGCTCATTCTTTGTCTAATCCCCAACGGCCCCAAGAGTACCTGGAAAATATGAGGCATTTAATAAATATTTTGTGAATGAACACATGAGAGATTTCTGATGGGAACTCTAACTGGTACAAGCTTTCTGGTAAGCAATTTGGCAATGTGCATCAAAACGTTATATAATTGTTATTTTATCTTCCTCTATTTCCACACTTTCAGGAAATTATCTTTAAAAAACGGTCAACACTGGACAAAGATTTATACAGAAGGATGAATATCTATGACGTTTAACATAATTATCAAAAATTAGAAATCACACAAAGATCCAAAAGTGGAGGAATGGTAACTGAATTATAGTACCTCTTTCCATCAGATGGAGTATTATTTAGCTGTTAAAAACCAAGAGATATAGAAAACATTGGTGGAAATATGAACTGGTATAGTGATTCTGAAGAGACATCTGTCAGTGTACAGGAAAATCAGATATTCATTTAACTTGTTGCTCCACAAACTCATTCCTATGAATACCACAAATTTTCAAGGGAGACATGAGTGAATATAGATTGGAAGCAATATAGGGCCCCATCTGTGGAGGAATATAATATATGTGCTTTGAAATAAATAATACTTCTGCAGATTCAAGCACTAAGAGTAAGAGAGCCCAGGGGAGAGACAGGATTGAGATAGTTCATTCCAAAACTTTGCAATTTTATAAAAAGAACTCTAAGATAGACAGCAATACTTCCAATGAAAATACTGGCACCACTTAAAAAAGACATGTTAAATTTCTAATTAATACATTTTTTAAAGTACTATTGTAAAATATAGATCCTTATCTTGAAATAAGAAGAGTATTGCCTGATTTAAAGAGGTCTGAAAAAGGGGAGAAGCCAAGTTACACAGTCAAGGACAGAGAGACATCTTCACAGATTTCAGATAAAGAGACAATTTCAGGTTTTGAACAAAATGTAGAAATAGCAGAGAAACAGTCCTTTGACTCATGTTTGTTTCTTTTCTAATAGTGAGGCAGAATCACACAAAAAGTACTTTCGAGACAGTGCTTGTTGTGTCAAAATGGGTCAGAAGGAAAAATGTGTGAATGGGGATGATGAACAATAATGTATTCCTGTGTGGCTTTCTACGTTCAGCTGTGTTAGTGTACTTGGTGCTTGTGTATATTGTTATTTGCTGATGCAATATATAAACACACATGTTCACCTAGTATTAATATATATAATATATATACATAGATAAATATACATATACACCACTTATAATGTATTTGACATAAATCCTTGGATACTTATGTATTTTTATAAAAAATATAATGTTGGTTTCCAGGTACATTTGTATACCTATTTATAGGTGTATATATTATATATACAATTTATGTTATATATTAAATATATATTAATAATATATTAAATATATATATGCTGACTTAAATATATTATATATAACATATATAATATATAATCATATATAATGTAATATGTAATAATATTATATAATATAGTATAATATATATATACCTACAAATGGGTGTACAAATCTTCCTATAAACCAACATTATATGTTTTATAGAGATACATACATACTTTGAGATGTATGTCAAATTTATTATAAGTAGTATATATGTAAGGGGAGTGGAAGGGGCCAGGGATTGAGAATGAAGGCAAAAATAAGTAGCCAAGAAAATTATTTAAATATCACATAAGAAGATGCTGTGAGTCAGCTATTTTTGTTTGCATAAAATACATTCAAAAACAATAGGAGAAAAATCAGTCTTCACTGCACAAAAAAATGAGGACTTAAATATTCTAATTAAGATGAGTGCTTCCTTTTAGAAAATATTAACAACATACTTTAATCCATGAGGGAATATTACATGGCATGGCGTTTTTGTACCTTTATAACTTTCTTAAGAAAAATTTCCTGAAAACTTTTACAATATGACTTATGATATTTGAACAAGATGTGACTATTTATTTTATTTACAGAATTGTTATACACAGACCCATTAACACAGGGCAGATGCCTCACTGGAACACTAAACAGTAACTAAACACTTAGCTACTCAAATAAGAGCCACTCCTAGGGAGTCAGATTTAAAAATAAAATTACTTTCATCCCTGGCAGTGTGGAAGACTACACGGAGGCCCACAGCAGGACCATCTCAGAAAGGATCAGAGAGAGAGAGCTTCCAATCTTCAGGTCCCTGGCGAAACATAGGGCAAAACCCATAAAATTTCTGAGCTATGACAGCAGCCTCCAAGCCATGCATACATACTCAATAGTAGAGGATAAAAACATAACTGATTAAGAGGGCTTAAGCACAACCTTTGATCAATAAGAGGCTTAAGCTGACCCAAGGGTGATCCCTAGGTAGCCATAGTAAAAGAATGAAATAATGGAAAAAAATCTGAGCAAGGACATAAAATAGTGTGTACTGTGGATAAAATAGATTTCTCAGAATCAGCTGAGTCAAGTCACTAAACAAATAAACAAACCATCAGGCCAACAGTAAAAATGCCCAAGTTGGGAGGAATCAGTGCCTAGACCTTGCTACAACATCTTTTCTAAAATGTACATTTTTCAACAAAAAATTTATGAGACATGCAAAACAACCTTAAGAATGCATGGCTCATGTACAAGAAAAATAAGATAATAAAGCAATAGAAAGTGAATTTTAAGGGGCCTAGATGCTCATCTTAGCAGATAAAGCCTTTAGAGCAGCTATGATAATTACATCCAAAGAACCAAAAAAAAAGCCATAATTAAAGAATTAAAGGAAGATTTAATGATGGTGTTTCAACACATAGAAAATACTAATAAGGAGGTAAAAGTTATTAAAAAGAAGTAAATGAAATATCTGGAATTGAAAAGTACAATCACTACTAGAGAGCCTTGACAATAAATTTGAACTGATAGCATTAAAATTCAGTGACCTTGAAGATAGATCGATAGAGATCATGCAATCTGAAAAATGGGGAAGAAAAGAGGATGAAGAAAAATTAACACAAATTCCAAGACATGTGGGACACTATTAAGTGCACCAACATATGTGTAATTGGGGTATCAGAAGGCTAGGAGAGAAAGGGACAAAAAATTCTAAAAATTATAATAATGACTTACCAAATTTGATGGTAAATATTAACCTACACATCGCAGGAGCTCAACAAATGCCAAATAGAATAAACTCAAATCTACAGTCAGATACATCCTAGTAAAAATACCGAAGGCCAAAAATAAAGAGGAAATCTTGAAAACAGTAAGAGAAAAATGACTCATCACGTACAAGGAAACCCCAGTAAGATTAATAGCTGCTTTTTCATAAGAAACAATGAAGACCAGACAGCAGTAGTTTGACATATTCAAAGTGCTGAAGGTAAACTGTCAACCAAGAATCTTTTATTCAGCAAAACTATCTTTCAAAAAAGGAGGCAAAATAGACAGTCTCAGATAAACAAAAATGGAGAGAATTTGTTGCCAGCAGACCTGCCTTAAGAAATACTAAATGAAAGGATTCAGGCAGAAAGCTAGTGATAACAGACAGTAATTCCAATCTATATGAAAACACAAAGAGAACCAGTAAAAGTCATTAGGTATATACATACAAAAGGCAGTATAATTTTATATTTCTTCCTTTTTCTATTACTTGAGAAGAATTAGTTGCTGTGAGGATTACCTTCTTGCTATAAGCAACTAGAATAATTAGCAAAATTTATAAAACATAAGTTTTCAGTCGATGGAGGACAGGCAGACCGGATCATGATTCAGAAGGGACGTGAAGCTAACCAGGTGATTTCTGTGATTACACAAGCTTACTTCCTAAAGCCAGCATCCAGCCCAGAAACAAGGGGGGAGATATGAAATAGAGACTAGAGACCTCACTGAATTGAAAAAACAGAGATCAGAGTTTGGGGAAACCAAAGTGGACAGAGTTTGGGGGACAGAGTATCAAAGAAGAGGAAGCTACTTACAGAGAGAGTTCCCAGCATCTACAGAGGGGTCCCACTGAGGCTTTATACACTGATCTGAATATGTGTGGGGTAAAATTCTCCAAGGCCTGAGGAAAAGCACACTAGAAAGCAGTAAAAGCAGTAAGTAGAACAATCTTCTTCTTCTTCTTCTTCTTCTTCTTCTTCTTCTTCTTCTTCTTCTTCTTCTTCTTCTTCTTCTTCTCTTCTTCTTCTTCCTCTTCTTCCTCTTCCTCTCTTCCTCTTCTTCCTCTTCTTCCTCTTCTTCCTCTTCTTCCTCTTCTTCCTCTTCTTCTTCTTCTTCTTCTTCTTCTTCTTCTTCTTTTTTAAAGTAGGTTCCATGCCCAGAGTGGAGCCCAATGCAAGGCTTGAATTCACCACCCTGAGATCAAGACCCGAGGTGAGATCAAGAGTCAGATGCTGAACCAACTGATCCACCCAGGTGCCCCAGTAAGTAGAACAATTCTGAGTCTACAGTAGGAGTAGTTTGTGTTTCCACTAACAAGAGTAGAGAGACCTCGGGGTGCCTGGGTGGCTCAGTTGGTTAAGCGACTGCCTTCGGCTCAGGTCATGATCCTGGAGTCCCAGGATGGAGTCCCGCATCGGGCTCCCTGCTCAGCGGGGAGCCTGCTTCTCCCTCTAACCCTCCCCCCTCTCATGTACTCTCTCTCTCTCTCTTTCTCGCTCTCTCAAATAAATAAATAAATCTTAAAAAAACAAAAAGAGTAGAGAGACCTCATAATACACAATGTACAGACCTCAAAAGGGTCACACTTTAGTAATGAGGCTAAATTATGCCGAGAATAAAAGACTGTCTTGTGTTCACTGGAACAAAATTTATAAAGTAAATCTGAAAATGATCTGATTCTCAGACAATATATCACTTGCCAAAACAAAATCCTATACTCTTTAAAGGGGTATTTAACAAAATCTAATACTCAGTGTCTGGAACCCAAGTAAAAACTACCAGCCATGCAAAGAAGCAGTAAATATAACCTATATCCAGAAGAATAATATACCAATAGGAGAGAACACAAAGGGCAGAAGTGATATTAGGGCAGACAAAGATCTTAAAAGAACTGGTATAAAGCATATACATACATTCACGGATATAAAAAAAAAATAAAAACAACCATGAAAATAATATGTAGCTGGTCCTCAAACAACACTCTAAGAAAGAAAGTAACTGGAAGTGGGCCTGCACAATCTGGGAATTTAGTTGTCCACTCTCTCTACAAAGTGCAGGCCTTGGTATCTATGTTCTTGAATTGTGTCGTTCTAACTTACTTATTCACTTGTCTGTTTATTTACGGGAGACAATGTTTCATTTCCCTCCACCTTCCAAGTTTGGAGAAGGCTTTTACAAAAGAAGAGCCTGGATAAGCATGCTCTGAAATCTCTTTTTGAGGAGGAAATTCTCCCTAATCATGAATGGCTAACCAATTTGGCATCCCACATAATGTCTTTCATTTTTTTTCTCCCGTACACTGCAGACCCTTAGCTACTGGGTACTGTGAGAACCCTGAAGTGCTTGTGGGGGAGTTGAACAATTTCTGCCTTCACCTTACATTACTGTAGAATTTTGCATAATATATATAATTTTTAGTGAAAGCTTTTCATAAAACCGAACACTCTACAGGTATCCCGCCTACATGGCCATCTAATTCCATACCCCTGATGGATTTCCCTACAGTGTTGCTAGGAGACCAAGACTTTTTTTTAACAAAGGATACAGAATGTATCAACCATGTGGATTTCTGCTCCCCAAATCCATTTGCTTGCTGCAAACGGGTCTTCCTTAAACTGTGTTTTTTATGACAATACATGTAACACTGGGGAATTTGCTGAACACACTGACACAGGGGTGCAGTACTGTTCTGGGCAATCTCACCATCTTGCTCTTCTCCCCACTTTATGAACACAGAGGTGGAGAGGGCTGTGGGGTTTTCTTTCTTCATGGGAAAAAGACTTGCATTTTGCTGCTGTTCTACTCTATTTTAGAACTACAGGTAAGAGGGAAAAAAGTAGAACACAAGAGTCAAGGATTATCGAGAAAGAGACTTCTCTCAACATTTTCTGAAATTCACACCTGGTTTCATTTTAGTACCCTTTTTAGGTACATTATGCCAGCCATGGCAGGCCAAGTTTCTCTACTGACATTGTAATTTAATTTTAAAGTGGCAATTTAATTAGCAAAAATCATCATAATAATTTTTAAGTGTTAAAAATAATAGCGGTTTTTGGTGCTAGGTCTTATTTATCATCAAATGAAACCATGGGGAAGGTCAGTGAGGTACCTGTGCAGAAATCCTTTTGTAGTCAGGTACAGAGAGAAGCTGCCTGGGGCGCCTACGGGGATCAGTCAGTTAAGTGGCTGACTCTTCATTTCGGCTCGGGTCAGGATATCAGGGTCGTGAGATCAAGCTCCAGGCTAAGCATGGAGCCTGATTAAGATTCTCTCTCTCCCTCTGCTCTCCCCATTCTTGCACAGATGGCGCATTTTCTCTCTCTAAAATAAATAAATAAATCTTAAAAAAAGAAAGAGCTGCCTCCATGGCTATAAACCTCAAAGAACCAAGACTCTGAAAACCCAGGATTGATCAGCCCAGGCTCCAGAAGTACTTGATCCAGAAAGAGTGGATTCCTCCTGAGACCTTAAGGCTTCCTAGACTCTAGCCTTGCACTGCTTATCCCCTTCCCCCAACCCCTGCCTCTACCCCACTTGCCAAGTTCCTGTTCATTTTTTTCTTTTTGTTAAGTAGGCTCCACCCCCAATGTGGGCTGAACTCACAACCCAGAGATCAAGAGTCACATGCTTTATTGACCGGGCCAGCCAGGCAAACCAGTTTCTCTTCCTTTTTGACATTGTCTTTTGAGCATGTTCCCCTTCTATTCAGCAGCTCCCTTTGCCTAGAACACTTTCCACCTGTTTAACTTCCATTGAACCTTTACATCTCAACTCATTTGTCCCTTTCTCAAGGAAGTCTTCTTGGCCCCTCCCACTCCATCCCAGGTGCAGCATTTACCACAAACTGTCACGGCAGCTGGAATTTTTTTTATTTTTTATTTTTTAGTATTATTTATTTATTTATTTATTTATTTATTTATTATTTTTAAAGATTTCACTTATTTATTCGACAGAGAGATAGAGAGAGAACACAAATAGGCAGAGAAGCAGGCAGAGGGAGAGGGAGAAGCAGGCTTCCTGCAGAGCAGGGAGCCTGATGCGGGACTCGACCCCAGGACCCTGGGATCATGACCTGAGCCGAAGGCAGCCGCTTAACCGACTGAGCCACCCAGGGGCCCCTGGTATTTTTTTAAAAAAAACTTACAACTGGAGGTATTATCAGTTGAACTCAGTCTTCTCCCCCTCCTACTTCCATGGAGGCAGAGGCCATGTCTAGTCTTGTTCACTACTAGAGTCACAGCAGGGGCCGTGAATTGGGGGTTTGTAAATTGTCAACACTTATTTGTTGAATAAATAACTAAACACATGATAACGGATTCTCCAACATTAACTCGCTGGTTCTCTTGCCTTTCCTGACCTGCCCTCCAACTTTCTATGCATTGTTCTAAGTAACTTCTGGGACTTTAGTTTTGTTTTCTTTTCTTCCTCCCATATTCCTAAATACTGAGTGATCATCTTCTTCTAAAGCTCAGCTAATCCTGATGACCTCCAAATTCAATGCTTCAGTCTTCACCTCTCATCTTCTGTTCTGTGCTGTATTTAAGATATGATCACTTGAATTTTCCGCTGTCATTTCAAATTCCACTTGGGTGGAAGATGAAAGAGCAGAGGTTTGTTCTTAGAAGTCATAAATATTTTGTGATGTGCAACTCAGGTGAAATTATTTTACCTCTCTGAATCTCCATTTCTTTAGTTATAAAATTGAAATATTAATACTTGTCTTGCGGTATTATTTTAAGGATTAAGGGAGTGTAATACACATGCACGAAGTGTTTGCATATATGTGTGTACATTCTACATTCCTTAGTATTCAGTGCTTAAGACAGTGGACAGTCAAGGGGCGTCTGGGTGGCTCAGTCGTTAAGCGTCTGCCTTCGGCTCAGGTCATGACCACAGGGTCCTGCGATCGAGCCCCGCATTGGGCTCCCCGCTCTGCGGGAAGCGTGCTTCTCCCTCTCCCACTCCCCTTGCTTGTGTTCCCTCTCTCGCTGTGTTTCTCTCTGTCAAATAAATAAAATCTTAAAAAAAAAAAAAGACAGTGGGCAGTCAATAATAAGCTTTTATTACTTTATGTACTTATTAGAATAAATCACCTTCCCAACCTTTCACCCTTCTCCATTTTACTTATCTTTAAAACAGTAAAACCCCTAGTGTTAGAACCTGAGGCTGAGCAGAATGTGGTGCTTCTAAGGAAATAAAAAGAGGATCCCTATAGCAGAAATGCCGGGTGACGAACAAATGAGGCCCATATCCTGCAGGCTTGGGAGCTGTTTACAGTGTGCAGACTTTGCCCTAAAGGCCAAAGCAGTCAGGCAGGCGTTTTAAAACAAAAAGCGAGCTGCCATATTTGTGTTTTTCAAGATTACTACTCTAGCCGCAGTGTGGAAGCATGGGGAGAGGGAGTAGGGATGTGAAGGAGCCAGTTGTCTTAAGTTTCACTGAATTGATCTTTTGTTTCTTTGAGATTTTTAAAAATTAATTCTTTAGACTTCCTTTAATTTCTCACCTCTATTCTTCTACTAGACCTTTCTTAAAGAGTTTCCCCTTCTATTATTTTGTCTAATCTTATTTACCTTCCATGGGCCTGTGGAAGAGCCCTTTTTTAGAAAACCTGTATCTTATTATTCATTTATAATCTTGTGCATTTTGCTATGTTGCATCATGTAGCACTTTATTGGCATGGCTTTTTAGCCCCTCATAGGTATGGCATGGTGTAGTGAAGAGTTATTTGTGAAGTCAGACAGAATTGGGTTCTAATTTCTAACTGTGATTTAGGGTATGTCACTTAAACTCATGGAACTTTGGCTTATTCACATGTAACATGGGAGAAAAAGACCTCCTTGTTCCCATGATTATGATAATTAAGTGGTAGTAAGGACATAAAGAACCCAGCACAGGGGTGCCTGGCTGGTTCAGTTGGTAGAGCATGTGACTCTTGATCTCGGGGTTGTAAATTCAATCCCCACGTTGGGGGTGGAGATTACTTAAAAATAAAATCTTAAAAAGAAAAAAAGCACAATTTCTAAAATAGAGTGGTTTTTAATTAATGAGGTGGTTTCTTCTTTCTTCTTCTTCTTGCTTGCCTTTTTAAAATTAATCTGAGACGTTCTATAGTGGGTAGCTGTATATCAGTTTTAGAGCCTTGCATACAATAGCAAATATATAATTGATGAACTAAATGGAAATGATGTCAAATACACGCTCTTAATAAAGTAAGCTACTTCATCCAGTGTAACAATGGTGTGTGTAACTTGGAGTTAGTAACATTCTCTTCCTTTATCCCATTGTGTTAAGTATGGCTTTGCTCACAAGATTGCTCTTAAAAGTTATTTTTAGTGAGTCTGGAAGATCACTATTACTTAGATCCTGGAATTTTATCTCTATTCTGATTTCCAATTCTTCAGACAGTGATTCACTGTTCTAGAGGCTGGTCTGATTGTCTTTCATTATCTTTAATTTCCATTCTCTTTCGATTCCAAGTATTCATCCCTATTCTTCAGGTTCTCCATGGTTTTGGAGAGGTTCCAGATGCACTGTGGAGATGAGCTTCAGGGCATTTGCACTTCTCTGTGCCACTCCAAATGTGTCTACGAGTTTCTGTTTTTGTACCCCTGAGTAATTGAATTAGAATTTAGGACAAATAGATTTCTGGTAAAGACTGATTTCACATTTTTTGGTTCTGTGTGTTAAGTGAACTCAAGTAGCTTTCACATGTGAGCTAAATGAGAAAAATATTAATGGAAATGTTTAAATAATATGGACAACATAAGTTCAGGGGTATAGATCATTTCCCTGAAATAAAATAAATAGCAATAAAAAAGACTCCTATGACATTCTTTAATAATCAAGATAAATAAATCTCTGCTCTGTGAATTGGTTTAGAATACTGACATTTAAACAATAAAGAAATATTGGTGCTATAAAGCTTAAAACTGACACAACTTCCCTTCAATTCCCTAAAGTATAGTTTCCCAACTGTTATGGCTTCCAGAAAAAACATCAGATCTTCTGAAAAACCTTTTATCATTTAACTGTGTATATAATGAACAGGGGAAAAAAATAGAAACTTCAGAAAAATGTTTATCTAGTTTACTGCAGAAAACTTTTTAAAAATAAAAGTTTAGATGGGGAAATATATAGGTTAATATCAATACTGATTTGTAGTAATTTATACCAATTTGATAAATAATAATATTTTTTGAATACTAAGTAGGATAATTTCTTTCAAACCATTGAGTAATTTGGGCAGAAGACATAACTTTTTGGGCGACTATCTTCATTTAAGAAAGGATAGAGAAACGGAAATGCAGAAAATTGGTATACCTGTTCATTTTCTTTTTTTTTTTAAGATTTTATTTATTTATTTATTTATTTATTTATTTATTTATTTATTTGACAGAGAGAGACACAGCAAGGGAGGGAACACAAGCGGAGGTGGGGGGTGGGAGAGGGAGATGCAGACTCCCCACTGAGCAAGGAGCCCAATGCGGGGCTCGATCCCAGGGCCCTGGGATCATGACCTGAGCCGAAGGCAGACGCTTAACGACTAGAGCCACCCAGGTGCCCCTAGCTGTTCATTTTCATGGAAGCCATTATTCTAGGTAGAAATAATCAAGGAATTTATGAGTTTTAAGTTATATCTGGATGTGATGACATTTAACTAAGTTATGCAGTTTGCAAAGATGACCAGACACTTGCCTGATAGTAGATAATCAGTGAGATTATCTGCTCTCTGATTTTTCATCCTTAGAAAAAATATGAAACTGAAGATATTCTAACAACACATTATTTTTTCCCTATACCAAATGTAAGACAAAAATGAGGAAAGGAAAACTTTTTCCTGGATTTGAGCATTCCATGATTTCATAAGTGATTTTTTAATTATTGTGCACAGAAATTATTTTCACATTATGTAATACAAGTCAAGTTGCAATGGCTTAGTATAAGATACATATCCAAGTTCCTTTTGGTTCTCAGCCTTAGATATTTTGACCAAGAATATGTGAGCAGTTAAACAACTTTATTGACAAACATATCTTACAGAAGACATGAAAAGAATTTAAAAAGCACTGTCCATAAGGAAATATTGCTAAAATGAACTACATTAGAATTGAGATCTTTTACTAATCAACAGACACCAATAAAAGAGTTAAAACAAAAGCCACAGAATGGAAAAAAGAAATAAACTAGTAGGACAAAGAGCAAATGTTTGCATAGACCTTTCACCAAAGAGCTATCCAAACAGCTAATAAGTAGATAAAAAGATAATCAACTTCATTAGTCACCAGGAAAATTCAAATTAGGACCATAGTGTGCTATCACAACCTCTTGACCAGAGTGGTTAAAATGAACTAGATTTAGAGTACTGACTATTGGCAAAGATGTAGGGCAACCACACACTGATGGTAGAAGGCAAGATGGGTACCACTCCTTTGGAAAACTTTTTGGTAAGATTTACTAAAGTTAAATATACATATACCTACAACCCAGCAATTTTGCTTTTCTGGATGTATCTAACAAAATTGCAACCATATGTTAATATATGTTCAAAAGATGTATATATGAATCCTCATAAAAACGTTATTCTTAATAGCCCTAATAGAAGCAAGCCAAATATCCATTAAGTGGCCAATGGATAGGGGCACCTGGGTGGTGCAGTCAGTTAAGTGTCTGACTCTTGGTTTAGGTTCAGGTCATGATCTCAGGGTTGTGAGATTGAGCCTGACATTGGGCTCTACACTAAGTGCAGAGTCTGCTTGAGATTCTCTCTCCTTCTCCCTCTGCCCCTCATGCTTGTGTGTGTGAGCTCTCTCTCTCAAATAAATAAACCTTTTAAAAAAAAGAGTCCAGGGCGCCTGGGTGGCTCAGTTGTTAAGCGTCTGCCTTCGGCTCAGGTCATGATCCCAGGGTCCTGGGATCGAGTCCCACATCGGGCTCCCTGCTCAGCAGGAAGCCTGCTTCTCCCTCTCCCACTCCCCCTGCTTGTTTTCCTGCTCTCACTGTCTCTCTCTGTCAAATAAATAAATAAATAAAATCTTTTAAAAAAATTTAGAAAAAATAAAAATAAATAAAAATAAAAATAAAAAAAGAGTACAATGGATAAATATTAGTATACCATTATTACACAACAAGGATAATGCATAAATTAAAACAATATGTTGTAATGTGGATGAATCTCATAAACATAATTTTGAGTGAAAAAAGCCGGTTGCAAGAGGGTATAGATTTATTATTTTATTTATGTAAGCCTCAGAAATAGGTGAAGCCAATCTTTGGTGTTAATATTCAGGATAGTAATTACCTATGAAGAACTTGTGGCTGGGAGTGGGCAAGAGGGAATGTTTTAGAGCACTACTAATGATCTGTTTCTTAATCTGAGTGATGATCAGAATATAGTGTGTCCAATTTCTGTAAATTTCTGAAGCTGTCCACTTATGACTTGTGCACAGTTTGTTTGCATAAAAAGTTTACATAAAATGAAATTAAGGATGACCCATTTGTCAAGGCTTTAACAAGCCACTGGGAGAATTACCTGCCAATGATATTGTACCATTAACAAAGGATCCAGGGCCACCTGCGTGGCTCAGTTGGTTAGGCAGCTGCCTTCGGCTCAGGTCATGATTCTAGGACCCTGGGACTGAGGCCTGCATCAGGCTCCTTGCTCCGCGGGGAGTCTGCTTCTCCCTCTCCCTCTGCTGCTCCCCCTGTTTGCGCTCTCTTGCCCATGCTCTCTCTCTCTCAAATCAGTGAATGAAATCTTTAAAAAAACAAAACAAACAAACAAAACAAAACGAAGGATCTATATCCAGAGCTTTTTTTGGCATAACCCTTAGTACCATGCGTGGACAGAGAGACAACACAGAGTCAAATGAGTATTAACTCTTTTTAAATAGATATTTAAAAAAAAATAAAAACTTGTTGGGTGAATCAAAACTAATAAAAGATACTTCCATACAAATTCTACGCAGATTTTGAAGCTGTGCTAAGAAGTAACAAGAGTTAAAAGATATTGGTGTGGGAAAGAAATTATGTCCTCCTGTTTAAGGTTTTAAGACCAATCTAAATATTTTGGGGTTTGTGAATTTGAAAAATTGTTATTAGCAAAGACTTTGGAGTAGCTAATAATCTAAAATTAATTTGGCAAAATCTAAACATTCAGAAAAATAGAGAAAGTTTTTGTGGCAAAGGGGACTTTGTGGATGCTTTATTCAATAAAAATATAATAGTTAAAGGGGAACCCTCTTACTCTGCTGGTGGGAATGCAGGCTGGTACAGCCACTCTGGAAAACAGTGTGGAGGTTCCTCAAAAAGTTAAAAATAGAGCCACCCTATGACCAGCAATTGCACTACTAGGTATTTACCCAAAGGATACAAACATAGTGATCTGAAGGGGTACCTGCACCCCAATGTTTATAATGGCAATGTCCACTATAGCCAAAATATGAAAAGTGCCCAGATGTCCTTTGATAGACGAATGGGTTAAGCAGATGTAGCAGATGTAGTATATATACATATATATATGTGTGTATGTATATATACACTATATATATATATATATATATATATATATATATATATAGAATGGAATATTAGCCATCAAAAAAAAAGAAATGAAATCTTACCATTTGCAAAGATGTGGATGGAACTAGAGGGTATTATGCTGAGCAAAATAGCTCATTAGAGAAAGACAATTATCATATGACTTCACTCATATGTGGAAGTTAAGAAACCAGAGAGGATCATAGGGGAAGGGAACAAGAACAAAATCTAATGAAATCAGAGAGGGAGACAAACCATAAGAGACTTTTAACTGTAGGAAACAAACTGAGGGTTGCTAGAGGGAAGGTGGATGGAGGGATGGGGTAATGGGGTGATGAACATTAAGGAGGGCACTTGATGAAATAAGAACTGGGTGTTATATGCAACTGATCAATCACTAAAATCTACTTCTGAAACTATTACTACACTGTATGCTAATTAATTAAATTTAAATAAATAAAATTTAAAAAATAAAAATAAAAATATATAATAAAAAATAAAAATAAAAATATATAATAAAACCTTGAATTTAAAATGATGTATTTATTTTGTATTGGTTAAATATACCACCTCTAGAGACTATGATGTATACCTCTTACTTTTATGAAATTATATTCTTATTGTAATTTTTTACCCATGATATGATTTCTATCCTATTCAAATTAATAAAATTCTTCCTTCTAAAATTTCCTTATTCAATATTATACTCTCCATATACAACACTATTTTTAAATCACGTTTGTTTCTTCCACTAAAGATAATACGTTAAGTGTTGTTTCTGAGTAATTTGTTTGAAATTTTCCTTGATGAATTTTTCCAAGATGTCAAAATCCAAGTCTTTTCTCCAGATCCGGAGCCTCACAATAATAAATTGGAAAGTTGTCGCTATTTTTGTTCACCATTATAACCCTAGAGCAAAGCTCCAGAGCATGCTGTGGTCCCTTACTAAATAATGTTGAGTGGAATTTTACTAACTTCCTAAAGGTCTTCCTAAGGTCTTTGGACTCCTTTCTTCCAGGTAGCCTGCTTTACTGTATCTTGATTGGTAGTGATGACCACTCCCCATCTATATACTCAGTCTTCACCTTCTTCTCACCATTGTTCTGAAACCCATGGATTTATGATAGCTACTGTCTTCCTCTCACCCTAAAAATATCAGAAGGCTTCAAGAAAGATTTGGAGCCAGTACTTACCAACTGGGAGTCACTGTCTAGAATTAATCTTCCACCTCTCTTGCATGAGACAAGTTGCCATGTTAAAATAGGAAATGAGAATCTAGATCTATGGTACCTAATGCAATGTCCGTCATCCAGGGTCTACCTGGATACCTCCAACAGTGAGGGAGCTAACTACTTCATGATACAGTTTAGGCCACGGTTGGGTAGCACTCATTGCTGACTCTTTTCAACCCCTTGAGGTAATAGTAACAGTATTTTTAAATGAGATTCCTTCAAATATCATAAGGGAATTTTAGTCCCTCTCCAAAGCTACATCTTCTTTAGTTTCTTTAGTCATTCTTTTTATGACGTGATTCCAAACACTCTCCTGGTCTGCTTCTTCTCTTCTAAACTAAATCTAGGTCAGTGTCTGTCCTAAAATAGCATGCCCAAAATTAAATATAATGCCCATATGTGGTCTCTCCTCTACAGAATACAGTGGTAGGTTCTCTCCCAAGATCTGGATTCTAAACTTATTTTAGGGAAGCTCAATTTGCCCTTAGGCCCGCACTCCACTTCACTGTTAGCTGGCAGTGGTGACTCTGGCCATGGCGGTCCTCCTTTTCTGTTAGATTCCGCCTTTTAAACCACTCCTTTGGTTTTTGCTTCCGACAGGACAACTTCGTTTTATTTTTTGGAAGAGCTTAAAAATACCTCTTCTTTCCCGACTCTTGTCTCTCCTCTTCCTCTCCTCCTCAGTAACTCTGTGAAGGTAGCTTCCCTTGCTTCCAGAGATTCTTTCCCTACCTCAGATTCTATCTCATTCTGTCTAAAGGTCAGCACTAATTGTGTGCTAAGCATTAGCAACAATTCAAAAGGACACAATAAAACATCTGTCATTTTTACCCAAGGCCACTTTCTCTCAATCAGCATTGGCACCACAATCAGCACCCATATATTGTTGTACACCGACAGAATGGTGGGCTTGCAAAATATTTCCCAGTTATTTTACTGGATAGTTTAATTACTTTCCTGTGTTATGTGTGATCTAGAACATTCTACCTGGGCCAATCTTTCAGAATTAAGCAACTGCTTTGTGAGGAGCACTGGAGTCAATACTGGTAAGAAAAATATTTGTTATAGAAACATGCAATATTAGAAGAAAATATTGTCTAGCACAACACTTTAATCAGAGCAGAAATTCATCTTAACACATCCCTGCCATATAGTCTTCCAGATGCTACTTGAACAGTGTCAGGGAGCTCCCTGAATTTTAGGATAGTTTATTTAATTCTCAAACATTTCATTCTGGGGGCGCCTGGGTGGCTCAGTCGTTAAGCATCTGCCTTCGGCGCAGGTCATGATCCCAGGGTCCTTGAATGGAGCCCCGCGTCGGGATCCCTGCCCAACCGGAAGCCTGCTTCTCCCTCACCCACTCCCCCTGCTTGTGTTCCCTCTCTCTCTCTGTCAAATAAATAAATAAAATCTTAAAAAACGAACAAAAAACAAACATTTCATTCTGTAGAAAGCTTCTTCAAAATAAGACAGACCTACTTTCTTTCCTATAGTTTTCTATTACACCTTTCTAGTTATGCCTTTTGGCTGCCAAATAAATAAACCTCTTTCATAGAGACAGCTCTAAAAATACTTTGAAATTATTTATTATATTTCACAATAACTTCGTTCTTGAAGACGTTATTTGGTAGTATAGTATAAAGATATAATAATATTAGTTAATATTAAGCACTTTGCTAATTACATTGTGTGGGGGTTTTTTGGCTATCATAGAACACTTAGTATTTATTTAATTTTATTTCATCTCTCCCTCTCCTTCCCTCCCTGCCTCCTTCCCTCTCTCCTTTCCTTTCCTTAATTTTTTCTTTCTTTCTTTCTTTCTTTCTTTCTTCTTTCTTTCTTCTTTCTTTCTTTCTTTCTTTCTTTCTTTCTTTCTTTCTTTCTTTCTTTCTTTCTTTCTTTCTTTTTTCTTTCTTTTTTCTTTCTTTCTTCTTTCTTTCTTTCTTTCTTTCTTTCTTTCTTCTTTCTTTCTTTCTTTCTTTCTTTCTTTCTTTCTTTCTTTTCTTTCTTTCTTTCTTTCTTTTTTCTTTCTTTCTTTCTTCCTTTCTTTGTAGTAGCCATCTTAATGGTGTGAAGTAATATCTCATTGTGGTTTTGATTTGCAATTTCCTAATGACTAATAATGTTAAGCATCTTTTCTTATGCCTATTGACTATTTGCATATCTTTTTTGGAGAAATGTCTATTCAAGTCTTTACCCATTTTTAAATTGGGTCATTTATTTTTTCTTGTCGAGTTGTAGGAGTTCTTTTTATATTCCAATATATTAATCCCTTATCAAAAACATGATTTATAAATATTCCTTCCCATTATGGAAGTTGCATTTTTACTATGTGACTGTGTCCTATGCACTGATATTTTTAAAGTTGATGTAGCCCAGTTTATCTCTTTTTAATTTTACTGATTGTGCTTTTATTGTCATGTCCAAGAAATTACTTCCTAAGCCAATGTCAAGAAGCTTTTCCCGTTTTCTCCTAAGTGTTTGATAGTTTTACCTCTTACATTTAGGTCTTTGATACATTTTGAGTTCATTTTTTGTGCACAACTGACTTTTTAACATAAAGGTAAATTTCACATTTAGCTCCATTAAATTTCATATCTTCATTTTGGCCATTTTTTGTCTTTTCAAGATCTTTCAAAGCCAAAATTGTCAGTTATAATATTAATTCTGCTTTTTACAGAATCTGCGTGTCATCTCAAATTTTTATCACCATACCCTCCATGTCCTCAACCTAATAATACTGTTTATAAGCCCAACATTAAAGTCCTCCTCCTAAGTTAGTCATTGGCCAATATTATTTAAGTGTATTTATTCAATGGTTTTTCATAAATTCGACATGGAAATTATGAATATTGAGAACTTTATAAAGTTTTACTGAAATCTTTTTTTTAAGATTTTATTTATTTATTTGACAGAGAGAGACAGTGAGAGAGACTGAAATCTTTTTTTTTTAAAGATTTTATTTATTTATTTGACAGAGAGAGACAGCGAGAGAGGGAACACAAGCAGGGGGAGTGGGAGAGGGAGAAGCAGGCTTCCCGCAGAGCAAGGAGGCTAACGCGGGGCTCCATCCCAGGACCCTGGGATCATGACCTGAGCCAAAGGCAGACACTTAAGGACTGAGCCACTCAGGCGCCCCTACTGAAATCTATCTTTACTATGCCTATAGTCTATCTTTAATTCATCAACCTTCAAATTACATTAATATGAACTAATGATAGTGATAATATGAACCATTTAATTTAGAATGTAAATTATAGAAATGATTTTAATTAACTTCATTTTCTTTTATTTTCCAATCCATAAACTACTAAAAAATGCTACAAAGTAGAAGTCCACTGATAATTCCTCCAAGAAAGATGTAAGAATAATTTCTAATTACATAGTATAAAACTTATAAATTGTTTTTCATTTTGTATGTTGAAAAATAACCTCACAATGCTATTTCCATTTTTTACTTGCTCTCAAATTCTATCTTTATACATTGTACATAATATAAAGAAACACTTGATGAAGGCTTCCAAAATTTCATAAATTCAGGGCTAGTGGAGCTGATTATGATGGAAGTGCTCAAAACTAATGGGAATTTAGTGGAAAGTATCCTTAATCACTGTCTTGCTATCTAATTTGTTCTTCCCATATATATTGATATAACACACAAAACAAACAAGAAATATATATCTATTTATATGTATGTATAAATATATACATATTTTTTATTTATAATCTGCTTATGTTAGTAATTTCATAGCAGAGAAGCTGTGTGGTAGCATGTTGCAGTCATATATCAAAAGACAGCCCCAGGAGAACTTGAATTCACTTCTATCTGAGTTATGCACTGATGATTCCTAAGGAGGACATGACCTCCAGATTAGATAATCAAGGCCTCGTTATTTTTATCAGATCTGCCAAGAAAAATCAATTGCTTCCTTCAAAAACAAATTAAACAACAAATCTTTCCCAAGGAAGTTGCACACATTTGTTTATGAAAGTTGAGGTTGTTTTGGTGTTCCAAAACACTCACTTTCTCAAGAAGGCATTGTTAGAAATGAGGCTAAAGAATAAGGTTTTGGTATTTTTAGACAGAAATTTAACACATGACCAGTAGTTCGTTCAACTTTTGTAAGTAGTGGTGAGAACAGGAGGTTGCCAGAAGGGAGATGGGTGGGGGGATGGGTGAAATAGGTGAAGGAGATTAAGAGGTACAAAATTTTACCTGTAAAATAATAAGTCAAGGGGATGAAAAGTGCAGCATAGGGAATATTGTCAATAATATTGTAATAATTTTGTATAGTGACAGAGGATAATTACACTTAACTGTTGTGAGCATTTCGTAAGGTATGTAAATGTTGAACCATTGTGTTGTACACCTGAAACTAGTATAATATGTCAAGTACACTTCAATTAAGAATAAAATTAAATAAATTAAAATAGACAGAAATTTAATATATAACCAATAGCTGGTTCAGATTTTGTAACTAGTGTTACAAACTGTGTTTAATATGCCCCTTAATTTATCGTAAAAAAACAGGAAATATTGAATCACTCGAATGGTGGGCATTCAAGCTACCATAGAATTTTATAAGTCTACATAATGAAAAAGAATTTTTTTCAATAGCAATTGTTCTTTCCTTTGAATCTGTAGCTTTACTGATGTAATTTTATCTGCATATACTTACTCTGAAATAATGCAATATCCGCTTTATGTCTCATCTGTAAGTTTACTTCATGTCTTTGCTTAAAATTCTGAACATAAATAGAATTGGCCCATGACTAAAAATTATATTTCATAGTAAGGAAAGAAATAAAAACATAATTATATTATCATAATTATACCTTATAATATATACACAAAAATATACTGTTGTAAAAACATTACTGATAAGCTATAAGATATCAATAATGGAAAATATATTTACAACAAAAATAACTTAAGATGAGAGTTTGCAAACTGCAGTGCATGAGTGAAGCATTGAAGGAAAATTCCAGTCTTATTATTGCTTAAAGAGATTCTCCTTGCATTCTAGAAGTCCCATGCTGTTTTTGGATGTTTCTTGTGGCCACATAATAAGTAAAATAACCTTGCTCCAAAGCCTAGACCTTTCTCTTTGTATATCCATTAGTACCAAACAGAAGAATGTGATGTTAGAGAGCTGAACAGTTCATGGTTTCTAGGTGTGCCATATAATGGCATACAAATAAGTCACAACAAAACTGTTTTCATGAAACTGTGTAAACCCATATACATACATACGGCCCACAGTTATAGTTATGTTTAAGTCATAATGTAAATTCATTGTGTGATTGTTTAGAGTGTAAGCTTTGTGCCTGGATAGAAATCTTTGCTTATGGTCAGATTACTTAACCTCTAAGCCATTGTTTTTCACTTGTAAAATAGGTGAAAGACTTTATAGTTGTAAATACAAACATGCTTGCACATAGTAAAGATTCATAAATATTAGTCAACATTGGTAGAAATTAACTGTGATGTTAAGTCGGTTAACACATGCGATACGATTAGAACAGATGGACACACAGTCAATGCTTTTGCTATCTTTGTACCGTTTGTGCTGGCCTTTCTCAGTGGATGCCGTGCCCGTGCCCTTTGAACTGCCTCCAGCATTCTGAAGAAATGGACATTGTTTGCAAATGAAGAGTCTTGTACTCCTAATGTGATCCTGAAGATGGTGTTTTAAAGTTTCAGAACATTTTCAAATGTGCACTATCAAATTCAACCATAAAATACCTTCTTCTGGGAAAATGGAGAAGATATATATATAACAGTCAAAAAATGTTCATGGACCACCTGTTGATTGGAGGCATCCCAAGACACAGCATATCTTTTAATAGGTTTTCCATAGTATATCTTTAATAGCTTCTAAATATCTAATAGGTCCTAAATAAATAGTATATCTTTAATAGGTTCTAAAATTAGGATAGGGGTACAAGATGTTAATATATAAATATTATGCAATATTATTAAAACTTCAGACTTCACATAAGACATTAATTAAAACAGCAATTATATAAGTGTATCATTGAAGATTCATTCTTTGGTGTTAAGTCCTAAATTTATTGCTGTCAAGCAAAATTGATTTTTGTAGCACTGGAAAAAAAAGCTCTGTGGTTCTGACTTCTAAGGAATTGTAAGACTCATAATTACTTACGATTGCCACTTAATTTCTATCTTTTCTTTTAAATGGTGAGGTGGCTGGGAGGAGGGGATCGCACGAGCTTGCCACATCGAGCATGGATTCAGTACTTCCATTAGATTTCAGACCTGGATGTTGCTCCTAACCAGGCGGCTTGCTTTATATCTTAAGATCATCAGGAAAGTCTTTGTTAACTGCCAGATGGTATGTTGACCTAAGGAAATGAGCATTTAGCTCCTGGAAATCCATTGTGCCAAGTTCAACATTCCTAAATGAGTATGGAAGGAGAGATCATTGTTTATGGTCCACCTATTCACGCAGAAGAGTTGCTGAGTTCTGGCATTCCAGTAGGGCCAAGGATGGTAAAATGACAAAAGACTCAGGAGACCACTTAAAAGTATGTTTCCCTATTTAATTAGGCAATAAAGATTTTCCAGGAAACTGGACTTCCTTAGACTGAGGAGTCCCTTAACACTGCTGATCTAAGATATTGCCAAAATATGTGCTTGGCTCTTTATTTTAGGTGCAACCCAACCATCTCACCACCCTCACCACTTCTGCCCTGACCCTTATCATGGTCATCTCTCCTGAACCACCTCCGATAGTAGCCTACCCACTCCCTCTGCTTGGTCATTTTTACACACATAGAACAGATGAATTATTTAAAAATGCAAGTGAGATTGTGCCACTCTTCAGCTAAAACCCCCCTAGTGGCTCTCCTCATCACTCCAAGTGAAAGCCAAAATCTTGACAATGGCCTGTAAGTTCTGTCATTACTTCTCCATCTTATTGACCTGCCCTCACTTGCTTGACTCCTACAACCCTGCCTTCTTGCTGTGCTTTGAACATGAGGCCTGCCACCCTTCAGGGCCTTCCACATACTGTCCTGTCTTTGGGAATGCTCTTTCCCCAGATATCCACATGCTCAGCTCTGCTCCTTCCCTCTTTCAGGCCTTTGCTCAAATGGGACCTCCTCAGTGAGCCTTTCTTTGACCACACTACATGAATGATATCACTCCCCAACTTTAACAGCCCATTGCACTTTTGTAATTTATTTTCTCCAGTATCACTAACAGACATTATTACATAGTTCACTTATTTGCATTATCTGCCTCCCACTACCAGCATATAAGCTCTATGACGATAAGGAATTGTACCCAATATATTCATCGCTAACTCTGGAAACTAGAATGTCTGGCCCACAGACAACACTCAATATATATTTGTTAAAGAAGAAGAATGAATGAATCCTGCTAGAGATTAAAGTCTTTCTAACCACCACAGACTTTCTAACCACCACAGAATGACCTTGAAGTCTTAACAATAACTTTGACCTTGAAGTCTTGTCAGAATGTCTGTACTGCCTCTTCCCCTCCAGCCGATGAAATCTGAATAAAGCTATAGACTAATGGTTCAACTTGGCATGGCATTTTAGTTCTAACTCTGTGTTCCCTGGGTTATTACACTTTTCCTAACATTAAAACTAGCCACCTTGTACTGGCTGTAGGGAATATTCTTATTAGGGACTTCTGGCACAGGATGTGAAGGAGATAGATGCACACGTTCCAAAGTGAATCTAAGTGGCTTTCGTAGAAGCCATTGTAGAGTCCAGTGGGATAGTGGCAGAAAAGCTCTAATTCCAGCATGGACATTTGTAAGCATTTTCCTCCCTTAACTATAAGACAAATACAAAAGAAAGAATTATATGCATAGAGAATTTGGACAATGTGTGTTGTTGGAAGGCAGATGAAAATAAATGAATTTTCATCTCAATCTCATTCTAAGCATTTGGTAGACCTTTTAAAGTGTACTAGATTAATAAGTATAATTTTATTTGTTGATTTATCTTTTGTATATATAATAGGCAAATTGATTTACCATAAAATTCAATAGGGAAATGAAAAGAATTTTAATTCTGATTGAAGGTATTTGTAGTACATGCTGCCTGGTGTGATAAAAAAGAAGGTATGGTATGACTTCATAATGAGTGATAAAAAACTATCAGAGTTAGTCTCACAGAAGTGATAACAGAAATCACCCTCATGTAATTCCATCAAACTTTCATCTTCCTATGAAATATTGCTGTATTTATACTTAGTCAGAAAAGAAAAAAATTTATTTCCCTTGGGTGAGAAAAAGTAGATGGGGACTACAGTACGTGTGTGTGTGTGTGTGTGTGTGTGTGTATACATATATATGTACATATATATATTATTTTGAAAACAGAAAAGTTAAGTGACAGAAAGCAATGTAATATATTTTATATTCCAATTAGTATAGGATTTTATTTTATTAGGATAAGTTCCTTATTTTCATTCTGAATGACAATCATTTACTATCAAAAGTTATATCTATATCCTTTTATTAAAATTTTTGAATTTCTATTCTTACTTTTCTTAGACTCTACTCCTGAGTGACTTCTTGTCAACATGACTTCTGATAATACTGACATTATGCTCTTTAAACCAAAACTAGGACAATAAATAATATCAGTGACCATTCATTGGGGCCCTGGCTAATGACAGGCGCTAGGCTGGGTACTTCGCACACTTAATCATCCCAGATCTTACAAGGTAGATACTTTAATCTCTATTTCATCAATGCAAAGCTTGAGGTTTGGAAGGAGAACAAATCTAAGAAAGAGATAGTAAATCTGAGAATTAAATCAAAATCTCTGTGATTCCAAAGCCTGTATTTTTTCCTCTATACCAGTTAGTTCCTCAAATGATCTAATGTATTTTTAGATAAAAAAAAAAAAAATCCCACATATGCATGGCAGCACATTGAGACAGAGAGAAGAGGTTAGGAGAAGAAATGTATGAAGGATTTATTATGCACAAGCCTGTGTTTAATGCTTTCATTATATTACTTCAAAATAGAGAGGTGAGTGTCTTATCCCATTTTACAGATGAGAAAACTGAGTTAGAAAGATGATAAGTATAAACAGTACTGAAGGGACTTATTTGGGATTCACATTCAAATCTTCCTGGCTGTAAATGGCACATCATGTATACCACACTAAAGCTGGTAGAAGTGTTGGATAACAAATATTCCTAAAAAGGAGTATGTATCCTTTTGATTGAATTAAAGCTACCTTTGTTCTGGCTCATGGAGAAGTGGTCAGGTTGAAAAGACAAATAAAATTCTAATCCTTAATAATTACTTTTCTATTTTTCTCTATAATCCCTGATTCAGTCTTCATTGATATGTAGAAACTGAACATTTCTCTTGATTTTATGGCTATTCTTGAATATGTTTCCAAGTCAAATTATTTAAAAATGTGAATTTAACAAAAAAATGTTTTCCCTAATTATTTGGCCTAATTTAATTAAGACTTACTTTGCAATTTTTCCACCAAATGTAAAAAAGATAGATTTATAGAGAAGAATGAAGAAGAAATTTAAGTTGAAATGAAAGGGAGACTATAAATTTTCTTTATGCATGTTGAAAAGCTTTTCTAGATTTGAAAACAACTTTCTTATAGTACTTCTATTTTTCCCCCCTTTCAAATAGAAGTGTACTGTTAACATCAGCTACACAGATTCAAAATGGTAGCCATTTTAACTGAGCATTTTCAGAGTAGTTGAATGTCCTTATCACATATCCATGTCAGGAGAGGGCCCTTGTCCCAGAATAATCCTTTTGCAAAGGAAGGCAGAACTTAGGTTGCTGTGGGAGTATTCACAGTGTAATTTCTGACTGACTGGGATTAAGGTCAGATAATAAACCTTCTGCAAACACAGCATTCAGGTTGAATTCACTTGGAAGCAGAAGTGAATTAGAACTAGCCTTTAAATGTATCTCTTCTGGAGAAAAACAATGAGACTGCCATGGTTGTACTGGCCCTGGCTTTGTCTGGGATCCACACAGACTCCATTTACCCTTCCATACAATCACTCCCTTCAACCAAGCCCTGCACAGCTTACTGTCAAGAGAGGTAAGTGCAGAGAAAAACAATCAAGGCTTCCCAAAAGATTGTTTCATGATTTCTGCAGCTTTCATTAGGTGGGTGAGACCATTTTTTTCTATTGCATGGCAAAATAAATAGACACACTTGCATGATCAGATTGTGCATTCTCTCTGGTTGGAAAGGCTCTTTGTGAAACCAAGTTAAGATCAGCAGACTGTGAGTTGCGTGCCACATCACTGTAAAAGTAATTACATTACTTAAAAGATGATGGCAGTCTATAATATTATTATTATTCGATACTTCTGGTGTTTTTAATAGAGAACATATATTTAATTGGAAAAGAAAATAGAGACTATAGGATCAGAGACTATTAACTTGTTAATGGAATATTGGTGAGGTCTTCTGCATGGAAATTTGGATATTAAAGAACTATTCCAACTCTTAAAAGATTTTATTGAAAGAGTCTTTTCTGTCTGAAGACAAGGTGACTCTCCTGGGGGAATACTTGTCATCACAGGGGAAAGGAAGGCAGAATTGGCCTTGGCTTCTTTTTATCCATAACCTCTAATTGCTAAGAGTGTCCTACAGTGAAATAGTCTTTTCAGGTGGTGAAGACCTAGCTTAGGCAACTGAATTTCATTTGCCATCATTTACCATCATTCCTTTATTAGAATGTGAATTACATCTAACCTTACAATATTTCACTGCTGAATGCTTTACTTTTTTATTGTTTTCTATTTTAATTCCAATATAGTTAACATACAGTATTTTATTAGTGTCAGGTGTACAATACAGTGATTCAATAATTCTATACATTACTGTCTTTCATGATAAGTATACTCTTAATCCCCATCATCTATTTCAACTCCTCTCTCCACCCACCTCCACTCTGTTTGTTCTCTATAGTTAAGCATCTGTTTCTTGGTTTCTCTCTCTCTTTTTTTCCTTTGCTCATATGTTTTTTTTCTTAAATTCCACACATGAGTAAAATCATATAGTATTTGTATTTCTCTGACAAACTTATTTCACTTAGAACTATACTCTCTAGCTCTAGCCAGGTTGTTGGAAATGGCAAGATTTCATTCTTTTTGATGGCTGAGTAATATTCCTCTGTGTGTGTGTGTGTGTGTGTGTGTGTGTGTGTGTGTGTGTACCACATATTCTTTATCCATTCATCTATTGATGGACACTTGGGCTGCTTCCATAATTTGGCTATTGTAGATATGCTGCTATAAACATAAGAGTGCATGTATCCTTTTGAATTAGTGTTTTTGTATTTTGGGGGTAAATACCCAGTACTGTGATTACTGGGTCCTAGGGTAGTCCTATTTTTATCTTTTTGAGGAAACTCCACACTGTTTTCCAGAGTGGCTGCACTTGTTTTTATTCCCACCAACATTGCACAAGTGTTCCTATTTCTCCACATGCTCGCCAACACTTGTTTCTTATGTTTTTGGTTTTAGCCGTTCTGACAGGTGTGAGGTGATATCTCATTGGAGTTTTGATCTGTACTTCCTTGACGATGAGTCATGTTGAGCATCTTTTCATGTGTCTGTTGGCCGTCTGGATATGTTCTTTGGAGAAATGTCTATTCACGTCTTCTGCCCATTTTTAAATCGGATTATTTGTTTTTTGGGTGTTGAGTTGTATAAATTCTTTATATATTTGGATACGAACCCTTTATCAGATATGTCATTTGCAAATATCTTCTTGTTCTGTAGATTGTCTTTTAGTTTTGTTGATTTTTTTTTCCTTTGCTGTGCAGAAACTTTTTATTTTGATGAAGTCCCAATAGTTTATTTTTGCTTTTCTTTCCCTTGCCTTAGGATACATATCTAGAAAAATGCTGCTACAGCCAATGTCAGAGAAATTACTACCTGTGCTGTCTTCTATGATTTTTATAGTTTCAGGTCTCACATTTAGGTCTAATCCATTTTGAGTTTATTCTCGTGTATGGTGAAAGAAAGTGGTCATTTCATTCTTTTACGTGTAGCTGACCAGTTTTCCAAGCACCATTGTTGAAGAGACTGTCTTTTTCTCATTGTATATTCTTTCCTCCTTTGTCAAAGATTAATTGAAGAATAATTGTGGGTTTATTTCTGGATTTTTCTAAACTTAACCAAAAAGATGAGAGACCTGTACTCTGAAAACTATAAAACATTGATGAAAGAAATTGAAGATGACACAAAGAAATGGAACGACTTTCCATGCTCACGGATTGGAAGAACAAATATTGTTAAAATGTCTATACTACTGAAAGCAATCTACTGAATGCTTTAGTTTTGCAAAGTTTTCATTTTGCATTTGCTTATAAAGTTATTATCCTTCATATCTTTTTGAATTTTAATTCTAAATGCAAATTTAGTGATATTTCTATTTGTGTCTTTGTTCAAAGAACTCTAAAAAGTTTATGAATAGAAACTGATCTGCATTTCTCTTGTTTCCAATAAACTTGCAGATACAAAGTCATTTTGACTTACCTCAGAGAAGAAGATAGAAAATGACCTGATTATACTCCAAACTGACTACTATCCAAAGGCCATGAATTCTGAGACTGATTAACCACATTTCAGTTTGGGTGTGGGGGTGCTCTTTATCATTATACTAGTTTTTTGCAAACTTATACTTAGGCATTCTTTTGTCCTTAAATGATATTTTAAATTTAGTTCTAGAATTCAACCATAAGAGAATAGGAAAGGACCCTTAAAGTAAAACAAAACGAAAGAGAACTTTTATTTTTTTATTTTTTTAAATTTTATTTTATTATGTTATGTTAGTCACCATACACTACATCATTAGTTTTTGATGTAGTGATCCATGATTCATTGTTTTCGTATAACACCCAGTGCTCCATGCAGTATGTGCCCTCCTTAAGACCCATCCCTGGGCTAACCCATCCACCCCCCTTCTAAAACCCTCAGTTTGTTTCTCAGAGTCCATAGTCTCTCATGGTTCATCTCTCCCTCCGACTCCCCCCCCTTCATTTTTCCCTTCCTTCTCCTAATGTCCTCCATGCTATTCCTTATGTTCCACAAATAAGTGAAACCATATGATAATTGACTTTCTCTGCTTGACTTATTTCACTTAGCATAATCTCCTCCAGTCCCATTCATGTTGATGTAAAAGTTGGGTATTCATCCTTTCTGATGGCTGAGTAATATTCCATTGTATATATGGACCACATCTTCTTTATCCATTGATCTGTTGAAGGGCATCTCGGCTCTTTCCACAGTTTGGCTATTGCGGACATTGCTGCTAAGAGAACTTTTAGCAAAGTTGGTGAGTGTAAGAATTTGCCCATAATAACATTTTTTTTCTTTTTTATAGTCGTTACATTTTGAGTCCACAGTCTGTTTCTAATTTCTCATTCTTCCCATTCATATCCTAGGACAAATATCCAAAGTTAGATGATTTCTACCAATAAGCAAAGCAAACTCCCAGAATCCCAGATTAATCACTGGCTTTCTCAAGAGGCAGCTTTTCTGGGATGGGATGATGTCATCCAACTGGGGAGGAAAGTAAAAAAAAACAAAAAACAAAAACTGCTTTTTCTCTCATTTACAGAGTGAGAAGTTTAGCTATTCACAGACCAATGGCAAATGCAGCAATGTTTTCTCAAGTCTTCTGACCCTGAAAATAGTTATGCCTTCAATTTTTATTTTATTATTCTATTTTCATCTTCTTCCTGTACAGAACACAGATGATCAGTGTAAAATTACAAGCTCCCTTTAACACTTTCTTTCCAGATTTCTTTTAAGGTGATTATTATTTTTCTTAATTTCTTCCCCATTTTTATCATAATTGATAGAAAATTCTATGTTTTCCTCATTGCTAGACAATAATCGGAATTACAGGTCAAATTTGCAAGATCAAAAACATCATCTTCCTACATGAAGGAGAAGAGATTATTCTTAGAACACTATTAAACATTTAGCGCTATTAAACATTTAGCAATTAAAATCTCACCATAGAAAAGAAGATAACTATTATGATAGAAAAATTCATATGTGCACGATACTTCTCTGAAGCTATTTATACTGAGGAGCATTCTATTACAGTTTTTCTTTGCGAAAGTTAGAGAGCTTTCAGGTATTTTTGAATGGGAAACACGGGTTTTTTTTTTGTTTTTGTTTCTTTTTTTTTTTTTCCCTCCAGCCCCTTACTATTGCTATCTCAAGAGGATAATGCCTCATAAAGAAAATTTAAGTGGGTGGCTGCTATGACTGAATGATTCCCTTCTGTCAGCCCAGGGGCAAGAACGGACTTGAATTTAACCTTTAGTTTTCAAGGTCAGAGAAAGATTAGATAAATGGGAAACAACCACTCCTCCCATATCCTGTTCATGGAATGTAGGAAATGACTAAAATAGGGACCAAAGGAAATTTACTGCTCAAACATATCAAGGATTAGGTTCCGCAATACTTTAAAAAAAAAAAAAAATCCCAAACACCATTGTAAGAAAGAATTCTGTTTTCAAGATGAATTACGTGATTCTGGAGTTTTTGAACAACAATTTCATTTTCCAGTTTGTATTTGTCATTGAGTAAACATACAATCATATTTGTTCAATGGAAACCTGTTATTTTGTTTTCTTAGAGTAAATAAAATTATTAAAATGCGGCTGACTCATTCTCCTGGCTGCTAAGTAATTTACTGTTTGTAATCAATAAAAATATACCTCTCCCAACACTAGCTCCAAAACATTGTCAAAGATCGGTGTTGTTTTGGATTATAAACTTATGGATAGATGTAATTTGTGCCACTCTTCACATACCCAGCATGTTGCTCCCCTTAAACACACATGCCTGCTTTATTTTTGTTTAATGATGGTAGAGAAAGAATAAAGTAAAACATTTTTTAAATATACACATCTATGGACTGGAAGCTTTTCTTGCGCATCCCTAAGCCCATCGGTCTATCACAGGCACCTAAACTCCTTAACGCCAAAGAAAGACTGCGCATAGCTAGGCCCCTAAGAAAATTGAGGGAGAACCAGCTTCTTCATTCGTTACTCACAAGCTGTTCTACTGATCAGGAGACTTGACCTTGCCTCGGCTTCAAGAGCCTCCAGTTGGCAGTGGTCCCTCTTTCAGAATTTGTTTCCCTACGCCCGTCTATAAATAATCCTTGAACAGCAACAGAGGAAACTTTGATCCCAGTCCCTATTTAAAAAAGATCAAGTACTGATTTTTATTATTTTTAGGATTCTCTATATTCCCCTCTCCGGCCCTATTATCATCACTGCTCTTCTGTGAATCCACCCCACAGCCGCCCATTTTTAGTTTCAACGCCAGCCAGTGAGCAGTGCGTGAGGCGAGCGTGACCACAAGAATGACTGAGAAATCAGGATGGAGGCGAAAGTCTGGCTTGTTCTCGGTGACTTTTTGTTTATTTTTAGAAATGGAGAAAGGCGAATAGCCAAATCCTTTCTAAAGGGCGGCAATAAAGTTAGAAGACTAGACTTTTATGTATGATCCCTTGATTTTATCACTCCGTAGTCCTGATACATAGAGGGGAGGCCATTTCGTGTGTGGTGTCACATCAGAGTTCCTCACGCTAGGAAATGAAAATAAATGTTATGAGAATCCCCCGCCTGCCGGGCATGTTTCACATAGTTTATGGAGGTGAGGTGGGGGAGTCTGGTGATTGAAGTCATTCTCCAAGGTGTGTAATCTCCACGGGGGGGGGGGGGGGATAGTAAGAGATTTATGGACGCCTGTATTTTCTTTATTTATTTCCAAGAATGCTGTTAAAGATGGACCTTGAGGAATAAATTTACCTTTGGTTGCAAATCTAACGCAGGATTATGATGCTGCTATGGGTTCTCCGTTCTAACTCTCCCCACTACCAATGTCGGGCGAGGCCCATAGCATTCCTGGAATTGCTGCAGTGCCCCTCTCACAGTGATGGACCAGGCGTACCTCTTTCAAACAGGTGTGGAATTCAAAATTACACCACTCAGGAATTCAAACTTCACCATGTGTCTCTCTCCAGTCTCTCCATTGTTCTCTCCCTCCTCCTTTTCCCCCTCCCCTTCCCCCTCCTCATCCTTCCCCTCCTCTCTTCTCCTCCAACATTTTCTGACTGAGACCCAGTTGTTATGATTCTGGAGTGGTGAAGGGCATATCCTTTATTTAAGAACCCTTTGTAGCCATTAAGGAAACTTGGCAGAAATTAAGAAGACTCACTGAGGCTGCAAATTAAAAATGTATTCCAATTATGAATCCACAGGAAAAGACCTAGAAATACCAACAATCACATGAAAAGAAATTCTACCTCACTCATAATAAGATGGAAATTAGAACAATGTGATACAAATTTTCACCATTCAGACAGGAAAAGATTAAATATGCAATATTCCCGAGTATTGGAGTGGATGGAGGAGTGTATATAAGCACATTCCTTTGGATAACAATTTGGCACCATCTATCAAAACTTAAAGTGTACTCACTCTTGGACTCAATTCCATTTCTGAGGACTTTTCCTGATAACTCTACTAATTCAAGCAGGGAAAGATATGCATGCAAGGATATTTAATACAACATTTTTTATGTTGCATTAATATATAATTATATGCTCACTATATATTGCATTTTTTAAATTGGAGAAAACTTTTTTGTTCATCAAGAGACTAGTTAGAAAAATTACAGCATAACATTCAGTAGAGTTTATTGTAATAGACCTATAGTTTTCATTATGGAAAAATGTCAACTCATAATAAGTGAAAACAAGATATATATATATATATATATATATACACTCACACACACACATATAATGAGAGCTATATAAACACAAGAAAATGTTCAGGGTAGTTGCCTCTGGGGAGTGAGAATGAATATCAGAGCACTTGATTTTTTAAATAAAAAAATTGGATTGGAGGATAGTAATTTTTTCTTATGGTCAAAACTGGTTTTCTGTATTTACTTTCAAATTTCATTTTGAATTTAATAACTGTCAAATTTTTTTTTACTAATAAACTCGTGCTTACAATGTATGCAAAAGATTTACTAGCCTTTACTGTGACTGTAATAAATGAAAAAGAGCTCCTAGCAAAACTTCAGGCCAGATGATGAGGCTCCTGGAGACATGGCTTTGCCAATGCCTCAGGGCACTGCCCATAACTAGCTCCCCAAAGAAAACTGGGCTTCTTGTAAAAACTTCTTTCCAGATACCACATCATAAAATTCTCAAAACCTCTTTTCTTTACTGCATACCCAAAGCCGTGATGTACGCTTAACAAAAGGCCATATAAATTTGGTTTAATACTTCAATGTGTTTTGGTTATTGGGCTACTGGGGAAGAATAATTCTTGGGTAAACATTTTCATTAAATGGGAATCTCTCATTTTTACCCCCCTGGTTAGGAAAAGATAATTATCATTAATGAAAATGACATCGGACAAGGCTCTTAGCCTTGCAGTAGTGACTTGAGATTTGCAAGATATTTCTAGGAATTATTTCATCCAATAATGCTATGGACCTCTCTGGTGTGGAAGCACTTAGCAACTTCTGGCATGACTCAGCTACTTAAGTTAGAAAGTAAAGCTCTCGTACTCTTGTGACCCCACTAAGATACCCACAGTTATAATTACATTTGGGAGCTGCCTTCAAACAAAACAAGATCTATCATCTATCTATCATCTATCTAAGAAAGAGAGAGAACAGGACTGAAGCACAGAGAGAAGAGGAGAAAGGGGAGAGAGAAAATGGAAAGGGAAAGAAAAAAGGGGATTCAGAGGAAAAGGGAAGGAATTAAAGAAATAAAAAAGAAGGAAAAAGAGAAATGAATACCTGTAAAAAAGAAAGCAGAGTTATATTGGAAATTTATACTAGAATTGTTAAAAGACTATTTTGTCTAAGCCGTTAATTTTAGAGTGGTGGAAACCGAGACCCAGAGGAGTTTCCTAAGATTATAAAGAGTCAGGATGACATTGACAGTGACAGGAGATCCTAACTTTCCCTTCGCCACCTTTTATTTTATACTATTTATGTTATTTATCTTAATAAATGTCTAGGAGTAAAATTAAAAGATGAAAACTCAGCCTTGTTTACACAGCATAAGGGGCCAAGGCTCTGAGTGTGTTGGTAGATAGACACTGTGGAACTACTCATTCAAATTTGCAGCAGATATTTTGAGTGCCTATTGTATGCAAGATATTGTGCTGGGCTCTGGGCATATTGCAATTCACAAAAGAAATAAGGCCCCCGAGTTCATGGTGTTTCAGTACTACAATATCTTAGCTGCTTGATAGAGGTAGGGTTTCTCTCTAAAAAATGATCTGGGAAATCTCTCAGGCCACCTTGCTTCTGTCAACTATTTTCAATTATTGTGGCAAAGCTAGAGAATCCTTCTGCATGCTGGTGTGTTGACCTGACTTCACACTGCCTTTCCCAAACTAAGCTTTTCTGGGTACAAGTGGCTAAAGGACAAATCTATTCCCCCTTTAATTTCCTTTATGTATGACTTTAAAGCATGAAACACTCTGCCTTGGTGTAATATACATTTTTAAAATTTTACTTAGACTCGTCTAAGCCCAGAACGTGCAGCGAGCTGTTGGCAACAACAGCACACGACCCCCGTTCCAGATGGACGATACCGTATGTTGCAAGGGTCCCCTACAGTGCCAATTGTTCTCTCTCTAGAGGCAAACCATCATCCATCTCTACAATCCCATGTTGATTCTGAATCTGGTTGCCTTGAAGTCCTAGGGAACATCCCATTCTCTCTAGGGTCCTGTAGATTAGTACAACTTCATATCCGGCACACTGGCAACCTAGAAATACCTCTATCGGGGTTTGAGGAACTTTAGGATCTTTCCCCAAGAAATGCTGAAGGCTGGTGACAGCTTTGGGAAAATGGAGGAAAAGCTTTTAGATGACAAAAATTGTGTCACATGAAAATTTACCAGTTCTATACTCTTACTCTTGCCAATATTTCCTCAACTTTTTAGTGTCCATTGTTGTGCATTCATGGTAATGACGTCTATTTCAAAGTGGCTTGACTTTTACGTCACTTAAATGTTTATCAACGCCATTTTTCAGGTCGCTCTTGGCCAACCATTTCATCACAAATTCGACTCTCTTCTGTAAGCAAGTGCTCAAGGAGGAATAAGTGGCTTATTCTGAAGGATTTAGTGAGGTTCATTATTCCTCCTAACCAGAATGCAATCAAGAATGCAATAAAGTTCTGTCACTCCACAGCGGTTCTCTTGATCCACAGGGTTGACTCAAATTCAAATGTGGGTCTTTTTGTGTTAAACTGTAAGAGGGGAGGATACATCTTTGCTTGAGTTTTAGAGAATTGCAATTTAGAATATTCAGTCAGGAAATTGCTCTGTGTGTGTGAAATTGAAATGTAAGATTGGGCTTGAGCCTTTAATGTGAAAAGTATGTGTCCAAAATTTGAACTAGGTGAGCTTTAAGTATCATCCACTATTCATTTTGGAAACTCCCTTCATTTTTTAAATAGGAAATTAGGTCTTTTTATTTAAGCAATTTTATTTACTTCAGCAAACATTTTTGAGCATTGTACCAAGAGCAAGACAATCCACTGTCTAACAGGGGATTAAAATCAACAAACTTGGTACTAATAGCCAAGGAACATACTGGGAGAAATAAGCAATACACAGACATCTATATCTCTACCAAGAGACAAACTGAGTTGAATTCTAGATTCTAATACATAAATGTTATAGCAGGATGGAAATGGGGGGGATTAAATCTGATTAGAAATATAACAGATGACTTGAAGGAAAGGTATGATTTCAACAACCGTGAAGGAAAAATCTTCTAGGCAATGACCTCCAAAAGACTTGTCCAAAATTTTCAACTAAAATTGGATCAGTTGTAAAGAAAATATTAAAATATCTTTTAATATTATAACTAATTTTTGACATTTTTATTTTTTCTCATGTATCCCCATTTTTTTTCCCCCAATAATGTGTGGTGGTTAATTTTATGTGTCAGCTTGGCCACAAGGTGCCCAGATACTTCGTCAAACATTATTCTGGGTGTGTCTGTGAAGTTGTTTTGGGATGAGATTAACATTTGAATCAGTAAAATGAGTAAAGTGGGTTGCCTCCATCTAGTCAATTAAAGGCCTTAGTAGAACAAAAAGCCTGACCTTCATAGGAGTAAAAGGGAACAAAACTGGTCATTGATGTTTTCCAGATTTCGGACTGGAACTTAGACCATGGGCTCTCTTGGGTCGCCAGCTTGCTGACTGAAGATGGCGGGATTTCTCAGCCTCTGTAATCACTTGAGCCACTGGTAATCAATCTTTCTCTCTTCTATTGGTTCTGTTCTCTGAAGAATCCTAACTTAATACAAATGTGTGTATTTAATTCATAAATAAAAACACATATATTGGGGTTACACAAGACTGCTCAGCTTTTTCTACTAATAGAGATATGTGTTCAAATGTACAACTTTTGGATATTAGAACTAGGAAGGCATATTTCAAAACTCAGTAAGTGACTGTTGACTACTGCCCACAGATAATAGCTCTATTTTTTAAATATTTTATTTATTTATTTGTCAGAGAGAGAGGAGTGCACAGGCAGAGGGAGAAGCAGGCTCCCCTCTGAGCAAGGAGCCCAATGTAGGATTGGATCCCAGGACCCTGGGATCATGACCTGAGCCAAAGGCAGACACTTAACCAACTAAGCCACCAGCATCCCAGATAATATCTCTTCAAAGAAAAAATATTATTTTCACTTTTCCTTAAGACTTCTTTCACTCAGAGGCTGTTTCCACTGCCCCACTGGCTGAGACTTAATAAAGACTTAAATACGAATGGAAAATGAAAGAGAAATTGAAAACACATCATTCCTCACACACACACCACCACCACCACAAGCAACAAAACAAATAAAAAAAATCAGGCTTTTTACATGACAGATTTTTTGACATGATCAAAACTCACAGCATGTCTGTAAGAATTCTAGACACTATCTTATCCACAATTCACTTTATAAAATAATTACAGTCCACCACAAAACATTTATACACAGGCCTCTCAAACACTCTGCCTCAGTTTCTTTAACATCTCTCCACATGGTATGTTTATCCCGTTTCTTATGTGAAGGATGTAATTAGGATTATGCTGTTCATACATGGTCACCGTGGATGGCAGTGGTTGAGATTTTACTGTACTTGTATGAGACAAAAAGCGCTGTTGTTCCCATCACTGAGCCACCTTCTAGTAATGTTTAACAATAAGCATAACAGTCAAACAAGAATTGTATGTATAAATAAGGAAGATATATCTATGTTGTAGGGGATAGAGATGTGATGGGTAGTTCAAAAGAAAGGCAAGTACAAAGAAGTGAATAATAAAAACACAAGGTATGTTTGGAAACCTGAGTAGTCGGCTCTGTCTTATGTGATTTTCAGAAGGAGTAGTGGTAAAAAAGGCTGATAGAAATGGAGGAAATACATCGACGAGATTCTTATTTGTCATGGCAGGAGATTGTAATATCTTACAGGCCCATGATTCCCAACTTGTTGCCAAGGGATCTGTCCCAGCGTAGTCACTGATACTCTGGTGACAAACTACCTGTATCAGGTCCCACTTTCTCATGCCTACATACATTAATTACTATTAGGTGTTTCCTTACTTACTTCAGAAACGAAATTCAGAAAAGAACTGTTTTTCCTTTGCTTTGATCAATTAGATACAATTGGAGCACAGCAGGGAGTTTCAGTGTAGACTCAATCTGCCATCTTGACTCAGAAGTTTCTGAAATCATTCTTCACTTAGCAGTTAGTGTCATCTTTTTAGCTACTGTCACACTCATGTCAAAAACTCTCTAGTGGATCCACATATCTTATCTTTTACTCATGGTTTAATACCCTACAAAAATTGTTCCCATGCCTTTTTCCTAAATCTTTCTCGTATCTACATGTTCTGGGCTTCATACATTTCCACTCCATTAGTCCTTTTTCTGTTTCTTAAATATACCAGGATTTTTTTCATCCAGACACTTCACTTTGTTCTTCTGAAAATGCTTGTCCCTCCAATCTTCACATGACTGTCTATTCTGATCTTTCAGAGAGGTTTTCCCCACTCTATCTAATGTAGAACTACTTTGTCATTCTCTATAAAATCACAATATTCTTCACAGTACTTAAGAATATCTAAAATCATTTATTCATTTATTTTTAGTTTTATGGAACCATTGTAGCATGATTTTGACCAAATTAGCTAGCGAGTGAGTGATTGGTAAAGTAGTAAATAAAGATTTAGAGAATAAAGATTAGATTTCATAAATGCAGTCGTGCCTAAATTAAAGAAGCTTGTAATGTTTACGTAGAAACCAACTCCAAATTAAGAAGATTCCACATTATTTATTTGAACTCAACCCATTTGGAAATGACCTGAAATAAACTAAGATGGGGAAAATATAAATGGGAAGTTATTTACTCCAACTGTCATCAACATTGGTAGTTAATATGGGGGGGAAAACCATATGTTGAGACCTGAGCTCTGAGTATCAGGGAAGATAATTATGTCTTTAAAAGATACTGGAGAGGGGTGCCAGGGTGGCTCAGTCGTTGAGCATCTGCCTTTGGCTCAGGTCATGATCCCAGGGTCCTGGGATCAACTACCGCACTGGGCTTCCTGCTCCGTGGGAAGCCTGCTTCTTCCTCTCCCACTCCCCCTGCCTGTGTTCCGCTCTCACTATCTCTCTCTCTGTCAAATAAATACATACAATCTTTAAAAAAGAGAGAGAGACTGGAAAATCATAAAGGGGCCGTTTGGATGAGAAAATGCCTTTAGTAGAGAACACATTGAGTGTGATTGCTCAGCAGGAACCCAGGTGGAGCTGTCCAGTGTGCAGCTGAAATTATGGGCTTGAAGGTTAAGGACACAGGTTTGGAGACACATATCTGGGAATCATCCTCAGAGAGGTGATAATTGAAGCCATGGGAGCCCAGGAGATCATGTAGAGCATTTTATCTTTAACCTCCTAGATAGTCACAGAAATCATCTCTGTGGAAAAGCCTTTTCTTGGGAATTTATAGGCCTTTCATATGCATCAGTGAAAAAGGCTTTGATTTGAAATGAAAAATTGCTGACCTTTAGACACTGGTATGGGAGAGTGATATTTTTTTCCTAGATATTTCATGAGTATGTTGCCTTTGATAAATGTTGGCCAAACTTACAACTCTGTGTTAAGGGAGTATGGAATATAGCATGGCAAGTCTATATTTAAGCAGCACAGAATCCAATGGACAATAAGGAAATACTCATTTTAGTGCTAACATTAATGCTTATTTTAGGAAGCTATTCCTTATTTTTGTCTGAAAAACCAACCTACCATGATTCAGGTGATTTTTCAACAGAACAGAGACTGCCCTTAGTCAAGGTTTCTTACTGCCCACATTATGATTCTCTTCACAATGTGTTTGGAAGCAGATACAGGAAAGCAAATCATTACAATACAATCATGCATATGATTATCTTGGTGCCTTGAAATGAGAAGTTTTTCACTTTCCTAAGGTCTGCTTTGGATTTTAAACATAAATTTGTTTGGAGGAAATGAGAAGAACATAAGCTTTGAAATGGAATTTTAAAAAGTATCGGAGCTTTATTGTTTAGTTTCTCAAAATTGTAATGAACTGAATTTTCCTATTTTGTGTTAGCTGTCCATTTTGGCTGATATCTGCATTATTCCTGAATGCTGATATAGGCTGATCTTTGGACATCTGGACTTGTTATCTATGACATTTCTCTATATGTGACCTTTAAAACAGTGCACTTTTAAAAGGTGCCTACTGTTTTGGCTGGTAGCCATAAGCACTTCACAGGTTATAGACCTGAGAAATTTAAGTTTTCCTTCTAAATTCCAGTATACAGCTTGTTAAAACTGTGATGTTACGGGCATTTGAAATCACTGAAATTACTTTAGTACTCAGGAAAATAACTAAAAGTAACATTAGGTTTTTTATATGCATTGAGGAGAATACTGCTTTCATAGTTTTATAGGTATGAATCATATTTAAGGTTCAGATACTTGGGAGGATATCTTGGAGAAAATAAAGGAGAAACTTTACTTAATATTTAAATAAATAGATATAATTTATTAGGTCTTCTAAGGAATTGTTCTAAAGCACCACAGTAGGGGATTAAAGAAATTTGATAAGTACAACATAAGAAATGGATTATTACTACTATGGATTTTAAAAGTATTTGTAAGAAAATATTTGTAAACTTGAAAAAGTAGTCAATATTTGGTCCAGAATGTTTCAGGCCATTTAAAGACTTGCCTTGAAGGTAATGTTCATAACTTGTAAGGAAAAGTGCACAATGAGCTATTAAAACTGTGCCTTCTTGACACTCTGATTCACTCCCTGAGAGAGGAATCTAATTTTGATTAAATAGGAGATAAAATAAAAATTTTAGATTATTTTTTTAAAAGAATAACAAAGAAAGAAACAAAATATGTCACATTTTTTAAAACTATTTTTTTTTATTTTGAGGTAATTGCAGATTCACAAAGAAATACAGAGAATCTATGTATGACATGCACATCTTCAATGATTCAAATGTCTGATAAATAATTATCTAGAATTCATGTCAGATGACATTCAGATATTCAAATGAAATTTAATATCAATATGGCATAGAATAGAGGTACTACTCCTGTGTGGCCTGTCAAAATTGGAATTATACTACGTGATATAGATTTTAAGTAGATTATTGCTTTAGTTTTACAGTGGAGATCTATTGTGGTAGACCCAGTCTGTCCCTTTTGTCTGAGCTAGCAGTGTTTCTGCTTGTTATAACCCCATCTCTATTCCTGATTTCTGCTTTACTCTGACATATATATAAAAGGAATATATATAAATATTATATGTATGTATTTGAGGTCATGCATACATAATTTAATTAGAACTAAATAAAAAGAGTCATAATTTCTAGATAAAAATAAAACAAGGGAGGGTTTATTGACAAAATAGCTGCCACTGTTTTTTTTTCATCAACCACCAATTAAATAGCAAAACACATGCACAAAAATAACTTGGGAAGGTGAATATGAGTTTTCAAAGGTACTGAAAACAATTATTGAATTTCTTAGCCATAAAAAAAGACCATTGTTTCCCTTCAAACTTTAGTTTTAAGGAAAGAGAAAGGAGCCTTTTGTTATAACCCCCTATATCATATGCTAAGAGTGTAAATAATGAGACTTGTGGGGAAGGACTGAACTAGAATATAACCAGTAATCATTTAATTGTCTTTAAATGTCTTCAAATACAATAGAGATTCTTTGTCAACTATGGGGTGAAAGGGATTTTATCCTGATAATAGCAAACTGAGTAATTAGAACTAAATCCTCCCACTGAAGACAACTAAATGAGCTGGAGGAAATATTAATATGAAAGCAAAAACAAACAAACAAAAAGCCCTAAAAACAAACAAACAAAAACTAACAAGATGGTTACATTTGGTCATCCAAACTTAAAAGATGATTTACCCAAACAAAATCTAGGAGAAAGCAAGAAGCTGGAGGGGAAAGCCTAAAACAAAAATCCGTTTTGTCCAGAAGGCCATTTATCTAACTGGAGTAGCACTGTGTGAAACTGCACTATGGTTTTAGCAGCTTGGCAGGATTCTGGGAGAGAAGAAAGAAAGAAAAGAAAAGAAAAGAAAAGAAAAGAAAAAGAAAAGAAAGAAAAAAAGAGAAAAAGAAGAGAAGAGAGAGAAGAGAAGAAGAAGAAGAGAAAGAGAAGAGAAGAGAAGGAAAGAAAGAAAAGAAAAGAAAAGAAAAAGAAAAGAAAAAGAAAAAAGAAAAGAAAAAAAAAAAAAAGAAAGAAAGAAGAGAAGAGAAGAGAAGGAAGAAAGAAAGGAAAGAAAAAGAAAGAAAGAAAAGGAAAGAAAAAGAAAAGAAAGGAAAGAAAAAGAAGAAAGGAAGAAAGAAAGAAGAAAGGAAAGAAAGAAGAAAGGAAAGAAAAAGAAAAGAAAGAAAAAGAAAAGAAAGAAAAAGAAAGAAAAAGAAAAGAGAAAGAAGAAAGAAAGAAGAAAGAAAAGAGGGAGGGAGGAAGGAAGGAAGGCAGGCACACACCAGCCCAGGGTTTACCAAGCTAAGGATTTTGAAACCCCCTATACACCCACTTTGAGATGAGACCCACAGAGCTATACTCTCATAGGAAGTGTGAAACAGAAGTAAACTAGCTTTGTTCCAGGTCTCTTGGATCATTTGGTGACCACAAAATGGAATTCAGACATATGTTGATCATGAACTGGTACCCTCCCAGAACCCTGGCAAAAGCCACGAAGATCCTCTCTAGAGGAATGTATAATCCTCCTGATTCTTGAAATACTCCTTCAAGTAATCTTCCAAAAAATTTGCTGTCAAGGATAACAAAACACATGGGCAAACAAAGCATCTACTATAATGAGAACCGAAAAAATAATAAATAAATAAATAAACAAATAAATAAATAAATAAAACTCACAAGCACCTCAGGCATTGACACACGGTATAAAACAACAATGCTTCTTATTTTTTTTTTAAATAAAAGAGCTTGAAAATGACTGCAGAGTACAAAAAATATAAGAGGTGGCATAACAAATTTGAAAAAAAAAACCACTAAAACTTGTAGAGTTGGAAAAGATGGTACCTAAAGTTAAAAACTCAGTGGATGAATTTCACAGTAACTAAATTTAGATACACATGGTTGAAGAATGAATTAGAGAATTGCAGGTAAAGTCAGACAAATTATCTAGAATACAGTTACTGGAGGCAAAAACAAAGAAGGTTAAAAACAGATTGTTAAAAAAGAAAAATGTAACAAATTGAATTGTAGTCCCAGGGGGAGAGGTGGGAAAGAAGGGGACAGAAACATTACTTAACAAAATAATAGCTGAGAATTTTCCATATGTTATGGACACCAACAATCAACATAAAAAAGCTCAAGGAAGATAAAGCAAAACAAATTCTTAATTAAAACAGTATCTGAACATAGTATAACTGTATACAATTATAGGGTGAAACATGTAGTTGAGGAAAAAATTATTCATGGAGGTAATCGTCATTTAAGGCCTAAAATTAATATTATGTGCTGCCTTGACATCTGAAACTAGGAGGGCCTCTAATGACCTAACCTCAAGTTCACCTTTCCATTGTGCTTCTGCAGATAAGGTCTGCTAACCAAACAACCCTCCTTATCACTGGAACCAGGCACAATGCCGGCTTACACCTAAGTATTGGGCTTCAGTTCTCTGCCAGCCCACCAAATTATTCAAATTAGCCAATTACATCCTTCCACAGGAATCACAGAACACCTCATCCTCTTGTTACTACAAAATCTGCTTTCCACAGTTCCTCCTCATTCACACTGTTGTTGAGTGAGGGCAACCCCTGCTGGGCCCTATATGGTATGTGGTATCCTTCTTTTCCAGGCTGTGAGTATATGTGACTAATAAACTACTGTTAATTTCATCTGTCCACTGCCAGACACCATGTGTATAGCCATTCCCATAACCCTAGGGAAAGAATCTATTCTTCATCAATAGGGGAAAGAAGAGATGAAAGCAGTAAACATGTGTCTGGCTGGTTTGCTTATCACTTTGTTCCTAGCACCAAGCATGTCTGGCATATCATAGGTTTAATATACATTAATTAATATTAATTAATATAACAACTAAATGAGCATCTATTGATATACTTCTGGATATTTTATTATCATGTGGTACAAGCCACAGTGAGTTTTTGTTGCTGTAGTTGTTGTTGATGTGACTTGTAGCCAAAAGCATCCGAGCAATACATGTGATTTACATGTTGTATTTTATAAACTCTTGAATATGTTAGAATGTTTTTATATTTCCCCAGTATATAGAAAATAATTGTGTTAGACTAAATAGGCAAGAGCAGTCTTTAAAAATAATCTTAGACTCTATCTGTGCTGTTCCATTGTCCTCCAATAAGTGATGTTCCTTAGAATTCTGCGGTAAGTCTGGTTTCTATTCACTTGGGGAAAAATATAGTCCTTATTTTCTTCTAAGGGATTGTGGATTGTGTCTCTTTTATATATTTAAAATTCTGCTGGAATATTTCAGTTGCATTTTATTTCCAAATGTTTTGCTTAAAATTCAGTTAGCCCTTTAAAAATTGTGTGTTAGGCAAATTTTACTTTTTAAAATAAAAGCCAGGAGTTTTTATTTATTTATTTTATCTTTGCTTACTGCTTCTGTCCCAATGTTCCTAGCATATTCTTAAAGAAAACTAACAGTCATTAGGTTACATTTCTGATCTCAGGCCCCATATCCACTGTAATAGACACCGTTGGTGTCATTCCTAGGTTCCTTTTATTAGAGCTTGTGCCCATTCCCTAGCTGCCATGACTATGGGTTGCTAATTGCTAACCACTTATTTCCTCCTCAGATCACTCTTGGTTTACCTAGAAAAGCATAGGATTTTATTTGGAAATACAAAAGGCCAGCCACCTTGCGTTAAGGTGGGATATATATCATTTACCTTCCCAAGTTCCCTGTAGGATACACTGAACTTAGTCTGAACTAAACTCTTTGTCTGGCTGCTTCCTCCACTTTATTTTGCTATACATGTCTTTTCTCCTCTTATCAGGATACCAATTTATATTGGATTTTGTCACCATGTTACCTCAGTAGGATCTCATACTAACTTTATTAAGGTTGCTGCAAATAAGGTCACATTTTGCAGTACTAGGTTAGGACTTTAACATGTATTTTTGGAGGACACAATTAAACTTATAATAATATAAGATTATATATATATATATAATAAACTAATAATAATATCAGAGTTCCACCTAAGTGTGATTATATATTGGCCTAGAATTTGGATTTTTTTTTTCCTATCCACATTGCTTATCTCTCTGACACCTTAGAACAGTGAAGAAACAAAAGCCAGCAATTCCTTGTGTATACAGTATTTGCTGTTCTAAAAGCTAATCCTCTTTCTGTCCCCACCTGTGGCAATTTAATTGGGAGGCCTATACATCCCATGTTGAAAGAAAATACCACCATTTTCCTTTTTTTTTATTTCTTGGCAAATGGGTTGTTTCCTCCATAGGTGCAGATAGTATTAGAGGGGAAATAGAATGAAACATAGAAGAAGAAATCATTCAAAAAGCCTTTGAAAAAGTAGCATCTGCAAGATTGTTTCCAGGTTTTTGAAAACATGTTTCTAAACATGAGGGCAGATGGGGGTAGGAATAGTTACTTTCAGGTAGGTAGACCAGACGTTTCCAGAAAAATAATTGGTCTTCCAATTATTATGCTTTCCAATTTAGATACATTTGGTTTCTCACTATTTTTTTTTTAAAGATTTCATTTTATTTATTTGACACAGAGAGAGAACACAAGAGAGGGAACACAAGCAAGGGGAGCGGGAGAGGGAGAAGCAGGCTCCTTGCTGAGTAAGGAGCCCGATGTGGGGCTCAATCCCAGGGCCCTGGGATCATGACCTGAGCCGAAGGCAGACGCTTAGCGACTGAGCCACCCAGGTGCCCCGGTTTCTCACTATTAGATAGTCTTCTTCTCATATTCCAAATGAAACACTGACTCTCAGTCCTGGTTTTTGGACTAGATATGGCTTTTCACTCTTTCCTTTATATCTAAGTGTCTATAAGTTGTGTTGGCACTGCTAGACTTTAAAAAAAAAAATACAGGAAGTGTTTTAAATTTAAATGACTACCTCCTTACTTACCGAGTTAAATCACTACTCCTTAGCAGTATGTGATGAAGAATACTTCCCCACATGGCTTCAAACTACTTTTGTACCCAGGTTATCTAATATCACTACATTACCCTGACAGGAGAACTCACCTCTGGAAAGAAAGACATGAAGGAATCCCAATAATTCATGACATTTGCCATACTCTAAGCAAAATATTTTATATACATTATTTCAGTTCATTCTTAAGTCAACCTGATGAGAAAAGTATTATCCTCAGTAAACAGATAATGAAACTGAGCACAGAAAAATTGAGTCACTTGTTAAGGACCATGTGGCTAGTAATTAATGAGGCAGAATTTTACCCTTTACCTTGTTGGGTTCCAAATCCCATGATATTAACTACAAATTATATTTCCCCACTATTTCAGAAAACCAAAGAACATGGTAACTCAGATTCAAAGCAAGCTAGCTTTGATATCTTAAGGTCTGTTTTGCATAAGGGCAATGTGTTTGCTTCCTGTTGTTGCTGTAGCAAATTATTACAAATACAGTGGCTAAAACAAATGTAGTTTTTTCTATAGCTCTAGAGGGCAGGAGTCTGAAATAGATTTCCCTGGGCTAAAATCAAGGTCACAGCAGGACTTCATTTCTTTACTTCTAGGGTACCACTTATCTCCTTGTCTTTCCCAGCTGCTGGAGGACCCCTGCATTCCTTGGATTATGACTCCATTCCATCTTCAAAAGCAGCAATGACCAGTCAAGTTGTTCTCATGCTTCATCATTCTGACACCAACTCTCCTTCCTTCTTCTTTTGCTTATGAGGACCTTTGTGATTACATTGGCCCCACCTGGATAATCCAGGATACTCTTTCCATCTCAAGACCAGATAATTAGAAATTTTAATTCCGTATTCAACATGGATTCCTCCTTACCATGTAGCAAAGCATACTCACAGATTATAGTGATGAGGATGTAGACATCTTCAGGGAATCATTATTCTGCCTATCAGCATCTTCACAATGGTGAGCTGACAGCATGGTTTGGAATAAAATTCTTCCAGCCAATGTAGTTTTAAGAAAAAGGATCCAATTCCTAGTTGAAAAGTCCAGCAAAAATTATATAAGGTGTCTGACTTCTAGTCAAGTTAATCAGGATTCAGAGAAGGATTCTAGACTTGGCAGTGAAGATGAATTACAAAACAGAGGAGCAAGACAAAAGTCTTATTATAGGATCAAGTCAAAGAGGTGAGAGAAGGCTGCTCTAGAAAATTTAATAATATCACAGGAACACACAGCTCATGCCAAGCAGCCTGGCTTGAGGCAGCAAGATCAATTTTTTACCTCACCTTGTGCTGGGAAGAGTACTTTTAATATTTGTTCACATTTAATGAGGATAATCTCAAGAAGTAGATGGTATGGAGCCTGTGGAAAGAAGCGTCAGTGGTTATAGCTAACATAGGGCAAGAGCTGGTATTCCATTCTATTTAGAATGCTATCCACCCTTCAAAGTCAACTGCAAATGCCACATCTACATTGAAGATTTTTCTAAGTCTTTCATCAAGAATCATTTCTCTTGTAATGACAAGGAACTTTCTATGTGTATCTCTATGGCACTCACAACTACCTATCTTATCAGAGTGGTTATTTGTGAATGCATATACCATTTAGCTGGTTGTATTAGTTTTTCACAGCTGCCTAGGAGACATACTGCAAACTGGATGGCTGAAAACAACATAAATTTATTCTCTCACAGTTATAGCAGTCAGAAGTCTGAAATCAAGATGTTGGCAAGATCACCTTCTCTCCAGAATTTCTAGGAGTGGATCCTTCCTTGCCTCCCCTAGCTTCTGATAGTCCCAGGCATTCCCTACTTTGTAGCAGCATAACTCCAATCCTTGTCTCTGTATTCACATGAGTGCCTTCCTTTATATATATATATATCTGTGCCCAAAGTTTGCTCTTCTTAAAAGGACATCAGTCATATTGGATCAGATAGGACTAAGAACATAGGGTAAATATATATACACATGTACACATATACCCATACACAAACACACATTGGTAGTGTACCATTATGATTATTTATATATTTATTAACATCTTAGTTAAGAGGATATTTCAGAAAGAGATAGCATTATATTCCATAGCATTTATGAAATAACTTTAAATGAAGATGCATGTATGTCAATTCTCTATATTTACTGGTGAATACTTTATGCCTAATGCCTTGCCCATGGTCAGGCCCTCAGTGAATGCTTCTTTGACATGATGCCTTACATTAAAAGGGGTATCTTATAAGTATAAAATTTTAAATAAAGAAATCTTCAATTTATCAGATGTTTTTGAACAGATGTGTGTTGTGTGTGTGCATATCATAGAACACATGTTTATTTTTATTTATTTTTTATTTATTTTTTTTAAATTTATTTTTTTTTAAGATTTTTTATTTATTTATTTGAGAGAAAGAATGAGAGAGACAGAGAGCACATGAGAGGGAAGAGGGTCAGAGGGAGAAGCAGACTCCCTGCCGAGCAGAGAGCCCGATGTGGGACTCGATCCCGGGACTCCAGGATCATGACCTGAGCCGAAGGCAGTCGCTTAACCAACTGAGCCACCCAGGCGCCCTTTATTTATTTTTTAAAGAAGAATCACAGAACTGTCTTTTTTTTTTAAGATTTCACTTATTTCTTTGACAGAAAGAGAGAGAGAGCACAAGCAGGGGGAATGGGAGGGGGAGAAAAAGGGTCCTCGCTGAGCAGGGAGCCTGATGTGGGGTTCTATCCCAGGACCCTGGGATCATGACCTGAGCCAAAGACAGATGCTTAACTGACTGAGCTATCCAGGAACCCCAGAACATATATGTTTATCATAGGACATTTTGTCTAGGTAAATAGTAAAGACAGATTTTACCTATTACAGTATTAATTGTTGAAAGAAAGTAGATTGCCCAGCAATATTTGAGAAATGGTATCTCCATTTGAAACATGTAGAATTCTGTCTTCTCCTAACAGATGATAACATGTTAAGAGTATTAATCCTCCAAAAGTTATAGTTTTTCATCATTTTTATTTTGAAAATACTGGCATCATTACTTGCAAATACCCAAAAAAGAGAGTATACAAATTTTTTTGTGTTGTATTATCTTCACTGAATATTTTTGTTCCTAGAATAGGACAGATTATAGCCACATAATCTATCATTTCTTTTAGTTTTTGTTGTTTATTTACATATTTACATACCAAGACGAGGCACAACCAAAACCTTCAACTAGTGTTGCTAGTTTCTTGAGTACTAGAGAAAATGTAGAGACATCACCCAATTTTGGTGGCTGTGGAGATGACAGTCTAGCCATGCAGTACTCAAGGTTGCTGGTTAGCATGACAGCCAACGCAGCTCTGAATTGAGGATGCTTCCTTTCTCTCCACTTTGTGCTTTCTATTGCCTCATTTGCCCTTGGTTAGAACATTTGTTTTGCCTTTGCCAAGGTACTGTCACTTTTGGAATAAGTCAGTGGGTGGAGGATGTGGTTACACAAATGTTCAGGACTCCCCATAGTGGCATCTATTCATGATGCAGTCTTCTGCAGGTGAGTCAGCATTGGAGAATAAATGGGTTATTGTGTCTCGGCACCCATGACTACATCTTTGACCTGCCAAGTTAAAATCTCACTGGGCGATTACGGCATTCTCATAATGCTCCTTAAGTCCCTTCTTTGGTAGATGTCCCACAGGTTATGCTATGTTGCATGACATGAAAGGAAAACAGGAAAAATATAAGCAAGACAAGAGCGATAAAAGCAGATGGGGTGTTGCCAAATTAGTATAGAAGATGAATGAGATGACCAAAACAGGCAGCTGAGAAGTCCACTTGAAATAAAATGATCAAAGTTGCAATCAGCAGCCCTCTGAGTGATGTTGATACGGGCTTAATGCTAATGAACTAAGACTAGAGTACTGAACTGAAGGTTATGATGATTCTCAAAGGACCATGGCTAGTCTAGTCGTAATCTAGACGGCTCTGAGTATCACACAGCTGTAGCGATGGAGCAAGGATTTGCATCCAAATAGGAATGAGCCAGTGTTTGAAATATCATGCAACTGGGATAGAATGGAGGGGAAAGACATTGCCAGGTTCTCAATAAGGGGTTAGGGATTTAGGTCAGTGGTAAACGGGATGATGATTTAGTGTGTTCAGGAAAGTATTTCTGCAAAACACTTTTTTCCCCAAAAAAATCAAAGAGGTAATTCTGCTGCATAGACAGATTCAATAGCTACTGGTATACATTTCTATCTGTCAATTTAAAAAAAACTTTATTTAACACATGATATTTGAATTACTGTTTTTTTAATCCCCCTCTGGCAAGTTATCCAGCAAAACACATGTGTATTTAGTTACTTACAATATTTGAAATGACTTTGTACTCTCAGTACAGTTCTTAGTAATCACGGACTATATTTTCAAAAAAAAAAAAAATTCAGTTCTGTTGGTAAGCCACCAAACATCCATGCATCAACTATGTTTTGGTACCTAACAGGCATCCTCACATTTTCAAAGACAAGCAAATCTCTAAGTGGGAAGATGTTCAATTTATTGACCTTACCTCCCTGAGCAATGCTGTGGTTAAGTTGTGGATCGAAGGATAGTTCAGAGCAGACTGTGGCTACGAAAAAAAAGCAGTTGATTTTGTTTCCTGCCATGTGAGCAGTTTAAGTAGAACCATACTCACATAACTATTTGTTAGGCTTCCATTATAGTCTCCATACTACAGAGATGTTTCAATTCACATAAAATTATGCCAGATATTAGCAATTTCCATCAATTGATGGTAAAATGCCTATAATGTGTCATTCTATTTTCTTCCTTCTCTCTTTCCCTCCCTTCCTTCCAATAAACAATTAGTGAGTATATACTAAATACCAGGCACTTTGCTTGATACTAGATGATGCAGAAAGAATTATGAAAAACAAAGTCCCTACCGTTAAAGGACATACTGTCAAGTGGAGACCAAGATATGGCACAGGAGAGAGCCAAAAAGTCAGAAATATGTTTTACTGTTGAATATGGATATTCGGATATGACAGAAGGTTGCACAAAGTGCTGAGGGTACCAGGGGCAGGTTGCTTCTGTCGGAGGAGAGTAGAAGAGGTATTTATTAAAGGCTTTCAAAAGACCCCACCTGAATTCTTCAGAAGGAAGAGACACTGGAAGAGAAAGCAATAAGGCTGGAGAGAGAAGCAGTGGTCAGATTATGAAAGCCCTTTTGATTTTGCACAAAGAAATGTAAATGTTTCCTAAAAAGCCACAGACAGGGAAAAATGAAAGATTTTAAGCAGACAAGTGACACTGTAGCAGATAGTGTTTGAGTCATCTTTCTTCCTCAGGACCATCTCTGTTTCCAGAAAACTTCACCCCTTTTGCACTCCATAACTCTGCCCACTCCCCCAGTAATTTGATATACCAATGATGTTCCCTGATCGAAATTGAGGCAGTGCTGTTAGCTCTATCATGGATTTGAGATTCTCACTGACATGCTCTGTTCTATGGAAGCTGAGAGACAGAAGTTATGAGGTAGTCACATGCTTGCAAAAACAAAGAAAGTCAGAATATATAGAGACAGTGAATCAAACGATGAATAATGTTAAGAAAATGAAGCCTGTGGTTATGGCCAAGTTGTGAATGCCATCCTAGAAGGATGAAAAAGGACATAGAAAAGTACCAAGGACGGTGGTAGGGTTTGGACTGAAAGACAAAACCGTGAGCCAAATTCCAACATATTCAATGAAGCCAGAGACTGTAGCTCCTGGACAGGTGTGTAGAAATAATGGAGATGGGGTAGAGATGGCTACAGCCAGCTAACAGCCTTTAGAAAGAATGAGTAAGAGAATTTAGCTTAATTGTATATAGGCAGCAATAGAAATCCAGAGAATGATGAGATATAAGAAAATATGAGAAAATGAAGGGATGAACAAGGAGTGTGGTATACTCATGCAAACAGCTGTGTTCTTTTTAAAGCCTGCAGAAAACAAATTATGAAAAGGATATATCTGTAATTTTTTTTTTTTTTTCCTGGAATGAGGGTTTCAGAGGGCACAGTAGAAAAGTTTGGTGAGAAGGCAGAAAAAAAGAAATTGGGTTAGGAAGAGGGAACAATGCCTTAAAGTTATCTGGGGGGACAATTTCACCTGGTATAATGAAGAAAAGAAAGCAAGTATCAGAGTTGCAGATGAACACTTAAGTTGACAAGGAAGCATGAATAACTGCAAAGTATTTTTGGGCAAGTATGGATCTTGCATGCTTCAGTTTTAATACTACAAAACTTGTCTCACAATGTATAAAAAGCTGTCGAGCCAATAAAAATTCAGTTTTCTTACGGGTGGGCCTACAGAGCAAATTAATAAGTGAGAATTAAATTTCCAACAGTCTTGAAGGAGATGGAGTATTCTAGAGCGTCCTCCAGTCATGGCATAGAAATGCCGCAATGGAATCCCGCTTGGGTGGATGATACGCCAGGACTCATTCTGACTTGTTAGTTTTTTCCTTTGGAAGAATAAGTTGAATCTGGGGATTCGTACAAACAGTGGATATCAGATGCCTTCTGAAATCGTGGGTTCTATCCATCTAACTATTCAGATCATTATTGTGCAAAAACTCTTGTGTAGATACCTGGTGAGAACAAGCATTGCCATTTACTGAACACTTTCTATACTAGGACTGTGCAAGGTGTTTACGACATGGTTTCATTAATCCTTCTAACACACGTGCGGGAGCGGGTATAGTTATGCCCATTAATATTGATGAGGACTAGAAGATTATGTAACTTGCCCAGCTTCTCACTGTTAATACGAGTCAGAGCTGAACAGTTTCCAGTGCTTTTGCAGAACTGACAAGTCAGTAGATTTTTTTAATTCCACAAGTACTTCGATTCTCTATATGTGCTGATTTAGGGTTAGTCTTCCAGAGGTCATTCTGCATTTTTTTAGACGTTATACTTGAGATGTCAGTAAACTACCACCTCCATGTAAGGAGTGTGACCAGGGTGATGAGATATGACCCTATGGTCTAACTACAAGAGTTTCTTATGGATAAGGTTAACCATGTTAAACATAGGCTCTCCCCCCCCCCAACTGAAATAATAAAAATGTCAAAATCCTTAGGTTAACTGCAACATTATATTTGATGTTGAAACAAAATTTAGATGGTAGTTTTAAGAAATAAAGTGTAAGTTAAATGGATTATCTTTCATATCAATTTTGACTTGTGTTTAAGCTCTTTTTAATTTAATTGTGTTCTTAAATGCAACATATTCTGCCAACCTGAAATTTCCCTTATAAGGTAAAAATTTTTCTAGGACATTAAAGGGCCTCAAGCTTCAACGTGCCTTTTCTCTCAAGTTGGTATCAAAAGCCCTGGAGCAATTTAACATTTTATTTTCTCTTTAATGCTAAATACTTAATAATTTCTAACATAAGCGGAAAAGTAAAGGGGCTAATCAGCTCTCCTAGAATTACTTTTAGCTTTTTGATTCTCTTACATCTTCCCTGCTTTTTTACAGGAGAGGGGGAAAGTTAGGATATGATTATGCAGAAATGCTTAAAATACAGTGTTTTCCCTGTCAACAGTAGCTTCTCCAGACAGTTTCTGAGATTGTTCAAATATCTATGGTGTTTTCTCTCCATCTATCTTCCACTGGTTTCTTTATTACCTTCTACTGGTCTGAAGTACTTTTATTTCATGATCTCGGACAGTGTTCATTCTTACAGAGGTAAGTTCCATTTTTCTGAGACTACTACAAGGCCTTCCTAAAATACTGAAGCAAAACATAACAAATTTTCCAAGTAGTGTTTCAATAATATAATTTTGCCACGGTATCTAATGAATTTCTTATAAAGCCACAATTCCAAATTTAAACTCTCGGCTTTTTGTTTTTAAACTACCTAAAAGTTTTTTTTTCTTTTGCCAACATGGGTTTCCAATTCTGATCTCTTGGTTTTAAGTGTAGCCTTGGCATTCCAAAGTTTTCCCACAAATCTCCCATGGACAGCTGAGAATTTTCTGCTAACTTGTGTTGAATCTTGTGTTCTTCTCTCATTTAAATGCAACACTGGATTTTATGTCTGAGAGAATCTTACTTGTCTTCCTGGCTTAAAGCAATTTTTAAAATCTAAATGACTCTCATATTATGTTAGTAATCCATTCTTATTTGTATGTGTGTGTGTTCTCTGTTCCCCTAATTTTTGCTCCTAAATTCTTAATTTAGAAGCATGTCCTAAATTAGCACTTAGGATATGTCCATATCTTTTAAAATAGATGAGATAAATATGAGTTCCATAAATGAGTTATATACATGAGTTACATAAATCTTTTTTGTTACATGAGTAACATGTAACAATAACTGTAACATGTTACAGTAACATGCATGTAACAAATCTTTTCGTCTCTATAGATATTTAAGCATAATGTGAGCACAGCTATTATTTAAATTTTAACATTTCCTTAATGCATGTATAAAGTAGTGGGAATATGTTCCTGTCACATATTAAGAAGTTGAGTTTTTTTTCCCTCTGTATAGGGAACTAAGCGCAAAATAAGGGGGTACGAAAAATCCTAGCTCAGCCTAGACATCTATAGCTTCCGGGAAAAAAAAATGAACAAGCATAGAATGGAATACATGTGCTTGAATATGCACAGTTCTTTAGCGTTCACTGCGAAGTCACCTTAATGCCCCCTGGAGAGTTAGCCCTTTCGTACAGCTCTCAAACAATAATGTTTTAAGGAAAGGGAAAAGGAGCTCAAGTTTCATTAGCTTTGCTATCATCTTGCCCATACTTTTTTCCCTGCCCTTATGTGTCTTACTTATGGTCTAATAGGGGAGACAGACAATAAATGATCACTTTCTTGTCATTCATTCCCAATTTCTTGATTGTTTCCTGTCCAATATCTTAGTTCCATGGTGCTAGTTTCCTGCCTAAATCTTACATCTTTCCAGAAACCAAAGTGTTTTCCAAGGCCATGTGCTATCAGACCTGCCCAAATAGTCTTTTGTATACATATCTTCTGTTGAACACTTCCCTGATGTCTTGCTCTATTTAACTCTTTAGATCCTTGCCTGAATCTGGATGTTCCCTGAAACTGACTTTCTGACTGTCTAGAACCCAACTGATTACCTGTGCTCCCCATTCAGAACAGACTGGTCTCTCAATGGTCCCGCATTGGGCTAGATCCCTGCTCAGTGGGGAGCCTGCTTCTCCCTCTGCCTGCCGTTCCCCCTGCTTGTGCTCTCGCTCTCTCTCTCTGACATATAAATAAACAAAATCTTAAAATAAAATAAAATAAAATAAAATTCTAGTCATAATATATGTTGCTAATCACTTAAACAATGATAGTTATTTCTTCTACACAAGAGAATCAGAGAAAGACGGTACAGAAAATAAAAATTGAAAATTCAAAACAGAATTGCCATAAGAGAAAAATGAAGTAGTTTAAAAGGAAAGAAAATTTTAACAGTATGTAATGATGTTACATGATTATAGTCAACGTTTAAATTTTTCATAACATAATAAGGATGAACGTTGGCAATTATAGTGAAATTAAAATAAAACCTAAATATTAAAATGATTATAATGTGAGTTAAACTCGAGAAGGGAAAAAAGTCAATATATAACCTATTTGTGACTGATCAAAAATTATTTTATGAAATAAATTGAACTGAGAGTTAAATAGATAGTTGCATATCCATGTTTATAGTAGCATTATTCACAATAGCCAAAAGGTGGAAGCAACCCAATTGTGAAGATAGGTAAATAGATAAGTAAAATAAAATATAGCAGAATATTGTTCACTCTTAAAAAAGAGGGAAATTCTAACACATGCTACAACATGGATGAGGCTTGAAGACATTATACTAGATAAATCAGTCACAAATATTGTCTGATTCCACTTATATGAGGTACTAAAATGGCCAGATTTATGTAAACAGAAAGTAGAATGGTGGTGGCTCTTGCTGAATGGGTCCAGCATTGTAGTTTGGGCAGAAGGAAAAGTTCTGGAGATGAACGGTGGCGATGGCTACACAATAAGGTGAATGTATGTATGTAACTGAACTTTACACTTCAAAATGGTTAATATGTCAAGAGAATAAGAAGATAAGGCATAGACTTAGAGAAAATATTTGCAAAAGATACGTCTGATAAAAGACTGTTCACTTTGTAGAAAGAACTCTTAATACCCAACAATAAGAAAATGAACAAAGGGATTATAAAACAGGAAAAAAAAAAAACCCTGAACAAATACCTTACCAAAGAAGATCTACAGATGGCAAGTAAGTATATGAAAAGATATGACATCATATGTCATTAGAAAGTTGCAAATTAAAACAACAACAATGAGATACCTCCACCTACCTATTAGAATGACCAAAATCCAAAAACACTGACAAAACCAAATGCTGCAAGGATGTGGAACAATAGAAATTCTCATTCATTTCTGATGGGAATGCAAAATAGTACAGCCATTCTGGAAGACAGTTTGGGAATTTCTTACAAAATTAAACTTACTCTTACCATACGACCTAGCAATCACACTCCTTGGCATGTACCCAAATGAAGTGAAAACCACATCCACACAAATACCTGCCCAAAAATGTTTATAGCATCTTTATTCATAATTGCCAAAACTTGGAGGCAACCGAGATGATCTTCAATAGATGAGTGTGTAAATTGTGGTACATTCACATAACAGAATATTATCCAATGCTAAAAAGACATGAGCCTTCCAGCTATGAAAAGATAGGGAGGGACCTTAAATGCATAATACTAAGTGATAAAAGCCAATCTGAAAAATCTACATACTATATGATTTCAACTATATAATACATTCTGGAAAAGGCAAAACTATGGAAACGATAAAAAGATTAGTGGTTGCCAGGGTTTAGAGAGAAGGGAGGGATGAATAGTCAGGGTACAGAGGATATTTAGGGCAGTGAAACTATTCTGTGTAATATAATAGTGGAAATATGTCATTACACATTTGTCAAAACCCATGGAATATATAGCCCTCAGAGTGAACTCTATGTAAATGGTGGACTTTAGGTGACAATGATGTGGCAATGTGGTTCATTGATTGTAACAAACATACCCCCCTGTTGAGGGAAGTTGATAGCAGGGGAGATTGTATGTGAGGGCAGGAGGTTTATGGAAACTTTCTGTATGTTCCACTCAATTTTACTGTAAACCTAAAACTGTTCTAAAAAAAGAAAGTTTATTAATTTTAAAAGTGGTTAAAATGGTAAATTTTATCTTATGTATATTTATGACAATAAAAATGTACATTGAACTGGACATTTTAGTTGTCAAAATATTTTTGTAAATTTGTTAGTATTAAAAAAAATAGCCTCTTAAATTAGAGAATTGTGGGGCCATGTCCTTGTTACAAATGGTGCCTTAGGATTATAACTATACCATACCTATAAATATTTCTGTCCACAGAGGAGTCATTTACAGCAGTGAAAACTGAAATCAATTGAACAGCCCAGTAATAAAAAATTTTTAACACTTCTTCCTAACTTTCACTTTAAATTGGCCAATGCACACTATGAAACTTGAATTGTAAAAATGTAAGATTATATATTATTTTGGTGACATTTTCATCATTTATCTCATTTTCTTCAGTCTCAATCACTCCTTTGGCCTTTGGATTACGGCCCTCTCCCCTCCCCCCTAACCCCCTCCCCCAGCCCACTAACGTTAGATTTTCAAAAGGGCCAGCCACATAAAGGTTTAAAGAATGCTTTTAGGAGTTTATTCTTCACGAAGAGATAGTGTCAGTTTGATCACATAGGGTTATACTGCACTGATGACTCCTTTACATAATATCAAGACGATTTTACTTTTGTAAAAGACAATTGATAGACTAGGCTTTACAAATTCATCCTCTTACACTTTTGCTTAAAAAGATTTAATAGGTCCCTACCAGCCCTGCAATAAATTCTCAATAACCTAGTTCTACTCAAGCATTTTTTCCCTTACAGCCACCTAACAAGTTGCCTCTACTTGAATGGATAATTGTCTTCATCCAAAATTCCTCCATTCTAATACTGGACTTTTGCTCAGGCTATGTTACTCCTCTCCAGAAAACTCTTCCTTGTTCTCTTACTTATCCACGTAAGATCAAATCTCATTTAACAGGGTTGCTAGCTCTAGACTTGAGAGAATAACTGGTGCTAGATTAACCATCTCATTACCAATGATAAGAGGTGGATAAATTATAAAAGTCAGTAATTTGAAGGCAATGGAGCACAATCAGGCAGGATTTGAGAAGCTATAATGTGGAAAGCAAAGGAGCAAAGAAGATCCAGATGATCTGCTGGTGCTCTATCTGCCTGCCAAAACAAAGCAAACATAAATCTAAATAAATACAAAAGAAAACGAAGATGCTAACCTTCTTTAGATTAAGATAATAATACCTCAAACCTCCATAATTTTTCACCCTCAATCTCTGGTGTGAAATAACATCATAAGACAGGTAAAAAACAAACAAAAACACCAGGGGACCAAAAGCCAAGGGAAAAGCAGCAGACAATATAAATAAACTCCAGGGCGATAACAGAGGTTATTGGTCTCTCGTCCCTAATAAACATCGCACACCCAAACTACATGTCAGTATCTTCTTCTGGAAAACCCAACCTGTGGCAGTGGTGTTCTATCTTTTGGGATTCTTTCAGATGCAAATAATAAATAGCCAACTAAGCCTATCTTTAACATCTACTGTCTCATAAAACACACAGTTCTGAAGCAGAGCAGTTACAGAGTTGACTAATAGATGACTCATTGATACCCTCAAGCTTCTTCCATGTTGCCATCCCCTCTTCCTGAAGGTGTGTCTCCTCAGATCTTTTGTTCTCAGGTTTGTCCCCTCCTATTCAAAAGCTGGCTTTCACAAATCCAGAAGAGACATTCTCACAAGCAAGTCCAAAGAGAATGATAGTTTCTTTTTGCATGACTCTGTTTTGTTTCAATCATAGAAGAAACTCTTTCTCCAGACCCCCGTGGCCTAGATTGGGTGTCATTCCCACAGCTTATGAGCAGACTGGCATAGCAATTTCTGGCATGTTCAGCTCCTATAGAGGAAGGCAGCTTGCCAACAAGGATAAATTTGGAGGAAAAAAAGTGATTTGGGGTGAGTAACCATCAGTGTCTACCACAAAAGTATTTGACTCTGATTCCATAAATGTGGTATGGAAAAACTATGTCATTTCATCATTCCCTTTAAATCAAATTGCATTAGACTCAGTCCCCCATGCTTCTGCACATAGGAGGAAATTCAATCATAGTCTATAATCTGGGTTCCCCTGATGCAAAGGTTCTGTGATAGTATTCTATGTCAAAGCATCAAGGAAAACCCTTGGTTAACATCCGACACTGATTTCCACTGAAGCACCCATTGTTGCAATGCACACAGAACCTTTGGGTCTGATGTATGCCTGCTTCTGTGCCTCTCATTGCTTAGACATGTGAACTGATAGTGAGGCTGGGAACCTTGGTGTCATGGGTAGTACCCGCTTGACACACCATTCTTCCAAGTCATCCTTTTCAAAATCTTGCCATTGCCCTGCTCTAGTGCTTGAAAAGCGATGTGCTGGCCCCTCATAAATGCTAGGCCTGCCAGTCTCTGATCTCCCATCAGGTGAGGGAACCTCCCCCTCAAGTCACTCCCCCATCATCTCTGTCTTCTCTCTCCTCTTCTCTTTACACAGCATGCATCATCTTTTTACTGAGTTTCACCTTGGACTGTATACCCCGCAAAAAGCCTTGAGACAAGGAGATATTTAAGGCTCTATCACTGCTCAAAGTTAAGAGAGGGGGATATGTAGAGATTAAAAACATGAAAGGACAAAAATTCATCCCAATTCCCACCTTAGGGTTACCAGAAATAGAACATTAAAATACAGGGAGTCTAGCTCAATTTGAATATCAGATAAACAGTGAACCTTTTTTTAGTGTAAATTTGTCCCATAAATTTGGGATAAAATTAAATGGGCATCATGAATTTTTTTAAGGATTGTATTTATTCATTTTAGAGAGAGAGAGACAGAGCATGAATGGGAATGGGAAAGGGAGAAAGAATCTGAAGCAGACTCCTAACTGAGCACAGAGCCCAATGCCACCCAGACACCCTGGGCATCATATGCTTTATCTGGCAGCTTTAGACCTCCCCTTCCCCATAAAAAAAGGTTCTAACAGGTATAATTGTTAATATTGGCTTGAGGCTTGGAAGAGAGGTTGCTTTTGGAAAAATAGAGATTTCAGAGACTTCTAATTAGAATATAGCTGCAGCCCCCAATGTTTATCGCAAGTCCACAATAGCCAAAACATGGAGCCCAGAAGTTCATCGACAGATGAATGGATAAAGAAGATGTGGTCTATATATAAACAATGGAATAATCAAGAACACAGAGAACCTACTACATAGAGATGAGGAGAGGTCACTTTCAAGCACAGTTGTGATTGGAACCACAGCTGTGGAGCTAGAGCCCAGGTGGCCTGGAGATGGTGTTGCTGGTGACAAGCCTCACAATCACTGCTTCCAGCTGCCAAGAAAATGACGGTGTTCCCTGTTCCCCGTAGCACTCACAAAGCTCCCCCCTGCCCCAAGTGTCTTGCTCAACCTCCCTGCAGGGGTTTCGATGCCTCCCTCCCCAGCACTGCATTCAAATGCAGGGCTTACACTATTCAGTTATTTTGGAATCAACTTAATGTGGTAACATTTCCAGAAAGTAAGAATACCTTATGTCTCAATTGCCAGCAGAAATGATTTTGAAATGAGGCAGGAGGAAGCTTCCTTGGATCAGAAAGATCGCACAGTAACTTCAGTGGCGATTATTATTCCATCTGTTGATGTGATTATGGAAATTCTGGCGGAGACTGTGAAGTCTTGTGCACTCCGCTGTCCCTGGACTCCCCAAAGGATGGAGGACTGCCAGCTATGCAAAGTGCTGGAAAGGGATGAAAGCAAACCACTGACCTTGAAGTGCTGCTCAGGAGTGCTTAACCCTTTTGATATAGGTAGAGTGAGTTTGTTTATGCATATTTACACAGCCTTGCAAAAGCTCTTCAGAGGTTCCTAACTGAGATTTTTTTCTAAGCCACTTCTGAACTCCACCGCATGGTACCCAAAGAAGCTGATGAAGCTCAGAGGGGATAAAATGAAAAGCAGCATTAAGTTTACTTGAAAAAATGGGATATCATATGCACTTGGTAATGTGAACAGCTGAGGAAAATGTGACGTGACCAATGCTCAGGTTATGCAGCCAAAACCAAAAAATAATTCTTGTGAAGAAAAACAACAATATAAAGGAACTAGCAACCTTAAGCTCTTATATTTTTGTTGTTGGGAGCAAAGGTGGTCAAGGGATGTAAGAAATACTACTACTTAAAAAATCATTTGACTTTGAGGCATCGATTTCATTTTTAACAGAAAAGACAAAGATTGAGGTGGTCACTTTATGACATCAAATTTCTCAAGAAAGGTAAAACAATGCAATGTCCTATTGATTCTTCCAAATCTTGGGGAATTATCTTGCTGCAGGCATTCAGTCTGGATTTCTAAGATGTTCATACCTGAACAGTAGGGCTCCCTGAAGGTATGCTTTTCCACCGTCTGCATGTTTTTGTGAGGTAATATTTTCCCTCTGAAAGTAATACAGTGGGCAATTTCATATGCCTCTTTAGAGCATTGGCTTTAGGTGCTTTGTAATTTCTGTGATTCAGCTTCTCCAGTGAACCATGAGACCTGACTGATGCTGTCAAAGCGGAAAGTGAGTCCTCTGTGCATCAACATTCTTTGCAATACCTGTGAATGTGAAGTGACTCATTTCAGACTCCAAGAGACAGGCTTGAGTAGATTCATTCAGGTTATTGTCCATGGAAGCTATATAACACTTAGGACTTTTCTTGTCCACTTCTAACTCATTACCCTCACCCCCGGCTCCCTAGGGGACCAATACTGAGGACAAGCCATGGCAGTCGAAAATGAATTGTGGATACCAGTGTGAATTGTTATAGATCCAGTGGGATCAGTTTAAGATAACACATAACCATCATTGAAAATTTTCAGTGTAGTATACTTTGCAGTTCAAAATGACATGAAGGAAAGTTCTATTTGATCTTTTTTAAACCAAGTTACTTCTTTGGTCATTTTATGAGAATTCTAATCCTGATCAGCGTTTGAGAACTTAGAATGACTTCATTAATCCAGGTACTAAATAAAGTCAGAGCAGGTTTAAAAAGAATTAGTCTAGAGGCAATAGACCTGCTATTTTAAAGCAAAAGTGTGATAATGAATGAAATTCATAGCATTAGTACTAATATTTTTGAACACCAGATGTGTTTTTCTATTACATGGAGTATCATTGTGATTTGGAAATATGGACAGTGTTGTTGAATCTTGAATGAATTTAGGAAAATGTTGTTGGCTAATTTTTAGTAAACAAAAATTGTTGAAAATTGTTTCCTCCTTCCTTCCTAGGTATTTGCTCTCACATATTATAGAATGACATCTGTTGGGCCTTGGAGCCAGATGCAAGGGTTTGACTGACTGATGGTTCATGGAACCACGAGCCAGTGCAGCGGGGACATCCAACACCTCTGGATGGTCACGTTTTTTTTCAAAAAATTTCCCCATCTCTTTAGTTATGAGTCCCGGGACTCCTCAGATCTGTTTTGTAAATAACCAGAGTGAACTAGAGCAGGGCTGGTCCTATAAGAAGTATAATTGGTATTATTTGAAGGACTCTTTTCATCAGTTTAACAAACATTTGTTGAGGACTTATCTATGTTGTGCCACTATTACAGTTCTCTGGAAACTGATATAAAAAAATAACAAACAAATCAACATTCCTGGTGGAAGAGAACCGATAATAAACAAATAAATTAAATTTGTAGTTTGTAGGAAATTGTTACCTCTATCGTGAAAAATAAAGAACGGAAAAGATCAGGGAATCCTGAGAGTGAAGAAGAAATTACACTTTTTTTTTAAAGATTTTATTTGTTTATTTGAGAGAGAGAGAGCATGAGTGGGGGGAGGGACAGAGGGAGATGGAGAGGGAGAAGCCGACTCCCCACTGAGCAGGGAGCCCGACTCAGGGCTTGATCCTAGGGTCCTGGAATCATGGCCTGAACCAAAGGCAGATACCCAGCCGACTGAGCCACCTAGGTCCCCCAAGAAATTATACTTTTAAATAAGGTGCTCATGAAAGGATTTCTTGATGAAATATTTTTGACCAGAGACCCATGATAGTTGAGGAAGAGAACATTTTGTATATCTAAGGGACGTGCACATCAGGCAGAAAAATGTAACAAATGCCAGTGTTTTGAGGCAAGGGTGTACCCTGCAGGCTTGAGTGACAACTAGGTGGCTCACGCTGTGGCAATCAAATGAGTGAGAGGGAATGGGCATGGTGGTTGGAGAGGACATCTGGAGGGAGAGAGGGACTGATCAAGAGGGGCCTTTGAGGATACTGTAAGCAATTTGGATTTTACTTGAGATGGGTAGTTATTGACGTGGTCTGGCTTAAATTTTAACAATATCACTTAGCTGCTGGATCAAAAATAGATTAGAGGGACAATGGTGGGAACAAGAAGACCATTAAAAATCTATGGTTGTAAGAAAATGGAAGACAGTGAGTGTCACTTGCACCAGGGTGATGTCAGTGCTCATGGAATTTGCAGCTTGATTAGATATAGGAGATGGGAGAAGAGAGGTGTCAGAGGTCAACTTCAATTTTTTGGTCCAAGCTGTTAGATCAATGAGTCTTCATTTATTGAGATGGGGAAGAAGGCAAGCTCTTGAACTCCTTGGTATCTGTTCTTTGGCCTGGTCCTTTGATCTGTTGCAGTTCATCCAGGGAGACAATCCATTTCATTTCCTCCCACCATTTCCCAACCGTGTGGAGGTTTGGGAAGCCTGAACCCCCTGATAGTCACCTTGTAGCTCAGAACATGAACAACCCATAAGTATTATATTTTACCAGCATGATTATTTTCCAACATTTTAGAAATAGAATAAAAGTACGTGTGTTTTTGTGTGTCTGCTATTGTAGTGGTTGTTTAAACATCTTCATGTCTTAAAAGGACGATGGTTAGATTCACCCCTCAGAATTTCACTTTGCCCCAAGCAGAAGGCACTTTGAGTGCTTGACTCACTTTTGTGGATGACTTTTAACTGCACTATTGTTTCCATCTTGAACACTTGTTTATTTTAGGCCTCATGACAGATGAGCTCACCCCGATCTTAAAATGCAGAATTTAAGATTGTGTCAGACTATAATTTTATGCTAACTTTGTTTACTCCCCTCTTCAGTTACTAAAGTTACCACCCGAGACTCTGGAAAATAACCGGAGACACTGTTTGTTTGGTGGCAAATTAGAAGCTGACGTTCCAGCTCTCCCTGAGTGTGACTATGTGTATGCAATTTAATTATATTGAAACTGAGCATTATGGTGTCTAAACTAACAGTCCTTTAGTTTCCAAGATTTACTTCGTGTTTGGGAAAAGCAAGGGAAAATGGTGAATACCTTTTAAAGTGGAAAATTTTAAACCCCGAGCTACAGAGACAGAATGCACATCCATAATATTTACATAAAATATAATCATTTCTTTTGTCCTAACCGGAGAGCTGAGAGCAGAAGTGAGGGCTCAAGCTACTGCCTTTAATTGAGTTATGGGAGTAGATGTTCTAAGGCCTCTATCTTTAGGGCAATGCAGTAAACCATGATTATGACTGTGGTTGGGAAAACATCTTAAAAGTAGAATAAGGTAGCAGAGGACTAAGAACGTCTACTTTATGGACTCTGTGGGTTTTATTTTCAGCATTTGTAAATCTATAGTCCTTCACAAACAGAGCAAAGTGGCACAATTTTCATTGTTGCTGGCACAATGGTACCAAGGGCTTAGTTTGGGAACAAAGTCATTAAAAATAACTATGTACAAAGAACTCAGTTGTAAATAATGTGCCACAAAAGGATCCAAAGAAATCCAAAAGCAATACATGATTTACTTCAGCGTATCTAAAAATCTGCTACCGGCTGTCCGGCTCTGAGTATGGTGAACCCTCAGGGGAATCCTCCAAATGCTCTTCTTTCTCTCCTTTCTTTCTTCTGTCCCCCTTTTCTTCCCTGTCACTGCACTTTCCTCTTCCTCAAAGCTGGCAGCTTGTCGGTCATTCAGGCATTCAGCTGCAGAAGGAGACAAAGAAAGCAAAAAATACAAAATTCCAGAGGCCCCTTTGCCTTTCCACTTGTGTCCCAAATTGTGATGTAGCCTTTCTGGGATTTCTTCTCCTCCATCAGTACTACTGATAAAGAAAGAAAGAAAGAAAGAAAGAAAGAAAGAAAGAAAGAAAGAAAGAAAGAAAGAAAGAAAGAAAGAAAGAAAGAAAGAAAGAAAGAAAGAAAGAAAGAAAGGAAGGAAGGAAGGAAGGAAGGAAGGAAGGAAGGAAGGAAGGAAGGAAGGAAGGAAGGAAGGAAGAGAGAGAGAGAGAGAGAGAGAGAGAGAGAAAGAGAGAAAGAGAGAAAGAGAGAAAGAGAGAAAGAGAGAAAGAAAGAAAGAAAGAAAGAAAGAAAGAAAGAAAGAAAGAAAGAAAGAAAGAAAGAAAGAAAGAAAAGAGAGAGAGAGAGAAAGAAAGAAAGAAAGAAAGAAAGAAAGAAAGAAAGAAAGAAAGAAAGAAAAGAGAGAGAGAGAGAGAGAAAGAAAGAAAGAAAGAAAGAAAGAAAGAAAGAAAGAAAGAAAGAAAGAAAGAAAGAAAGAAAGAAAGAAAGAAAGAAAGAAAGAAAGGAAGAAAAACAAAACAAGGACATTGACATTGTTTGGAACCAGAAATACAAAGGCCATTCAAGACCTCTAGGATCTGGCTTGTTTTTCCTCTTATCTTTTCCTCTTTCTTAAATTTTTGTCTCTTCTAATTACTTGTGGCTTCCTCGTCGACCTCTCTCTTCCTCTTGTGGCAGACACCCACTGTTGCAGGAAATTCTGCTGTCTCATTCATGTGTCATTCACGGATATATAGTGACCTCATTTTACCATGGCCACAAGCCCTGGCCTCTTCACACTTCCCAGAATTAATTTACTCTGGACTCTCTGTGGCTCATGGTTTTCTCCCCTGTGAAGAGTTTCCTGACTTCTTGTCCTTCCCAAACACAATTACCTCCTCCCTTCCTTGGGCCTCAACTACGTGTTATCAAGACAAATATGATATTTAATTGATTTTTTTTTAAAAAACTGCAGTTTTTTTCCCTTACTGAATGAGGGCCAAGAAAATATTTACCTTCTTCCCTTTGTCTTCCAGTACCTGTCACATATTAGAATCGTAGATAATCCCTGGATCAATGTGCATATCATATGCCAGGCACAGCCTATTCTTTTCACAGAAATTGTTATTGAATCTTTACAATTGTATCATAAATGCAATGTTTGTTTGCTTCTTGTGTTTTTGATTTTTTTATGAATAAGAATACTGAAGCTCAGAGGATGCAACGAGTGGGAAGTCACAGGTCTGATTACTGATAGTGACAGGATACAAATGTTATGTTCTCTGCCTTTGGGTGGTTCTCTGATTTGATCAGAATCACTAACACATCTTGCTAAAACAGACTGCGGGGCCATATCCTTAGAGCTTCTGATTCATTAGGTCTGGAGTGGGGCCAGGTAATTAGTATTTCTGACAGGTTACAAGAGGATGCTGATGCTGCTGATCCTGGAACCATACTTTGAAGACCACCTCCTTTCATCTTCATGCATTGTAATCTGTGAGCAGCTGCAATCCAAGGGGGACAGGGGAGAGCTGAAACTTTGCAAGGAGTCTAAGAGTTTATTTGTGTATCAAGCCTGTGAGCAAATCGAAGAGTCCTAACATCCCATCTATCTACTTCCCTCTCTCCCTAAATGAATTTTCAAATGCAGATAGATGCTGTTGTGGTCACTAGTCCACAAACTCAGGTTTAGAAGATGCCACTGCTTTCCTGGGTGATTGTTACCATTATGTGTTCTCTCCTTCCATGGATGTTGGAAACACATTTACTGTATGTGGAGAGAAATAACATGTTTAACATTACAAAGGGAGAGTATCATAAGGTTACAAGAAGTTATAGCTCAACTTCATGATGGATAACCATACAACCATTAAAAAAGATGTGGTTGAATGTATTTATGGGAAAAGATGGTAGATATCAGAAGTTGAGTGAAGATAGTCGGTTACTAAAGATATGTGTATTTTCATTGAATCTGTATTCAAGAAATTAATAAAACAAGAGTAGCACTTATGTTTGGCTAGTAGCTTAGTAGATGATTTCTTCCTCCACTTTTCTCCTCCTTCCCCCATCCTTTCTTCTTCTCCCTTCCTTCTTTATGTCTATACCATCTTAATGTTCTACAATAAATATCTACAATTTTATAAATTTCTAAAATAATATTATTTATCAATAAATTTTCTACAATACATATTGCTCACATAATAAATACATACTCCAAATGATGAGAACAGCATTCCACACTACAGTCTGCATGTAGACTGTGGCTTCTTCTTAGCCTGGAACTCTCTAGAAAGACCCTGGCTTTAGGAACTCATATGCGGTACAGCTCTTCCCATCCACCTTCAGGCTTGTCTTCTTGAGGCCATCAGTTCTGGAGAGTCTAAGTTCAGAAAGGCATCATTTTGTCCTGTAATACTTCTGAATGGGGCCAGTCAGAAATCATTGCTCCTTGCTCTGTCCCACAGAGAAACTCAGTCAGCTTTTATCTTTTCATTGCAGAGAACCTGCTTGCTTAAGAACAAGAGAGTTTGCAGGTAGTCTCAGTGCTACGGTTGGTATAATTAGGTCCTCTTACATTAAACAAGATAATAAAAGGGGGAAATATTTCTGTTCCTGTGATTCAGATACTAAGCAGAATTGCTAAGATGCGTGGAGGACTTGCTAGGCCTCAGCAGTGTAAAAGGCATGTCATGATGTCATTAATCATATCACAATCCCCCCAGCTTCTCAAACATGACAATAATATCCCCAACACAGCACATTTTAATCATTCTTTCCTCTGCCTGGAACCTCCTCTCCCTCCATATTTGCAGGACTTGCTTTTTCCCTCCACTTGATTCAGATCTCTGCTCAAAGAAAACCTTTCTGGAGCTGCTTTCTCTGTCTCCCTATAGTCTCGATCACCTTAGCTCACATTTTCATCATAGTACATCACAGCAGGTGCCTGATACATGTTTTTAAGTATCTGAATCTTATCTTCATCACAACCCTATGAGGTAGATACTGACATGATCCCTATTTTGAAGGTTGAGAGAGAATTAAGTAAATTGCCCATCTGAACCAAGTTGTCTGACATCTGAGTATACGTTGTTAATCACCATCGCATTGGAATGTTCTTTTTTTTTTTTTTTTTTTTTTTAATTTTTTATTGTTATGTTAATCACCATATATTACATCATTAGTTTTTGGTGCAGTGTTCCATGATTCATTGTTTGTTCATAACACCCAGTGCTCCATGCAGAACGTGCCCTCCTCAATACCCATCACCAGGCTAACCCATCCCCCTACCCCCCTCCCCTCTAGAACCCTCAGTTTGTTTTTCAGAGTCCATCATCTCTCATGGTTCGTCTCCCCCTCTGACATACTCCCCTTTTCTTCCTTGACTGGATGAAGTGTATTGTCTCAGTGTTAAAAACAGACCCTTGAAAGAGCAGAGGTGGATAGATGGTAAAATATTGCTGATCATGAAATGCCCAGACACATGACAAATTACTAGGAGTATGCATGTGAAAAATGATGTGTACTTTCAAGCTATCAGCAAGCAATTGAAAATACCTTCTTTTATGAGAGGGTCAAGATAGTTTTGTTTTAAGATCTGTACTTACTGACAAAATTGATTGCAGTAGGTGCAGAGAGAAATATTTCATTCTCCTCTATCTCTGACAGAGAGCGGAAAGAGGAAACACTGAGAACAGGAAAATATGTGTGATATCTATTGAACAGCAGATACGTAACTCACTGAGCAGCTGAAGAATTAAATCAGAGGTATGTTTTGGCATGCTTTGCAGGCTCTACTCACTTCCTTTAGATTCCTTTTCTTTTTTATCATGCAAGTCTTGGGTCTGGTGCCCCTTTTCTGTCCCTATGCCTGAGCCTTACAGGATGTCACTGACAAGGATCTTCCTAGTCACAGCAAGAAATCAGAAGGACTCTCAAAGGAACAAGAATGGGGAATCGGTGTGGAGCTAAGTCAGCCACACCTCCGGTAGCCCTGGACCTGGTCTGAACCAGTAATATTAGGGATATATTGGCCAATATGATTACTGATCTGGTGTAAAACCTACACCTTCTGGCAATGCATCAGTTACGCTGAAGCTTGAAGTTCCTACACCCTTTCCTTCAGGGACCATGTGGTCCACTTCTTCTCATTGCCAGGGCCAAATATCTATAAGGAATTACCCTTCAATAGACTGTACTCTTACAAAATCTGATTTCTATTCTTTGAGAGATTGTTTCCTAAGATAACATAAAGAATTTTCAAAATTTTTAGAAAGTTTTATGAGGAGACAGGATAGCAAATAGGTAAAGTTCTTTCAAAAATTTACATTTCAAAGTCTGTAGGGTAAATATCGCTATGTTTGGGGTGGATGACGTAATTTTGAGAGGCTTCACGTTTCCCTCCAATCATATTGCCACGTGATACACTGGACCAAGACTGTTCTGAGCTCCCACAGAAACAAAACCTATATTGTCTTCAAGAATCTAGGGCCACCCACTTTGCACATCCCAGTGCAAATTCCAATGAGACCTGGAGGAGGTTAAATCACATGCTGATGTCTGACCACAAACTAGACATGAGTATTGAAGGAAGATTTATTTGCTTCTCCTGGCCACCTGCCTTTTTAGTTTCTTTTCTTCATAGAGAAAAAGAAAAAATATATATATAGATAAGCACTCTATTACATTTTCATAGATATGTGAGATAAACCAAGGATACCCAAGATACCATACTAGGAATTATAGAAGAATAAATTGAAATAAAAGAAGACAACACAAATATATAAGGATATAATTTATTAAGACTTCCTTGAAATAAAAGACTATTTCAACCCATATATTTAAGAGGGATACTAAATGCAAGAATCCAAGGGAATTGTTCCCATCTGTTCCTGAGGAATCTAACACTGAGCAAGATTTTACCAATTGAGAAATGACTGAAGAAGCCACATCAAAGAAATTTGTGTGATCACTAAATCTATTTAACCATAGAATCAAGACTGAAACAAATGTTAAGATTATGAGATCAGATCAAAATATAAATAATATAATCTGCAGTAATTAAAAAATTAGCCAAAGTTAGAAAAGTAAATATTCCGATGTCTTCTGTAACAGATAAAAGAATAAAGAAGGCTAAGTATATTTAACAACACAAAGGTAAATATAACTAGCACATATACCACCATTGGATTCACAGGGAGTCTATATATATATTTAAAGTTATGAAAAGAGAAAACATCTGAAATAGTATAACAGAAAAAATCAGTCATATTAACAAATTTAATCAGACTAAACTCACATAGTAGCACTTGGGTGACAAAGCAAAATATTACGCTACAACAAAAGAAAAATTCATGCCTGGTAAATGCTAAGAAAAGGAAAGCAGAGTATCCCACACAATACGAGACAAAATGTCACTGTAAAAGAAATCGAGAAAGATGTCTAAGAACTTCCTTCTTTTCCAGCTCTCCTATAAGCGTTGTACTCAGATCAGTCTCAGCAGAGAATTATAGCAAATTCTATCATAACAGAATAAGTTAAATTACTCTAGTATGTTAAAAAAGAATGGGAGAGCTTAACATCAACACATACATACACAGTTGTTTTTTATTTTTTATCTTTGCGAAATATAGTTCTATAATGCTACCCAAGAAACAAGACCATTGAGAAAAAGAATTGCATGGCGGGAGAGAGGGGTGCTGGGGTTGAGGGAGCCCTTCACGGCACATCTTTTACTAGGGATAGGAAATATAAATACAACTGAATAACATTAAAGTGGTCTATGGTGGCAGAACTGCTCCATTTCGTCAAGGGGCCCCTTCACCAGATAAAGACTAAAAGAAGTCATATCCCCATTCAAACCTCAAGAAACCACGGTAGCCTGGGCTTCATGGGCAGGACCAGTCCTGGCCAGAAAGTGAGAAAGAGGAGGTGATGGTGTGAGTGGACCAAATCTCTGAGCACTCCCCAGACTCCAGCCGGTGCAGACAACCTCAGTGGTGGCTATGCACAAAGCAGCCAAATGGCAAGGGCCAACTGGTCCTGGCAGAACCCCGGGTAATCAGCAATGCACCCAGAGGTGACACTATCTATGTAGGCAGAGGAGAACTTATCACGAAACTAATAGAACTTCCGTTTGGGGGACTGTCCCGAGGAGTTGTTCGGAGTTCAAAATGTTCTATGAGGGAGGGTACGCACTCAAGGACTAGGTCTATGAAGTATTTCTGGCAAACTGGGGGACCTGAATCTCCCAGGATTCTGCGACACGTTATGATACATTTCCTCATTCTAAGTAAATACTCACTTTTATACTCAATTATGTACTTAAAACTGATGATTTTATATTTTTTATTTAAAAAGATTGAAATTCTTAGGACTAGGTTTTCATAAGAGCCTATTACTGCTCTTGCACGCAGGCCTATAGTTTGCTGATGCCACAGACCTAGTTTTGGCACCCTCTTTTCCTCCCACACTTTTAGTCAAGCTGCCGGAAGCAGCTCTAGGAGCACAGAGCCGGCCCAGGTGCAGCGGTGGACATTGCGAGTCCGACCACGGTGAGTTCGGTGATTTCCCGCCCCTGGAACAGCAGCGTACTTGTCTGTACACTGACGGTTTTGGGAGCAGCCATCAGATGGCCCCAGGGAGGATTCTCTTGGCCTCCAGAAGGAGCTGGAATTTATGACCCATCAGCAAGCAGCTAGGACAGTAGGGACCCCTGGGAATTTCTGACGTATCAGACTGGGCTTCCTGCTGAATTGGCAGGTGGGAGATTGAGTCCAGGCACTCTGAAATATCAATTAAAGAATGACATTGAGCTGTGGGCTGCTGAGAACTGCCTGCACTAGTTATGTTGAATTCTGAAATCCCGTTAAGCATGTTAAATTGAAGCAAGGTGCCCCCTTTGATACCTTATAACTTACCAAACATATGGAAGCAAAAAGGGGTTTAATGGGATTCCAAACATCCCAGAAACCACTTTTTTTATACTAATTTCCTGACTTTTTTTTTTTCATACTCACACTATTTCTTTTTCTTTAAATTCCTCATATTTTTCCAACCAGGACAAAGAGTCACTCTTCCGTAATGGTTATTCCAGTCCTCGTCTACCTTTCACTCCAAGGATACAAAAAAGTGAACGACCGTATTCTCATTTCACAGCTGCTATGCACTAGCAGAAAGGGTCCTGAACATGTAATTAATTCAGGCAAAGGAAAATTGAATGAAGAAAGAGAACCGTGTGCCTTTCAAGTTCAATCACTGCTTTATGACAGCGTGCTCAAGCAGGGCTATAATGATGACAAGGCTTTCAATTATTGATTAGTTATTCATAAAGAAAATATGTATCACTTCCACATACACTTAGCCTTCAAGAAGGACACATTTTAAAGTAAGAAAACTTCAGCGAGATAAATATTTAGTAGATCATTTTTATTGACTCCTGGGAGGAGGGTAAGAGAAATAGAAAAAGTAATGCCAGTTTTTGTATTTTTTAAACAGAGCTGCTGAGGAATTTGTGAAAAGGATCATCTTCGCCAGTGTTTTCCTTTTTCACCCCCTGGCTTTCGCCTCACAGGTGGAGAACCGATGATTCCATCAGATGATGAGCTCCTTAGGCGAGAGCCGATTGCCTCTCCGGCCACTCAAGGAGGAAGGGTAGCTCTCGTGTTACACCACACACAGCAGAAACCTCCTGGCCCTTTCACTCTTTCCCCTGATTACTTGCCGAGAAACCAGTACCAGACGTGGACTCACAGGGTCCCTGAAAGACCCAGAAAGAGACTAACAATGTGTCACTGGGTTATGTGTCATAGCCGAACTTGAATATTTTCTCAGGTTTCCCAAATAAATTCCTAATCCGCCTCCTGCTATCATGCGGTAAGTCCGTCAACTCTAGACTCCTCAGGCATCCTTGTTAGGAGATAGCGGATATGACTCAGAGTCCACATCTCCAACTTGACTCCTAGAGAACCTAGTTCTCGCTTCCTTGGTCCTCTCCACCCATACCCCATGCCTCGCAAACCTCAAACACCACTATTCTACTTTGTGCTGACATTCTACCTTGGTCTCAGAATGAATCTTATCGCCTAGAAACTAGAATACTTCCTCAATGATAAAGTCTGAGGTCCCATTCTGTGACGACATCAGTCATATTTTCAGTCTCTGACTCCTCCCACTATTCCTTCTGCCCCGAGTCTTCTAACCCTTACACCCTTGCCGTTGGCCCCAGGCTCTCCCATCCCCTGTGTGCTTGCTTTTCTTCCCATCCAGTCTGTATGCCATGGCACACCACAAAGGCTTCTATCAAACAGGAGATCAATTACTTTAGAGGGTGGTGGTGCTAGGTTAATGAAACCGTCTACTTTCTTGTCCTTGAGAGCCGAGCGTTGTTGGAGGAAATCATATAATCGTGCTGACCGTGGCCACTACGAATACAGGGTTTCCTCTACTGAGAAATCCTTTTGGCAGTCTCTGATCGACGACTTTTACAATTCCCCACACTCATTATTACAAATCTTCAGCATTTCTTTCAAACCACTGTTACTTCTGCTTTCTTTCCCTACCCAACAGTTAACATTGTCTCCTTCCCAAAGAAGGATTAAAGAATGGGTATCTTTAATTCATCCAACAAATGGTTGTTAAGACACTACTGTTTTGGGGCACTATTGTGGATGCTTAAGATATATCACCAAGTAAGTTAGGCAAGGTCCTAGTCTCGTCTTTAAATTTCCCCTGCCTATCCAAAACAAATCAGAAAATATCGAACAAAGATTCTGAAGTGCTTACTTCAGGCTAAGGGGTTTTCCTGGCAAAAGAAATACAACAAATGAAAAAGAACAAATAAAATAGGGATCCCTTATGGAGTTTTTGTTTTGCTGAGGGGATGGAGAAAAAAGGACAATATAAAATATATAAAATTAAAAGTATATATTATATATACACACACATAATTATATATTACATATATACCTTTAAATGTATGTATTTTAATATATAATATGTATATATTATATATATATTTAATATATATAATATAAATATAAATATATGTATATATAGTCAGATGAGCAAGGTGAGGGGGATAAGAAGTGGTGGTAAGGTATAGAATGTAAA